>NC_071499.1:116250000-117500000 GCF_028408465.1 Anastrepha ludens | reverse complement strand
TGAATCTACGAAAATGTTCTACAATTTTAATGGATAATAAAAAAATATTAAAAATAATTAAATAAAAAAAATGTTTGTTTCAATTTCTCTAATTCTAACATGAACACATTTTTGGATTATTTTTGGGTTCATGAAACTCTTTGTCCAGGGTAGCATTTAGTATTTGACCATAGATTTTTGGACTCTGGCAGTTGCATTAATTTCCGAACTGAGTTTATGGCTGATATGTACAAAATGGTTCGCTTTCCGCTTGAACAAAGTAGGGAAGTAGTAAGCAGCCAAAATAGGGATACCAGCTGAACGTCTAAAAGCTGCGATTTGTGTACATTAGATTATTTCTAGGGAAGCGGCATTAGGAAAAAATGCTGGGACGATCATTCAGAGGCGAAACACGAAATCGAAGTCGCCGTTGGTGATATTAGTGGCGGCTTTATAACGATTTGCATACAATTTTGTTATCTTCAGGTGAGTATTTAAGCTCCTTTACTTGTAAAACAAAAAACAAAATATTTTGCTCTATTTATTTTATTTTATTTTTCTTATTTTATTTTACCTTATACGTTTTTAATTCTTTTAATTTCATTCTAGAAACAAACGTTTTACTCAATTTTATTTTATTTTTCTTATTTTAGCTTAATTTATTTATTTCTTTTCATTTTTATTAAAAAAAAATTATTTGCTCGATTTTTTAAATTACTCTATATTTTTATATTTTTTATTATAAATGATTTATTCATTCTCTGATCACAGATATATAGAACGCACGCTCCAGGAAGAGGTCATTCATCCCAAGGTACTAAAATTCACGAACCCTAGGCAAACAAACTGGGTAAGATATTCTCAAGAACTAGCAAAACGTTTGCCCACGGATCTCCCTTTCAACCCTTCTAGCCTAGAGACATTAGATAACATGGTCAATAGGCTGACTAATTGATGCAACCAAGCCCTGCATAAGGCTTGTCCAGCAGCTAAGCATAGAGGGAAGAATTAGCCACCCTGGTGGTCTACCGCACTGAAAAAGCTACAAAAGAATCGCAGGAAACAATTCAACAGAGCCAAAATCTCCCAAAGCGAAAACGAATGGGACCTTTATTATGACAAACCAAAAAAATATAAGAAAGAAATAAGGAAAGCAAAAAGGTCATCATGGGGAACTTTTTGTGGGGAGATCGAGACTACGGTAGAGGCATCTCGACTGAGAAAAATCCTAACCAAGTCTGCTCAAACCATAGGGTATCTTCAGAAGCTACACTTCAGCTGGACAGGTAAGGCCTGCTAGCCCTAAATAAAAGTGCCCTCGCAACAAGAGATATAAACATATATTCAGATAGCCAATCGGCCCTGAAAGCTTTAAAATCGCCTAATATTAACTCGAAGACAGTAAAAGAATGTATCGACGTTTTGACAGAACTATCACAGTACTTTGTAATAAACCTGCTGGGTGCCGGGTCATAGAGACATAGAAGGTAACTGCAGAGCAGATGAACTAGCAAGATTGGGTACCACATTACCGACCCAACCAGACAAAGCGAACATACCTATAGCTTTAGCAACTTGCAAGATGCTTATAGATAAACAAACTATCAGTGCTGCCAACAGGTTTATGGTCTCAGTCCCTGACCTGTGCAACTAGTAGAATGACGTATCCGGAATGGAACATCGACCGTACAAACCGACTATTGAAACTAAACAGGAAAAACATGAGAAATCTTATCGGGGTCCTAACAGGGCATTGACATGCCAGCCGACTGGGAGAGCCCTATAACGACTATTGCAGAAGCTGTAACGACATCGAAGAAGAAGAGACTATAGAACACTTGCTATCCGTGTGCTTGGCTCTCGATAGAAGAAGGTTCAATATTTTAGCAAAAAGTTCCCTGAATAACTTGGCAGAAATAGCCAATATAAAAATAACAAGTCTTGTTAGATATATTAAAGCCACAGGTTGGTTCAATGACGACAATGTAGAGTGAGGAGAGGGGATAGCCCCGGTGGTATCACAATGCAGCAGGCCTAGGTGTGTCAATCGACAACCACTATATCTACCTACCTAGTATCATCATTAAGAAAAAAATAACGGCACAGTTATTATTTTACATTATTTGAAGATAAGCACCAGTGGCTGAGGCTTTCGGCTATTTTATAATATTTCATTTTATTTCACTTTCATTTATTTATTTTTTTTTTTAATCCATGCACACACACCACTACTGCAATGGCAGCATCATAATGGACATGAGATATTTTAAAATCAAAAGTAAAAAAAATATTGTATTTTTATATTATTTTTCTTATTTTGACTTATTTCATTATATTTTCTCTTATTATGTTTTACTTTATTTTTTTAATTTCCAATTTTTTTTAATTGTATATTTTTTTGTTTTACTTTGTGTTGACATAAAAATTAAAAATAAAAAATCATAGACAACCTGAATGTACGTTTACATTCACATTTTTGACGCCAATGCAAAGTTTAGAGTCGCAAACGATGGGGGGTCTGCGATGAATGCAAAGCAAACATATTTCGCAGATATTTCTTAAAGATTTTTCCTTCTGGGTGCACTTTGATGGCCTTAAGCACTGCAGCATCAATTTCCTTCTAGTCGTTCCTGCGCTGTTCATTGGGGACGAAAAGTTTCTTCTTGGCAGCGAAAATATCACCCTCACCGGATTTCTTATCCTTCTTGATTTTAAAACGACGGAAGTAGGCATCGTCAATGCTCGGGCACTTTAAGATCGCCCAAATCCACCTTTGAGGATGTACCAATGGCGAAACGTTGCGAAATGCGACGCAATGCAAATGGACCGGTAACAAGCAACAGGCCAGAGTTCAATACCTCCAGTAGTACAACGCGTTTGCCTTGGTGACGACCAGCCAACAAAATTATCACACGACGAGATTGCGACGAATGTTGGGCTTGTGGTTGCTGAAATAAGATTTAGCAGGACGCTTCTTGACAAAACGTTTGGTTGGCTAGTTGGCTTTGGGTTTCTTCAAAAACACAGTACGTTCACCGCCGTTCTTGCGGACATTGATCTTCTTCACTTTCTTGATGGATATCTTGACTTTTGGAACAATGGGTTCCTTCACATTCTTCAAACGGTTTCGTTTCAAAAATATTTTTTTTACTATTTTTTATTTTAGCTTACTTTATTTTATTTTTATTTCATTTTCATTCCAAAAAAAATATTTTTCCATTTTTTAAATTACTCTATATTTTTATATTACTATTATATTTATTAAACCTTTTTTTCTTATGTTATATTAGCTCATTTTATTTTAATTAATTTATTTTTTAATTTATTTTACCATGTTCCACTTTTAATTAATTAGTTAATTTTTTTTTATTTAATTCCATAAAAAACCATTTATTCTTTATTTTTTTCTTATTTTAGCTTATTTTACTTTGTCTTATTTTCTTTTAGTTTATTTAAAATTTCATTTATTTTTAATTTATTTTACCTTATTCTATTTTTTATTTTATTTTCTTTTGTCTTATTTTATTGTAGTCTATTAGGATTTTTAATTATTTTTTACTTTATCTTATTTCAATTATGATTTTTTTTTATTTCATTCCAACTTTTTTTTCATTTCATTTCCACTCTATTTTTTCATTTTAACTGATTTGTTTTAGTTTATTTAAATTTTCATTAATTTTTAAATTTTTACCTTATTTTATTTTGTATTTCATTTTCTTTTGTCTTATTTTATTGTAGTTTATTTAAATGTTTATTTATTTTTTAATTTATTCCACCTTATTTAAGCTTCAGTTTGTTAAGTTTTTTGATTTTATCCCAAAAAAATATTTTATTCTATTTTTTCATTTTTTCTTATTTTATAGCTTATTTTATTTTGTTTTATTTTATTTTAGCTTACTTAAATTTTTATGTATTTTTTACTTTATTTTATCTAATTTCATTTGTCAATTGTTTTTATTTAATTCCAAAAATAGTTTGCTTAACTTTTTTTATTTGAACTGATTTTATTTTAGTTTATTAAAGTTCTCATATATTTTACTTTATTTTATGTCTTATTTTATTTTCTTTTGTCTTGTTTTATTGTAGTTTATTTGAGTTTATATTAATTTTTATTTATTTTTTAATTTATTTTACCGTATTAACTTATTTTATTTCATTCAAGAAAACGAAAAAATAGTTTGCTCTATTCATTTTTATTTTGTTTTTATTTTTTATTTTAGTTTATCTTATTTCATTTTTAATTTGTTAATTTTTGAAATTTCATTCCAAAATAAAAAAATATTTTACGGTATTCGTTTTTTTCTTATTTTTGCTTTTTTATTTTACTTAATATTAGTTTTTTTTATTATTTTTTTAATTATTTTTATTTAATTGTTTTTATTTTTTATTTTTATGTTATTTCATTTTTGCTCCGCAATTTTTTTTTTTTTTTTATTTCATTGCGATATCCTTTGAGTGATTTTGTTTCCTATCCATAGGCTTTTTGATATCCATTATCTCATCCATCTGAACTTCAAAGTAAGTGATCACTTTGACGTAAAATATTTTCTTAGTATTAAAACAAGTTCTTATGATTTTATTATTGTATTCATATGTATATGAATTAGTGCAGAAATTCATATACATACATTCCATATACTCGTATATGCGCTATAATCACACACAAATGCGTGTCGAATTGCTTTTATACTCGCATCAGCATCCAAAGGCACTTACTTAAGTTCTCATCTTCACATTCACATTTAGGTAGATAACAAAAAGCAATCCCCTCTTTTTCGCTCTCGCACTCCTACAACTCAACTGCACTTCATTTTATAGCGCTTACCTTTGCATGCAAACATCGCCACACATGCCAACCTATGTATATGCGTGTATGTATGCATTTATTTTAATAACTCATGATAATGTTTACCACTTAGGCAGTGCTTGTTTGGTGTTGTTGTTGTGCTGCTTTGTTTTTATAATTCATTTATCAAAGAAACGGAAAAAATGTTAAAATGGATTATTTAGAGTAAGCTGAAGTGCGCATACATACACTTAAGTTTTAAAACAAAACTCGGATGTGTGTGAGTGCAATAATGTATGAATTATAAAAACACTACTACTCGTACTTACTAAAAGCGCACTCTTTGCAAAATCAAAAAAATCGTAAAACATATTTAATTGCACATCGCGTAGTATACACCGCCCGTTAATACAGAATTTCAATATTTAAGATTTCATTTTCAGCAAGCAAGTTTTGGTACCCTGTGATGACTTCGCGGGGTAATTGGCCTCCATCGGTCAAGAGGAGGAGGGATATTTTCAGTGGAATCACAACACACGCAGTAGCGGTGATTACTATATGGTGCGAAGGCATTTTAACCCAAACTCACCGCCAAAAAAAAAAAATTGGTCACGTTTTGAGGGGAACAATTCGATATTGAGACACTTGGTATTTGTTTGATATGAGAAGGTATCGGATCTCTTTGTTTTTACACTTGAGGGGGAGCCTGCCTTAAGAGGCCTAAAAATAGCACTTTTAAGGATTTTTTTAAGGAAAAAAATAACTTAGTTTTCTTAAGATTTATGATATTATCATAGATATTAATTAAATTTGTGCTAAAATTTTAAAATATACTTCACTTGTAATTAATTTCCATGGGACCTCTCAAATCTAATGTGAATACGATGAGCTAGACGGAGACCATAATTCTTTGCTTAAAAAGACATCGCAAAAAAAAATTTTAAATATTCCAGGAAAACTTTAAATTTCACACATTTACTTCTCTGTAAACTAGGGCAAATCTGAAGAAATTGTGAAACTGGATTTTTTAAGTTTGAAACAAAATATCAGTAAAAAAATTACTTTCATTCGCTATAAAGTGTAGGATCGTTAGTCGCTTAGTTTCTTTAATTTTTTCTTCGAGATTCTTTTGATGTTCATGTTCGTGGTAAGGATGTTTCTTTTATTCTCGAAGCAGCATGCCTAGTAAAAGTAGGAAACAAAAATTTACTCACTCCAATATAAATTTTCCCGAAAACCCATTCCGCAGGAATTTAAGCTTATCTGAATTAGAACACCTTCTGAAACAGTTGATAAAATATGAAGTACAATTTAATAATTTACCTTTCTATACTTTGCCAAGTCATTTGGAAGTTAATTACCCTAATTATTTATGATTTCTAATGCTTCCACTATTTCCGAAGAAAAATAAGTTTGTTAGTAAAATTTAAAAATCTAAAAATGAATCTTTACAAAAATGCATGCAGATAATTGCAGTTTTATTAGCTTAGCTAATCCGGCCGCCGTAGCCGAATGGGTTGGTGCGTGACTACCATTCGGAATTCTCAGAGAGAACGTCGGTTGGAATCTCGGTGAAAGCACCAAAATTAAGAAAAAACATTTTTCTAATAGCGGTCGCCCCTCGGCAGGCAATGGCAAACCTCCGAGTGTATTTCTGCCACGAAAAAGCTTCTCATAAAAATATCTGCTATTCGGAGTCGGCTTGAAACTGTAGGTCCCTCCATTTGTGGAACAACATCAAGACGCACACCACAAATAGGAGGAGCAGCTCGACCAAACACCCAAAAAAGGGTGTGCGCGCTAATTATATATATATAATCCTAACTAATATACAAACCAACTTCAAATATCTAGCAAGAGACAGAGGGGCCTCGTTGAATATCGTAGAGAAGGCCGGGTTGCAATGCTAAATGATGCTGATGATGAGTATAGAAATAAATGCTAAAATAGAAACAACGAGAAAATCTCCCAATTACTATATTAATTTTTTGTAATTTTTTCAACTTTTTGCCCACCGTGCGGCAATTTTATTATTGTAGCAACAATTTTCTGGTTTAAGTGTAGATTAGAATAAATGGCTGCTTACGCGAGGGGCCCCCTTGGGCAAAGAATCAATCGGTCAATGTGAAGCCATACAGGGGAAAACCATGGTGAAAAGATTTCTAGAGCAGACCGTTATTCGGCTCTGAGCGAATATGATAGATATGCCGACGTATGGTGAAAACAAACTTTGAGGAGAACTTTGGATTCTACGTCATTCGTTTTGTGTTTCACTAAGCTACAACAAAATTTTGTGAAACACAAAACGAATGACGTAGAATCCAAAGTTCCCCTCAAAAAAATTTTTTTTTTCACCATGTCTAACGAGTAAATCTGGTATCTGTCATCCTTGGAGGAAACCCATCAAAGAAGGGGGGAAGCAAATAGGAAAGATCTAAGCTGGGGTTAAAAATTAAGAAGGGGCATTGGATTGCAAGATGACGACTAACGGTGGCTGATTGTACGTTTATATTAAATGCTTCAAGCTACTCATGAAATTCATTAGGTTCGTGACGTTTAAACCAGATACATATATCCGCAGGTGTAGCAATGAAGTGAGAACCGAGATGTTTGTATCTTAGCTCGACGAGAGCAGGGCAGCTGAGAAAAAGGTGCTTAGATGATTCCACCTCATGCTCCAGACAGCTTCTGCAGTATTACCTTCCCAGTCTCAACGCATGGATAACTAACGGACAATACCCGGTAAGGATAGCCACCAAATTGGAAAGCTGCGGTTTTGTTAGCCTTGGAAGTTCCCTCGAGCGCTCTCCATCTGTCCGTGGTCAGGAGGATCTTTTTAAGTCTAAATTTCAAGTCTTTTTTCTTACTTAAACAGTTGTGCAAAATTGCCAATATTCGATGTTCGAAACAACTCTTCCAATAATCGCAAAGCTGCTAGTAATTGCGACATGTAGAAATCAACGCTTAATCACATCTAAGGGGAAACATTTCCGAATTTTCATACGGTTTAATCCACAAATCCTATGCAACTACGAAGGGGAAAGCGGATCTCGCTCAAATGTGGAATAAGGCATGAAAAATATAGAAGATAATGGTAGGAGAACCACTTTAGAGATGATAGAGCTGGCCAGAACTGGGGAAACCTATTTCTTTAAATTTCTTTAAGAGTGGAGCTGAAATAAAAAGGAGTAAGCGTAGAACTTTAATTGTAAAGGGCCTTTCAAAAGTGTTGCCCAGATGTAAGTTGTGAAAAACTCCTAAATGGCACCATTTTTATGTCATCTTTGACATTTTCCAGATGAGGAGATGTACAATTTTATGACTTATTACGAAAATTGTCGATCTTTAAGAACAACATAAAGCAAAATTCGTTATATTTTTTTGGTGGAAATAATCGACCGAATGAGTCGCCAATTCAAAAGTTGATGAAAAAATTTCAAGAAACTGAAAATGGCTATAGAAAAATATGCGCAACAATGCTTATGTTTCAAAATCCCGTCCCTCTCGAGTTCCATGTGCAAAATTGTACGCTTTGTATGTATTTGTTATTTTGCCATTTGCTATTAAAAATTTCTATTTAAAAGGAAAATAATTGCCAGCTAATTCTAAATGAAATTTCTGTGAGCGAATTCAAACGAAATACACTTTAACACATCCCAAGCCATTTTATTGATTTCATAGGGAACACGAGAAATTCGGCTGCAACAACAAATGCGCACAACACCCAACTTTGCTAAACATTCAAGTTAATGCGACGAACCACAACTGCAATGCCACTAAAACCTGCGACTGCTTACGATGAGTTAATTTTCCACTCTACGAAAAATCATTTCTTCTAATTGTAGTTGTTGCTGTTTATAAGAAATTGCTGCACGTCACAGGCGAGACTGTGGCGGCGACGGCGGCTGTGGCGTTGGCCTGCCATGTCCTGGCAGCAACTTTTCGGTCAGTAATTAAACGCAAACAAAAGGCAAAACCAAATCAGCCTGAAAGCGCACAAACGCACACACACATACACACGCCTCCGCACAAGGCGTACTCACACGCATAGTGTAGCCACATCCGTGTGACCTTCCAGAGAGTGAGCGCATACGCCGCATAGGTTGTGTGTGCGTGCAACCGAAACAACGGATATAAATGGAAAATTCCAATTAAACAGTTGGGAAAAATACTTATTGGAATTGTTGCCCCTCAAATTGGAAAAATGTCTTTGCACACTGGTAAAAGTGAAATAGCGCAAGGTGAATAAGCTGTTTCACTCACACCTTAGCGCTTTGGCCTAGCAAAGATGGCGCATCCGGCAATTTAGCGCTGAAGCGACGTATTCGCTCTGACATACAATGTGTGCTTGTTGTTGTTGTTACTTTGAGCACATATTGCTGTTGTGTTTCGTGGTGTGGCTGCAGCAGCTGCTGCTGCTGCTCCATGGGCCACGGCACTGTGTCAGCCTCCGCTCAGTTCCGTTTGGTACTTGGCTGTGTACGTTGAATCGAAATCGTGTTATGCTGTGTGGCGTTGAGGCAACCAACAGCCGTCGCTGTCGCAGTTGGAAAAAGACACCAACCACAACGCACGTGTGACGCGCACCAAGTGAGACGATACCGTACAAATTATCAAAGGCAGCAACAAAAACAGTGCCAATTCAATTTTTTGTTGTTTTGTGTGGCTGCTACCTCTAAACACAAGTGGATTAGTAATTGTAGAAGAAGAAGAAGAAGATGTAGTAAAAGACGTGTTGCAAGTAGTAGAGAGTTTTTTGGAATAAGTGACTGTTGATGAAAATACCACGGCGAGGTAAAATATGTTTAGAATTAAAAGTGAAGTGAAAAAATGCATAGCAGATTAAATGATCTAAGAAAAAACACACAAAATTCAGTGGTGAAAATTAAGAGAAACTAAAAATTGGATTGTAAGAAAAACAAAAAGCCAACAAAAAGTATTAAAACTTAATTACAATTAATAAATTGAAAAGCCTGGACGCATTTAAGTGGAACTGTAAAAAATATAAAAAATTAAAAATTAAAAAATATGAATTACACTATGCAACATAATTTTTTATACCAGAAAGCGACTAGTGATGGATTGTGGCAGGCTGCATTTGCATCTGATTTTAAAAATGTTATATCGCCACACAATTCATTGAAAATTGTCAGACTAAAAACGCACTATCAGCATTTTTCAGAATTATTAGTGAAAAAAAGGCAAGTAAAGCAAGCGAGACTGGAAGCATTGCAAGCTACAAAAATGTTAACCCTGAGTAATAGCTCCGTTATAAAGCTGCTTAATTTTATTACGATAAAATGAAATGAGGTGCAGGAGGAGGAGGAGGAGCTCGGCCAAACGCCTAACAGAAGTGCGCGCGCCAATTATTTATTTTTATTTGAGGATAAAATGAGCCTGTCACGGTGGCTAAAACTTCATGCAGCGTACGCGAAAGCGTTTATAGATTTCCTGCAACTCCTTTGGATTTCCTTTGGAGAAATACCAGCAGCTGTGTGTTGATTGCAGTTCTTCTTTTTTCATGGACCTATTTAATCTCATTTCTAAACTAGAAGTCATTCTTCCCATAAGCAAATTCTGAGGTGGTGCAAAGTTTTTGTTGCCAAATTCGGTTTCAGCGCCCCGCAAGCAGTCAAACGCGGCTAATCACTTGATACCAAAAAAAATAAAAAAAAATAGGTTGCATGGTGTAATAGTTTAAATTGTTATCAAACATGAATACGTAAAGAAAAAACTTTCTTGAACTAAAAGAAAAAATGTATAAAAATTCGCATGCACATAAAATTCAAAATACACAAAATAAATAACTGTTTTGCTCCGCCTACGCCTACGCACCAACGGGCACTCAAAGACTTTTAGCTATAATTCAACGACTTTCACTTCGAAAACCACAAAATAACAGACAATTGCACAAGTGTCAGTGTAAAGGTCATTAACCCGTTAATGACTTGAGTGGCCGAACAGGTGCTAATTAAAGCAAATAAACCAAAAAGACAAAATGAGCGAAAATAGTTAGGAGAGAAACGCCTTAAAACAAATTTAACACAAAAATGTGATCAACAACAACAAATTTAAGTAAAAATTTGTGCAAGCAGAGGAAAAGAGCTTGGAAACTTCTAGGCCGAAAACTGAAAATAAAAAAATTACAAAACTACAAAATTTAATACGAATTAAAACGAAGTAGAAATTATTTCTGAAAAAATTGATAAAATTTCGGGGAATTAAAACGAAGGAGAAATTTTTTCTGACACAATTTATGAAAGTTGAAGGAATTGAAATTAATTAGAAATTCTTTTTGAAAAAAAATTTTAAGAAATTAAAACTAATTAAAATTTATTTTTGAAAAAATTTAAAAAATTTAAAAAAAAAATTTATAAAATTTGAGGGAATTATAACTAATTAGAAACTCTTTCTGAAAAAAATTTATAAATTTTGAAGTCATTAAAACTAATTAGAAATTCTTTCTGAAAAAAAATGTATATATTTTGAAGAAATCAAAGCTAATTAAAAATTCTTTCTAAAAAACTCATAAAATTTGAAGGAATTAAAACTAATTAGAAGTTTTTTCTAAAAGAAATGTATAAAATTTGAGAGAATTAAAACGAATTAGAAATTCTTTCTGAAAAAAAATTATAAATTTTACAGAATTAAAACTAAATAGTAATTCTTTCTAAAAAAAAATTATAAATTTTACAAAATTAAAACTAATTAGAAATTCTTTCTAAAAAAATTGTAAATTTGAGGGAATTAAAACGAATTGGAAATTCTTTCTAAAAAGATTTAAAAAATTTTAAGAAATTAAAACTAATTAGGAATTATTTTTGAAAAAAAATTATAAAATTTCTAAAAAAATGTATAACATTTGAGGGAATTAAAACTAATTAGAAATTCTTTCTTAAATAAAATTTATAAATTTTGAAGAAATTAAAGCTAATTAAAAATTCTTTCTAAAAAAACCCATACAATTTGAAGGATGTAAAACGAATTAGAAATTCTTCTTAAAAAAATTTCCAAAATTTGAAAGAATTAAAACTAATTAGAAATTATCTCTGAAAAATTGTATATTATTAAAAAATAATTATAAAAAAATGAAATTTTTCCGCATCAAGAAATGTTAGAGTAAAACAGCATTCAAAAGTATTTGTACAACATTTTTTTCCAACTGCATTTTTTTCTTAACGTCAATGAATGTTACAGGAATTTCGAGCATACTTTTTACAGTTTACGAAGCTGGTTGGTAACCCTTGAAAAAATTTTAAAAATATTAGCATGGAAACTTTCATGCATTAGAAAGCAGAAATGGGGTAAAAATATGAAATACACGCAAGAAAAAATTTGAATTGCTTTGAGCTATGCCATATTTTTTTTTTTTGTTTTTGCTAATTTTTAATTTATTTTATAATTTTTTTATTTATCAGCCTTTTATGCATCAATAAACGTGCAGCAGATATTAAGAAAAGCTAATAAATATTTTTCATATAAAAAGAAGAAATAAGCCCAACTTCATTTTCTTAAGTGAATATTCACACTAGAATTTTTTTTTTCAAAATAAAAAAATTTAAGTATTTGTTATTATTATTATGAAAGCCGTTGCATTATTTGTTAGTATTTATATAAATTATTTATTATTAAAAAAAAGCATGTTATTTATTTGGCTAATAAGAACTTTTAGCTATAATTCAACGACTTTCATAATAATAATAACAAATAACTGAAAATTTTCGTTATTTAAAAATAAAAAATCTAGTGGGAAAATTCATTAAAGAAAATGATGTTAACTATAATTGTTTTTTAACAATAAATAATTTAAATAAATAATATTAAAAACAATTTAACTTATTTACAATATTTATTTTTTTACGTCCTTCACGAAATTTCTTTCAAAAAGTCTTAAATTGGACACAAACATTTTTTCAAAGAAACCATTATTTTTCTTTTCTCATAAGTTTTATTAGAAAAATATCCACAGCAGCGTAAAATAACAAGAAACGTCCAAAAAATGCTGCCTAATTCATAAAAAAACTAGAAGAAGAAATTAGAAGATTAAAAAAATTACATTTCCATAATTCCATTTCCAAATTACGCATCTTTCAAGGAGCATTTTGAGACATTGGTTCGAAAAAATTTGCTTAGCAAATAATATAAAACGTAAGAAGTTTTTTAAGAGAAATCCTACATTCAAATATTCATTCAGCCAAAATATAATTGAAAATATTTAATTTCTATAAAATTTCACAGTCCCATCGTTCTTCACAAAATTTACTGTAATTGGTAAAAAATACGCAAAAAAATACCTAAAAAAATGCGAAAAATAAAGCTCCATAAAAAAATAAAAAAATAAAATAGATTAGGTTAGGTTTATATGGCTGATCGGAATAGAGCTCACATAGGTCAGTGTTGCCAATGTTGTTGAGGTCGTGTTAAATACATTGCAGTTCGTGATACTTCTCTTGGCGAGTTTTAATAAACAGTTTGAACTTTTAAAAATAAAATAAAAAAATACAAGAACATCCGATCCAAAGACTAAAATACGTAAAAAAACAAAAATTAAAAAAAAAACTTCAGGAATTGGGCAACAAAAATTTCATCAAAGGAAGCTTTATTTTTATTTTTCTTTTCTCATAGGTTTTATTTGAAAAAAATCTAGAGCAGTATAACATAACAAGAAACGTCTTAAATATTTACCAGCGTTGGAAAAAAAAAAATTGACTCCATACATACATATACAAGGTGGCGCAAATTTAATCACCCTATCGGCGGCCGCCGTAGCCGAGTGGGTTGGTACGGCACTACCATTCGGATTTCACAGAGAGAACGTTGGTTCGAATCTCGGTGAAATAGCACAATTATGAAAAACATTTTTCTAATAGCGGTCGCCCCTCGGCAGGCAATGGCAAACCTCCGAGTGTATTTCTGCCATGAAAAAGGTCCTCATAAAAATATCTGCCGTTCGGAGTCGGCTTGAAACTGTAGGTCCCTCAATTTGTGGAACAACACCAAGAAGCACACCACGAATAGGAGGAGGAGCTCGGCCAAACACCCAAAAAGGGTGTAAGCGCCAATTATATATATATTTATACAGCTGCAGTATACAAAGAGACACGAAAGGGAGCGCGCAAAGGTCAAAATATTTTTTTTTATTTAATACGAAACTTAATTAGAAACTAATTGGAGATTAATTTTGCGCCACCTTGAGGCGCATCCTGCAAACTATTTTTTTTTCATTTAATAAAAAAGTTATCCAAACACAAATTGGATGACTGATTTTGCACCACCTCGATACGCATCACTTAAAATATTTTTTTTTTTTCATTTAGTTAGAAACTTAATCAAAGACTAAGTAGATGATTAATTTTGCGCCACCTGAGGTGCATCAGTCAAATATTTTTGTTTTTTATTCAATAGAAAGTTTTCGAAAAGCAAATTGGATGATTAATTTTGCGCCAACTTCAGGCGCATTATCAGGCGTTAATCAAAAACTTGTTGGATGATTAATTTTGTGCCCCCTTTACGTATCCCGCAAATTTTTTTTTTTTCATTTAGTAAAAAAGTTAATCAAAAACAAATTGGATTACTGACTTTGCGCCACCTTGATGTGCATCACTTAAAATAAGAATTCTTTTTTTTCGTTTTCATTAATAATGAAAGTTATTCAAGAAGAAATTGGATGATTAATTTTGCCCCACCTTGAGTCGTATCACTCAAAATATATATTTTTTCATTTAGTAAAAAAGTTATTCAAAGACTAATTAGATAATTAATTTTGCGTCACCTTGTGCATACATACATATGTACATACTTTACTTAATTCAATTTAATTAATTTTTTTTTTAATTTTATAAAAAAATACTATTAAAACACATTTCATTGGAATAAAATTTCCCATAAGTGTTGGAAAACACTTTGTTAATAAAACTATCACTACATTTAAAACCAAATTAATTTTTTCTCAAAACTTCTATTAAAACATTAAATTTTCAAATATCTACTGGAAATTAATTTTCCAAACTTTGTAAAATCTTTGTTTCACAACATAAAAAAATTAAATTATCCACATATAAAATTGGCGCTGATACCCTTTTCTGGGTGTATGGCCGAGCTCACCATCCTGTTTGTGGTGTGCGTTTAAAATAAATAACGATTTGAAAAAATACTATTTCTTAAAACTTGGTTGGTTGGTTGGTTGAAGTGGTGATTCATTCAGAATCCAGCTAGCGCTTCCACACAATTCTGGTGCCACATTCTCGTTATCAACTTATTTAACTTCACCACTAATATATCCAGTCTGCGCGGTTTAAGAACCTTCGAGACTCTTGAACAGCGATTTGCCAAGGGTTTACATTCTGTCCTTCCTTAAAAAAGTTTGCCTTTTTCCAGAAATAATATTTAAAAAAATTTAGGGTCACCTAAGATAACAAAAAAAAATTCAAAAAATTTAAGATAATGTGAAAATTTTTATTACAAAATTTTAATGAAAAATATTCGGTTGGGGAAATTTTTTTACAAAAATTTTCAAACTCCCTTGGTGAAGAAAATAAAAAATTAATGAGCAAATAAAAAAAACAAATTTTACTTATTAAAACTCAACACACAAATACCTACAATTTAATTTTCATTTGAACCAAACTTCATTCAAGAATTTGAATAACTGAAGCAAGAAATTGAATTGAATGAATTTTGAAGCTAAATTCCTATTTAAGAATGGCAGCTGGTTGAGTACAAGTAAATTTAAATTACAGGTATAAATTATAATTTATGCAAAGAAGCTCCAGAAAAGGATGTGGGGCTTCCAGTTTATTGCCGTTCTCTTTTAAAAAATTTATGAGCAACCTGTAATTGAAATTTGTAAAAAAATATTTTTAATAAATATTTATGAAAATTTTTCGAAAATGCTAAATTAAGATATTTTCAACATTCTCGAAAAATTCCTGCATATAGTTACAACTAAAATTTTTAAACTAGAGATGGTTTAGTGCAGAAGTAAGAACAGAAGAAACCTCTACAAATTTCGGCCACTGCGCAGCCGAATGAACTAAAAAAAGTGCAACTGCTTTGAACACTAAAATAAAAACGTTATATAAAAAAAAATTATATATTTTTAATAAAATATTTTTAACAACTCAATTGCTTTAAAACTGTATTGGAAAGCAACCAAAAATTTGCAAGTTTTTTAATAAAGCAAACAAATTTCTTCTCAAAATCTATACATACAACTTTTCAATTTTCGCAGCATAATTTAAAAGTACTCCTAAAAACTATGTCAAACCATTTTGCATAAAAACTTTGATTCCAAAACTCACCTAAGAACACTCAAACTAACAAATAAATACAAATAAAGCAAAAACAAAAAACAACAACCAGTGCAAAAAAAAAAGAAACAAAAATCACGCGCGCAACAAATTTGCCGTCGGCAAAATGCAAGCAACGAAAATGCGCACCCCCTTCGCCATTCAGGAGATACTCGGCTTGGGTGTCGGCTCGGCAGCTGCGGCCGCTGCAGCCAATTACCAGCAGGCGCAACAACTCAGTCAGCAGCAGCAACAACAACAACTACAACAGCAACAGCTAACGCCGCTGCCTTTACAACAAAACCAACAGCAACAGCAACCGCTTCAATTGCAACAACAATCGCCTACTTCACAATCGCAGCAGCAGCAGCGCCATAACAGCACCACCTCAACTTGTTCAACGCCTCCCCCCGCCGCTACACCAACCGCAACCGATTGCAATAACGCACCGCTCTCACCCGCCTCCTCGCACGGACGTCCAACACGCGATTCGCGTTCCATTTCGCCCGATGTGACGCGTCTCTCGGCGGCAGCGGCAGCTGCGGCCGCCACAGCACATTGCCAGTTGCCTATCTTCAATCCGGCAAACTTTTACGCTGCAGCCGGCTATGCGGATCATGCGGGGCAATTGAATGCGGCACATCATCATCATATGACGACGCTGGCAGCGGCGGCGTACTTGCGTGGCTTTTTGCCGCCGGGCTTCAGCACGCCACACGAATTTCGCGGACACTTTCAACAGCATTTTGGCAGCCAATTTGCGGGTGAGTGGAAATTTTTTTAAGGTGTGTATTTGTGTATATGGTGTCTATATGTGTGTGTGTGTTTTTTTTTATTGAAAGCTAAAAAAATTTGAATAAATTTGAAGGTTTGAAATAGGAAATGGTTAAATGGTATTTATATGTGGCTTCTGTACAAATCGGTGCAGTTATGGGGACTGTTGTGTTGATTTTCTTCGGTGCATCTTACATTAAGTAGATATTTAGTGGTATTGTGGTATTTTCAGAAGCTTAATCATCAACTTTGCCGTGCTGAAAACAAATTTGCCTGATAATTTTTAGCACCCTTGGCTACTTTCTTCGTTTCCATGATTTCTCTTTTGATCAAAGCCTAGTATGTTTGATTTAGTGCTCGCTCTGGATAGTTTTACGTTGTGTATTACTCCAAACTCAAAGTCAAAGCAAAAGCAACTACAAACCTCATGTTGTCCTAGGAAAGGCTTTGTAAACAATTTTAATGCCGCCTCATTACCCAAAGCCTGTGCTATTATTATTATTTTTTTTTTTTTTGCTTTAAATCCTATTGGAGCGTCAAAAGCCTGCTACTACCAAAGACTACATAATGTGCTTCAAAGTAGTCAATATCTAAAATTGAAATTAAAAAAATGCCCTATTCATAGTAAAAAGATCGTTGGTACTCAATTTCATTACACCTTTTCCGTTCCACCATTTGTTCGGTGCAATAAGCACAAGGAAGTTATGAGACCTTGGGAAATAAGTTTGTCTTATCCCTTAAAAAAGCTCCTCATAAAATCTATCTGCTACCTGAAAGGTGTGTAAAACTCTAGAACCCTAAAATTGAGAAACAAAATCGAGGCGCACACAACAAATTGAAGGTGGAGTTCGAGAAAATCTAATAAAGGAAGTACTCGCCCATTATATGTACATTAGGGTGGGTCGATTTAAAAATCGCTGATTTCTCTGTGAAAATCGTTTTCTAGGGATCAAAATAAGATGTACATTTTTTTGTATGATTATAAATCTTTCGATCCTTCTCGATTTCGATTTCTCTGAGATGGAAATTGCCGAATTCAGTATAATTAAAAATATTTAATTGAGTTTTTCATACACTAAGTAGCTTTTTCACAATTCATAGTCAGGGTTTTCAAGAATAGTATTCACTTTCAAATGTTTCAGCTCGAAAACTGAGTCTCTCCCTTACGTGATTGATCGACTTTTAATGCCTCTTCATTTTTCTGGAGGCAGTTGTCTTATATCTGGCATGGCTTTGCTGAGATGATGATAGTCAACAATCAATTTTTTGGCGAATTAAAAGTTCCAAAGTATTTACGTAAAAGTGTTTTTTCTCACATTTCGGATTTTGTTGCCCTTAACAAGTTTGCTCCTTGGTTGGGTGAGGTTAAGTTAGGCTATAGTAAAAGGTCTGCTCCAACGATAAGATGTCTGAAATTGAAATTTGAAAAAGGCGAGCAAAGAAGCACCCAGAGAATTGTAACTCCTAAAACTCTCAGGCTATTCGAAGTTCTAAAAAGTAAAAGAGTTGATAGTCAAGGCGGAAAGGAGAGAAGTGACAGAAAGAAAGAGATAGTATAGAGAGACAGAGATAGCTAGTCCTGTGAGATTTTTTGGCAAATCTGAAAATATTCTCCTGTTTGAGAGAACGAATTTTACTCCTTCTCATGAAATCGGAATCCAAAACTCGTAGCCTTGCTCTAACAAAGGAAGGACACTTACAGAGAAAATGCTCAGTGCTATCCGGCTTCTCTAAGCAAGACCGACAAATCGCGTCCTCAATGATTCCAATGAAGGTCATATGCTGACCCCATGGGTTGTGTCCTACAATAATACCGATCGAACGCCTTTTCTACCAAGTTTTAGAAGAAAGTTCGACAGTTTTCTGTTCGGGCTTGCCACAAAACACTTTGCAGTACTGTAGCGTTTCTGACCGGACCATCGCTCTTTATGTAACTTGCATACATAATCGCTGATCCCATTCATGATTCCTGCGTAACTGATTCCGGTTATTGCCTCTGGCCCTTATGGGAAAACCGCTGATCCGCAGTTGGCCAATTCATCGGCAATTTCAGTTCCTTGAACACCGCGGTGTCTAAGAATTCTAAATTCGTATGATGTGCTTTCATACAAAACCGTATAATACTCGATTAGGTTGGGTTAGGTTACCGTGTTTGCTACCTCCATAAGGGTGTAGAGGGATCCACCCTTCTGTTCAAGTTGCTACTCTATGTTCCAATTTGCTGAAACCACTTCGTCTCTCTAATAAGCGACAAAATATTAAGGGCGGTTGCGGTTTCCAAGTCTACCAACCATCCAAAGAAGTATAAATTTAGCGATGTCGTGTTCTGACAAGAGCGGAACAGTGGCAGAGGAAGTATTCAAGCCTTGCCATCACCTCCTCATTCCCTTAGATGCGGCAGACATTATTAGTGGTAACCCCCATTCGCCTCCCATGCGTTCCCAATAGGCACTAGACCTTAAATCTAACACTAAGTTTACCATTCCCTTTTCTGGAGCCTCTGAGCAGTGTTATAAAAAAAAATGTTTTTCACCAGCTTAAATTACAATTTAACGTCTATAAATGAAGGCAATTCGCAATCAGGAAAAAGTGTGTTTTAATTTCCATGCGAAGTTACTACTGAAATGGCAACTCTTAGGTTGCACTCCGAAGAACAGCTACGAGTTTGTAGTTGGTCATTCATAAAGTACTAAACAAACTGCTCGAGTTCGTCAAGAGTACCGCGATACTTTTCAACATATGTATCTTCAGGTTAAAGTTACTCCTGGAGAGTTAATCATATTACTCGATGAACGGAGTATTTGCATATCCTGACTTAATTCATAAGGAATAAGCTCGCAGTACCGCCAATACAAGTAAAGATAGTCAGCTCTTCTGCAAAAGAATTTCGCAGCGTTGGGTCGGTTCTACTCAAAAATGATGGATTAGAAAATTACATCCGTGAAAGTATTGATTCTGAGAGTAGCTGTTTCTGTCAAATTTATTGAGAGCTCGTGGATGTCGTCACCTTCTGTACTCTTTTCACCGCGAGTTCTACTACGAAATCACAGGATTGATTGTTTGCTCAAGGAAATTGAAAATAAGCGTGGTAGCTAACAAAAGCTACACCGATGGTATTGGCATTCAAACATCTTCCGACTCCAACTAAATTCTTACAGAGACTACTCAACGGTTTTGGCGTTGTTCAGCAATCGAGGTTGGGAAGTAAACTTCACTAAATCTGAATTTTCTCTTTTTAATGAAAAAAAATATATAAAGTTAAATGAGTATTAAATTAAGTATTAATAATGACAGAGCAAACAGAATATTGGTGAAGTAAAAAGTTCTAGCCATTTCCCGCTAAATCTCTCCAGAGAAGGTTCTCTCGTGATATATAAATTGCATCCGGTCAACCTAAGCCGGCATTCATTTAAAAGCAAATCTCAAACGCTTTTGGGTATAGTGCACTTTGTGTTCCCACGTTCCAGAAAATAAGAAAAAATTGGAAGATTCACTAGATTATTCAACAAGACTACGGCTTAAATAAAATTTGTGCTGTTTAAAGATCCAATGCAGCATCGAATAATAGCAAAGTGAAGTTTCCTAGCTCTGATCGTGGAAAATGAGGTTTGCTCTGTAGGCCAATCATCGATAAAATCGGGGCCGGCATGTGGATATGTACTTATTTTTCCACCAGAAACAGAAGAGTATTCATCGATTAAAAGTATTAGCTTCAGACAGATCTCAAGAAGAAGCTCGGTGTGTGGATGTCGCATGAATTTACACAGAAGAACCGTGTGAACCGAATACATAACGAAGTTATCAGTATTTTGAAGGGGATGGTAACTGGCGATCATGAATGATAGATCACAAAATTACGACAACGATGGGAGTAGTTTTTGATGTGACGCAACAATAAATAAACAAGTAAGGGAATGGCGTTGAGGGGAAACTAACTTGTGAACAGCAAAAAATATGAAAAACTATAAACGATAAATTGAATACAAAGATGATATTATTACGTCAGCAAATCAGTTGATTTTTCCAAATTCCCTAAGACGGGGATAGAATTTCCTAGAAGTCATCACCTCCGTATTCCTTCCACCATAAATGGCAAAGCAAATGAATTGTTTACGAGAAAAACAACAGAAAAAGATCATGGTCCCAAGCGATCACCACGCTAGAATTAATGGGCAAGAAGGTTGTTGACTAACTGGTTTTGATTGGCAGCCACTCTTTCCATGTCTACTTACTTACCACTTGAGCTTAAGAGTTAATTTAAGTTTTCTGATGAAAAATGTTCTCAGCTTACACACTGTGCTCTATATTAGCTCTACACTGACATTGCTCAAGCATCCTAATTTCCCCGAGCCAACCCCACTACTCTCTCTCTCTCACTCTCGACCTCTTTGCCTCTTACATACTCGCGCGAATGCCTATCTTGTGAAAGTCGCAACAATGCCAAGTTTGGAAAATTGCACGGCAGGCAGTGTGGCGCCGGGTAGGGGCAGCATGACCATAAGTGCAAACGCAGCTAATTAGAAATCTTAAGAGAAATTGAGGGAGGAGGTAGAGAAGAAGACACTGAGATTACTACTCACACCCAGCAGGCATGCAGCAAAATCTTTGGCACAATATATGAGCATTGCGATACTTTTGTTGTTTTAGCATATTTCTGCTATCTTTTTTTTGTTTTACCCTCTCATTTTTCATAACATTGTTATTGTTTTTATAACAGCCACATAAGATCCATTGGGTGCACTTGAACGGAACCTCAATGTCTATGTCTTGAAAGCCCATGCATGCCTAGATAACGCATATATGTGTGTATGTATGTGTGTGCTCGTATGTATGTGCATGGTAAGTTCGCCTTTGAGGTTGTTGGCATTGTTGTTGTTTTTTGAAGACACTGAAGTGGGCTAACTTAGAGAAAACCACAACAATAAAAACAATAGCGAAAGTGCAACGCAGAAAACACAGAGCAAAAGCCATGTGTGTAGGCAGATGGCGTACAACAAAAACAACTAAAAAGACGGTTGCAGCTGCAAAAGAAGAAGCAACAGCAGCAGCCGCAGCGGCAACGGCGTCAGAAGTTGGCATAGAATTTGAGATACAAAGCACAAAAGCAGCTTATGAATACTCTTATGAAAGCTTATGAATATGAGCTGAGGCAGAAAAGGCGCATAGTAGGTGGCTGGAAAAAATATGCATACTTTTTCGTTTGTTTTTTTCTATACCGCCTACATGTGGGCGCTGTGACGAACGCAGCCAAGTGGTAATGGCGCTGGCATGGCTTGAGTAGTGGTGCTTCTAATAAGCCTCATATGCCGCATTTGGTAGGCGTGAAATTGGTTGGAAGAGTGCTTGTACAAAATTTATGAATAAATGTAATATATTTTTTATTCAGAAGCCAAGAAAATAGAGCGTAAATAAAAATAAAACAAACTAATATAGAAGCGACGCAAATGGGTTAGGTTAAGCGAAATGTTGTAGAAAGATATGGTTCGAAGGCTTTATGGGCATTGAAATGAGATAATCGCGCTTCGACTTGAAGATTCGAGAATCTAAAAGCCTTTGTATCAATAATCAAATGCCCAGAAAATAGGATAAATGCACGTTTTCACAAGCGGATTTTTTTCAGATTAAAACAAGTATTTCAGTGCAACAGCGCCAGAACTATGGTAGGCCGCAAAAGAGTGTTGTTCCCAAAATTTTGAACACTTGCAGTGCAATCCTGCTAAATTTATAAATGTGAAAGTTTGTATGATTGTGGCTCAATCACGCGACAACGACAGAATGGGTTTACATGAACCTTCTGCACTTAGATAGTTTTGAAGAGAGGTGCCACCCGTTAAAAAGAGGTTTAAGAGAGCTTAAATTGGAAACTATTTTTGAAGAAAGTTGCCACCTGTTAAAAAGTTAAATTAATAAGTTCACTTGAACATTGCAATAAAGGTATCAAAATAAAAATGGCTTATGAGCGCTTAATTTCGAAAATATTGTTTATGAGAGTTGGCACCCATTATAAAGTTAAGTTAAATTAATTACTTTTAATTTTAAAATAAAGGTGGCAAATAAAAAAAGGTTTAAGACGACTTAATTTCGAAACCATGTTTGAACAGAGTTGCCACCTGTTAAAAAGTTAAATTAAATGAATAAGTTAAACTAAATTTTACAATACAGAAGACGAATGAAAAAATGTTTAAGAGAGCTTAATTTCAAAAATATGGTTGAAAAGAGTTGCCACCCGTTAAAAAACTAGAATTAAATTATTAAATTTAATTAAATATTACAATACAGGTGTCAAATTAATAACGGTTTAAGAGAGCTTTATTTCGACAATGCGTTTGAAGAGAGTTGCCACCTGTTAAAAAGTTAAGTTATATTAAATGAATTACATTAAACATGCCAATGCAGGTATCTAAAGAGAACAGGTTTATGAGAGCTTAGTTTTGAAAATATTTTTGAAGGGGGTTGTCAGAGGGTGTCAAGCGGTAGAAATTTGAAAAATCTTATTTCGAATATAGTTTTGAATAAGGTTGCCAAATAAAGCCAGGTTTAAAATATATTAATTTCGAAAATATTTTTGAACGGGGTTGCCACCTATTTGAAGAATTTTGTTTAGGATAAAATATTAAAATAAATTAAATATAACCATATGGGTGTCAAAGAACAGAAATTTCATATATATTTTTTTTTAATATGGTTGCCACCTGTTTAAAAATTAAATACAATAAATTAAATAATTAATAATACGTCATAAAAAGTATTCCCTGTGAGTGTCAAATGAAATAAAAAATCGAAAAAAGGAATAGGAAGAGTTTATTTTCGAACTATTTTCGGCAAAGATTGCCGCCTGTTTGTTGGGGTAGTTAATTAAATTTAGTGAACAACTTAAATGAACTGCTGTAAATAACTACTGTGCGTGACAAACGAAAGAAGTATGGAAAATATTTATTTTGAACATACATATTTATGAATAATGTTGCCACCTGTTAAAAAATAAATTCGTTAAAATAAGCATATTAATAACTACTAATGAGCTATAATATATTAACTATGTTTTTCAACAAAATAATTTTCGCTAAAAAAATTTTTTTGAGGCGAATGAAATTTAAGATTTGTGAAAGTTTCTGCTTTAATACAAAAAATAGTTGTTATTGTGCGTATACCCAAAAAAGGGTGTTAGCACCAATTATATATACAAGGTGGCTCAAAATTAATCATCTATTTTTTTTTACTTTTTTTTAATAATTTTTTTACTAACATAAGTAAAAATATTTTTATTTAGTATAAAAATTATTTTGAGTGATGAAAATCTTTATTTTGATCCATTGCTTGTATGTTTGTATACTGCAGCTGTCTAGTTTACAAGTGTCAAATATGAGTGACACACAAAAGGCGTCGTACCATTTGCAAAAATTATAAATCTTCCGATCGGGTGATTAATTTTGCGCCACACGTTATATGTAAAGTCAAAATTGCTAAAAATTCTGTTCACTTTTTAAAAATTTCTTCGTGATTTTTTTTCCATTCAATTCTCTCTAATATTCCGAATACACTGAACTGATCAATTTTCTTCTTCTTCATGATTGGCACGATAACCGGTTACGCGATTTTGTCTGAGTTCAAGAAAGCGCGCCAGCCGTTTCTTTCTCGCGCTAACCGGCGCCAGTTGGACACTCCAAGTGAAGCCAAGTCCTTCTCCACGTGATCTGTCCACGGCAGAGGAGGCCTTCCTCTTCCTCTGCTCCCACCAGTTGGTACCGCATCGACTGGTACTGATCAACTTTATCTACGCCTTATTCACCATTATGGCTCACTGGATCTGATGGATCTCAGCAGCTTTTATTCACATGTAGTTACTTTGGGAGGTCAGTTAATAAAGCTCCCCCGCTATCACTGCTACTACTGTCATACACCTTTCGCGCGCAGAGTGCTTTGAGAACCTATTATTACCAGTTCTAATTATGTACGAACACACTGAGTATTCATCTAAATAAAATGTTTCATTTTTTACCGTAACCCAATATTTTGCTAATTAAAAATACAGCCAAGTATTTTAAAAATAAGCTTCGTGTGGATAAACAAAAAATTTTGCCACCAAAGTGTGACTAATGCGTGTAGTGACGACTCTCATTCACTTCCTACCACAGCAGCAACTAACATCATCCGCCTACTGCATCTGCTGCCTGTTGACTGACTGTCATTTTCACTGCTACACTGCTTATTAATCCATTCCATTTCGCTGACATGCGTCAGCTTGCCGCTAATTAAGCAAATTAATATGTCGACCTATAACGCGGAGACATACGGTGCACATACACACACACATACGAGTACACACACGCACGGAAGCCAAAGCACCTAAATTTCCACCAGGTAGTTTGATAGGTAGACGGCAGGCTATTGGGACTGTGGGACAGGTGGCAAGTCGCAGCTAACTTGTCTCCTCCGCCAGCCCCTATGGTGTAGTTAATCAGCTATTTCTGCAGAGTTTATTAAAAATACATGCGAGATTTTTTTCAGCTGCCTAACACCTGGGATTTATGAAAATTATTATCTCTGTTGCGCTACCAATCGCGCTAAAATTAACTACCTCGCTGCGTCAACTAATATTCCAATTTCTCACTGTTTCCCAAATTGCCTGCCTTTTTTCACTAGCTTTAGCTATGAGCCAAAGCTTCTCGAAGCAGCCACTATGTATGTAAGTAGTACAACAATACAATGTCTTCACCCTTCAGCGCTCAGCTGCTCAGCTGCTCAGAAAAGTGTGAAATGGTAATGTGTGAACTCATATGTGAAATAAGCATACGAGTTCACACACACACACACGCATGCATGCTAGGTAATTTGTTAGGTTACGGCTGCCGCTAAAGTGGAGGCGCTGAGTTGGCAGAAGGGAGGCGCCTAAACTTAGCGTGAATAAGAAGCGTGAAAAAAATAGTCTCAAAATATCAAACCAGTTGGAAGAAAATATGGCGGTTCATGTGTAGTGCTTCCAGCTAATGAGCAAATGCAGTGGGTACAACGACCTCTGTAGGGAATTTGGTTGGGTAAAATACGAAATTAAGTGGCAAATGTTTTAAGTGAAGTAGCTTGGGGAATGGCACATGCGGTAAATTTCAGCCATAGCTTAACATTTTAAAGTTTTCTGAAATACCTTTGAGCTAATAAAATTGATAAAGCTGTGCACTCGGTAGAAGCACAGCTCACCAGTGACTTTAGAAACTCTCGCAAGGTGGCAAATGCTTTTAGATAACCATTTTCAAGACAACACCTCTCTGTGGTACATACCACTGTTCTAGACCCTCATTTACAAGTAACTTAGCTGAAACCTCAGAAGCTGAGACAATGGCGCAGAAGCTTGGACGACGATAATATCCGATGAGGTGTCCCTTGGGGTATTTGAGAGAAAGGTTCTGCAGAAGATTTTTAGAGCTTTGCACGTTCGCGACGACGAGTATCGTAGGCGATGGAATAATGAGCTGTATGAGCTTTACGGCGACATAGACAAAGCGCAGCGAATAAAGATCCAGTGCCTTCGTTGGCTGGGTCATGACGTTCGAATTGGTACAAACGTCGGGCTTTGAAAGTATTCGATGCGGTAGCAGCTGGTGGTAGCAGAGGAAGAGGAAGGCCTCCTTTACGTTGGAAGGTTAGGTGGAAAAGGATTTGGCTTCACTTGGTGTGGCCAACTGGAGCCGGTTAGAAACAACAGGCGCGCTTTGTTAACCTCGGCCAAAGTCGCGCAAACGGTTACGCGCCAATCAAGAAAAAGGGCTGAAACCTCAAAGGCAAAGAAATATCTGTTTTAATGGCTCCAATAGATCCCACATGACTTACAACTTCTTTCATCGCAGGAATCTGAGACATCTACTCGAATACTTAAACATTAGTTGCCCACTAAATCCTGTTTAACTGCTAAGGTCCATAAATCGATGGTTGATTGGTTAAAGTAGTGATTCATCCAGAATCCAACTATGGCTTCCGCACTATTTTGTTGCCACATCCTCGCTACCAACTTGTTTAACGATTATTGACGTCTAAGGTTGTAGACGTCTTGTTCCAGACTCTCGAACAGTGGTTTGTCCAGGGTTGATATTCTCTCACTCCATAAGGTAGGGCATTCTCAGAGGAAAGGGAAAATCGTTTTCTTTTTCTCCGGTTGTTTACATTTGTGGCAGTGTGTGCTGTGAAGGATGTCCATGTTGTTCCCAGACAGACCCAAATTCGATCCTCACGGCGAATAAAAATGATCAAAATTATAGAAAATGTTGCTTCTAACAGCGGTTGATCCCCGACGTGCATTGTCCAGCCTCTCATTGCAGTTCTTCTTCTTTCATATCGTTACAACGCGGGGTTCGTCAAAGCTTCCTTCAAAATGCTACTCCAAAGCGGTCTATCTTGAGCTGTTGCTTCTTAGTTATGTATTCCCAACTTCTTAAGATCGTGTCCCACTGCGTCTATCCAACGGTTCCTCGGTCTGCCTTTGGCCTTCTTCGGTCGACCTTCTTAATGCATGAGGTATAGGGGCGGGTTCTATAGTAAGCTGCCCAGTAAAATTCAATTTGATTGTCAGAAAATTTCAATGAATTTCACTGAATTTTTGTGGATTTTGTGCAAAGTTTGGAACTGAGGTTTGTTAGATTTAAGTTGACTATATTTTTATGAAAAATTAACGAAAAAATGTTTTTAATATTATTTATTTATTTTAATATTTTAAAAGTCTAATGCTTTCAAAATCTTTCGACAAAATTTCAAGCAAATGAGAGGAAATTGAGCAACAATCGCTTGGTACCGCTTTAACCGCTTTTTGGATTTTTACATATTTCAAAAACTTAAGGCTTCCGTAATTTTGTGTAAAAATTTCAAGCAAATCAGAGCAAAATTGAGGAAGTTATAGAAGTTTCACTGAAACTTGGGCTTGAAAAATTTGTCATATAGTTTTTTATTTTTTATGGCAAAAAGCTAAAGTGGCTTAATTATGTGAGCACAAGTGTCCACGTGCATGTGTCCAAGGGTGATCAATTTAGATGCATCGGATTTTGTATTGAAATTTATTATTCTTGCGCAGAAGCATTCATGACATTTTTTTAAAGACAATCCGTTTTAAATGTTGGCCGGGACACCAATTTTGAATGATTCACTGTAGGACTTCGGTCGGTATCTCGTGATTAACTTTAGTAATTTTGGCTTCCAATGCCTCAATCGCAGCTGGTTTATCCACAAAGCGTTCAGACTTTACATACCCCACAAATAGAAGTCCCTTTTTGCTCATCGAAACGAACTGCAGTAAATCCATTGTTTCATGGGCTGTATGGAAAGTAGTGCCGTGTTGTGGAGATCACGGGCTTCAATTTCTGGTATCAAAAAGTCGCTTATCAAAGCGCGATAGCGTTCGCCATTCACTGTTACATTGGCGCCAACCTCGTCTTGGAAGAAATATGGCCCGATGATTGCTCCAGCCCATAGGCCGCACCAAACGGGTGTTTTCAATGGTTTTAATGGCTGTTCTCGAAGGGCTTCGGGTTGTTCTTTAGCTCAAATACGGCAATTTTGCTTATTGACGCAGCCATTAAGCCGAAAATGAGTCTCATCGCTGAGCAAAATTGTTGGCCTGTACACGCGATGAACAATTTTCACAGAGCGTCGTCGATTCTCGTAATACAATTGTGCGATTTATACAGGTTTTTAAGGCGTAAGTCTTTCCATGATGAAATGTCAATGAATTCTGAAAAAAATATGTATGTATTTATATTAGTTTGACAGTAGTCACGCGTGATTTGTTAAAAAACCCTATTGGAAAAAATACCTTTAATCTGATCACACTTTATCTCTCAAAAGTAAGCGATACACATAAAATGGTAAACCATTTTGGGCATGATTGTCGACAGACCATAAACTTCAACTAATGATGTGTCAACCACCCGCGCTAATGCCGCTCATACGATGAAGGCAGTGATGACAGCGATGACGTTGACGATGACGCTCTGCATAGCCAACATTTACGATTTGACACCAGCATTCAAAGAGTCAATTGGTCAATTTACAAAATTCAGCAGCAGTCGGAAAAAACGGCTGTGTGAAAATAAAACACTTCACAATCAAGCCAAAGCAATAGCCACGAAAAAGGTGAGCTGTGAAAAAGACAGCTACTGCCTACCTATCTATCTTCCTGCACCCACACATACATTCATGCACACCTTTCTATTTACGCTGGCCACACTTAAGTGTGAACCAGGCAGTATAATGTGCCACTAATAGGGGTTAGTTGGGCTTAAGTATTTGCAACATATGTTAGCCACAAAATTGTGCTATAATAATATTGACTTTTCCACATCATAAAAGAAAGCAAGGGAAAAGTAGATAGCAATTCTCTATAAAAAGGTAAAAAATATACAATAAATGCGAGCACAACTTTCCCAACACTTAAGCGTGACCATTGCAAGAGTTTGCTGGTGGGCCCTTCATCCGGTAGCGGCTGTGGCAGCGGCAGATACACTTGACGACGTACAAGGAAATTGTAGAATAAACAGACAACAACAGACAGCAAGGATAATGCAACCGCATGCCAACAACAATATCGCCGTACAATTCTTAAGAAAAAGTAAACGCTTGGGCGCTTGGTTTAGGTACCTTTTCCCTGCACAAAACGCAAAAAAGGTGTGAAAAGTGGAACTCACTCGCACTTAAGAAGCGACTTCGCCTGTGCTGGCGAAATAAAGGATAATAATAGTAGAAGTAGTGGTTAATGCTGACACAGAAACACAATGTTGTACTACAGTGGTTGTTGTTGCTACTGGTGTTTTGTACATAGCTTGTGGCATTTATTTGTTGTTTGCCAACATTGCTCCTGTGGCTGCTGTCTGTCTGTGTTGGTGCTAACTTCAATGACCACTCAAATGAAAGTATTTCTCATTGCTGCGAAGAGGAACTTCGGTTTTCTTTTTATTTCATTTAGTTTTTCACTTTTATTTATATTTAATTTTTTTCTTTTCATTTTCATTTTTTTTGTTTTTTTGAAGCTCCAAAAGTATTTGATTTGCAAAATATATCAGTTGTCTTGATTTTATTGAGTTAGCCGCATCGAGTGCAGTCCGTTAGTTGTGTAACGGAACTTCTTCATTATAGGTATAGTGCCACTGCTGTTCTTAAAGTTTGATAATTCGCTAGCTGACTTTTCTGGCAGCACTAAAGTATTCGTTCGATTCCAACTGTGGCTGCATAAATTCTAATATTAAAATATTTAGTAGCTTCCCGGCAAATGCTTTGACCGAGTTTCTGCTTCAATTTTTATTGTGTGTTTTAAAGTTATGCTAGAAGTGGAGTTGCCTTATGATGCTTCAGGAACACAGATAAAGTTTACAAGAAGCTTTTACAGAAATGCTCTCTGAGATGTGTTGCTGCCGGCATCGAAGACTTTTATAAGATTTTTTATATTGATATAAAGCTCGAGTCCACTGTTGTTGTTGTAGCATCATAAACATTCCCCATACTAGCACGTGGAATGCTGCTGGAGTGACAGTCCTTGGCCGTATATAAATCCACGTCGCTTCGGTAACGTAGAACCGACTGTCGTGGGTATCCCCGAATCCACTGTTCGCTGGTTATGGTAGTTGCCGCTTGAACGCAGTATATGGGACTCTAACAAGCGCTTTTAACTCATTGTGATGCCACTGAAATGAGCCCCTGCTATGTTTCTTCTTAAATGTCATGAAGGGTAATTCGGGAGCCCTTACAGTTTAGGCACGATTCCGCAGAACTGGTTGGATTCCCCACAATTTCGAGCTGCTCTAAAGATATGCAGAGAAAGGACTGGTGAAACATTTACTGTGCACCGTAATGGGGCTTTAAGTGCTCTTTCTCAGTGCAGCTCGCCTAACTTACCCGAGTATACATTTGCCAAGTTTATTTATTTCAAATATTCAAGAAAATTATTTTAACAAATCGTGCGAGAAACCTTTCTTGGCTATCGCAAAGGGTTCTCTGTGAACTTGTTTTAAAAGCTGAGCGCCTACTTTAGTCTTATCTAACTTTACCGAGTTTTTGTTTATCCCAGATCTTCAAGGAGGTATTCTAACGAAGCGCGAGAGAAATCTTTGTTAGTCATCCCAAATTGATCTTTGTGATCTTATTTTAAGAACAATCTATTGTCGTCTAACCTAACCCTAGAAAGTCTAGTTACGCCAGGTTTTCAAAGAAGTATTTTAAGCACAACTAAAAGTAAGGCAAGGGAATATTTTCCGAACACCGCAACTATCTCCTGCGGCTACCGAGTGAACTCTTATTAGAGCGGACCATATAACAGAATATAACTCTAGCAACTCTTCTTCTTATATGTAGTGACGGTATACCGAATCGAGGTTCGCTAAGCCTAAGCGGTATAGTTGAAGTAGAGTACAACATGGTCCACTGCTTCCTCGTCTCTGGTCTCTGTAGCCCTTTCATTTCTTTATTCATATAGTAAATCTAGAAATACAAGGTTTCGAACAGACTATGTAGAACTAATGGCGGCCACTGAGTGTGAGGGGCACGATTTCAACGATTGGTTACTTATACCCTTTTTTCAGTGCCCGATTTTCATGATTTGCTTACTTAGAAAGGCTGATGCTTATGCAATTACGTGTCAAAATTCCAGGCCAATCAGAGCAAAACTAAGTTACAGCACTTTTACCGAGGAGATTTTACAGTTTTGCTGGCCAGATAGTTACCCACAAATTAATTACCCTACTGTCCCTTATACAATACAAGCAGATCTGTAGTAATACTTGGGGTAGGTAGGTAGATATCGTGGTTGTCGGTTGACAAACCTAGGCCTGCCCTGTGATACCACCGGGGCTGTCCGCTCTCCTCACTCTACATTGTCCTCATTGAACCAACCTGTGGCTTTAATATATCTAACAAGACTTGTTATTTTTATATTGGCTATTTCTGACAAGTTATTCAGGGAACTTTTTCCTAAAATATATATTGAACCTTCTTCTATCCAGAGCCAAGCACCCGCATAGCAAGCGTGCTACAGTCTCTTCTTCTTCGATGTCGTTACAGCTTCTGCAATAGTCGTTATAGGGCGTTCCCAATCTGCTGGCATGTCTGCCAATACTTGGGGTAAGCTCACCTACTATTTTCAGAAGTTTCCCTGTTACCAGAAATCCATACTACCTTCGTATGACAGTACATCTCTGGCTCAAAAGCTTCTTTCCGTAAAAACGTAGTCGATTGTAGCCCTTTAAGTAGCCAGTGAGTAAGTCTGCTCGGGTGATTTTTATCAGTAAAGGCGCAGTCGGTTGTAGAAGTTTCAGCTACTGGTGAGCAAGTCAGCACTGCCTTACAATTTAATATGTTTTTTACTAAAGTGATAATCTATGGTATTGTCTGACTAAAACTCCTTATAGCACCCAAGTAGCTACTCTCCTGTATCTACACTACTTTAAAGCACTAACTCAGGCAATTTTCAGAATTATTGTCTGGAATTTTTCATGTAACCAAATCGAAGGTTCCTAGAGCGGTAAATTGTATTTTTTTCTAGTTTCACTGTAACAAGTCTAAGGTGGTTCAGGTTCCCTCTATTGAAAGAAGGTTTATTAGAAGTGCAGCAGCCTTTGTGAGCGTGGAAAGCGGAACTCCTGTCATACACTTGGATATGGCTATACCATCATATCCAGATAGGCTATAAAAACATACCCAGATACCAAGCGTCTGTACGGTGCACTAGGCAGGACTAATTTATGGGTCGATAGCTCTTGGTCGGGAAAAAACGGAGCCATACTGGTACGCAGAATCGGCTGCCAAGGGATTGACGTTAAAGCTTCAAACTTTCGAGATCAAAACTCAAAACAGAGGAGGATAAAGCAGGGTGTACCGCAACCTTGCTTTTGTACTACTACGTCTCGAAGCTCCGCCCATCACCAGAGGGAGTCTGACTGATCTCCTATGCTGACGATTGTTCGATAATGGTGCCGGGCAATGGTGTAGATGGCTTGTGTTCCGAGAAGAACGTTTTCTCGCCAGTCTTTCTTGTTTTTTTCACTGTAATGAATCTCCAACTTTCCCTCACTAAATCCACAACCTAGCACTTGGGGTAAAGACAAATCCATTTAACAAAGACATTTGCTAGAGCCTGAGTCACCTCCCAGCCGTCTTTTTAACTACACTGACGAGATACAGAACAAAACATATCTACAATTACTGGACTGGACGGTATATAGACATACATTGAACGACATTCATCGGAAGACCCTTACCACCTTCCTAAACTCCCGACCCCCAAACGCCGTTATCGGAGTTCAACCCCCACCTATTGCAAACGCAGATATTCAGTGGCCTCGCGAGACCCGCGTAACTTTGGCCCAATATTGTTTGTAGATTAAACTCCTACTTATCTAGAATCAACCCCGACATATCCAGCATGTCCAGCATGGAAAGGCGCACCTCCATCAACTCTTTCTTTTTTATCGATTTTGCGTCGGTGCCTATACTTTGTCGAATTTTTTTGCTTATAAAAGAGACTGTACGCAGGCCTTAAAGATTCATTGGCTTGAGCAGAAAGAAGAATATTCTCCAACTAGCGCTCCAAAAATTCAAATCTGTAAGCAATTTTGATCTATCGGCAAACCCAACCAATGAGCAGACGATATACAGATGTTTTTTATTATTCTTGAATCAACCCATCCAATAAGACTATATCTGGACCGGCTATTTTTTCGTATAACTAATGTCTTAGAAGCCTTAAGAAGCCTGCTTCAGCAAACCAACTCACCTAACGCCCCTTTCCCACTAGACCCAACTCTCCAACTTTTCGAAACAGCACGTTTTTTCGGTCTACCGTTAGATGAGTTAGGCGAAGACGATCGGTGACTACACCGCACTTTCAGGCTCTATTATACTGCCACAACAACAACAACCTCTATTTGAATATTCGCTCGTTCTAAACAATGCTTCTTTTGCCCACTCACCGCAGTTACTTCGCCCATAGATTGATTGTTCTTCCTACTGTTTTTCCCTCTCCCAAGTTTTTTTCTCTTTATTTCATTTTTCTTCATTTACATGCGTACATTCTTCGGCTTCCTCTTCACTCTTCCCATTATTCTTCTCCGATTCCCATTTGTTTGCACGCCCAGCAGCTGATTTTTACCTTCAATCCACACATTTAGAAAGTCTTCATCCATTTGGGTACCTCCTACGACCCGAGCAAATGTTTATGCGATTATTGCTGCAATTAGAGAAATAAATGTGTAAAATTACAAAAATTAAGTGGCGTATATTTACATTACAATCATCGACAGAAAACGCCTACTGTTTGCCACCTTTTTTCACACCTCATTGAACCATGGGCCATCCTCTATATTGTATGTATGTATGTATGTGTGTGCACGAACACATGGGCGACACTCAAGTAGGAAAACGCCCTTTTCAAGTGCAATTTTCTTTTCCTAATAATGAAAACAATAACAATTGCATGGTACGTAGAAAAGGCACCTGAAAATTCACGTGCATTATAAGTTTGTAAGTATATAAATTTGCTATGTGTATGTGTGTTGGTATGTGTATACATATACACCACCTTATATTGTTTACCTTCTTCTTGTGGTTCGCCTTCATTTTTGAGCGCAAGCAGTTCTGCACAGTTTTCCTTTTCGTTTTGCAGCATTTGCTTGCGGATTTCTTGCGCCTCCGCACCGTGCTCGTAGGAGTGCTCCGCAATCATAGACCGCAATTCAGTTTGTATGTACACTCATATTCGTCAGAGTGTATGCATACTTGCTCTAGAGTCCGGATATCCTTCTTCCAATGCCTTCCTTGCTACATTGTTCGCCTTACTTAATTTGATTATATCCTTTTGTTGGAGGAGTTTGCGCTGTGACGGCTGATAAAACTGCTGCAATTTAAGAAGTTGAAATTGTTTTGTGTCATACATTGTCCCTAGAGACAGTGTTGCAGAGTCAGGACGAAAATGAAGTTACAGTGAAAGTGAGAATGCGAAGGCAAAAGGTGAAGGAGATTGTGTGAAGAAAAAGGGAATTAAAAGTGAATGCCTTATTCAGTTTGAAATAATTAAATGATTTAAAGCACTTCATTGCGAAATGGGAGACCACTTTTTTAAAGAGTTACTTTGTATATATTTGCATGAGAGAATTAGCAAGAAATGTAATGTGAAAATGATATGAAGAGGTACGTTGTAGGTAGGTAGGTAGGTGCAATGGTTGAAGGGCCAGTCAGGATTTCCTCAAGTATCACTAAAGCGCCGTTTTGATACCATTATGAGATCCTCCAATAGGCAGATATCTACAGCCAGCCAGAGCTGTTGATATAATGGAGAAGATTGATGGGATTTAAGTTGGCGCAATGCCCCAGACTGTCGAAGAAAGGAACACCCAGTGACCTTAAACGTCTTGCTGCCAAACCCGGACAATTACAGAGAAAGTGATCTATAGTCTCCTTCTCTGAAATGTCCCCACAGCTTCTGCATTGGGGGTTAAATGGTAATCCTAGCTTTTCCGCGTGTGTGCCGATCGTCCAGTGACCGGCAAACACAGCTACGAGTTTGGATATTGAATGGTGAGTCCTTCGTATTATATATTGCACTGGAGCCAAAGGGTTTTCGAAACAGAACATGAAGAAATGGAGCTCCATCTTTTCTGCGCTTTCCTGAGAAATAATTCATGCAATTCCCCTTTAACAACTGTCAGGGGTAGGCACCTTGTAAATATTATCAATTTTCAAAGTCCATTAAAATGATTCTCATAAAAAGAAAACAACTGCCTCGGGCCAACATAAAAATTAAGAAAACTAGCAAAATGCACACCAGAAAAGAAAAATAAGAAGATAAAGCTCAATCCAAATAGATGTAAGCCCCATTTTTAAGTGCTCCCAAATTGGTCAAACATATCGTCTTTACATCCAGAAAAAGTGTTTATCCAAGAACTATTAAGAGATATCTTAATAAATGCGTATATTCCAGCAGGACACCATGTAAAAAGCCGTTGATTAAAAAAAAACCGTCAACTCCGGCTTAAGTTTGCATGGGCACATATTGGCAAGGGAATGAATTTCTGGGCTAAAGTTTTATTTAATGACGAATCAAAGTTCAATATATTTAGAAGGCAGAGGCATCCTTCATCTGAAGACTGATGTTACTGTGCCCGTTGCCGTTTGCGGGGCTATCAGCTTTTACATTTTTGAACGCTGCATTGAGGATTGGTGCGTTCTTTGCCGGTGGGGATCTTAGTACTGCTACTAATTTTTCTGAAGGCTGCTTCTGGATCCACATTGTCATTGCGACCATCTCTGATTCCTTCAACTGTTATTTGCTCGGTGGTTTGTTTTCTGTTTTGAGTGTTTATTTCAATTGTTGTGAGTCCCGACTTCAGACCGCTATCCTTACACGAAAGTGCAGTCTCCCTAAGTGTCCCCATGGTTATCTATGCGAGCAGGGAGGCCATGTGAGGGTTAACTCTACGCTTCATGGGCAATAGAGTTCAGAGTCAGGACAGGAATTAGGCAGTATTGCTCAACTGGGCCTGCACCACCAACTTAACGGCACGGAGGTGATTGCAGCATTAGCCTTCTGCCATTTCGGTGAAGTGTCACCCTCCTGTACTGAGGTGATAGAATACTACTTTCACCAGCCCGTAGACTTCCTAATCTAAGAATATTTTCCAGTATACCGTAATCAGGATCTTACTAGTCTCGATCCTGATGAGCTTTACAGCCCTGCCGCCGGAGGTACTCGGGGCATATGAGGCGTTTCGAGACGAGCCCCTTCCCCTCCTGCCGTATTTTCCAACAAGTCCAACAAGACAATGACCCTGGGCATACTGCACTTAGTGTCAAAGAATGGCTCTTGTAGTACGCACCCAGTCACCTTATTACATCGCTGCAGAATCTGGATTTAAGACCGGTAGATCGTGTTTGGATGCTTTCAGAGAGAAAAATTCGACGAAGCGCAGTAACTGACGCAAAATCGATAGAGAAAGAGTTGATGGAGGCATGGAACCAAAGACGTGAGAAGAGCTTACCCAACTAGTTGGATCAATGCCACGACGCCGTCAACCAGTGATTGATTATTTTGATATGAATTAAAAATTCTTTAAGCTAATTGAACTGTATGTAGATTGTTGTCATACCGCATGCGAGAGCTCCTCTTCCCGTGACTCCAGATTTAGGTCTCCGGTCAGACTTCTCATCTGATGTTACTAACAGTTGAGCTTCCATACGGCTCTGGACTGGTGAACCGTTGGAGATAGTCTATGTAATCTTTCCTTTTTTGCTCTCCATTTTCATTATAACTGAGTACAGTTTTTTGCATTTGGTTCTTCTGTCAGATATTTCGTTTGTGGAGCGTTATAGGTAGGTAGGTACGTTAGAGTACCTCAGGTACACTACAAGTAGCACTTACGTGCCGTTTTGATACCATAATGTGGACCACTACCTGCGAAAAAAATTAAGGAGGAGAAAACCGTCTACAGCCACCCAATGTTGGTGTAGTAGAGAATAGAAAAGGGATCAAGCCAACCCCAAAGGACACTACATAGAATCTCAAGCACATAGCCGCCAGAGCCAGGCATTTGCAGAGAAAGTGCGGAATTCCAAGCTTCTCCGCATGAGTACCGATCACCCAGTAACCAGTGAACACCGCAATGAGCTTGGAAATTGAATTGCGGTGGATTCCCATCACCTTACGCGTTGTGTTTATATCGAATTGAGGCCATAGTGATGAGAAAGATGGAGATCTGTCTTGCAGTTTGTTTAGAAAAAAACTGTGTAGTTTCCCTTTAACAACGGTCAAGGGGACACCGATGTCTGAAAAAGAGACAACTGAAACCAGTTATGTCGACCCCTTCCTGGCGAGCTCATCAGCAATTTCATTTCCCTCTATATTCCTGTGCCTAGAAATCCAGATAAGGGAAATGTTTCCTGCACGTTCGAGACGTTTGAGTTCTTCCTTACAGGAGTTTACCAGAAGAGAGCTGCAATACGACGACGACAAAGCCTTGATCGCAGATAGATTATCGGAAACAATATTAATGTCTCTCTCCCAACAGCGATCCCGAAGCATTTTGCATGCTTGCAGGATCGCGAAGACCTCTGCTTGAAAGACGCTGCTTGTGTCCGGCAGTTTAAAGGAGACCGAAATGCTGGCTGTTTTAGAGTAGACCCCCGCTCCCACTCCAGACTCCATTTTGGATCCGTCAGTGAAAACATGGCATCTATATCCGCACCGACTCTCCCCTCTTTCCAATCTCGGCTGCTCGGAAAGATAGCCCTAGCACAACCCTCAAAGCACAGTTTGCGGATGGATCGGTCGGTGCGAATATCAGAGAAGGAAGGGGAGATCTGCTTCAAGATGCTACAATGTTTTACAGGAAGTTGTCTCCAGAGGCCAATCTCCTTCAACCTAATAGCGCTCTGACCAGCAATGGATTTAACCTGCAAGTCCACAGGAAGTAGGTGCAGAATAACGTTGAGCACAGCAGTGGGACATGTTCTACAAGCACCAGTGATGCCCACACATGCAGTTCTCTGCACACTCTTTAGTTTAGTGGGGTTGTAGCCCTTCTGAAGAGCTACCCACCAAACTAGGCAACCATATGTCAAAATTGGCAGAGCCACTAAGTTGTACATCCAAAGTACGACACGTGGCTTGAGACCCCATTTTTTGCCGAACATAGATTTACAGGCGTAGAAGGCTATGCTGGCCTTCTTAACTCGATTTGCTATTTGCAGCTTCCAGTGGAGCTTGGGGTCAAGTATTACACCAAGATACTTCACTTCCGATGAGAGTGTAAGGCACTTGGGGAGCGTTATAATAATTACTGATTTATGGCGAGTCTTAAACTAATTTCGATCAGTCAATTTTTTAGTTTCTTCCTCTTGAATAGCTTTACCTGCGGCACTGTTTTTCTGCTCATTAAACGGATCCTCAACTCAGCGTACAACCAGTGCTCCTAGGCAATTTCGTCATCTCACATCAACTCATCAATCTCACATTGCTCCTAGGCAATTTCGTTATCTCACATCAACTCGTTCCCAAACAGGTGTTCGGAAGCTACCTAGAGAATACTTGGGTGAAACCCGGACGTTGTGAGCTGCTTCAACCGTAAGCAGCAGAACCTTCTTGGGCACTCCCAGTGAATCGTGAACAAAAACTTTCCCTACTTTGTAGACTTCTATATGGGGAACCATTCCCCCAAATAATCTTTTAGATTAGCTTGTTGTTAAAAAGTTTAAAATCGTTTAGACGTCCAAGCGTTGTATAAACTTAGCACTTTGGAGCTAATCTTCAGCCAACGGCTCATTAAAAACAAACTCAATGTCGCTGCAACGATAACAGCTGCTTCTTGGAACTACGAAGCATCAAACACCAGAATCCCAACATTCCCATAATTTGTAGCTCCTGTTTTGATAACACTTCACTTTTCATTTTTTTTTTTTCATGTTTTTAATTTTTTTCTTGCTTGGGTCAGTTAATTGAAACTCAAACTACAATACAATTACAAGTACATTGTGCCGATATTATAGGATGTCAATCCAAGAGGCACACTTCCTGGAAATAGCATCTTTGTAAAATTGAAAAATTCTAAACTAAGTGAAAATTTAATACTCACTAAATAAATATAAAAGCAATATAAAAACAAACGAGTGATGATGAGTTTTTGAAGTGTTGAAGTGCATAGGCAGGCGGGAGTTACAAGCGCGACGAATGGCGTATGGTGCAGGAGCAATGCTAGGGAGAGCAACAATAAAAATGTGCCTAGTTGGCTGATGTGTACAAACTATTCACAGACATTTGATGGATAATATATGTAAGTATATATGCACATATGTACATATGTGTGCTTGTGTGTAGTATCTACATGCATATGCAGTCATGAGAAGTACTGTGAACAGGCCTGTAAGTTGATAGTCGAATTATGAGGAATTATGAAAATTAACATATGGCACCTTTGGCAGCCAAGAAGTTGGAAATGCAACATTGTCGTTTTCTCCTTTCTTTGTTTTTATTTTTTTGCTTTGAGGTTATAAGCCACTTCGACAGCGCCTGTAAATAGTTAGCTGTCAGCAGCTCATCACCACTTCGTTCATACATACATTTTTATTATTATTATTTTTTTTATTTCAACTTCTGCTTGGCGCTTCTTTATTTGCTATGCACTTGAGAGCGTGCGCACTTCCTAGAAAAGAATTGGGGAGTGCACTGCTTTAAGTTGGAGAAAGAAAAAATTTAAGTATGCATACATACACACATACATTCATATGTACCTACTCATTAAGAATGTAGCCTTCTCGTGCTTGTACGCTTTCTCTGCAGCTTGCATGCGCACAGTGCTTTATTGCATTTCCGTTTTGTTTCGTTTCGATCAGCCAATGAGAGCTGTCCTAATCATGATCAGGCACCGCTATTCGCTCGTACTCGTACTTTCCTCGGCTGGCTGATAGTGCTGAAAAAGTCGAAATCGTCGAAATGAGAAACAAACTCAAAAAAAGTAACAGTACACAGCGCTGTTGCTGTTGGTGTTGATGGTTTTGCTGATACCTTTGTTGTCTAGTGGCTGGTAATACCAGCAAGTGTTGTTCGTAGGTACGAAAATGACCACTTGTCAACATAGAACTCACTGTACATGCGGAAATGGACACACACATACATGCATGCGTTCACATGCAGAATGGACTAGACCAATTGCCGCTCTCACTAGTGGTTTTACAGCCAACTGCACTGCACTTCTACTTATGTACATACACACTTATAATTTTCTACTTAACCACTCAAGCATTTTTTCTATCTTTTGACTGCACTAATAATAAAAATAAATAAATAAATACATAGAAAAGAAAGGCATATTTCTTTTCCAACAAATAATTTTCTGCTACTAAAATACAAAACTATTTATTTAAACACTTTATTGTTGAACTTCTAATTTTCTAATTAAAAAGTAGTCAAGCAACAGAAATGTGGCCAAGTGCACCGCCACTCACACTCGACGGTGTACAAGTAACAGCTATCAACTGCCTACTTAAATGTCGACAATTCGAGATACAAACATACATATATACACACATACATATGTGTGTAACGTCCAACCTTTCACAAAGTTTTCACCACAAATTTTTATTTTTTTTTACCTCTTACATCGAATTTCTTTTACAAGTTTTCCATTAGTCATTTAGCTGCTTACATTCTTTGCTGAAGGAATTGCTGTTTTTTTTTTTTTTTGTTTTTTTGCTTCACTCAAACACTTACTATACTTTTAGAATTGAAGAAAATAGTGGAAAAATATACTACAATTAAGTTAATAGCGTAAAAATTATGGTAGCACATTTAAGTCGCTATCAAAATTTTATTTGCTCTGCCCATAGCAATTACAGCAGCTCAATGTCCAATAATTGTCCCCTAAAATGTTACCCATGTGCTAATTGTGACAGTTCTGAGAGTAATTTGAAATATGCGAAAAGTATCCAATTTCTCAAAAATAAATGAGCAGCAAAACGTGGAAAGGCGTATATGTAGCTCAATTCGGTGGATTATTAAGTTGGAAGCTTACATGGACTCAGACTTAAAAGAGATGAAAGTTCGTAATTGGAGAAATGAGGCAAGAGAGAGACTGAATTGGAGGACGATTGTTGATGAAGCTATGGCCCACCACAAACTGTGAAGCTAAGAGAGAGAGAGAGAGAGAGAGAGAGAGGGAGATTTAAGCTGGAAAAATTACCGTAAATAAGCTATTAAATATCATGAATGTTAAAAGTGATTAAAAGGGGTTTGCATCGTATTCTTAAATACATACTTAGAGTAAAAGAACAATTTTGTTTTTCAATTGAAAAATTTTGAAAATATGTTTGAATTTTTAAATTTGAAAATATTACCGAAATTCTTCTAAAAAGACTGTGTTTGCTATTTTGAATAAATTCGGGTCAACAAAGGCAGTTAGGTAGGTGAAATAGCTGAAGTACCAGTCTGACACTCCTCAAGTAGCACTAAAGCGCCGTTTTAATACCATTATGAGACCTCCAACGGGCAGATATCTACAGCCAGCCAGAGTTGTTGATATAATGGAGAAGATTGATGGGATTTAGGTTGGACCACTGCCTTAGGCTGCCGGAGAAACGAGGACTGAGTAACCTTGATCGTCTGGCTGCCAAACCCGGACATTTACAGCGAAAGTGCTCTACAGTCTACTTCTCTGAAAAGTCCCCACAGCTTCTGCAATGAGGATTAAATAATTTCACACATATTCAGACATTCGTCCAATCAGTCGTTCTTCAGATGGCAAAGAAGTCTGGTCATTTGTTGTTTTTTTTCGTATATTACTAATAAAAAAACCATTTTTTCAGTTATATTCCTAGCTCAGTTTTTTTGCAAACAAACCGCTTCGTGACCCAAGTGACGTCAGCCCATCAGCTGATTCTGTTAAAATTCGCTCAGAACCGAATAACGGTCTGCTACGTAGCCCACCTCTGAAAATCTTTACACCACGCATCGGCAGTTCCATTTCCCTCTTTGCACCTATACCCTGGAATCCAGATGAGAGAAATGTTACCTGTACGCCCAACATTCCCAACGAGTCAGCATATTTATTATGGAATATTTCGGGCTACTTAGTCAACACTTGGAGTACTGAAACTATCATATGAAATTATTTATTCGTGGGTGCTCGCTTAAAGAAATGTGCAAAAAAGAGAGAAAGTAGAGCTGAACCGTGGTCAAGAAACGTGTTCAAAATTAGCAGGTAATGGCAAACCTGTGAATGTGTTTCTGACATGAAAATGTTACTCATAAAGAGCCATCTGCTTAAAACTGTAGGTCTCTCCATTGGTGGAACAACATCAAGGCGCGCGCAACAAATAGGAGGAGGAGCTCAGCCAAACACGCAATCAGGGGTACAAGCGCAAATTATATATAATAAAAGTTTAAAGAAGCTACCTGCAAGCGTGGTACAGGTATAGAGACTTAGATAAAATCCCGTAATTTGTGTTCCAGTTGACTTGATGGCGACAGTTTAATTAGCATAAGCTCTCTCTTTCTCTCGAACGCTCAATCAATAGATGGACTGCTGAATCCATGCACCACAACCCACATAAACAGAAAATATACCTATTTCAAGAGCCAACATTTTTTGAGTCGAACTTTATTCACCCACCACCACACAAAATTCACTCTTTCAATTAGAAAAACAGTAATAAATTGGGTAATTTCATTTGCACCTCGCCGTATGCTACCCCTTAACTTAAACTACTACTACTTTAGCATTCATTGCCTCACCAAGGGGTAATAACATTGTTGGTATACAAAATGGATAAGTTCAGTGTGTATAAGTAGGTGTGTAGGTGTATACAAATGTAAAAACAAAAGCAACGGTGCATCAAAATTTAACACAACGAACACGTACAAAAAAGTCATGTATTCAGCGTATTTTGGGATAGCACATAACGGTAAAAAAGGGATTTACTTATAAACGTTTCATATATATGTACATACATACATAATATACCTGTGCGTAGTATATTGAATCATATGTGCGAGCATAGACATGCAAAGTTGACGCCCTGAAAGCTCATTGTCAAATTAGTGAAAATTTGTTAGAACATAACGGTTTACTTTGCATCCATGTACATACATACGAGTATATGTATGTGTAGGTATGAGAGCAAATTTACTTTTTCACTTTCTAAATATTTGCTATGTTACCCTTTGCCCTTTCCACTACAAACTACGAGTATTTACATAAATAGCTTTCTTGATAGGCTTTGGAATTGAAATGAAAATTCTTTTATTACCTTTCCTCATATGGGAGTTAGAGCATGGCGCATTTCAACCCTTAAGCATATCCAGCAGTAATACCTATACATACATACATACCAAATTACATATGTAGAATGTTATTACGTTGGGAAATTGTTTTAAAATCCATTAGTTAACTTTTCCCACACCTACCCAGCAGCAGAAAAAGCTGGTACCTGGCAGCCGCAGCGCCATTTTCAACGGCAAGCGAAGTTGGCATATCGCTGTCATCGGCTCAATTTATGGCAGGAAGTTTATCAAATCTAAAGATTGCACAGGCCGGCAATATTTGACTATCATTCAGAACCAAGAACTAAACTAAAATTGCTTGAAGCTTCTTGACGTGTTGAGTCCGAATCTGAACTCCGAATAACCTCAATGAGATATTGCGGCTTAAAACTGCAAAAACACGATTTTTGGCTATATTTGAGGTTATATAACATCATGAGATATATGAGGTCTGTTCAAAAAATAAGGTGAATTTCCATTTTTTTTTTTCAAAAAATTTGTTATTTATTCATCAATTTCTACTTTATCTCCTTTCAAGTAGTCCCCCTCAGGTATAATACGCTTGCGTCAGCGTTTATTCCAATCCTCGAAGCAGTTCTAGCACTTTTTAGTATGTGCTTGAGCTCTCTCAGCAATATGGTTTTTATCTCCTCAATAGTCGCAACACGCCGTCCTTTCATGGGTCTCTTCAATCTTGGAAACAGGAAAAAGTCGCAGGTGGACAAATCTGGTGAATACGGTGACTGAAGCATGATAGCGGTGTTATTTTTGGCCAAATAATCTCTCACAAGCTGAGATCAGTGAGCAGATGCAAAAGCCATGCATTTTTTTCTACAGTTCCTGGCGTTTTCTTTTTTTTTTGTGTTGCTTCACGGAAATGGCGCATAATTTCAAGGTAATGCACCTCATTTACCGTACGCCGCTGTGGTAAGAACACCTAATGCAATACGTCATGGTAATCGAAGAAAACAGTGAGCAAAACCTTGACATTTGAACGAACTTTGCATGCTTTTTTTTGGTCTCCGTGCTCTCCTGTATTCTTCTATTGGTACGATTGTGCTTTGGTTTCCGTGTCATAACCATATACCCATGATTTGCCAGCAGTTACCCTTTTAAGCAAATCTGGATCATCTTTGATGCCATTCAACAATTCCTGATCGATGCTCCAGCGGCGTTGTTTTTGGTCAAAATTCAGCAATTTGAAGCGATCTTCGCTGCCACACGCTTCATGCCCAAGATTTCTGAAAAAATTGCGTGGCATGAACCAACTGATTTGCCGACAGAGCGAGCGTCGTCATTCATATCTTTTCGACCTTCTGTGAAAAGCTTGAACCACTTGTAAACATTTTCGTGACTCAGAGTACTTTCACCGTACGCCACTGTCAACATTTGAAGTGCTTTTGAACAATTAATTCCATTTTTTACACAAAATTTGACGCAACTTCTTCGATTCATTTTTTTCGATAGCAGAAAATCGCCGAACACGCAAAACACTTGGTCTTTTTTATGCTTTCGCAAACAAACTAAACAGGCTAAATCACTAAAACCGTGAACATATCTTCGAGACGAGTGTACCAATAAAAAAAATTATAATCGAATGTACATAGCCCGCGAAGTTTGAAAATTCATCTTATTTTTTTAGCACACCTCGTATCTGTGCACCAACTCAAAATGGTCTAGTCACGGTTAGTCTGGAGACAGTTCATTTTACCTCGCGAATAAGCAACACCTCAAAATGGTCTAGTCACGGTTAGTCTGGAGACAGTACATTTTACGTCAAGGTATATAGCAAACATTGTTTTTGTATTCATTTATATTGCTTTACCCTTGCCATGCTTTACAATAAAAAACCAAACGAAGTCGAACAGCTTCTGCGCCCCATAAACAGTTCAAAGGCAGCACTGAAGTGAGCACAAACTCACAAATACACAAAAACATTTGCACATACGAGTACGTATGTACTTCCACCATTGCCATTTCCACTTCCGCTTTACACTTTCACACAAACACACAGCGATAATCCATATCCACACACTTGGCTGGGTGTTTGGCGTTGCCCACTTGCCTACTTTCTTGCTTTCGCTCGCTTGAATGCTCCACTCAAATGCGGGTGTTTGTTTAAATATTTATTAACTCAACACATACGCATAAAATTTGTTACTTTCGTAAACTTTTACTACGCGCAAAGCATTATTGCAGATATATTTAATACTTAGTTTACACCGCCTTTTTTTTTGCCTTTGCGAGAAGGCCATGAAAATGTGCTTATATACACGTACAGACATTTGGCGAAATTACATCGCCAGCATAGCAAATTTCTGTCAACAGGGAAATTATTATTGCGCGCCGAGCCACTCCCGATGTCGTTTGCTGGCTTATATATAGGCCTCGGACAAACTGGTACTCCCAAACATTGCAACCCTGTTTGCACGTAGGTGTGAAATATCAATGCATGCGCCACTCTATTTGCATGTGTGTATGTATTTTTATACTTGTGTTTACACGGTTAATATTCAATTTACGCGTGTTAAAAATTATTGCCTTTTTCACGCTTTTATGTTTACAAGCTACGATTGCGAGTACTTATTTGGTGTGGTAGGCAAGAATTAAGAAAAAAAAACTAACTAAAAATGGATCCACTACGATAACCCAAAACGCAAAAAATCATGGGGTTTGCCCGGCCACGCATCAACGTCGACGGCCAAGCAGAATATTCACGGCAAGAAAATCATGCTCTGCATTTGGTGGGATCAGGTCGGCGTCGTATATTTTGAGCTGCTCCAACCGGGCGAAACAATCACGGGGGATCGTTACCGACTGCAATTGATGCGTTTAAGCCGGGCATTGAAAGAAAAACGGCCGGAAACGGTAAAAAGGCACGACAAGGTTATTTTGCAACATGACAACGCTCGGCCGCATGTTGCTCAACCTGTCAAAAAATACCTTGGAACGCTTGGCTGGGAAGTGTTACCCCACCCGCCGTATAGTCCAGACATAGCTCCCTCCGATTATCATTTGTTCCGGCATATGAGTCTCGATTTGGCGGACCAGCGGTTCTCCTCGTACGAGGCTACCAAAATATGGGTTGAGTCATGGATAGCCAAGCAGCGGCCAGAATTTTGGAGAAACGGCAACCGGAAATTGCCCGAAAGATGGGCGAAAGTTGTAGCTAGCGATGGCCAATACTTCGAATAAAATATTTTGTACCGTTTTTTCACAATAAAGCCCCAAATCTTCGAAAAAAACCTTTAAAACTAATTCAACCTCCCAATAGCATTTCATTTGAACAAAAATTTCATCTATTTTTTCACGTACAATAGAAAGGGGTATTGCATATGCAAATACCAGAGTTCTAGGCTCTTCAGTGTAACAGAAAGGCGACTTTTTCATTAAAAAATTTTTGCACATCTGATGAACTGGCACTAATCTTTCGACTTTCGAGTATCACAGCAGGAAAATCTTATGGGCTGACGCTAGACTACTTTGACCTTACCTTACCTCACAAAGTAGATAATAACACTAATCCCTCAAGAGAATGATGGAGATTAGCCAATTTTTTTTTTTTTTTTTGGTGGGTGAGGTTGGGCTCAGTGCACGCAAATGGTTTCAATGCCTTCGCACTTACAGCAACCGTCGTCTACTGCATTGAGTGGTGTGTGGCCACTAAAACAATCTCCCCTCTACTTCCTAGGAGACACTATTTGCGGGAGTACTTTCTGCATTACTTCGGGAGGGCCTAGAATGGCATTCATGAAGGACCAATTCTATTCACCCATGTCTGGGTCCAGCGTGTTTTTAGTCACCTTTCATGCTACAGGCTCGTCTGCTTGTGTCTCTGTCTGTGGGGCTTCGCTTTATGTAGAAGTCTATCTTTTTTTCCGTAGTACGACATCGATGTATCTCTTTACCGTTTCGCCATTAGCCATTTCGGCGAAGTGTCAGCCTCCTATACTGAGGGGATAGAATACTAATTTCTCCCGCCCATAGATAGTCTGATCTGAAACATTTTCCAGTATACCGTATTTAGGATCTTACTAGTCTCGATCCTGGTGGGGTGTGAGGCCTTTCGAGCCGCGTTCCTTCCTCTTCTGCCGGTTTTTTTTTCGCTTCTTACGACAGGCATGCCTTACCGCGGATGTATTCTTTTACCCGACCAGCTGGCATGGTGATTAGGCAATTAAGTAGCTTAGAAGGCTAAAAATTATGGAATTATGGAATGGAAGCCCAACTTATTATATTTGAGCGAAAAATTCTGCGCCACATCCTTGGGCCGGTGCGGATAGATCACGAAGAGAGGCTCGGGCTGCACCGGGCTTGACCTCAACTACGTATACTCAAGTATCCACAGAAACTTTGATTTCATCTCCTAGGGACTGATCAATGTACAACCTTTCTTACCACAGAATAGATCTTTTTTGATGCTGATGCGCTTTAAACTGGTCGAGGAATGCCTGATTTCACTTTCGATCGCATCCGAATTTTTTGCTATAAGATTCAACTGGGTACCTGGTCATAGCGACATTGCAGGAAACTGCGAGGGGGATTAGCTGGCTAGACAGCGAACCTGTAAGGTAGTTTCCCCGTGAAATGAGAGGACTGGGATCTCCTTGACTAACTGCGGTCTTCAGCTGGAAGAGTGGGCTTCGTGTCAACTCAGCGAGTGTTGTGCAAGTACACAAACTTCTAAGGTCGCGAAATTATTCTGGTAAGGCCTTGATATTAACCAACTGATGGACTTCATCAGCAACATGAAACGGTTAACACAACCGTTGTTTAGTCATCGTTGGGTCGTCATCCAAAAATCCAAGTTTTGTAAAATAATTGTTTTTGTTTAAAATTTTTTGGGAAACTTTTTTGTCAACTCTGGAAAACATAACCCCCCTACCCCCAAGCAAAAAAGCAACCCCTCGAAAAAATGTAATTTTCAGATTTATTCCATATCGAAAATATTTAATATGGAGTTTTTAATAATGTCAAATAGGGCAAAATAAATTTTTTAGAAAATCTTTTTTAGAAAAAAATTTTACGGTTTTTGTTTAGAATTTTTGGAAAAAACTAATTTTTTTTTTTTTAATTTTTTCGAAAAAAAAATTAAGTTTTGCTGAAAATTTTCCTTGACAAAAAAACAATTTTAAGGTTTTCGTTCAAAATTTTTGGAAAAAATTAATGTTTTTTCTCAAATATTTCCGAAAAAAATTAAGTTTTGTTGAAAATGTTTCGTTCAAAATTCTTGGGAAGAATTTTTTTTTCAAATTTTTGCGAAAAATATTAAGTTCAATTTTACGGTTTTCGTTCAAAATTGTTGGGTGAAATTAATTTTTAATTCAAAATTTTTGCGAAAAAACTTTTTTTTTTTTAAATATTAAAATTATTATTATTATAATAGGTCTATTTATAAGTTCGTGCGGTTTTACAACAGATGGCGTAACTTGATTATTATTCCATCGATCCACATTTCCAAACATTCATTGGAGAGCTACTGTCGTAAGGCACAAACGTCAGTATACGTTTTTTATTTGAAGCGTAAACAACAATATTTTTACCACACTTGAAAATGTCGAATTTCGTGCCAAATAATGTGTTTTTGCGGGGAATTCTTCTTCATTATTTTAATATGAAGAAAAAAGCAGCCGAAAGTCATCGTATCTTGGTGGAAGTTTATGGTGAGCATGCTCTATCTGAGCGAACGTGCCAGAAGTGGTTTGCACGCTTTAAAAGTGGTGATTTTGGCTTGGAAGACGAAGAACGCGAGGGTGCGCCGCCAAAGTTCATGGATACCGAATTGGAGGAATTGCTCGATCAAGATCCGGCTCAAACGCAAGAAGAGGTTGCAAAAACTTTGGGAGTTGATCAATCAACCATTTCCAAACGTTTAAAAGCCATGGGAATGATCCGAAAGGTAGGCCATTGGGTGCCGTATGAATTGAAGCCAAGAGACGTTGAACGCCGTTTTATGGCATGCGAACAACTGCTTCAACGGCACAAAAGAAAGGGTTTTTTGCATCGAATTGTGACTGGCGATGAAAAGTGGGTCCATTACGACAATCCAAAACGTCGGGCAACGTATGGATACCCTGGCCATGCTTCAACATCGACGTCGGCGCAGAATATTCATGGCCTGAAGGTTATGCTGTGTATCTGGTGGGACCAGCTGGGTGTTGTGTATTATGAGCTACTGAAACCGAATGAAACGATTACGGGGGATGTCTACCGACGACAATTGATGCGTTTGAGCCGAGCACTGCGAGAAAAACGGCCGCAATACGCCGATAGACACGACAAAGTTATTTTGCAACATGACAATGCTCGGCCACATGTTGCACAAGTGGTCAAAACATACTTAGAAACGCTCAAATGGGATGTCCTACCCCACCCGCCGTATAGTCCAGACCTTGCGCCATCCGATTACTATCTCTTCCGATCGATGCAACATGGCCTGGCTGACCAGCACTTCCGTAATTACGATGAAGTCAAAAAATGGATCGATTCGTGGATTGCGGCAAAACCGACCGAATTTTTCACAAAGGGAATCCGTGAATTGCCAGAAAGATGGGAAAAAGTAATATAGTAGTAAGCGATGGACAATATTTTGAATATTAAATTTGTAACCATTTTACGTCAATAAAGTTTCAAATTTCGAAAAAAAACCGCACGAACTTATTCATAGTCCTTATTAAATATTAAAAAAAAAAACATTTTTATGGTTTTCGTTCAAAATTTTTGAGAAAAATTAATTAATTTTTTTTTTTAATTTTTGTAAGGTTTTTTCACAATATTTGCGAAAAAGCATTCAGTTTTGTTGAAAATTTTTCTTAAAATAAAACAATGTTAAGGTTTTCGTTCAAAATTGTTAGGAAAAAATTTTTCAACAAATTTTTTTGTTTTTTAATTTTTGCGAAGTTCATTTTTGAATTTGAAAATTTTTAAGAACATTTTTTTGTTTGTTCAGAAGGTAAAATTATTGGGTAAAATTAATTTTCTTTTCAAAATTTTTGAGAAAAAAAACTTTTTTTTGTTGAAAATATTTCTTAAAATAAAAAAAAATTATTCAAAAATTAATTTGTTTCCAAAATTTTTGCGAAGTTTATTTTTGAATTTGAAAATTTTTAAGAAAATTTTGGCGAAAAAATTTTTTTGTTTTGTTGAAAATATTTCTTTAAAAAAAATAGTTTTACAGTTTGCATTCAAAATTCTTGGGCAAAATAATTTTTTTTTTTCAAAACTTTTGTAAAAAAAATTCTGTTTTGTTCAAAATTTTTCGTAAAAAAAAAACAATTATTCGGATTTCGTTCAAAATGTTTAAGAAAAATTTTTTCAAAAATTAATTTTTCTTCAAAATTTTTGCGAAGTTTATTTTTGAATTTGAAAATTTTTTTTTTGTTCAGAAGTTTTTGAAAATAATTTGTTTTTGTCAGCTCTAGAAAAAACCCTCTCAGATCATTTTTAATTTTCTTCATTAATATCAGAGACTATGACTTCGCCTTGGCCTGACGGTTTTATATAAAAAGTTTTTGCGAGCCAGAAATACATTCGAGAAAAAAAAATACATGAAAAATAAGAAAATAGCAGCATTAACTCTAGGCCATCCAAAAAAATGTCTATCAATAGATGTTGAATGCCTCCAGTGTCTTTCAAACCCGGAACTAACAAAATTTTAGTTTTGATAGCAATGAATGCTGATCTGATGACTCGTTAGAAGATTTGCTGTAAATTTTATTATTGTTAAAATTCCAAGAGCTCATGCATTTTTTTTTTAAATAAACTCCTATGAATCAAGTAATTAATCATAACTGCGCGTAGTTATACATACAAGGTGGCGAAAATTAATCATCTTTTTTTAATAACTTTTTTACTAACTAAACATAAATTATTGACCTTTCCGCGCTCCATTACTTTTCTATCTAATTCATGAGTGTCAAATATGATTGACCTACAAATCCATTTGTCATGATTATAAATCTTCATATAGAGTGGTTAATTTTGCGCCACCTTGTATAACAAATACTTTTATTTGCACTAATGATTAGAAAAATCACCTTACACCGTCCGGCAATTACTCTCACATACAAACACATTTTTTTAGTATACCTTTCCTATTTTTATCTGCGCTGAATGCACTTAAGCGTAGAGCAAATAATTAATAATGCAAATTAAATAGGAAAAAATCGCGAATCACTAATAAAATCAAATAAAAAACTCAAAAACACAGCCACAATATTCGCGCATTCTATGGCTTATTTCCTAATTGAAATTTTCCAATTATTCTTATTACTTACAAAAATACTGGCATACAATCAAACAAAGCAATAGGAATCAAGCTAACAATACAGACAACAACCGCCAGTTGCCGCCACCTGCCAACGAACTCACGACCCACAAACAAATAAATATAGAGAGAATAAGAGAAAAAAATCACCCAATTATTTAATTTAAGCTTCAATTCCTACACAAGCCGCCAGTTAGCAGGGAACTGACAAGGCAGGCGGCCGCCAGGCAGCCAGGCAAGAAAGCGCAGACTGGTAGGCAGCCACCCAATACCAGCAGCAGATCGCTGGCTGCCAGTTATCCAATCAGCCAACAAGTCGGCTAGGCAAGCATTCAGCCAGCCATCCAGCCAACCAGCCACATTCTCGTTCTCTGCCCTCCAGGCTTGTGCTCGAAATACAATACGGCAATCATTAAAATGCAAAATAAAGCAAGTCGAATACAAATGAATGAAAGTAAAATAAAGCAGATCTACAGAAATTGGCAACACACACACACACACACAAAATTGCTGCTATATTTGTCATTTATACGAGTATAATGGAAAATAAGAGCAGTAATCAGGTGGCGAAAATCTAGGCGTAGCAACAAAAAATTCTTTGGCAATCCAATGCCACTTAGGGACCAGCAGCGGTGGCAATGTTGGTGACGTGCGCACAGCGCTCAATCCGACAACGCGGTTGCCTTCATTCAGCCGCCATTCATGCGCTCATTCGTGTGCTTGAGCCGTTAGTTGGCAATTTAGTCAACCAAATTGCCAGCCAAATAAGAATCGAGCCATGAATCGAAAATGAATGCAAATGTGAAATGAAAATCTGAACGACAAGTGGCACAAATGCAAACGAACAGTTTTGCGCGGCTGGAGTTTTTTTGAGTGACGCATAACCGTTAGTAGTAACACAGAGAAAAAACAAAAAAACAAATAAGAAAATAAATAATAGGAAGTAAAATATGTAGCATGCGGCAAAGTTAGTTGGCGAAAAGTCAGACAAGCAGCCAGCAGCTGCCGCATAAGCACCGGAAATGTGCCGCCATGGAAAAACCACGCAATGCTAAAGAAAAATCTTAGATTACCTTGTTAAAAACGACTGCCGACTGCCGCTTTTGTTGCTGACTCTACAATACTTTCATTTCCTGTCAGAGAGCGCGCATGGCAAATGTTCGTGTGAATGCAGACTCCGGCTTGTTGTGGAAGCGAAGAAATTTTTTCACATTGGCAATGGGAAATAAAATAAATTGTAAATTAATGGCATTAATGCAATGCCTGGAGCTAAAATTATTATATTTTATCGCACTTAATGCGGTTTATAATTTTGCTTAAAAACCAAAACAAGTTAATTATTAATATAGATACAAAGGGTGATCAATTTAGGGGTATCGGATTTTAAATTGAAATAAAACAAAGAAAATTCAAATTAAATTGGTAACCTTTATTATTTTTGTGTAGAACCATTCATACCATTTATTTTTTTTAAATAATCCCTTTCAAATGTTGGCCGCAATTGGGCCGTAATTCGGCCATCTGTAAACACCAATTTTGAATGACTCGCTGGAGGACTTCCGCCGGTATCTCGTGAATAACTTTAGTAATGTTGGCTTCCAATACCGTAATCGAAGCTGGTTTATCCACAAAGCATTCAGACTTTACATACCCCCACAAATAGAAGTTCAAAGGTGTCATATCAAACAATCTTGGTGGTCAATCCACTGGTCGGAGACAAGAGATATTTTTGTTCACCGAATCGACGACGCAGTAAATCCATAGTTTCAAGGGCTGTATGGAAAGTAGTGCCGTGTTGTGGAGATCACGGGCTTTAATTTCTGGTATCAAAAAGTCGATTATCATAGCGCGATAGCGTTCGCCATTCACTGTGACATTGGCGCCAGCCTCGTCTTTGAAGAAATTTGGCCCGATGTTTCCTCCAGCTCATAGGCTGCACCAAACGGTTGTTTTCAATGGTTGTAATGGCTGTTCTTGAATGGCTTCGGGTTGCTCTTCAGACCAAATACGGCAACTTTGCTTTTTGAAGGAGCTATTAAACCACAAATGAGCCTCATCGCTGAGCAAAATTAATGGCCAGAGCGCGAGATCAACGCTGGATTTTCGTAATACACTTGCAGGATTTGTAAACGTTGTTGAGGCGTAAGTCTTTCTATAAGGAAATGTCAATGAATACTGAAAAAAATATGTATGCACTCGAAGTGTAACCAATTAAAAAGGCCATAAATTTAGTTTGGAAAATTACTTTTATTCAATTCAAAGTAAAAACTGTGTGAAAATAATACAAAATTAAGAATCAATTTAATTTTGCTCGATATGACCACCTTTTGCCTTGGCTGTGGCCTTGAGACGGTCGACAAGCGAATTGCAAGCTACCCGAATGTGTCTTGCAGGAATTTTGTCCCACTCGCGGACAATGGCTTGTTTCCGCGTCTCGAGACTGGTGAATATTTTAGTTCGGACCTTGCTCTCCAAAATGTTCCACAGAGAATAATCCATCGGATTCACGTCTGTTAAATTTGAGAGCCATTGTGTGGACGTTATGAAGTTCGGAACGTTGTTTTTTAGCCATTCTTGGTACACGCTTCGTGAGACGGTGCCGAGCCCTGTTGAAACGTAAATGGTCTGCCACCGAAATGTTTGTCTGCCCACGGCTTCAAAGTAACCTCCAGAATACTTTCCCGATAATATTTCGCATTTACCTTGACGCCAGGCTCAATAAAAACGATGGGAGTGAGCCCATCTGCAGTTACAGCGCCCCAAGCCATTACCTGTGGCGGGTGCTGCCTCCTGGTGGCCAATCGATGACTCAAATTCTCGTATGAACGGTTGACCAACCTATGATAAACCCTATCGTTTTTGGAGTTAACGAATTGCTCAATTTGGAAAATTTCTTCGTCAGAAAACACAAGGTTCGGAAATTGACCACTTTCAGCCAACTGCTTCGCTCTCTCAAGTCTGACTTGTTGCTGCTTTGGTGTGTGATCATGCGCCTTTTGGATCTTGTAAGCCTTGACTTTGAGATAATTTTTCAGTATGCGGTGGATGCTACGGTCAGATATTTCAGTTCTTTCACCATTTGATTGGCACTTCGTCGGGGATTTTACTCAAGTCGCTTATTCACTTTTTGCACCCTTTCACGTGACGTTGCAGTCTTTTGGTGACCACCTCCATGACGTTTCGCGATGCTATTCTGGTAGCGAGTAATGGTGAGATAAAAAGAGCTTTACTTACTTTAAGCTGCTCGAGTGCCGAACAATCGCTGGTTGTGATTCTCCAGCTAAATATAATGCAAACACAATACGAGGTGTGTTCAAAAAGTATCGCGAATTTTGTGTTTTTTCAAAATTATTTATTTATTCATTAATAGCTATTTTGCCCCCTTCAAAGTAATCCCCATGATTTATTATGCACTTGTGCCAACGTTCTTTCCAATCTTCGAAGCACTTCAAAAAATCATTTTTTTTATCTTGTTCAGCTCCTCCTTCGATGCCGTCTTTATTTCGTCAATCGTAGCGTAGCGTCTCCTTTTCAGTTTCGGCAACAAGAAAAAGTCACAGCGGGCCAGATCTGGGGAATACGGTGGCTGTGGCATCATTAGTGTGTTGTTTTTGGCCAAAAAGTCGCGCACAAGCAACGGTGTGTGAGCAGGGGCGTTGGCGTGATGCAAGAGCCAATTTTTGTTCTTCTACAAACCCGGGCGTTAGTGGCGGATTGCTTCACACAAATTGCGCATAACTTGCAGGTAATATTCCTTATTGACCGTTTTACCCTGTGGAAAAAACTCATGATGCACAACGCCCTTGCAAGCGAAGAAAACGGTAAGCCAAACTTTTACATTCGACCGAACTTGGGGCGCTTTTTTCGGTCTTCATTCGTGCGGCAGCTTCCATTGAGATGATTGAGCTTTGGTTTCCACGTCATAACCATAAACCCACGATTCGCCACCAGTTATGACCCTCTGGAGCAAATTTAGAACATCGCGGACAGAGTCCAACATCTCATTAGCAATGTTCGTTCATGCGATGCTGCGTTTGGTCGAAACTGAGCAGTTTTGGTACGAATTTTGCGGCGATCAGTCTCATGCCCAAATCATTGAAAAAAATCGAATGGCACGAGCCAATCGATATGTCTAGGACCTCAGCAACTTCTCTAACGGTGATTCGACTGCATCAATTTTTTCGTCTGTAGTTGAAGTGCTCGGGCGTCCGGAACGCTTTTCGTCGTTCACATCTTCTCGGCCTTCTGAGAACATTTTGTACCACCGATAAACGTTGCTTTGGTCCAAAGTAGCTTCTCCGTATGACACAAATGCATCCGCGCACTTAATTTCGCTTTTCACACAAGGTTCTTTGATCCATCTTTTTGAATAGGTAAAAATCGAAGACGAGCCGAAACACGTGCACGCAAAGCAGCTGTCAACAATTAACTGAACATTCAAAATGGCCGGACTTGTCGGCATGAGTGAGAGACATGAGAACCAGCATAACGCAACAAAAAAATCAAAATTCGACTATACGTAACATGCGGATATTCAAAATTCGCGATACTTTTTGAACACACCTCGTATAACAAAAATTAAAAAGACACTTAAGTTTAACAAAATTTTAAAAAGTTCTTATTTGTCGACTTTTTGTAACCAAATGCACATTGGCAAGGAATTTTACTCAGAAAACAAAAACATTTTTTTTTGCACTCTGTTTTTCTTGAGAATTGGAGAATTAACACTAGCACATTTCGCCAATATACTTCATCGTCACTTCGCTTTTAAAATTATTTCTTAATTTCCTTCACGAAAAATATCCACACTTTACACTTTAAAACTAACAAACAGCGAACGAACTATAAAATCCCTCACTCTCTCACGATTTGCTCACACAGTTCCTTTGCTCTTTGCCACTTAGCCTAAGTGTTGCTTTGCTTTTCGCCAACCAAGCCTCCAAGCGCTTTGCACTGTTCAACTTTGTGCATGCAATGCAATGCCAATTTGCAGCTACTAGACAACAAAAACCAACTACAACAAACAAATAATGTAAGACCGACGTCTAACTACACGAACTATGGCAATCAGCGTGAAGTAGAAAAGTAAACTATGCGTGCCATTTTTATCTGCTTGCAAAAAAAAAATAAAATCCACAAAAAAACTTTAAACTTTTGAGCCAGCTCGCACCACTAGCGAACTGTCTGCTGGCGCTGCCGTAAATGTGTGTGTGTGTGTGTGTGTTTACTACTATTTATGTGCCAATAACGCCGCCATACTTGGCGCCATCTTTGAAATACGATTTCACTTGCACAAGCTGACTGCCAATAAGACACACAAAAAAACGCAAAAAAAAGATGCACAAAATTGTGAAGAAAACTTTTGTAGCCGGCAGTTAGCTAGCAGACGCCCCGTTTCGTAGCTTTCATTTGTATTTTTTTATTTTGTAGTACTTCACTTTTATTTTGCTTCATACGGCGTTTTTTATGACGTCTCCATTACAAATAATTGCGCGTCATATTGGCTTACGACGACAGTGACAACGTCCACGGCAACAACAGCAGCAGCAACGGTGTGGTGGCGCGCGGAAGACAGCCATGATGATATTGTTAATGTCTATGCGGCATGGCAGTGTTGTTGCAGAGCTGCCACGTCTGCATTCTATCTTCAGCTTTTTTATTCGGTTTTTTATCTCAGCTCACATTTTTCTCTCACCCCACTTCAATGCGCCACTGCTCTACAAATAAACCGTGCTTCGTCTACTCAATCGACTGCAGCTTCGCACCACCGCTGGGTGGCTTTCAAAATTGCGTACCTTTCCAACTTGGCTTGCTTGATGTGCTATTTCCATTCGTACGCTATTTTACTCTACATTTTTTATTTCACATTTCTTGCTCGTCTATTTGCAGCTTTGCTCCCTTTTTCCTAGACGCGTAAAGTAGTAGTAAATACGCTGGAGTATTATTAACGTAAATGCAAAATTGCCAATTTCGAGTGTATTTCCTGTCAACAGCGTATTTCCCTTTTCCGCTACGGCATTACTTTTCCGCTGCCAGCAGCATTTCTGAATAAATGTATGTATGTATTTGAAATACCTAAGTAAATCGCAAATGAAGATGGAGGGGAAATTGGGTAGAGTAAGGAGGAGTAAGAGAAATAGGAGCGTGTAGAGGGGCCGCGCTCCACTTAAGCTTTAAGAAAATTATGCTGCGTTACTTCATGCTGCTTTTAGCATTTTCTGCGCATGGTAATGACTTCTTGACGAGGTAATTGGTGCGTTGCTCATCAACACACTCACACACATACATACATGTCTATTCGTATAGAGTACTTGTGGAATATTCTAAGACCGCCCGCACCCACATTTTGCGGCCCACATTCGCTTATTAGTATGTCTGGCAATTTAAATTCTGTTATTGATAATATTTCAATTTTTCAATAGCAAAGAAAAAAATTAAAACGAAAATGCCTATAAAATATGTACTTGGTCCAATGAATTTCGTTCACTTTTGCCTCACTTGTGCTAATACTCAATTATCCTTATTAAATTTTCGCTTATTTTGCGTTTAGTTGCGAGGGTTACTTTTTCATATAATTTTGTGCATTGCTTTTCAGTGATTTCCTAAAGGCCAAAAGGGGGGTGGCACGCATGCATTTGTAGTGAGAGATGTTGTCTAATTTGCAAATTGGTTATTTAATTACTCACTCTCAAAAAGTGGAGAGTGGAGGTGTGGAGAGTGGAGAAATTTTGTGGAACCATTTGCACTTGCATTCATTTTTCTACAATGTGGAATGGCTAACCGAAGTTCACTACTTGAAAGGGTCAAAGATAGAGTTGTAGCGTTTAGCAGTAGGTACTCTCTTCTTTTTCAATATTAAAAAAATTTATATTTTCTAAAATTAGATATACAATTGGCGCTTACTCTCTTTCTGTGTGCTTGGCAGAGCTCTTTCTCCTCTTTGTGGTATGCAACTTGATGTTATTCCACAAATGGAGGGACCAGACCTACAGTTTTAAGGCGACTGCGAACGGCAAATTGTTTTTTATGAGAAGTTTTTTCACGGCCGTGGGGCGGGCGCCATTAGACAAAACTTTTTCATTTCATTTTGAGGTTTCATGCACGGAGACTCGAATAGTCGTCACGCACCAATCCATTCGGCTATGGCGGCCAAACTATTACTTTCACGAATAAATTGTAAATTTATTCAAAATTTATTGCTCCGGAGTGTAGTTTATACTGTCTTATGGTTTTGAGAGCCCAACCAAGTATGCACTGGATGGCAAACGGTAGTTGCCAACTAACTGAGATCCTTCGCAAACCTCAAATGAAACCAAATTTCTTGTCACTTGCGGAATAGATCGCCTCTTTTCCTTATAAAGCAAAATTCCGTGTTAAACATCCTACTGTTTAAGGCAATCCAGTTTCAATAGGGTGGCCTGTCCAAATAAACCTGCCAACGATGTTGCGTCCAAGAGCTCATACATCGTTCCATCACCTGAAAACTATTCGTTTTTTTTTTCATTTATTCTCTTATCTATTCTTTATCCACTATTCTGCACCCATAAATTTATTGAAGTATTATTCCGCTTAGGTATTTACATCTCCTCTGTTTTGATTAGGAGGAGCAAGAGCCTTTTTAGAGAGAGAATTACCCCTCCACGTAGCAGTAAAACTCATTCACCACCCAGCAGAGCCCAGAGATGAATTCTTCTGATACGCATGAGTGCTTGCAAGTCTGCTATTTGTTTCATAAGCCTGATGCGAATTAAAGAAAATAAAATAGGATAAAGAAATGTATAATTTTTTATTTATAATTTCATTTTATAATTTAATTGTGAGGTAAGAGTTAAGCGATAAAGCAGGAATTGGGATTAACTCAACCCACCTATTCACAGTGGCATCTTTTAAGCTAAATTGGCACCATAAGAGAAGAGAGTCCACTTTTTCGGTCGAAAATTTATTGCGTTGATCGGTCGAAGTATGTACATATGTACAGTGGCACACAGCTTATTTCATGCAGGCGAGGTACTAAAACTTCGAATACTGTATTTTGAAAGCTAAAACTTTTTTTGAAAAAATTTAAATATCAAATAATATATACGCAATTGCAGTATAAAAAAGGTTATTCACATATTTTTTTAAGCTTTAAATAAAAAATATAAAAAAACAAAAACGCAGAACAGCATGCAGTATTAATTTTTTCTTAAATTTAGGTTAAACTAATGATTTAAAAATGTTTCAGTACTTTGTGTGGTATCCTTTGGCTTTATTAACAGCTTTTAACCTTTCTGGCATTGAATCCGCCAGCTTTTTTGTTACTTCCGGTCCGATTTTGTTCCACTCCTCCAAAATTACGGCTTTTATCTTGCCTCTATTGCTTAAGTGATGTGTGCGGATTTTTGTTTCCAGTAATGACCATAAATTCTCGATGACGTTCATTTCAGGTGATTGAGCCGGTGGTTGCATTAAATGTGGACGGTTCCATATGAGCCATATCTGCACGTTTGCCGCCTTATGTTTAGGGTCATTGTCCTGGTAGAAACGGAAATCTTGTGGTATACCGAGGTTCGCAGCACTTTGGAGTAGATTATCTTTTAGAATATTGAGGTACATTGTTTTGTCCATAATACCCTCGACAAACACTAAATTTCCTACTCCGGGTGCTGACATACGTACATGCCCATACCATTACACTGCCACCACTATGTTTCACAGTCGGTTTTATGTTGCTTTTGTGGAGCTCTATATTAGGTTTCCGCCAAACGTAAGACGTTCCATCTAAGCCGAATAGGTTGAATTTGGACTCGTCTGAAAATATTACCGTTTTCCAGAAGTCAAAATTTTTAATTTCAAGCTCTCTGGCGAAGTCAACTGGGCTCAATTCAGTATTTTTTATTTATGAATGGCTTCTTTCGTGCTACTCGAGCACTAAAGTCCTTTTCACGTAGTACCCGTCGCACTGTTTCGACGCAGCATAATTTGCCAACTTCCTGCTGAATTTCGTTTAGCAGTTTTGGAGCCGATAGCATTGGGTTTTCTTTTATTTTTCGAACAATTAAACGCTCATCACGTTCGTCAAAAATTTTATTTGGGGCACATCGGCCTTTATTTATTCTCATGAACGAAGCGTTCAATGATACTTTGTACTATAGCACTACTCAAACAAACTATTTCCGCAATTTTTCGCTGCGACTTTCTGCTTTGAAAATGCTTGATGACCAGTTCTCGCCGTTCAATCGTAGTACGTCGGCCCATTTTTTATGTATTTTTATATTGTCCACATGGCGATCACAAACATACTAAAAATTGCATAAAACAATAACTGTGCGCTAGTTACATAAACTAGAAATCCAAAATACCGTTAACCAAGCGATGATTCGCCGCCACAACATAAACAAACGCTTGCATTTTTTTTTAATTGCGACAATTTTTCATTCTGCAATAATTTAAATTCATAAACTGAAACTGCATGAAGTAAGCTGTGAGCCAGCCACCACAACCTAACCTAACTTTGCTACATTTTTCTCTATAAAACTAGTTTCTTACCAACCAGCATCCAATAAGCAACATTAATGCCAGCAACTTTGCCTTTTTAAAATTTTCGCTATTCATAGCACCGTCACCAATAATGCCAATTTCTGTGTTGCAACAGTTTATTTATACCTAAATCACCCACTTTCACTCCTTCATTGCTAATCAATCAATTTGTGTTCACAATCAAAAGCACTTCTTAACGAAACCAATTAGTAGGTGACTACAACACAAAAAGCTCCACAATCGCACGCCACTTTCCCCTACTGATTGAATATTCTAGCACACGTAGCCGTCACACTGTGCAATGGAAGGGGCTAATGCGTATCGGTCGGTGAGCAAGCGAGTGCGCAAGTATGTGCTCGAGTCTGTAATACGAGTGTATGAAAAAGAGTGTGTCCTATTTGACCACAATGCAATCCACACGCAAATGTCATTAGAGACGCATCAATTAACAGCAAAAACTGACCACCACACTTCGTCTCTGCGTTGTTGCCTTATCGATTGCTTTCCTCTCATACATACATACATACATGCTTTGTGAGCGCACATTCGATGCAGGAGTATTTTATATAGAGAAATAATAATTCAATTAGCAGTAGTGAATATTGTCGTATCACATAACTTGCAATATTTTACTTTTTGTTCGCTTGAATATTTGTGAAGTTGCTGCCATCACCATTTTGGTTGGCCTCTCCGTTGACATGCGATACTTTTTTTTTTGGGTTCATTTAAGAAACTAGTTACGTGTATTTACCTAGAAAATTTTCTTTTGTTCTCGCCCAAGCAATTAAATCACACCAATCATCGAAACTTCCCGTTTTTCTTCTTTTTTTTTTTTTTGTACATTTTCTATAGTTCTAGTTTTGTTTTCATTTCATTTGATTACTTACTTTCGCTGTTGGCTATTAATCCTGCCTATAAGCGTGTTCTTTTCATACAATTAATTGTTCAATTAAGCAATTTGCTTTGTTATTGTGTTGAGCATGGAATGGTTGAGATTTTTCAAGTATAGATATTTGGAAATGTGATACGGTGGCGAGCAGGAATTTAGAAAGCGAAGTTTATGTTTGAGTAAATGCAAAAAATATTGAATTGCAGTTTTCTTGCATTAAATCTTTGAATAATAACAATGAAAATATGGTATTTCTTACTTTTATTTCCTGGAAACTGATGCCATTTGAACATTAACTGGAAAAACTTTCTCTGAGCGAATTTCCTTTTTATAATTTCATTTCCTCACATTCCTCTACCTTTCTTTAAGTTGCCTTTGCTTGTCTTAGTTATTTATTCATTAATCAAACACACAACCAAAGGTTATTTTACTTATCTTTACTTTTGGTTTTAATTAGTTTTATTTGCCCTTCCTATTTACATATTTGCAATTATATTATATATTAATTATTTAAATTATTTTAATGAAATTTTAATTTAAGTTTCTTGTATTTTATTTTAATGGTTTATATACAAAAGAGCGATTTTTCCAGAATTTTTTCCGAGAAAACTTTTAAATTTATTTTTTTGCGTTTTTCTTTTTTCCAATTTATTATGTCAACCTTCGACACTTAGTAATTTTTGTAACAATTATGGAAATATAAGCGTAGCATTAAATTATTATTTAAAGTATATTTCTTTTTACATCATAAGACGGATAATGCATATAAGAACTATATAATATGACATAAAATGTAGAACAGGTTGATATTTATTTTAGTGATGAAGTATCTGCTAGAGCTGTTGGAGTTATTCGTTTTAGTCTTCATTTTTGCAGTTCTGAATGTGGAGTTTTCAGCATATCTTCGTTTGTGTGTGTTAGTAGTCTGTGAATATGATTTGTGCTGCATTCTCAAATGACGTCTTCCATAAATTTAATTTTAAGGTCCCTATGTATATCGTCATTGGCTATGCGTTTGAGATAGTCCTTAGGATTTTTGATTGTAGTCGTTACAATATTTTAAGGTTGCTCCCCATAGTTCGATGACATATTTCCAGATTGGAGTTATAAGAGTTTTGTAGATTAACAATTTATTACCAAGTGAAAGTCGCGAGTCGCTTCGAAGTGGCCAGTAGAGTTGTCCGAATCTGTTTTAACTTCATTTCTCTTTTGAAGTGTTTGCTCCTTCCAGGCCACTTTTATATCAATTATTAAGCCTAAATATTTGGCTTTTGTATCAAATTTTATGACTTTATTATTTATAGTCAATATTTGTGGATCACACTTTCCGTTTGTGTATATTACTTGGATATTTTATCTGTGTTAATTTCGATCCCCCATGTATTGAACCAGGCCAGCGTAGTCTTAAGTAGTTGTTGTCGTTTATTTGTGGCAACATTAATGTTTTTGTTAGAGCTCATTAAAACGGTGTCATCAGCAAAGGTTGCAATCATGCTATCGCCACTTGGGCAGGGTATATCATGTGTATAGATACAGTAATGTATAAGAGCGGTCCCAAACCGCTTCCTAGTGTAACACCTGCTTCCATCGTAGTACATCAGAGCATTCATCCTGATACTTAACATAAAAATATATTTCATTAAGGTAACTCCGCAAAAGTAGATAATGACGGAAGTATTTTTTTTTTTAATTTGTGCAATAGTCCGGGATGCCATATACTGTCAAAAGCCTCAACCAAGTCAAGATAGACTGCGACGCATTAATTTTTGTTGTCAATTTCCTTTTGTATTTTGTTTGTTACTCTGTGTACCTATTGTATCGTTGAATGTTTTCCCCAAAAGCCAAATTGATGAGAGGGAATGATGTCGTTAGATTGTATTAGGGGATAAAGGCGGTCATAAATCAGTTGTTCAAATAGCTTCGACAAAATAGGCAAGAGACTTATTGATCTAAAAATTTGTACACATATTATGTTACCTTTTAACTGTATTTTACGACTTAGTAAAAGTAGTATTAGTAAAAATATTTATTTGGAAAGGAGCTTCAGCTGATCTGCGGCAGCTCCTCTCAAAAAAAGTCGTTTTGCGGTGACCACTATATCTCTGAACTGGATTTTCTGAAATTAAAAAACCAAACAGATTCAGTTAAAGTATTGTTAAATCTAGCAATTAATCGAAGGAATAAGCAAAATAAATTTTTTGACAAAATGGCGGTTTCTCAAAACAAAAAATCGATTTTTCTCAAAAATTTCGGCTTTAAATTGTTTATATAAAAAAAAATATTCATAGGTGAAAAAACATCTTCAATTAATTACTAAAAAATATATTGATGAAGCTCGTGTTAAAATTTGAGACTAATCGATTTAGCCGTTTTCGAGTAACGTTGGTCACCGACTTTCAAAACTCCATTTTGAGAAAAACGCGTTTAAACTTTGAAAAGCACTTTCAAGCACTCTGAAAAGCCTTTTCAAATTTGCGTGCAACATCGAAAATATTCACCGGAACGATATTAAATTTTCGGTGTGTATTCTTAAATATTTTTACATTAAGAAAAAAAATCCATTTTTCGAAAATTCTAGCTGTATATAACCCCTTAAATAAATGTCATTATTTTTTTATTACTTCTTTTTTTTGTATTTTATTTTAAGTTGTTTTATTTTATCGTAGTTTACATTGGTTGGTTGGTTTAAGGGTGACCCCGCATCGGAGTGCCACATAGACCGCAAGTTGGGTCCATTGTGTTGCCCTAGAGCTCATTATATTATATGATTTCCCCACCTAACCGAGATTTTGACTATAGATTTTGGTCAAAGATATTAATTCGTTTCGAGAATTTAATGAGAGATTCGATTTTCAGGTCCGAGAGTACTGAAAGATTGTCAATTGTTGGAGAGCCTAGAAGAGCGAGTCGACTTCTGGCTGCCGGGACAAGTGCACAGCAAATGCCTGCTCGATACTTCCTCATCTTCGTCCTCGCAGTATCTGCACAGGTCGTTTTGAGGAACCCCGAGCCGGCGTGCGTGAGTGCCCAACAGGCAGTGGCCGGTGATAAGAGATATTATATGCCTTAGTTCGTGTTTCGAAAGGCTTATAAGGGTTTTTGTCTGTTTCAGATTGTAGGATGGCCAGATTTGTCTGGTCGTAACGCAAGTAGTTTCCACTCGCCACCTCCGATCAGCAATGCTGTGAAATTCTCGATCAATGAGCATTTTACACGTTGAGAGCGGAATGTGGATTGTGGGTAAGTTACTAACATTTGATTGCGCAGCTCCAGCTCTTGCGAGCTCATCAGCTTAGCAGTTACCTTCGAATCCACTGTGACCCGGTATCCAGATAACTTGGACAGAATTCTGAACACTTATCTCGTTAAGAGATAAGAGACAGGATCGAACCACATCTGAGTGGGTATAAGAGGAGCTGAATGCTCGAACGGCCGCTTGACTGTCAGTGAAAAAGCGGATATCCTCTAGATAGTTTTCTTTTCTAAGATAGTTTACATTAATCTACAATATTTTTCTTCGTTTTAAGATATTTCATTTTATTTTTTTACTTTATCTAATTTGTATTATTTTTATTTTGGCTGATTTTATTTATTTTTTATTTGTATTTCAATTTATGCTATATTTACTTTTTTTTATTGTATTTTGATTTATTTATTTTTAATTTTTTCATTCTTAATTTTTTAATTTTATTTCTTTTATTTTATTCTACGTAAATTATTTTATTTTTTATGTTTTTATTTTAAGTTAATTTTTATTGTAGTTAACATTCTTATATTTTACTTCATTTGGTGTATGTAATTTTACTTTTTATTTTATTTTACATTTGATTTTTTTTTTTTATATTTTATTTTTATACTTTTTGAGATTATTCGGCCATCAAATTTTTCGCGCAAAAGAGCTATTGTTTCGTTAGCTGTGTGACAAGTGCACATCCATATCTTCCAATTCGGGTCATAAAAAGCTCGTTATCATGTCACGATAGCGAACACTATTCACAGTAACTGCCTGACCGGCCTCATTTTGGAAAAAATACGGCCCAATTATGCCGCCGGCCCATAAACCGCACCAAACAGTCACTCCTTGTGGATGCATTGGTTTTTCGGCAATCACTCTTGGATTATCATTCGCCCAAATGTGGCAATTCGGCTTATTGAAGATGATTTTCTTCGAAAATTGGTCATTAACTGTTGCCATTTCCTGCCACCATTCTGACCATTGACGACTCTTGAAATGGTTAAGAAGCTTTAGTTATTGAGTCAATTGCACCTTGTAAGCGTGTAAATGCAAGTCTTTATGCATAATGTTCATCAACGACGAGCGTGAGAGGTGCAATTGTTGGGCACGACGACGAGTTGAGGTGGACGGCTCTTCAACCACACTATCGCGAACAGCAGCAATATTTTCTGCAGTACGAGCTGTACGAGCATGCACTGGTGTTTTCACATCTCCTACAGACCCGGTTTACTCAAACATTTGCACAATTTTTCCGATTGTACGCACATTTGGACGATTAAATTGACCGAAAAAATCACGAAGTGCGCGATATGCATTTTGATTTGAACGCCCATTTTCATAATAAGCCTGAATAACTTTAATGCGTTACTCAATTGTGTATCTTTCCATGGGTTCTAATTGAGTTAAGATGAAATTGAAAAATGTCAAATGAAATGCAGAAAAAAACTTGACGTTTAGGTGTGGTTCACATGCAACATCGGCCCTTGAAATTTAATAACATACTATTCTATTTTTTTTTCTTCGTAAATAATTTTATTTTTCAGTTTTTTGTTTTATTTAATTTTTCATTTCACTTTGTTTATAATTTTATTTTGTTTATTATTTAATTGAATCCAATTTTTTATTTCATTTGCTTGTATTTTATTTCAATTGATTTTATTTTTCTTCCTTCTTTATTTGTATTTCATTTCATTTTTTTTATTTTATTTATTTTCTTAGGTTTTTTCATTTATTTTATTTAACCTATTATTTAATTTTGTTTTAATAGACTCCTTTTTATTTTTATTTTTGTATTTCTATTCATGTTACTTTATATTGTTTTACTGTTTTTGACTATTTGACTTTATTTTGATTTAACTTATTTTACTTTTTTCATTTTTTTTTACACATATATTGCAATTTTTATTTCATTTTTTATTTTACTAATTTAATTTTTTATTTCCTTTTTCTCATTATTTAATTTTATTATTTATTTCAAATCAGTTTAGTTTAATTTAGTTGATTTTAGTTATTTAAATTTTAGTTTGTATTACTTTATTTTATTTTGGTTTTCTTTTTCATTTTATTTTATTTGAAAATATTTAATTAGGTTTCATTCAATGTTTTTGTAATTCTTTTGCATATATTTTTATATTTTGTCTTTATTTTAAATCAATTTAATTAATTTTTTTATTTGATTTGATTGTAATTGCTTTAATTTAATTGTTTATTACTTTATTTAAATTTTTTTTTTTCATTTTATTTTAATTAAAATCCCTTATTTTTTTAATTTTTATTTAGTTTTATTTATCTTTTTTATATATTTCTTATATACCCCTTTCTAATTATACTCCTTTTATTTTAAATTATTTGGTTTTGTTTTATTTTATCATATTTTTTTAATTAATACTTTCTCTTTAGTTTATTTCCTTCCCCATTTGATCCTCACTTGCTTACCAACATATTTTTAAACCTTACAAATCATCATTCACAATCTGAAATACATGAATAATTTTCCATCTGATACAAATGATTGGCTCAAATTGAATTACAAAAGTCTTGTATTTCTTATCCACTCAAATTTAACAAAAATTGGAAAAACACATTGCGGGTAACAGAAAATCAAATTAGGCTCAGTAAGCACAAAATACACAAACTCTCCATACGCCTTGATGTCTTATCAGCAAAACAATGGACCATAGAAAAGGTGCCTTCTGCTCTCTCAATCCATTTCAACATAATTTGATGCGATCATTTTGTATTTCCACAAATATGTGCGTACGTATATATGTATGTATGTGGCTTGCAATGTGGCTAAACCACTTAACACCCTAATTGTCACAACACAATGAATACAATAAAAATACAGCCTAAAGCATAGCTGTACCGCACACAACAACAATTTACCAGCCGCATACAATAAAAGCCGTTGTAAATTACTTCGCGGAATTCTGTTCTGTGTTCTTTTTCTTTTTGGGGCATACACAAATGCGAACGAAACGGTAACTTAACCCTTCAACGTACATCCACATAAACATATCCAACAAACATTTGACATTTGCGAATTGTCGCGCACCTACCCATTCATACAGGCACACGCAATCGCTGCTTGTCAATCTACTTTTGGTTGAATAGAGTTTGGAAAAACATTTGTCAAACGTGCAAAAATTCGCTGACACTCGTTCACACTCGCACTCTCAATATTCAGTTACTCACTACCGCTCGCATGCGCTTTTTCACCAATTGGCTTGCCGTTATGCATACGAGTATTTATCGCATGCGAGAAATCACACAACTTCCTTCAAATCAAGGCGCTTGTATATGTGGTTTGTATGAGAGTGTTAAGGCGTTGGTGTGTGAGTGTTCATTGGCTTGAGTTGGCTTCTTGAGGAAATGCGATTTGCGAAATCTTCTCTTTGTATAGCTAGGCTTGACATTTACACACATGCATACACATACAACAATTCGAACAGCCCGGTAGGAAAGTTGTAGTCAATGAATTTCGAATAAATATGTCGAAACATTGTCACCACTCAGCTACTGTTTATGTACACAAATATGAGCATTCATTTCGGTTTCATTTTAAATTTTAGGAGTATTTTGAAATTCCTAAATATATTCCGGGAACTTTTTGATCAAGGTGATATACGAGTACTTAATTATGTCTGAAATTGCACGCGCCTTTCATTTTATTTAAACGAGAGTAATCTCTGTAGTCGCTTTTTCCAACAGGGTACCTTTAGAGTTTTATGCTGTATGCAAAAATCTAAGAAATTCCGCCAAAAGGCCACTTTGTTGGCAGCTTAAGACTACAATGGCAATACAGACATTCAAAAATCCACATACAATTTGCCGTAAGAAACCGCATTAGCCAAGAACACCTTGTGCTGCTCAGAAAAAAAAACTCCAAGGATCAACACATATGTGTGTGTGCATGCATGTGTGTACCCCACCCGAAACCTAAGAAATATGGGCGCATTCTATTGTGACAGTCAGCCGGCATAAAGGCGTTTGCAGATAAAGTTGTTTATGCCATTTTTTTCAGACACTCAGCAGAAAAACTCTGAGTTGAATAGAATCGTTTTTGTATTTTTTTTTCGGGAAATAAGGCTCAACTTTCCAAACGCTCAGTCCTTTCTTGTTTCGAGTGCATGAAAGCGAGAAAATGGGCGAGCGTGTTGGTATGCCAGCCAGCCAGTCAGCCAGCGATTATTTGAAATCTGCATCGGAAATAGTTTAAGTAAATTATAACTTTACCTTTCGCCTCACAAAGGGACTGTGTCGTGTGTGTCTGCTGTGGTATTTAATGCCAATTATGGCATGTGAAATTCGATATACGAACAGGGATGTATTTTTGTATATAATATATCTACATACGTACTTTTTTATGCACGCTTGTTGTTATTGTATTAGGGATTATTTAGGGATTATGCGTGTACGATTTCGCTTGAAGTGGGCGATTTGTGTGCATTTCTTGCCTGTTCCACTAGGATTTATTTGTCAAATTAAGTGGAAACCTTCGAGTATCGGGAAAGTGATTTGACAATTGTTTGGCGTTTAGTGTAGGGAAAGGGTTACCATGAATTAAATGTGTCAAATTTGACACTTCAGTATCATTAAAAGCGTTGATGGGAAGTAAATAAAATAATTGGTTTAAAGGTTTAGTTTTAATGAGCAGCGCGTGTGGGTTGGTATAGCGTTCACTTAACGGTTAAATGATTACAGAAAAAGTACTCAGAAACTTGTGTGTATACAATTATCTCTACGCCTTCCTTATGCCTTTATCCACTACTCACCCGCACCCACTTTTGTTTAAATTTCCATTCCACCTTTGCTTCGCAATAACAAACATTTATTTTCAATCACAAATTTTATTTAAAATATCTTTCTCTTTTCCTAACGCCATTCACGCCGCATAGAACAAGCCGCACGTGGCGCCCAAGACTACAGTAATAGCCTAAACAACAACAACAACGATGATATACATTCGCCCAGCAAAGCGAATTCGAGTAATGGCTCGAACGGCAGCAGCAGCACCTCACACATGTCCACAACGAATGGCAGCCTAACTAGCAACAACAACAACAGCACCGCATCCTCAAATGGTGGCGTTACGAGTAATGGCAACAGCAGCACCAGCAATAACAACACCTCACCTTCGGTACGGCCTACACTTTCACCCGCTGAACATGCCGCCGCCGCTTTAGCTCATCATGCTGCTGCAGCTGCGGCAGCACACCATGCGCACTCACATCATCACCAACATGGCCACCATCCGCATGCACATGCACACGCCCATCATGGCCATCATCATCCGCATCATGCACACCACCATCCACATGCGCATCACCCGCACGCCCATCATCCGCATGCGGGCGCTACCCATGAGGCATTCCTGAACGGTGCTGCTGCGGCGGCGGCGGCGGCTGCTGCCATCGGAAGTGGCATGGCCGGTGCCGGAAGTGTTGTGGGCGCACCTAATGGCCTGCTCGGACACGGTGGCGATCCTAGTGCGCTGCTGGGCGGTGCTGGTGGCGCTGGCGGTTTGAGCAGTAAAAAGAAGAATAAACGGCGGCACGGGCGCACTATATTTACGAGCAATCAATTGGAGGAGTTGGAGAAGGCCTTCAAGGAGGCGCACTATCCAGATGTGAGCGCACGTGAATTGCTTTCGATGAAGACCGGCTTGGCTGAGGATCGCATACAGGTGAGTGTGTTGTGTGTGAGCTTCCCAGCAGTGGTTGCACTAGTTTTCCTGTTTTTTTTTTGTATTCTCCTTTCATTTCACTTTATTACTATTTTATTTATTGTGATTGATATGGTTGCACCTCTTCGGGGTTAGTGGAGATATTTAATTTACCTGCCAGCCAGCTAAGCTGTTGTGTGATGTTTTGTGTAGCCAGCAGCGCAGCAATCAATAGTGAATTGTAGAGGAAATTTTATTACATACTAAAGTGCTTTATGGGATTTTTGTTAGCTCACGTTCGTACGAACTGATTGCAGTGTTGCATTAGATAGTCATAGATTTCGGAAAGTGTGATTCGTTGGCTGTGTGCGGAGGATTACGTTTACTGCGGCTATAAAAAAGAAACTAGCAGGAATTTTATGGCCACCGCAGTGAAAAGGTGAGCATACGCAAATAAAAAAAGTTCTAAAAAGGATTTAGAAATATTAAAAAAAATATTTTTTTTTAATAAAATTAGACTCTTCACCTAGGTAGGTAGGTGGAATGGTTGAAGTGCCAGTCTGGTACTCCTCAAGTAGCACTAAAGCGCCGTTTTGATACCATTATGAGACCTCCAACAGGCACATATCTACAGCCAGCCAGAGCTGTTGATATAATGGAGAAGATTAATGGGATTTAGGTTGGCGCAATGCCCCAGACTGTCGAAGAAAGGGACACCCAGTGAGCTTAAACGTCTTGCTGCCAAACCCGGACATTTACCGAGAAAGTGTGCAACAGTCTCCTCCTCAGAAAAGGTCCCCACAGCTTCTGCAATGGGGGTTAAATGGTAATCCTAGCTTTTCCGCGTCTATGCCCATCGTCCAGTGACCGGTAAACACAGCTACGAGTTTGGAAATTGAATGGCGAGGAGTCCAAAGAACTTTCTGAGTCCTTCGTATATCGTATTGGAGCCAAAGGGTTTTCGAAATATCACATAAAGGAAGGGGCTCCATCTTTTCTGCGCTTTCCTGAGAAATAATTTGTGCAGTTCCCCGGTTCCCCAACTGTCAGGGGGATGCCGATGATCGGATAGGAGGTCTCTGAGGCCAATTCAGACCCCTTCGTGGCAAGCTCATCAGCAATTTCATTTCCCTTTATGTTCCTAAGTCCTGGAACCCAGATCAGAGAAATGTTACCTGCACACCCAAGAGATTTGATCCCCTCCTTACAGGAGTTTACTAATTTCGTTCTGCACCATGGCATCGTCAGAGTCTTAATCGCGGCTTGACTATAGGGGAAAATGTTAGCATCTCCCTCACTCCCGCGTTCCCTAAGCATTTTGCATGACTGCAGGATCGGAAAGACTTCTGCTTGAAAAGCACTAGCAGTATTCGGCAGTTTAAAGGAGATAGATAAATTGGCTGATTTAGAGAAAACCCCTGCTCCGACTCCCGATGCCATCATCTTGGAATCGTCAGTGAAGATGGAGGTCCTGGCTTCGGTGCAGATTTTCCACTCAATCCAATTCTGCCTATTTGCAAAGATTGCCCAAGCACGACGCTCAAACTCTAGTTTGCGGATAGAGAGATCTCTTCGAATTTCGGAGAAATATGGTGTTAACTGCCCGAAAATGCTACCATCTCTTCACCTAACTTCAAAACAATTTTCTTGTGCGCACGCATACGCATGCAATTAAATTTGTATTTAATTCAAAATCTGCCATCAGCGAGCTCTTACGCAGCCATTTACCTCTTCACTTTGTTATGTACTTCAACTTATGTAATCTTTTTTTCCATTCAAAAGAATGCACGCCAGCACAATTACCTCTTATAAATTTAATTATATCAAAATGCTGGGGCATCCACAGCGCCGGCGTCATTAGTATTACATGACAGCGCTCCAATACAATTGGCATGTGTCAAACGCAATGCAAAACTCGAAAGGAGTTTCGACACATTCTAGCAAACTTTTCAGGTACCGAGGTTTTCAATACCTTTGCGCACCCGATTGTTCTGATTTGAGTGTCACTTGAAGGATAATTAAAATTGTGCATTACTTGCCATTTGTATATTTGAAAGTATGTTTGAAACCTACTTTATTTTTCTCGAATTGGGTTTTGTTCAAAACAATTCTTCTGTCTAAGTGCATTGGCAAGTGAACAAATGCATTTGATAGCAATAAGGGAAGATAGAATAGAATAGAATAAAATTTGAGGTTTGCACTTCGTCTTTACGGTCTTTTGTGTCTTCTATTCATCACAACACCTCATCTAAACCCAGTTCCTTTATTAAACTTAAGATTGCGCTGGCTTGGGTTGAGCTTATATGCCTCTCTTCTGGCTGCATTTGGCCAAGATGTCTCAACCTTCTTCACGTTACAGCGCTACATTCAAGGAGAAGGTGCATTGGAGACTGCGATTTGGAAACGAAAAGAGTCAGTGGACTATAACCCAATTCTGTGCTGATGACTGCGCAATCTGCAAAAGCCTGTGAGAATGCCCGTGAGGATTGTTAATTTACCCTCAAGGAGGGTTATGAATTTCCTAAACCTCTTTTGAGGTTAAAGTTTCCAAGAAAAGGTATTCTCTACAGGCTCCGGCACTCGAAGTGTAACCAATTAAAAAGGTTTGGTTTGGAAAATTACTTTTATTCAATTCAAAGTAAAAAATGTGTGAAAATAATTCAAAATTAAGAATCAATTTACTTTTGCTCGATATGCCCACCTTTTGCCTCGACTATGGCCTTGAGACGGTCCTGAAACGAATCGCAAGCTGCACGAACGTGACTTGCAGGTATTTCGGCCCACTCGCGGGCAATGGCGTTTTTCAACGCCTCGAGACTGGTGAATATTTTAGCTCTCCAAAATGGCCCAAAGAGAATAATCCATCAGATTCGCGTCTGGTGAATTTGAGAGCCATTGCGTGGTCGTTATGAAGCTCGTTGTTTTTTTAGCCATTCTTGGTTCACTCGAGCTTTGTGAGACGGTGCCGAGACCTCTTGAAACGACCATGGTCTGCCCCCAAAATGTTGGTCTGCCCACGGTTTCAAAGCAACCTCCAGAACACTTTCCCGATAATATTTCGCATTTACCTTGACGCCAGGCTCAATAAAAACGATGGGAGTGAGCCCATCTGCGGTTACAGCGGCCCAAGCCATTACCTGTGGCGCGTGCTGCCTCCGGGTGGCCAATCGATTACTCAAATTCTCGTATGAACGGTCGGTCAAATGAACACTATCGTTTTTGGAGTTAACGAATTGCTCAATTTGGAAAATTTCTTCGTCAGAAAACACAAGGTGCGAAAATTGACCACTTTCGGCCAAGCAAACCAACTCCTTTGCTCTCTCAAGTCTGATTTGTTGCTGCTTTGGTGTGAGATCATGCGCCTTTTGAATCTTGTAAGCCTTGACTTTGAGATAATTTTTCAGTATGCGGTGGATGCGACGGTCAGATATTTTCAGTTTTTCACAATTTGATTGGCTCTTCGTCGGCGATTTCGCTCAAGTCGCCTCGCCACTTTTTGAACCATTTCACGTGACGTTGCAGTCTTTTGATGACCACCTCCATTACGTTTCGCGATGCTAAAAGTACCTTCGTAACGAGTAGTGGTGCGATAAATAAAAACTTTGTTTACTTTAAGGTGCTCGAGCTCACGAACAATCGCTGATTGTGATTTTCCAGCCAAATATAATGCAATCACACGTTTGAAATCCATTACTAATTTTCTTTTTTCGATACAATACTCTGGACTGTCATTTAGTCAACTAACTAGTCCGTGCGTCAGCTGTGGAAGCAGTCTGAAGTTATTTACACTTCGAGTGCCGGACCCTGTATATATAATTTAAATTTAAATAAAGTCTTTTATGAGCAGTCTAATTAAAACTAGTTACTGACTGCGGTATATAGGATTCGTTTACCAGGAAACTTTATAGTCCATATAGACATTGTCTCCATTAAGAAATAAGCAATGCATTTTTTTCTTTTTATTTCGTCAATTTCTTATAAAGACGCAGTCGCAGTCAATCTACAATAAAATTTTGTTGGTAAAATTTTTGTATGAATATCTGAAAACAAATGTTAATTTTTCGCTTACCATAATTTTTTTACTTACCCACGTATTTGCAGCTGAAAATTTAGTAGTTGTCCAAGAAAAAATTACTTACCGAAAATCACTTGACGAGAACACCAACGGCAGCAACGAAATTATTGGCAATTTTGTTTATAATTATTTCTTAATTTTTGTGTGAAAATTCACAAATTAAAAAAAAAAAAATTTCAAGAATATCGCAATTACCTTACCTTTACGTGATAAATAATTTCTGTCTACTAGAAAGAAAATTTAAATTAGCATAAATGCATGTAAATTTAACTATCCTGGTTGCTAATTAAAGCTTGCTTACCCTCACACTTTGGCTCACAGCGCCGAAGCTGCATTCAATAACTTTATAAACCCACCTGCGGCAAACTAATAGCGTCCTGTTTCTTTTTTTATAAGAATTTTTACAGCCTACATTTCCTGCCCCTTCGATAGCACTTTTTAATGTTTCTTTTTCCACTCACAAGCATTTGTCTTTACCTTCCATTTGCGAGCGCCTCACACTGTAAATTACCTCCCGCGCTGTAGCCATTAATGTGCCACAAGTGTTCGTATTCAAATTCAATTATGACAAATATGCGACATGGCGTCAGATACTTCGGCGCCCTTGCTTACAAAGTTCTCGCCAAAATGAAAGGAAAAGCAAAAACTGTTCTCTGCAGTTTCAAGTGCGTTGAGTGCCAAAGTAACGCCTTAAAAATGCACATAGATATGTATTTATGTATATGAAAGTGCCCTACTGTGGAGGCAGCACCATACGCAACACGCGCACGAATTGCAAATTAACATACAAGTACAATTGGCAATAATGTCTGTCTGATGAGCAAGCGGGCGGGCGCGATTGCAATGTGGCAGGCACTTCAATTAAATGCAAAATGCCAAACTACACACAGCCATATGTATTTCGTTTTTTCGACTTCACTTTCAGTTTGCCGCCGCCGCCGCCGTTATATTTTAATATTTACACAATGCAATTGCAACAACTCTTACCCTTAAAAAATAAAGCAAAAAAGCAACCGACAATATGCAAAAAAAAAAACAAAAATGGAAAACAAAAAACGAGCATGGCAAACTTATGTAGCTCTGAAAGCCTATTCATCAGCACAGAATCGAAGCACAGCCATTAAATTTGCGCACTCACACTGTTGCGTGACACATTTGCACCACGCATAGCATTTACGTTTTACTTTTGCTGATTTTTATTTTTTTTAATTTTTAATTTTTTTTTGTTCTGCTGCTTTTTCTTCCCTTTTCCGCGTTGCATATCTTTTATGGCTTTTCAAGTTTACATACTTTTTGTTATTGCAATGCCATGCAACAACACTTGAAAACTCATAAGCAGCCAACAAATATGGCTGGCTGCAGCAGAGCAGCAACACTTCGTTTTCTTCTACTCTCAAATGAGTAGAAGTGCATGCATTGTGTTGTTGCTCTTAAAGCGGGTTTTTGCGGTTTTGGTTTGTTGTGTGAGAATGTATGCATGTAGAAGCGCACAACTTTCAAAAGCAATGCAGACAAAGTTGTTGCGTGAATGAGACACAAATGCAGACGAGAAGCCGGTTGGGTAAGTAAGTGTGTGTGTATGTGCAGAGGAGTAGCTTACTAAATTACATTGACTTCGCAGTTTTTCGTTTTCTTGTGCGATAGTACGCTTTATTTTGAGCTTTTCAGCTTTGCTGACATGCGTGTGTGAGTTGTTATTTCTTTTTATTACATCTTATTTTAGTGTTTTGTACCTTAACTGCTTTTTTTTTTTTAATTTGCTGATTCCTTTCTTTTGAAACTTTCTTCACTAAACCGCAAGCGACTTTGCGTCAATTGCTTGCACTGATGTCTGCCGCGCGTCTAGCCTTCACACTCGAACGATCAAATGCATTTGACGAAAGTTGAAGTGAAACTCAAGCGTAGTAGTAATGGCAGCGTAAAAGTGTGCGTGTGCGTGTGGATGCAGTAGAGTGAGGTGTAGTGTAGAGTTGCGTTACGTTGCGGTGGAACTGAAAGCGAAAAAGTAGTAAAGTAGTAAGAAAGATTTAAGTAAAAAAATGCAAATGTAAGATGAACGAATACAAATTATGAAAAGTAAGGTGATTTTATATTTAAGCGATACAAAAAAAAATACAGGTATTCAAGAAATTTAAATGTTACACAAGGTGGCGCAAAATTAATTACCCTTTCAGAAGGTTTATAATTTTTGCAAATAGCGTCGTACGTCGATTATATTTGACACTTTTGCACTAGACAACTACAGTATACAAATATTAGGGCATTGAAGCGCGTGGAGATCAAATTAATCCTAAATAATTTCCATCACTCAAAAATATTTCTTTTTTGCATGAATGAAAAGTTATTCAAAGACAAAATTGATTGATTAATTTTGCGCCGCCTTGTATTAGTATTTAGTAAAAAGTAAGTATTGCTTTATTCAACTTGTTTTTAAGTTTTTCTTGTGTAATTGCATTTGAGTGAGGGCCAATTCCTTGGTGTAGCGAATAGCGCGACTCTCCAGATTCGTCTGAAATGGTAGTGAAGAACTATAGGGTGGGCCATGTAAAATTTTTTTTGAATCGGCTATATAAAAAAAAACTAATCAATATTTTTTCAAGCTTTTTTTTTATTTTGAAGATTGAACATTGTCATTAATGAATGAAAAATAATATCGTTCAAATGACTTCCACGACTGGCTTTACAGTAGGCCATTCGATCAACCAAATTTTTAAGCACATTTTCGATTGTTTGAGCTCCAATTTCATGAATGGCAACTTCGATTTCGTGTTTTAAAGCATCAATCGTCTCTGGATGGTTCGCATAGCATTTGTCCTTAACGGCTCCCCACAAAAAATAGTCCAACGGGCTTAAATCACAGCTCCGAGGCGGCCAATTGATATCGGAATTTCGGCTGATTATTCGGTTTTCAAAAACGGTAGCCAAAAGTTCGAGTGTAACTTTGGCAGTGTGACAAGTTGCACCGTCCTGTTGAAACCAAATGTCGTCCATGTCATCCTCTTCAATTTTTGGAAACAACTCGTTGAGTATGTGACAGTAACGCTCGCCATTTACTGTAACCGCGGCTCCTCGCTCATTTTCGAAAAAAAATGGCCCGATGATGCCGCCAGACCAAAAACCGCACCAAACAGTGACTCGTTGTGGATGCATTTGCTTCTCTACAGTAACGTGTGGATTTTCTGAGCCCCAAATCCGACAATTTTGCTTATTGACGTAGCCACCGATGTCAAAATCAGAAAAGAAGAAAAAGACTCACCACTTTGGAAATAGGTTTTCAATATTTCCCAATTTTGTTCAAGCGTATAGCGTCCCATTTCGTAAATGTCAAACCTTTAAGTAAATTATGAACACAATTGGCATGTCATTTGTGTTACCATTCTCAATAAAATAGGTGGTTCAAAAAGCAAACGCTATATGGCCCACCCTGCATTAGGAAATCAAAAAATTTAAATATTTATTTATTCAAATAAAAATTAGGTAATAAAAAAATTACGTTACAGACTAATACAGATGTTTTAACAAAAAATTTAACAATAATCTTAGGCTAGGTTGAACTTGGCTGATCCTGTAGATCGCACATAGACCAGAAATTGAGTACCATAGAGCTACAAAGTGTAGAGTTTAAGAACTTTATATTTCATCTTTAGTTTAGATAATTTAAATAGGCTAACAAGTTTTTGATCTGCGACGTCCAACCTATGCAGTTCATTCGTGTTGTGCCAAATGCAGGACAGTGGCAGAGTAGGTGTTCCAGAGTGCCCCTGGCGTTGACTTCATCACATATTGAGCATGTATCGTTCTACACTAGCTTTAGTTTGGTCACTTACGAGGGCATGAGACAATGTGCCATCAGTATCCCCACACAAGTTTACACTTTTTCCTGAGAAGAGATCAAATATAGTTTGTAGACCTCACATTGCGCCATTGTAGCATGATTTTTGCGATCCTGCATGAGCTGGGTCTTTCCCATCTCGAGTTTGCTTCTAGAATCATTTGATGGATCTATAACCAGTCGCTGTTTGCAGAAAGTTGGTTGTATGCCGGCCGTGCTAGCTACAGGAAGATTTGCGCCTGCTTTGGCTGGTATATCCACTTTCTCGTTTGCTTTAATTCCCTTCCGACCTAGCACCGAGTAGTTGGTGGCTTGTATCTCAGTTTCTCACTCATCCATCCCATTCCGGCAATTGTCGTACGCAGTGTGAGTTTCTCTTTGCAGCTGCTACTGCTTTGATAATAATCTTAATGAGTAAGAAGAAAATATAGTGAAAATTTATAAATAAATTATTAATAAGCACAATTGAGAAATTTATTGAAATAGTGTTTAGGGGAAGCAAAGTTAATCTGAAAAAAAAAAATTAGAAGCTCTTGAATCAGAGGTGTCATGAAGGGCGTATTTCTTGCATGCAAAGATTATATAAAGCCAATATGGTAAGAATCTAAAAAATAGATTCGCTCCAAAATGGAGGGCAATCCACAACATCTTGAATAATATCAAAGACGAAAGATAAAGTGAAAATAGATCGCGGAGACTGCAAATTGATAGTGATTTCAAATGGATGAACAGACATCTTGAATATTATTAGGGTATGGGGTCTTGAAAACGAAAGGAACTTATTTGCTCTAGCCAATGCAAATGTTTGGATACATTCAATTCCAATTCGAGTTATGTGACTGCCATGATAAGATCTCCAGATGAAAGACGATTTTTCGATTCTAGAATGAACAAATGATAGGGATAGGAATTTAAGAGTATTATAAGGGCTCGTAAATTCTATTCAACTGCGCCTTACAAACGCTAATTTAGCATAAGATTTTGAAATAATATGAAAAATAATATGTCAGTCTGGAGATGGAAGCAGAAAAAGTGGGTCTTACGGTGAGCGAGAGTAAAACAAAGTGTCTGCTGTCAACATACAAAGAGCCCTCACATCTTGGACAGCACGTCACTGTTGGCAAACGCGAATTTGAAGTGGTGAAGGACTTTGTTTATTTAGGGACCTGTTTAAACAGCCAGAACGACGTCAGCCTAGAGATTAAACGAAGCATAACTCTTGCCAACAGGCGCTACTTTAGGCTCAGTAGGCAATCGAGAAGCAGAGGGCTCTCTGTACAAAAACCTAATTATACCCGTCCCTTTATATGGACGCAAAAGCTTGGACGATGACGACAATCGATGAGAGCGCACTGGGAACGTTCGAGAGAAAAATTCTCCGAAAAATCATCTTCTCATGTAGGCGAGAATAAGTTCCGTGTCCGATGGAACAGCGAGCTGTATGAGCTGTACCGCGATGAGGACATAGTGAAAACTATTAAAATACAGCAGATATGCTGGCTTGGCCATGTCTTGAGGATGAACGAAAGTGCTCCGGCACGACAGTCCTTGGAGAGGGTACCCACTGGTGGACGAAGAGGAAGTGGCAGACCCAATCTCCGTTCTACGGAGAACAAGTGAGGCATAACCGAGCAGCACTCGGTGGCACCAACGAGCGCCAGCAAGCAGCGAACCACGCTAGATGGCGCAATATTTTAGATTCGGCCAAAACCGACATAACCATGGCAATCAGCTGTTCTTGTCAAACATCTGAGCATCACTGTTAACGAGTATAGATGCCGCGCAATAACGCCGTAACCACGGTAACACCATAACCGTAGCTGTATGTACGTATTGAATTTTGGTTTTTTCCCCGTAATCGTAAGCAGCTGTGAAATATTATACTTTACATTTGTTTTGATATTTGCAATAAAAATTTGATGATTAGAAATGAACGGTGAAAAATTAATTAATTTAAAAGAAAATATCCCTATTTCTATGACAAATGCAAATGCGGCACCACTAATTGCAGCTTTATGTATATCAGACTGTTCGTAATAGGCCTACAAAGGGCGCACAACTTGGTTTTAAATTTTTTCATATTTTAGGTTAGGTTGAATAATTTATAAAAAGATGATAATTTATAAATTATAGAGGGTGAATGCAAATTTCAAGCATAGCAACGCTGCTTTACTAACGGTAAATGCTGGTGAATGCAAATTTCAAGCCATGCAACGCTGGTTTACTAGCCTGACTTGACTTCTGTTAGTTTGGATGATTTTTTCTAGGTGCGATTACTAGAGTGATTTTACTCGGTAATAAGAATATTTTCGTTTTTAAAAAGAGTTTTTAATAAGAATGGAATTTTAGTTGGCAACTAGTGCATAAGCCAGGCAGGAAGTATGAGACTAGTGAGTAACAATGAAAACGGCACAGAGCAATTTGCTTGAACACAACTTGCTACTTGCAGTATTTTTCTTGCTATCCATCACACGCAGTGGAGTAGGGTGTTTTTTTTTTTTGGTTTTTTTTGTTTTGTTTTTTTTTTTTTGGCGATTTTCAAGTATTTCATACAGATTACAGGCAAAAAACGCGCAATGCACTCAACCGCATGTGCGAATTTCAGATTCCATTTACTTTTAAAAACGCGAAATCTGCAGGCAATTTGAAGCGCTCAATGCCGTGAACCGCAGCAATTGACAATAAGCAACTGTTATCCTTTGCCAAAATGCCGCCTTGCAATTTCGAGTATTTAATGCATTTATGGTCACACAAAATAAAAATAAAAATAAAAAACACAAAAAGCGCAATTATTGCAATACTTGAGAGTATAACATGCATATTTTCAAGATTTCCTGCGCGAAATTCACTTTGAAGTACACACAAAAAACCAAAAACAAAAAAAAAAATGTATTAAACGGGAAAATGCACAAAAGATTATTTTCCTTACAAAAGTGCATGAAGGGATCGAGGCTTGGAAATGCGAAGAAATTAACTTTTTGAGACATACTTTTTCGTTTCATTTGCAATTACAAAATAACTAAGCAATTTTAGCTTGCACATTTCCTTCCGCTTTTTTGCTTCTTTTTTTCGCTTTGCTTTTTTGAGTGCAATACGCTTTGCATAATTTTCATGCAAATGCTTGTGCAAAGTAGCGGCAAAAATTACTTTATTTGAGTCACTAACAATTTTACCAAGTTCTTCTGTTTTTTTTTTTTTATTTTTGTAACTTCCCTCAGCTCATCAAGTCTAAATGTCGCGCACGAAATTACTTTTTCCAGCTGTAATAGCGGAAAATGTGGTATTTAAAATTCATTAATTTGTATGCAGCTTAAAAAAATGGAAAAAAATTGTAGGCAGAGAAAAAAAATCCGCTACTACGAGTACACAAATAAAAATTTGCATCGCTGCTTCCTTCTAACAGGATAATAACATAATTTTTTAATTATGTTTGTTGCATTTTTAATTTCATTTCCGCCAAACGGTTTATGTTTTAAGCTTAGCTGGTTTCTACTACCTTTTTATGCAGTAATTATACAATTACCCACTACAAACGGCAACCCTCTACACCGCTGCTGTACTAGGTACTGGGTACCGCTATTTGATTCCGTTTGTCATTTGCAGTAATTGTGAAAAATGCTATTGTTAATCATGTAATTATGCATTATGCAATGCAAGGAGAAATGAAAATTTATGCGATGGAAGGATATATATAAATTATTCTAGGAAAAAAAATGCTTAAAACCTTTAAACTGGATAACAAAAAAACATATTAGTGTAAGAACCGCCTTCGTATCCCAAACGATCTGAAGATCTCTCTCTCTCTCTCTCTCTCTCTCTATCTATCTCTCTCTCTTTCTTTCTCTCTCTCTCTCTTTCTCTCTTTCACCCTAATTAACCTTTGAATATTTATGTCTCACCAAAATACCTTTCCTGCTTACAATCTACTTCGTTCTCCTCAATTTCTTCATTGTGGTTTGCGCTCATCCAATACGGTCTGAAGATCTCAGATGGTCTCTCTCTATCTCTCTCTTTCTCACTCTCTCACCCAAATTAACTTATTTCTCACCCAAACCCTTTTGGTGGTTAGAGGCTTCTTCGTTATCCTCAATTTCCTCATTGTGGTTTGCGCTCATCCCAAACGATCTGAAGATCTCAAATGGTATCTCTCGCTCTCTCGCTCTTTCCCCCTAATTAACTTTTGAATATTTATGTCTCACCAATAAAACTTTGCTGCTGACAGACTACTTCGATCTCCTCAATTTCTTCATTGTGGTTTGCGCTCATTCCAAGCAATCTGAAGATCTCAGATGGTCTCTCTCTTTCTCACTCTCTCACCCAAATTAACTTTTGAATACTTATTTCTCACCCAAATACTTTTGGTGGTTAGAGGCTTCTTCGTTCTCCTCAATTTCCTCATTGTGGTTTGCGCTCATCCCAAACGATACCAGGCCAAATGTTCCAGAATTAATGAATTTCCAGAAATTTATTTTCTGAAATTTAATTTTTTTCTAATTTGTATCAAAAAATAAAATAATAGCTTTATGAAATCTTCAGGATGCGTCTTCTTTTCGATTGCCAACTAAGATCTTAAATATCTGAAGATCTCAGATGAACTCTCTCTTACTCTCTCTCTCTCTTTAACTTTTGAATATTTATAGTATGGCTCCCCCAAATCACCTTTGGTGTTTACAGGCCTCTTCGTCCTCCTCCATTTATCCTTCCTGGTTTGCATTCATTCCAAGCGATACCAGACGAAGTGTTCCAGAGCTATCGATTTTCCAGAAATTTATTTATGAAATGTTAATCAATAAATAATGAAATAAATTAAATGTTTAATTAATAAACAATTAACTTTATGAAAGCTTTATAGGTACGCGACTTCTTTCCCATTGCCAGCTAAGAGGTGATTTAAAGCTCTCAGATGATCTCTTTCTCTCTCTGTTATTAACTTTTGAATATATGTATATGTACATCTTATTTATATACCTTCGGAGGTTACACAAGGATGTTAGATTACAGGTTTGGCCATCCGAAGCAAAACTGTGAGAGTAACTTCGGCTGCCGCATCATCGGGAAATCGGCAACAGAATTCTATGCTTATTTCACACGTATTTACACACTCGTCCAATCAGTCGTTGTTCAGATCGCAGCGAAGAGACCTGAACGTAAGCTGTGTTGATTACTTCGGTATATCACCAACACAATCCCAGTTTTCTGTAAGCACTGAGAGCCGGTTAACGGTCTGAAGTTCGGCACACCTCAGTATTCTGTACATCGTAGTTGTTACGGGCTTTTTCGTTCTCCTCAATTTCTCCTTCCCAAGAAGTACTTGGCAAAGTTGGAACAGGTTTTTCTGCAAATAATATTTAATATGTTTTGTTTTTGATTTCGTTGGAGCCTTTTATTTTTATTAATTTTTCTAAGATGTTTTGTGAGGATTATAAGTGTAATCGACTAAGAAGCCAGTCTGCATTTTTTTTTTTTTGTAATAAACGTATTGTGCATTCTTCATAAAGCCTAGCAAACGAGATTTTGAGCTGTTAGTGTCAAAAAAAATCTCGAAAACAAAATATGGCTCAATAACTTGTGTTCCGACCAACCTTTATTTTGTTCAGAGCAACAAAATTTTTTACTTACAGTTTACTGGGGCCACAGTGAAACGGCTTTCTCGGTTTTTTTCATTCACTCAATATATTTATTTTCTCTCCTCTTTGTCACATACCAGAGCTAAGTACATATTTTGCATAATTATGTAATTAACACCTACACAAAGCAGTTTAAACGCATTCATCCAGCAGTTGGAATACAATTTAAAAAAGGCAAACAGAGGAAGGCCAAATGGCGTGCAGTTTGGGGGTTAAAATAGCGAAGCGTTTAAATGAAATATGTTAAAAAATGCGAAAGTGTAATGAGCTGTAAATTTTTTTCAGTTGTTCCGACATTACTTTAATAGCCGCGTAATACGAATTAACATGAATATGTGCTTGTGCACAACCAGCAGTGTTTCATATAGAAATCTACATGACAATTGCGAAAAAATTTAAATAAAGATATCATTGCACTTGTTAACATTGTCTGTTGGTGTAGCGCATAAAAAGTGTGTCGTGGAAACCAATACACAGTGGCGGGCAAAACTAAAGTACGTACCAAATAGAGTAAGCAAATGGTTTTTCTATTGAGTTCATGCTTTATTGTACACGAATACTGCAATTCATCAGATGGAATCGCGGATTGTTTCTTTTACAAAGATATTGTGCAGGATCATGTTATTTTACGCGGAACATGTTTTTAAACGCAAGGTAGTGTATAAAAATTACCTAAAAATTGCATGAGAAATACTTCACAAACACATGAATAATAATTGCATACAAACACAAAAAAAAGAATTGGCATGAAACATTGATGAGCGCGCATTTACTCTTTGTAGGCTGCTAATCGATGTACGATTAGAATAACAACAATAATAACACACAATACAATAGCAACTTTGAAACCTGTCGGTTTCCACACTTTGATTTAAAGCAACACAAATTACCCACTAAATAGAGCACTATAATGCATACAACAATGTTGCAGCAACATTGTCGCTTATATGAGCAAAGCAACATGTGCCTGTAGTGTTGCCTTGACGACAATGCAGCTAGCTTTTGTCATCAGTTATGCATTATTAATGGTTTGTTGTTTTGTTATATTATTTTTGTTGTTGGTAGTGTTGTTTTTCTTGTCAAGATCCCCAATCGTCAAGTATATGCCACTATTCGGCATTAGGGTGCGCCCGCGAAGTACGCATTTATGTTATTGTTGTTAACTCGAGCAGATCTAATTTGCTATTTCTGTGACAAGTGTTACAAAAACAAACAAAAAGCACAAACAATAACAACAAGTGTATTAAACAAATACTCATCTAGAATGCTTGTAGCAAAACACTAACTGGCAAACAAACAAGCGTTACAACAAGTGCAAAATCAACAAAGCAGGCAACACACCAAACAACAACAGCAAAAACATGCATAAATAGAACAAATAAACAAGGGGTTGCAGTTGATACTCTTCCCCCTCTTTGTGTTTCTTTTTTTTAAGCACACGCTTGCACACATTTCACGCGAATAGTTTGCTGTGATTCGGTCACGTGATAAAAATTTCTATTTGCCGCTTGAACTTGTCTAATTTTAATATTCTCTGGTGCTTTTAAATTTTTTTCATATATGTATAAAATATGTATGTATGTATGTATGAATATCCTTTCTCCACCCTCTTAGTCGCACATACCTTGGAGAATTGCAGCACACGTTCGCGCCTGTTCGTTTGCATTGCACATTAACCGCTACTCAAACTATCTGTGTGCGCATCTCGGCGCTCACAGCTGGCAAAAAAGAAACAGTTTATTGCAGTCGTCGTTTTTCTCACGCATACACTTGAAATTGTGGCAAATGAGCGCGTGTCGTGTGCACGACGCTCGTAGTTCGCTCGTTATGAGCTAAGCACCCAAGCCACGCAACTACTACTTACTAATGCACCCTCATAGAAACACTTTATCTGCAATAAAATTAAACTTTTCCACACAGCCTTTCAAGTTGTCCCGCGGGAATTTGCCACTCCAGCGCCTAAAACATTTCACGTTCTTTACAAATTCATACTCTTTTTTCCACTTCATTCGGTAATTGCAAATTGACCGTGCCGTTTACATAAATGTTGCGCGCATTATTATTGTTATTATTTTCGGCTTGCACTTGTTTGTTGTTAGCACTGTTATACAATTACCGTTAATATGGAATATCAAGCAATGCGTTGCACAACAACAATGATGTAGTCAACTGACTTTGTACCGACATTTATTTAATTAGTTTTGGGATTTACTATCGCTTAAGTACCAACTACAAGTTGTGCGGCGAATTAGGTTAGATTGGCACTGATATGAGATGGAACGAAATGAGTGATGATAGCAAGAGAAATACCGGTTTGTCGTTAATTTATGAGTGTGGGAAAAGAGTACAACAAGTAATGCGTAAGCAACCATATTAGGAAGGCTTTTTTTGCTAATTATTTCAATGTAAGCATTTTAAAAATAAAGCTAAGAAGCAGAATTTTAAAATTTAAATTTTATTTTTTTTATTTTTAAAACTTTTTTTTTAATTTAAATTGAAATAATTACCAAAAAGTACCAAATAATTACCAAATAAATTGTAAATTGAATAAAAATAATTAATGGAGAGTATGCAAAGACGCCACCTGAAGACCTGTCCCGCATTTGATATTTCTGTGAGGCCAGGCCAGAAAAAAAAACTTTTGTTTACTAGATATTTTTTTGCGAAAATTCACTTAATGTCTTGATGAATAAATTTGTGATTTTAAAATTTCTGACTTTTAAATAATCACTCATCAGTTCGTTGTGACGATTTGACCAGAACATTGCTTTATATTATATGAAAAATTTGAAGCACAATGAATATTTTTCCTTTATTTTACAATAAAAATTTAAGCAAATACCGAGATCGTTTTCACTCACACCCAAATGAAGTTGTCTCTACTCCCACGCCACCACTGCATGAGAAAGAAGAAAAAGGAAATGGATAACACCGATCGAGCTCATCTAAGAGCTACCTATGAAATGCTAAATTTGTTTATTGGAAAGGATATTCCACAGGAAGAATACCTTTAATACTTAAATCAACGAAACTTTTTAAATGAATTCAAATATTTGTAAAAGGTCTTCTATGAATTATGAGAATAGGCAGAATACCAAATAAGGTTAAAAAAAAGAAATGTATTTTACTATTTTTTTTCTATAAATTTACAAACTTTCTCTTACATATTTTTTTATTAAACATTTTTTATTTTGAATTTGTATTGCAATGTACATATTCTGAGATTTTTCTATAAACATACAAATTCTTTCTTACTTTTCCTCTTTTAATTGTTAAATATGATTTTTTGATGCTGAGTCAAATTGGCATTTTTTGTCAGTTAATTTTTATGTCTTAAGAAAATAATGGAAATGAAGTGCTGCATTTTAAATTCTGAAATCATGAATGATAATAAAGCCTACAAATGCATTTTTTTTCGTGTGGCTGAAGTTAGGTTAGGTTTAGCAGCCGCATCGCACGAGACAGCGATGCCACTTAGACCACGAAATGGGTCCGTTGTGAGCCGCGAGGGCTGAGCCACATTTCCCTTTGCATATTGAACCATTCTGAGCTTTTGACAAAGCGTAAAAGGTTGTTGATACCTAAAGTGTATAGATTACCTATATTCATTAAAAAGTTGGATCTTAAATATCGGCTCCTGCTTCTGGCTAGAGCCGGGCTTGTGCAAAAAGGTGTTGAATTTGAATTTCGAACTCCTCCTCATTCCCGCAGCTACTACAGATATCATGCATGTAAACGCCTAATCTCCTTGCATAATGCCCTATGAGACAATGTCCTGTGAGGGCCCCTATTAAGGTCCTAATTTGAAGTCTACTTAATTATATAATACTCTTGGACAGATGTTTGGCTTACTTCTTAATTAATTAATTCATTAGCATTTTAGGAAAAAAATTAGATAGTCACTGCCACAATTGCCAACAAATTGAAAGAAGCTCTAGTGTTTAACAATTCCATTTCCACGTGGCGAATCCCAAAGCCAACGCACAACCAGATATCGGCTACATGACATAAGCTCCACCGCAAACGGATGTTCGGAAGCTGCCCAAAGGATACTTGGCGAGGCCCGGAGGTAGCTCATAATGCTTGCACCGTATGCAGAAAAATCGTCCTGGCGACTCCTAAGTGAATGGCAATCAGATGAACTTGAAATAATAGAAGAGTAGGTCAATAAAACCTAAAAAATTAAAAAAAAAGAACGTTCTTCTCTCAAACTCAACATTATATTTAGAAGAAACACACAACAGAATGCTTTCTAATTTTTTTACAAAATAATCTGTGAATTGGGATCCCCCTGACTATCTGCGGTCTGCTTTCGGGAAGGTTGCCTCACGCCAACTCAGCGAGCGCTGGGCAAGTACACAAACTTGTAAGGTCACGAAATCCTTCTGGCCATGTGTGGATGGGGGGCGCTCGGGTGAGCTTCTTAGGTTGACAAAATCTCAGCTCTCGAATCTCGTGGGTTTTCTCACAGGACACTATGCGCGAGGAATGCATGCTGTGAGACTTGGAATTACCTCGAGTCCTTTTTGCGTCGGATGTATGGAAGATGAGATGGAATCATCTCAGCACCTTCTCCTTAGCTGCCCTGCTCTGGCGGAGTTAAGATCTAGACATCTTGGCTCTTACTTCTTTGCTACGCCTGCTGATATATGTAGCTGGCGTGGGCATTAAAAATCTGATCATCAGCAGCACAAAGCGGTTGACGCAAACCCAGCGCAGTCATAGTTCATAATCCACGCACTCTAAACCCATCCTCCTAACTATCCTACCACCACCTCTCCCCGCCCTCTCGTTTCATCCCATCGGCTTTCCCTTTCACCTTACCTCCTTCACAATGGTATCACAAAGGACGAATGCGTTTATCTTCGTCCAAGTGTGCCCATTCCTTGGGTAACCATTCCAACCTAACCTAATCAGTGAAATATTAGACAAATAATTTTTTTTTAAGCAAAGGATGCAAGTTTTTGCTTGATCATTAAACCCAACTTATGGGAGGAAAAAGGCATCCCGCAATCCAAAAAACAGCTTGAAATGTATTATGAGGACTTTCCATCGTCGATTGGAACCACGCATTGCTCACTTTCGATGGTACAATTGTACCAACATAATGGGACGCCGAACGCTCTGGCTGCCTTCTTGAAGTCACCATATAAAAATTTATCAATAAAATCAGCGATTCAATATTGAGTGAGCGAGCGTTCAGGAACTTGAATAGGCTACAGACTTATCATATCACTTTACAACTCCAAAGAAGAGCTTTTGGCGATGTTGAATCGCACGCCGCATGAGTTTTGCGTCGTTTCGTTACCATGGATGAAACATCCATTAATTACAACCCACTAATGGATAGTCGAGACAGAGCATTTCTAGTAGTGAATCAAAGCCGAAATATGAAGTTCGGCGGTAAGAGATGGTAATGGTAATGGTAATGGTCATGGTAATGGTAATGGTAAGGGTAATGGTAATAGTAATGGTAATGGTAATGATAATGGTAATGGTAATGGACGGGTAATAGTAATGTTTATGGTACGGGCCTTTATGCACTGCGACCAGATTGATATATTGTGCGCCCCTAATTACTTCATTATAATTATTTAGTATACCGAGCAATCGAAAGAGCTCCTTAGGAAGGAGTAATGAATTGTAGGTCTTCTTCCTCTAATAGGTACGAGCCAAAGATTCTGTATCTCCTGTGACCTAATGCCTCACAGTTGGTGATTAAGTGTTCCATAGACTCCTCTCCATAACAGCAGAACCTGCATGATCTTGTGCGGTAAGCGATATGTATGTATTAGGATCGAATGAAGAAGTGAAATTTGGATCGGTGATGACACAAATAAAATGGAAACCCGCTTCATTTCACAACCTTCACTATACATTCCGCCAACTTAAGATGTCTTATGTTGTGTGTAGAGGCATAAAGTCGCCAACCCAGCACTAATGCTTGCTAGTGAGGGTAGAGGACGCTCTTTCGCCGCCTAGCACTGAGAAAAAAATTCAATTTGTTTCAAATATATGAGTCAATATATTAGAAAGAAATATTTTTGAAGAATTTTCAATTAGACACAACATACTTAAATACCCATCAATTTCTCATAATTTTGATTTATACTTAAATTTCCGTAAAATTCTCATAATTTTGATTTATTAATGAAATATTTATTTCATTTCCTCGCGAATCACGTTTGTATGTATGTATGTATGTCCATACATATGTGCATACATTTTTCATTCATTTCTCAACAACTGTGATAGTCCCTATGAAACCCTCGCAACCTTTTCTGCACACATCAACAAGAAAAACACACAAATTTAATATATAAATATTTACTCATTCCACCTTTCAAATGACCAAATATTTTTACATTTTTAAACACACACAAACTTGCAAAAATCATCTTTACGCTTTTAGGCAAATAAATAAAATTTTATTTAATTAAAACACATACCAAAGGCTGAAAATCCAACAAAATCCCAAACAGAATACGCCACGCACGCACACACACACTCTCGCATTTGTATTTGTAATGCGAATGCGGTATTATAAAAATTTTACTCATTCATTTGTTCAGTTCTTTTAATTGAATATCAAATTTCAATTTCTTTTGCTGCAAAAAGAATTCACAATGCACGACGACGGCAGTAGTCAACGATGAGTAGAGCAGCCTTTGCGCGCGCGGGGTAGAAACAAATGGAATTGTTCTTTGGTTTGTTTTGGTGCGAATTGGTTGTGGTTTTGTTGGAGATGCGCGAAAATTCGGCTGACCGTTAACACTTCTATTTCTTTGTTTTGCAGTTGTTGTATTTGTTGTTTGCATTGTCTGATATGCGATTTTAATACCCGCGCACACGTCCCCGCACACGCAACTCATTATTGGCGTGAGACAGTGCTGCTCGCCAGCTTAGAGGCAGCAGCATAATTATTATTATACCGATGCTTTGCTGTGTTGATTAATGAGCAACTAATTATTACCCTGTAGAGTGTTCGCACAACTGTGTAAAACTAACAACAACATGCGCGCAAGTGATATGGAAAATAACATAGAGTATACGAGTACTCTGTAGGAGAAGGTATATATATGCATGAAAACTGTCATAAATTTGCAATGCGGATATTTTTCTCCGCTAACAAACAAACAACAACATCTACACACACACACACACACTTGCTTTGCATCGTTAAAGCTCAGGCATACATCCATACATACCCACTGCACCCGCCAAACCACCCGCTGTCAGTGCATGCGTTCTATGCGCTGTGCCGTCTCAGTGACTACTCACAGTTAGTGTATTGGATGTGGTATTTGTGTGTGGGGGGATTTGTTATATATAAAGGAAATAATTTTATTTCAATTTCCTTTGCTGCGCCACCATTTTGTGCGCAAAACTTACCCCCAAAAAATACGAGTTGCTATAGATTTACACGCATACACACATCCATATACGCGTACGTACTCATTGAGAAGCATTAATTTCAACGCGCTCACTTCTGCTTCGTTGAAATGGATTTTGTTAGTGGCTGAGTGGCTGCAGGCGGTCGTACTCATTACTAATTACATAATTACGACAGCAAATGCTGAGTACCAAGTTAGGTAGAAAAGTTGGTAATATAATTTCCCTTTGCGTACACGAACTGCCAATCATATTTTTTTCGCTTTGCTTGCATTTTAGTAAAATATGTGGAATGGGGAGTACAGGTTGGGGAAAATAAAATGGTAGTCTTGAAAGTGAAAGAAATGAGTTAAAAGTGAGGTGAAAGGAATTGATTTTATTTTTCTTTTATTTTAATCTACAACAAAAGCCTTTTATTTACTGCAAACTTAAATTTACGCGCACGCTTAAAATACCTTTGAAGTTCTCAAGTATGCACCACGCGCTGTAGCTATTGAATGTTTAGTGATACTGTGGGGAAATTTAACACCGAGGTAAAGGAGAAATGAAATTGTAGTATTCTAGAATCAAAGCTTGTTGATATTTTCCTACACGCTGAAAGTGTGGCTCTGCGTATTAACGTGAACAACGCAAAAGCGATGAACATCAACCCGTTAAGCACGGCAAACTTCGCACTAGGCAGCCAAATAATAACTGACAATGGAGCTAAAACAGACATAGCACACCAAATCGTTAAAAAAGTGCGCTTTCGCGAATTTAAATAATATTTGGTATTCAAATTTTCGGTAACGTTATGAATTTTTCTAAAGTACGTATTAGAGGTATTTCCTTTTAGAAATAGTTTGAGGTCGCCAAAAAGACTCTAGATTGAGCTATGATTCGAGCTGCGAAGGCTTCTTTTCGATATACATAAATCTCGAAGTCTGAGGAAATCTGAAGATTTACGTTCATTAAAATTTGTGTGGGCATGTCAGTTCTCTTTATGATGTAAACTTTACGAAGTTTAACTACATATAACAAACTCGGCCTGGGCGATTATTTTTTTATGGGACGATTTATTTTTCATTTCATGCTTCGGCTCCTCCAAATTCGTTCAAAATAATGGCGTTTTTCTCCTCAACTTATATCTCCAATTAGTTGTATAAAATATTATTGTTTCCATATAAATTCTACGTGTAAGTTTAGAGAAGTGGAATGACTACAACTAAAAGTGTTTTGTTTTTCTATTCCTCCAGGTTTGGTTCCAGAACCGTCGCGCTAAATGGCGAAAAACGGAAAAATGTTGGGGCCACAGCACCAAAATGGCTGAATATGGCCTCTACGGCGCCATGGTACGACACTCACTGCCACTACCCGAAACCATACTCAAATCGGCCAAAGATGACGAATCGGTAGCGCCATGGCTGCTGGGCATGCATAAGAAATCACTCGAAGCCGCCGATATACTGAAATCGGATGAGAGTGATCGTGAAACGCCCACCTCAGACGACACCAACACCTCCTACTCGGCCGGCAGCACACACAATTCACCGATCTCTTCATTCTCCATATCGCGTTTGCTCTTCGATGCCCCCTCCAAACACAAACGGCATCACGATGTGGTGGGGAGCAGTGTTGTTGGCGGTGGCGGTATTGATCTAGCCAATGGCGCTATGAGTGGTTTGGCAGAACAGGCGCATGCACAAGCACATGCGCACGTCATGCAACATCACCCCTACAATCAGCAACAACATTTGCAACACGTACAACATCTACAACAGTTACATCAGCAACAATTAGCCGAACAGCATGCGGAGGCGCAACGTCGTCAACAAGCGCATCAACATCAACAACAATTGCTCGCGGCGGAGGCGGAAATGCAACGCAGACGGCAGGAAGCACACGACCAGCGCGAGCGAGAACGTGAAGTCGAAGCTGATGAAGAGCCGATGTGCGATGATGACGAAGATGATTGTGATAGAGAAGAGATCGATATCTGTGACGATGTAGATGACGATAAAGATATGAAAATGTTGCTGAGCGCTGAGAGTGCGGCGAAACGGATTAAGCAAGAGAATAGTGCATCGATGGCGTTGGAGAGTAGATGAAATTTGTGTATAGATGTGTTGTTGTAAATGAGGAATAGGAGAGGGGTGTAAAGAAATTAACTCGTAGTTGAATAGGAGTAGTGAAGAGAAGCTAAAGGGAAACACACTAATGCACACTCACGCATACTTGCGTATGTACTTATGTATGTGTGTATGTATGTATGAAATGTTGAAGACCATTAAACGAAAGAAATACTTTCGCTTTTCAATGGCTTTTTGAGAACTTCTGCAAAACCGTTATACATAGAAATGGCTTTATGAAAGAATCACACTCACTTTATAGCCCATAAATATACAACAACAAAAAACACAAAGCCGACTTTAAAAGCACTTCCAAGGTTTTTTTTATATACGCACCATGCAAATAATTGGCCGAAGATAATAAGTCGACTAAATGTGGATTATTACTATGGCTTTATATTTTTATTATTTTTTACAATACTTTAACAATTTTCAAAAAATTTTAAACTAAAATGCAGCAAATATTTAGTAAAAAAAATTGATTAAAATATTTTCACCATATTAGAAAAATACTTGATTCAAATCCAGTTACTTCAACTAGCGAAGATATCACTAAGCTTCAGGGAAATTTGTATATAAAATTTCAAATAATAAGAGCTCAGAAACAAAGAAAACAATTTAAAGAAATTTATAACGATCAAATACTTAAAAATTAACGCCCATATCGGTCATTTACTTCAATAGGGGTTTAACCCAAAAATGTATCCTGCGTAAAAAATTCGTGGCAATATCTATTACGAGTATTTTGTTAAATAAAAATATGTGTTTTCTTTTACTTAGGGAGACATAGTAAATTGAGAACTTTTAAACTGTTTCTCTCAACCCAAAATTTGTTTTTTTTTGGATTATGACACTATTGAAATAAATGAACGATATATAGATGAGATAATAGCTCTGTTACATGGTGAAAAAAATTCAGACCGTTAACCGGCTCTCAGCAAATTTGAAAGATTCACCTGATTGGCTGACGTAACCGGAGTCATAACAGCGGTTAGTTCACGAAAAAACTGAGATTGTGTTGGTGATATACGAAAAAGTTAACACAGTCAACTCTCCTGTTGCTCCGTTGCCGTCTAAACAACGACTGATTGGACGAGTGTGTGAATACGTGTGAAATGAGCGTGCAGAATTCCGCTGCTGAGTCCCCTATGACGAAGTTACTCACTCGATTAAGCTTTTCACCATGACTGAAGGCCAAATCTGGTGATCTATCACCCTTGATAAGTACAACTTTTCCTTTCAAGCAAATAGGATCATTTTCGTTCAACTTTAAATGCTCTGACAAGCAACACTTTGAGGGAAGAGCGAATTTTCAATTATTTCCTTGACGACGGCATCTCGAGCATGCGTAGGCATCTTGCAGTCTAGTCACACCCGTCAGTTTAAGTGAGTGTGAGCAAATTAAAAAGCAAAAGTTGAACGTGTAATCTCACAGTAGTCGACTATACGAATATCGTTTAGAAAAATATCCAATGATGCAGATCACTTTGAGATGCATTCTATGAGCTCTACGAGACAGAAGTTTTGAAATTAAAAATTTAAACACAAAATTTAATTGCATTCTCTCACAAAAAAATCACAATTATTTTTTCTTGTAATACATGGAAGTGTAGACAATTGTACACCGCTCACAACGAAGCTTTTTTCACATAAAAGAAATCTCACAATTAAGTAATTAAATTTATTAGAAAAAATCAACACTAATTGCAACGACATGATCAATACAAAAATACGAATATACAAGTGTACTCTTAAGCGATTGCTGTAACTGTAAATATTGGCAAGAGATTATCAAGCAAGCAGCGATAAAAAGCATTTGAAACATAAATTGGACTTAAAATCAAAATTATTTGATTTGAAAGCAAAGCTGCTAAACTACATTTTGTTTCAAAACCGCATAGAATTTTTTTTAAATTTGTTTCAATCAGACCGCAAAAGCGCACGATTTCTTCTTGGACGCACTAGATTTGGACGATAATTTTAAGTAACCTAAAATAAAACTGTATAAAAACTATATAGATTTTTAGTCATAAGCAGTGTTCATTGTGATTTAATTTAGTAGATTTTTATTTAATTATTTTTGCTTACGCAGTGTTTGAAAAATTGTAAAATATCTGATTTTAAATTAAAAATTTTAAGAAAAACTTATAAGTCCAAAAGTGTTCTTTGTTTATTAATTTGTTGGAAGAAAAGAGTATATAAAATAAAGGGAAAGGAAATAAAATGATACAAAATAAAATAAAAATAATAAATTAAATTAAATCAAACGAAATTAAATAAACAAAAATTAATTCAAATTAAAAAATAAAATAAATCGATCGAAAATTAAAAACAATTTATTAAATAAAAGAAAAAATAGAGGCAATAAAGTAAAGAATTAAAAATTAATAATAAAAATATAAAATAAATTAAAGTTACAAAATTGAATTAAATAAATAATTAATTAAAAACTTAAAGAATAAAATAAATTAAAAATAAAATAAATAAGACGAAATAAAAATAAAAAAATTATTAAATAAAAGAAAAAGTGAAAAGTAATAAAGTAAAACATTAAAGAAATAATAAAAAATTTAATAAAATAAATTAAAGTTCCAAAATTAAATAAATTCAAGAAATAAAAATTAAAAAAATTAAATAAATCGATCGAACAAAAAACAAAATAAATTAAAGTTAAATAAAAAAATTAAATAAAGTAAAACGAAATAAAATAAAATAATATATTAAATAAAAGAAAAAGTTAAAGGCAATAAAGCAAAACAATAAAAAAAAAATTAAAAAAAAATATATATAATAAAAAAATAAAGCAAAATTAAATTAAGTAAAAAAATTAAAACAAATAAAGCGACATAAAAAAATATTATTAAATAAAAGAAAAAGTGGATGGCTATAAAGTAAAAAATTAATAAATAAAAAATAAAATGAAACAAGTAAAGTTTGATAAAAAGTTAAATAAAATAAAGCGAATTAAATTTTTAAAAAATTTTAAGTAAAAGAAAAAGTGAAATGCATTAAAGTAAAAAATTAAATCAATAGTAAAAAAATAAAAAATATAATAAGCAAAAATAAAATAAATTCAAGTTAAATAAAAAATGTAAACTAAATTAAAATTTCTTAAATAAAAGAAAAAGTGAAATGCAATAAAGTAAAAAATTTAAAAAAATAATACAATACAAAAAAATAAAATAGCATAAATTAAAGTTAATTAAAAAAATTAAATTCAATAAAGCGAAATAAACTAAAAAAATGTATTAAATAAAAGAAAAACTGAAAGGCAATAAAGTAAAAAAAAAAAATAAAAAACATAAAAAGTAAAACAAAATAAAATAAATTAAAATAAAATAAATTAAAATAAAATAAATTAAAGTTAAATGAAAAAACTCAATAAAGTAAAACGAACTAAGATTAAAAAAAAGTGTTAAATAAAAGAGAAATTGAAAGGCAATTAATAAAAAAATTAAATAAAATATAGTTATTTTGATAATAGTGTATTTCTACCGAGCCTTAACTGCAGTTTACACTTATCTACAGTTAAACATCTCATTCAAATACCCAAATTCATATCCATAAAAACATGAAACTCTTTACATAAAAATACAGAAAACTCTGTTAGCTATCTATCAGCTGTAAACTTCAAAAATCAGCTACTTGAGTTAACTCTATGTGATAGAAACGCTTGATATTTCTAAACCTAGGCGAGCTCTCAACCGCAGTAAAGTTCTTGGTAGAAATATACAATAAAATTAAAAGTTAAAAAATGTATGGCATTGTAAAACTAATTATTTTTCATATTTTCCAATTTAGTTACGACTCAAGCTTTGTAAATATATATACATATATAAAATATAGTTAAGTATAAACACACTCAGCTATTCTACACATAATCTGCTCCATAATCTTGTAGCTTTAAACATTAGATATTAAATAATGCAAAATCAAAGGAAAAATATTATTAAAATGAATGAATAACAAAAAAGCGCACGAAATCAAATAAACAATGAATCTTTGAAATACAGAAGTTAATTATGTCTAAAACATAGTACACCTAGAAAATGAATAAACAAAATGTGAAATAAAAGATCTATATATGCAAATAAATTTAATAGTAATTTCTTTTAATAGCCCATGGTGAAAAGATTTTTAGAGACGTGGCCAAGATCAGACCGTCAGCGATTTTGAAGGAATCAGCTGATTGGCTGGCATAACCCAAGAATGATAGAAACAAACAACACATGAATAAAATGCACGACTGAGAATTCACACATACAACGATTCTGTAAAATTCGCTGAGAGCAAAGTAGCGGTACCACGATCGGTGTCACCTTATTAGCCTCTCCGACGCGGACATAGCCGAAGTCGTAACAGCAGCTTTACTAAAAACCTGAGATTGTGTTGGTGATATACAAAAAAGTCAACGCAGTCAGCGCTCATTGTGCTCCGTTGCCGTCTAAACAACGGCTGATTGGACGAGTGTGTGAAGCCGTGTGAAATGAGCGGGCGAGTACTCGGTGACGTGGCAGCCGAAGTTGCTCCAACAATTTTGTTGCTCACCATAGCAGATGTTCGACCAATCTAGTAATCTATCATCTTTGTAAGAAGGTAGTTGTTGCTGTTGTTTTTGTAATAGCATAAAACATTTCCCATACATTTTTTAAGCTGATAATTATTGGTCTGATATAAATCGGATCGGATCGTTGGCTTCGAGCCGTCTCTCGTAGGCAGATTGTTCTGAGATGGCGGCCATTCAAGCCTAGGCTTAAACGAGGTATCCCTTCGGCAATAAAATATATGTTCAGTAAAATGTTTAACTTTAGAGAGTGACTTCTTCTTCTTCTTTAGTGGCATTCAATTTCTAAAAGGGGCGCTAAAACTTGCAATGCACAAAACAGACTTTAGCCCACTGCGGTCCAAGGTAGGATATGGAATGGAAACTGCAAATCGACTATTCACGCTAAAGAACGCAAAAAAGTTGCAAGAGAATCCAAAGGCTAGGAGCGTTACAGCTGGTTATAATTTAAGCAAATCCTAGAATTGTAATTTAGCGTCGGAAAAAGCAAATATAAAGAATTTAGGCAAAGAAGAGGTAAGTTAATCTAAATTTGACCCTATGGAACTTACATACGTGGAGAACGCACTATTCTTAGCTTTTTTCAATTTGAATCTCCCATTTTTCTTATTTCACTTTTAATTTCAATGAAAAACTCTTACGGGTTTTCTGGTTTTCGTTTACTTTTATAAATTGTGCTCTCTTTGAGAGAGTTCAGATGGCAATTCAACAGTTTCGCTAACTTTGGTTAAAGGCTACTTCGGTTAAAGTCATATATCTCCGTCAGTTTTGCTCTGATTGCCTTGAAAATTTGGCACGGCATTTAAGAAGTGTTAAGTTTTAGAAGGAAATAAAAAACCCAAATTCGATGTTTTGAAATAAAGTCCATAAAACTCGTTTAAAGTTTCCTTTGCTTCAAACATCCCTAACTAGATACTCCAGAGCATTTGGTTGGTTTGATGTCCGCTGTGGATATGCAAGTTTTTTTCTAATAGCGTTCGCCCCTCGGAGGATAGCCATGGCAAACCTCAGAGTGCAATTCTGCTATGAAAAACTTCACGTAAAAACCTTTTGCTGTTGAGAGGTAGTATAAAACTATAGATTCCTTAATACCCTCGTACCAGCAGTCTTCAGAATGAGACCGTTCTTGGATAGCTTAACCCGCCGTTCAACATCCGGGACTTACCAGACTTTTTCGACTTTGGTCGTGAATTTAACATTTTTCTATTACACCTAACGACTTGAGCTTACAGGTAGCTTCCCAAAATTTATTTTTTCCCCGATTTATGAATATAACCTTTTAAAAAGCATCCTCGAACAGAAAGAAAAAAGGCCAGACCCAGGTGCCCAACTGAAGATTTTAAAAAAGGTGTCCTAACCCTCTCTTGAATCAATTTCATTCCCGAGATAAATTAAATGGAAAAATTTAGTTAAGGAAGAGGGAATCATATTATTTCTGGGTAGCATGAAAATGAGCAACTCACATTGCGTATACTTAACTGGCCTCGGTAGTCTAGCGTAAGTGCACTAGCCTGCCATCCCAGAGGTTGTGGGTTTGAATCCCACGTAAAGCACGGTCCTCGCACTTTTCCAAATTCACCTACTTTCCCTGTTGCTAAAATAAATAAAAAAATTTAAAAAAAAATTAAAACACAATTCTCATTCCTCAACCCCAAACCTTATCCTTTCCATCCTTACTCCCGCACAATAGTCAGCGCATTATTTGCATTGTGGCTGCTAAAACAAGCAAAAACAAAGAACAGCACACAGTTACACATTGCAGCAGGGGCGCCAGCAAGAGGAAGCGGGCAACCGCGGTAATAGCGCAGACACATCAAATTTAGCGAAGACCTCAACCATCTGTGCGATTCTTCTGGCAGAAAAATGTGAAACACAGATGGCGCTCCAAACAGTAAGAAGGCGTTGTTCCTAAGCAACGACAGCTGGGCTTTCCTAGGACCAGGACTGGTAGCGACAGGCTAATCACGTACCCTGTCAAAAAGCAAAATAGATTAAAACGAATCCAACGCAAGACTGAGTCTTGTCTAGGCCCTATGCTCCAGAGAGGAATGAACAAAGAAAAAAAGATACTTTTTAGAAGACAATTTTTTTTTTCTAAAATGTCAATAAAGATGAATACAAAAACTTAATCCAATAGACTGTTTTATGATTGTTATGGTTTTTTACTATATTCAACCACACGGAACCGTATTTTTTTACATTTGTTGTTATTGCAAAAAAAGGTCTAAGAAATGAGCCGGATGTTCTCTTTTTAATTTTTTATTTCCTTAATCTCGCCTGTGCTTACCAAATTAAATATTAATATAAAAAAAATATTTTTAAATAGCTAAAAAACTTAAAATATTAACATATTTTTACGTATTTCCAGCAACCCTTCCGCTCACACGCAAATTAGTGCGCGTAAATTTAGTTGCAGAAACTCATGCGACGTAAAATAATTGGCCTGCCGCACGATTACAATCTCTACACTTCCTTTTCAACTACCAAGTCGGCAATGCAGGGCACCAACAGCTGTCACAATTTTGACAAACCAACTTCGAATTCAGTCTCACTTACATAACCTAACCTCGAAATTTTGACAGTTGCCCACAGCATTAGCGAATATTTTTCCTATCCGCTTAACAGGCGTAACTAAAAACCAAGTGAGTGGAGAAGTAAAAGTGCTAGTATTTTACTAAAATAATAAATTATAAAAAATCTTTCCATCCACAGCAAAATGGCGGGTGATTCACATGCCGAGGACGCTAAATTAAGTGGACTCTCGAAACATTTCAATGGCTCCACAATGCGTGGCCGTGCTAACGTAAGTGCCTGCATAGAATCCCTCATGCAAAGTAATTATGTAAACATTTTTTACTCTTTTCCTAATCTTTCAGGTGGCCAAAGCCACATATGCTGTGGTCGGTCTCATCATTGCCTACAACATTCTTAAGCCCAAGAAGAAGTAAAGCAGTTTAATATGCCAATACTCGAAAACACAGCTAGACAAAAAATGTATTGAAAAGTGGCCAGAACGCATTCGCTTTTTGTGGTGCTGTTGAGGCTTTGGTTAGCTTTAGCTTGTTGTGGGGGAAATTTTGCTTATTTTGCGGGTGGAATTGTGCATTTTGTTAAAAAGAGAGTGAAATAAAAATGAAATGACGCCAGTAAAGTGTAATTGGCCTTGTTTAAAAATTTAAAGTTTGGAGGCAGCATAACTTTTGGCAAAATGCAATGAATTGAATGCTTGGTTTTTGCTTAGGGAGTAAAGCTTTAAATTGTACCATTCATTTTAAGTGTTTTACTCCATGAATTGTGAGTCGATTGGTAAAAGGTAAAAGTTGTAATGAGTTTTTTTTCCTTGTTCACTCATCTCGGGAGTATAGGGCCTTAACAAGACTCTTCTATCGTGCACGGTTCTGTGCTGTTGTTTTTGCACCGTCTCGTGAAATGTCGGCATCGGCTAGTTCGCACAGTATCGACCTTCTCCAAGTGTTTTTTTGGTCGACCACGACCTCTACTCCCAGCGGGTTCCAGTGCAGAGCCATTCTCATGATGCTATGTGGTGGTTTTCTCAATGTGTGACTTATCCATCGCCAGTTTCTGCGTTTGATTAGCCTAAGGATGGGTTCCGCGTTCGTTAATCTCCACAGAGCGTCGTTACTAATGGTGTTTGGCCAGAATATTCTGCAGATAATGCAGAGGCATTTGTTGATACATTTAAGATTTGGTATATGTTAAATATTTCAGGAAGCGCTTTTAAAATGCCATTGCTGCTCTTTTTCTACGTTTAGGAATCAAATGGGGTTGAATAACATTGGAAAAAGCACACGGAAAGTATTAAATTGCACGCAGCACACAACCGTTCCTGCATACAGTTGGTTCTACCGGTTACCGGAACAATGCGGATTTAATTCCAGTCAAGATTAAATTTTCAAGGATTCAGCAGCATTCAACAGAAATTTATGGGAAATGTTTTATGTTGTGAAACACAATTTTTACAATGAGCGGCTAGAATAGGTTGAACCAAAATATGTCCAGGCACGTTAAGGACGCAATCAAGTGCCCGCTTTATCTATTACCCACTTGATAACAAGGGAGGCTTTAAATTAAATTGGCGAACTTCTGAGTGTATTTCCGCCATGAAAAATCGTCTCATAAGGGGTTATATAAAGTGGGAAGGCCGAAAAAACCGATTTTTCCAGAATTTTTTCTGAGAAAACTTCATAATTTATTTTTTTCCTTGTTTCTTTTTTCCAATTTATTACATCTGTCAACCTTCAACACTTAGTAATTTTTATAACAATTATGGAAATATAAGCGTAACATTAAATTTTTATTTTAAGAACATTTCTTTTTACAGCGTAAGAGGTATAATGCATATAAGAATTATATGACATAATATGATTAATATGTATATGTATATTTATTTTAGTGATGAAGTATCTGCTAGGGCTGTCGGAGTTATTCGTTTTAGTCTTCGTTTTTGCAGTTCTGAATGTGGAGTTTTCAGCATATCTTCGTTTGTGTGTGTTAGTAGTCTGTGAATATGATTTGTGCTGCATTCTCGAATGACGTCTTCCATAAATTTAATTTTAAGGTCCCTGTGTAGATCGTCATTGGCTATGCGTTTGTGATAGTCCTTAGGATTTTTGATTGTAACGACGCAATATTTTAAGGTTACTCCCCATAGTTCGATGACATATTTCCAGTTTGAAGTTATAAGAGTTTTGTAGATTAACAATTTATTACCAATTGAAAGTCGCGAGTCGCTTCGAAGTGGCCAGTATAGTTGTCCGAATCTGTTTTTAACTTCATTTCTGAAGTGTATGCTCCTTCAAGGCCAGTTTTATATCAATTATTAAGACTAAATATTTGGCTTTTGTATCAAATTTTATGACTTTATTATTTATAGTCAATATTTGTGGATCACATTTTCTGTTTGTGTATATTACTTGGATATTTTATCTGTGTTAATTTCGATCCCCCATGTATTGAACCAGGCCAGCGTTGTGTTAAGTAGTTGTTGTAGTTTATTTGTGGCAACATTTAGGTTTTTGTTAGAGCTCATTAAAACGGTGTCGTCAGCAAAGGTTGCAATCATGCTATCGTCACTTGGGCGGGGTATATTATGTGTATAGATAATATATAAGAGCGGTCCCAAAACGCTTCCTTGTGGAACACCTGTTTCCATACGTTATACATCAGTACATCATTCGTAGTGATATTTAACATAAAAATATCTTTCGTTAAGGGAACTCCGCTAAAGTAGATACTAGTCAGTTGGAAGTATTTTTTGTAGTTTGTGCGATAGTCCGGGATGCCATATACTATCAAAGGCCTTAGCCACGTTGTATCGTTGAATGTTTTCGCCAAAAGCCAAATTGATGAGAGGGAATGATGTCGTTAGATTGTATTAGGGGATCAAGGCGGTCATAAATCCGTTGTTCAAATAGCTTCGACAAAATAGGCAAGAGACTTATTGATCTAAAAATTTTTGCACATCTTATGTTATCATTGAACTGTATTTTATGACTTAGTATTAGTAAAAATATTTTTTTGGAAAGGAGCTACAACTGATCTCCGGCAGCTCCTCTCAAAAAAAGTCGTTTTGCGGTGACCACTATATCTCTGAACTGGATTCTCTGAAATTAAAAAACCAAACAGATTCAGTTAAAGTATTGTTAAATCTAGCAATTAATCGAAGGAATTAATAAATTTTTTATCAAAATGGCGGTTTCTCAAAACAAAAAATCGATTTTTGACCAAAACTTCGGACTTAAATTGTTTATAAAAAAATATATAGGTATATATTTATGGGTGAAAAAACATCTTCGATTAATTACTAAGAAGTATATTGGAGAAGCTCGTGTTAAAATTTGAGACTAATCGGTTTAGCCGTTTTCGAGTAACGTTGGCCAAAGACTTTGAGAACACCATTTTGAGAAAAACGCGTTTAAAGTTTGCTTTGTACTTTCAAGCACTCTGATAGGCCTTTTTGAGACTTGCGTGTAACTTCGAAAATATTCACCGGATGTATATTAAATTTTCTGTGTGTATTCGTAAATATATGTACATTAAGAAAATAAAATAAAAAAATTGATTTTTAGAGGCATCGGATTTTAAATTGAAATTCATTATTTTTGTGTAGAACCATTCATGACATTTATTTTTAAAAGTAACCCCAAATGTTGGCCGCAATTGCGCCGTAATTTGGCCATCCGCAAACACCAATTTGAACTTCGGTCACTACCTCATGAATAACTTTAGTAATATTAGCTTCCAATGGCGCAATCGAAGCTGGTTTATCTACAAAGCATTTAGACTTTACACACCCCCAGAAATAAATGTCCAAAAATGTTATATCACGTGATTTTAATGGCCAATCCATTAGTCTGAGACGAGAGATAAATTGCTCAACGAAACGACGACGCAGTAAATCTATTGATTCGCGGACTGTATGGCAAGTAGCGCCGTCTTGTTGGACAGAAATGTTGTGTAGATTATGAGCTTCAATATTCGGTATCAAAAAGTCGTTTGTCATGGCGCGACAGCGTTCGCCATTCACTGTTACATTAGCGCCAGCCTCGTCTTGGAAGAAATATGGGCCGATGTATCCTCCAGCCCAAACGGTTGTTTTCAATGGTTGTAAAGGCTGTTCTTGAATGATTTCAGGTTGTTCTTTAGCTGAAATACGGCAATTTTGCTTATTGACTTAGCCATTAAGCCAAAAATGAGGGTCATCGTTGATCGCCATAAGTTGACCTGCTGACCACTTCACAGGGCGTCGATTTTCGTAATATAGTTGTACGATTTGTAAACGCTGCTGAGACGTAATGACGAAATATCAGTGAATACTGAAAAAAATTATGTATTTACTTTGACAGTAGTCACGCGTGATCTGTCAAAAATCCTATTGGGAAAAAGTACCTCCAATCTGACCACCCTTTATATACGAGATGTACGCTGCTGTTATTGGTGTCAAAGCACTTACATAACTTTGCCCTGTCAGTGTAGTGTAAATCACCAGTCTTCTTCGTCTAACTCATCTGACGGTAGGCCCAAGAAGCTTGCTGTTTCGACAGGTTGGATCCAGCGGGAGAGAGGTGTTAGATGAGTGGGTTCCGGGTGTCAATTCTGGATAGGTAAGAGTTTAACCTGCTATAGTATTCAGAACGTAATTATGCCAAGGTTACGCGAGACTCTCGGCGAAGTTGGAGCTCTATCGAGAACGTAGACTCTCCATTTTGAATGGAGAATCCTTTAATGAATTAGAAGATCTCGGCTCTGTCGAATCTAAGGATCTTACAAAATTTTTGAAAAGTACACATTGGTTTTAGGAGGGATAAGGGCGGCAACACAGTGGGCCATGAACCTGAGTGTGTCCTACAGTGGACAACCGCTTCCACCTAACCTAACCTTGCAGGGAGTATGTGGACCTCGTCGTGTAGATGTTAATGTGGCGACATCAAAAGACATCCCAACGCAGTCCTAATGGCAGTGTTTTGACAAGTCTATAGCTTCTTCTTGATGGAACTTTCCAATAAAATTCATATTTTCGCTTTTTTCTGGGATAGAATGTAAGACCTTTGCTTTATTATTTCGTTTTTTCCTCTGTTTCATTTTTAAGATGAATTTTTTGTGCTTTTTCTTCGTTTCTATGATTTTTTGTTTTTTTTTTCTTTATATCCATTTTGTGATTTCACATATAATACGTAGTATGTATGTATGTATGTATCTATGTATGCATTTTATAAATGAATGTGTTCATATTTGTAAGTATGTATTTCATTAATTCCTTTTACTTCAATCTCGATCAAATGTCCATACTTTTGTGTTAATCTTACGTTCACTGTCACTGCCATCATTCACTGTCAGCAATCATTGTTTTCATAAAATATTATATATTATATATTTTTTTTGTTTTTTTTTTTCATATACATATGTATGTATCTAAATATGAAACAGCATCAATTTAAGCTGAGCGTCTATTAAGTACATTTATATTTAGTTTACTGATTTAACTCAATTTAATATTTTTATAAAAGAACTATGCTTAATAGTATTTTTGTTTTTGTATTTTGCTTGAAGTTAATAAAGTATGATGCCAATTTAAATAATGGTATTCATACTTTCTAAGTTTTTAACATGCGAAAATTCTTTAGTACTCGCTTTTCTAAGTTTTCACACTTTTTGAGCAGTTTCGCTATACATCTGCACTTAGCTCCGCGTTCGAGCGCCTATGAGTGTGCGATATTTTGTTTTCTACTTTTCCTCTTCTTCTTTCTTCGCCTGTGAACTGTGCTCATCAAGCCGTTTGCTTATAAATTTGCATACTGTAAGCGTTGAATTCACTATTATTTTATTTATTATTTCTTTAAATGTCAAATATCTTAAAAGCCCGCATTTCGCAGCGCTTCGGGATGTCAGCTTTCCGTATTGTGGTTTCAGCAATTATACGAGTATTTCTTCAATTATCAATAAATTCCATAAGCAGTTTGCCTATGTTTGCGGTTGGTTCGAAGTTCGAGAGGTTTTCATTTGTAGTAATGATTTTGCAAAAATAGCGTGGACACAGACGCTTAAATTTAAAGTTTAGCAAGTTCGCAATAGGAAGGTTCAAAAGTTGTGAGTACAGCAAAGTTTGTTAGATTAGGTTAGGTAAACACCACGTAAGAACTTATAAACATATTTCATTCGCTTTTTCTATTTTTCCGTTTTTTTTTTTTTTGTTTTGCTTGCCCATGATAAAAAAATTTGCGAAAGACATATGAATATTACTTGCCGCCTTATCCGTATATATGTACATACGAGTATGTGTGTAATTTTATTTGACTGGTATTAATGTAGATAGATATAATTTTCAATACAAATATTAATGGTAGCTTTCTGGTTAGCTTGTTTCTGATACATTTCTATGTGTATACATTCGATTGTAGGTGCCCATATACATACATATATTTTTTATTTCAATTGAACAGATAAACCTTTATTTCAGTAAAAATTAATTAAAATCTCACTTTAGTTTCGCTTTTCTTAAGCAGTTACTTTGAACGTAAATTTTACGTAGGCTTGCTTTCTTTTGCATATTTTTTCCGTTATATTCAAGCACCTAGTTTCACGTTTCCCTCATCCAGCTACGGAGCTACAAAGCAGCCATTTTAAATTGAACTCACAACACTAGTTTAACTCGTTTAACTGCGTTATTTCACTTTTGCCTGTACTTAACTCCACATTGAACTAATACTTTGAAAACTATCACACTATTGTAAAAATACAAATACATTACGTTATGCCAAGCAAACTATTCACAAACTTCTTGTAATTTTTATATTTACGCGACAAATTTACTATTGGTTTGATGGGAAGTGACGCTTGAAAATTCAACTACCAACTACGTGCCAGGGACTTGCTTCCGCTTACTCGCTTTAAATTGAGAACTGCCAGACTATTAAAAAAAAACGTATTAAAGCCTGCAAATTTTCAATTGCACAGTTTTGCTAGCAGTGTAGTTTGAATGCGCATTTCCCTCATGCTACTTCTTTACTCGCACAAATGTTAAGCAGAGAATGTAAATGCTAATGATCATTCTCTAGTGAATTACTTCCCTGGTTACAGCCGGCAGTATGTTAATTATTTATGCATTGCTACCAATAATGCTAACATTAACATTATCTCTTGCTATTTCATCTTTACTCGCACAAATGTTACAACAGAGAATGTTAATGATGATTACAGCCGGCATTATGTTAATTATTTAGGCACCATTAACATTCTCTGCCAATAATGATTACATTAACATTCTCTGTTGCTACTTCTGCTTTACTTTACTTCTGAAATTCCATTAACATTCTGAGATGATAGCAATGCAAATGTTTCATAAACCTTCTCTCTGTTCCTACTTTTCCTTTCTCAGCTTCTGTTAAATTACAATTACAAATTACACATGCATTTTCTTGTTATTATTTATAAAACATTATTATGTATGCTAATTAAAAATATATCTTCATACGTACACACATATGTATTATAATAATGGTAATATTTTTTTTTTATAAATAATTAGAATTATATGCATAAATTTGCGTATAATAAAATGTGTGTGTGGATTTGTTTGTGATTCCGCTTAGTTATTCGCGTTGTATTTCCCAATCATGTTAGATCTCGGTTTTCCGCTTGCCAAGTATTTGCATCCTTTTTCTGCGCTACTCGTTCGCAAATACTTTTTGTGTTTACATTACTATGTAGTTGCTAGGTTACTTGCTACTGCTACCACTTCTGCTGTTCTGCGTGTTTAGTTTTCTCTATAAATCGTTATTATGAAATGTTGAAAAATTCGTTACTATTCTGCATGCCGACTGCCATCCGCCTCCCGCTTTACTGATTGCTTATGTATGAACACTCTATTGTTTAGTTGAATTTTTCCTATTTATTTAAGTTATTTTAGATCTGCTAATTAGTTAAACTTCATTTTATTTTCATATTTCAGTAAGTATTGTTTTTTGGTTTTTGTTTTTGTTTTTTGAATTTTCACTCAACTAAAATGAGAAATATTTTTGTTAAGTGGCTGATGCATCTTCACTGCATGTTTTCTCATAGCTGGTCCTACCGCCTGCGTACACTTGCAGCCGATTTTTTAATTATTCATCTGGGCATGGTTGGCTGCGTTCGTGTTTAAGGGCAAAAGAGAGATAGGCAAAAACAAAAAAAAACAGATTTAGGTTAGTTATTATGAAGTAATGACGAGCAAAAATGAAAAACTGCAAGTTTAGTGTAAATTTGAGATACTCGCGTACGTAAAATATCATTAAAGGTGTTTACATGGAAGTAATTGACATAACTGATTTTTAACGAAACAAAAAAAAAATAATTAAACGAAAGGATGCATACAAAAAACATTTCGTTTGGGTCAAAAAATAAATAATTTTATTTAGCTCAAGTTAAGTTGAGCCATTTCTGAACCTATACAGGCACTGAATCGACATAATTACACGTTCTTAGCCCTTTAAGAGGTTATGAACGTACATTTGAAATAAAAATCACCTCTAAACTCGATATGTTAAATCGAAAATTTCAGTACTAATATATTTTTCCACGATTTTTTTTATTTTTTATTTTTTGATAAGCTGATTTTGTTTTTGCGACGCTGCAAATGTATATAAGCGGATTTTCTTTGCAGAATTAACTAAATTCGTTTCAAATTATTCCCGGAAGTAAGACCAAATGAAACCTGATCATTTTGTTGGTTTTTCTAATAGCATAAATCATTCGCCGATAAACTTTGTCGTACAAAATGTCGGGTTATTCCACGTTTTGTGGAGCCATAAATCCATTTCACGCTCTCCGAAAAAAACAAACACTTATATCCTACTATACCCAAATTGCAAACAAAAACTTGCGTTAAAACTGCGGTATATACAAGGTGGCACAAAATTAATCACTCCATCGGAAGATTTATAACTTCTCGTACGTCAATCATATGTATATGGCACTTGTGAACTAGGCAGCTGCAGTATACAAAGAGACAAGCAATGGAGTGCGTAAAGGTCAAAATAAAGATTTTCATCACTCAAAAATTTTTTTTTTTTTTGTAAAAGTTATTCAAAAACCAAATTTGATGGTTAATTTTGCATCCCCTTGTATTTTGGTTTAAATATGAACTAAAAATATTAATGGCAGCATTTTTGTTATCGTACGACTGGAAATTTCATGATAAAATAAATAGTAAGGTAGAACTGTTCTCTCGAAGACGTTTAAAACGCACAACGGTATCAGACCTTCTGGAGTGAATAGCGACTATATTGTAAAATGCTTCCTAAAACAAGTTAATTATCAAATAAAAGTTGCTTCTTAGTATCCTTTTATTTAAGGGGTTACATGGGTTTCGTTCGTTAAAAAAAATCGATTTTTTTTTTTTTTCTTATTAATTTCTACAACTTCTCTGGAATATTATCCAACATTTTCAAGTCGATCCGAATAAAAAATTCGGAGATACAGCCTTTGTAGTGTGTGCTTCCAAGCCAGTTTTATTGTTACTCAAAACTTTAAACGCGTTTTTCTCGGAACCGTGTTTTCAAAGTCGGTTGTCAAATGTTCTCGAAAACTACTCAACCGATTTTGATGACATTTTACACAGGTGTTCGAAATACAATTTACTCGTACTTGAACGAAGGATTTTGTTTTTTTCAATTACAACTGTTAAAAAAAAAAATGTCAAACAAATTTGACCGAAATTTTCATTTTTTTGCAAAAATGTCTGCCAAAACTCCAATTTTTACTTTTTTTCCTTCGTTCAAGCACGAGTTTATGGTCTTAACTAAAACACTTATTTTTGTTTTTTCATTTTTGATGAGCCTGTCAGGAGTTATGCTGGCAACGCGGACGCACCTTTTTTTCTAAGGGTCACCGAAAACGACGTCACAATGGAGGAGTTTTAATTTTTTTTTTTCAGAAATTATTCTTTAAATATGTACATATGTATTTATAAGGCAGAAAAGAGTTTGAATTAAATAAATAATTTTTTACATAGAAAAAAAAATATTGAAAATAGGCCTTTTTTTATCCGACGAAACCCATGTAACCCCTTAAACTAGGTGAAAAAAAACGTATAAAAAATAGAAGAATTAAAAACTAATTTATGTACATATGTATAAAAGAACATATGTGAAAAAAAATATACAATATAAATATATAAAAATTAAAAAAAAAATTATAAATTAAAAAAAAAATTATAAATTAAAAAAAAAACTATGTATAAAAATAGAAGAATTAAAATTTTTGTTTTAAATAAATAAAGGTGAATGTCTGTACGTTGTCCGCGCATCACTACGAAACGACAACACCAAATGACGTAAAAATTTTTATACATAAATATTTTCACCCAGGAAGGTTATAGGCATGTTTTTATGATGGAATTCCCTTCCCACAGCCCCCAGGCCGCGCCACCATTCTCATTCGGTTTGAGATACAAAATTAATAAAAATAATTTTGCTTGATATTTTTCTGATTGGTTGTTTTGATTTTATTCAACGAGGCATGGCAACGGATGCCGGGTATTGTAATATTATGGTTGATAATAAAAAAATATTTTCTATGAAGTTATTGTTTGTAATTCTTTTATATACATATCCTAAATCCCTCAAAACTACTCCTACGCGAGCGGGGCCGCGGGTTAAAGCTAGTAAAGTATAACAATTAAAAAACAAAAAAAAAAAAAAAAAAAAAAAAACAAATTTGGATTATACCAATTGTTGAAACCTCTGGAAAAAAGCATGAATTGTAGTAAAATATGCATTATGTTGTCCGGAAAGAAATTGCCGATTTTTTAAAAGAAAGTAAATACATTTTTATTAAAACTTTGAATGAACTTTAATCAATTATATATTTTCCATTTTGTTCGATAACCTTTTGCCATCTTTCCGGCAAATTCATTATTCCGCGCTCATAGAACTTCTGGTCTTTATTTGCAAAAAGCTGAACCAAGTGAGATTTTATAGCCTCGTCATTGCCGAAAGTTTTACCATTTAAGGAGTTCTGCAAAGACCCAAGCAAATGGTAGTCTGACGGTGCAAGGTCAGTGCTATATGGTGGATGCATCAAAAGTTCGCAGACAATCTCAGTTTTTGGGGAGTGACCAAAGATGTATGCGGTCTAGCGCTGTCCTGATGAAATATGACACCTTTACGATTGATCGCTTTTAGTTGGTGGCGGTATTCAATTTGTCCAATCGTTGGCAGTAGGCATCCGAACTAATCGTTTGGTTCCTCTGAAGCAGCTCAAAATATACTACACCAGTCCAGTTCCAGTCCCAACAAACTGACAACATAATCTTCTCTTGCTGAATATCAGCCTTTGAAGCAAACCGCTTCATCATGCTTGGACCATGATCGTTTTCGTTTGACGTTCTTGTAAACAACCCATTTTTCCGCACCAGTGATAATCCGCTTCAAAAAGGGGTCGACTCCATTGCGTTTAAGATGCATATCGCAAGCGTTGATTCGGTTTGTTAAATGAATTTCTTTCAATTCATGTGGTACCCAAACATGAAGCTTTTTTACCACTCCAAGACTCTTTATATGCTCATTAACAGTTGATTTCGGTATATTTAACTTCTCTCCAGTCTCACGCAAAGTTACAGGACGATCCAATTCGATTAAAGCCTTGATAACTTCTTCATCGACATCACTTGACCGACCTGAACGCGGCTCTTATTTAAGTGAAAAATCTCCAGAACGGAATTTGATAAACCAATTACGACACGGTCTTTCTTTTAAGGCTTTATCACCATACAAATCAGCCAACTTTTTAGCAACATTCTCTGCGCTTTTTTCTTTATGGAAATAATAAAGTAAAATATGACGAAAATGCTCTTCTGTGGGCTCCATGTAAAAATTGACGCCAAACAAACAAATATAAACAAAATTACGCCCACTTTTTTTTGAAGCAAGCTAAAAGTGACAGCTAATAACTGTCAAAAGAAAAAATTAAAATAAATAGTCACTAGCAGTTCAGAACAATTATCAACGCCGTCTATATGTAAAATCAGCAATTACTTTCCGGACAACCCAACATTACATTAACATTGCATAACATTTTTATATTTATATATATATATATGTATATACAAAACCAATTGGAAAAATAATAATTTTGTTAAAATAAAAATTTTGTTAAAAATAATAATTTTGTTAGAAATAATAATTTTTTAAAAATAATAATTTTGTTAGAAATAATAATTTTGTTAAATATAATAATTTTGTTAAATATAATAATTTTGTTAAAAACAATAATTTTGTTAAAAATAATAATTTTGCTAAAAATATTAATTCTGTTAAAACTAATATTTTTGTTATATTACAAATAATAATTTTGCTAAAACAATAACTTTGTTAAAAATATTAACTTTGGTATAATAAAAATCTTTTAAACTTTAAAACTAATATCTGAAAAATCATTTTGTTAAAAATAATAATTTTGTTAAAAATATTGATTTTGCTAAAAATATTAATTCTGTGAAAAATAATACTTTTTCAAAAATATAAATTTTGCTAAAAATAATAATGGTGTTCAAAATAATAATTTTATTAGAAATAATAATGTTTTTGGAAAAATAATTATTTTCTTAAAAATAATTCTGTTAAAAATTATAAAATAAAAATTAAGGAAATTAAGAATATTAATTTTGCTAAAAATAATAATTTTCCTAATAATAATTTTGTTGAAATAATAATTTTATTAAAAATAATAACTTATTTAGAAATAATTTTATCAATAATAATTTTTTTTAAAAATAATATTATGTTCAAAATAATTTTGTTACTAATAATTTCGGAAAAATAATTTTATTAAAAACATTTTTGTAAAAAATTATAATTTTGCCAAAATAGTTCAACATTTTCAGTTAAATGTGAAATAAACGTATTTCTATGAAATTTGAGAAATAAAATCGTATTTCATTTCAGCCATTTCGCTTAAGATCAAAAAGTTCCGATACACAGTTCATTGGAAAATTCCCAATTTTGATTGCGCTTCTATAAGCAAAACTCTTAAATTACGACTGTAAATGTTTTCATAATTCAAATATTGCTGAAATTTACTGGTATAGCTGATAAGATTCTAAGTGAACCCAAGTATTTTTTTTTTCTCGTTTTGGGCTCGAATGTCCACAGACGTGCATATAGGTATTTTCATTGTCTACCAAATCTTTGTCTATCCATTTAGCGATAAAAAATTAAATTATTTTGCAGCTATCACAAGTAATTCAGCGATGCTCCATAAAATTTTTAAATGAAAAAATATCTACCGTCAGCGACAAAAGTAAGTGTACACCACATATTGACAAGTTTTGACAATAGTTTTTGATAGTTTGTATCGGTAACGGTTTTGTACATTTTCCCGTATACCGTATTCAACATCTACTCCACATTTTTCTTTTTATATAGAAGAAAACACCCAATACCGTCAGCAAAAAAAATTCTCAAAAACCAATGCGATTTTTGAGCCACTTGAAACTGCACTTTACTAGACCAAAAATTAATGAGCTACAAAAGTGCATACTTGGAATTTTTTCCAAAATTCTAAGTAAAGAGTGTGAAATTTTGATGAAATTTCGCCGAATTGCATTTAAAAAATTTCGCCGAACGTTTACAAATTTTAATATAGGAAACTTTTCTTTATATGGTTTCTGTTGTACATTACAAAAAAAAAAAATAAATAGTCAAAACTTATTGCCGATGAATTGGCCAACTGCGGTCCAGCGGTTAGCCCAAAGGCACCAGAGCAAATAATCGGAATCAGTTCTACCGGAATCATGAATTGGATCAGCGATTATGTATGCAATTTACATAAAGAGCGATATGGTCCAGTCTGGAACGCTGCAGAACTAAAAAGTGTTTCGTGACAACCCCGAACAGAAAACTCTCGAACTTTCTTGGTAAAACTTGGTAGAAAAGACATAAGCCGCGAGATCAGCATATGTCCGCCATTGGAATCATTGCGGACGCGAGTTGCCTATCTTGCTTAGAGGAGCCGGATAGCACTGAGCATTTTCTCTGTGAGCGTCCTGCCTATGCTAGAGCAAGGTTACGAATTTTTGGGTACTTGTTGTCATGAGACTGAGTAAAATTCGTTCTCTCGAACAGGGGGATATTTTCAGATTTGCTAAATAATCTGGAAAATTTAAAAATAACTAACTAACTTTGTCTCTATTCTATCCTATCTCTTTCTTTCTGACACTTCTCTCCTTTTTTCCAGTCAACACTTTTACTTTCTAGAGCTTCGTATACAATGAGCTTTTTAGCCTAAGAGTTTTAGGAGTTAACATCCATCCCCTCGTTGTTTCTTCGCTCGCTTGTCTTAAATTTCAATTTCAAAACTTATCAAACAAAACTTCTCACAGAACTTGCTATCTCTGTCTCTATTCTATCCTGTCCATTTTTCTCTGTCACTGCCTTCCTTTCCTCCTTGACTATCAACCCTTTTTACCAAATTTGGGTTCCCATTGTCATGAGATAGAGTAAAACTCTGTCTCTGTCTCTATTCTATCCTATCTGTTCTTTCCGACACTTCTCTTCTCTTCTCCTTGACTATCAACCCTTTTACTTTCCCGAGCTCCGAAAACAATAGGCTTCTTAGCCCAAGTGTTTTAGGAGTTGCCATTCTCTCGTTGCTTCTGCGCTCGCCTCTTTCAAATTTCAATTTCAAAACGTATCAAACAAAACTTCTCACAGGACTTGCTATCTCTGTCTCTATTCTATCCTGTCCCTTTTTCTCTGTCACTGCCTTCCTTTCCTCCTTGACTATCAACCCAAACTCTGTCTCTGTCTCTATTCTATCCTATCTCTTCTTTCTGACACTTCTCTCCTCTTCTCCTTAACTATGAACCCTTTTACTTTCCCTAGCTCCGAAAACAATAGGCTTCTTAGCCCAAGTGTTTTAGGAGTTACCATTCTCGCGTTGCTTCTGCGCTCGCCTCTTTCAAATTTCAATTTCAAAACGTATCAATATGTGGCGTACACTTACTTTTGGCGCTGATTGTATGTATAAATAATATAAATTTAAAATTTGCTACTTATTTACGAAATAATAAAACCAATATTGTTGTTGTTTTTGGGTCTTCCTTTTTAATGTGGAAAATTATAATTTTTTGTTTTTTTGTGAATGTAGTTTTGTTTTCATTTTTGTGTATTACTTATAAACATCATCACACTTTAAGATATTTAATATTTATATTTACTTTGTTTTTCGTTAGTCGTTTAAATTTACGGTCATTTGCATTTTTTTTTTACAATTAACTTAGGAAACATTTAACTTTTTTTCGTTTGTTTCTTTTTTTCTGTTTCTTTTTTTTCAGAGTGTAAAAAATCATTGATAAAATTACAGTTTTTAAAATATTCGCATAAACTTTTTTTACATTCCTAGTTACCATTTAAAACACATACCCAAATATAAATTAACAAAAAAAAAAACAAAAAATAGAAAAGCTTGGTGCCACACATACGAGTACAATACTTACGACGCAACGTCAAAGAACTTGGGACTAAATTTACAATTTGCCATTTACATGAATATTTCGTCAGCGCGGCAATACGCATACGTTGAGTCACGTTTCGTCACACATAATTTTGAGAATTAAAGAAAGTGTAATTTAAAACGGAATTTCTGGTGCTTAACGTAGTTTCTACGGCTGGCAATAAACGGTTTGTGTTTAAAACTAAGTATTAAAAAAACAAAAACCAATAATTGCGCGAGTCTAGACTTGAGTTGTTGTTACACTTAGTTCAAATGGGTTATTTTTGCTAATATTTAAATGGTGTGTAAATAATATCATTGGAATTGAAGAAAACTTAACTTAGATTTCTAGATTTGATTAGTTGATTTTTTTCTTGTTTTTTTTTTTTTTGAGAAAACTAAAATTTTAAGTATTTCTACTTTGAACAAACGCCAACACCAATTTGCTGCTTTTTTCTGCTGCCATATGTTGTGGGGTCGGTTCTCTCGCTCACTCCCAGCGCACTAAATACTTTTTCAAATTTACTTCTTCTAAATTTTTTCCTGAAAACGCCTGACCTGGCCTGGTACACCTGTTTGCCCGTCTGTGTGTGTGTGTGTTTGTTAATTTAAAGACTTTTCAGCTAAAGTAGAAGATAATGTATTTCTTTATTTTGCAATTTTTGTGTATTTTTTTTTAATTTACTTTTAATATTTTTTATTTACTTTTTTCCATTTCTTTAAGCAGTGTTTAGGTTAACTTTCTTACGCTTTTAAACGCTAAATTTTGCTTGGCGCGTTAAACTACAAATTAATATTTAAATAATGTTTCTTTTTTTTTTGTTTTATAAAATAAATAAAAAAATGTATGTATGCATTATATTGTTTTTTTGTTTTTAAGAGAAATATATGTGTATATATTATTTTCGATATATTATGATTTTAATAATATATGTATATATAAAAAAAAATATTTTTAAATGAAACTTTTGTGTTTAATAGTAGATAATAAAGTGTAAATAATAGCAATATATATGTATGTATGTATGTAGCGCGACATTTTCAAATGGCTGCAGACGGCAATCTAACAATTGAGGATGTTAGCGTGGAGGCAGACATGTCGTGCAGTTGCGGGTCATCCGAGCAGAGTGTGGAGGGTATTGAAATGCAGCGGCGCAGTGTAAAATTTACTTTATTTTTGTTATTCGCACGCAAAGAGTAGGCTTGGTGAAGCCTGACAAATATTTTTGAAAGGCTGGGCAAATATTTTTGAAAGGCTTGAAAAATATTTTTGCAAGGCTTATCGAATATTTTTGAAAAGCTTCGCAAATTATTTTGAAGGCCTTCTCAAATTATTTTGAAGGCCTTCTCAAATTTTTTTGAAAGGCTTGAAAAATATTTTTGAAAGGCTTGTCAAATATTTTTGACAGGCTTATCGAACATTTTTGAAGGCCTTCTCAAATTATTTTGAAAGGCTTCTTAAATATTTTTGAAAGACTTTTCAAATATTTTTGAAAAGGTTTGCAAATATTTTTGACGGACTTATTGAATATTTTTGAAGGCTCGCCAAAGATTTTTCTGAGCCGAGCAGAAATGTCTCAAATTTTTAAATTGCATAATTTTCAGAGTACGAAAAACTAAATTTTATCATAAAAAATTCAAATGACTTAACATTGAAATTAAGCGCAAAAGTTCCACAATTTTGCAAAACTCAAAACACGATTCAAAACTTCAAAAATTTTGCAAAAAAAATTATAATGATTTGAAAAAAGATTTATAAATTTTCTATCATTAAGTAAGAAAAATAGCTATTTCCCAAAACAGCAACGCAAATACTTCAAATTTGATTTTGCATTAAATTTTATAGTACTTTTTTGTAATTTTTCAACAATTTGAAGTTAGAAAAATAAAGTGCGCTACGCATAGTTTTTACGTGCTTGTAGTAGCTCTTCAGCAGAAAGCTTCAAATACTTCAAAAATGATTTGGATTTAAATTCAGCGTAAAGCTTTAATTACTACAAAAACGATTTTGAATTTAATTTTATAGTACTTTTTTGTAATTTTCCAACAATTTGAGGTTAGAAAATACAATTTTTTTTCTAGGTTTTGCCCATCCGCTTGCTTATCAGTCAATTCAAAAACTATTTGCTGCTGTTGTGAAGGCAAATAGTTTCGAAATACCGAAAATGGCAAACGAAAAATCTACTTAACACAATTATTAATGCTCAACAAAAATAAAGGTAAATTTATGGTCTGCAAAAAGTTGTTGCTCAACATTTCCCGAAAGTTAATTAAGAGAAAATGCCAACTAGCTGTACAATTTTTTAAAAATTGATTCCTTGTTCTTATGCGTACAACTACCGTCGATCATTTCCTCTAGAATATCAGTTTTTGATGCCCCTCCATTACGCACCAATGCGTATTAGTTAGTCAAGTGTTGTACATTTGTGTTTTTTTTTTGTTTCTTCTTTTTCTTCTCTTTTCATTTATTTATAAATATAAATATTTATTTAATTATGCGTTCATTTAGGTAAGTGTGTGTGTGTGTATGTGTGTCCAAACAGTTGTTGTGACGGTAGACGTAAAACTGGTATAAATGCACTATTATTTGCTACAGTGCAAACGAATTGTATGCGCACAAAGGACGCCGCCTACAATTTACGAAAATTGCATAGGTCGCAATTTTTTTTTTTTTTTTTTACTTTTAATTTTTGCCAAAGTTGCTTTTTAGTATTTTCTATATGAATGTATATATAAATTGTTACATATAATAGCGTACGTTGTAGCATGGAGCGTTGTTATGCAGCTGTATTGAGTTGTAAATCGAATTGAAGTTATACAAAAAAAAAAAGAAATTGAGTTTTTCATAAATGTACACACCAAAATTCCTAAAAACAACTTTTCCACTTTTCGTCGTTTCGACTTTAACGAAAGTTAACTAAATTTGTTTGTGTGACAAATTCTTCTTTTTCTTTATTTTTGGCATTTGAAAACCAATATCAGTTAAAATTGTAACAAATATATGTAACGTAACACCTGCTCGGCGTTTTTAGAGCAGCAGCGCCGCTTTGCTGCGCCTCAGCGCTTCCTCAGTGTCATATTTCACAACTCCATAACTACACTGGCCCCAGCATATTTATTTCAACGCACTTAAGTAGTACAGTAAATTGGCTAATAGCCATAGTAAGGCAGGCTGCTGTCTGACTGCTACCACCCATACGAGTTTCATGTTCTCCTTTTCTTCTTCTTTGCATAATTTTCACTCTTCATACTATTCTTCAAGTATCTTCTTTCAAGTTTGCTTTCTCATTTATTTATTTTTTTCTTTTAATTCTTTTCCCACATGTTTCGACTTGTTTCCTTCGCCGTCTGCGCCTCTTAAAAACTTGCTCATTTCCATTTATATTTATTTAATAATTAAATTTTTTATATTATTTTTGTATTTAATTTGTTTTTTGTTTTTGTTTTTTCCTCTTTCACCAAACATTGAAGCCGTGTTTTTGTATACCATTTTAGGGGATTATTAAGGATACATAATTGTTGTTGTGTTACATCGTTACATGTTACAACTTTTCTCGGCACACAAATCAATTGCACGCATTCCCATAAACGAAAAATAGCTGTGTTTTCTTCTGCTTGCGCCAGTTGAGATTTCATACTTTGCCATAAGTGAAAATTCGGTTGCAGCAAATGTAAAAATTTACCACCAAATACATACAAAAAAAAAAAAAGAGTTCAAGTCTGGCTTTCATTTACTTTTTGCCCTTTGTTTCATCCAAATATCCGCCGCCACTAAAACGAGATTTTTCGCTTATGCCAAATGCGTCAATGTGTGTGCGCATGTTTTTGTTTTATATTTTTCATATTTCTTACTACTTATTGTTGCGCATGCGCGCAATTTCTGCTACTCAAACATAATACAAGTAATTTTTCTTCTCCTCTCTTCACTCAACTAATTGCATTCTGCAATTGCAATTGCAATTTGCCATTGTTTACGTAATTGTCGTATTTGAATTTATTTGCATTTCTCCTTCATTTCGCTACACAAAGTTTCACGCGTTTGTGCTAACTTATAAGAATTCTAAAATTTTCTTTCTTTAGTTGGATCGCGGTATTTTCATACCCTTCCGTTTGAGTTAGCCATCATTTCACGTGCGTATTATTGTGGGTTTTCCTTTCATTTTTTATTTGCTTTTTTGTTCTCAATGTGTTGTGTTTGTTATTTGTTGGCATGTGTATGTGTTGTTGCTTGGCCTCATTCAATTACCTCGACTTCCACCGCCACCTGCATTGTAGTAGGGTTTGTTCATTTGTCCACCGCCGTTGGGGCCAACGCTACCGCCGCCACCATTATTCGGACCACCAGGGCCTCCACCTTGGCCGCCGCCGCCGCCCCCATTAGGACCGCCACCGCCAACATTGCCATTATTGTGGCCGCCAGGGCCACCCACTCCGCCCTGAGGCCCGTTACCGCCACCGGAGCCGGGTGGCCCACCGCCAGGACCTTGTCGCATATTATTTGGCCGTTGGCCAGCTTGCGATTGTTGTTGTTGCTGCTGTTGTGACTGTGGACCGCCTTGTGGATGTTGTGGATAATTGGTGGGACGCTGAATGGGCGTAGGATAGCGTCCTTGTCCGCCTTGGCCGCCACCACCGCCCCCCGAGGGTCCTCCTTGTACACCAGGCGGACCACCACCACCACCGCCACCTCGACTGCCGGGCGGCATATTCTGCACATTACCACCACCTACACCACCAACTCCGCCAGAGCGCTGTTGTACAGCTTGTTGCTGTTGCGATTGTGATTGTTGTTGTGCTTGTTGTTGCATGACTTGATTCTGTAAGTCCCACTGTAAAGTAAAGAAAGTCAGCATTATTTCAAGGGCTTTAAATAGCGAAATAAGTGCATAAAACTAAGTAATAACACTTACGCTTCCATAGTTTTTATGGTGTGGTGGACTGGGTTGAGATTGCACCTGTTTAGCTAAACTTAAGCTGACGTCAGCGCCGAGCGGACTTTTTAGTTGACGTCCCATCTAAAAAAAATCTTTATTTTAGAATATATTTGTGTGTGAATTTTGCTAAATTTTTCATATCTCTTATTGCAACCTTCACAAAACTTAATTAAGGCATTCGACTCACTTGAAATGGTGTTTTTTTGGGTGTTTTTTTTTAAGCGTGTAAAACGAAAAAAAAGATTTTTTATTTTTATTTCAGTAATTAATTTTTTGATCCATTGTCAAAAAATAAAAAAAATTTTTGGCCATACAAAGTTCGTTAAAAAGGTTGTCAGTCTTCAAAAATTGGTCTTCACATAGGCAATGGACCGATTTTTATGAAATAAAATTTAAATTACGTAGAATTGAGGTCGTTATCGTGTGAACTACGATCATTCGGAAAAAAAAATTTTAGTAATTTGTTCGGACCTTTAGTTAAAAAAAGGCTCATCTTGAACGTCCGCCATTTTGACTTTTTTTTCTAAAATCGTAGTTCACACGATAGCCACATTCATACTGTACAAGAACGTTTTTGTCTTTTTGATTTCAGACACATGTGAGTCCTGGAATAAATGACGGCAGCGACATACCTTTTCTTGGAGAGCCATTTTTTGAAGGCTGACAACTTTTTGAACGAACCTCGTATGGCCAAAAAATTTTATTTTATTTTTTAACAATGGTTTAAAAAATAAACTAATAAAAATGAAAAATCTTTTTTCATTTCCGTTTTACACGCTTTTAAGGAAGCACCCAAAAAAGCGAGCACCTTAACTCTCAATTACCTTTCACGAGTAGTTTCCTCGTCTTTTAAAACTTATTTTTGTAGCGAGAGTCGCTCTTATTAGAAAGAGATTCTTGATGTAGGGCTTTTTTTTGTCCAAGAAATAATTTCGTTTTCGGTAGACGAGTACAATTTAGCCTCTAATCCTAACCTCACTTCAATTTTTGGCGTATATCCCATTTTCAAATTCCTATAATCCTAACCTCACTTCACTTTTTCGAATATATCCCATTTTCAAATTCTTTTTTTTTTATTAGAAAAAGATTCTTGATGTAACGCGAGTACAAATTCCCCTATAATCCTAACCTCGCAGCCCCCGGTCATTCTCTCCGCTTTCTACAATAACAAATTCATATTCCCTCTCATTTCTTCTACAACTATTTGATTCTCACTTACCGAGTCCTGCAAGTGGCTTTGCCCTTGCCCAGACTTCATGTATGCTGCCGCGGCAGCTGCTTGCTGTTGAGGCGTTGGTCCAGCCCGAAATTGATTGATGCTCGCTGCTGTCAACAGCTGCGAATTCATAAACTGCGTATTAAAGTTACCCATTGTGTGCTGCGACTGTGGGCCGGGGGGTCCCTGCGGTCCGGGAGGACCATTGGATCCGGGCGGACCGCCCTGATGTCCCCCATAGAGGCCTGCCGCTGCAGCAGCTGCAGCTGCCAGACCAAAATTTTGCGCACCGGCGCCTGCGCCTTGTGGTGGTGGACCACCATAGAATGCCGGTCCGTTGGGTCCACTAGCCGAATTTGAGTAGTAGCTGTTAGATTGCAATTGATGCGCTCCCGGTGGACCGGGTGGGCCACCTTGTGGATGTTGTGGCGGTGGACCGGGATACAGATTCATATATTGTTGTGCTGCATATGGTCCACCACCACCGGCACCTTTGGAACCGATCGTACCTAGTTGTTGTGATGAAGGCGGCGGCTTAACGGAACCTACCGATGACATCATCGAATTGGAATTAGAGGAGATTATCGTCACCGCTGGTGCATTCGGATTATTTAACTGTTGCGAGTTTGGATTGCCAAAAGGCGATGGCCCACCGCCCATACGGAACTGTGACGTTAAACTGGAATACATTTCAGGTGTAGGAGCAGCAGCCATATTGGGTGGCGTCTGCATGGTGTACGCATTGAAGGGACCACCGGTGGCTGCCGCTGCTGCGCTGTAATGACCAGGAAAACTGTGCGCCGCTGCTGCGGCTGAAAATTGCGAACGGCTCGAATGATCAAGTGAATGGAATGGTGCATAGAGGCCTGCTTGCGAGGGTGGTGGCGGTGCCATTTGCGATGAGTTGAACACGACCGTAGGCGGACTGGGGATGCCGGTGAATTGCGGTGATGCTTGGTAAAACGAGGGTGGTGCGGCATGCAGCTGTTGCTGTTGTGCCGCTGATTGCTGATGTTGCGCCTGCTGTTGCTGCTGCTGCTGTTGTAGAATAGGCGGTGGTGACATTCCCATTGAGGAACCATGATGTTGTTGCAGCTGTTTGGCCGCGGCAGACGCCTGCTGCTGCTGTTTCACAACATCTGGATGTTTCAACACTTGTTGTTGTTGCTGAGCAGCGGCAGCAGATTGCGCTTGCTGCTGTTGTGTCTGCTGGGGACTGGGATAGCCGCCTACACTGGCGGCATCATCGGCACCACCCACCACAATGCTGCCGCTTTGCGCGAATTGCTGCTCGAGTGGTGTGGCGACGTCGAACGGTGAGCCATGGCCGCCGTAGCCGCTTGGCACGGGACCGGGCGAAGAGAGTGAGTGGTGTTGATGCTGGTGTAGTGGCACTGCCGCGACTGCATAGTGTGGCATATGTTGCTGTTGGTGTTGTTGTTGTGATGCGGCTACAGCAGCTGCTACGAAAGAGGCGGCCGCGGACATATGTCCACTGGGATCCACTACCTCCATTTGCTGCTGGGCCTGCTGTTGCTGTTGTTGCTGCTGCTGTTGCTGTTGATGTTGCAACTGCTGCTGTGCCTGCTGCTGCGCCTGCTGCTGCTGCTGGTGTGCCACCTGCTGGTGTTGTAGCACAGATGTATTCGCCTCAGACGTCATGGGCGCCACACTTTCCCACACCTTCTTTACGCTGGCAATCTTCATATTCAAGTCGGCGGTCGAAATTATATTTTGCGCCTGTTGCTGCTGCTGTTGTTGCTGTTGATGCTGATGTTGTTGTTGGGCAACAGCGGCCACACCAACTTGTTGCGCAGCCACACTTACAACTTTCGGTTCGTTATCATTTGTTTGCTTGTTGGACGCTGAAGTAGCGTACGTCTCCGTGGCATCGCCAAAAGTGAAGCCCAATTTAATATCCTTGTCGTAGTCGCCCGCGGCGGACACAACCACGCTGCCACCAGGCACTGGCGAATCATTCGCCTTGGCGAAAGACATCTGAGATAGCGCCGTGCTGAGTGTTTCCACTGCCGAAACACTTACGCCGCTGCTTACGGCTGAAGCCAGTGACTCAGAGGAGCGTTTCATCTGCGCTGCCTGTGCTTGCTGTTTGTAGTTGGTATTTTCAAAGATGATCGTATTCACTGGAGCGCCATCTAGCAATAACGGGTTACTACCACTCACAACCGCATTTGGTTTTTCACTGCCGGTTCCCAGTTTTAATTTGTCTACTTCATTGATAGAAGCACGGTGCTGTGAGGTCGGCTGTTGACGCCCCACATTCGATGTAACGGCATTTGTATCCGATTTACTCTTTTGCAAGTCGACACTCTGTTTTTGTTGCTGTTGCGTAGTAGCGCTCTGATTTGTTAGGGCTGTACTGTTGGCAGGCTTGAAGTTGCCGCCGTTATTATTGCCACCCAGGCCTGGTGGTGGTTTCGTAACCGTCTGTTGTTGCTGCTGCTGGTTGGGTTTATTGGCGCCAATAGCGGATGTCGATTGCGAGGTGGGCAACGAGGCCATCGGCAAATCTTGTTTCTTAACACTGACAGTAGAGTTGCTGCGTTGCGCGGCCGCCAATTGCCCCGAGCTATTGCTGCGTTGTTGCACTGTGCCACCAGGCGTGTCCTTTTCTTTAGAAGAAGACTTACGTTCCCGCTCTAATACATCGTCAGTTTTAGTGCTCGATGTGCTCTCCTTGCGCGCCTGTGGGCCCACATTGCTGCTGCCGAACTGTTTTGCCGGTATTGTTGACGCGTTCTTCTTTTCTGTATCGGCAACACCAGTTGTTGTCTTCTTTGTTTGCTGCGCGTTTGACAAATTCTGCTGGGGAGCCTGCTGCTTACCGCTCGATTGTGTGCGCGTCTTGTCCTCCGCAGAGGATGCTGCAGTGGCATTGTTACCATCCTTAACTTTAGAAAGTCCAGCGCTTAGCGCCAATTGGTTTTGTTTCGTTTTATCCACATCATTGCTACCGCTTGCCTGTTCCGACTCTGAGCTGCGCTTATGTTCCTTATGGTGTTCATCATAGGGCTGCCTGCCGTAATGGCGACCCTGACCGCGTCCACCATCGTTACGTCGATATGATGAAGAACTACCACGTTCGCCACGCTCGCTCCGATCGCCAATATTTGCGCCACCGCCACGACCACGACGAGATGGTTCACCACGCGGTGCGAAACCTTCCTTTGAGCTACGTTCTTCCCCGCTGCTACGATGACCACCACCGCCATGCTCCTTTCGCGGCACTTTAGAGCTTTGACGATCGCCACGACGTCCATACGATTCGTCATCGACGTCCTCTGAATGCTCAGACTCACTGGGGAGACGTGCTTCATTCGAGCTATAATAACGTCCACCACGCATCACACGAGGATACCAGTCGCGCATGCCACGACCACCACCGAAAGGGCGTGAATGGGAGCCTCGGTCACGATCACGGTCTCTGTCGCGGTCGCGGTCACGTCCGCCACCGTTACCGACGCGCGGATTAGGTCTTTTCGGCTCCCGCTGTGGTTGACTTGCCGTTGTTGTTGCAGCCGTACGATTTTCGTCAACCTGTTGCTTGGTATCCTCAGTAGAAATAGATTCTTTACGAGCCCCTGAAATGACAGGAGCAGCGGCGTTACTGCTTTCGCTTTCCTTACGCTTTTTCTGCAGAGATTCGGCGTCTATTGTTTGCTTTATAGTCGATACGCTCTTCTCTTCAACTATCTTCCCAGCTGAGACAGTTTCCGCACTACTTCCTGTCTGCTGCTGCGGCTTCGACTTCTCATCACTCGAAGACTCAGAGCGGCGTAGAATCTGGGTTGGTGCAAAATGCGATGTTTGTTCGCTTTCACTGCGACGAAGGGGCAGTTGTTGTTGAGACTGTTGCTGCTGTTGATGCTGAGATTGCAGTTGTTGTTGCTGTTGCGAATGTAAGTTTTGTTGCTGTTGCGGCTGTGGCTGCTGCTGCTGCGGTGAGGAGGATTCCTCCTCCGATACACTCTTCTGGGTATGCGGACGTTGCAGTATCTTAATGGGTAGGGATTCGTGGCTATGAGATGAAGAGAAGCTTTCTTCGCGCTGCCGCTTAAGCTCAGCATCCGTCTCCTCGGCCCAAGACGACACAAGTAAACCACTACCAAACTCTTTAGAATCATTCAAGTTGTTGGCGCCAGCATATTTGCAGGATTCATCGTTGGATGAAACGCTAGTTTTGCGTTGCGAAGTATCCGAAATGCTGCGCGATAATTGATTCTGGGTCATACCGTTCCCGCGCATGTAATCATCTCCACCCCGTCCACTGCGTCCACCATGATAACGTGGTTCATCGTCGCGTTCACTGTCATTGCGAATGCGGCCATATCCGCCGCGCGTATAGTTGTCACGATAATCACCACGACCGCCGCGTTGCATTTGACCGGCACCACCAATGCCTCCCCCTTTTTGCATGTAACGCCCACTAGACTCATAGGCGGAACTAGAAGAGGCTGATTTTTCTAAACCAACTCCCAATGAACCGGGAGCTTTTCCGTTACTACCTAAAGCGCTGCCGCCACTTGTTAATGGTGCGCCTAGCTGCGCTTGCATCTGCTGCTGCTTCTGGAATCGAGGCGGCAAATTCGATTGAAACTGCGCAGAAAATATTGGCTTGCCACCAGCACCTATAGTCGGTACGCCAACGCCGCTGCCAGGACCACCACGTTCGCTGCGTACATAATCGCCACCGCCGCGCACATCACGATTATCAAAGCCACCGCGCATGTTGCCGCGTTCGTAGTCTCTGCCAGCGCCACCACCGCGCCGCATATTGAATTCCTCCTCACTGCCGCCTCCTACAGAGGGCGGAGGTGTCGGCTGTTCCACTGTGTCGCCCCCACCGGCAGTTATTGTTGCACCGCTACCAGCTGCTGCTGCGCTCGCTGCCTTCTTGTTGTAAATCTTCATTTCGAGTTCCTGTAATTTGCGAGCTGCTGCTTCACGGCGCTCTTTCTCTCTACGCTCCTCCTCTTCTTTACGTTGTTTCACACGCTCATAAACGGCCGCGTCCAGAGCGATACTGCCCGCGGCACTGTTGCGATGCCCATTCTGCTGACGTGTATCTTCGCGCTCAGTCGATTTTTCACGCTCGACACTTTCGCGCTGTTCCTTAACACTGCCGCCACGTTGCCAACTGTTGTTTACGCTGCTCGCATTGGAGCTCTTACGCTGATCCAGAGCACCACCGCTGCCGCCCGACTTGTTAAATACTGGTCGATCGCGCTCCAGCGTTGGAGTATGTTCTTCAGGCGATTCATCATCTGAGAATGTCAACTTTTTCGTGTAGTCTATATCATCTTGTTTTGTCCAGCTGTCATCGTTGGCTATAGCATTTAAACGTTCCAAATCTTCTTCGCGTATGATGGGTCGTTGCATTTGGACCACTTCTGGTTCAATAACGAATTCTTTCTCCTTACGTCCGCCTGCGCCTCCACCGTTAGGCGTTTGTGTGCCGCCACCACCACCACTACCACCGCCGCCACTTAATGGAGGTGTGACCATTTGTGGTGGTCTTTTGGGTATTATGGTCGCTGCCCGGAAACTACTAACAGCCGGTGAGCCTGAGCGATAGTCCTGCGCTCCACCACCACCATTTCCGCCAGCCGAGCGTTGTTGACGCAGTGCAACACCCGATCCACCGCCACCACCCGATTCCTTGCCGCCAATGCCGTTCTGATAGTTTGGTGGCGTTTGAGAGCGCGGTCCATTGCTGCCAACACCGCCAACGCCACCACCACTGCTGCCAGCTGGAGGCAATGGTGCCCCTCGCTGCATGAACGATGGCATTAGCTGCAGGATCGGCAACGGGACTGCTGCGCCCGCAGCATTGGCATTCTGCCCTTGGTGGCCCTGGCCCTGTTGGTTCAACTGGCCTTCTACTGCGCCCTTGGCTGATTTCTCTTGCTGCTGCAACCAGGCGGCAGCATCGGTTTGTGGACGCAGACTCACTTCGTTCAGTTCGCGTTGTTGTTGTTGCTGGTGATGATGATGATGCTGCTGGTACGCGTAATCGCCGCCACCGTCGCCGTCGCTGCCATCTTTGTAGTTGTGTGCATCGTAACGCTGATCGTACGCGTGACGGCCGCCGCCATGTTGTTGGCTGTTGTAGTCTCGTTGATGCGGATGGTGATTCTGTTGTTGATGGTGATGATGATTTTGTTGCGAATGCTGATGCTGATGCTGTTGGCTCGAATGGTGATGGTGGTGGTGTTGTTGTTGCTGTTGGTGCTGGTGCTGATGTTGCTGATGGTGATGAAAATGATCCTGCTGTTGCTGGTGTTGTTTGCTTCGGTTCGATGCGTTGCCGCCGCTGCCACCACCACCACCACCGCCGCCGCCGCCAACTGTGCCATCTAATGTTGGAAATTCGTATTGAAATTGGGGACTCTGATAGAGTGGCGGTATTGACGATTTGCCCCCACCACCAGTGCTGCCCTTTCCGCCCCCGGTCAAGTCGTTGCCAGTTGTCACAGATGACCATGTTATTGGCGAGTGTCGTTGTTGTTGCTGTTGCTGTTGATTAGCGTGATTCGCTACTGAAGAATTGCGCAACTGTTGACCACCACTGCCGCCAGCGCTTCCAGTTGTTGAATTGTTAACAAGCTTTACACCGCCGACGCTGTTGTTGCTGCTATTGTTGTTGATGTTATTACTACTTATATTGTTACCAAGTGCGGACTTGTTGTTGCTGATGTTCTTCAATTGCTGCTGTTGTTGATTGCTTGGTGCTCCTCCTGTTGGTGTGTGTGTTGTTACTTGACCGCCGCTCGTTGAGTTGACTGGAAAATTTTAAGGTGGTTGTGCGAAATATATGGATGCATAAATATTTACATAATTAATGGACATATTTAGTGTGAAGTGTGATAAAATGAATGTCTTGAGACAAATTGGATTTATTAAATATTTTATAATAACCATAGAAAATATTATACAAAAAAAAATATATATAAAAAAAAAAATAAAAAAAAATACCAAAATATAAAAATAAGAAAATAAAATTAAAAAAAAAAAAATAAAATAAAATTAAAAAAAAAAAAAATTAATTAAATTAAATTAAATAAAAACAAAAACACAAAGAGGGCAACACAACGGACCCAACTTGCGGTCTATGTAGCACTCCGATGCGGGGTCACCCTTAAACCAACCAACCAACCAAATAAAAACAATTAAATAAAAAGAATAAATAAATAAAAATAATGTAAATATAAAAAACAAAAATATAAAAATAAAAAAAAAATATATGTATTAGTAAAATAAAAATATAAAATAATATAAATGAAATAAAAAATAAATAAAATTAAAAAAAGTTAAATTAAATAAAAACATTAAACACATAAAAAAATAAAAAAAAATTTAATAAAATAAAGAAAATAAAAATAAATAAAGAAAATAAAAAGAAATAAAGAAAATAAAACACAAAAATATAAAAATAGAAAAATTAAAATAATAAAAAAAATTAAAACAAATAAATAAAATTAAAAAAAAAAAATGTTTATTAAAAAATTTAATAAAATAAAAAAATATAAATTAAAATAAAGAAAATAAAAACAAAATGTAACGGACACCGAACAAAACGCGCTCCACACATTTGTAATGCAAATTCGTTCTACGAAAAGATTTTGGCATCTAAAGCAAAGAAAAGACTAGAACTAATTAGATCCTACTGGTTTTCACAGGTCGAAATTTCTCGAATTAGCGAAACGAGACGAGAATTGCGTCTTCTTGTCTTTGTATGTTCTTTGCCTAAAGTATCTTGACATTATCCTAAATGCCAATAAAACCTTTATACTTTTGTAGAACAATTAAAAAAATATGCTTTACGGTAAATTTGAACCAATGGCAAAATCGAGATATAAAAAATTAAATGGTGCTTGCTTAAAAGTATGGAACGTGAGCCAAATATCTTTCTAGCATCGGAACTTTCACCGTGTCATTCAAATGAAGAGAATAAAAGAGTTATAGATTACAGGACGTCAATCCAGGTAAATGAATTATAAAAGAAAAATAGAGAATTATTTTAGAAAAGGTTACAGAGGAATTAAGGGCGCGAAATCAGCTGATCTCAAAAAAAACCAAAGCAACAAAAACAAGGAAACCCATTTCTCGAGTTTTGCTCCTGATAAAAAGAGTAAACAACCGAATCCATGGTATGTTGAGTTCCACACATAGAGGCTTCATAGAAAACTTAAGGTTATGTGCTATTTATCACAAAAAATGCTTCACAAAGCCCAATTCATTATGGCAATGTACTAGGTTGTTCAATAGGCTTTGCTACTAGCATTTTTTTTTTGTTAGATTGGTACACTCTTCATATGAAGAGTCCTCTCTTATCGAACAGCAAAACTTATTGAACAACCTAGTACGTGAAGTTCCATTTCAATCTGTCAAGCCATTTATTATCGACGTCTCACAGTATTTTCTACAATGGAAAACATCAAATGTCGTGCAGTGAATGAATTTTTATTTTTGGAAGGTTTCAAAGTAAAGGAAATTTATGAACGAATGTTGAAAGTGAATAAGAACAATTCCCCATCAATTAGTACAGTAGAATGATGGGTTGCTGAATTCAAGCGTGATCGTAGAAGCTTTTAAGGCGATCCATCCATCCATTAAGGACATCCAAAAGCAGCAATAACACCAGAAAGCGTAGAAAAGAAAGAGAGTATCTCATTGGGCAGTGTAAGCAATAATTTTTGACTAAAGTATTGGCCTTCAGAAAGCTGTATAAACAAAGGGTGTCGCATTCGCTAACAATGGAACAAAAACACATTCGAATGCGACTTTCTCAGCAACATTTAGAGCGATTTCGAAAAGATTTTGGATTTTGTGCATCAATTCAACACTATGGACGGCACTTGCGTCTATCACCATGATTCGAAATCAAAACAAGAGGCTAAAGAGTGGTGTAGTGAGCCCGGTTCTTTGGCTCCGAAATGAATTCGTGCCCAGAAATCGGCAGAGAAGGTGTTTGCATCAGTTTTTCGGGATGCGAAAGGAATTTTGTTCGTGGACTAGTTGCAATCTGGTAAAACAATATAAATTCAGAATATTTTTGTAACCTTTTAAACCAGCTGAAGTTGAAAAAAGGCGTGAAAAAAAACACAAAAGAAAAAAGGCGTGAACAAATACACAGTTTGCAAAAGAAAACAATTATTTTTCAGGGCAATGCGCCGTGTCACAAGAGCATTTTGACAATGACTAAAATCCATGAATTAAAATTCGAAATGTTGTAACATCCACCGAATTCATCAGATTTGGCCCCTACCGACTTTCCTCTGTTTTCAGACCCAAAAAATGCATACGTGAAAAGCGTATTCCATCAAATATTCATAAAGTCATAGCTCCTGTGGAAGCGTGTTTTGCAACCCTTCCAGATTCTCACTTCAGGCATGGAATTCATAAATTAGAATCTCGTTGGTCCAAGTGTATTGATGTTCAGGGAAACTAAAACTGAATAGTTAAGTGTATTTCAAACCAAAAAATTGTGTTTTTCTTATCAAACCGCAAAACTTATTGAATAACCTAGTAATTTGCATGATCCCTCACAGGACATTGTCTCATAGGACATTATGCAAGGAGATTAGGCGTTTACATGCATGACTTCAGTCGTAGCTGCAGGAATGAGGTGGAGTTGGAAACAATTCAACACATTTTTTGCACATGCCCAGCTCTAGCCAGAAGCAGGAACCGTTATTTAAGATTCAACTTCTTAATGAATATAGATAATCTATACACTTTAGGTATCAACAACCTTTTACGCTTTGTCAAAAGCTCAGGATGGTTCATATGGAAAGGGAAATGTAGCCCAGCCCCTGCGGCTTACAACGGACCCATTTCGTGGTCTAAGTGGCATCGCTGTCTCTATATGCGATGCGGCTACCAAACCTAACCTAACCTAACCTATGATCCTCATAGCGGTTTACAATATTCAAGGCAGCGAATGAACAAGCATGATTTTGACTTATGTACTTTCAAAGGTGATAATTAATAAGTAATCTTCTTTTGTTTCATAAATTTCGGACCCTCTTCTAATAGCATAGAATTTTGTACTACTAAAAATGTTAATGCTTTTTTTTCAATTTTTATGTTCTTAAAAATGTTAATGTTTTTTTTAATTAACTTTTTATGCTCTTAAAAATTTTAGTGATTTTTTTTTTTTTTAATTTTAGTTTATAAAATTTTTTAATGATTTTTTTTTTCAATTTTTATGTTCTTAAAAATTTTAATGACTTTTTTTTCAATTTTTGTTTTTAAAATTTTTTAATTTTTTTTTCTCAACTTAAAGCACAGACAGACACGTACCTTCTTGCCCGGTTGATGGTGTTAGATTGTTATTCGTATTAGGCGAATTTATTTCAGCTTTCAAGGATGGTAAATTAGCTGGTGGTCGCCTTGCGGACGGCACTTTGCCCAAACTTTGCATTCCATGTTTACGTGGCAATTGATTCTTTTGTGCAGATGGTTCAGCTGGTTCACCCTACGACAATTAAAAAGCGCAATGAGCATAAAATATAAAACTGTACACTATGGAAAAATAGCAAATACTATATGGAATCGACTTTTTTGAAATAGTTGTGATTTAGCAAACTAACTTAAGCCATAATAAAGGTTATTTGAAATATTTCTTATGTCTATAACTTACGCGACTATTTTTGTACATTCGATTTATATCGAGTGCTGAGAACTTGGGCTTGGCATTTCGCTCTCCCCTACTTCCCCCCAGTGTACTCATGCTGCCAGTAGATCCTCATTAGCGTTACCTCCCCCTTGCGCCGCACTCACTTCACCACTACTACTCTGCAAGTGCTGCAGCTCGCTGCGCAGTTTTGGTTTGGGTTTTGGTTTTTCTTTTTAGTAAATTTGTGTATGTGAATTTCGTTCTTTATTCCGAACTCTATCGGTAGTCAAAAGCGTTGATTTTTAACGTGAAGCTAAGGATTTGGTTTTGGCAGCTGTTATATACTATATATCTATATATATTTTATAGCTCGTTTTACAGGCCGGCTTCGCTTATTAGTAGCGCAAACGCCGCTTTCTGTTTCACAAAACTTTTACGTTTCCAGCTTTTTTATGCTTTGTTACACTTATAATTATTTTCGCTTGCCTGCTTTGCTATGAGACAATAGTAGTTTTAATTTTCAATGATATTTGTTAAACACAGGATGTTTCTTTTTCTCTAAGCTATTTTCGCCTTTTTCAAGTGTGGTTTATCGATCAGTATTCACAATGCTAGAAATCTCTCGTGTCTCTATTTTCCAATAGCCGTTCTATGGCTACTATTTTTAGTGCGCTATCTTGTTACTCCGTTTGATAATAAAACTTGGTAGGTAGCAACTACTTTAACTTAAATTGCCAAATCCTCAGTGCAATGAATTAGAAGTGCATCGCTTGGATACGCACCGGAAATGGAAATATCGAAATTACGATTGATCGAAATGTGTGTTTCCTCGGCACACTTTGTGTTTGTATCGAATGAGTTGTAATTCCAAGTTTTTGTTTTTTATTTACTTTTTGTGTAATCCACAACTCCGCACAGCGACGACGAGTGCTGATCCACTAATGCGCGCAGAATTGCCGGCAGAAAAGCTGCTGCTGCTGCGTTCCGCCTTGATTTACCACACTATGAAGGACTATTTTGATGTTTTGGAGAAAATCGACGTTATATTGAAACTGGCTACTTCTAGCCTCAGACACTTATTGAAAATCTTTCCTCGTAAAAAGGGAATCCTCTTACTACTTTAAATCTAAATCCTCAGTCTTCTATGAATTCTGTAAAAACGAAAAGAAAGAAATATTATTTAACAAGTTAATGAGTTGCGTAAATACATAAATTCAATAGCTTATTCTTTGCGTTTAACGAATTAAAACCACAAATCGACATACCCTATGATCAGAAAGTACCGAGAATATTTTAATAAAACAAAATAGAGCTTAATTTCAGGCAAATTTATTTTATCTCCTTCTAAATATGACCCGTCTAAAGCAACACACATGTGCACCATGCACCCCTTGTAGGCCAACGAAGGGATGGCCTTCAGCTCCTTCGTCGCATTCTCTTTGATCTCCTCTATCGACTGAAATCTCCTTCCACGAAGTGGTAAATTCTACTTGAGAAACAAAAAGAAGTCGCACGGGGTCATATCAGGTGAATACGGTGCTTGCACGAAGCTATTTACTTGGTGTTTGATCAAATAATCCAGCACAATTTGGGCTCGGTGCGATGGCGCGTTTTCATCATGCAAAATCCAAGAATTGTTTGCCCACATTTCCGGCCGTTTGCGACGTACAGCATTTCTCAAACGCTTCAAAACGGATAAATAGTGACAGATGAGTGTCTTAGTCCTCCCAACATAAGAAAAAATTATGGATCGGTTCCCACGTGTGCGGTTCGTTTAAATTAAACATTCCCGGTACTTTTTGATCATAGGGTACATACCCCAAAACTATTGCGCTCATAAAAATATATGCATAAGTGGGCATATAATCAGTAACAATTTGACATCTTTTATTAATATTTTTTAGCATAAATCTTATAATCAGGCAAGCACTTATTACATCGTGAAAATATGCAGAGGGTAGGGTGGGCCAATAAAAGACGGTTAACGGGCTCTCTGCGAATTTGAAAGCATACGCTGATTGGCTGGCGTAATTGACAGCGGTTTGTTCATGAAATAAACAGATTGATTGGCGAGATACAAAAAAAAAATCAGTACACTCAAAAATCAACACACATGGCAGCTGAAGTTACTCAAGGATGATAGAGCACTGATGGGCAAATCAGCTATGGAGGAAAACGAGTAAAAAATCTATCCCCTAATTTCACACGTATTCACTCACTCGTCCAATCAGTCTTTTTTCAGACGGTAATGAAATAAGATGAATATTGGCTGTGTTAACTCTTTTCGTATATCACCAACGCAATCTCAGTTTCAACAACACACACTTCCATAAAGCAACCGCTGTCATGACCCCGGCTACGTCAGCCAATCAGCTGATGCTTTCAATTTCGCTAAAAGCCAAATAACGGTCTAATATGTGCCACTCATTCTGAATTATTTTCACACAGGAAGTTACTCGCGCAATTTCGTTTTTCCCCATAGCTAGAGGGCAAACCTAGTAATCTATCATTCTTACACCGATTACGTATGGCCTCGCAAAGTGCATTTGAATCGTTGGAGTTTTTTCTTTAAACATTTGCCAAGCTTTTGGTGTACCCCTATTAAAAAACCTTCCGCAGTTGCGCGTGAGATTGCAATCCTACTCCAATAATCCCTACTTTAGATTCACCCAGTGCATATTGGCAGCTTACTGAATATTGGGTTATTTACGCCAGACGACCGCGCAGCAGATATTATATGTAGTTGATTCTTCTATTGATATCACCTAGACAAGTAGGTGTTGCAAATAACTAATTGCAAATGGTCAAACGCATCAAAAATCGTGTGTTTCCAGTCTCTGCCTTGCTGGAAACACCATACGCTAAATGTTGTTTGTATGCAGTGGTGGTAAGGGAGGGTTTCGACAAGTTGCACCGCCTGTCCAAAAAAAACGCATACAATAAGCGAAACGTAACAAAAAATAGCTGGTGTTTACAATCGTCTGTTCACCACTGTAGGTCAATGTAATTATATTTATACGAGTATTTTATTTAAAAATTTAAATGAAGAAAGCAAAAGTATGATGATGCAGTTTGATTGTCATCAGCAAAAACCACAACTACATCATTGAGATGTTCACAGCTTCACAGTGGTGCCGGTCAATGACCCAAATAAAGCGAAGATATACAACACATGTCTAACACCTACAATGTTTTCTAGAGTTGCGAACACAATTATCATTAATTAATTAAGAGCACACACACATATGGATTATCCTCATACGTACGCTTTTGGTTTTGTCAAAATTAGTTAAAATCCGAAAGTTCAAAAGGTAAGAAATTAATTTGAAATTATTTTACTGCTACAATGTGAGTATAGAGAAAAAAATGCAGATATGCACAACACGGTGAATGTATTGCTATGTATAAAGAACGTATAGGATAGGATAGGGAAAAAACGGTGTAACTATGGGATGCACTGCTCACACATACCCAACATGAACACCACCACTACCCACTCAGCAGAAAAACTAGTGAGGTAGACAGTACGTCAACTTAACCAACTGATCGCACAAGCAAAGCCGACAGCGGCAGCTTTAATACAACAAATGCAGATTCACATGGCATTGGCCGTGAATACACATTCCCCAACGCAAATGCGTTCCCAAAAAGCATACAATTTCGCTGTTAAAGAGGGGTATATGATAAATGTACATTATACGTATACATGTTACATACATTAGAACCAACAAGGAAAGATGCGTGTTGCGAGTGGCAAGTAATGTGACGAGTGTTAGAAGATCGAAAATGGAAATTTGTTGTAATATAACAATAAATGACATCTAATCAGGGCGAGAAGAGAGGGCAAAAGTAATAACAATGTGTACAAATGAGGTTAATAACACTTTTTACAGCTAAAATACACTTGAGCAAAGCGAAATGAAAACTCAAAAACGTAAATTATACACAGGGTCGTCCGCATATAATGGGTTTTTTATAATTTTTTTTTTTTGTTGGACATTGAAAGCTCCTTCACGCAGGAAATATTGACAGAAAATCGGTATCATATCTCCGCGGAATGAAATGAATCGCTTTACATTACGCTTGAGAGTTGGGAAATATTTATTTATTTATTTATTTATTTATTACGGTCTTATAGACCTAGATAATATTGGCAAAATTACATTAAAACTACTAAAAGATATAAAGTATATACTGAACAAACTTCAAGTATATAATATGGCAAACTAATTTCCAGATTCACTGTTGAGTAACTCAAATAAGGATTTTATTTGAAAAAAAAAAACAAAATGGATTTTTCTCGCAAAGCGTATTTTCATCTTGGTGGCTATGTTAAAAAGCATTTGGGGAGTGGAAAACCGGCACGTTTACGTCGAAAAGCACGTGCATCCTCAGAGATATGGAGCGGATTTTGGAGTAATGGCATCTTTGCCCAGAGGAAACGCTATTTCAGCCTACGGTGAGCGCTGCAGCAGCGTGAGAAACAAATTTTTGTGGTCGGAAATTGAAGACATGAGCCAGAAACAGCTATGATTTCAGCAGGAATGCGTGCCATACCACAATACATTTTCTGCGTACCAAAGTTCTGTACTCGTCGTGTTGGCGATTTCAATTGGCAACCGTTGAACTGCTATTTGAAACCGTTAGACTTTCATTCTGTGGGGTGCCGTTAAGAGCCAATGTTAGGTGAGCGATACACGCATATTAGGTATACTCGGTTAGGCTATGGCCTTGATCTATTGTGCGCCTTTATTACTTGATTGTAATTATTAAGTATACCGAGGAATCGACCCAGCTCCTTAGGAGGGCGCAATTAATTGTAAGTACGAGCTCAGGAGTCTCCTGTGGCTTAATGCCTCACAGTTGGAGATTAAGAGTTCCATAAACTCCTCTCCATTAAAGCAGAACCAGCATGATCTTGTACTAGATAACCCTTTTGTGTTAAAGTGTTTATTACAGGCAAAGTGACCTGTAAGTGCTCCACAGAGTAATCTGAAGCCCTTTTTATCGAGGGTTGGAGCATATTTTGCTCTGTTGGCATATTAGACGAATAACTGGCACGCCATTTCTGAGAAAAATCGAAAAACGGGTTAAGCACTTGAAAATCTAGGTTAACAACAGATTTTGCTCTGTTGGCACATTAAACGAATAACTGGCACGCCATTTCTGAGAAAAATCCACAATTGGGTTAAGCCCTGGAAAATCTAGGTTAACAAGATACGCTACTGCGAAGTCAACCAAGACGACCACATAATAAAATCATGTGCCAAAAACAGTGAGAATCGTTCCTAGAATTAGTAGTTACATACCTATATACCGAAAAAAAATGTATATCAAATTTTTATACTTTTGGAATTTTTAATTAACCGCTGTATTGAGCAACCTGTATTTATGTACATATGTAAGTTATGAATTGTAAAAATGAAAAAAAAAAACTCGATAACCAAGTAGAAAATGTGGCAACTGGCAAAACGCTATACATATTTTGGAAAAACTTTCCTTTACTACCACGATATATTTGAATGGGGGGCGGAGGGGGAGGGGGCGTGGCACCACCCACCACGCCCATTAGAAAGAGCAAGGTCACACCATTATAACTGTGAAAGTCCCAACCTCCTAGGGTCCCTATAGAACCCCCAGGAGAAGTTTAAAAATTAGGTTTTTTCCGACCACATTTGCAGTTTGTACTGAAATACAGTTGAAGAGAAGAGAATACAGCAGTCGACAGGCCAGCAAGCATTTAACTTAGGTTTTATAATTCATAGCACTTATGAAAATGTTGTTTTATCGTAAAACTTATGAGTGCCGATGGCGAAAATTTAGGCGATTTTTATTTCAAATTTTCAGTATTTGTAAAAATATTTGTTTTTGTAATATATATGTATATTTGAAAGCAAAAAAGCGCCGCAGGCGAAAATTTGGACTAAAAATCGCGCGATTTTTATTCCAAATTTTCAGTATTTGTAAAAATATTTGTTTTTGTAATATGTATGTATATTTGAAAGCAAAAAAGCGCCGCAGGCGAAAATTTGGACTAAAAATCGCGCGATTTTTATTCCAAATTTTCAGTATTTGTAAAAATATTTGTTTTTGTAATATGTATGTATATTTGAAAGCAAAAAAGCGCCGCAGGCGAAAATTTGGACTAAAAATCGCGCGATTTTTATTCCAAATTTTCAGTATTTGTAAAAATATTTGTTTTTGTAATATATATGTATATTTATCGCGCGATTTTTATTCCAAATTTTCAGTATTTGTAAAAATATTTGTTTTTGTAATATATATGTATATTTGAAAGCAAAAAAGCGCTCCTATAAATAATAGAAATAACAATAAAAGAAGTGTTCCCTTTTGGTTGGCTGGGTTTTTCTTATTTCGCTTTGTTCTTCTCTCTCTCATCGTTCGTTTGACAGTTCGCTCCTCACATTTATTCTGCACGGCATTACAAACGTTTAGAAGAACATTTGTAATAATAAAATTCTAATAGAATTTGTAGTATTATTTAGTGAAAATAGCTTTAAATCAAATCTTCAATTAATAAAGAGTGTTTATAAGTGAATTCGTTACTTTTCTGTGTTTGTATTTAAGTGAAATAAGCGTCTGTAATAGGGCATTTTTTCAAGCTTATGCAAAAAAGGTGCATTTTTAACGTTAAATATTGCTATTAATTCTTAATTTTAATTTATAAAAAGTAATATAAATCAAAAGGCTGATATAGTGACTACATTTGCGTGTTATAATTTTTAAATTCGGTCCACGCATTTAGACATTATAAGCAAATATATCGTGGTAGAAAAGGAAAGCTCAGCCCATATTTTTTTATCATAAGCAATTTTGCAGCTTTTAATATTAAATATTTTAATTAGTATGGAAGTGCATATTTATAACAAGATTAAATAATTAAAAGGTACTAAAAAATTAATAAAAAGCTGACAGCATAAATTCTACAAAGTGGCAATAATTGGCACTCTCTCGAAACCGAAAAAACAACACCGCACCTTTACCTGCAGGTGTAAGCGAGACAACTAGTGTTTGATTTATTTTGACAGCTAAACTAACGAGCGAATAGTGTAAAGAGGAATGTCCGAGAATAACGCAGTCGCTTGACACAGCTAGGTTATCTTCATATAAAATTATTTTTATTTAAAATTCATAAAAAAATGTACTTGATGAAATATAACACAGTAAAATAGGCGTGAAAACAAAATAAGTTCGATTTAATTTGTTTTTAATAAATTATACAATTTTGTAAGTGAATTTCTGGCAACACTAATTTCAATAAGGCAATGACCAAGAATATCCATGAAGACATAAAAAGGGGACTATGCAAAACGTTGTAAATGTGTAAAAGGAAACATGAAAAGCATCCAACTATATAAAAATGCAGTCAAACAAAGAGCTAGAAGCGCATACAACCAAAAGGTGTATTAAGGTGGAAAAAAACCTAACGAAAGAATGTGGTGGCGTCTTGCATTAATGGCACAAGACGGCTATATCGATACACGAAATAGGTGCGATGTTGGGCGCACCGGAATTAAATGGGGTGGAAGACGTAGCAGCATTGAATGTAAATGTAAATGTCAGATACAAATAATATTAAGTACTTACTAACCTAAAGACATTTTATGAATAAGTGCTCCAAATGAGAGAACGAAAGCGATTAACGAATTTTATACGCTTTCACTTTGATTTAAAAGGTAAGCAAAATACAATTTGTTAATAAAAATAATATAGTAATCAAGATTCTAAAGCAAGCGCAAATTATTTCTGAGCGCACGTTTTCTATGAAAGTCGCAGTTAACACGGAGATTTCTCACTTTACGGAGTTTTGTTACTACAGATTCTTCCGTTTCGCCCCCACTTATTTGAAACAACAAATTTATCTGCTTCGCCTTTTTTCTATATTTTGTCCCCAACGAAGTTTTGCCATTCAAATGCAGGTCGAATGATGGCACCCCCGCTGTACACACCTCATTCACATCATTTGCTTCCCGAACGTACTTCTACTATGAAAGAGCGCTCATGTTACTATTTTTTTATTCTTATTCACGGCCAATTGCTTCGTTAAGAGGTTTGGTATCACTTATCGAGAATCTATAGCATTCCATTCAAATGATTCTACCTTTTTCCGAGACACCTTCAGACTTCGCGTTTCCTATCGACACTTATTCAATACTTCCACTTTATCGATGTAGTCGCCGCAACCGTTTGGTCGTTGGTTTCTTTTCTGCTTCTTCTTTTTTTTTTTTCTTTTGTTGGTGGAGCTCCACCACACTATACCAGAATTGAAATTTTCTTCTTCTGCTTCTTCTTTTCGGTGACTTTTTCTTAGTGAATAAACTTTTATCGCATAAATCTTCGCGTCACAAAAAACACTCAATCAAAAACAAATTAATTGCTTTCTAACGCAATTTTTCACACAATTTTCAACGTAATTAAATCGAATTTTTCTCTTGCTTGCAGTAGAAATTTTATGATTCCGACATGAAAATTTTTTCCGTTTTACACTCGTCGTCTTTCTGCAGCTACTTTTCAGATTCGCTTGTTCGTTGAATGATTTTACTGCCGCCGCTGCATTTAGCGTTCCCGACGACGGGATAAATCGTGAATAGATCAAGATTTTTCTATAGTCGCCTTTGTTCAACGTTCGCTTTGCATGACAGATAACATTTTTGTAACGAAACGAGATGATTACCAAACCTAAAGATAAGACGGTTGACTCTTTTTGCCAAATAGATAACACATGCGTGGGAAAGAATCAACTAGGGTAAGTTCCTTAGTATACGTGATGTGTCAACGCGAAATTTTTAGCGTAGCATTGCCAAATGGAAAATTTACGTAACCTTTTATATTTACAAAACAAAATAAGTCAGAAATGCCACAAACGGAATTGCAGTTAACAATTGGCACTACCAAAACAAACAAAAAAACAGGAATTTAATCTTGATATGCAAGACAGGTAGTGTACGTGAACTGCAACGTGCATTTGTACCGAGTTACTTTTAAGACACCTGCGTCTGGCAACGCTGGCAACACCCTCAAAGCCCACAAGTTTAATGATCTACCATTAATATGTAACTCACGGCACGACTAAACACAGACGTTTAAATTAGAAATGGTTCGCACACCAGTGCCTATATTGCAAATATTGCGTAAAAAATTATTTAACAAAATACACTTCTGTCAAATTATTTCAATGGTGTGTAATTCTAATACCGGCAATGCTCTCACACAAACAAACAAATTATGTACCAATTTCAAATGAAAACAAAAAAATTCCTCCTGTATTCCAACACATATTGCTTACCCTTTCTCTCGTGGTTTGCACGCGAGTTCGTTGCTCTCATACACTATTCACACCCGCTCTTGATGCACCTTTCGCACTCACACAAACACACACACACGCACGCACTTTCAAAAGTATACCCTAAGGATGTGTGATGTGTGTTGTCTATGCAAGCGTGCGTGCTGACAAATGCTTTTTCAGTGCAAAAATTCTCCAAAGTATCAGAAAAATTCGCGTTGTCGTTGTCTCCTTTACGCACACTTCGATTCCGTGTACGCTTTGTTCGCTGCGTTTAGCAGTGAGCTCGCCTACTCTTTCGATTTTTACTTTTTTCTTTTAGCTGCCTGCTCCAATTCTTCCTCTTTTTTCTTCTTTTCAAAACTTATTACAAATATGAAACGCCGAGGGGGCTAAACTGGACCGAAGAGGAAGCAGAATCTGAGAAATCTTTTTCTTTTCGACTTGATAGAAAATTTCTAGCAACTCTTTATGCCTTACACTCACTTCGCACGTACACAAAAACTAATTACCGACGTAGCCTGTACGTTAATGTGACTTGTACACGTTTTTGCGTTTTCTTTTTAATTATTTAACAGCGTTTTACCGTCTACCGTCACAAACAAGATAGAACACTTTATTGCGGTTTGTCACAATTACTTAAAATGGCGTGTGGTCTGTTCGCACTCTGCTCTACTCTTTCATGTTAAAATACGATGTCGATGAGTTCAACGGCGTTTGGTATGTTCAGTGATTAGATTGAACCTTTTGTCTGGTATGGAAACGATAAAATTAGTTTAAAAGGTAAATATGTGAGCTCAGATAAAATTCAAATTCAAATTACATATAGTAATAGAAGGCAACGTCGTACTTGGATTAAAGTGAATGTTGAGGGCAATTCTGTTAATAGAAGAATACTGCTTTGGTGATATTCGCTATATTTAAAAACTATATAAGTTTGATTAAAAAACAAAAACATGCTATCTACCGAGCTAAAATTTATTCCTTTACAACAAACGCATTAATCGATTATTCATGATCGATATACACGTAAACTATTTGATTGAATTTAATCAATGCGAATTCACACAAGGTGATTTCGGTAAAACGACATCCACTTTTACATGTGTTCTGTTTTTGCAATTTAGTGACCTGAAGGTTAAAACATTCAACGAGAATGTAAACCAACAAACAAAGCAACAGCAAAGAAGCAATGCATTTTGACATTCAAGCAACCAAATCGCAAGAAAAAGAAAAAAACAAATCAGCTCCTGTACCAAAGACACCTTGTGTGTATTCGCTTTGAATTGAATTTGAAAAGTTCGAAAATTTTAGTTTCCGGATATTTGAAATAAGCGCTGCTTTCATGCACTGATTATTGTGCCTACAGTAAAGATCAAAGCGAACCTATTAACGGAAGCGCGTCTATAGGCCTCTTATTTTCGCCAAGCGTTAGGAAGTGGTGACTGGTATAAGCCTATGTAGTATTGTCACTTGCGAAGCGAATGAAAATATAGGTGTAATTAATAGTCTCGAATTGTGAGATGCGAATCGCCAGCAAATTCGCAACAAAATGGCGAACTAGTGTCGAAAATATATTTCCTACATTGCCATTGGCGAAAAAACTACATTCGCTTCACCATTATTGTCAAAATTGGGCTACTGCTTATTCTGTTCGCATTAAAAAAATTGAAAGGATTATGTATATAATCTATTAAATAATTTCAAAAGCTATAGAAAAAGAAATTGCAAAAATGGCTAGATATACTAGAAAAAAGTACGAACTAAAATTATTGGAAATAAAAGAGAAAAGGAAAAAGCAAGAAAATTTAGAAAAAAAGATGACACAAAGAAAAGAGGTAAATGAAGCTAAAGAAGCTGAGATTCAAATAAAAAACAAAGGTTTAGAATTAAGAACCACAGCTAATGGAATTGAAATCAAAAGTAGCTGAATATGTGAAGTAATTTTTAATTTGTTTTTTTAATTTTTTATGAACCTAGAAAACTTTTTATTTTACCCAAGGATTCTATTAAAGGTGATGTTGGTAAATCAGCTGAGTTGTTTTTTTTTTTCTTTCGCCATGTCCATGTGGCTGTCAGCTCAGAATGAAACAAGGCGAATTCACTATTTGTTTTCTAGTTTGCCCAATACTTTTTAAATAAATCGTAATATGCGTTCCATCAACGCAGCCAATCAGATTTGGTATTCCTGATCTACAGAAATATTTGTTTCTTGCTTGTTGCTTCTCGTGTTAGGTCATTTCTGTACTTATCGGGGCACTGTAAATTCACTTTCTAAAATGGGTAGTATCTCCTTTAAGGGGTAACACCACTGTACACGCGTAAAATAAACACGATTTTTAAAGAATTTTTTTGTATAGAAGGAAAGGGAAAACAATCACTCTGATTTGGGAAGTTATTACTTATATACTAAAATACAAAACTACAAAGTTTGATCGAAAAATTTTACAAAATGGCCGCCTTGGAGACATTTTTGTAATGTGGTTTCTCTTGAAGGAGCTCCGCGGCACGCAGCACAGAGGGTGCAAATTTTAATCAGGGACAAAGAAGCATTTTTTTTTCTTAATCTAGATAAGAATAGCTAGAGAAACACGTAGGGGATTTAAAAAATATTTATTTTTGTGAAATTAGCTAGCATTTGAAGGAAAAAACTCTATTTTGGACTAAAAAAACGGGACTTAAATAATTATAACAATCGTTTAAGTTAATCTATCGAAAATCCCCTACGCTCTTCTCTTAAGAAGGTTATTATACAGACGTAGTGAAAAACCTGATTAAAAATATTTAAAATTGTTTGAGTTATGCTGCGTGCCAATTTCAGAAAACGTGTTTTGAGAAAAACGCGTTTAAAGTTTGGAAATTTGGAGAAGTCGTTAGGTAGCAGTCAATAACGCTTGGTTAAAAGCTTAAAATATTTATGAAATGAACTTCGGTAACGTATAAAACTTTTTGTTCTGTATTTTAAAAGGTTCAAGGAATTTTTTAAGCTTATAAAAAAAAAATCAATTTTTTGAAATTCCTACAGTGGTGTTACCCCTTAAGGGGCTATACACTGTTAGAAGGCCGAAAAAAGCGAATTTTCCAGAATTTATTCTGAGAAAACTTTTAAGTTTATTGATCTGAAAGTTTGTACAAATATTATTTTACCTTTTAACTGTATTTTAAAACTTAGTATTAGTAAAAATATTTATTTCGGAAGGAACTACAGCTGATATCCGGGAGCTCCTCTCAAAAGAGATGTTTTGCGGTGACCACTATATCTCTGAACTGAATCCTCTGAAATTAAAAAAAAAAACAAACAGATTTCGTTAAAGTAATGTTAAATCTAGTAGCTAATCAAAGGAATAAGTAAAACGCATTTTTCGACAAAATGGCGGTTTCTCAAAAAAAAAACCGAGTTTTGACCAAAATTTCGGCCTTAAAATAAGCGAAACTCTGAATTGAAATCAAATTCATTCCCCACAGTTGTTAGTAACTGCCATGAGCACAAATATTCTTAGCACACAACACAATTTTAGCATTAGCATTTTGAATGATGACTGGCGTCAATGAAATTTATCCTTAATTTTGTCCAGCACAAATATAAATGCGTCCTTACTTGGCCGAAATTTCGTTATGAATCTACAAATGCAAAAATGGATCAAGATATTAAAAAAAAAATGTTTGCTTAAAAACATCCACATTTCTTCGAATCGATTATCTGCACTAAATACTTATGTTGCGGACGGCAGCTCCATAGGATTAAAGCAATTTCTTATGAAACGCCTCTGACGAATAAGGCGGTCACATTGTAACTATCCTCGAAATAAAGATCCTCGCTATTAAACACTTTTGCACACACTGGTCAAATTTCAGTTCGCATAAGTACACAAATTTGAAAGTATAAATCACACAAACGTCAAAAGAGGATGAAATAATTTATTTTCCTTAAATTTCCAACGACATAATCTCGGCAAATAAGTTCATTCGCCACTCACAATGCGAATTTTAGGTGGGCTCGCCAAACCGTTCACCTCGCCACATTGATTTGCTTCGCAAGTGGCACTTTGTTTTCATTAGTTTTATTAGTTTAAATCTCACCCTTCAACCGGACAAGAGAAATTAATTTTATTAATAGATAATCTTGTGCCTGATCGAAACTTTTTTGTTTTCAAAATTAACAATATGACGGCCTCCGGAAACATTTTTCAGATTTTCGAGAAAAAAAAACCGACATAATTGTTTAAAAAATAGAAAGTTTTGAAAAAAAAAAATTCTTCGATCAGGAATGAGCTTTTTATGTTTTTCAAAAACAGTATACATTTTATTGAAATCTACCAAGCGGTTTTTAAGTTACAGCGATCACCAGTGCAAAAAACATAGTTTTGAGAAGAACGCATTTAAAGTTTTGCTATCGATTTATGTAGCGCACGAGCGCCCTTTGGTAATTGTTAAATAACTCGAAAAGTATTCACTTCACAAAGATTCACTTCAAATTTTCACACAATGTTTTTAATATAATATAGAGTAGAATGGGGTAAGATAGGTACGGGGGCACAATAGGTAGGTGCGGTTTTCGTCGCACTGTTTTTGCAGAGGTCACTCGTCTTATGTGAATTGAATACGTGGTGGGGAACAACGTTTGCGACTGTCATTTCGGCCGTCACCATTCATTAGTTATCCTAGTTCTGGCGTCGTTTAGTTTTTTGTGAGCTTTTCTCCGACATAGCATTTTTTTTATTCTACGGTGCAGTGCATTTAATGTATGTAAATATTTGTCAGGTGAGTTTTATTTTACGTAGAAAATAATGCTGAACACGAATAATGTGTTAGTTTTTTGATATTTTTGTTTAAAATATCGACACTAACATAAAACATGTGCTTGGGGGCACTATAGGTCAGCCGTCTGGGGGCATTATAGGTCACTACTTTTAATTGAATAAAATAAATTTTAATTGTTTTTGCAGCAAAATGGTGCGTAATTATGTGCGAAAAACGCCGAAACGAAATGAAGAGGATGTAAAAAACGCAATCGCGGCAGTCCGAGATGGCGCTAGTGTTCGATCAGCCTCTAAACAATTTAAAATTCCGTTCGAAACATTACGTGCTCGCGTGATGAATTAAAGAAAAATTCCTAACTTTTATAACATGTGCAGTGTTCATACTCTATAAATAAAAGTTAAAACGTTAATTTCCAAGCCATGTACATTGTTCTTTTCCTCTCACACATAGTGACCTACGTGCCCCCCGATTTTGAAAATATCGAAAAAAAGTACCTTTGTCTTATTGAATGCAGCTTCCAAAAAATATTTAGCCAAACATAAGTCAGTATAACCAAAATGTTAGCAGATAAATAACCTTTCAAAATCTTGCTTATTTTTCAAAATCAATGCAAAAACACCGTAGCAAGAGCTCTCCAAAAAAAAAATGACCTATCTTACCCCATTCTACTCTACTTTAAGAAAATGCAAAAAAAAATCAATTTTTTGAAAATTTTAACTATCCCTAAGCCCTTAATTACAGTTAGTTGTACGCAAGTGCTGAATAAACACAATCGAAATCTTTATGCTGCACCGTTGTTGTTGTTGTGGTTGAGTATTCCTGCTGGAATATTCGTAATTAGGTTTTACTACCACTGTTCTCGTGTGATAATGCCTTTGGCCGAGAACATCCTAACACGTAATAGTACTACACGTATTTATTTGTTCCCACCTCCTTTCGGCTAAAGCGTAGTAGTGCGAAGCAGTGGATGTTTTTATTGTAGTGAATGTGGTAGCAACCGCAACCGCCTCTGTTATGTCTAGTGCCGAACCTTTTCTTGCTAGCTCATCTGCCAACTCATTATGTTCTCTCTATGTTCCTTTGACCGGGAACCCAAATCAGAATAATTTGAAGCCAATGACTAAGCAGCTCTAGTTCCTTTCTGCACTGTAAAACTAACTTGGATGAAATGGAATTGGAATCTAAGGCCTTAATAGCTGTTTGAATGTCTGAAAAGATACCTGATCTTGCACAAATTTCTTTGTAGTGTTTCAGTGATTCGCAAGCTTCACTGATTGCTAATAATTCTGTCTGCAATTAGGAGGCATAATCAGGAAGTCGGATTGATTTGGATATGTTGAGCGGCTCCAAACAGAGGCCAGCTTCAATACAACAGTTCATCTAAAAAAACATCAGTGTAGATTTCAATGTCGAACGTTCCAATCACTTTTCCTTCCCTCCATTCGGCTCTCGGTGGAAAACGTACCGTAAAGTCTTTCTTGAAGTTAAGGTCGGGGACTGTGTAGTCTGATTTGTTTTTGAGCAGTGAGGGCCCCTGTAGGCGGATCTTGCTGTGACCGTACGATCTTGTTCTTCAGCTCCTATGTCTATATGTTTTTATACGTCTATATGCAGCGTACATCGAAAAATGCATTCCAGTTCTTAAGAATTTCATTCTTCTACTCATTTGGCCAAAGCAGTCAGCCTATATTTTATTCCGCCCACGAGAAACGTGCAAAACTAAACGCCAATTGTACATTATAATTTTTCAGGCAGCATAGTTTGAAAAGCAGTGTAATTACAGCACAGTTTATGTGAAATGTGGTGAAGAGCAGTACGCTTCGTTCCTATAATTTTTATATATTACATTGTTAACTGTTGTTATTATTTTTTATTTATGTTTTAATTTGTGTACAGGTTTATTAATTTTAACTCCTAATGCATACACAAGTACTTAATACTATTACAATCAATTAACAACTAAACTGAGTGTACGCATGTATGCATGTTTGTATGTATGTATATACTCGTATTTGTTGGTATGCCCGATTTTAAGGATACTTAGTTTTGCTTTTTTATACAATAAACTATATTAAATTAACATATGTATATTTGTATATATAATGTGGTCGTAAATAGTTTTTGTTGTTTTTTTTATAAATATATAAAACCAATTTTTATTTGCTGTTACCGATTTTTAACATATTTATTTACTTTCGAATTTAATATAAATATTTTTATATACTTTTTATTCTGTTATGACAAAAATTGATCACAATAATTGGTGTACATTAAAGTTGTGTGAGACTGAAGAAGGCTGAGGGGTGAGAGTTATATAAATAAATCTATCATTAGAGTAAATAATATAAAAAGATGAAGAGAAATAATTATGCATTTAAACGCAGAAAATAGTGTTATTTGATGCGGGTGAAAGGCACAAGGATGCGGAAATGATGAATGATGAAAAAGTCTTTGATTGCGATCTCTAAAAGTTCACTAAAGTATTATTATAAATAAAAATAAAAGAAATTATGTATTTTAGAATCAAAACGAAATTGTCGAGCAGACAGTGGCAGAGGTTAGCGTAAATTTTAGTTAGAAAAAAAGTGCGTATGTATGTACGTACAGTACAAATGTGTAGAATGCATTGGATAGATGCAGTTGCTTTTTATTTTTATTTTGGTTTTATGTATTTTTTATTTTTTAGATAAACTCACTACAGTCAAGTAAACGCGCGTGTGTGTGCACTCAATTTTTTTTACGAATTCTTAATTGTTTATTGTTATTAAATTTTATTTTTGTTTTATTTCAGATACTTTTTTGGAAAAGCATTCAACAATTGATTTTTGTTTTTTATTTTTGTAATTTCTGACAAAACGTTTTCGAAATTCTTTAGTTAATTCTTAACGGGTTTTTTCATAACAGCTGATTTTTGTGTATTTTTCAATTAAATTTGAATAGTTCCTGCTTATTCGCACAAGTGGTGTAGGGTTTTTTTGCTTATTTGAAAAATGGATTCTTCGATGCTGATGATTTCATAGTGCAGAGTATTTGTCGCTCTAATTGAAAATCATAATCGAGTCCTTTAAGCACGTCCGCAATTTGTGGCAGTGTGGGTAACTGGAAAGAGAAGAGAAGGTTTGAAACATTTTTTTTTTTCATTTTGTATAAATACGTGGCGTGCAACTGATTAGCTTAGCGATAGTTTTAATTAACTTTGTTTTACTTTTCATGAAAGTTTTTTTTTACTTTTCATGAATTTGGTTTTTTTACTTTTCATGATTTTTTTTAATTTTCATGAATTTTTTTTTACTTTTTATTAATTTTTTTTTACTTTTTATTATTTTTTTTTTTACTTTTCTTGATTTTTGTTTACTTTTCATGATTTTTTTTTTTTTTTAATTAATATAATTCAGTGCCTATAAAACTGCGTACCCAAAGTGGTTCAAAAAACGCATTGATTTTGTCCGCTGACGGATGTGGGGTAGAAAAAAATTGCATGACCGCCAACGGAAAAAATTCTCAAAATCCATGTGATTCTTTATCGACTTTAGACTTGCACTTTATTATACCAAAATTAATTGAGCTGCATTTTTCGAAAAATTCGGAGCAAATCGTTTGAAATTTTGATGACAATTTGCAGAATTTAAAAATAAATTTCACAAAGTTTATATGGTTTGGTTGTAGTCTGAACTATATTTTTATAAAAAAAAAATATTGCCTTAAAAAATGTAAAAGTATAGGCAAAACTTGTCAATATATGTATAGTGTACACTTTCTTTTGACGTTGACTAGTGACTGACTGATATAAAAAAGAATATAAAAAAAAAATATAAAAAAATTAAAAAAAAGAAATAGTAAAAAAAAATTACGTCTAAATTATACTTTCTTTCTACGTTGATTGTAGTAAATGGGAACTTATACAGGCTATTGAAATTTTTTGACGTAAGACAAATACTTTTTAAAAAATTTGTATAAAAAATATTAAAAAAAACCTTAATATTTGGTTATTATTAAATTATTAAAAATTATTAAAAAAAATATATAAAAACAATTAAAATATATATAAAAAATAATAAAAATATATATAAGAAAAAAATTAAAAACCAGAAACAGATATAGTAAAAAAATTAAAAAACAAAAAAAAAAATAGTCAAACAAAATTGCATCTAAAGGGTTCAACACAGTAAGGACGTGAAAAAAACGATCTTTAAAGATTTTTTTTTCTGGAAAGACATTTAAAATTATTTTCTCATTTATGTACTTATTGTTGTACCCTCGAACTTTTTTTAATAACGCTTCTCTGTTATTGTTGTTGTAACAGCTAACAAAAAATTCCCATAAATTTTAACGAATGCGGCTGAAGAATCAGTCCTTTGCTGTATATAAATCCGGCTTGTGCCAGTAGCTTAGAACCGATTGACTTGCGAACGTTAAATTAATCTTAAAGTCGATTTACGTTGGGCACAAAATCTCTGAGTTGCTTCATTGAAAATCAAAAAAATAAGAAGAATCTTTATTTATTATCTGTATTTAATAGAATCATAGAGGAAAATATGGTTTTTTAATAAAATGGCGGTTTCTCAATAAACAAAAAAAAAAAAAATTGACTTTTGTTAAAAATTTTGGCATAGAATTGTGTATAAAATTTAAGATATTTTTTAACAAGATATATATATTTATAAAAAAAAAAAATAAAAAATTAAAAAAAAACGAAAATAATAATAAAAAAAATAAAAACTATTTTTAAAATTTTAAATATTTAAAAAATATATTACATATTTCAGCCATCTTTCTGGTAGTATAAGAATATCATTCAGAAATTCTGACTCATATTTTGAGGATATGTACGGAACAAGTGATTTTTTGTCATTTTTATTCAAATGGCAGTGCTGCCTAAGCCTGACCAGGAAGCGGCGATAGGAAAAAGTGATACTCGAAAGGGACAAAACGGCAAGTGAGTATTTGGCCACTTGCACATCGACAGACATGTTGTTGTTGTAACATCATAAATCATTTGTCATACATTTTTTGGAAATGCAGCTGAAGTGGCAGACAGTCCTTGGCTAGTCTACGTTACCGGCGCAACTCGATATTGCTAATGTAGCAGGATGGACTTTGTCTACACTGGGACCAGCATTACCAACAGAAATGACGTCAGCTTGAGGCTCAAATGGAAAATAACTCTTGCCAACAGGTGTTATTTTGGGCTCCGTAGACAATTCAGAAGTAGAGCTCTCTCTCGACGGACCAAACTGACACTTTACGAACCACTCACCATTCCCGTCCGGCTATATGGCGCAGAAGCATGGACGATGTTAACAGCAGACGAGAAAGTTTGGGAGTCTTCGAGAGAAAAACTCTACGTAAGATCTTTGGCCGCGTTAGTGAGGAGTACTGCGTACGGTGGAACAGTGAGCTGTATTAGCTATATACGGGCATGGACATAGTTATTCTTCTTCTTCTTCTTAGCGTCACAGTCCTTGGTGAACCATTGCTTCCTTCACAGCTTCTTGCCATCGTTCTCGATTTACAGCCATTTCCCTTCAACATTGCATGCGCATTTTCCTAAGATAATCTTCCACATCTCCTAGCCACCTTTTCCTCGGGCGTCCCATTTTCTTTCTCCAATTGGGCATGGACATAGTTAAGCATGTAAAAATACAGCGGATACGCTGGCTTGGCCATGTCACCTGTATGAAAGTAGACCCTCCAGCAAGGCGAATCTACGACACGGCACGACAAAAATGAAGACGAGGAAGAGGAAGGCCACATCTTCGTTCGAAAGACCAAGTGCTGCAGGACCTGTCAGCACTCAAAACTCCTAACTGGATTTGGCCAAAACCGACACACGGTTGTAGCCGTAAGTATGTAAGTAAGCAGATTATCAACGCCCTGCCAATGTTGGCTAGCCCGAAAGTTATCATCGTCGAAGTCATCAAATGTTTGGCCAAAGAAATAAACTGTTTCAGGAGTTAAGTCTCTATTATTACTTTCTTTCGGATCGTTAAGCACAATGAAACTGTTTTATCATCAAGATTTTCTACATTTAGGCCTAGGAAATATGCTGCTTCAACGGATTTTTAACAGAGCGAGTTGAGTTTTAGATTCCATTCTATGATATAAGAGGTTTGCACACCGATCTCATGGTCTTTTGCGACCTTTGCCTTTTTAATTGAGCTTTAGTTTTTGATGCATATATTATATTAATTTAAGTACATTAGGGCTGGTGACTTTGTAAGAAAAGATTTTTCTCGACATCGTTTCTAACAGATTTGGCTTCTACGAGAAATTCTAAGAAAAGAAGTCCATTCTGTCAATTTCTGCGTGCGCCGTCCGTACGCGGTTGCCTACACTGTTTTATGGATAAAGAAGCCCTGTGTACAATTTAGGTTGATTGCTTGTTTAACACAAGACACTCGGTGGCCCTAAGGCCCATTGTGATACCTGCATCTGTTTTCCTTCCCCTAACTAAGTTGCTTTAACCACTTAGATATTTTTAAGAAGGTAACTATAGTGCCTCCAGTGAGACATTTGGCAAATTTCCCAGGTCCTCAAAGAAATAATCGCCAAGATATTTGGCACGGACATTCACAGAGGAGGTGGTGTACCGAATCAATTTCTTCTTCATCTCCACAGCTCCTGCAGAAGTCATTGTGCGATGCCCCCATTCTACTGGCTAGGGTGCCAATAGTGCAGTGACCTGTTATAACACCTGTGAGGACGTTGGTAGTTGATCTGTTGAATCCCAGCAGACATTTTATCCTTTTACGATTCAGTTTTTGTCAGAGTGCTCTGGAGTCCCTGCGGTTAGTAGTCAGAGACTACGTACATACAGGTCCACGAAGAATTTTTCAATATTGTTATTCAAATTTTGTAATAACACCAACAATACTTTCACTCACATCATTTTCCGTAGCACGTTTTAGTGTTGGATTTATGATGAATGGCACACCCTCTACCTCCGAGTAGGCACCCAAAGTGCCTACACTATGTAGTGAAGTATTTGTGGCCATATGGGCTGTGAAGGGAGGACGCGGTGCAGGCCGTTGTGGTGACTTGATTTGATATGAAGCCTGTATTTCTTCGTAGTCATGGTCACTGGGCACAGGCGGTAGCTAGAATGGAATAAACAACAAAAGTCAAAATATAATATGATAATAGTTTCAATTTCTTATATGTTTGTATGTATGCAAGTCTACACTATATACAATACCCACCGGATGTTTGGGTGGCCCATTCCAATTAGCGGCACCGCCGCTCAAATTCAAACGATTCAACGCCTTTTCCACCTCACTGCTACCATTGCTGATGTTACTCGCACTGCCACCATTCAGCAGCTGTGGCGCTATACCCGGTACGGGTGGCGGTGAACGTGTGGGTATGGCACCAGTTTTGTAGCAAATCAATACGCCATTTATGTCGCTATAGGAAGGAGAGCAAAACAAAAACGTTTAGTGGAAAATATGTGATTTTGAAAAAAAAGTAGTTTACCCAGCTAATTTGAATCCCTCCGGTGCCACTTTCAATTTCGAACAGAGTATTATGTCGGTGACGGCTTGTGTGACATTGCCGCGTTTGGTAAGTTTGTAGGCGATTTGTCGTTTACGCCACGCCTTCTGTTCTGTGTCGGCAGTGCGCGAAAGCAGTGAAAATTCTTTGGGAGGTTGTGTTTTCTCGGGAATCACTCTGCAAGGGTTAATTAAAATTTATTAAAATACTGACTTTTTAAACTCAAAATAATAATAACTGGATTTAACTTAAATAGAGAATGGAAGTAAAGAGTTCAAGAAAAAAATATTGTACAAAAAACTGAATAGACAATCTATTTTTAGATATTCTTAGGTAAAATGACTACAAATCACTCAAATAAATGTGTTTCGAAATAAAAGGAAGAGAATTTAGATTTGTCCAAGGCGAATCTATTAAAGGGTGGAGTTGGTAAATCAGCTGATTTGTTTTTTTCTTTCGACGTGTTCATGTGGCTGTCAACTCAGAATGAAGCAAGGCGAATTCATTATTTGTTTTCTAGTTTCCCAATACTTTACTTTGACAATCAAACGTACAGAACAGTGTTGTTGGCTTAATGCCACCACCTTTAATGAATGCGCTTTAGATTTGTCAATCTTGCGTTTGGGTGTTTTTTTTTTGTTTTCAAATTGAAATATTAGTTTTGCGTATTGACTTTTTTGCGAATTTATTAAAGCTGATGTTCAAGAATGAGGGAATACAACATTGCGCCTTCCGAATTCACTCTGTCATAAGAGCCCATACAAGCGAAAGGTAGGGAAATTACTTGTTTATGAAGAAGAAGAGTAGCCGAAAACAATGGAAACAACCAAACACCATAAATTATACACACACTCACATACTTCCTTGCCACGGCGTCTTCCGCATAAAAACGAAAAAAAACTGCATTTGGAGGCTTATATTAATTTGTGCTTTTACTATTTAACACACGGCACTTCATTTTCATTAGTTTGATTAGTTTAAATCTCAGAAATCACATAAAAACTACCAAGCCAGTCAGAATTTTCACAAAAATATAATTTCACCTATTTTGTTTGTTTTGTATTGCGAAGGGAGTTGGCCTCAGACTTGTCAAAATCGTGAAAAATAAAGTAACTGTTTTTTAATGGCGCCACCTTAGATACTCAATTCACCTTGGGTAGTATCGGTAAATCAGCTGATTTGTTTTTTTTTTCGCCGTGTCCATGTGGCTGTCAGCACAGAATGAAACAAGGCGAATTCATTCTTTGTTTTCTACTTTGACAATACTTTGCCGTGGCAATCAAACCTACAAAACATTGTTGCTGGTCTAGTGCCACAATCTTTAATGAATGCGACTTATGTATTTCTAACTTTATGTGAAAAATTATGTATCGGGTGTTTTTTCAAGAGCTTGAGAACATAAAATCATAATACGAAACAGAAATATTGTTGGAATGAATTTTTTTTTTATTATAATCTGGTAGATAATTTCATGCCATGTATTTTTGGAATATAATATCCGGCATATGTCCGCCGCGGCTACGAGTTCCATGGGCCATTCGATGAGTCCAATCTTTGACTATTTTTTCCAATAGTTCGGACCGTATGAAGTTAACCCTTTGACTTAAAACAACGAGTGGCGGAAGGTATCCTATTTCCGTGCCTAAAATGAGAACCTCATATCAGGCACTTTTTCTGGCCAAAAGTGTGAACCTCGTATCATATACGAGATTGTTTTTAGACACGAGAAAAGCTTTCATCGAAAGTGGCACACACAAACGTCGCTCAATTCATGAGGCAAGAGGTGAATGGTGGCTTAAATATTGCAATAAATCGATTCTCAAGCGCGCCGTGTGGAAAGTTGCGCGCCGTCTTGTTGCAACTCAATATCGTCGATGTTTAGCTGATTAATTTTTGGAAACATGGCCATTCACCGTAACGACTGCTCCTTCCACATTTCGATAGAAATAAGGACCGATGATGCCGCGAGTGCTCTATGAACTGAGCTTCGCGAACAGGTCTTTTTTTCAATGTAAATTTATACAATTTGAAAACCTCGTTTTCGCGTTAAACGATTCATGATGGCGTGCCAAACCTTACCGAATAGCTATGTAACAACAGTTCGCCATTCTCAGCTGTCAAACGATAGTTATCGATATCGATAGCTTTCGAGCAGTAAAAACGAGACCCAATACTTTGTTTTACTAAAAATACATTAAACATCTTTCAACTTGAATCTTAAAGCCTTTGAATACGTGCCAAAAGAGTTCTCTCGTTGAATCCCCGATGACATGACTGTAGTCTATCATCTTTGATTGCAACAACCATTCATAATCAGTTGATTTCTTCACGCATCTAACTCGAGCTTTACTCATGAATATTGAGTAGTAATCCTGCCAAGAGAATAAGATAGCTCGGATGCGTGTTTAGAATGCCCAAAGAGAGAACAACTCGAATCGCAGTTGAATTACGCCTTGTTGGAGGCCGAAGCAGAGGACGCCCCAAAAAGAAATGGCTCAAAGACGTGGAAGTTAACCTTGGGAAGCTAAACTTGCGGCGGTGGAAGGAGATAGCCTTAGATATGGACAGATGGCGCAAGGTTGAGGATGAAGCAATGCATCACCAAGGACTGTGATGCTAAGAAGAAGAAGAAACCTGCCGTGAAAAACATCAGTTACGCTGCTAGTACAGTAGTTGCCAGAGGAGTATAATAAAATAAATAATTGGCGCGTACACTTCTGTTAGGTGTTTGGCCGAGCTCTTCCTCCTATTTGTGGTGTGCGTCTTGATGTTGTTCCACAAATGGAGGGACCTACAGTTTCAAGCCGACTCCGAACGGCAGATATTTTCATGAGGAGCTTTTTCATGGCAGAAATACACTCGGAGGTTTGCCATTGCCTGCCGAGGGGCGACCGCTATTAGAAAAATGTTTTTATTAATTTTGCTTTCACCGAGATTCGAACCAACGACCTCTCTGTGAATTCCGAATGGTAACCACGCACCAACCCATTCGGCTATGGCGGCCGCCAAGGAGTATGGGCACCTTAAATTCCGACACATATCTTACTGTCGAACAGTAGTTGCGTGGGACCACTGACCCGTCCGTAAAAATCAACACACTCAAGAAATGTGACGCATTTAACACTATTGGTGCACCACAATTCATTGGAGTTTTTGGCGCGAAGATCTCGGAGAATCGAGTATGCGCCTAAAATGATTTAGACAACTTTTGGCTACAGTAGGACCGCGCCACTTACCTTCGATTTGACGAATGAGCTGCGAAGGGCTTGAGATTAGCTTCAGAAATATGCGGATCCTTTAAGATCATATGATTTGAGGCTTCTGGCCCACTTTTCGTGGCGCTATTTGAGATCACTGATTTACAAGTACATAAATATAAACCTTGGAAGCGGCGTAATAGAGCCCACTATTCATGATATGAGCTTTGAAATAGTTGAAAGAGTACGGGAAATGTGCTGGTGCTTCAAAATGACGTTCTTCAGACTTTCCCTGATGGCCGCATGGCCAAGATAATTTTTCATTATCATGAAAGTATCCACCGATAAATGCTAGTCAACCCGTCAATTCTTTATTTCAATTTAGAATCCTAAACCCATTTAAAAACACTCAATTAAATACAAACAAACCTACATAAGGAAAAAAAATCGAAAGCAAAAGAAACAACAATCGGATATGTCAACAACTGTTCGATCAAAATAAAATATTCATGCTTATCATGCGAGTACGTACAAATATAGTTTTCGTTTTTTCCCACTGCGAACAAACCGCTAAACGATTATGAATCACCGACCAGATCTACGTACGTATTTACGTGCTCGCAATAAGCTTCTGTGAGTTTGTTGTTGAAATGTCCAAAGTCGAATTGTTGTCATGTATTACGAGGGTTGCTCGTAAAGTCCTCTCTCGACGAACAAAACTAACACATTATAAGGCTCTCATCATGCCTGTCCTAACGTATGGCGTAGAAGCGTGGATAATGACAATATCCGATGAGACGTCACTTGGAGTGCTTGAGAGAAAGATTTTGCGGAAGATTTTTGGACCTTTGCACGTTGGCGACGACGTATATAGCAGGCGATGGAACAATGAATTGTGTGAGGTTTACTACGACATAGACATAGCGCAGTGAAAAAAGACTCAGTGGCATACAAACGCGCCGGCTCTGAAAGTGCTCGATGCGGTACCAGCTGGTGGTAGCAGAGGAAGGCCTCCACTGCGTTGGAAAGATCGAGTTGGAGAAGGACTTGGTTTTATTGTTTTTCCAAATATTCTCCATGATGATCAATACACTTTTGCTTTCGTTTGAGCCAACTTTCGAAGCGCTTTCTAAAAACGCTTGCCGGACATTTTTTAAATTGTGTTCAATCCAAGGCGACCAATCCCTTTCTACAAGAAGGTGATGCAAAATATTATTAAAGCTCGTCTTACTAATGCCCAAGGATGCTTCAATCTCACGGTTTGTGACACGAAGATCTTGATCAATTATCTTTCAACGACATTTTCTAGCGCAACAACTGATTTTGAGCGACCTTTGCGGAATTCGTCAGTGAGCGAATAACGACCACGCGAAAATTAATTGTACTAGTTGTACCATTCAAAAACTATTTTTTTTTGCCGAATTGAATTTTTAAAGCCATTGTAAAAACAACAACACCGTGCATGAAACACCAAAAGATAGAAAAAGTTTTTTCTAATAGCGCACGCCACTCGGCAGACAATGGTAAGCTTCCGCGTGTATTTCTGATATGAAAAAGCTCCTCGTAAAAAATCCATCTGTCGTTCCAAGTCGACTTAAGACCGTAGGTGCCTCCATTTGTGGAACGACATCAAGGTGCACGCCACAAATAGGAGGAGGAGCTCGGTCAAACACTCAAAACGGGTGTTAGCGTCAATTAAAAAAAAAAAAAAGAAAAAAAGAAAGAAGAAACGAAAAAGAAAGAAAAAAAGAAAAAAAAGAAACGAAGAAAAAAAAGGAAAAAACAAAGAAACAGAAGAAAAGGAAAAAAATGAAAAAGGTAAAAAAAAATAAAAAAGTAAAAATAGAAAAAAGGAAAAAAAAGGAAAGAAAGAGAAAAAAAGTAATTAAAGTAAAAAAAACACTAATATGGCTCACACACCAGTATGTTCTGAGTGCGTTTATGGTGAAATATTTCAAACCTTACAGTGGAAACGTCAGATTGCGCGGAACAACACCAAAAGTGACCAAATCCAGTAATATGAATAGCAACCCACGTAATATTTCCTACTAAATTATCTATTGCAAATTTATTTTGGTATGCTTTAAATGCTTTGTTCCTTTTTTTTATTGATAACAGTTAGATTAGTTAATAATTTGAAATTCAAGTGGATGCGACTATAGGGAAATTTAAATATTTTAGCTGTCGTTAGGAGTAGGACTGGGAGAGTTGTTGTGTAGAGTGAGTCATTACCAGTGAGAAAAAGAAACTACACAAGATGTGAACAGTAAGCGGCAAAAAAAAGTAAACAGATATTCTATCAGTATTAAAGCTTTGAATGGATTTATGAAACATTTACATTTAATTTTTTTTATCGCAGACCACTAAAAGCAGTAAATAAACACAAAACACAGTTAAAAATAAATCACTTTATCTTCAAATACTGAGCTTTTAAAGCGTCTAAAAAGGAAATTGTAACAGCACGGCTCAATTCTTATTTAAGAATTTCGGGGAAAAGGCTAAAAACAAATTTTAAAATGGTTATTAGCAAAGTAAATGAATGTAGTAAAAATTATACTTCACAATTTTTTATTATTCTTATAAAAGAAAGGGCAAAAATAGCAAATTTTAAATATTGGGTAAAGCGGAGAACAAATTAAATGCGTAAAATTATTTTACTTGTAGATATCAAAAAAAAAATTACAACAATTTTTTTTTGCCTGAAGTTAAGGACGTTATCTTGTAGAAATCACCTCACCTTTAACAATTATAGATATAAATGTGAAGCATCATATTGTCGAGAATTTAGAGCTAAAACCATGATGTACAGAATAAAGAGGTGTGGCTAACATCAGACTGTAAACGGGCTCTCAGCGATTTTGAAGGTATCAGCTGATTTGTTGACTTAACGGAGTTTTGACAGCGATTTGCTTACGAAAAAACTGATATTGTGTTGGTGATGTGTGAAAAAAAAATAATGCAGTCTTGGCCTATGTTACTTCGTTGTCGACAGTGTGAATACGTTTGAAATGAGCAGGCAAAATTCGGCTGCCGAGTCCCAGTCACGTGGCAGCCGAAGGTGCTCGCTCAACTATGCTCCGGATGGCTGCAAACCAACGCCAAGCGTGGTTATCTATTATCCTTGCCAGCGAGTGCCAAAACAATTGGAGAGTACTCCACAAAAACGATCCTATTCAAGAGTGCTACGCAAGAAGCCTCAAATGTGTGCAGTGAATCAACAGAAACGCACGGAATGAAAAGTATCTTTTTAATTTTCATAATTTTTTCTATATTATTGGTTTTTTATAAATCAAATAACGAATGCACCAGACTTTTCTTTTAAATGAATGAACAGAAACGCACGGAATGAAAAGTCCCTTTTTTAATTTTCATAATTTTTCTATATTATTTGTTGTTTTATAAATCATACAACGAATGTACTAAATTTTTTTTTTGTTTTTTTTTTTTGTAAAGAAAATTTGCTGTTAGGGGAAAAATTATCAAAAACTAACAAGAATTTGTAGCTACTTCAAACTTGCTTTTATATTGTACTAAATTTTAATATGCTATAAAGCTTTGACTGTATTTCGGCCATAAAAAAGCTTCTAATAAAAACAAATCATTTGCCGGACTCGGCTTGAAACTGTAGGCCCTCCATTTGTGGAAAACAGCAAACGCACACCACAAATAGGAGTTCCTCGCCAGACACCTCACAGAAGTATACCCGTCAATTATTAATTTTTTTTTTTTATAGAACTGCGTACTTAATTTTTTTAAATTTGAATTAAAAATTCTTTTAATTTTTATGAAAATTTATAAAATTTTTATAAATCTTGAATAATGTTTAATATTTAGATTTATGTGATATTTGTTGTAGAATGAACTATATTTTTATAAAAAATGCAAATAAAAAGCAAAAAACAAAAGAAAAGTATAGTCAAAACTGTCCAAAATATCGCGTGTCTATAATTTCGATATTTCCTTGCAAGGAAATGCGGGCAAGCAAATGCCATTCTGTGCTAGCTGTTTATTGTTGTTTCTTTTATTATTGCTACAATTCGGCAACAGAGATGCTCTCGTACTCTTGCATAGGATTTTGCATTGCTCCCCACCGCTGCAACTGTGCAAAGCTTAGAGAAACCCCTCTTTTATAATTAAAATCAATATTTCTAGCTGAAGTATTAAAATACATAGTGCAATTATGTATGTTCATACACGCATACATACATTTCAAATATTCTTTTACAAAAACATGAAAAGCTAAGTGGCACAAAGATGTTTTGTTTTTGTTAATTTTAATCTCTGTTTTTACAAGTGAACGCACCCATTAAAATGTGCTGATGTACTCTTTTCAGCTTGCTATTTCTCTATTATGTCATCTCTCATTATTTTGCTTTGATTGCATAATTTATGTAACTGTATTTGTAATTGTGTGGTGGGTTCTTCGAACTCAACTACATTCGCTCAAGGTGCGTGCTTTGATTTGTTATTTTGGCCTTCCCGTTAAATATATGAGAGTGAGTGTATGGAACATAGGTAAATTCCCAGCCTCAGTCACTTGCGAATTAAATGCAGTTACTCAGAAATCTTAAATGACTCAATACGCTGAATGGCTGCCGGTGTCAATTTGTGAAATGCCTAATGATTATTCGTGTTAGAAATGAAGCGTTTGGTAATTGAAGAAAATGTATAGTATGTATGTATGTATATGTAGACATACTCATTATAAGCGCTATTCACATGCGTCGTGTGGGAATTTTTAAGCCGAAAGATTTTTGTGTCGATTTTTTGGAGCTTAAAAATTGAATTGAAAAAAAAAAAAAAAAGTTGTTAAGCATTAAATATTTAAATTTTGTTTTAAATATTATAACAATTACGCCCTTTTCATAAAAAATGTCATGTTGATAGCTTTACAATGCACGTTCCGTAATATGACTGGGATGCATGGCGAAAAGTTTTACAAGGTGAGCTTTTTAAGCGACCGTTATTCGGCTCTGAGCAAATTTGACAGAATCAGCTGATGGGCTGATGTCACTTGCGGTGTGTTTACAAAAAACTGAGATTGTGTTAGTGATATACGAAAATATGTAAGTATGAAATGATTGTGCAGAATTCGGCTGCTGAATCCCCAAGTGACATGGCAGCCGAAGTTCCCTTCACAATTTTCTTTTTCACCACAGCTCAATAGCAAACCTGGTAATCTATCATCCTTGACTGTGATGTTTCAATAAGGACATAACATAACTTTTGCAGCGCACAATCAGAGTCGCTTCGGTGCTTCAAATCAATAGGAAACTTCATTTGATGAGTTAATTTAATCTAGTATCTAAGGATTTGACGCGACAATATTAGCAGAGAGGCCCCAAATTCCTTTAATTGGGGTGTAATCGACTGTAATTTGAACTGAAGCGCTTTGAGCTGCGATATTTTTGATACTTCAACCGGCGACGATCCATAGCGAATATTTTGTCTCAAATTTGTACGCTACAGCGCTCACAGCCTGTTGAAAATGTGTTTATTGGTGTGATAGCTTGATAAAGTGAGCTGCAATGTTAGAGCTTAGTTGAGAAAACGACCCGTAGGTTAGGTTAAATTAGGATAAATGACTGCCTTTCCGAGGGGCCGCTTGGAGGGGCCCTGCATGGTATCAAAATTCGTCCGTTGTGATACCATGCAGGAGGAAAGGAGAAGGAAGGGAACCAGACAGGTGAAAAGAATCTTCTCCCTTCTTTGGAATTTAAGAATGACGACCAACACTGGCTATTTACGTCCGTATTAGCCGCTTCTAGCTACTGATGAATTTAAGCGGATGTGTGAATTTAAACCCGCAATATCCGCAGGTGCAGTGAAAAAGTAAAAACCCAGATGTGTAAACCTTTGCCCGACGAGAACGGAGCAACTGAGAAGGTGCTGAAATGATTCCACCTCGTCAACCAAATAGCTTCTGCAGAAAGGACTTGAAGCAATCCCAAGTCTCAGCGTATGAACACCTAATGGACAATGTCCGGTAAGGACACCTGCCAAATTGGAAAGCTGCAACATTGTTAGCTGTAGAACTTCCCTCGAGCGAACCCGATTTGCCTGTGGCCTGAAGGAACTCGCGACTTTGCACGTTTGCGCACTAGCTCAGCGCTAGCTAAGTTGCCGCGAGGCCCATCTTTCCAGTAGCAGACCACAGGTTCTCAAGGAAACTCCAATCCTCGCAATTTTCGATGAAACAGTTTCCTGGGCCCCCTGTCTAGCCAGCTCATCAGCCCACTAGTCTTGCTTTATGCCGCTGTGACCGGGAACCCAAATAAGGGCCAATTGCACTATATTTGTTATATGACGAAGTTGTCCTGATAATTGTTGGTGAGCAACTCCAGAGAGTATTCGAATCTTTCATTAGTAGGTCGTATCCGAACATACATTTTTCGCCGATCTTTCACTGATCGCTGAAGCCAGTTAGGGAGCGTCCATAAATTACGTGAGATATTTAAGGGGGGAGGGGGTCGAGTCAAATCTCATCTAATCTTACGTTGGAGAGAGGGGGCGGTCTCGGCAAATATCACGCAATTTTTTTTCTGATTGAAACAAAAAAAAATTATACTATTTTGGTCCATTATCCAGATTGTACATGCTTAAGATTTAATCTTAAGCGTAATCGTAGTATGATTAAGATCATTCACTAATTCATTCGAAAGAAAATAATTTCATTCACACTTCGACGTTATACATTACTGCTGTCAAACCGCCATATTTGTTTTATACCAAATAGCTCAATTTAGTCTGAATTTACGGAATTCCCGTCGTTTGTTTTCGCGCCACTATCAGCCGAACGTGCGACTCGATGAACAAGAGCGTACGAGCTGAGTGGCAGCGACATACGGACAGGTTCCAACCTTCTTTGTTTAGAGAGAGCCAATATTTACTCCAGGTACATTGCAGTTAATTCATATCAAATTTTTATGCGTGCCTATTATTTTTTTTTTTTTTTTTTTTTAGTTTTTTAACGAGCGCGAATGTCAACAAATTTTTATTAAGAGTTACAAAGGGAAATTGTTTTTAATTTTTTTTTAGGTTGTGAAATGCGATGATCAGAACTGCTGCAGCCCACGCTGGAATGATCTGCATATGATTCTTCACGATCGTTTTCTGCCACCTCCATACCCCATCACTTAGGTTGTTTGACGTTTGATAATTCCGGACTTTAAAGAACATGACGGAAAGTCATTTGCTCCATTTCTAATACGCCTACCGATTCAACCGCTGAATGCCTTTATCAGCACGCCTTATGATCTCTATTGCCCAAGTATACGTGAGGATTTAGAGAAAATATGCTGCAGTACATGCGGTATTTACTTCGCATCTATCACAAGAGCTGCAGAGCACAGGCGAGCAGCTCACATTGCACCAGCTAAGCAAGCGCGTATGTACCGCAAAGTGCGACCCTCACGGATTGTCACAAGACGAGCTAATGAGTTACTGTGCGCAAGCGTCAACGGCTTAGAGTGGATAGATCAGAACGAAGTTGAAGGAGCAGATGATTTTACTGAAAATCATATGGACATGTTGGTCCCAATAGTCTCCCTTGAAACCGCGCATGATTCTCCATGGACTGAATTAGAGTAGATATTATTTTTTTAATCGCAGTAGTTACGATTTAAGTCCTCTACGAGTATTGTTAAATTTTTATTACACTTATAACTCTCAGCAATATTGATTACTAGTCTTAACTAGTCGTAAAAAAAGCACGAAGCATTTTTTTTTCTTTTTACAATAACAATCTAACGCGTTTACATAAGAAACCCACATTTTGAAAAATCTCACTTGAGATTGGGGGATGGGGAGGGGGTTGAATAATGATAATAATAATGGTACAGAAAATTGAGAAAAACACCTCACGTAATTTATGGACGCCCCCTTAGTTATTGCCTTTATCGGGTTAAATATGTTTGATTGGAGTTCGGCATGCAAATGAGCACCAGTTGACTCTAGCCAGCATCAACATGTCCACGGTTAGGAAAGCTCTTATCGCTATAGCTAGAAATTAGATCTGAAACACCTTCAGTAGGTTTCATATTGTGCTCAGATACCTATTTATGCCATTTTGAGTCAGTTTTTGTTAAGTAGTTTTTAAGAATTAACTGAGTTAACTTCGAGAATTCATTTTCTCACCAGATTCATCTGTAGCTCTATCAGGGCTCGTTGCTCACTGATTCACTCCTTCTCTGTTTGAGAAGGAAACACTAGGTTGTTTATGCTCGTAATTAGTATTGCTAGGGCTCGTAGCTCACACCTCTTCTGTTTGAGAAGGAACCGTGCCAGGAAACACTTGACTGTTTTGAGTGAGCGTTGATGTTCTCCCACAAATGGAGGGCCTTACAATTTGAAACCGATTCCGAACCGCAGATATTTATTATGAAGAGCTTTTTCATGAAGGAAATACACTCGGAGGTTTGCTATTGACTGCCATGGGGCGACCACTATTAAAAAAAATGTTTTTCTGCATTTTGGTGTTTCAACGTACTCCGAATTCCGAATTGTAGTCATGCACCAACCCTTTTGGCTACGACGGCCGCCTTCCCTCTATACTTTCCCTAAAATTGGCTCTGGTCCAGACGTCCCCATTACTCCGAATTCCGAATTGTAGTCATGCACCAACAGTTTCGGCTACGGCGGCCGCCTTCCCTCTAAAATTGACTCTAGTCCAGACGTCCCCATTATTGCCGATTGAAAACAAATTCCACATAGCATGAATGCCTTCGAATTTCTACGGTACTTGGCGGCTTTCAAGTGAGGCATTTCGGATACTCTTGCATGGAAACGGGAAAAAGTGTCTTACCACATATTGCCATATAATCTGCGAGTATGACTTGTTTCTAAAACTTTTTAAGATCATATTTCTCTTGCACAGGTCGGTCAGCAATATGTAAATTGTGTAACCGGTGTTCGGGGCAATAAAGCGAAATCTGTTTAAAAGCGACAAAAGTAGCAGATATTTGCTCTGATTCAAAAGCTCTGCTCGTTATGTTTGCAGTGAACGTCTGCTTGAACTCCATTACTTTGGTATATTACATTGTTTACTTATGATTGATTGTTTGAACTACTAGAATGTAGAAGTGGAAGTGTATATTTTTTATCGCCACTCAATGTTTGTTTATTAAAGAAGTGGCAGAGATAACAAAGTAGAAGTCAAACAATGAAATTTCAGCAGCACGAGGGTCAATCCATAAGTAGCCCATGCTGGGTTTTTACAACTACTTTTTCCCACATGATCTGCTTTAAGGTCCAACACACTTTTCTCGATTTTTCAAACAAATTCAGTTTATGAAACTCTTCAAGCTACGTTTCGGTCTCGGCGTTAAACGTTCGCTCTTATTTGAGCTGAATTTATGCTGCTTCATGTTTCCATGTTGGAGATAGAAAGTGATTATGGTTCGCTCGGTTTCGGACGAGCGAATTAAATTATTTGGTTGCGACAATTCCGGTTGAATATTTTGTTGTGAAATCGAGTTGAAACGTCACTATTTACTTAGTCAAATGGGCCACTCCTTGCAGCTTTCAAATTCTCGTCAAATTGGTCCAACAATTCCCTAATGTGTTGGCTAGTGACGGATTTTCCTTTCTAAAAAGTCTATGATTATTCTCTTCGTGCCAGAAAAAGAAGTCCTAATCATGGCCTTTCCGGCCGGAGGAACCAGTTTTGATGTCTTTAAATCATAGTCAATCTGAGAAAAACCATGTTTTGATTATTGGTGAACTCTACAGCATAATAATGCCTTTTTATCAAGCTGCTGCTTCATGTACAGTTTTTTAATTTGACTGATGTCAATCAGTTGTGGGTAGATAAGTTAGGTTAGGTAATGGTGGTTGTCGGTCTGTACAACTAACTCACTTACACCTTACGGGTCCGTTGTGATACTACTGTGCGACAGGTGGCAATTTATTATTCTTCCTGGAACCATTTTGTCGCTCCTACGAAAAGCAGTAATAGAATTGGAAACATAGTTTCCTAGAAAACCTGCTCTGATTTAAAGCTGGACAATTGCAAAGGAAGTGCTCAACTGTTTCTACCTCTACCTCATCTCTACAACTTCTACAATATTCATGGAAGAAAACTCCTAGTCTGAAGGAATGTCTGCCAAATAGCCAATGACCGGTTATATAAGTCCCAACTTTCGAGATATCCTCTCTTGGAAGGCTAAGCAGTTTCTTTGTATTTTTCTTATTTATCTGTGGGTAGGTAGATAGGAAAATTGAGTGCAACAAAAAATAAGATACGCGATGACCGAAAAAGGTAATTTTTATCATAATATGTAATATAAAGGGTCCCCCCTAAATTTTTGGCGGGAGCAGCTGAAGTGAAAATTGAAGAAATGTGTGGCCTTCAGACGGAGGATACGTCTCTAACCTGTAATATGTCTCTAACCTTTGTTAACGAAGAGACCTTCGACCTGTCTAACGAATGCTAAGAGTTACACGAATTCCCACCGTTTATGGGCTCGACTTTAAAAGAATTGAAGTTTCAATCTCTGTCTGGAAACTTTAGAGCATCTTTGTGTTTGTGTACGTCATTATCAAAAACGCGCTCTAAATGTCTGCGAGCTCCACAGTGTGAGGATCTGGAGGATATCTCAAAAGTAGATCCTCCTGCGCTGCTAAGTTTACCAAAAGCATTGAGATCCTACGTGAAGTCTACTTTAAATCTTAATAAAAGTCAGCCTCCATCTGGTATCGCCATCTGGGACCAAAAGGTCTATGGGTGGCTTAATGCCAGTCGGGTTAATGTAACCTAATCTCTGTCTGGCCAAAGCCGTACCCTTACACCAAATATGTTTGGATGTCCCATCGTTTTGACGATAAAGCGGAAAATCTGTCTACGTAAGGTATGTCCACGAATATTTAAACAGCTTCGTCGGTCTGATGTCCTCTACTGTGCAGCAGTAATCACTAGGCTCTGAATATGCCCACTTAGTCATTGCTCATGTAAAAGATCGGGATAGATTGGAGGCATTCGAGGGAACTTCTGAGGCTAACAAAGCTGCAGCTCTGAAATTTGGTGGGTGTGCTTACCGGGCATTGTCCGTTAAGTATCCATGCGGAGAGACTTGGGAGAGCATTAAGTCTTTTCTGCAGAAGGTTATTTGGAGCATGAAGTGGAATCATCTTAGCGCACCTCTCCTCAGCTGCCCTGCTCTAGTCGGGCTAAGATTCAGATATCTTGGCTCTCACTTTTTTGCTACACCTGCGGATATAGCAAATTTAAATATCAGTAAATTCACCACGTGTGAATTTCATCAGCATCTTGAAGTGATTAACGTAATTAGTTGTTGTTTGGGCATCGTCCTCCTTCTTCCCCCCTTTTCAGTTTTTGTTTGGTTTTTGTTTTTTCTCTGTATGACATCACAATGGATGAATTTGATTATTTGTCCAAGTGGGCCCTCGTCTGAGCAGCCATTTATCCTAACCCAAGGGTTTGGTTTCATTTTTTGAGAGCTCTGAGTTTCAAAAATATATTAATTTGGGCTCAAGTGCTTTTGCTAACTCGGAAAAAGGAAGTGTACCTCGTGGGAGCCAAACACCACGGAATGATTGTAAGTCAAGCGGACTACGAAGTAAATTTGGACTTGAAAGATATGATAGTCAGGTTAGGTTAGGTTGCTATGGTTGCCCAGGGAATGAGCACACTTGCACGAAGAAAGATGCGTCCTTTGTGATACCATTATGAAGGAGGTGAGGTGAAAGGGAAAGACCGATGGGATGGAGGGAGAGAGCGGGGAGAGGTGGTGCTGGGATGGTTAGGATGGTAGTCAACGTGAGCAATTTCCACTTTCCACAGCAGCGTCATTTGTTTTCAGGCGCTGGTACTTATCGATTAACCCTCGTATAACTTCAACCTTTGTTCATAGAGCAGAAACCAATTACTCATTCGATTGAAAATCCGTTATTAATATTTATCTGAGTAATCAACATTGATTTGTTTTTGATTTTTTTTTTTTTTTGTTTCAACGTAAGCAACGCTATACGAAACCAATATAGGTATGTTTGAAAGTAAATTGTAAATTGTAATTATGTGGAAAGGCACACACAGGTGTTACTGGGATTTTTTTTCTTTTTTTATTACTGCAGAAGGCATTCCAAAAGAAATAAAAATAGTATTAATAATGTAATGCGACCCTTTAATTGCGTTAAATATTTATTGATTGATTTCCTAGTAGTTGTATACACTGCCCCACGTCAAACTACTTTGCCTGTATATTATAAAAGTCTTTACTCGATTTACTGCAAGATAAATTCAAGCTCTTGGCAGTGAAAGTGTGCGCCTACTGTCGTCCAATGCAGTAGACGGCCGGCTAAATTTGCCTTGCGGGGCAGAGGTAAGTAGGAAAAGTAAATAATAACTACAGTAAATAATAATAAGTAAATATCTTCTTGGATTTTTTTTTTGTGGGTGAGGTAGAGTTCAAAATACCTCCGCAGTTACAGCGACCGTCGTCTACTACGTCGACTGTTGTGGCCACGAAAATAATCCCTCCTCTCCCTCTGGTACATCCATAAAGGATTAATTCTATTCACCCATGTCTGGGTCCACCAGCTTTCTTTCTAAAGGCTCGTCTTCTTGTGTCTCTATCTGGGTGGCTTCGCTTTGGTGCACTGTGTCGAGGTCTATCTTTTTTTCGTAGGACGTTCTCGATGTTCCAGCTGTCCCCGCGTTCGAGCATTTTGCTGATTATTTTGCTCCGTCAGAGCATTTCTTTCCGCGAGCCATCTGTCACAGTTAAAAAACGTGTGTTCGCAGTATATGCACTTGGAATAGCTTACCTTGCCCATGCGGTATATGTATATCCGGAAGTATCCGTGGCCCGAGAGGAACTGAGTTAAGAAGTTGTTAATTTCCGCGAAATTCCTTTAGACCCATTTTTCAATTGATGGAATAAGTTTCGCCGTCCATCTGTCACTCGGTTTAGTGTGGTTTGGCATCTCCGTTCCGCGAGATTACGTGTTTATTCTTAGAGTTCCACGCATCCATTCGTTACCGGACCATGGGGTCGGCGAGTATCTCCCCGCTGATGTCACAATGGGCTCATATATCCTGAAGGTGTCGCTTTTCCAAGTGTTTTAGGTGGCAGTTACTACTTGTAAAACCTAACCTAACCTATAGACGTACGTCGTGGCCATTGAAAGCGTTTTTACTGCGTTCTTAAAGGATCATTTCCGTTGATTTTTTGAGCACTTATTTCATATGCACGCGAGAAGTGGAAAATCTTGTGAGGCTCTGCAACCATTTGCCCAAAACCTCGAAAATTAGTTTGCACAAAAGTCTGTTCTATGCTGCTGGAACCACCTGGACCCCTGAACAGTGAAAGACTATCATTTCAGCAGCATTCCCTATAATCCGAATGGGATGTTTTATGCTGTTACAACAACCATAACCTGGCAAATAACTGTAAGATAAATGACTGCCCATTTTGAATAAACTAGACCGCGTTTTTTTAATAACTTTTTATTTTTCTTACTTTTGAAGTGGTGTGTGGACGTTGATTATTTATCGATTTGTATAGTCATTTTAATTAAAATGTTGATCAAAAAGCAAAACAATTGGAAAGGGAAACGCTTGTAATTTAACATACATACATAATTAGCGACTCATGTGCACAGAGTTTTTATTACACGAGTATAGGCACCTATAAATATGTACACATAGTAGAAAAAGTCTGCGTTCACCTATGCAAATGTTCTTTGCATTAGAAAAAGTTCAAAACAATAAATATTTCAGAAATTTTTTTTAATGAGTTTTATTAAGTTCACTTAAACGTAACTATCACACATATTTCGCTACCAATAACAAAATCAAATTTAAAATGAGATCACATAAAATTAAAAAGGCCATTCAAACTAAACGGAAAAAGTTTGCGTTCACTTCAATAATAATAAAATAAAAGGCTTAAGATCATAGAAATGTTTTAAAATTAATAGCTAGTTGGATATCCCCGGCTTTTTATGACTTCTAGGAGGCGCCTTTCATTGATCCAACTAGGTTGGCTGTTATTTCTGGACTTATGGGTACCCATTCCTCTTTAAGCGCGTTCTTAAGCATTTCCTTGCTAGTTATTGTACGCTCTCGTATTTTTTTTTTTTAGAACGTCCCATAAGTGCTCAATGGGGTTAAGGTCAGGTGATTGTGTGGGTGTGCGAAGTTGTTTTGGAACATTATACAACAACCACAACCTAACAATCTCTGCTGTGTGTTTCGGGTCGTTGTCCTGTTGGAAAACAAATCTTTCACCGAGTCCCAGTTTGATTGCACTTTCTCACAAATTCGTTTTTAAAATATCGAGATAATCATGTCTGTTCATTATCGACTCAAAAAACTGCATATTTCCAACGCCCGAACTAGCCATACACCCCCATATCATGGCACCTCCTCCCCCATGCATTACCGTAAGTACCAGATTTTGCTTTCCAAGTGCCGTTCCGTTTTTCCTCCAAATAATTTTACGACCTTTTATCCCGAAAATGCAAAACTTGCCCTCATCTGAAAAAATCACACTATTCCAAAACTCAGGTGGCTTGTTTACGTATTCCTTGACGAAACCATCCGCTTAAGTCGATTTACTCGCGATATGAAGGTTTTTTTTCGGGCCACTCTGCCGTGAAATCCGATTCTTTTTAGAATTTTTCTTACTGTATCTGGATGTACTTTCTTTTGGTATTTTACTTCTATGTCTTTTGAAATTTCGCTTGCTGTTAGTCGTGGATTAGACTTCACAAGAATAGTTATGTTGCGTTCTTCTCTTTCCGTCAGTTTTTTTGGACGCCCAAAACGAGGCTTAGACTCCAAACAATTCGTTTGCTTGAAGTTGTTTATCACTCTTTGGACCGAGGAGTATTGCCTCCCAACAATTTTCGCGATTTCCCGATAGCTCTTACTATTTTGCCACAAACATACAATGATTTCCCTTTCACCAATATCTATTTCTTTTCGCCTTTGGTCCATAGTAACAAAAAATGTATTTCTAATATAAATTTTTCCCTCTTTAGATTTGTTCTTAACCGCGTCAACTACATGAATGATTTAAAATTAAATTTAACGTAATTGCCATGCAAATAATAGTCACTATACGAAATGAACGCACACTTTTTCTGCTCAGCCTATTTAAGTTACTGTACTACAATCCCGTTATCTGAACACGACGCAGCTCAAACTCCAAAAAATTTTGTTCATACCCTCTACGAATAGTTTTCTTTGAAATAAGTGAAAAGAAATAACTGAGAGTTTTAAGATAAACACGTTAAATTATTTTAATACTTTATAACAGTGGGTGAACGCAGACTTTTTCTACCATGTGTATGTCTGTATATACGAGTACTTGTTTAGCGAATCAATTAGTCAAGGTCTTAATGAGTCATTTACATATTGAACTGGACAAACGATTATCAATTAAATACACAGTTCCACTGCTATGCGAGCTACTAGCACATTTCCAACACCAACCAACTTTGATCAAAAAGTTCCCGGAATATATATTTATAGGGTGGGTCATGTAAAATTTGCTTTTGAATCGGCTATAAAAAAAACTAATCAATATTTTTTCAAACTTTTTTTTTTATTTTGAAGATTGAACATTGTCATTTATGAATGAAAAATAATATTGTTCAAATGACTGCCACGACTGGCTTTACAGTAGGCCACTCGATCAACCCAATTTTTAAGCATATTTTCGATTGTTTGGGCTCCAATTTCATGAATGGCAACTTCGATTTCGTTTTAAAGCATCAATCGTGTCTGGATGGTTCGCATAGCATTTGTCCTTAACGGCTCCCCACAAAAAATAGTCCAACGGGCTTAAATCACTGCTCCGAGGCTGCCAATTGATATCGGAATTTCGGCTGATTATTCGGTTTTCAAAAACGGTAGCCAAAAGTTCGAGTGTAATTTTGGCAGTGTGACGAGTTGCACCGTCCTGTTGAAACCAAATGTCGTCCATGTCATCCTCTTCAATTTTTGGAAACAAAAACTCGTTGAGCATGTCACGGTAACGCTCGCCATTTACCGTAACCGCTCGTAACCGCGGCTCCTCGCTCATTTTCGAAAAAAAAAATGGCCCGATGATGCCGCCAGACCAAAAACCGCACCAAACAGTGACTCGTTGTGGATGCATTTGCTTCTCTACAGTAACGTGTGGATTTTCTGAGCCCCAAATCCCACAATTTTGCTTATTGACGTAGCCACCGATGTGAAAATCCGAAAAGAAGAAGAAGAAATTGGAAATAGGTTTTCAATATTCCCCAATTTTGTTCAAGCGTATAGCGTCCCATTTCGTAAATGTCAAACCTTTAAGTAAATTATGGACACATTTGACATGTCATTTGTGTTACCATTCTCAAAAAAATAGGTGGTTCAAAAAGCAAACGCTATATGGCCCACCCTGTATGTATTAAAAATACACGTTTATGCCTTTAAAGTTAGATTATCGCCTTCAAAGTACTCCCCTTCAACCGCAATGCACTTATGCCAGCGTTTGATCCAGCTCTTGCAAAATTTCTGAAGCTCTATTTTCCGTATAGCCATCGGAGCCGTATTTTATTTTTCCATTACTTCTTTTCGGCTGTTAAAATGCTTTCCCTGCAGTGGTTTTTTGACTCGATCGAACAGGTAAAAATCGCAGGGATCCACATCAGGTGAATTCAATGGCTGTTGGATGACATTCATTTCATTCTTGGTCAAAAATTTACGGATAATGATGGCACTGTGCGACGGTGCGTTATCAGAATGTAAAATCCACGAATTGTTTTCCTACAAATTCTTTCTTTTTTAGCGAATTGCTTCATGTAAACGTCGCACAACTCCCAAATAGTACTCCTTATTAACTGTCTTATCTTCTGGCAAAAATTTCTGGGGTAGAATAACGTTGTCATCCATAAAAAGCATCGCCTCCTTTTTTTGACTGAAAACGAGATGGTTTTTTTGGTCTTGGTTCATTCGGAGCTCTCCACTAAGCCGCCTGATGTCTGGATTCCGAGTCGTACTCATAAATGAATGTTGGGTCGGATTCAGCTTTGGAAATCATGTGTTTGGCGATATCAACGCGGTCCCTTTTTTGCATGAAATTTAGGTGCTTGGGTACCAACTTAGCAGCAACACAGCGTAAACCCAACCCATTAACTACAATGTCCTAAACGGATCCATGTTATTTGACGCATCAGTTTTCGCTGGCGAAGGCCTGCCTCTACGTTCGTCATTCTCGATGGACATTTTCCCTACATTTCTAAGGCTTTCGTAACATTCAAACCATTTATAACGGAAAATTTAATACAAACTCAAATTCAAATCCATTTTTAAAACTGTAAGAAGTCGAAAACACGTGCAGAGGTACATAAATCTACTCAAGACGGCGTAACTTTTCCAATGTCAAGCAATGGGGTTAAAATTTTGGTAGGAATGTTGGTCACAGATGTGGCAACCTAACAAAGAAAGAACCGGGACTCAAATCAGTTTACTTAGATCGTCAACTGACGGTTGTTCCGGGAACTTTCTAGAGAATCTGACTTGGGCTGTCGTCTTCTAGAATCAGACTTAAGCTGTTGGTTGCGATATTGGCTGGTTTGTTGGTTTAAGTAGTGATTCGTTCAGAATCCAACTAGCGCTTCCGCACCATTTTGTTGCCACATCCTCGTTACCAACTTGTTTACCAATTATTTACAGAATGACTATATCCAGTCTGGGCGGTGCTGGAACCTTATCAGGTTGTTGGCATCTAAGCCAGACTCTCGAACGCAAGTTTGCCCAGGTTTAACATTCTGAAAGGTTGATTCCTTTTTCTCTGGTTGTTTGCAACTGTGGCTGTATGTATTGTGAGGGATGCCCATTTTGGCTGCTTGTTCTCCCACAGAGTAAAAGCCAGTTATGACTGCCGTTCCTCAGGAGTCCCGTCGTTTCATGTTTATCAGTGTTGACGATTGCTTAAGGTTGTAGGTGGACCATAACGTTCTACTAATATTGCATTTCGTTTGGTCCCTCGATCTACAATCCGCGATTCGGAGGTATTTTAGGGAAATTGTATTCTTGACTACACCTAATGGTGTGAATACCAATTCTGCCAGATCGTTATTCATGACAGATCCCCTTCTTGCCAGTTCATCTGTTTTTTCATTTGCGATGTACTGCTTATGGATAAAGTTCATACGCTTCCTCTTCCGCATCTCTTAAGATTCATGAATGAATCCAAAACTTAGCGAACGAGCGACCTGAAACCAATTTTCCGTCTTACCTTTCATACTGCATCTAACCTGACTTTCTATTTTTTCTGCTGTAAACTATCCGGTGTGCAAGGTTCTTCTTGACTGAGTGCTTGGACTTGTCCAATCTTCCCGGGAACTTTTTGCTCGAGGTCGTAGAATGAAACAGCTATATTGCATGGTAAAAGAGTCTAATTTTAGATATGCAAAACAAAAAGGCTGCACTTGCACTCCGAGGAATTCGAACGGGGCAAGTAAAGCGAACGGAGCAAACAAAACAAGAAGCAACAGCGCGGTAAGTGCAGCGAAAATGTGAAAATAAGAATATAAACTAGAAAAAAATTGTATGTAATAGTTTTGTAGAAAGCACTTCAATTGAAAAACTTTGCGTATTCGCACACCTCATAAACTCTACCCTCACTTAGAGAGCATATCCGGTCATTTTCATGTTGAAAAACAAACAATCGCTTAATTAAATTTCGATGAACAAATGCCTACGAATTTGTATACACAAGTTATCTACTCATAGATAGGCAGATATAAAACACAAGAATATAAAATTTTTTCTCCATTACTCACTTGAGCGTTTCCACTACATACTCGGGCAAGCCCTCAGTCTTCGATAGGCACAAGTAGCGTGTGCTCTGACGTCCGAAGAGTATATTATTTTCACGAAATAAATTCGCATCGGCATCTTGATCATAAGTACGATGGATGGGTGTGAAATTCTTTGGGCATCTAGAAAAAGAAAATTGTAAATGAGTTGCACATAAATGGGGTGTGGTAAAAAAGCATAGCACGAAAAAAAATATTAATAAATTATTGTAAAGAAAAATAAAATAAAAAAATAATTCAGCAGCGTTGTAATTGAAGCATGGGGAAAAAACTATCAGCAAACACGCGGCACGCAAACACGAGCTGCTTGAGTTGAAGCGCTGGGAATTAGTTCTTGGAAAGAACAAAAATGCAAGGCAAGCAAGTTGAGTGAAGTCGGTGGCGCAGGAACGGTGGTCTTGAAAGGAAATCGCCCTAATCAATTAACGCGCAAATGAATTGAGCAAGCAGAAGCAGATACGATTTTGCACCTGCTGTGCCACTGTTCTGCTCTATCCACAGACGAAAATTCCCCGATTTAGATATGTAATTTTTAATGAGTTGGAAAATCTCAGCACCTGAAATTTTTGATTAGTTAACATTGATTTAACAAGAAACCAGTCTAAATTCTCCATGCGGCACCATAGTAGGTGCGAGCCTGAGTGCGTTCGTAGCAGACGACCGGTTCAACATGACCTAATCTAATCTTATAGCAACCACTTCAATCTTCAGTTGTCCACCAGCAAAGACTATGCAATATTAGCTCTAGGCTATGTCAAGAGTTCATGAATAGATCAAAAATTGATTTTGGAATAGAACGAGAAGTATTTCACCAGCTACATTCCCTGGGAGTTGAGGTTAGGTTACATTAGATTGGCCGATCAGTATTGATCTAACATAGATCAGTAACTAGCTCTAATGATAATTTAAACGCTTAAGATGTTCTAGGATAGTGTCGAGTAGGTACACCAATTAATGGTGTACAATGCAGAAATTTAGTTACAAGTCGGAACTGGCAACACTGCGTCGATAGTAAATATATACGTACCTATAGGTACTATTCTGGAAAGAGGAGAACTTCTTTTAGTTTTAGCCAAAGTTTGTAAGCGATAGAACGCTTAGAATTGGTAGAAAAACCTTCTAAGAGAATATTTGAGTATTACACTAAGCCCATACCCGTAAAGTGAACAGTGGGGGCAAAGGGTGACGAGCACGTCGCGGCTGAAAGATTGTTGATAGTTTTTAGTCTACCATATATCTGCGGCATCATTCATCGTAAATATGTTCCTGCAAAAAACAGTGACGGCACAGTTCTACAAGTATGTTAGCGCACTGTAGCAGCTGCGGGCATGCCTTTTCCGTGTGCTTACCGACAATGCCCCGGAACGTTTCTTGTTCGTTGTGTAAAAGTTCTTAACAAAAAAAAAGTTTTCCAAAATTTGCGCACCCACCCACCCTATACTACTGATATCAGCTGTTGCTTTAGTTTACCCATCCTACAAGATGAAGTCATACTTCGATGGAGCTGGTGCAGGATGACAAGAAAGCTGTAATTGCTGTGCTAACTGGTTAATTTCAGAAGATTATTAAGGGAACTTGCTACAACTGAAGAGTTTAGTATTTCCTAAAGATAACTATACATCTCCCAAAAAATCATTTTATTCCTTGAAGAAATCTTAGAGACTTCCAGATCGCTGTAGTGGTTTTTCGCCCGCGATCTATGCATTTGGCATGGCATCTAAGCTGGTGAGCACGACGCAATTACCTACTTCTAAACTAACCTCCGTTTTCGACACCTCGATCGCGGCTATATCTCTAAGGTCAGTTATGATAATTTCGTACTGTAGCCAAGTGAATTCTTACTCGATCAGAGAACATCCTTAAAAATTGTCAAAGAAAGAAAGTAAAAAAATCCAAAGGAAACTGTAACGAGGGAAAAACTAATGGCCCATGCCAAAAGAAATTTCACGCTTTTTTGGGTTTTTTATATTCACCAGCCGAGAAAAAAGCCTGATCCAGCTAACATAGCCTCTGTATCTTTATTCGCTGCACTATATCTATGGCGTCGTAAAGCTCACACCGCTCATTGTTCCATCGCCTACGATACTCGCCTTCGCCAACGTGCAAAGGTTCAAAAATCTTCCGCAGAATCCTTATCTTAAGCACTCCAAGGGACGCTCCATCGGATATCGTCATCATCTAAGCGTCTGCGCCATACGTTAAGACGGGCATGATGAGAGCTTTATAGAGTGTTAGTTTTGTTTAGCATTGTTGGTAAAAGATATTCTTCGTTGGACAGGCAAAAAATTGCTTGTCAAAAATACTGACCTCGACAATGGTGTGCCCTGGACATGGCTAAACCCCATAAAGAACCCTTAGCGCAGCAAGTAATAAAGAGGAGACCCAACACTGCAAAATGTGATTGATTCAAAGACGGAGCTCATATAAATGTTTTTAAAGCTAAAAAGGTTTTTTTTTTTTAATTCATTTACTTATCTTTATTTGCATTTGCTGGACATTTCGCGCTATGTCAAATAAATTATTTTCTTCATTTGCACTGCACTATCGACCCACTGTATAAGTGCATTGCGTTCCTCAACGAAACCTATGCGTGTATGTATGTATATATTGTGTGCGTGTTACGCCAAAGTAAGAGGGGCAACTGCTACAAATAATACTTAGATAGGGAATTTCAAGAAAAATTCATGCATGCGGAAGCGTTGTGGGCTAATTATGCGACCGCAAGTACGAGTACCAGCAACACCGCCACAACCAATAAGAGCACCCAATGCAGCAACAATAATAGCATTAACCGCTATTTAGCTAAGAACTAGGAGCCCTCAAGTAGCAGCAGCAACAGCAGCAGCCACTTTCTTAGGCAATGCAATTGGCTAATGGCGGCACTTCTGCAAGTGCATTTTTCGCTTTAAGAATACAGCGGCAAGCACCCTGTGTTTGGACGCGTATATGCCCTGATCAACGCGTTTTTACTAGATAAAACATTGAGTGGGGAAGGTTTTTGATTTTTTTGTTGCTTTTTTATATATAAAAGTGGCTACGTACTTCTCATAATCCTCCACAATTTGCAGCGATGTGATGGGACGATTGTCGGGCAAAAAACTCATTATGGAATTGATGACATTCTTCTGTGTGGACAGTCCGCCGACCGAGTTGATGGCAGTGGGTGATGTGGTCACCGCCATGCCGCTCTGTATATGTTTGCTGGCTTTATTCATATTGTTGTTGCTATTACTGCAGCTGTTGTAGAGACGTTGCAACAGGTGGTGCGCTAGTGCGTTGGCTTAGAAGACGTAGAAGTATTGTCGCTCCTGCTCAAATAGTTGTTTGTGGATGTAACTTTTTTTAGCAGTTAGTTGATTCAATGCTTTTGTTGTTTTAGCGTAATCGTTGCTAGACCCATTGACTTTCACCACAAAACGTTTGACTGGCTATATGACTGGAATATTTTATTTCTTTGCACTTTGTTTTTTTTTTTTAATTCTTTATTTTTACTATTTTTATTCAATACGCTTTTAATGCCGATTTCGCGTTGCCACTGTGTTTTTTTTTTATTTTGTTCGGTGCTTCGCCTTCGTCTGTGTTCTCTGGCGCGTTAAAACATGGAATTTTTAATGCTAAAAGTACAAGAAGAAAAAGATAAATATGTTAATTAAACACTTTTTGCACAGCTTGAGTATAAAGTTACTAAAAAATGTTTGATGAATAGGACAGCAAGTTAATAATAGTGTTGTGCGTTACATTCTTGACTATGGGGTTTAGGTCGAGCTTCTCCTTCGAATCATTACTTGTTGATATTCGCCTACAAATGAGATACCAACAGTTCTATGGCGCCTTCAAACGACATATTACTTTTTAGTGGAGCCTTTCATGACAAAAATGCGCTCAGTGGTTTGACTTAATATTTACCTTAGAAAATTGTTAACGACGTGTCTACTGGTTGCCTATTTAATAAAATTTATATTAAGCATATCTAAAGATAAATGTTTTAGGTTAGGTTAGGTTATGGTGCTAGTCGGTCCGTATGACCAACTCACTTAGACCTTACAGGTCCTTTGTGATACCACTATGCGACACGGGAACCTTGTTTAGTTATCTTCATGAAAACATTTTGAGGCTCTTATGAAGCGCAGATTTGGTGTAATCCCCACGCCAAACAGTTCTGTAAGAGAATTGAAAAAGTGTTTACTTAGCCAACCTGCTCTGATTTTAGCTAAGGCTGGACAATTGCAAAGGAAGTGCTCAACTGTTTCTTCCTCATCTCTGCAACTTCTGCAATATTCATGAGAGCAAACTCATAGTCTCAAGGAATGCCTGCCAAATAGCCAATGACCGGTTAAACAAACCACGAATTTCGAGATATTGTCTCTTGAGAGACTAAGCATTTCCCTTGTCCTTTTCTTGTTTATTTGCGGTCATAGTAGAATTGCTGTTACACATGTATCTTCATCTCTCAATGACATATTGGCCTCTTGGATAATTTTGTTTTTCATTTAGTTTACTCGTCGCCATAGGTATCCCAATGATACTTTTGTCACTGAGCAGTTGAGGAGCTGTACCTTTCCTGGCTAGCTCATCGGCTTTACAATTTTCCTCAATATCTCTGTGCGCCGGAACCCAAATAAGGCTGACCGTGAATACGACGCTAATATCATTTAGGGCTGCCTGGTATTGCTGTGCAATCTTCGATCTTAGTATAGCCGCATTCATTGATTTAATGGCCGCCTGGCTATCAAAGAATATATTTATAGTTGTTTTTGTTACGGCATGCGTATTTAGATATGTAGCCACTTCTTTTATAGCTAGAACCTCTGCCTGATAAACACTGCAGTAGTCTGGTAGTCGAACGGATAGTTCCAGTTCTCATTCCTTCGAAAATACTCGTCGTACTTATCGTCTAGCTTGGAACTATCTGTATAAACATTTAATTCCCTCTTTCTCCATGGCCTTGCTGGCTGCCACTCCCTTATTGACGGTATACTCGTCTTGAAGAGCCTGTCGAAGGTGAGTCTAGGAATAGAGTAATCTATTTCTTTTTTGTGACCATTTAGAGACTGCAAAATAGAAGCGTGGCCAAACCACCGGCCTTTCCATAGCGCCATACTTTTGAGTCAGAGCGCCGGGGCGGCGGCCACGTGTTTCCCTATCAAATTTAGTGCAGGTAAATTGATTAGCACTTCCAGCGCTTTGTTCGGGGTAATCCTTAAAGCGCCAGAGATGCATAAAAAAGTTGTTTTCTGGACCTTACTCATGACTTTAGCGTAACTCGCTTTTTAAGCAGAGGGCCACCATACAAGTATTCCACTCATTAAGATTGGCCTAACTACAGAAGTATAGAGCCCATGCGTAATACGAGGTTTATTACAATATTAGGTTTCCACGTGAGTTTCTTGTCTAATATGAGTCCTGGGTACTTGACATTCTCTTTCAAAGGAATCTCTACACCATTAAAAATTAGCGGGGAGATTATAAGGAGCTTATGTTTCTTTGTCAAGAAAATTATTCCAGTTTTTGCGGGGTTTATACTGAGTCCCCTGCTCTCAGTCCAGCTTTTAAGTGTGGCCATGTTAGAGTGCAGAATATCCATAAGGGTGTTAGGTTATTTGCCTTTAACGGCAATTGGTAGGGCATCTGCTTAAGCAGTGACGTGGCAACCCCCTCTTTCCAGGGTCAGCAATAGGGAGTTTATCGCCAAAATCCAAAGAAGAGGAGAGAGGTCTTCACCTTGCGGAGTGCCTCTGCAAACCTGTCTGCTTAGAGTAGTGCTGCCAAATTTAGCCGTTATCCTTCTTTTGACGAGTATAGCTTCTATCAGGGCAAAATCGTGTAGATCAACTCCACAATCTTCTAAATAATCTACTATAGCGTTTGCATTTATGTTGTTGAAGGCTCTTTCTATATCTACGAAAGCAACCAATGCAAACTACTACAATACAAACAGCTATAATGTGCCCAAAAAATGATGTTTGTTTGCTTTATTAAAAAAATATTGAATGCGGAGCAGTCTTTAAGCGAGAAATTAATAGAAAAAAACACAAACTGTTTTAAAACAATAAACTTCATATCTTAATAAAAAATAAATAAATCAAAATAATTAAAAATAAAAAAATGCTGAGATAACAAAAATTAAAAATAGAATATAAAATAAGAGTCAGCAGGTTGTCTCTTGGTACTAAAACAACAATGACGGCTGATACCTGACGTCGCTAGGCTGGCTCATATGTCAATGTCAAAAGGCCATAAAAATTTTAATTCAAATAATTATAATGCAGTGAATCATCAAAATTATACAAAATAAAATCAGATGACAATAAAAAGCGTTATCAAAACGTTTGTTGACAGACATACACACACACATTTCCGCGCGAAAAAGAAGAGAAAATGACACTCGAAATGCCAGCATTTGAAAACCACCGAAAAAAACGCAGCGCTAAAAACACGCGCGGCATCTATACTCGCACAAGTATTCGTGTGCCATACCTGGGCGTACCTACACTTATGCAATTCCGCAGCTGACGCCGCGCCGCATTTCAACGTCAAGTGGCTGCGAGTGGCGCGAACGCTTTATTAGTCGATACTCATCAACTTAAATTTACACGTAATTTGATTTTTACGGTTGTGCGGGTTTTTACCTCTTTTTTTTGGTTTGGCGGCAGCTTTGCTTCATATTTGTTTACAGAAAGTTTTCGATAGAATCTCATCGAAAACAGGAGAGGCAATCAAGTCGAATATTTAAAGACTTAAGTGCATGCGGATATGTTGGTTGTACGGATATGGGTGCTAAAATGATGATTTTTGATTTTTAATTTTTCTTTTTCCTTTTGCGAGAGTACCGATCGATGTTAATTGAAGAAGCAAAGCAGTAAAAAAATTACAGCCGTAAGAAAAAACCAAAGCCACTCGACGCCTGAGCTTTTGAGAAAGTACCTAGAAATAGGTCGAAGCGGCGCAGAGAAAGCCCCAATTCAATGTGAACAACGAAGAAATAATAAAAATTAGTATTATTTAACAAACAAAGAACCTTTTCTTTTTAAATGAAAATATGCAGCTACTTGTAATCGTCACAGCTCTTTGGCGCGAGGCGAATACAGGAAGGCGTCGATTGAATTGCTCTCGGAGATCTCCTACCCGGTCATCGGCACCCTTCAGACTGCTGCTAAAGGTGAATTGCATGACTTATTTCTCAGGAAAGTACAAAAGAGATGGAGTTCCATTTATTTGTGTGTTCCATTTCGAAAACCCTTTCGCCCCAGTACGATAGACGTAGGACTCTGAAAGTTCTGGGGACTCCACGCCATTTAATTTCCAAATTCGTAACTGTGCTCACCGATCGGCACACACTCGGGAAAGCTAGGTTTACCATTTAATACCCATTGCAGAAATTGTGGGGACCTTTCAGATAAGTAGACTGTTGAGCATTTTCTCTGTAAATGTCCGGGTTTAGCAGCTAGACGATTAAGATCACTGGCTGCTCCTTTTTTCCGACAGCTTGGGGCAGTGCGCCAACCTAAATTCCATCAATCTTCTCTATTACATCAACAGCTCCGACTGGCTGCAGATATCTACCTGTTGAATGTCTCATAATGGCGCTTTAGTGCTACTTGGGTAGTGCCAGACTGGTACTTCAACCATTTCAACTACCTATGTACCTACAATACAGAGAAGTGGGCGCCAATGAAGCACACTCACTTTTAGTCGTGATATAAGTTCCACTCAAGCAGATTATTAAATCTCCCGCTTGCGTTTCTAATGTTGTGTAACTGCCACGAACGCAGAAGAAGTAGTTGGGTTTGTATATACAGGGTTGCCCATATTCGACGGACCCGACGGATTTCGATGACTCTTTGGGCCTATTCCAATCGACGAGGCTTGTCAGCAGGCAACAATATTTGCGCCAATTGAATCTTATACGGGAATAAATGCAAATCAATGCGGATAAATCGTTGTAAACTGGTCCGAGCAATGCCCAACTGCTGAGAACGGTGATTTTGGGATGTCCTTGGCGACGCCTTGGTCGGTTTTGATTTGGCCTCTTTGGATTAGAAAGAGCATCACCAGTCGAAAACCTTTCGTACAAACGTTTAATTGTGTTCTTAGAAAGCACACTTTTCACATTATTTAATTTTTTATACGCACGTTGAGTTTTCACAATTGACTTCTTTTTTTGAATGTAAATTTCAACAATTTGGGAGCGCTCGCGTGGCGTGTACTGGTTCATGGTAAAAATTTGCTTGGGCTGACGCTTCCAGCGCGGTATGTCATTAAGCGATCTGACGTCTCTGTCAAAAGATACAGGGTTGCCAGATGGGTCCGTCGAATATTGGCAACCCTGCGGTCATATGAGCTCCGAATGCTTCAGATCTGAATGTGTTTGGCGCCTTCCAATTATCTACTTGGAATTTGCAAGCATTACACACAACTTTTGAAAGCTTCTCTCTTGAGTTCAGTCATGGCAAGCTACGAGGAGCCGTGGAGATTTTATTGCAGCTTGGTTGTCAGAGTATATAATTATAGACCGCATAAAGATGGGATAAGGGAGAAGAAAATATATTTTTTGATATTTCTACAGTGGTCGAACATCTTAACCGCTCATAACATCATAACGAAATTAAATTTTTATTTGAAGCTTTGGGAAAAATATTTTGCGGACTGTTTTACTAACAATCCATGGAATAAGACAAATAATTTTTGAACTCAGTTCGCCCCTTAAGCCAATTGTGGTAGCCTTTTTTTTTGTTTTGAAGGAGGAGGTTTAAATAAAACTATCAGAAACAAAGGTGCCGTTACACAAATGATATGTGGAATCATCTGGGTATAATTTTGATGTCCAACATAAGAGAGGAAGATGCATGAGAGAAGGAGGAATTTTCATGGATAAATCACCCCACATCTGCACTTGCAGATTCCTAACATCAGGCAGGAAAATGCATGAGAGGAGGAATTTTCATGGGTAAATCACCCCACATCTGCACTCTCAGATTTCCAACATCAGAGAGGAAAATGCATGAGAAAAGGAGGAATTTTCATGGGTAAATAAGCTCACATCTGCACTTACAGCTCCACTCTCAGATTCCCAAGATTAGGGAGAAAGTTGCATGTGAGAAGGAAGACTTTTCATGGGCAAATCACGTCACAGTAAATGGTTCATCAAAATCCAATCCGGAATGATGAGAGTCTTCAACGAATTGCAACTGAAAACAACGTGAATAAGCGAAATAATTTAAATAAATTGAAATGTAAAACCTTGAAAGACAAGCTTAATAAGTTTATTTGGTTCAATCGATTTGTGAATCCTATTTAAAATGATTTGATACGAATTTCGTCAAAGTAATTAGCTGTTCGTTTCTTTTTTCATTCACCAAATTAGTAGTAATCTTATCTCTTTCAGCTATGCCACTAAAGCTTTAAGAGTTGTATAACCTGCAAGCTTTGATCATTCGAACTGAATGGGCTTAACTCTTGGAGCTCACCTTTACCTATGCTTCTAATTCGACCCTGCTGGACTTTATTTTAGTTAGATGAAATTTTGAGAAAAGTTTAAATTTAATTCCGTAATATGAAAATATTTTAACTGCACAATTTGGCTTGTTCGTTAAATTTCTGTACTTACTTTAGACTGTAGTTTTTTTTGTAGTCGAGACAACTAGCAAAAACAATACTCAGACACAATTAAGTCCATTGTACTGCACTCGAATTCTCTTTTAATTTTCTTTAAATCTGAGTTGATCTTGTGGTGTCAAGGAGCCAAGGTGGTCGCTTCTTAACACATCAGTGCCAAAGACCTCAAGCCCGATTCGAGCGAAGGCGGGGCAGACGCATAGGAAGTGGTCCGGCGTCTCATCCTCCTCTTCGCAAACTCGGCAAAGTATACTGTCTGAGATGCCTACCTTTTCCAGGTGCTTCATCGTCTAGTGTTAGATAGTGGTCCGTCATTAGTTCTGCTTAATGACAGAAGGATTTGCGACAATCTCAGTCTGCCAAGCTCGCTTGTGGGTTGTAGTAACCCATTTGCTAACTGCTTTGATGGCTGCAGAAGGGAGTGGCAGAGCCCCTCCTAGCTAAGGAGTCAGAGGTCTCGTTACCCACGAGTCAGTGTGTTGTAGTCCTGATAAGGTCCTCCTGACCCCCACGTGAGAGAATCTGCTCATCCAGACCACTGATGTATAGGTTATAGTCTTATTATAACTGTGTAGATCCATAGAATCTTGCTAGGAGAAAGACCCCACCTTTTCCCAAAGACACCTTTGCACTGCCAGAAAGCTGTCAGTGCTTTGGGTGCCTTTGTTTCAATTTGTAACTTCCAAAGAAATTTACTATCGAGGATTACTCCAAGATATTTTGTTTCTGTGGATAGCTGGATTGTGCCTCCTATTCGCCTAGGCCGAACTAGACTATCAAGCTTCTTCCTTCTGGTAAAGGGGACAATACCAGTTTGGGGTTTGCCGATAGCCCATTAGCACAGCACCAAGTGTTAATCATATCCAGAATTTTCTGCACTTTTCTACAGAAGTTCATAAACGAAGGGCCCGTTAACAAACATTCAACGTCGTACTGCAAGTTACTAAATAAAAATTCAAACTGTTCCACAGTTCTTTCTACTCAACTTATTCCAAAAATCACCACAAAAAATACCTAAAGTTTTTCGCACTTATGAAACTCAAATCGCAGCTTAACGAACGCAAACAAGCAGTGCAAAAACTACACTTTGTTGTCTGCAGCAAAGACAAACAAGAAAATCGCTGAGCCAATGGGAAAAACCAAACGGAAATTATGGCAAATCACTGGCACAACAAAGAGACAAACAAAACTCGAAACAAGTTCGGCCTGAGAGGGTGGAGTGATGGCGAGACGAGTTTATAAGTAAATAAGAAACGAACAAAGGGAATGAAATGCAGTGAAATTAGGGAAAGGGACATGTCGAAAGACGAATAAGCTCGGATAAGTGGCTGGGTTGATAAGGGCAATGTGCTGGTGTGCTGGACGTCGCGTGGCTGCTGCCAACGACTGATTGAGCTGCTGACTGCTGTCTGCTACTACGAAGAGAGTTTAAAGCTACAAACATACAAACAAATTTACATCTGATTGAGTGGCGCGGAACAAAAAAAAGTTCAAAGTTTACCAAAGCAGCACACAAAGCTAAATGGAATACAAAATTGCACACGAGCCGGAGGACGTGTCAGAGTTAGCGAGAGTCAGCAGTCATAGACGCAGCAGACAGCAACTAGTTCGTAGCGGCGGGCACATTAATGGGGATGTGCTGCACGCGTCACTCGCTGGGCGTGAGAGGTTGACGTTTTTTTTTTTTTGCTTTGTTGGCATTTTTCTTTGTATTTGTTTTTGTGTTTGTTTGCATCAATAATAGAGCAAAGTGCAAATGTTGGCAGGGGCAGCTAACTTGACGACTGCGTGCATTGTCGGTTGGTCGACTGTTTGTATGCCTGACTGACGCTGTTCAAAGTTGTGCTGTGTTGCCGCCGCTGCTATTGCCATGGTGTAGCACTCGTAGAAACGCACGCATTTTATGAAGAGTTAGCATTTTGAGTCAATTGCTGCAATGACCTCTAGTGGACGCGCGCATCACCAGAGCTGTGATGGTCTATGGTGCTGCTATGCTGACATGAATTCATATTTTGCAAGCACATGCTTAAAATGTATGTACACAGGCGGGCAGGCGTAATTTACCATTAAACTTTTTAAAAGCAAATTAATTTTCTCATGATTTTTGTACAATACTTTATTTTTTAACCTTTTTTAACAATACAAGAGGGTGAGCCTTGAAAAAATTGGCTCATGAACGGTTTTTTTTTTTTGTTACTGTTAGCACTGCCCATCAGTTGCTGCCAGATATTCAGGCGTCTGCGCCATTTTGAGTACTTTTCGGAAAAAAATCGCAATTTTTTCGATAAGCCATTCTTAAAAGTATATGGAACGTGTAGTGAAAAATCTTTCTCCCCTCGCAAAAAAAAAGATCTAAACAACTGAAGTTAGTACCTAAATTAGAGTACTGAGTAATGAACGAACGCCTTAATGCACTGTGATCCACTTACTTATTGCGTTGAGCAATACAGAGAAAGCTTTGAGATGGTATTTCTCTAGAGTAGACATCCAATGAAATACCTTTCTTCGCTCACGAAAAACCTTTCTTTCTCACAAACAAGGACGAGTTGTATCGAAATTGTGCGTCTCGTGATTTCAAAAGCAGAATATCGAGATGATTACATGATTTTAATAGACAGACAAGAACTCTTCAAGTGCTCCGTTTCCTCTATTGTAAGCTGTGTTTCACAATCATAAGACACCCCTAATTTTTCAAAGTATTTTAATTTATAGATTTCAGAGGAAAATATAAATTTTACACATCGATTAAAGTAACAAAAGTTATCTGCTTCATTACAGAATTTAAAACTTTCTTAATACATTAAGAAAATTTTTAGCAAAAACGTATTTCCAGGCGTTTCAAAATGATAAGACACTATTTAATTAAAGGGGAACGCCACTGTGAAAATTCAAAAAAATCGATTTTTTCTGCCTTAATTGCCGCTTTAAGCTCGTTGGTGTTGTCAAATTAGCGATTGTTGGCGTAAGTACTTCTGACTAATATTACCCAAATGTTTTCTATTGGGTTTAGATCCGGAGGACACGCCGGGCAGTCCATAGTTTCTATGGAACAATCGGTCAAATGCTGCCTTGTTTCCCTGCTTACGTTGATTCAGGCGTTGTCTTGCTGAAAAACGAAGGGCACTTCCCAATTATCTTGAATAAAAGGAAGGAGTCTATTTTCCAAAACGTTTTTGTAGTAACCACTATTCATTCGCGATGATGTAATCTGTATATCAAGAGTTGCTTTAGATGTAAATCCACCCCGAACCATTACAGAACCTGCACCGAAGTTGCGCTTGGTAAATAAGAGGGGGCTCTTGCGAAAATCTTTCCAATAGTTTAAAAAACCATCGGGCCCATCAAAGTTCCACTTTTTTTCATCCGAAAATATAACCTTTTTAAAAAGTAATATGAAATTGGGCAACAATAAAAATATCGCAAATATCTTATTGTGGCCCAGTTGGTGTCTAGGTGTTTTTCTGCAAACTGAAGACTCGCTTGTATCGTGGCAAAAGATGGGGTTCTTTTCTTATTTTTGAAAATTTTAAATGATTGCACTTCTATAATGTGCGCCAAACTGTTTTTTTTGAAACCTTATTTTGAACAACAGCGGCCAAGTTAGTTGGCGCAATGCTTAGTCGAATTAGAAGCTTTTCTTATGATTGCTCGCTGTTCTCGACTTGATAGTGATAATTTTCTTCCAACGGGCTTCAAAATGATGTAATTCTCAATTAATTTGCAATTAATTTTCCACGCTCCTCTTGTGATGATGTTGAACCCCTCGGCATTTTAGGTTAAATTGAATAAAATCATAAGTAAAGTCATCCAAAACAAAAAGTCAACACCTTCTATCTCTTCAGAAGCTCATTTTCGACGAGTGTCTTATCATTATGAAACGCCGAAAAAACTAGCAAAAGTGCAGCTTCTTGGAAAAAGATAACAGGTCTACAAAATAGAGTGAGCTTTCGCACCAGAAACAACTGTTAAAATGACGCGAAATAAATCTTCTCCGTGAAGTAAAAGCGAGCTTATGGTAGTTCAAAAATTGTATACCAGAGGTGTCTTATGATTATGAAACGCACCTCTTGTAATATCCCAAACGTTCCTAAGCCGTATTGCAAACTTTCCTAAGACGGCTATGAAAAAATCAGATTGTTAAACAAAGTCTGCGATGTTAATTTAATAGAACTTCATTTTTTTATTCAATTCCGAGAATTCTAATTTTGACTTTTTTCACACATTTTAAAGCTTAAAAATAAAATTTATAAAAATTAAAAAATCTATTAAATTGTAGTACTAAGTTAAATGTATGTGACCGCTAGTGTATGTGCGCAATAAGAAACTTTCTTTATTTGTCAATAAAAGCCGAGAGAGTAAGAGGAGTGAAAACTGGAAATGCAAAAAAGGTAAATGAAGAAAGAAGAATAAATAAATAAATTAAAAATTCAACATTCGGGCAATCTACGCAATCGGAAAACAACTTATTCACATAATAAAAAAGGAAAGAAAAAATAATAAATAAATAAATCAACGCCCGTTTTGTTACGTTTCACCTTACAAGGGGCGAGTATAGGATTAGTAAGATGATCTTCAATTCTGTTAACTCTGACTAAGATGATTTTCAATTCTATTAACTCTGTTTTTATTGACTAAATATCTAAAATTGTGAAAGCCAGCGATAGTTCCTTAAAAAAGTTAGGATAATACCAATATTTTAAGCTGCCTGTTGCTTGACCCCTCAGCTATCGTAATATTACTTTTATTTCATTTGGAATTTTAATAAGCATTCATGAGGTCAATCAAAAGTGTACATTTATTAAAAACATTTACTCTTTATTATGCATCCAATACAACTCCACATAAATCGAAGCCCTCGAAAAGAAACCTTTTGATTTTAAGAATCTCCTTCAAAAGAGTATACAAAAATCACACCCAACTGTTCAAGTATTAAGAGCAACAATACAATAATTTTCTACTTGATTTAGGTCAATTGTGTATATAAACTTTACATTGGTGTGGTCACACACTCTCACACACTCACACACACACACACCTTTTGAATTGTTTTTGATAAGCTTGCTGTGTTGCACATCGCGGCAAAAGAAATATGCGGAGAATCGAAACACAAAATGAAAGTGGGGAAAATTAGAAATTGAGAGGGAAATAGTGGCGCTTTATACACATATTATATGTCGTTGAAGCTAATCCATACTCGTATGTACATGATTGTATACGTATAGATTACTACTATAGTTCATAGGTATTTTAGTGCACTAATTTGCACCAATAACATTTTTACACCATAAGGGGATTCGTTTTAAATTACCACCTGTATCTCTTGCTTATTCAATCTGTCGCTAATGAGTTTACGTGCAGTGTTCAGTGATGCTAATGTCTGGATAGGGGGTTTGATGGGGCTTATTGATAGGTAGGTGAAAAGTATTTATTATTCGCATGCTCCGGTATGCAACTGTTTAAGGGGCTATACAACAAGTTATGTGTGTGTGTGCTGCCTAACACAAAATGTTATGTTAACAGCGATTGATGTAAGAAACTTAAATTCATGTTATTCTTAGGCGCAGCCAAGTTGTTAGGTGCTGGAATAGTGCATTTCCCCTTCATATTTTCTGTAATAAACAAAGTATTTGAAATTAACTTACGAGCAAACGAAAAAATGTAAACTTTTCTTTACCTAGCTGGGTCATAGATCTGTTGTAAGCACACCTTATATATAAACAAAAATCTTTCTTCTTGTTTCTGTTAAATCCGCTGCGTTGAAAACGCTTGATATTTCGGAAACTTCACAGAGCTCCTAACAGTAGTCAAGTTTTTGGTGAAATAGGTTAGAGTAAATGCAGGTATTGTGGTATAGGCGGGTAATGTGGTATACCAGCTTTATTCGAAAACTAAAGACGTGGAAATAACGGGACCAAGTTAGGTATTTCGGCATTCTCAGAATCTTAAGAAAGCGTGATTTGATTTGTGTTTTGCAAGGCATACAGTGAGTCAGTTGTAAAAAAATCGCGTGGTCGTGTGGTTGGCATTTTTTGTGCTCAGTGGAAAATTTCTGGCAAATTAAAATCCTGTGCTTTAAACTGCATTTATTCATCGGGAAGTAATAAGTGAGTTTAATACTAGTGAAGCATATAAGCAATATTTTTGTATATTTGGTCGATATTTAATTATTCAAAATTAATTTGTTCAAACTCTAATGCGGCTATTGTGGTATAGGTAAAGGCGGCTAAAGTGGTATAGTGTACCATATTACCCTCACGATCAAAAAAATGCCGAAGAAAGGTGAAATACGAAAATGGAAAGCAGAGGATATGAAAAAAGCTATCCAAGCGGTTAGAAATAGTGAAATGGGTATTCTCTTGGCTTCCAAGACATTTAGTGACCCCCCTACCACTCTGCAGAGCATGTCAAGAAGCGAGAAATCCATTGAGGAGCTGTTGACAACTAAACTTGGCCGGGCTCCGATTTTAACAACGGAAATTGAAAATGACTTAGTTAAATATTTACTAGAAATGGAGTCAAGGTACTGGGGACTAACACGCGCAGACGTGCGGTAATTGTGTTATCAAATTGCCACAAGAAACAACATTCCCAATAAGTTCTCCGTTATTAAAGAGTGCGCTGGCAAGGATTGGCTAAAAGGCTTCTGTAACCGACACTGAAATGTTCTGAGTTTTCGAAAGCCAACTGGAACAAACGTCGACCGTGCACGTGGTTTTCTCTCGAGAAAATGTTGATATATTTTTCAAATTGCTGGAACAAGAAAACGCAAAACATAATTTTCCGCGAACTCGTATCTGGAACGTTGACAAAACCGGAATATCAGTAGTTCCTTCCCAGCAGGCACAAATAATCGCTCGGAAAGGAAAAAAAAACAGATTGGAACAATGACTTCAGCTGAGCGAGGATCGCTTGTTACAGTCATCACTTGCATGAGCGCAGGAGATGGTTTCGTTCCACCATTTTTAATCTTTCCACGAAAAAACCATAATCCTCTTCTAACGAAAGACGCTGGATGGGTTCAGATTCCCATCTTCACGAAATGATTCAGGGATTTTTTAAGAGTAACGAAACCATCTCCGTCTGAACCTCTGCTTCTTATATTAGATGGGCATTATAGCCACACACGCAATATAGAAGTTATTGATCTAGCTCGCGAGCACAATGTGACTATACTTTCTTTGCCACCCCATTCAACACACAAACTTCAACCGTTGGATAAGGCTTTTATGGGACCTTTTAAGAAGTACTATAATGACGAAATAAGACGATTTATGCGTGAACAGGGCAGAAAAGTTACACATTTTGATATCGCAGGACTATTTACACTAAGGCTTATTTGAGGGTTCAAACTGGACAAATTGCACGGAGATTTATCCGTTTGACAAACATATTTTCACAGATGCAGATTTTATAGCTGGGAACTCATCATCATCAGGTACAATTCAGTTTTAAATATAAAAAATCTTGCTAGATATATTGTCGTCTCAGAGGATCCAGTTGAAACTATAAATTCAACGACAAAAGAAACCCCAGGCGCATCAACCATGGAAATTTAGCCTGAAATTCGTAAGTTTCGCAATAAAATCCATGGAAATTTTAGGAACGCTATTTAATTTGTTTATAGAAGCAATCACAAGCCGAGGACTCGTTACTCCTTGGGAAATATCTCCACCACCAAAGCTAAGAGTTCCTCCACCTAATCGGAAAGGCCGGAAAACAAAGGCAACTGTTTTAACAACTTCGCCTTATAAGTGTAATTTGTTACAGAGCATTGAAAGCATTAACAGAAAACGCAGTGCTCCGGTTAATCCATCCCCAAAACCCTCTAATAAAAAAAAATATTTCTACCAAATCGTTTGTTGACTCGCATTCAAGTGACAGTGAAGAGGAGTTTCCAGATGTTCCACCAACAAAAGAATCCTCTTGCAACTACTGTGGCAAAATTTATGGGGAGGTTATAGTAATGAAGCCTTGGACCTCTTGTCTGCAATGCGAACAAATTTGGGCCCACGAAAAGTTTATTCCCAATCGAAGTGCTATCTTTCTTTGCGATTCTTGTAAGCAATACTCTTACAAATGTTATGAATTTTATTTTTGCACTTTTTGTCAATGGAAGTTTAAAATATTTTTGTAAAGTCAAAAGTAACTGACTTATTATTAAAGGCATCATATGCGGGTAATGTGGTATACTATACCACATTACCAGAATAAGGTATACCACATTACCCGCCAATTTCTTCAAGGGCTTGTTTCCGTCTTTTGCAGTACTTTCTTAAATATTTCTGAAACTCGCGGCTCTACGGCTTTTGAAGCTAAGTTTATTTGAACTTAATAACGGTAGCATATTGTTGATAAATTTTCATTCAAATCAAATAAAATTTAACGATTTTATAGACGAAAATAAAATGGGTATACCACAATACCCGCAGTTACTCTATACAACTACGGGATATATACAAACGTATGAATTTTTGTACTGCATCCAGCTGCATGAATTTGAAGTTCTTCTACATACTAACAACCGGCTTACCTAAATACTAACAACCGCATTTTTTTACTTTGTTAATTAGGTCAAGTTTTGTGTTTCTTAAAAAAAAAAAGATATTTGAATCGCGTTAGTTTTCTAATTTTGTAATCTTATATGAACTTCTAAAACTACATCGGTAAAACTTTTGCAAATCGAAGCTACCTTCAACAATTTATGAAATTCAAACGCGCTTCGTCACAAGGACGAGCAGAATATTTAATGAGTTTATATGTATGTAAATAGGTACGTATATATACATACATATGTATGCATGTATGTATGTATACGACGTTTGTTCATAAAATTGTTTACCTTCCCGGCCAACGCGCATTTCGTTTTTGATTCCCGATTTCTTTCTTTGGTTATTTTAATATACAAAAACATACCTCCACCATATGTTGACATTATTAGCTATTTTGCGTTTTTACCTGTTATCATAAAAAATTGTCGAAGAATTTTTATTTTTTGGCCATGCAAAGCCATACTCTTATCTTACACATTATAGTCATCGGCCTTAGCCCCTTGCGACTTGTATCTAGCAAGCGCTTTAACAGTGGGTTCTACTTTACCGGAAGGAAAGGACTAACCGAAATTATAACTATAACCTTATCAGGACTGTCACTCCAGCAGCATTCCCCAAACATTTATTTTTAATAAAATAATAGGTGAAGTGAATAGTTTATGATGTCTCTATTCATTCCTATTTCTTTCTCTGATACTTTTCTCCTTTCCCCCTTGACTATCTACCCTCTTTCCAGAGCTCTAAATACAATAGGCTTTTAGCCTGAGTGTTTTAGAAACTACCAAATCTCTTGGAGCTCTTTGGCGCGACCAATTCAAATTTCAATAGTTTATAAGAATAATTTATACACAAAAACCTATTTAGGGCCAGTTTACCAGGGCAAAATTATTTACTATTTTTTGAAACTCTCAATTTCGGGGGTTTAAACTGAGTTTAAGAATTCAGCATAGTTAAGTTTGCACTGAAAAAAACTGTCTCTTTAAATTACAACTAAAATTTGCTTAGTTCTTCACAAAGCTACAGCTACCGATTAACTTGAACTTCATTTCGCGCCCTAACACCCAAGATGCCAAAACAGCAGATTTATGTATGTATGTATGTTCATACCTATGTATGCACTTGTGTAGGCGGCACACTGTACGTGATTATTTAACAAAATTATGTACTCGTATATGGCTTCTTTGACACTCTATTCATTCTGTTGCAGACGCAAATCTTAACCCAGTTGCATGAAAATATAACCAAATGGTCGGACGGTCGTTTAGCAAAGTAAGCAGCGTTGGGAACATGAAATACCTGTTTAGAACAATGAAAACACACTCTTAAAAGAACGCCAGAGATAGAAAAATTGAGAAAAGCTCGCCACTAGAGACAGGCAGCTTCAATAGAACACGGACCGACCGTAGAAACAGAAGATTGCTTTGAACGCCATATTCCAATGATGTGCACAAGCACTTTTTTTGTTGTAAATATAGCAATTGTGTAATCAACAACACTCACACTCAAAAGCGCAAAAGGCAAATTATTTAATATAAAAACTGCTTGTTCTCTATTAACAAAAACACAAAAGCACGTACTGCAATTTTCCTTATTTATAGCGAATGCCGCTTGGGCGTCGTTAGCGCCGATTGAGGTCGCTTTGGAGAAAGGTAAGTAAAGATGATGCGATGGAAATGTATAGTCTTCGCTGTGTCGACTTGCAGCGTTTCTGTAGGTCTTCTTTCCTTTACTTAACTGCCGCAAGCGTTCTTTATTTATTTATTTTCTTGTATTTGATAAAACGACGCCTCCTCACTCCTGTTTGGCGTTGGCAGCTTTTAAGTACTTGAGCACTTGAGTCTTTGATATTATTGTTAAAGCGTGAAAAATGTAGAAGCTTTATATGTCAAACTTAGTTTATGCTTTCGCCGTCTCAATCAATTACTATAAAATATTCCTTTTATTAAATTTTTTTTGTATTTTTTTCTTTTGATCTCACAGCTTCCTTTGCACTGCACGTCGTCGTGTAATTTATTTCATTTTAAATTCGTTTCGCTTGATTAAGCACCACACTTCACTTTTATTTTTAGCCACTTTGCTTTTCATTTATACGATTTCGACATTTGCTTTGTGACCACAAAAAATTTAATTCTTTTTATAACTATTTGGAAATTTTCAAAATCAAATGCGCTAAATACACCGACACGTTATACTAACAACACAACCATTTCCAACCAACTAAAATCTTCGCCGATGGAATTGAATACAAACGCGTTGCCAACAGTTGTGAAGATTGTTGCAAAAAGGAAATCGTCAAGAAATAAAGAAAATGTCAAATACGCGAGACAAATGTCAGACAGCCGGCAAAGAAGTTAGGTATATACAAGGTGGATTTAATAAGGTGACAGCATTCACCCAGCTGAATTTATCGCCGTAGGTATGGCTTACGTCAAAATGATATGCTTTGTTTGTATGTATTGGTATGTTTACATTCGTATGTTTACATTTGCTTGCTGATTTTGACATGATGCTTGCACCAAACGCAACAACAAATACATATAGGGTTTTACTTATATGTGTTTGCTGTCACCTGTAATAAATTCGCCTTGGGTATATATATCTGCAACCGGTATTTGCATATTTATGCGGTTCGGAGTATAAATAGAAAACCCTTTAAAGCGAATTGTTTTTGTTATTTTATAGTGATACAATTTAAGCATAATGTATAGTATAAGTTAAGGCTCATTTAAAGCTGGCAAAAGTGCAGCAAAAATAAAAATGGTCTGTACTTTGTTGTGCTTGAGTGCTATAGACAGCGACGAAATAAAAAGTAAGCAAATTTTTGACTATTAAGAGAACACAAAATAGAAAAAATGCATCACTGCTTCGAAACTTAAAAATAATGGTGCTCACTCTCACCAACCTAATCGTACGCACGTGTCAGCTGGCACGATGAAACTAATGAGAGCCCTATGTAAATGAATTGTCATCACCGTTCCGTTCCGTAGTATCGTAGATGACACACGTGGGATTTTGGATTGTTTCCATAGAATCGCGACAGCTGACTACTCTCTCACCACACAGTGTTGCCAAACAGTACATCTCGAAATCATTTACAAAATAAACTAAGAAAAAATTTAATTTCTATTGAAATAACTTAAAAACAATGTTGAATATTGTTAATTATAGATAAATGAACTATTTGCCTTTGGTGGTTTTTGGCTTTGGCATATTATTCAATGAAAAATTGTAACTGATAACGCGGATGCAAGACGCAATCATTAAAGGTGGTGGCACTAGACCAACAACAATGTTATGTACGTTTGATTGTCAAAACAAAGTATTGGGAAGCTAGAAAACAAATAATAAATTCGCCTTGCTTCATTCTGAACTGACAGCCACATGCACACGGCGAAAGAAAAAAAGAAAAACAAATCAGCTGACTTACCGACACCACCTTTAATAGATTTGCCTTGCACATATGTATGTGTGTAAAAGTATGTATAGAAAAATATCAATGGCAACCGATGTATTGTGTAAATATGTAACTTAAAGAACGCAGTTGTTTTCTACAGGATAAGTTTTGCTCAATTTTGTGTATCCTGCGGAAAAAGGAAAGGGACTACGATAGCATCGGTGAGTGCTGGCACTATAAGGCCCTTTCTACATACAACTTTCGCGTCCTATTGGCCTTCGCTTTAAGAAATTCGAGTGCTTGTTACGATGAACGCTTGGCAAAGTTTTGGTAGACAAAGTTTTATGCCGAAAAATAGGTAAATTATGCATAATAAAGCTAATAAAATTTATAATTTGCATTAATAGGTGATTTTACGAAATTTATCCTTATTTCAACATATTTTAAATAATTACATTTAAGTATTATTTATATATCTGATGATTAGCAATGCGACATTGTCCTTTGGCTATATGAACGTCTTCAGCTTTTGAAGCGACACCTACGCAAAAGTTGTACGTAGACGGATATTTACAACCGGCACACTCTACAGACTTTTTAGTTAACTATCATATTTGTTCGGGTTGGGCTATAAGTGCGCAGACTATTCCCACGACATATCCGGGCTGCTGTGGTGTGTGCCCACGCTGCAGAATAAATCGTCGGGAAACTACCTTCGTAGGGTTGCATTCCTACCAACTATGTAACTAAGGGTTTCATTCATATCTAGCGTCCCTAGATTTGTGCCGAAATGGAAATTTTGATCGATAAAATGCTGTTATTATTGCAATTATTGACAGACGAAAAATAATTAAAAAGGAATGAAGAAATTATTAAGTCTACCCTTTCCACCGCGTCGGTTATTAATCGGAAAAATTCCATACGCGTCATTCTAAATTGGTATAATAGATTTTTCAGAAAACTGTTTCCAATTTTACAAAATAAGTGCAACTGGCTTCAATGAACTTGTTCAGCTAGTTGGACCAGGTGAAGTGAAAGTGAATACGCATTAAGGGTTTCTGTATCTTTGGAGGAGAGTTTAAGCGTTACAGTAAGGTAAGTCAAATCGGACTTTAGATTTTTTATTATATGTATTTCGTTCTTAGAACAGTATCAAATTATTTCTATGCATGTTGGAAAGTCATTTGAGTCCAAATCATAAATGGGAGATTTATCTGAGAAAGTACTAAATGCAGATAGAATTGTGTTAGAATTTTCTGGTGGTAAAGGATTATGAATACTTTATCTACAGCTAATAGCTGTTGCAAAAACGGTAGGAAAAACGTTTAACAGTATACAGGGGGCGCCATCTTTTATGTCGGTATGAAAACATTGAATAACTTTGAAAACAAAAACAACTGATTTGTATAGGTGAGGTATTTTTATTTAGTTTGATTATTTACAATTTATTAAAACTATTTTTTGAATACAATATTAATCAAGTGGCCACCTTTATTAGCAATCACTAACTGCGATATTTTTTCTGCGTTTGTCGTCACCTTGTCAGGCATTTCGGGTTTTATAGCGTCGATTTCGGTTGTTTCGGTGTAAAGCGATCCCTGGTTGAAATTGTACTGAATTGACGTATCGACAACATGTATTTTGACGTCGATCGGTTGGTAAATAACAAAGTTATTCAGCGTTCACATACCGACATAAACGATGGAGCACCCTGTGATGTGCCGGTAGGATACGGTACTCTAGACAGGGCTAAATTACTGGGGCGGCAGCCCTTGGTCGGGAAAAACCCGATTCATTCCGGTAACGTAGAGCCGGCTGCCGTGGGAATGGTTAAACTCCTACCTATCCAGAATCGACCCCGACATACTAAACATATGTCCAGCATGTGAAGGCACCCCGCACAAAAACTAACCACCTTTTCACATGCCCCATCAAACCCACTCATCTAACACCTCTCTCCCTTTGGACCCAACCCGTCAAAACAGCTAGTTTCCTGGGCCTACCGTTAGATGAGCTAGACGAAGGCGACCGGTAATTACACTACACTGACAGGGCGAAGATACTGCTACAACAACAACAACAACAACATGGCACACCCTGTATGTCATCCTATTTCATTTCTCCTCAAGGCCCCGATGAATTTCAATATGATAAAGTTTCATTGTGTTATGGAGCGGATTCATTTAAACGTATATAAACATATACATAAATACCTATATTATAATTATTCTAATTGAGAGCAACTGCTACACAGGCCTCTGTCCATAGCTTTCTCTTTAAGTTTATATGAGCATATGCTTTTGGTGCTATTAATTTTTTTAATTCAACTTTCAAGTAAGAGCTACATTTTCAGATTTGTTAGTACGCCTTTACAGTAATGCCACAAGTAGTTTTCAAAACTGTTACAAAACTACAATAGAAAAAAAACACATTTTTTATGAACATTGATTTTAAAGCATACGAAGAATACCGCTCAGCAGATTTACAAACATTTCAAAAGTAATTTACATAAATTTTTTCAAAACTTATTTTACATTTCTTATGGCAACCCTGTTCTTTCGAAAATTTCAATTTTTGCATGGGTATGTATGCCTTGTTAATCAGGCTGTCGGTCGATAGTTGGCAGACTTTTTAGTTTGATTGAAATTGGTCTTCACATCCAATTATTCACCCGGCGGCGATTAAGTTTTCGTACTGTGCGCACCTTCATATCTTTTAAATCTGATTTAAGAGAGACCGACTAAATATCCGGCTGACAAATTCTGCAGTGTGTGGAGTGCTCTTATATAATCCATATCCCAGAACTAGACATCTTAACGTTAAATTTTTGATAAATTGCCAATCGAGACACCAAATTAAATGAAGTTGGCAATTCATGTCATGCAATATTTGAAGACTGTATTGCAAGGTGGATTTATTATAATAATAATAAATTCGCCTTGACTGTTTTGCCAATATCTGGTCTGTCATTTTTCATGTTTGACAGCAAGTTGGCTTATTTTTGTAATTTCCGTTCCTTTTGTTTGTTAATTCCCAAGGCTTGACGTCGCAGCGAATTCGGAAGGTGCAATCTTGTGTACATGCATTTTTTTGTTACAATTTACAACAAAGCAACAACAAGAAAATCGGCCGCTTTAACACTCATGGCATAAAATTGAAAACTCAGTTGCTCTACTGCCATTGCCTTCCATGAATTCGCCTTGCTTTGTTCTCTACATCCTGCTTCATAACTATTGAACACACCGTACAGCTGATGATGGACATGACCGCTCAACATCTGGTGAGATTTCTCTATATCATTAACGTTCCCCGCTCAACAGCTGGGCGAATATGCGGCATAAAAGAGAACAAAGCGTTTCCAAACATTTTCCGGAATATATATCATAGTTGAAATTGATTGTAATATAACATTAACAAGTAATTATTCGTTCATGAATATATGTATATAGGCGTATATGCATGCATAAATGTATGTGTTTCAAGCAACTCTGTATAAGTATGAGAAGATATTTTAAAACGTTTTTCTTTTTTAAATTTTGTTTGAGTTCTAGAGGTGTAAGGGAAATAAAATTATTAGACGCTGGTGCAGCAGCGGCAACTTTTTTAAATAGTTTATTTTAAATGACCAAACAAACCCTTGAAAAAATGAGTCGAAATTTTCAGTTATAGGAACAGGACCTTAAGTAGAAAAATTGCTTGGTGTCTATTTTGCTCGGTTTTGTTGTAACAAAATTGTTGTTAATTTAAAATCCAAGCAATAGGATGTCATTATTAAATAAAAGCGGAAATTTCAGGTGGACCGAGAAAATTACAGGGTTGTATTGAGCAGTAGTTATCCCTATTTGGGATTTGCGCTACATATAAAACGTGCGTTGTAGCAAACCAGCTCAGGTAAGAACTGCATTTTACAATTTTGTTGTTTTGTTGTTGTAATAAATTAACACAATATATTCTATGCTGTAATTTATACACAACGTTTTTGTTTCATTACATGCTTGACCCACTACCTGCCTGTCATTGCAACCCTGTGTGTAGCATGCTACTTTCTGTGAAGGCCTTGTTAAACATACCCAGCACAGCGGCCTTTTCATATGTTGAGCAAAATTCGTGTGATAATGTACGTTAGTTGTGAGTTCCGCAATCAAATAATATTTTGTGTTGTGAATAGCAGATGAATAATAAAACGGCAAGAATAACAGTATAGATAAACTAAAAAGCCTGTTATCAAGTGGTATTTTTTTATAACTAATTTCGTATATAAACCAGAATGGAAATTGTTGAGTCAAAGGTAGAGTCCAACAAAAAACAGATGAACGAATCGTTAACAGCGCCGACGCTGTCCGTAGAGAACAGCGGCAATAGTAACGTGACTAGTAGTAGTAATTCTGTTAAATGTGTTGCTGCTGCTGTGGCTTCAACAGCGGAAACAAGAACAAAGGATAATACAACAACAACAGCTGTAACAGTCGCAAATACTAACTCAACTGATTCAATTGCTATCGAGGATATGGATATCAAGATGCAAGAAAAGCCAACGAAAAGCACAGCCACTACGGAATTCGCCAAAGCTGATGAGCTGAAATGCCAACAACAGTCTGCCAAATTAACATCTGCTAATACTGCTGCAACAACAGTTATACAGATCGATGATGATATCCCCATTATATCGCTATCGGATGGAGAAGATGCAGTGGGTCAGCATACACCGTCAGCGATACAAAAACCTAGCCGCAAACGAAATAGCGCAGGTGCTGCCACAATTGATGATGAACAAAAATTTCGTTTAAAAAGGCGCAAGATTAAAGTGGCCGGTGCGCCAAAGATGCCACTCACGGGTAAGTACATAAACAAGTTTATTAATACTGAAATGAAACAGATTATGGTATATCTAATGTAATAAAACTTAATACATACACATCCAAGAAAATATTGCTTCCATTACAATATCAAATATACATATGTACATATGTACATACTCGCACAAAATATGCGATTTACATATTTCATATCGTTAACATAACTTTACATATGTGTAAATCCACTAGCATGCTGGTTTAAAATTTTTTTTTGTGCGCTAGGTTATGTTCGTTACATGAATGATCGACGTGAGATACTACGTAAGGAACTGCCCACCAAAACAGCGATTGAGCATACAAAAATTATCGGTGAAGAATGGCAGAAGTTGGGAGAGGACAAAAAAGCGCCCTATAAGAAAGCAGCTGAGCTGGATAAGCAACGGTGAGTGATTAATAAATAATCGAAAAAGGGTATGTAAGTGAATAACAACTTGCCTAGGTGACATCTACATATATGTTTTATACAAACATACACATATAAATACTTTTGTAAATGTACGTTGACGCTAATCGCTTCAAGTTCAAGCAATAAGCAAAGATGTTCGTTCATGGTAGTTTCGAGAATGCTCAATAACTAAGAATTTTTCCTAACTGAAGTACAATACTTGTAGTTAAATGCCTCACCATTTAATATACAACTTATTTGCTACCTACAGGCATTCTATTTAAACAATTATAAATATTAGAGACACAAAAGAAAAAGGATCTGAACCGTGCGCTTATATATGTATATGGATATGTGCATCGAGGATCTAAAGAAGTTAAAGCGTACCTACATATGTATGTATGTATATACATTGCTCTGGTCTGTGCAAAATAATGTTGCTAGGCAACTTTATTTAGGCATTAACTAGGCACACTTTTCGTTTACAAATTGCGGAGGTGAAAATGTTGTACCTATGCGAAGTTTGTACGCACATACAAATACAAATAATAGCATCGCATGTGAATTTTTAGCATACCTCTGTAGTGGAGAGGATATACGAGTGTACAATCAAAGTTAAAGAATTTCCATAAATTATGTATCTATCAATAACCATATACGTATATATTGAAATGTATGCAGGTACATATTGCTAAGATGTCCATGCTACATTTTGCATATATGCTCGTACATACATACATACATATGTAAGTACATTTGAAAGTATGTACCACGGATATTCTTAAATAACGTACATTTTAACAGGTTATGCAAGTTTCGCCGCTGTTGTAGTTGTAGCTGTAGCATTGTAGGGAGATACATATGTAAAGTAGCACAACATTGTTTCTTGTAATTATTGAAGGGGAAAATTTGAATGTTAGAATAATATGATACTCTTTAACATAGCTATTGAATGTATTCAATAGGTGCAATGAGAAATTCGATATTCATGTACGCCACTTGTTAGCTTTCTTATCTATACTTGAGTAAAATTAGTCACAAATGCAGTGACGCGATTATATTTTTTGTAGTATTGAGGGGTTACATACGTCCAGGAGCGGCAAAAATGCGGTAAAAGAAAAACTGTTTTTAGAAGGGATAACAATAGAAATAAATATAAAAATATTATACATTGTTTATTAGTACTTAAATTTTATAAAAAAATGTATTTAAATTTTATAAAAAAATTTATTTAAATTTTATAAAAAAATTTATTAAAATTTTTTTTTACAAAACTTAGTATTATAATTATATAAAAATCACGTGACCCAAAGTACAATGAAAAAAAAATGCTCCACGGTCTGCATACTTTCTCCTTGAAATGTTGATGGATCTGTAAAAAAAAAAATCTTGTAAAATAAAGTTGTAGTTATAGTCTGTGGAGCCGGATTTTTGCATTTCGCAAAATTTTGCAATTTACGGCATTTTAAAAAAAAAGTATGCGTTTTACGTCATAAATGTCACACTTTAATTATGTTTATAAAAATTTGTAATAAAAATTTCAAAAATTCGGCTCGGCAGACTATAGAGAAAACACTCTCGAATATTAAAAAAAAAACCGCATCAAAAAATATTAAAAACTGTACGAGTTATCATGCCGATAGTGCCGGAAAAAGTAGTTTCGAGAAAACCGAGTTTAAAGTTAGTACTGGAGCACTCGGACCGCTCTCTACCTAGTTAATGGGCTGTAGAAGCTATAATATTGGGAATTTCCGCAATAAATATCACAGTATATTCTCAAGATTCTATGCTTTCGAAATATCGAAAAAAATCGATTTCTTGAAGATTCCTGGCGTATGTAACCCCTTAAGAAGCATTCCCCCTACGCGCATGGTGAATGTTTATGCCCTTTAAGGCGGCCTGCGTTTCTGCGTGACTAATATTCAGTAGTGCGAGATGCACATAAAATAGGAGAAAAAGTTTTTATCTATAGCAGACGCCTCTTGGGAGGCAAAGGCAAAATTCCTAGAGGATTTCGTAAACTTCCCATCACAACTGCTGGTATTTGCTCTTCGAAGGCGGCATAAATTTGTAGATCCCAAATTGTGCAACCACATCAAGACGCGCGCCACAAATTGAAGCGAAGCGAGCACGATCAAATAACCAAAGCCTGTTTGTTAAAATTAAAAAAAAAAAATTGTATATGCAATGTAAATAACAAAATACATACAGACAAGTGAATATTCGTTTTTCTGTTTCATTTTTTTCTTTTTTTTCACTTTTTGCATTACTTTTATAATTGAATGGGCAGGAATGTATACAAAATTTTATATAATAAATTTGTAATAATTAATCAAATTTTTTTTTATAAATATAAAACTTTTTATTCATAAGTATAAAATTTTAATTATACTAAATTTTTAATAATTCAAACAGTTTTGTTTTCTTAATAACTAATACAGTTATTTATCGTTATCTAACCCATCATCTTTGTTCTATCTTCCAGCTATCTCGCCGAATTGGACACATTCCTTAAAGAGCGGCCCGATGTGTTGGCCTGCGAGCTGGCCAAGGATAAACAAAAAAGCAAAAGTCCCGGCGAAGCTGGAAAACCGGTGTTGAAGGAGAAATCACAATCGATTGGAAACATCAAATCACCGAATAAGGAGCCAAATGCCACCACAGCCGTCAGCAAAGATAAAACACGCCACAGCTCGGAAAAGGATAACTCGCCGACTCCAGCTGCAACAACCGTGGACAATAAGCCGAGACGTAAGCGCACACCAACACCACCCAAGACAGGCGGCAAACATAGTAGCAATAACAACAACAACACCGCTTACGCTAACACAAACAACAACAACAGTAACAACCACAATTCCACCTCCAGCAGTAATCACAATAGCCACTCAACAACAACTGCAACAACAAGCGCTAATTCTGCAGCATCACTCTTAGCCGCAACAGCCGCAACACCCGGCGAAATTCCAATTTTCACTAATGAGTTTCTGGAACACAATAAAGTTTTCGATATGGAATTGCGTACGCTACGCAAATCCAAAACAGATGTGGAGCAACAGAATGCTGTGCTGGAGAAACATGTGGAGAATATGAAATTTGGTGTGGAGAAAATGACCAACGAAAATGACGAGCTAGCGGAGAAGAATCGTTTGCTCGAATTGTATTTGGATAAGTTCAAGGCGAAGTTGGCGCATGCGTTGTCCAGCTTGTCCATACCTACGCAGCCGAATGGCGCAACAATGGACAATATCGAGAAATATATGGCTGATTTGTACAAGATGGCAACGACAAACACACATGGACCGGCTAGCCTCAATAAGGCTAAAGATATTATACGGAAATTAGATTTACAGATTAATTTGTAAATGAGAATAGTTAGTTTTGAGGGGAGAGTTTTGTGTGGGAGAGTTTTCTGAGCGAGTGAGATTTAGTAATTCTAAAAGTTATTTCCATTTAGTTTAATGCATTTGTTAGTTATGCCGTGTTTCGTTCCCTCGATAGTCGGGGTCTACGTTACCGGAACAATCCAAATTAATTTAAGTAGGTCTGTATGTATATCCGGCCAGGCATTGTTTTTTCAGCAGCACTCCCTAGACATTTATGGGGGAATTGATTGCGCTGTTAGAACAAAAACAACAACCTAGTTTTGTGTGCATCAAAATCTCATTTATCAAATGTGTTTTGGGGACATTACAACAACATAAATGGTAAACTACTTTGCAGTTTAGTCGATACAGACTAAGAAAGAGTAAGAAAGCAGACAATACGAGTGTCGTTTGAAAAGTACATGCAAAACATAAGAACTGCTTAATTTTTTTGGGGTAATCCTTTTTTTTCGACTTAGTCTTCTTTTAGACTTTTACACTCCATCCAACGCTTTTCTAGTTTGTTGATCGCTACCGAATTATAGAATTTGTGCAAGTCTGAAAAACAGCCGTTCGTTTGTGCCACCTCGTTTGAATAAAATCTTTTTCCCGCTTGCCATTGCTTCGAATTGGGGAACAAATAGTAGTCCGAGCGAGCCGAGTCTGGAGAATAGGTGGGATGTGAAACGAGTTGGAGCCTAATTTCCATTAATTATGCGACCACCACAACTGGTTAGGCATGAAATTCCACACACGAAATTCTTGGGTTTCATATTCACATTCATTTTTGGGTTTTTTTTTTTGAAAATCACTCGACTTTCTCGATTCAAACGAATGCCAAACACAAAGAAATAGACCGATTTGGCTGAAACTTGGTGTGTGTTCTGCCAAGAGATGCTACTTACTAAAAACAACCTCGATATGCGTCAGTAGTGGCAACTCACTGATTACGCACGGACTTTTCAAAGGACTTTCGGAATGAATTTCCGAAAGAAATATTGTTGTTGTTGTACAGTATAGAATATTTCCTAAAATTCTTTAGAGGATGCTGCTAAAGTGATGATATTTGGGCGGCTATAAATATATTCGAATCTAAAATTAAATTATTGTGTGAAAGTACCAAAACAAAAAAAAAATCGAGTTTATGAACTGTTTGAAGTGGAAATCGAAAAAATTAAGCAGTAGAGCAGTTTGGCTCAAAAAATTACCTAAACTTATTTTAAATTTCTTGTTCAATAATCTATGATTGCGTGGGCGTAGGAAATGAATAGAAAAGCTGATTATGAGCGATGGAATTTAAAAGGTCCACCAGAGATGCACCGCGAAATTGTTGTAAAAACGCAAAAACATTTTGTTTTTTTCATCTATTGATAAAATCAACGTTAATGTGCATCGCTGCGCTAAGCAACAAGCAACGCTTAGTTTAGAAGTTTAAGTTGTGCAGGTTTGGTTAAGATTTTTTTTTAAGGTTACGTTCGTCTCATTTTTAAATTCCTACTAAGTATTTTTGCTCCTTATTGATATTAGTATTTCTATATTTATGGGTTTTATTTGGTATTATTATGTTTGTAGTCTAAATGAAGCATTTATTTCTAGTGTGACTAAATTAAAAAAAAAAAAAAAAAATCTTTAACAAATCAAAATCAACACTCTAAATCATATCAGAGTTTGTACATAAAAATAAATAAATAAATAAAATTGGTATTTTCGTAAAATTAAGGCTTCTTAAAAATTGAATAATAATTTTTAGCAACAAAAGCTACCGTTTACGAATAATATCAAATAATTATTGACTAATTGTGTGAATTAGTGTGTGATTGTCCAAAGAATATGTAAGCGAAAAATATTTAGAGGTATTTCAAAAGTATTGCAGTCGTTGCGTTTCCATGTAAGCTGATTTTATGTGCAAAATGGCCACTAGTTGATGGCCAGACAAGCTTTTACATTTAATTTTTTTTAAGTTTGCATTAAATTTATTAAAAGGCATCAATGTATTTTTTGTTTTTGTCTCTTAGGTTTTTTGAGGTTCAATCTTAACACGCTGGCAAAAAACATGCTGGCAAAAAATGTGAATGGGCTCAATATAAAAAAATTAAATTTAAGCAATAAAAAGCGAAAAAGTAAAAGACGTTTGTGGAATTATAAAAATAAATAAATTAAAAATATTAAATAAAAATAATATAAATTTAAAAAGAAATATAAAAATAAATATATTAAAAAATAAATACAAAAATGAATAAATTGAAAAATAAATAAATTAAACAATAAATAAATTAAAAAATAAATAAATGAACTAGAAAATGAATATAAAAATAAAAAATTAAAAAATAAATGAATTAAAAAATACATATGAAAATGAACAAATTAAAAAACTAAATATAAAAATAAATTAATTAGAAATAATTATAAAAATAAATAAATTTAAAAAATATATAAAAATAAATGAACTAAAATATAAATAAATTAAAATAAATGTAAAAATAAAAAAAATTAAAAAATGAATGAACTAAAATATAAATAAATTAAAATAAATGTAAAAATAAAAAAATTAAAAAATAAATGAATTGAAAAATAAATGTAAAAATGAATAAATTAAAAAATAAATAAAAAAGTATGCAATGAGCTTCACATTTTTTACATAAAATGCAGCGATGACACAACGAACTAATGCGTGTTACATATAAATATTTTATTAAAAAAAAAAGAAAAATATTAAAAAATATATATTTAAGAAAAAATATAAAACGAAAATAAAATAAATAATAAAAAAATATTTAAAAAAATATTATATTTAAAAAAAATATTTAAAAATATTGTGTATGTATGTATAAAAATAAAAAAAAAAATTGAAAAATCCATATTTAAGGTACAAAAAATATCAACTCACAAATTTTACATAAAAAAAACCTCATGCGCTATGTTTCTTTAAATCCAATAAAATTACTATTGCGCCTGCCGCAATTTGTATTGAATTTTTTGTGAGTTAAGTGGTTAGGGGTAGTCAGATGCCCGAAAAAATGATGATTTTCAATAATTTTTTTGCTAGTCAATTGCTTTAAAAGTCACAGTGATCACAACTTAAAAAAAAACATATATTAGTTTTGAGAAAAAGGCATTTGTCGGACTCACTTCAAATTTTCACATAATATTTTTAAGATATTATACTTAAAAAAAATGCAAAAAAAATTTTATAAAATTCTGACTACCCCTAACCTCTTAGGTTTATACACGGTGCAACAGAAGTCATCACACAGTTGGAGGCTACAATTATTTTTGCTCCTAACTTTAACTTTGGCAAACACTATTTTCTCATATCATACAAATCTTTAATGTAATTAAATTTAGTGAAGCAACAAATCTTAACTTTGTATTGTATTATCGTCAAAATTTGTAACTAAAAAAAAAATTAAGTTTATGTTGATGGTACATACGCCATGTTAGGTTTTTCAACTTAAAAAAAATGTTTTTTTTAAATGTGCATAATAAATAAAGCTAAGTCGAATACTAAAATATGAAAAAGAAATAAAAATAATGTTAAGTGCTTACATACATGCGTGCACATACATAAACCTATTCAGATTTAGTGATACAAAAATTGTACAAAATAAGAAAAAAAAAAATTTGAAGTTTCGTTTGTTAGTTTGGCTCAGCAATATTGGTAAAAATATATAATTATTGTTATGAAGGCGCATTCTTCATTGAAGGTGGTGGCACTAGACCAACAACAAGGTTCTGTACGTTTGATTGTCAAAGCAAAGTATTGAGAAACTAGAAAACAAATCATGAATTTGCCTTGTTTCGTATTGAGCTGACAGCCACATGAACACGGCGAAAGGAAAAAAACAACTCAGCTGATTTACCAACACCACCTTTAATGAATGCGCCTCGATTGTTATTATTGCATTTTAAAAATCTGAATTCGCTTCGTTACTTTATTTCTTTTAACAAACATTCCACGCTCTAGAAGTTTTTATTGATGTAAATTAACTAACTAAACTAAAGAGTGAGAACAATTAAAAAATAATAATTGTAAAATAGTTAGCTATTAAAATTAAATAAAAAAAGGTTGCTCGAAGAAAACATTTATTTCGAACTCAATGGAAGATTAATTAAAAAAATATTTAAACTGAATTATTTTATGGGGACCGAAAAGTAATGTCGCAATGCATCTTCACCGTTTATGAGTTCATTGCGTAGTTGAAAATCGTGACAGACCAGAGACATTTCTAAGTTAAAGTGACTTCACTTAACCCTAAATTTTCTTTCGCCATTTTGAGTGAAATGGCTAGCCAAATCAGAAGAGCTTCATACGCGCCTCTACATGCTTTTGGAGTTTCACCAGGGAAGTAATGCAGGAGTTGCTACCAAAAACATTTGTGATAGTTATCTAAGGGCCTTAGCTGTTCGCAAATGCCAAGGTTTGTTTTCTAAGTTTAAATCTGGTCGTTTCGACCTCTGCGGCTCACATCGATCAGGAAGAGCAATGCCGAATTACGGGAGGAAGTGGAAGGAAATCGGTGTCATATAATCGAAGAACTGTCAAATACTCTTTCAAAGGGTTATATGCAGTTAGAATTTTCAAAAAATCGATTTTTTTTAATTTTATTTTCTTAATTTTCAAAAAATTGATTTTGTTTTTCTTAATTTTCAAAAAGTAGACTGTTTTTATCTTTATTTTTTACTTAATTTTCAAAAAATCGATTTTTTTAAATTTTATTTTCTTAATTTTCAAAAAATTAATTTTGTTTTTTTAATGTTCAAAAAATCGATTTTTAATTTTTTTTTTTTTATCTTAATTTTCAAAAACTTGATTTTGAATTTTCAAAAAGTAGACTGTTTTTATCTCTATTTTTTTCTTAATTTTCAAAAAAACGATTTTTTTTAATTTCTTTTTTCTTAATGTGCATATCCTCATCATGTTGGTCTGAAACTGGGTCACCTCAGGAGGTAAAATGACCTTGCCATGGTAGAGGGGACTGCCATGGTCGACGTTTCCCCTTTCCCCCCTAAAAAACTTAGTCCGCCACGCTTGCCACGTCGAGCAGCGCGGACGATTATGAATATGTAAAATGAACAAAAAACACCTAGCCTCGGAAAACCAAGGCACAATAAAACAAAAACCTAATCCCTCGGGAAGGTCAGGTCTTTCCACAAAAAAGACCACTCACACAAGCGGAGTGAAGCCTTTGGCTAAGCCAGGGCCTAGTTCCCGCTCCGTCCCTTCAGGCACTGCCTCCACGGCAGCGAGGTCTCTTGCTGGCCTCCATACCAACAACCCCAACCCTGTCATAAGACAAGTTGGGGACAACACTCCATCCACGTCTGGTGCCAGTAATAGACCCCCCCTCGCAACACAACTCTTGGGAAGCAAAATCTGCCCTGTCAAAAGACAAGCAGATCTTGCTGTCCCTGTCACTCCAGGTGACACGGGAGCTCCGGGAGGAGAAACACCCACAGCAACGTCGGCAGCACCGGACCACATGGCTCAGCCAATGGCTCCTGGTGCCTGCCCTTCTGACACCATCACTGCCCCGGGTAGTACCCACCCCCGGAAGCAAATAAGTGCCTCAGAAAGGTACTATCGTACCAGGCGATCAGCCTTCAGAATCCTGGAGCGACTGAAGGACATCAGACTAGGGGACCTGACTGAGGAACAGTCAGACTCCAAGGCGTGGGCTGAAGCTTTCATCACCGAACACCGGGAGAAGGCCAAAATAGACTCTGCGCAAGGTAAACGCAAACGATCGAGTGAAGGGGCATCGGCTGCAGCCAAAAGAACAAAGATGCTCGCCACTCAGACCATAAATGTTACCGCAAAGAAGTCCTTCGCAGATATAGCGAAAGAAAGCTACATACGGGTGTTGATCGATCGCAGTTCCCATGATGGTGCGATCTCTCAAGAAAACTGGGACCTGATAAACAGGAGTCTTTGGAAGGTGTACAGGGACATCCTGAAAGAGAATCCAGGACCTCCACCCAGCTGCTCGGATGCGGGATGGTTTCAATCCCGCGTCAAACTAATAAGGTGCGCTGATCAGCGATCCGTGGACCTTTACACCCTGGCGATTAATCGCATAGGGGAACCTTGGCCGGGGGCACGCCTTGATGTCGTCCCTCGAGAAGACATTCCCAACCGGCCAAGATCGAGAGCCTGGATACCAGACTTCCATACTGACACAGAGGAAGTACTGGAATTGATTAAACTAGGCAACCCTGAGCTACCTACCAGCGACTGGAAGGTAGCAAAGATTGGCGAAGTGGACGGCAAGAGAAGACTTGCAGTGATAATCCTAAACGAGGAATCACTAGACCCACTCGCCAAAAGCAAATGGAACATAAACTATGGTTTCCAATCACTAACTCTCCATGTCTACAGACAGGATGTAGCAAATAAGAACACCTCCACAGAAAATACAACCACATCTGCAGAGGCGAACGAAGTTGTCACAGACAACGATGAGGTGGCATCCAACTCCGGCATGGTTGGTGAAATCTTTGAAAGGGCTACCTTAGAGGATATGGGGGAGTACTCTGATCTCTCCGCTATGGAGGATGAGGAGTCTCTCCCCCCTACATCCGATGAAGAGAACGCCGACCAAACCGTGGTTGGCTGCCCTTCAATAACGCATACAAGCGATGGTGAGGGTTGTACAAATCAATCTTCACCACAGTAAGGCGGCCTCGCGGTGAGTACATTTTTGAATTCATTATGTGCAACAATATTTATATTAGCAATATAGGCAACACCCCTACCTTTGTAACTACTACAAGAAGGGAAGTTCTAGACATCACTTGTGTCAATGAACAAGGGGCGCAAATCTTACAAGAATGGAGAGCGTCTAAAGACAACTCCTTCTCAGATCATAGGCCCTAATGTACAATACAATATTTCATTACCAACTAAGAAGTGCAAGCCGGTCATAAACCGCAGACGCACAAACTGGGGCGTGTTTGAAACCACACTGGCCAGCAAACTCCCTGGCGCGACATACCAAATTGACTCCGAGCTACAGCTCGACACAGCGGTTGACGAGATAACCTCAGCATTTCAACAAGCTGCGAAAGCAGCATGTCCTCAGAGAACAAGAAGAGGCAAACCGAAACCCCCTTGGTGGTCCACTGACATAGCAGACCTTAGAAAGGAGTGTAGAACTATGTATAACGAAGCGAAGAGAACTAACTCGTGGGATAGATACAAAGAATGTCAACGTAGATTTAAGTATGCCATAAGGGCAGCAAAAACAGCGTCTTGGAGAGATTTCTGTCAAAAGATATTGTAGAAAGTGTTTCGGAGACTAGTAGGCTCCGGAAAGTCCTATCAACGAGCCCAAGCAATCCTAGCTACCTCATAAAAGAGAACGGCAACTGGACAACTAGCAGTGCAGAAACACTAGAATTACTAATGCAGACACACTTTCCAGGTTGTTTCTGCAACAAAGACAGTAGAACTCAAACTATAGTTCACAACGGGAATCCCCCAACAGATTTCATAACGGAGGATAACATAAACTTTGCCATTGGCAGCTTCAGACCTTACAAATCGCCAGGTCCAGACGGAATCATCCCCGCTGATCTGCAACATACAAGAGATATGATCGCACCTATACTCGCCTTAATCTTCAAGGCGGCGATACAACTCAATTATATCCCCAAAAAATGGGCGGAAGTAAAAGTGGTATTCATTCCCAAGGGAGGGAAAACCACACACACGAAACCGAAGGACTTCAGGCCGATTAGCCTATCATCCTTTCTGTTAAAAGCCCTAGAGCGTTTACTAGATATGCATATCAAAGGAGAAATTGGCAATAAGCTATCACTGTCCCAACACGCATACAGCAAAGGCAAATCAGTGGAAACAGCGCTCCACGCGCTAGTAGACACGGTTGAGAAATCACTTCACTATAAGGAATACACCCTTGCTGCCTTTCTAGACATCGAGGGTGCCTTCAATAATATTTATCCGGAGGCTATTACAACTTCGCTAACGGAAATGGGTGTAAACAGGGCACTAGTCTCGTTTATAGAACGAATGCTAACTGGGCGAACAATAATCGCAAATTTGGGTGACACAACCACCAAGAAATTCCCGATTAGGGGCACACCCCAAGGTGGGGTAATCTCCCCACTTCTGTGGAACTTAACTGTCAATAATCTTCTTCAAGAACTGGAAAAAAATGGGAGGGAAAATAATCTCATATGCCGATGATATTGTTATAGCAATCTCGGGGAAGCACCTTCCAACTTTATGCGATCTTCAACAAAGATCTCTCAATAGACTATCACTCTGGTGTAAAAGTCGAGGACTTGAAGTAAATCCGGAAAAAACGGATCTGATACTATTTAGCAGAAAACATAAAACACCTGCTCTTAAACACATATTCCTAGGAGGGAAACCACTTAGAGTAACAGAAAAGGCGAAATATCTAGGGCTTATACTGGATAGGAAGCTGAATTGGGGGCCCACAGTCGCAGATAGAGTACGCAAATCTATGATGGCGTTGTACTCCTGTGGAAGGCTAATTGGAAAGAGATGGGGATTGGAACCCAGAATGGTACACTGGCTGTACACAGCAGTGGTTAGGCCTATTCTCTACTATGGCATTGTAATATGGTGGAATGCCCTTGAGAAGGGGGTGAACATCAAACAACTTGACAAGGTTCAGAGACTAGCATCTGTTCTCATAACTGGCGCGATGTCAACCGCACCATCGAAAGCATTATATGCGACATGAAACTTCCTGCCAGTAGATCTGCAGGCAAAATATATCGCGCGCAGCACGGCAATAAGGCTGAACACTCTAAGCAAGTGGTCAAATAAGAGCTACGGTCACGGCAAAATCCTGGCTGGCACTTCGGAGATTCCCGGATTGGTGGACTATGCACTCCTGCCCACACTTGCCATTACATCGTTCACGACTCTCCTACACTCAAGGGAAGAGTGGGAACGGGACGATGTAAGACAGGTCGAGTCTATCCATGTATACACAGATGGCTCAAAGCTCGAGGGAAGGGTGGGTGGAGGTGTATACTCCGAGCATCTGGGGATCTTCTTCAGTTTTCGGCTCCCCGACTACTGTAGTGTCTTTCAGGCCGAACTGATGGCAATAACGAAAGAAGCGACACTGGTACAGTGTGATGCGATATCCGGAAATGACACTTACATTTTCACTGACAGCCAGGCGGCGATAAAATCCCTCACAAAACAGTCGACAACCTCCAGGGTAGCCATGAAATGCCGCACATCTCTTAACGAGATGGCTGAGTCCTTTCGCCTAAGGATAATATGGGTTCCTGGCCATCGCGACATTGAGGGTAACTGTAGACCCGGTGAACTAGCGAGACTCGGCACCAAGTTGACCGATGAGTACATAGACAATGACATAGGCATTCCCTTACAAACATGTAAGCTACTTATCCTTGAAGAAATCGTAAGGAAAGCAAACGCAAGATGGCGTAATGAAGCCACCTGCAAAATCGCTCATCAACTGTGGCCGACTCTTAGTGCTAAACGCACAGAATCTTTGCTAAGCCAAAATAAACGCAATCTTAGCATACTGATCTCAGTCATAACGGGACATTGCCTAATAGGTAGGCACGCCCAAAGGATGGGTGTGCAAGCACACGACTTCTGTAGAAGTTGTCTTGATGAGGAAGAGGAGGAGACAATCTTGCACCTTCTGTGCCATTGTCCTGCTCTATCCAGACGGAGATTTGCTATTCTAGGCAAACAATTTTTTAACGAACTGGAAGATCTCAGTTCCACAGAAATAGGAGATCTTCTAAAATTTTTGAAAAGCGCACAATGGTTTTAGGAGAAATAGGGAAAGCTCCCCCACGCGGCATCACAATGAGCTATGAGCCTGAGTGTGTCCCAGAAGACAACCGCTTCAACCTAACCTAACCTAACCTAATGTGCATATATTTATGAATACACACAGAAAATTTAACAACGTTCCGGTAAATATTTTCGAAGTTACACGCAAATCTGAAAAGGCATTTCAGAGTGCTTGAAAGTGGTTTTCAAACTTTGAACCCGTTTTTCTTAAAACGGTGTTTTCAAAGTCGGTGACCAACATTACTCGAAAACGGCTAATCCGATTAGGCTCAAAATTTTAAAACGAGCTTCTTAAATATGTATTTTAGTAATTGATCGCAGATTTTTTGATCAAAAATCGATTGTTTTTTTTTGAGAAACCGCGATTTTCTCAAAAAATTTAGTTTGCTTATTGCTTCGATTAATTACTAAAATTAACATTACTTCAACGAAATCTATTTGGTTTTTTAATTTAAGAAGATCCAGTTCAGAGACATAGTGGTCACGGCAAAATGTGTTTTTTGAGAGGAGCTCCCGGAGATCAGCTGTAGCTCCTTTCCAAATAAATATTTTTACTAATACTAAGCCTTAAAATACAGTTAAAAGGTGACATAATAAGTGTACAAATTTTTACAATAGAACAATAAATTTAAAAATTTTCTCAGAGAAAATTCTGGAAAATTCGTTTATTTTCCGGCTTCTAACGCTATATAACTACTTAAGGAAATGTCAAATACTCTTTTACAACAAATTGTTTGGGTTCCACATAATCTGTCTGAAGAAAACGGAGCTAACCGCTCTACAACATGCAATTTATTGCTTTAGCGCTAGAATACAGAACCGTTCATTCGTTGGGAATGGGATCTGTATAATAATCCAAAACGCAAAATGTAGTGGCTCTCTCCGAATCAATCTCCACCATTACTCGTTACAATGATACGGGTAGCATCGCGAAACGTTATGGAGGTGGTCATCAAAAGACTGCAACGTCACGTGAAATGGTTCAAAAAGTGACAAAGCGAAATCTCCGACGAAGTGCCAATCAAATGGCGAAAGAACTGAAAAAGTCGAGCCTTACAAGATCCAAAAGGCGCACGATCTCACACCAAAGCAGCAACAAGTCAGACTTTAGAGAGCGATGGAGTCGCTTCGCTTGGCCGAAAACGGTCAATTTTCGAACATTGTGTTTTCAGACGAAAACATTTTCCAAATTGAGCAGTTTGTGAACTCCTAAAATGATGGATTTTATTTGAACGACCGTTCATACCAGAATTTGAGTCATCGATTGGCCACCAGGAGGCAGCAACCGCCACAGCTAATGGCTTGGGCCGCTGTAACCGCAGATGGGCGCTCCCCAATCCTTTCATCCAGCCTTGCGACAAGGTAAATGTGAAATATTATCGGGAAAGTTTTCTAGAGATTGCTTAGAAGCCGTGGGCAGACAAGCATTTCGGTGACAGACCATGGTGGTTTCAACAGTACTCGGCTCCGTCTCACAAAGCTCGAGTGAACCAAGAATGGCTAAAAAACAACGCTCCGAACTTCACAACATCCACACAATGACTTTCAAATTCATCAGACGCGAATCCGACGGATTATTCTCTTTGGGTCATTTTGGTCTCGAGGCGTTGCAAAAAACAACTATCCGCGAGTGGGAAAAAATACCTGCAAGTCACATTGGGGCAGATTGCGATTCGTTTCTGGACCGTCTCAAGGCCATAGTCAAGGCAAAAGGTGGTCATATCGAGCAAAAGTAAATTGATTCTTAATTTTGTATTATTTTCACACATTTTTTACTTTCAATTGAAAAAAAGTAATTTTCCAAACTAAATTTATGGCCTTTTTAATTGGTTACACTTTGAGTGCCGGACCCTGTAAAGCAAGAGCGCACTGCGCAAGAAAACCCCTGGAAAAAATATTGGATTGGGATGAAAGGTACTGCCTCACTCAGATACTGCGTGCCCGACATTGCGCCAACGGGTTTCCATTTATTTTGTTCCTTGCAACATTTCCTAACAAACAAAAAAATTCAATATTTGTTTGATATGAAAAATATCATCTCCAGATATTTTACTGAAAGCCCAATAGAATTTTATCGATCCGCCAAATTTGCACATTAGATGAATATTAAAAGGTTGTTGCCAACGAGGGTGATTACATCTTTGACTAAAAAAAGACTTTTAAGAAATTTATTTACTGTAAAAAACGACATTACATTCTGGTTCCCCTAATATTTCATTACGTGAAATCAGCAAGTTTTGAAGTTTCTTAGAAGTTTATAGCGAACGTAAACATAAAAATAAAAAACCCTATTTTTGTTGCAAACATTTTTCCTAATGCTTATAGTTAAAATATATGCTGAGTACGAGTCGAACTGCATCATAAATACGTCTGCCCTAAACATCTCTACCCCAGTGGCATCTAGCGGGGCGATTTCTGTGAAAATCTCGATGGTGTATGACTTTGCTGCATTTTACTTGTATAGTATACTAGCAAACCCGGCCCCCTTCGCTGGGCACACTAAAATAGAATAGATATGGTTTAGAACAGAAAATATATGGTTTTCATATTATTTATTTCTTTATTCTTTATTCAAGCGCTTTGGCATAAACAAAATTGTTTTTTTCTATTTGTTTTTGAGTAAATATAAAATATAAATTGAAAATAAGGAAAAAAGAAGATTGTTTTTAAATTTCAAATCAACGCATATGAATAAACAATCGTCTTTTTTCCTGATCATCCATGAATTTTTCGTTTCAATTTATATGTTTTATTAAGCATTGGAGCTTTTTTAACCATTATCCATTTATATTTTTCAAAAAAAAAAAAAAACGAAAAAAATTGTTTTTTCCACGAACACATAATTTCATTCGGATTTCACATTAAATTCTCAAATTTCGTAAGAAATTATTCACTGTTCCAAAATCCACTCCAAAAAAATTCACAAACAATTTTTACATGTTGCACTTACGTTTTTTCCTTATGGCATCCAAATCAGAAAGAAATATTGACACATTGTAACTCACACTGTCAATTTGACAGTTCAGTTCCGCCCCAAGCGTTAAAAAAGTAAGCGACATTATGGCTGGCTCAAAAGAACGCTGTACCCGTTGCCACTGCTCCGAATTACAACCAAACTTTACGAAACCCATTTTCAATATTTACTTAACAATGTGCATAAGTTTGGTTTAATTCGGTGCAAAGACACGGCGGGTCCACGTTTTGGCATATATTTCGAGACCCTAGTCATCAATAGGTATGAAAATTACCCCGTATTAAAGCACTTATCAACAGCTTTCATTTGATATCCATATTGTACAAACACATTCTAGGGTCCACGTTTTGGTCTGTATCTCGAGACCCTAGTCACGGAGCGGATGGAAATACTCTGAACTAAAGCATTCACCAACAGCTTCCATTTGCTACCCATATTGTACATACACATCCGAAGGTTACCCGGCTCCACGTTTTGACCTATATCTCGAGACCCCAGTCACGGAGCGGCATGAAAAATACTCTGAACTAAAGCATTCACCAACAGCTTCCATTTGATACCCATATCGTACATACACATCCGAAGGTTAACCGGGTCCACGTTTTGACCTATATCTCGAGCCCTATCCACCAATAGGTATCCAAACTATACGGAAACCATCTTCAATACCTTCTTAACAATGTGTGTAAGTTTGGTTTAATTCGGTGCAGACACGGCCGGTTAGCGAACACACACAAAAAGTTGATTTTATTTTATATATAAGATTTTTTTCAGTTTGTGTCCGAAAAATCCAAATATCTTACGGAACCCTATTTTTTTCCAAAATAAAATGTAATCCATGTTACTCTTGGATAATGTAGTTTTCGAATGGTGAAAGAATTTTTAAAATCGGTCCAGTAGTTTTTGAGCCTATTCGTTACAAACAAACAAACAAACAAAGTTTTCCTCTTTATAATATTAGTATAGATAACAATTTTTAATAATGCTTGGAAGGTTACTGGACGATGATACTCCATATTTATTAGCAATTTATTTTTTCTATCTCTGTAATTAAATTACATTTTTGCATAATGAAAAGGTATATATTTTGCCATTGTTTAACTGCTACGAACACTTGTTTTTTTTCACTGAAGCGATAATCACAACTTGAAGAGCAAGCGTGAAAGCAGTTGTACTCACGTTGTAGAGGAGGCAGACCGTTAACTGGCTCTCAGCGATTTTGAAGGAATAAAGTGATTGGCTGACGTAGCAGGGGAGATTGAGTTAGTGATATACGCAAAAAAAATCAACATAGCCTTCGTTCATTGTTGCTAGCAACATCGGACATCGACTGATTGGACGAGTGTGTGAATACATGTGAAATGAGCGTCGGAAGTCGGCTGCCGAATACCCCTTATTACGTGGTTCCGCCGAAGTTCCCCTCACGATTTTCTTGTTCATTACAGCTATTGGCCAAATGGCCGGAATGAGCTGAGCATATGTGGCTTTCTTCCAGCTGAATCCGGGCGAGATATCTGATTCTTCTTCTCGTTATAGCAACACATTCGACAAGTAGGTGTGTTGGAACTTCCGGGGATTGGTTACAGAAATGACAGGAGTCACTTGACTATGTTTCTAGCCTGTGCAGAAAGCGGGACTATACATACGATTTTTAGCAGGTATATATGTAGATATAGCAAACCTAGTATTGCTCGTTAAGTATGGTGAAAAAAAATTTTGAGGGGAACTTTGGATTCTACGTCATTCGTTTTGTGTTTCACGTTTGTGTTTGCCGACATCATTCGTTTTGTGTTTCACAAAATTTGGCTTTAGCTTAGTAAAGCTTAGTAAAGCTAAATTTTGTGAAACACAAAACGAATGATGTCGGCAAACATGTCAAATTCGCTCAGAGCAGAATAACAGTCTGCTAGGTAGTACACCTCTAAAAATCTTTTCACCATGGATATTCAGAGTATAGTAATTTGACCCCAGTGTCACACAAAGGGTTTTGTTTGAGAATAAAAATCTTTTTAAATATCTTTTTTCTTTAGATAAAATAAGTAGATAAAAAATAATAATCTTAATTTTCACCTATAAATATAAAGTGCGCGCAATAACAGATGTCAAGTGTACCTACCGATCGTAGGCTTCGTTGCGAAAAATCCGACTTAGTTGCATGTTTCTGGTTCTCCCTTAGAATTCTCGGTTCACTAGGCCAGAGAAATAATTGGCGCCTACACCCTTTTTGGGTGCGTTTGGCCGAGCTCCTCCTCCTATTTATGGCGTTGTTGATGTTGTTCCACAAATGGAGGCCTAAATTTTTACGCCACCTCCGAGTGGCAGCCGCTATTCTACAGAACTCATGAGGCTATTTTTATTGGATCGCCCTTGAACTGTCTTGCTCATTCAAACTCATAAACTCTCATGAGAGTGGTTATAAAGGCCTCTTTTTGGGAATCATTTTCTACTGATTAGCAGCGGGAGGGCCAGCTCTTCCGATTTCAGTAATCAGTTTAAAGATGGGAGGTTAGCCCAAGTTTTCTAGTCTAATGGTTGGGCTGTTTTACCTTTGATAGCCTACATCTACTACTTGTCTTATGGACATACCATTGATGCACGTTTGTAAGGCGAGTCGCTTGATACAAGACAGACACGCTCACTGTGGCCCCCCACTAGCCTGTGGATAGACGCTACATTCTGCCTTGCAGTAGAATTGGGTTATGTGGATTGTTCTTAGCTTCGATGCTCACTCGTAACCTCATCAGCTTGGAAGGCATCAATCTCGGGATCATTGCACTTATTGAGACCCATGACGACAAGATGACAACCCTCGAGGAGACATACACACACATGCATACATACATATACATATCACAACACCAGAGGCACTAAGATATTTGGGTGTTATGATCGATGCTCGACTAAGCTTCAAGGAGTACATTAAAAAATCATTCGGAAAGGCAGCCATGGTGATGGCGGCACTGTCAAGGATTATGGCCAACATCGGTGGTCTCACTCAGAGCAGAAGAGCGCTGCTGGCTAAAGTTACCTAGTCTACACTCATGTATGTAGCACCCTTAAGGGGGAAAGCCCTAATACAAAAAACATACACGAAGAAGGCGGAAATATTTTTTCGACTAAGTGCCTGTGCTTTCAGGACAGTGTCCTATGAAACAGTATGTGTCATATCGGGTATCATGCCACCAGATATAATGACTCCTAACCTGGGTAGAGTCTACGACAAAGCCAAAGCCCTAAACAGGCGACTAACGGCGGAAGAGCGTAGGGAGGAAAGACAGGAGAGCGTAAATGAGTGGCAAAATCGCTGGAAACTTGCACCAAAAGGGAGGTGAACACATAAACTCAACACAAGCGTGCAGGCATGGGTTGAGAGAAGACATGGTGACACGGATTACCACCTCACACAGTTCCTGACGGGCCATGGATGCTACAGAGAGTAACTTCAAAGACTCGGCCATGAGGATGCAGCAGACTGCGAGAACGAGAAACATATCTTCTTCTACTGCCCGAGATACACATCTGAAAGAACGTCGATTGAAGAAATGACAAAAGAAAGAATAAGCCCAGGCAACATTGCAAATCACATGGCGTTGGTGTGGGCAAAGATGAGGGAATGGTCCGCAAATGCATTATAGGAACTGCGGAAAAAGAATGGGAACGCAGTAAACAAAGAAGACAAACAAGTAATGAAGGGTAGTGGGAGACAGAAACATATATGAAGAGCCATACTGGCCAGCTTGGCCCTGCGATGCAATGCTTAAACGGCGGTACCGCAGCGCAAACTAAAGCTACAGAGGTCGGAGTTAGGGTTTAGTATGTAGGTGTACTGTTTCGCAAGTCCAGTTTAGTAGTTATACTGACTGTGCGTGGTCCCGAATGAGGTGCACCTTTAGCGATCAGTATGAATCGTGCATGCCGTCTATGTTGACGGTATCTATCTACATATATAAGTTTTAATCTGCTCACTTTCATTTTAGTTATACTGATAAAAAACTGCGGTGCGACCTGGCGTCCAGTATCAAGCATCCATATAGCGCATTTTGTGTGTGCGGGGTGCTCTCTTGTACCAATATATGCTCTCTCTCCCCTCTGGTTCCAAGAGGTGCTCTTGTTTCACATTACAGAACTCATCCGGATTTATATGCGGCCAAGGACGGTCACTCTGGCAGCATTCTCAATAAATCTTCCCCTCTTTTTATGCTATTATAACAATAAAAACAACAATGGCTATTTTAGGAGTATTGCCTAAATAAGCAATCGTGTGAAAATAATGGATAAAGGAGCACAAAGGGAGCGCAGATTGCATAACTTTGAGAGCAGAAATGACACGAAATAGGATAGCAACTAAATCAGTTCATTGCCCAGAAAAAAAAAATTGGTGGTATTTTTAAGCAAATGCAACATCAAATACATAAATACGAAGGGAAATTTATTCCAGGCAATGCGTGAAATTCGATTCATCATGAGGCAGTCCGTATGTTACACCATCTACTAGTTGCAGCGCCAGCTTAGTGGCGGCACACGCGATACCATTCTTAACTTGCCGCGCCATCACAATGCAGCTTCCCACCCCTGACAAAGCATTAATGCGTACTGGCGTGTAAAGCACAAGAGCAGCGAAGGGAAGCCTGCAATGCAATACAAAGTGTTGTTGCTCCCATTGCGTACGCTACAAAAATAAGCAAGCCATTTCTTGAATTGTCAATAAATTTCATTCAAACGTCACTTCCTCCCATTGCCTTTAATTTTGAATGGCACTGCATTTGCTCTACTCTATCCCTTCTCTATTGCGTGTTTTTATAGGAAATCAGTGATTATGTTGGAGGTGTTGCTGCACTAATCTGTGACATTCCACTCTGGCAAAAATAATAGTTCGGCGCTGGGCTTGTCGTGCTTTACTTCAGCGCTCCCTTTTCGTACGGCAATGCAAAGTTGCAATTGTTTTAATAGATTTGCAGTAAATTATTGCCATACTCCCTGTAGTTCTGTTGGTGGCTGGAGATGGACTGTAGGCTAATGATTTTGTGCTCGTTAGGCAATTCGTTAGTTGTTGCACGAAGGAGCATCTCTTGGTTTGGTGTTATTGCCGTTTAGTACACTGCGCTGATAGAAATATTTCAATACATGATTTCACAGAGTTTGATACACAGGCTTTGTAAATCTCATTTGTGGATTGGAAGCATTCATAGAAAAATTTACTTCTCGTTTGTCCAATATTTTGTTCTTCGTTCTCATTACATTTAGGTGGATGGACTTTGCGGAGGGTAACTTTTTATTTCACTAATCCAATTACATTTGTGTGAGTTTATTATCATAATTATAAGCATAACAAAATTGTTTATTGTGGCTGGAATTATAGTGAAGATAAGCGCGTCTTTTAAGTAAATATTTTTGGCTTATAAATCAGCTAAATATGAAACATAAAATTGGCGGCCCATTTGGTTTCGTTAGGTATCAGATCAAACCCTACAAATCACCCCAGCGCAGGCCCGTGCTCAGACCCTCAGATTTAGGGGGGGTTCCAACTTCTTTGAACTCTGCAAACCCCCCGTGCGTACGGGCCTGCCCCAGCGCTGCTCTCCAAGGGCACTATGAAATTAATACAAATTGTGGTACAAATATTGAGATCAAGTTTTAGTTTGGGTTATGTGCCTAAGATTTGTCCGGAGGCCGAGGTATTATTTCTACCAAATTGAGGCAATAAGCTTCCTGAATCTCCCAAATCCTATAGGCCAATCAGTCTTACGTCTTTCATGTTGAGCACCATCGAAAATCTACTGGGCAAGTAACATGTTAAACTAAAGGATAATCACAGCCTCTCTGCGGCAAGTTACCCTAAGTGTTACAGCCGCGGAAGGATGGCCACAAGGGGGGAGTACTATCGCCATTGCTCTGGTCTATTCTGGCTGAAGATTTGGTACAAACCCTTAACAATAAAGGCTATAAAACAATAGGGAATGCAGATGATATTTCTGTAATTAAAGGCAACCACGAAAGCACCATAAAGGACAGGATGCCTTAAATATAATCTGAGAGTGGGAGGGATTATCAATCAATCATTCGAAAACCACTATTATCTCATTTACCAGGCAAATGGTTCTAAATATACCCACCCTGGGAATAAATGAAATATACGTATCTCTAAAGGAAGAGGTTAAATATCTAGGAATTATCTTGGATAAAAAACTTACTTGGGAGTCCCACCTCAATTCAGTAATAAAAAAGGCTACGATAAACCTTTGGACAACAAAACAACTCTTGGGTAAATCGTGGGGTCTGAACTCTAAAATGACCTTCTGGATCTACACCCAAATGGTGAGACCTATTGTACTTGAGAGACCCCATATACTTTGGTATGGTGCGTCAAAACAAATCAAACTACTGCTATATCAAAACTGTGTAAACTACAAAGGCTGGCATGCCTGAGCATAACAGCCGTGAGATAAGTGAACACTGGAGCTCCAAAAAGTTTTAGAACTTCAATGCCAACAGAGCAAAATCTGCTCTAACCCTATATAAAAAGGGCCTCAGATTACTCTGTGGAGCACTTACAGGTCTCTTTGCCACTTTAATACAATAGGGTTATCTAGTACAAGATCATGCAGGTTCGGCTGTGATGAAGAGGAGTCTATGGAACACTTAATCTCCAACTGTGAAGCAGTTGGGCTCGTACCTACTAGAGGAGGAGGACCTACAATTGCTCCCTCTTAAGGAGCTGGTTCGATTCCTTAGTATACTAAATAATTATAATTAAGTAATTACGGGCGCACAATAGATCAATCTGGTCGCAGTGCATAAAGGCCTTAGCCTAACTCGTACAACCATTACCATTACCATTAGGTATCAGAATTTTGAAAAAAAGTCTTTAAATTATTCCACCTTCGATTTCCTTTCTCTCGACGAACAAATTTAACACTCTACAAGGCTCTCATCAAGCCCATCCTAACGTATGGCTCAGAAACTTGGACGAAGAAGATTTGGGCCTTTGCACGTTGGCGGCGGTGAATATCGTAGGCGATTGGAACAATGAGCTGTATGAGCTCTAGGACGACAAAGACATAGTGCAGCAAATAAAGATCCAGCAGCTACGGATACAAGCGCCGCGGTTCTGAAAATATTCCATGCGGTACCAGCTGGTGCTAGCAGAGGAAGAGGGAGGCCTACTCTACTTTAGAAAGACCGGATGTAGAAGGACTTGGTTTCACTTGATGTTTACAGCTGGCACCGGTTAGCACGAGAAAGAAACTCAGCTCAAATCGCTTAAGTGGCTATCGCGCCAATCAACAATGTGCAGTGCATCTAACGGTTTTCGAACTTTCTTATTCTATTTAATTGGTCTGGGATTCAATCTTGGTTTTTTTTCGAATACTTTAGTTAAAAGTCGGACATAGAGAGCCAAGATCTTTGATTATTATTTGCTACCAAAGTTTTCCACATTTTAATTAGAATAGAGCTGTATTTCCCTCTCCTTAAAGCCGATCCCAAAGAAAGTGTAATTCAATGACCCTATCGCATAGGGTATCTGGCTGAATTAGAGTAATGACCTGGTGGGAATGGGTTGATTGCGGCTTACTGGCATAGATTTGCGTCTTCATAAAATCCAACAAGGTCGCGTATACCCGGAAGGCCTGTAGTAGCAGGTTAGTTTTGAATAAGTCTTGACAAATAACCAAACCACGACAAGCAGCGGCAGAGGAGGAGGAAGCGGCATATATTCCAGCAGTAAATCTTTGTAATCTGAGTAAGTTGCTGCTGTTTCTCCAGCCTATTAAAAGCTGACGGGTCTCACAACGCGCTCTGTCTTTGGTGATTATGTAGGCTGGGTTAAGATAACTCCCCATTAGTTCCGGTTTGAAGTCTGGTTCTAAACACAGGCACCCATAAGGATCACTGTTAACTCTAGTATGGTCAACCTGTTTCACAGATAATCTTAGGACCTACCGAAATTTGAAGAAAGTGTGAAGACAGCGGTTGTGAGTTTGGGCCCATACAGAATGGACAAAACTGCAATGTTAATTTGAAAAAGCTCTGAAAAAGCTTTGGAAAATGTGGCAATCTCAGACCCACAACATCACAATCTAGTGCAGAGGACTTATTCCGGATCTGAGCACGGATGAGAAAACTCTCAGCTCGAAAGGCAGAGCAGGTACAAGTGAAAAGCGTTGATCAAAGCTTAATAAAATGCAGGCGCAACACACACGGAGGCACAGAGTCTGTGTACATTTCGCTGCACGCGGAAGATTCCAAAAAGGTAGACACATTAAGGTTGGATGGATTAGATGCCGCGTGTCGGAAGTAATCTCCCCTAAGAGATGCTTTAAATGCTGGCACGTCTCGAATGAAAAATAGAAGATAATAGAAACGAGAATAGAAAAACAAGTTGTTATAAAAAAATATGAAAAAATTAAAAAAAAAGATCTACAGTTACGTCAGCTCAACGCCTGAATCTGTCCAATTCACTGAGAGTCTCGTAGCGGTACCGCGATATGCACAGCCCTTGTGTTCTCTGAACCGCGCCTGTTTACGGTGAGTTACTGAGAGCTTAAAATTTCTCAAGTAGCAGCGCCACATTTCACCAAACTCCAATGGGCTCCATCGTGGTGAATAGCGGCATCATGTACACACAAAAATTAAATAGTAGACTCAAGTAAAAAAAGCGGTTACCGCACTTACATTTTATCCACCTACTTTATCATCCATTTTTGCTTTGCGTTACATTTCGAGCACCGAACCACTGGCCAACCCAATGGCAACCCAATAGATGGTAGCTAACAAACAAATACATATCCACACAATCCACTGCCACTGCTATTGCCTGCTTGGCACTCAGCAGCAATTGTGTGTTTTTGTTTGTTTGTTTTGTATTTTGTGGTAACTTCTCCGGCGCAACGGTTGTCATACACTTTGCATTTACTCAGAGTTTCAGTGCGGAATTGATGTTGGTGAGCGACGCGTGTGTTAATAATTTAGTGCGTCTGCTTTAACGGATTACAAATATACGCGTATCCATTCCTTCGGCAAAGTTTCTTTAGTACATATTTTGCGGAATCTGACAGTGAACGGAAGTCGGTCGAAATGCGTTATTGTGTGTGAGCGCGGATGCGGATGTGAAGAAAGAAGGTTGTATAGTAAGCAGTAGCAACAACAATATCAAAACAGCGGCACAACAAATAAAGTCGTAAAGTTAAAGGAAATGAAAGGAAGCTGCTGAGAAAACGACGGTACGGTACGTGTGCTATTTACTCGCCGCTATCTACATATGTTCGTTCGGTTGGCCGGTCGGTTCGCGTTTCCTCGAAATTTCTTTTGCTTTTTCGAATTTGCATAAATCATTGTTTTTGGCTAGCAAATTGAAATTGAATGCCGAAAAAGTGTTAAACATATGGGTAAGAAATATATTTGTAAATACATACATGCTCGTATGTAGGTGTAAAGATGTGTGTGAAGATGAAGTAAAGTAGCAAAAGCAAAGCTGTATAGAAAAAGGGCGAATTGTTGAAAGGAACCGAGCCGCAGTCGAGTAGCAGCAGCCCGGCTTCTTAGCTCAGCAAAAATAAAAAGGAAGCGATAAAGCAAAAAACAATACAGCATCACAGGACGCACAGGTATATTAATATGAAATAGTGCAATATCAATGCAACGATATTAATAAATGCTAGTGAAAATTAATCTTCGGCTTCAAATGACAAAAATAACAACACTCTTCAGTTGGATGTGCCTTTACGACAGCGGTGCACAGGTATCAGAACAACAGCAAAATTGCACATGCACATACATGTCCGCGCATGATTGGCAGGTGTAAAAATATTCTGCAACAGCTATTTGTTTATTTCATTCCACCGTCTCTCTCGATACACATCAAAATTTACTAGCTAAAAATGTATTTATGATAATAATAATGAAAAAGGTACGATGACTGCCGTGGTACCATTAAAAATGACAAACGGACATGTTTGCATGGAAGTTCGTGGTGTGTTTGCTATTGTTTTTTTAATCTAAGGTTGTAGTTTCTTAGTGATGGTGTGCTTAGCCGAACCGAAGTGAGCGACTGGTGTTTACTGGAGTTTAACCTGTGGGAATTGGCTTTTTGTGTGAGTGAGTGTATGTGCATAAATAACTGCAAATACCTTTTTCTTTCCTGTTCTACAAATGTTGGCTGCCCTTTTTTCTATCTACTTATAGGTGAATTTGTGTAAATAGTGTACAAAGAACATTAACGTTATCTGTAGTGTATGTGTATGTGCGGTTTGACAAGTGTTCGCGATGCCAGTTCGCAAAGTAACGAGTCCTTCTCATGCGGGTGGTTGATAAAATGCGTTGACAACAACAATAGCAAAATGTAGTAACAAAACATAGACAAGTGATGCAACAAATGCCTACAACAATAAGAAAAACAATAAATACAGTAAAATCAATAGTTATTGCTGATAATTATAAAACAGCATACGCAATGTGCGAGTGCGTGCGTAGTGTGTGTGTGTTTATTTGTGCGAAATTCGCCGACTGTATACAGCTGCTGCCGAACTGATAATGTGCGAAAAATTTTATTTGCTGGACTACGTGTTTAGATGCGAATGAAATGCAAATACAAGTATTTAAATGAACAAATCTGCATACAGCCTAAAATATATTAATTTTTATGAATGCATGAACATATGGAGGGGATGCATGCATGTGGCTGCAAGCAATATTTGAATAGAAAATTTTTAGTTTACAAATGCAAGCAAAGTCATGGTACTTATGCACATACATACATACAGACATACCACCAAAAGGAACATACTATATGTATGTGTATAAAAATACGATTTTGTTAATCAAATTTGCAACAAAAAAAAAATATCGCTGCTACCAAAACATGCGCTTACATACATACATACAGACATGTGTTTGCGTACGATGGTGCCTATTGGATTTTGATTTTATATACAGTGGTGAGAACTAATTATTCCTTCTATTCCTTCCTTTTACTATAACTCTTGCATTAAACGCGTTTTTTGCCACGTTTTTTGTTTTCATTTTTTTATTTATACAAAATAAAATGAAATAAACAAATTAAAAATAATTAAAGTAAATAAAATTAAATTAAAGAAATTGATATAAAGTGTTGTAAAATTAAGTGAAATGACAAGGAAATCAAATAAAATAAAATAAATTAAATGAAAAAAATTATTAATTAAAAAAAAATTAAGTAAGTTAATGAAATAAAATAAAAAAATGAAAACAAGTAATAAAAAAAATTAATAAAAATTTAAGTAAATTATATAAAATTAAATTAAATGAAAAAATAAAATAAAAAAAAGAAAGACATAAACCTAAATTAAAATAAAATAAAAATCAAACAAAATAAAATTAAGTGAAATGTAATGAAAAAAATTAAGAAAATTTAAATTTAATTTAAAGAAGTAAGTTAAATAAAATTAGTTTCATTAAAGTGAAATTAAAAAAAAACCAAATGAAGTAAACTTAAATTAATTTAAAATAACGTAAAATTTAAATAAAATAATAAAATGAGAAGAAGCAAAGTAAATAAAATAAAATTAAAGAAATTATGAAAAAAGATGTAACCTTCCGTTGGACACTAACAGAAATATGTTAAATTAACGTCCAAAATCGAAAAGTTAGTCTGACCAGACCCGGGTGCCCAACGGAAGGTTAAATAAAATAAACTTAAATTAATATAATTAATTAAATTAATCGAAAATAAAATAAAATTTAAAAATAAATAAATAAAAAATAATAAAAAAAAATTAAAATGAAAAACATATGTGTATAATAAAATGAAGAAAAAAAATTAAAAAAAAATTAGATAAGTTACATAAAATTAAATTCAGTGAAAGAAACTAAAAAATTAAGTAAAATGAACTTACCGCTGTAGACTCACACCACAAATAGGAGGAGGAGCTCGGCCAAACACCCAAAAAGGATGTACGCGCCAAATATATATATACAGTGCACTCGCGATAACTCGAACTAATTAAAACAGGCGCTGTTCGATTTATCGAATTTGTTCGACTTATCAATTGAGTGTGCTATGTTAAAAAAACAGTCATCGATATCGATTTTTCGATCGATTGTTGAAAATGGAAGCCAGTAGAAAATTTCTGTAGTATAGTTTCGTTATACGAATTACATTTTGGTCCATTGGCTGGATCAATGGTGTCACATTCGGCGGCATAAACATAGTTAAAATTAAACCATCCTCGGACTTTAATTCGATTTCGTTGGGATGTGATGGGGCATTATCAATTAGAAGAAGAGCCTTCTCAGGTAGTCCCCATCTTTCAAATTTTTTCTTACCTAAATATTAAAGTCATTTAACTTGGTTAAAAAAATTGTTTTAATGAATCTGGATTTTACCTGCGGCACGAACGAATTATGAAACCAGTTTTTGAAAATCGCCGAAGTCATCCAGGCTGATTTGGAATTTTTGTACTCCACCGGACAGTTAAAATTTTTGAAAACACGAGGATTTCTTGCTTTGTCAATAACGAGAAGTTTAAGCTTATGGTTGCCGGTAGCGTTAGTGCAAGCCATAAATTGCCTTAACTTTCTTTTTTATAAGACTTATGGTGGACTTGGCTACCCCATATTCCTTCGCTAGAGAAGTAACACTACGTCCACGTTTAATTTTGTTAAGGACTTCAGCCCTCTCTTTTAATGTTAAACACTTCAACCTTTTACGATCCATTACTCACGTGCACTGATATACTACAAATGACAAATTTAAAGCAATTTGGTCAATGCAAGATGTTGTTCCCAGAAAACTAACGGAATATTAACGTCGAAATATTCATATGGACAATACACTAGTATACATATAATTTATATACATATACTATTACATATGTATCTATGTACAAAATGTACATGTTTGAAAAGAATGTGTGTACAAATAAATTTGTTTTTTTGTTCGAGTTATAGCGCTTTTTTGTTGTTCGAGTTACAAAGAAGTCAATAGGGGAAAAAATGTGTTCGAGTTAGCACGTCGTTCGACTTAGCGGCTATTCGAGTTACCGCGAGTGCACTGTATATGTATATATAGTATAAAATAAAGTAAAATCAAAGAAAATTAAATCAAAAACCAAATGAAATGTTATGAAAAAATTAAAGCAAATTAAATAAAGTAAAAACAGTTACTAAAACAAAATAAATTTAAAGAAATTAAAAAAGAAACGAAAATAAAATATTTAATTTAATAAAAAAAAATTTTAAATTAAATTAATTTAACATAAAATAAAATCAAATAAAATGAAATGAAAAAAATTATATAAAATATTATGAAAAAAATTAAGTGAATAAAATAATTTTTATTGTAATAAATTATATTAAATGAAAGAAATTAAAAAATAAAATAAAATGCATCTAAATTGTTATAAAATAAAGTAGAAGAAAATTAACATAAATTAAATGAAAATATAATAAATTAAAATAAAAATTTCATTAAATGAAAACAACTAAATTAAATGTATGTAAAAAATTACGTCAATTAAAAAAATAAATTTTAAGAAATTAAAAGAAACGAAAATAATAAATTTAATTTACTATAAAAAAATGTATAATTAATTTAATTTTAAATGAATAGTGCAATATGAATGAATTATTATGAAAAAAATGAAGTGAATAAAAAAATTTTATTAAATTAAATTAAATGGATGAAATGAAAATATAAAATGAATTACATCTAAATTGATATAAAATAATGAAGAATCAAATTAACATAAATTAAATGAAAATATAATAAAATAAAATAAAAATTGTATGAAATAAAAACACCTAAATTAAATGTATGCAAAAAATTACGTAATTTAAAAAAAATTTAAGTAAATAAAAAAATATAAAATAAAGAATTTAAAAGGAATTACATAAAAAAATGAAAAAGAAATTAAAAAAAGTAAGATACAAATTTAAATTAATATAAAATTTTACAAAAATTATAATTTTTTATTAATTTATAATGCTGAAATTAAATGTAAATAAAAGAAATGAAAAGAAAAATTTAAATAAAAATAGAAGAAATGAATAAAATAAAGTAAAATTAAATAAAAATTAAATAAAGTATTAAGAAAAATATTGAGGACATTAAAAAATGTAACCAAATTAAAAAATTGAAAGAAAAAATGGAATAAAATTAAATATAACAAAAACAACAAATAATAATAATATAAATTAAATTGGAAAGGAATAAAATAAAACAAAAATAAATTATTGAAATTGTTCTATCTGATTTGATAAGGAAATTCAAATTTTACTGGTCGTTGCTATACGACAAACAATGGCAGTATACCATAGCTTTTCTGCTATGAAAATCTTCTCAAAAAACCATCAGCTGTTCTAAGCCCATCATCACTTAGGTAATAGGTGATATCATTTATAAATTCTAGCCAATAATTTGCCTTCGAACTACCTTTTGTTCTATTTAGAATAATCCGCCATCCTATAAAGTATGTACGCTATCAGTATACCAACATTTTCCCCATTTCGCGGAACAGTTCCTAAACTCGATTGCAGAAACGGTTTCAAATTCACGCAACGAATTAAGGTTGAGTGGATGTAAAGACCGAGCGCCACTTTTACCTACCTACGTTGAATGAATCTCTTCGATTAACTTAGTACTGGCTCTCAGGAGAGATTTTTTAAATTTATTAAATAGTTAAGGATACGTTAATTATGGAACTATGCATTACCTATGGATCGAGTTTTTGGCAAGTGGTTGCCAATAATTAAAACATTTTAAGACATCGTAAAAGTCAAGTGGAGTTTCACCACAATGCCTTCTCCGCAGCAACAGTTCTTTCACCCATTTCCTAACACTCCACGACTTGCACAAAATAGAAAGTGATGAGTTACTTTTATTTGCATTTCTATGTTCTTCAAGGATGATAGATTACATGGTTTGACCCATAACAATGCTGAAAAACAAAATTGTTAGGGAAACTTCGGCTGGCACGTCACAAAAGGTATTCGCCAGCCGAATTCTGCACGATCATTTCACACACATTCACACACTCGGCAAATCAATCATCGTTCAGATGGCAAAGAAGTGACATTGTGTTAATTTCTTTCGTATATCACTAACACATTCTTAGTTTTTTCGACAACAGACCGATTCATTAGTCCGATCTTGGTCATCCCATTACAAATATTTTCACCATGTACGAGTATGTTTTTGCTCTCTTTACTCATTGCTGTGAAAATATAAGAAAATATTTTGTTATTATTTTACATGAATTTGCATTTATGTGTGTGTATGGATTTGAAAATTGTGCGCCATTTTTGCCTCTTCGACAATTATTTGCATGATTGCTGCTATAATTTTATATTATATTTCTTCGTAAAATGGTAGTTAAAAAAACAATGCCATACCTACTTTACTTAAAATACTGCGTACTGACCCATAAGCATCTTAGGGTATTTTTATGTTTCCAACGAATTTAGCACTGGATATGTGAAATATGGTATGTGAAACATTTCAGATAAAATAAAGCTGTATTTTTTTTTGTTTTTGTTTTTATATGTTTTTTTTGTTAAGTGTATACCCGAGAGCAACAAACGAGAAGCTAAGTAAGTTGGCGATATGTTTATTTACATAGTATTATTATTTATGCATAAAAATATGTAAGTGCAAAAAATAAAAAAAAACATGAAAAATAAAATAAAATAAAAACAGCTGCACTTAGTCAGTTTGTGGTACGCGATAAATTTTTTGCTTGAATACACACTCACACACACGCATATTTTAATGGAATTGTAGGTAAATAGTAAACAACGACAGCTGGATGCTAGCTATAGCATTTTTCAATACTCCTAAGTACTTTGTTCAAAGGTACATTTTTTTATGAATAAGAAAAAATGTTTAATTTTTATTTTTTTTCGACCCTGTGTAATCAAACTACCTACTGGCGAAGAAGAAGGCTTGTTGCGGAAAGTAAACAGCAAATAGTTTGGAATGCAGAATGTGTAAATATGTATGTATGTACATATGTGTGTATGTATGTGCAATTAGTCTTCAGCTTTGAAAGCTGGCAATGGTTGCAATAAACTGGAAATTTATTCAAAATAAGTTTTGTGATAAACTCAAAGAGTTGCTATAAAAATATGTAAATCAATTATAAAACATGTTTAAAAGGCTATAAAAATGTGGAGAGCAGAGGCAGTACGTAAAACGGGAATGTGCAAGTGTGATTGCGACGTTTCTGAGAAATATTTTTTTTAAACGTTTCGCTAATAAAATTTTTTTATTTGCAAAAATTAAAATTGAAAACGCTGCTGTGGTAATATTATATCTAACAGTTGCTGTGTTGTTATTGTTGTTGCTTTTAATTAACACATTTGCTGAAAGCTAATAATTTTTGTGCTAATGAAATTTTTTTTTGCATTTTGCAGGTATTAAAAAAAAAAATTTTATTAAACAAATTGGTGAGCAGCAAGCAATAAAAAAGATTGACAGAAGAGTGAAATAGTTTTTCATCAATGAAAATGGATTATGAACAGTGGGCCCAGAGCTAATGTTTCCTTGCGTGTATGGAAAAATACGTAAACAAAAATAGTGAGCAGTCGAGCATTGAGAAGCAGATAAGCTTAAAAAAGTGTAAATAAAAAGCAATGAAAATACGCAAAAATAGTTGAACGAAGTTGAAAATTGTTTTGTTTTTGCGGAAGTGAGCAGGGTTTATTGGTATTTCAGCTAAAATTCTGCTCTTAAAAAAGCAAATATAATTAAAAGAGTGATTGATAAATGATAAGATAATAAAATATTAGTGACAATACCAGAATTTTTTAGCGAATTTAGATTTGTGCGTGGCAAAAAAATGAGGAAAAGAATGTTATAAAAAATAAATAAAATAAAAAAAAACTGAAAAATTAAAGCATAAAATATTTTAATAGTAAAATTTATAAAAATATGCTTTCTGAGTAATAACACAAATAAAAAAAAAATGAAAAGAAAATTATGAAAAACTGCAATAAAATCGTGCTCCAAATCTTCACTTAAAGCGCATAACATCCATTAAAAAAGTGCAATAATTGCTCTGTTAAAAATCAGCAGCAGTTTACATAACAAATCGTTACAGCATTCAACAATTTAAATACCCACTTGAGCAGTGCTCATAAAATCAATTAAATCTGTGCTTAAAATGCTTGAAGTGAAGTGATTGAACTCGGCTCTCTGGCGTCTATTTTTATAAACAAACAAATATCAATGAAAATTTGCGTAAAGTTTTGCTCAGCAAAAGCATCTCCTATTCACACATACGCACATTCATCATCATCATCAACAACGACGACGACGGCGGCTACATCATTTTTCCGCCAAAGAATTGGAAAATCCATAAAAGCGATACAAACGCACTCATCAGCGTAAAATCACCCAACAACTCATTACAAAATAGCCACCAACAAAATCCACCACTCAACTCTTGCATGGAGAAAAGAACAACAACGTGTAACCACTTTGTCGAAATCTGAAATCCAATAGAAAACAAACTCAATTCAAAAACCACCAAATACTCTCCACACAGCATCCTCAATTTTCAATTCTCAAACTTGCTGTACCCTTTGTAGCCCCTCAATCTACTTTGAAATGCAATACAATACCCTTAATATCGTAGCATCCACACGGCACTCACACTAAAATCTGCAAGTGAACGTTCGAAGTGAGCATTGAGAGTGATTACGCGCTTGTTTCATGAGTATTAGTATGTATCCTTGCCAATCCAATAAGCTTGCATAAGCCAGTTATATTCAATAGCAAGTGCGCAACGTAAATAAAGGCGTTAAGGGTTAGCGGTGAACGCGAAGGAGTACGAACAGGTGGCAAGGCAGGCAGGAAGAGCGTGTATAAGTGGTGTGTGGGGAAGCAAAGATTGAACAAGTGGATTGTGGACGGTGAGAGTGAGAGTGAGAGCAATAAAGAGGTAGAGAGCAAGTGGAGAGTGGCAGGACAAAAAGCAGAGAAGCTGTGAAAGCAATAACAACAAAAATAATAGCTACAAAATGGGACGTCGTTCTTTTAATCGCGTTTGCGCCATAAGTTATCCAAGTCGCGTCGAGGGTTGGTTGGATGTTTGTGGTGAGTAGAAGCAAATTTTTTTCATACTACCTAAAATAAAGTTTTATTTCTTAAAACACTTATGATTTTAGGCTAGATTTTAAGTGACTATGCTTTATAAATAGGCGCGAATATACTTAAAAGGCGCTTTAAAAAACTAAATAATGTTTAAGATTTTAAACTAAAAAGTAACTAGCAAGCTGAAGAGGAGGATGTAGGGGAAGAAGCTGGAGAGACTTTGGAGTCTGCCTTCATTGGAATCAGTGAGCCGCTTTTAACCACTACTTGTCTAGTATTAAGCTAAATGCAGTAACTGTGAACATCGTAGGTAGAACTGTCGCTGCACTACAATAAACGGCAAACATTCAAGTATTCTTAGAAACTTTGAGTTCATTCCTCTGTTGACTGATCAATGTACATCTTCGCTTGGTCCGAGCGCGATTTTCTCGACTCACATTCCATCAAGGGAAGAGTGGGCGAGGTATAGCATTTAGGGCCAAGGCCTGCTGGAGCTGTTCACGCATGACTCGAAGTTGAATGGGAGAGTTGGCGCAGCAGAATTCAGTGAGATGCGAACCATCAAACTCAAGTTCAGGCTACCGGACCACTGTAGTGTATTCCAAGAGGGTGTATGTAGGCGAAGAAGGTGGAGAGAGTCCAAAGGTCTGCGTTCATGGGAATCAGTGAGCCGCTTCGAACCACTCATCGTAGGTAAAGCAGTCGCTGTGCGTGTCGAAAACATTCAAGTATCCTCAGAAACCTGGTAACTGAGCAATGTACACTTTCGCTTAGTTCGCGCGAGATTTTCTCCACTCATATTCCATCAAGGGAAGAGTGGGTGAGGTATAGCATTTAGAGTCAAGGCCAGGTGAAGCAGTTCACGCATGGTTTGAAGTTGAATGGGCAAGCAGGAGTATTCAGCGAGTTACTCCCCACCAAACTCAAGTTCAGGCTATCAAACGAAGTTAGCCGCAATCAAAGAAGCTACAGATTAGCTGCTTACCCGTGTAATAACTTTCAGGGAACTTTGCAGAAAATAAAAATTAAGGCAATATAATAACCCAAGGTAGGTAGGTAGGTGAAATGGTTGAAGTGCACCTTGCACTCCTCAAGTAGCACTAAAGCGCCGTTTTGATACCATTATGAGGCCTCCAACAGGCATATATCTACAGCCAGCCAGAGCTGTTGATACAATGGAGAAGATTGATTGGATTTAGGTTGGCGCACTGCCCCAGGCTGTCGAAGAAAGGAGCTCCCAGTGACCTTAGTCGTCTAGCTGCCAAACCCGGATATTTACAGAGAAAGTGTTGTATAGTTTCTTTCTCTAAAAGGTCCACACAGCTTCTGCAATAGGGGTTAAATGGTAGCCCTAGCTTTTCCGCGTGTATGCCGATCGTCCAGTGACCGGTAAACACAGCTACGAATTTGGAAATTGAATGGCGAGGAGTCCAAAGATCTTTCTGAGTCCTTCCTATATCGTATTGGGGCCAAAGGGTTTTCGAAATAGCACATGAAGAAATTAAGCTCCATCTTTTCTGCACTTTCCTGATAAATAATTTGTGCAGTTCCCCTTTAACAACTGTCAAGAGTATGCCGATGACCGGGTAGGAGGTCTCTGAGGCCAATTCCGTTCCCTTCCTGGCAAGCTCATCAGCAATTTCATTTCCCTCTATGATCCTATGTCCTGGAACCCAGATCAGAGAAATCTGCACACCCAATAGATTTGATCTCTTCTTTACAGGAGTTTACTAATTTCGTTCTGCATCATGGCGTCGTCAGAGCCTTAATCGGGGCTTGACTATTGGAGAAAATGTTAATATCTCCCTCGCTCCCGCGTTTCCTAAGCATTTTGCATGCCTGCAAGATCGCAAGGACTTCTGCTTGAAAAACACTAGCAGTGTTCGGCAGTTTAAAGGAGATAAATAAATTGGCTGATTTAGAGATTTTCTCCTCGATCCAATCCTTCCTATTTGGAAAGACTGCTCTAGCACGATCCTCGCACTCTAGTTTGCGGATAGAAAGATCTGTTCGAAGTTCGGAGAAATACGGTGTTAACTGTCCGAAAATGCTACCATCTCCCTTGAGAGATTGTCTTCAGAGGCGAATCTTCTTTAACCTGATTGCTCTTTGAGCTGCGATGGAAATTACAGAAAAGTCGATGGGAAGTAAGTGCAAAAGGACATTCAGGGCAGCACTGTGGCAAGTTTTGCATGCTCCGGTGATGCCAATGCATGCAGTCCTTTGCACCCTCCCCAGTTTAGTGATATTATAGCCCTTCCAAAGAGCTTCCCACCAAACCCGGCATAATAACCCAAAAACAAGTCTAAAATAATTTTTCCTTTCAAGAAATCGTATCAATTGTACGCTCTAACCTCTATAACATTTCTTATAAACCGTGAGAAACACTTCACTAATAAATATACTTCAACTCGAATACCATTTAAAACTAAACACACAATCGGTAGAGCAAGAATACCATTATTGGAAATAATCAATAGCCTTCAAATCCCCCTCATATGGAAACGTTATTTGGATTGATCCCAATCTCAAACAAACATGAATTAAAATTCAGCCCTTGTGGCGCAGAAACGACACAACACTTGAATACGTAAAATATTTACAAATATTTCGTTCTTAATCTCAGCCCAAAAAGGGATGAAATCTGCAATACACGTTCACCGGGCACAAAAAGTCGACCTTCTGCGAAAAACCATATATGGGTGAATGTGGCCAGAAATGGTGGGATGCGGCGATAGCGTCATTTGCACTAAATTATATGTGTGTATATATATCAGAAATGTCAAAAGAAGCAGCAGCTGAATTGGTTTCAATACGTAATATTGCATTAATATCATACGTGCAAATGAAGTGCGCAGGAAAACAAAAACAAAAAAAAAAAACAAAAGCTTACATTTAAGAATTGGCAAACAGCAGTTAACAATGCTAGGACATACATGTACATATGTATGTATATGTAGCCTCTGTATGGGTGAGAAGTCCTTAAAAGGATTAAGTGAATAGCAGAGCTAGAAGCAAAAGTAATAGAAAGAAAAAAAATATGTGTAGAAGCTGGCTCTGTAGGCCATTTTTTGCACTCTTTTGGCGGATTCTAATGTACCTACATTTTTTGTGAGCTTGGAAGGTCCTTATATTGTTTTAAGCTACTTTGTAAAAAAATAAATACTTACATACAGACACGTAGCTACTGAAATCCAAACTAACTACAATTGCCAAACGGAATGGTAAGGAAAAAAATAATGATAAGGACACCGTTCAATTGGAATTTTAATTATTCTGATTTATTTTTTACTCAAACTAGTACTAAGTTCGACACTCAGAGGGAGGTTGATGTGGAGAAATATTCAGAAATGAGTCATACGTTCAATTGAGAATACATCAAGTAAGTTTAAAGTCCCTTTTAAGGACTTGCCGAAAAACAGGGTGAAAAATAAAACAAATAAAAGGAAAAAAAGCTGACTATTTCGAAGAATATATCCTCAGATCGAAATTCTTCTGTGTACTGAACACGTTTGAATGAGTAACATAAATCAAAATATAGAGATACAGTGAATTTGATGCTCTTCAAAGGATTTGCGGAAAGACAAAAATAAAAGTAATAAAAAGAAAAAAAACTGTTTTTTTTTCGAAAAGAAGTGGTTTGTGGAAGAACAAAGGAAAGTAAAATAAAAGAAATAAAAAGCTGACTATTTCGAAGTATATATCGTAAGAAGGTAATTTTTCAGTATACAAAAACGCTCATAAAAGTAACATAAATCAAAATATGTAGATAGAGTGAATTTGATGTTTTTAAAAGGATTTGTGGAAGAACAAAGGAAAGTAAAATAAAAGAAATAAAAACAAAAACAGCAGACTTTTTCAACCATAAGCCTCTTCGGATCGAATTTTTTCTGTGAACTGAAAGTCTTTAAAATCGTGCCATAGATTCAAGTGCAAATACAGCAGAGGTGATATGCATAGTTTAATTAAATTACAAATTCAATCGATTTAATAATTTTCAAAGGAAATGTGGAAAAACAAAAAAAATCTTACTATTTCCAATATATCTTTTGCTAGCAAATGCTGCTTTGGACTAAGTAGACAACTGAGTAGTAAAATCCTCTGTTGACGAACAAAACTAACACTTTGTAAGTGCCTTATCATGCCCGAGAAGCTTGGACGATGACAATGGAGGATTTTGGGAACTTTGCCCTTAAGCGACGGCTAATATCACAGACAATGGAACAATGAGCTGTATAAGCTTTACGGCGAATAAAAATCCAGCGGGTCCAGCTCTAGAAAGTGAGATAATTGATATTCTTCAGTGTACTAAAAATGTTCGAAAACGTGTCATAAATCCAAACACTAATACAGCAGATCCAATACTATACTCAGGATTAGCTGAACGATGAAGCGAGGCAAAATAAAAGAAATAAGCAGAAAAAAAGCTGACTATTTGGAGGAATACGAATCCAACTCTTTATATTCTACGATCAAAATTCTTCTAAGATTTTAGCCCATACAAAAATATTGGGAAGTCTAGGAAAACTAGTCGCCATGTTATGTCTATTAAGTTAAAATTCTGTCTCTGTCTGAAATGGTGCTGATGCCTTTGGGTACATTCCAATTGAAATTTTAGATGAGTAAGATTATTGAGGCATAAATTATCCTTGAAAGTTGTGGTTTCGATCTCAGCATGGCTAAACATATCGCACCCTAAATACAAAAGGGTCACAACTCAAAATACTAAGATTTTCAGGAGAGACGAAAAACGTTTTATGTAAAAATTATTGAAATATTTAAAGAAGATATTGTTCCATCATGAAAATATACAACATTGAAGAAGGTTCTACTATATTTTTTTCAATTTTATATTATGTTAGCGAAAATAAAACAAAATTTTGATTTATGACTCTTTCACTGAAATTTTTTCGATTAACTAGTGATATCTTAAGTTGTGCCTTTTTAACTGATAAAATGTTTTAATTTTATAAGTTTCCTAACCTAATTGAACTCACTTTTCACAACTAAAGAGGAACAATGCAAAATAATATACCACGAAATTTATCACTTTTTACAGTTATAAAGGCAGAACTCAAAATAAAACTCTTTATGTGTAATAAAAGTAATCAGCTGTTCTTGAGCCCATTAACGCAACTAAAAATAATTCTCTTTAGTTGATCGTGCAAAAGCAACACACTTGACATAAAAATATACATAACTGTATTTTTCCAGTTAAAGAAGATAGTTATGTGAACGAAATATTTGCAGCAGTTAGAAATGTGTACTCTGAATTAATTTATGCAAAAAACTCAATTTGGAAAATTTTGAGTTGTGACCCTTTTGTATTTAGGGTGCGATATGTGTCTGGAGAATTAAAATAAAAAAAAATAAATGAAAAATTAATAGCGGACGCCCGCAAGTACCGAGAAAAGTTCGAGTGTATTTTTGCACTGAAAAAGTTTATTTCAAAATTTTTAGGACTTTGTTCTTGTTCTTTTTGTTTAAGTAGTGATTCTCCAAGAATCCAATTAGCGCTACCGCACAATTTTTTTGTCACATCCTCGCTTTCACCAGGTAGGTGAAATGGTTGAAGTGTCGGTCTGGCATTCCTCATGTAGTTCTGAAGCGCCATTTTGATGCCATTATGAGACCGCCAAAAGGTAGATATCTAGAGCCAGCCAGAGCTGTTGATATAATGGAGGGGATTGATTGGATTAAGGTTGGCGCACTGCTCCAGAAGAAGCGCCCAGTGACCTTAGTCGTCTAGCTGCCAAACCCGGATATTCACAGAGAAAGTGCTCTACATTCTCCATGTCTGAAAGGTCTACACAGCTTCTGCAATGGGGGTTAAATGGTAACCCTAGCTTTTCCGCGTGTTGGAAATTGAATGGCGAGGAGTTCAAAGAACTTTCTGAGACCTTCGTATATCGCATTAGGGCTAAAGGGTTTTCGAAATAGCACATGAAGAAATGGAACTCTATCTTTTCTACGCTTTTCTGAGAAATAATTTGTGCAGTTCAACTCTATCAACTGTCAGGGGGATGCCGATGACCGGGTAGGAGGTCTTTGAGGCCAATTCAGTCCCCTTCCTGGCAAGATCATCAGCAATTTCATTTCCCTCTATGATCCTATGTCCTGGAACCCAGATCATAGAAATGTTACCTGCACACCCAAGAGACTTGATCGCGTTCTTACAGAAGTTTACTAATTTAGATCTGTACCATGGCGATGTCAGCGCCTTAATCGCGGCTTGACTATCGCTTTCACCAAGTTATACAAGTTTCCTTCCCAACTATATTCAGTCTTAGAGAAACCTTCTGAGGTTGCTTATGTCTGTATATGTCAGCTCTTCAAAAAGTGGTTTACCATTATTTAACATCCTCGCTTTCCATAGGGAAGGGAATTCTTTTCCCCGTACCCATTTTGACTACTTGCTCTCCTATGGGCAAGAAGATAGTTAGCACTGCCGCGAATCTGCAGGCGTCTCGTCGTTGTCGTCATATTCATCAATGTTGACGACTGCTTGTGTTGGAAGGTGGGCCATAACGTTGTGCTCTTGCCAAACGTTTAGCAGCCCAGTTCGTCTGCTCTTTCGTTTTCTTGAATATTTAATAGGTTCCGTCATTTTTAAAAAGATATTAAAGTGCTCCTTATTTTCCTTTTACTCGTATCAAAAGGCGTAGTCCTTCATATTTTGCTTCTCCCTTTGTTGTTTTTGAAAATCGTTCTTGGTGTTTCTAGTGCAGCTTAAATTTTAATTTGTTTGTAGTACCATTTCTTCAATGCTCCTGGTGTTCTTCACTCATACATAGGTGTTAATATCCACGTTACACATTCGCATATCAGATTTAAAAACGTACAAACTCCTAATCAAATTTTTAATTCAATTTGTATCTCAACACAACTTTCAAACAATACGCAACAAGAAATGTCTGTAGAGTCTTTTAGATATATAAAGCGTTTCTGGATTAGGCTCAGTATATCTTCCTCTTGAGGATCATGCTATTCATCAACACCCACTTCTCTTTCTCACAGATATTTTCTGCCCATAAACTTAAATTCATTCTTAGCTTTTTCTCGAAATTACGCCGTGTTCACTTGTTGTTGTGCAGACGCTATAAATCCAGTCTCTAGGCGTCTCCTCAATCAAATTAGTTTACTCGGAATGCTTATGGGGAAAAACATGAATGAATAAATTTATATATTATGTAGAAAATAGGCTTCAAATGAATGAATAACAGAAATTTTATGACAGAAAAAGCATACAAAATAGAGTTGCGCTGTGTGCTGACTGCAATGTTTGTTGCTCCTCTTTTATGCCGTTCACTTCTACCTTATTACTCATTCACTACTAGCAATTTTTTTGCAAATGCATATAGCGTCGATTTATGTAGATAAAAATATATTTAAATTCGCAACACGATTTTTAGTTTTGGTAAAGAGCGCAAACGACTTTTTCCACAAGGAATAAAATTTCGCGCGTTAATCTGGACGTACAAAAAACACCGTAACCGGCAACGAAATCAGTGAATATAACTTGCTAAAATACAAAGCGAAACAAAAAGAAATAAAAAGAAAAAATATCAGCTGAAAATAATTTATTCCAAAAAACAAAAAAAAGAAAAGAAAAAGTGGTAAACAGATTGCCTCTAGTTCGCCGCGAGCGCAAACTCTTCAAAAAAAGTCGGATAAATGAAACAAGCGAAAACCTGTCGTTTAAACTGGTTTTTTAAATTGTCTATAGATTTATAAATAAAGGTTGTTTGTTATTTAAAAAAGGTTAATTAGCGTATGAGTGCTTCTTGTATGGAATTTAATTGATGCGGTAGGACACAGGTTAACTTGGTTTTTTCTAAATTTCATTTCTTATTGTAAAATAACAAGAAAATAAACAAAATTTGTAGACTGAGGATATGTCTCATTGCTGTAGCACAAGCGCATTTAGAGTTCCTAGTTTTATGACACCTCCCATTTTTTTGTTTTTAATTTTTGGTAGCTAATATATAGCCGAACAAACCTGTTGCTTTTCCATGCACTCACTTAATCTTCTCATCCTTTTTCTTCCTTTTCCACTTACTATATTTTACCTACTTTCGCTGAGCCTTGTATGTATGCACCTCAACAAATTTAACGTTCAGCTCAAATGCTTTTTGTTATTGTGCCGCGTAAACCTAACCTTCTAAAACAAAGCCGTGTGTAATCAGCTGTGCTATCGTTTAAGAGGTACAGGTAGACGATGCATTGAGACAGAGAACACAAGCAGGAAGTCAAAAGACCCGCCAGCTATGACATTAGATATGTTAGTTATTAGTGTCAGGTTGACAAGATGGTTTTGAGTGTAAAGGCAGCACAAACCCTAAACAATTAATGACTAAGATAAAGGTCTACATATACATATGTATGAATAACAAGAGTAAGTGAGCGAAATAGTACAAGAGCGGCATGATGACGGGACAAGGCGGAAATGACGGTTATAATACAATATTAATGTTAGCCTGACAAATGGTAGGTCAATGATACAAGAATAAAAAAACATCAAATAAAAAAAGGAAATATACAATATTTGGAATGTCATAAGTCATATTAAATTGAAGTTCCAACCATGACAGATTACAAGACTGTAGCAACCGTGAGAGTATTAATGGCTGTGACGTAACAAGTAGCAAACAATTAATAAAGTTGATTAATATATGGTTAGCAATAAAAATGAAAAACAATACAAAACATTAAGGCAAATCCCTACTTATTATGTCTGCTCAACAGCTGATTTTGTCAAATTGACTGAGAGCGGATAGCGATTCGCGGTCTCCGGTGGCCACCTTCTGGGAATAATCTGAACTTTGCCGATGAAAAACCAGATAAGTGGCAGAGGTATGATCGCGTCTTTGCGAACTGGATAATAAGACGACGAAAAATAAGCTTTGCGAATGTGTTGCTCCTGCTGGAGAAACACACACCCCAAATTCAGTAAAAATGTGGAAGAAAAAGTGCTGAAATACAGCAGAAGCTTGCGACTTTTACGTAAATAGGTATTCATTTAACGTGAATGATCGCAGTATATCATGTTTAGATCAGTCCAGAGGTGCTAATAGGTTGGTTTATCCACATCCTGACGCTGTGCGATATATATTTTTTCAATTAAACAAAATTATGCTCAGAACTTGTTGCCTTTGGGGTTCCTTCTGGCCCTTTATGTGAAACACTTTTGAGGTATAGAGTCCTCTCATTCGCCTCTAACATTTCACGTATTTTAGAGCTTGATTAAAACATTGAACCTTTGCAAAAACTTCAAATCAGTGAAAAACTTGTACGATCTTTACCTCCCTCGTACTTTAAAATCATACTATTAAAAGAATGAGCTCCGCCAGGATCGGAAAGTGCTTCTCCGAGCCATTCGATACGAAGCGAGGTTTAAGATAAGACGATTCCCTTGCTTGCGATTTCTTTAATCTCCTACTGGAAAAAATTATTCGTGCTGCTGAGTTAAACCGCTTTGGAACTACACTACCGGTCAAAAGTTTGGGTTCAATTGAAAAATTGTAAAAAATTTTCAAATAATCATGATTTTCTTCGTCAAACATTTTTTAATATTGTTATTTTACAGAAAGTAATTGTGTTTAATACAAAATATGTTAACTTTTAAAGAAACCCGCAAGTATTTGTTCATATTTTCGATTCCTCGAAATATCCGCCTTTTGCTCGTATTACAGCATCGCATATTCTGGGCATCCTATCAATTAATTTACGCAAAGATTCTGCTGTTATTTGATTCCAGCAATTTTGCAGAAATGTCCAAAGTTGTTTTGTATTAGTAGGTTGCAATTTTCGTACTTCTCTGTCCAACTCGCCCCACAGCAACTCGATCGGGTTACAACCCGGCGACTGAGGAGGCCATTCCATATATTTGAGTTGTTTTTGATTTTCTTTGGCTGCAATGTAATCCTGGCAAAATTATGAAGTGTGCTTAGGATCGTTATCCTGCTGGAAAACGAATCCGCTGCCCACAAGTCTTTTCCCACACGGAAAAGCGTGCCGTTGAAGTATGTTGCGGTAGACTTTTTTGTCCATGATACCCTCAATTTGCACAATGTCTCCAACTTTGTCTCCAGCAAAACATCCCCAGACTAACACTAACCCTCCATCATGATTAAATGTGGGAATAACCCATTGGTTCATCATGCGTTCACCGACAAAACGACGAACATATTGGCGGCGTCGTTTGTTGAAAATTTCAAATTTGGACTCGTCCGTGAACAAGACTTTAGACCATTGTTCAGTTGTCCACTCATTATGTTTTTTAGCCCAATTAAGTCTCTTTACTTTATTTTGCTTTCGAAGTAAAAGTTTTTTGGCGGTGACGCACCCTTTTAGGCCGTAGTTTCATTAGTCGTCGCTATACCGTCGAAACAGATACTGGAGCCTCGCGCGAGGAATTGAGTTGTTCGCGAATTTCAGGGGCTGTTAGAAAACAACATATATGAAACTTTGACGTAGTTTTAGGCCTCCCAGAACGATGACGACTCTGATTGCACCCAGTATCGCTCTTTCTTTGTAACGTTCTCATGAAGTTCTCGTTCATTCTCGTTCATTTCTCGTACATTTCGAAGCAAATTTTTCGCGTTGAATAGCCTTCTCCACGTAGTGCTACAATGACTGCTCGTGTTTTTACACTAAACTCTGCTTTCCGACCCATTTTAAATAATAAAACAGGAAATATGTAGTTTTATTTAAATTTTAATAATTAGAAGATACTTTTTGTATAACGTCGACTTGTATGTAAGTTTTTGTGAAACAATTATTTTTTGGAATACAAAAAATTGTTTTACTTACCTGTTTGATAACAAAGATTACATCAACAATTAGAAATATAACTCTTGAAGCGAGTTTTGCAGCAATAAGATGTTACGCATAATAGGCATTAGACGCACTGACAGAATGCAGCAAGTCATAACACGTTTATGCTTGATTTACGCGCCTCCCACAGTCACTTTGTAAACAATAACAATCTCCTAAACTCAAACTAGTAGCAGAACGCACGTTTAAAAAACAAAACCACTAATAAGCCGACTTGATTGTGTAAAATTCCAAAATAATGTAAGTGAACCCAAACTTTTGACCGGTAGTGTATCTACTACAAAAGTGTAATGCTGTTGGCGTATGCTGACGATATTGATATTGTCGGCCTAAACAAACGCGCCGTATGTTCAGCGTACTCCAGTCTAGAGAAGGAAGCAGAAAAAAATGGTCTTGCTGTGAACGAGAGTAAAACAAAGTACGTGTTGTCAACATACAGGGAGTCTTCGTGTTTTGGACAACACGTTACTGTTGACAACCGCGAATTTGAAGTGGGGAAGGACTTTGTTTATCTAAGAACCAGTGATAAGATCCAGAACCATGTCAGCCCAGAGATTAAATGAAAGATGACACTTGCCAACAGGTGCCACTTTGGACTCATTAGGCAATTGAGAATAAGAGTCCTCTCTCGAAAAACGAAAACAACGCTGTTCAAAAGCCTAATCAACGATGACGACAATTGATGAGAGAGCATGGGAGCGTTCGAGTGAAAAATTCTCTGAAAAATCGTTAGTCCTCTTCTCGTGTAGGCGAGAATGAGTTCCGTATCCAATGGAACAGCGAGTTGTATGAACTATACCGAGATGTGGATATAGTGAAGCGTATTACAGAGCTTGGCCATGTCTTGAGGATGAACGAAAGTGTTTCGTCACGACAGTCCTTCGAGAGAGACTCCACTGGTAAACAACGAGCAAGAGATCAAGTGAGACATAACCCGGCGGCACTCGGTGTCACAAACTGGCGTCATCAAGCAGCGAACCGAGCTACATAGATATACGGTTGTAGTACCATATAAGTAAGCATTGAAAGAGTTGTTTAGAGAACAAAAATGGACTTCCTAAAGTAAAATCTCAAATTCTCATCCTGTCGAAGAAAAGAGTAAAATGCGGCGAAAATGTGTAGTCTGGTCTTCTTTTTAATATTTTAAATAGTATTTTTAAGTAGCCGCCGTAGCTGAGCGAGCTTGTGAGTAACTGGCCCGGGTTCGAAAATTACTGTGGGCCTGAAAAATCTAATGATAGAAAAAGGTTATTCTAAAACCGGGAGCTCTTCAACAGGTAATGACAAATCCTCGAGTGCATTTTTGACATGAAAAAGTTTCTCATCATAAAACCATCTGCCATTCGGAGGCGACATAAAAGCGTAAGTCCCTGTAACATTCAGACGCACACCACACATTGGCCAATTATTATTATTATTATCTTAAAATTTACTCCGTAGCTGAATAAGTTTGTATGTAACGAAATTTCGGTTGACCCGAGTTCGAAAAATACTGTGTGCCTGTAAAATCAAATGATAGAAAAAATATTATTCTAAAAGCGGAAGCCCTCTAGGAAGGAATCGCAAACCTCTGTGTGAATTTCTGTCATGAAAAGTCTTCTCATAAAACCATCTGCCGTTCGGAGTTGATTTAGAAACGTAGGCTCCGCATTTTGAGGTCTACATTACAAATTTCAGGAGGAGTTCCGCCAAAAATATCTAACGAAGGATGTATGCACCGATTATATGCTTATATGGGTTGCTTGTAGATTGATTTCGTGTAAGAATCTATCTAGAACCTCGCTATCGATTCCCTTCCTTTGCTGAATACTAATATCGTGATAATAATCTGCTGTTACCTTCACACCATCTGGAGTTATCAACGAATCTGATTATGCTAGTTATTGGTCACTTCGCGATGGTAATACTTTGCGATGAGACGCAGCACAATGTCTGTAGATCTTGGGCTGTAAGATCTCCACCATTGGCAACAAATTTAACAAAGTTCTTTCAAAAAGCGGTCACCTCTTGGTGGACAGGAGGAAACCTTCGAGTGTGTTTAAAATAAGCTGAAATAAGAAGCAGCTTTTGTGACTTCGATAAGATCCGCTGACGACAAATATAACAAAGTTAGCAATGTCTTCTAGGACTCAGTTATTCATTCGCTTGCTTTGTTAAATACTGTTTTCAGGATCTGCTGTTATTTTCACACGATCTGCAGTTCTCAACGAATCTGATTATGCTAGTCAGGGAACACTTCTCGGTAAGACTTCGCGATGAGACGAAACCCAGTGATCCACACCGCTGACGTCAAATATAACAAAGTTCCTTCGAAAAGCGGTCACCACTTGGCAGAGAATAGGATCCCTTTCAGTATATTTGAGTTAAGGTGAGATAAGAAGCAGCCCAGTGACTTGGGTAAGATCTCCACCACTGACGACAAATATAACAAAGTTGTTTCAAAAAGCGGTAGCTTTTTAGAGAGTGGGACACTTTTGAGTATATTTTTTTACGATAAATTTATAATATATAAATATAAATATATATAAATTTTACGATAAATCTACCGTTAGAAGAGAACTTAAAACTATGGTGCTTTCCATTTGTGGCAGGAGAGCATTTTTTCCTTTTAGGGATCTATGTACCAGTCTATTATGCGCAGTCAATAAATTAACACAGCACTACTCATTCCCGTAATATTCTCCATTCGAAGATACAGGAATTTACTTCTCCAGCTCTGGCAATTCTATCATGACCTCAACCCACAACACAAGTTCATTGATATTATGCAAACATAATAAATAATAAACGGTCAAGTGTTGGTTGCTCATAAATCTTTGGGTAAAACCTTCAATCAACAATTGACATAAAAGATGAAAAAACGCACTGTACACGCAGAAGGGCAGCAAAGCTAGATAGGAAACTAATCAAGTGGCGTATCTCTACGCTGGCTTAAACAAAAGTACTATGCCGTATGTATGAATGTACGCATGTAGGTGGGTTGGCTGGCACATTGTCATTGAAATCAGATAAGGCAATATTTACACCTAAAGCAATCAGAAAAATATACTTCTTACTTTGCTATAAATATAATATACGCAGGGACGTACCTACATACACAAATAAATGTGGATGAATAACCAACTTTGCCAATGCTAATAAACAAATAATTGTTTAAAAGTCATAAAAATCTGGTAGAACTACTCATGCACACATACACACACATACTCGCCAGCTATGCATATAGTCTTTCGCTCGAGAGATCTTATCAAAAGGGGGAAAAGTGAAAAAAAAAAAAATTGGAATAAGAAAAATTAGCACACTGCAACGGAGAAATGTTTAATACATTTATATTTTATGACTTTTAAACAATTATATGTTTATTTATTTTCATGTTGTTGCTTTATTTGCCAGCCCGTCCGCGCACTTTTGTTGATAATATTATTGTTGATTTTTGAGCCGCCGGCTCGTGTTTGCTTTGTTATTTCTGTCACATTGTTGCTCACGCATATTGTTGTTATTTTACGTAGGTACTGCTGCTTAGGCCGGGCTTCAAGCACCAAATTTGCTGCACTGCAGTTGGCTTCATTTCCTTTCAATTGAAGGCTGCCGAATGGCAGATGGTTCATATGGCACACTTTTTCATTGCAGAAATAATCTTTAAGATTTCTTATTGCTCTTTGGCGGGCGATCGTTGGGGAAGAAAAACGATTCTAACAATTTGGATTTACAAATTTAAAAATTAGGAATTGAACGCTCGATCTTCGTATGAATAACCGACCTGCTGCGCCCAATCACACATTTCTTCGTTTTATTGCATTTAATTTTTTGCACCCCGCAAATATTTGCTCAAGTTTTTATTAAATTCTTTACGCTCTTTAAATTTAAAAAATTTAATTTGTTCTTGTTTCGCATGGGAATGATGAAAAACGAGTTACGAAAGTACAAAAAAAAATTCGATTGTGTTCATGTGAACATTTGTGAGTGTGTAAGAGCACAGGGTGGTCATTGGAGCTTAACACAGTTGGAAAGACACTTTGTTTTCATTAGACATTTTAGCACGCGGAGTCAATATCCACTCCTGATATATGCAGAGTAGTAGTCATGGTGAAAAGATTTCAGAGGTGTGGCCAAGATCAGACCGCTGGTCGGCTCTTAGAAAAATTGAAAGAACCAGGTGATTGGCTGATGTAACAGGAGCCAGGACAGCGGTTTGTCTATATTTGTTGGTGATATACGGAAAAAATCAACGCAGCCCCCCTTTCATATTACTTTGTTGCCGTCTGAACAATGACTAATTGGGCCAGTGTATGAGAGAATTCTGCTCCCGACTCCCCGGTGACGTGGCAGCCGAATTTACTCGCTCAATTTCCTTCCTCATCATATCTAAAGGCAAACCTGGTAATACCCTATGAACAGAAAGTACCGGGAATGTTTAAATAAAACAAAACAGAATTAAATTTCAAGCAAATTTACTTTATCTCTTCAAGGTCCGTTCAATGATCCGTCTGAAGCAACAAGCGAAGGGATGGCCTTCAGCTCTTTTTCTTCGCATTCTCTTTGATCTCTTATATCGACTGAAATCTCCTTGCACGAAGTGGTTACTTCAACTTGGGAAACAAAAAAAGTCGCATGGGTCCGTATCAGGTGAATACGGTGCTTGGGCGATGGTATTTACTTGGTGTTTGGTCAAATAATCCAGCACATTTTGGGCTCTGTGCGATGGCGCGTTATCATCATGCAAAATCTAAGAATTGTTTGCCCACATTTTCGGGCGTTTGCGACGTACATCATCTCTCAAACGCTTCAAAACGGATAAATAATATTCTTTATTGACTGCCTGTCCTGATGGAAGGTACTCATGGTGTACTACGATTTGGCAATCGAAGAAAACATCCAACTTTTTGGTCATAGGGTATATCCTTCTTGATAGTGTAGCTAAAATGACAACCAATATCGTTGAGTCTTAGTCTGGCAAATAACCACATTGTAGATTTGCTAAAATTTTGAGCTTCACGGATTAAAATCCCGTCCGAATGCTCATGGTTATGGCATCGTTCCGTTGTTCAAACAATTAACTATGGAATTGTTCACGGACTTGTCGTCAGTGTATCCCTCTGCTGGAGATAAAAATTATTGCCTGCTTTGTGATATGTGAACTGGTTCCCATGTGTTCATTTCGCTAAGCTTCTCCTTCATTTTGAGGCGTGCGTCTTCATGCTGTCCTACAAATGGAGAGACACACAGTTTTCTGTCGCCTCTGAAAGCCAGATGGTTTCCATGAGAAGATTTTTCAAAGCAGAAATGCTCTTGGATCTTCCGAAAGGGTGGACATTACATGCTTGGGCCGATCAGAAGTAGAAAAAACTTTTCCCATCATTTGATATTTCATGCAGAGATCAAATCTCTTGGGTGTGCAGGTAACATTTCTCTGATCTGGGTTCCGGGACATAGAAACATAGAGGGAAATGAAATTGCTGATGAGTTTGTCAGGAAGACGTCAACTGATGGGGTCTCCTATTCAATCATCGGCATCCCCTTACTGTTGTTAAAGGTGAATTGCTCAACTTATTTATCAGGAAAGAGCAGTAAAGATGGAGCTCCATTCCTTCATGTGCTATTCCAAAAATTCTTTAGCCCCAATACAATATACGGAGGACTCAGAAAGTTCTTTAGACTCCTCCCCATTCAATTTCCAAACTCGTAGCTGTGTTTACCGGTCACTGGACGATCGGCAGACACGCGGAAAAGCTAGGGTTACCACTTACCCCCATTGCAGAAGCTGTGGGAAGCTTTCAGAGAAGGAGACTGTTGATCATTTTCTCTGTAAATGCCCGGGTTTGCCAGCTAGACGACGAAGGTCACTGGGCGCTCCTTTCTTCGACAGCCTGGAGCAGTGCGCCAACCTAAATCCAATCAATCTCCTCCATTATACCAACAGCTCTGGCTGGCTGTAGATATCTACCTGTTGGAGGTCTCATAATGGTATCAAAATGGCGCGTTAGTGCTACTTAAGGAGTACCAGACCGGCAATTCAACCATTTCACCGACCTACCTGATATTTCATGTAGGCATCGATACTGAAGCCAACCGGAAGATGGTGGTCACAAAAACAAAAAACTCTTTTACATTTTTTAAGTAAACCCTTCACTTCGCCACTGCTTCATATTCGCCGTAAAATCACCTGTTCTGTACTTTAAATGTGTTTTACTTGTTCAGTTTTTCAATACATGGCACTTCTACCAAACCCCTTTGAACACATGTGTGTGTGTGTGCGCTTTTATTTTATGCGCTTCCCGCTTTGTCATGACGAATGATGATGCGAACGCGTGTTCTTATTGTTGTTTTGCTCGATTATTTGCGAACTCTGGCAGACAATGTGGGAACAGTTCATCATCGCATTCGAGTTGCAGTGCAGTGCAAAAGAATAGAATTGATAAGGCAAGGCAAAAATAAAATAAATATTAGATGAAATAATAGTAAACAAGTGAAGTTGGAAAAATTGCATTTAATTACTTTTCGTATGCACTTCATAAATTATTTGCAGCTGTAACAAATGATCTCGTTCGTTTGGCTTTCACACAACTCGAAACCTTTGTAGTCCCTCTACCAGCGACTATTTGTTGCTCTAATTGTCAGTCTTCGGCGCAAATTATCTTCAATTAAATGTCATGCTGCCAACTGCGGGCATTGCGCTCATTTTTGTTCACACACACAACTCCGTCATTGTCTTTGCCTGCGTACAATTGATGACATTCGCCGCATTTGCTTTTGAAAAATAATGGTGGCCGTAAGAAAAGGGATACATTACAGGGTATGCATTAATGTGTTCTTACTTTCATGAATATGTACGAGTATGTAGGAATATTTGAGAAAATTTGCCGGAACTTTTTCCCTTATCGCTTGGGATAATCGACTGTCCATGCGATTTATTAGCTTGTCTATAAATATTAATCATAGGTATTTGATATTTAAATTTTGATGTTCTCGTTGTGCATTACAGCTTATTGTTTGGTGTTATTTTCTAGGTAAAAGCTAATTGGGGTATTGAAATGTTAATAGAATAATTTTCTAAGAATTTGATGTTAAGAGAAGAAGGTCGTTTGGAATTAGAGTTTTTGTTTTATGTTACGTGGCAAATGTACATACATATAAAATTCGTTGATCATACGACAAAACAATTTATTTTCTGGATATCGGATTAAACCAGTCTTCGAAATATTAAAAACCGGATAATTCAAAAATTTCTGAATCTCAACTTTGACTTCTTTTAATACCTGTAAAATATGAGTGGCTTTTGAAAAGTCCGTGCAAAAATAAAAACTACGAGAGGGGTTCAATAAGTACCCGTTTTAGAAATGAAGACACCAATATGATATATGAAGGACTCAGAAAGTCCTTTGGACTCCTCGCCATTCAATTTCCAAACTCGTAGCTGTGTTTACCGGGCACTGGACGATCGACACACACGCGGAAAAGCTAGGGTTACCATTTAACCCCCATTGCAGAAGCTGTGGGGACCTTTCAGAGAAGGAGACTGTAGAGCACTTTCTCTGTACATGTCCGGGTTGGGTAGCTAGACGACTAAGGTTACTGAGCACTCCTTTCTTCGACAGCCTGGAGCAATGCGCCAACCTAAATCCAATCAATCTCCCCCGTTATATCAACAGCTCTGGTTGGCTGTAGATATCTGCCTGGTGGAGGTCTCATAATGATATCAAAACGGCGCTTTAGTGCTACTTGAGGAGTGCCAGGTGCACTTCAACCGTTTCACCGACCTACCTAAGACACCACTTTTTCAAAGATACACTTCGCCCAACGCTCCGGCCTGTTTTCAACCCCTCCAAAAGGTAGGATTTGTCGAACTCTCCACAATACGCCTCTATCTCGGCGATGACTTCCTCATTTGAACTAAATATTTTTCCTAGATCGGGTGAATACGGAGGTGCGGCAGCAATTCATAACTCGATTCATGCAGTTTGGCAGCGCCATCTCCGGAAGAACGTACAGGTGCGTTATCGTGGTAAAACAGCATCTTGTTTTTCGCCAAATGCGGTCGTATAAGCTTCAATTTTTTGTGAAAGCAGTCCAATAACCCACTTTAGTATTGCCCAGCGATCGTTCTTGCTTTTCCTAAAAGATCCATGAGGATGACGCCGTTCGCATGCCAAAAAATCGTTGCCATGAACTTTCTGGCCGATGGGACTGTCTTCATCTTTTTTGGAGCAGACTCACCGGGAGAAATCTATTGTTTTGATTGTTTTTTAGTTTTTTGTTTGTGTTGATGAATCTAGGTTCCATCAGCGGTGACAAGGCGACGCAAAAATCCCTTCGTATCTCGCTTAAATTGCTCCAAATACTGCTTCGAAGTTAACAGCCGCATCCGCTTGGTGTCCACCCGTGAGCAATCGCGGCACCCAAGGGGCCGACAATTTTTTCATCGCCAACTTATCATGTAAAATATTAATTGTCGTTCCGGTCAGGTGGCCTCTGTTACCTCGCGCACTTTCGTTTGTCGATCAGCGAGAATAATGTCGTGGACTTTTTTAATGATTTCTGCGGTAAACACTTCTTCATCATAAACGGATGTCCGTGCATGTTTAGATTCGTTGAGCCAATATCTAACTGTGGTCATGGATGGCGAAGCGTTCCCGTAGACAGCATCCAACTTTGCTTTTATCTCCTCGCTTTTTTTTCCATCCAAAAACATAAAGCGAATTACCGAACGCTACTGCTCTTTTTCCATCTTAGCGAAAATCTCGAAACACGTCTCACTCGAATAGCTGTCAAATCCAAACTAATCTATCAATCAGTCTGAAATTTGTTTTGCTGTGGTTTGATAGATGACTGCACACGATGCTAATACCAATTTCCCTAAGGACCGCCCTCTGTCATCAAACACGGGTACTTATTGTACCGCCCACGTACTTAATTGATTGGGGTAAGCTTTTCATTTTTCTATGTAATATCATTTTGGGCTTATACACTTCGTCCAACGCTGTTCTAGTTTTCTGATCCTTTCTGAATAATATAATTTGTCCGTGTCTGAAAAGTACCTATTCGTTGCTGAAATTACATCTTCATTTGAATAAACACTTTTTCCCCGCCAGCCATTTTTATTTAATTTGGAGAACAAATAAATAGCAGTCCGCGGGAGGTGAAAGAAGTTGGAACCCTCTTTTCTTTAATTTTGCGACCACAATTGCTTAGGCGTGAGCTGATGCGTTGTCGTTATGGAAAAGGAAAATCACTCGATTTCCGATCTGACTGAAACTTGGTGTGTGTTCTTCCAAGAGAAGCGAGTTACTAAACATAAGCTCGTTATGCGCCAGCACTGACATCTCTCTGAATATACATGGACTTTTCAAACGATCCTCGTAAGTTAGCACTAAAGGTAGACGAGTGAAACATTTAAGTAAGAGAAAAAGGGGAACCGCTCCCTTATTTTTACTCCTTTAGTGCTTGGTTGGTTAAAGCGCTAGCGCTTCTGCACCATTTTGTTGGCACATCCTTTCTACCAACTTCTTTAACGGTTATTTAGAGCATGACTATATCCAGTCAGGAACCTTATTAGGCTATATCGTTTCAGGAACCTTATTAGGCTGTTGACGCCAGACAGTTGTTCGAGACTCTCGAAGGCCCATGTAATCGCCAGTCTGCGTTGGTTTAGGTGTGACAAAATAGTCAGAAAAGATTTTAGAAATACCAATGCAGCCTCTACCATAGTCGACCATGAATAGCATTAGGTTGGGTCCCGATTTGATGCCCTCTGTAAACATAAAGCTTCAACTGATAGAAAATATCAATGCCGAATATTTGAGTGTATTTCGCCATGGAAAAGTTTCTCAGGCGATCTGCCGTTCCGAGGCCGCATAACATTGTAGGTACTCATAAATCGTGCTGTCATTGGTTCTTATATTCTCCAAAATGGTTATGGAAACAACAATACAGTCGGTGGGTCAAGTTATCGAACCATTGTTAAATACTGGGAGTCACTTCAATAAATAACACTTAATAGCCTGGCGAGATATGGAGAAAGTATCCCTGTTGAACCACATTAAAGTCCGGGAATCAAGTTGTCGAACAATTCTCAATATACAGGAGGTCACTTAAATAAATAATATTTGGTAGTCTGAAGAGAGATGCAGGCGATGAACCGTTTGTTGATTCTCTTTAACAGAGAACTACTAACTAAAAACGTTGCTCGTTTCTTACATCTTGTTGGGAAATCTTATTTACTTAAATATTTAAAAGTCACACAGCGTGAAAGCTTAACAACGCCACTTCATTGTTTCACGCATTTTCTCAGATACAGCAGAGTAGCCGGGTATACTAAAAATATTATCAGTACTGTCTGTCATGCTTCTATTTTCAAGACTCTTTAACATTTTTACACATCTGCTGATGATTATAAAAGCAACTATTATTATTTTTTGCGGACATTTTTATGTCTATTCGCTTAACCAAATAGTAATTAATAAGTTGCTATCACTAGATGATAGCAAGAAAAATACTTTAGTATTGTGTTTAAAACATATTAATTTTCATATTATTCTTCAATAGATAACTATTGAACCGCTGAAGACGGCGTTGTGTTAAGTACATAACTATCGCGCAAAAAATCACAGTTATAAAATTATTAATTGTCATGCAGATAATTCACAACAATGACAATGAAAGCAATTATGACGTTACAAAATGGCAAATACAATCTTAAATCAATACTTCACCTTACAAGAAGATCCACTAATGCCGAACTGGCGTATTTGTGGTGAATTTAGTACCATGAGTAGTTCGCATTTCTCCTTTTTTCCATTAATGTATGTACATAAGCAAGTGGTGAATTTTATACAGCGTTATGCTAGGAAGAGTCAAATGTTCACAGCTGCATACCATTTTCGATAGATTGAAACTAGTACCAAATAGGACAGTTGAAAACTAGTACGCTTTGTAGCATCCGAGCTAATGCTAATTTTGACGATATTTGATATGTGAAACAAAATTGTATTTGGACTTTTGCTTTTAGCGTTGACGCAGATATCGATTGGGCAAGGGCATTGAGGCGCCATTCATTCAATACTTGGGTTATTAACTTGTTTAAGTGTGGATTTTCCCTGCAGTGTAAATACGAACCTTCGCATAAATGCATACAAATTTATGTGTGCACAAGACTTTGACCCTTTAGGCACTTGAGTGCAAATTTCTATGCGCGAAGAGTAGATTTTATGTAAAAATTTGCAGTGAACGCAGAAAATTGCAAAATAAATGTCTTCATCGCTTTTTAAGGTTAACAAAAAGTGAAAGTGTTCAAAAAAGTTTGCGTTGACAATGTGCGTAATAACACACCGGTGACAGTTAACGTCCACTGTTAGGCTATGCTAATATTTACAACGAAGATTTAGACTTGAGAGTGACAAAAATTTTTTTGTTTAACTGTTAAACTTGTATTTATTTTCTTAAGAAGAAAAACAAAAGCAATGCAATTTATTTTGCCTATCAATTAACAACTCATTGCGAATAATCAGCGCTTCGCATACTCGTTCATAGCCAAAACTGCTCATAGTGTACAAAAGAACCAATTTAAATAGTCTGGCAACTATGTATTAACTAGTAATTGCAATGCAGGTTATTCAATCTTTAAATTGCGGTGCGTTGCCTTTGAAGTGCACTATACAATATTGGCAAACACGTACTAGAGTGACATACGAACGTACAGTAGTGGCCAGTTAAAAGTTATCATCCACATTTTTTAAAGCTTGGGCAAAAATTCGAATAGGCGGCCGCCGTAGCCGAATGGGTTGGTGCGTGACTATCAATCGGAAGTGCATAGATACGAATCTCCGTGCATGAAACTCCAAAATGAATAAAAAGTTTTTCCTAATAACGTCGCAGGCAATGGCAAACCTTCGAGTATTTTTCTGCCACGAAAAAGCTCCTTTAAACATCATTTGCCGTTCGGAGTTGAATTAAAACTGTAGGTCCCTCCGCTCCCTCCGCTTTTTCTCTAAAATCAACTCTCTATATATCAATCCTCTCTATATTAGCGCAAAATTAATCATTTCCTTTTAAATAAATATTTTTACTAAAGTAAAAGAACAATTTTGAGTGATGGAAATCTTCATTTTGACCTTTACGCGCTTTATTGCTTCTCTATTTTTCTACTGCAACTGTCTATATAGTTCAGAAGCGTCAAAAATAATTGACATACGACGCCATTTGCAAAAATTACAAATCTTCCGATAAGGTAACTAATTTGCGCCACCTTCTATTATTAGTAGGCATGTTGTTGTTGAGCAACATAAACATTTTCCATACATATACGAGAAATGCTGCTGGAGTTACAGTCCTTGGTCGGATATAAATCCGGGTCGTTTCGGTAACGTAGAACCGATTGTCGTAGGAACGACATAGTAGACATAGTTCTAGTAGGTGAAGAGTGATACTTTTCTCTCCATACTCCGCTACTTGGAATTCATCTGGTTAAATTGCCGCCAGGAATCGAAATAAATCACAATAAATCTTCTAGTAGTACTGGAAAGAAACTAAACTCTAGTAAACTCTCCTAGTATTTAATAGGTCCTAAAAGTTTCAGCCCTCCATTTTGATGTCTCTCTCAAAGAAAATACACTAAAAGCTGTAATTTGATATTTTGTAAGATAATATATATGGAAGAGGCAGAAGATTTCAAAATGACATTCAGAACATAATTTATTGTGGTTCTAGTGCTGAGTGCTCTACTTATGCAAATCATGCTAAATCTTTAGACTAAGACATTGTACAACGCAATCATTCCAGCGCCACTCTAACATTTCGATGCCACTTTTCTAGAACGATTTTCTTTTGCCTCAGTTTGTATTTCTCAGTTTCAGCAATAACCACTTCATTCGAGGGAAATTTCGTACTACCCAGTAGTCACTGGAAGACAAATCTAATGAATACGGTGGATGTGGGGGCAGTTTGAAGTTCAATTCATGTGGTTTTTTTCATTGTATTGATTGACTTGTGACACGATGCGTTGTCTTCATGAAACAAAACAGTGACCAAACGCGGGACCCACTTTGAACAGAACTTTCTCATAGTCAAATGCTCTTGTAAAATAAAACCAACACGTTCTTTGATATCTTTATGATGTCAGCTAACTCACGCAACTTCACTTTTCGATCATTCAAAACGATTTTGTGGTTTTTTTTGATTTTTGCTGGTGTTACCGCTTCATTTGGACGTACATGTGCATGACGCGCTGTGCATCATCGGTGTCTCTACGACCACGTTTGAAGTCAGCAAACCACCGTTTTATTGTTGTTTGTGATGCAGCGGAGTCCCCATAACACTTTTCAAGCTCATTGTTTCGCTTGAACGGTATTTTTTCCCATCAAGAAGCAGTGCAAAATTAAAACACGAAATTCTTTTCGATCCATTTTTTGAAAATAACAAAAGTAGCGTCACTTTTACCACAATAACTCACGAACTAATAAATAGAATATCATAAAATCTTAACAGCTGTCATTTTAAGTTTAGTACTAACTGAGAAAAGAGGTGATTGCAATAAAAATAGTGTCATCTATTTGTGAGGCCCGGACTATTCAGCCCATGTGTTATAATAAGAATAACACCCAGAAATTTGGCTTTGTTTCTGAAGAGAGGCTCAATGCTAAATGAGGCTCAATTTAAAAAAAGAAACGTGAGCTTTGCTGCCTTTCAGCGTAGAAATTATTTGGGATTGGTCTGCATGTACCAGAATACCTCAAAAATTAGTTGAACGTCCTTAAGTTACACGATCTCGAAGGCCAGTGAATATAGGTGCCACGCGAGAGAATGAAGCCCTCGAACTTCTCAGGCAATAAATTTAATATTTCCCGCTTTGTATGGCAAGTGGCACCATTCTGTTTTAACCACAAGTTTGTGAGATCCATAACCATCTTAGGTCATAAAAGGATTGTTGTCATATTCCGATATCAGGCGTCCTTAAAAATCCTTTTATTTGTAGCAAATAGGATTACTTACCATTTATGGCCACCATCATCTGGCTATGAAATTTCATTGAGGAGGAGAAATAACACCTAACAAAATTTCTTATCTGTGGTCACTTTTATCTGACCTCAATTGTCGCTACGAGTAATCGTGTGTGTAGTTGTGTGCAGGCGAGTGAGCATTTACGAGTATACGAGTATGACAAACATGTCACCTGTAACTGTAAATGCCAGCTATTGGGCTTGGCGGCAAATTTTGCCAATCTTAACTAGTTTTTTTTTTAATTTTCAACCATTTTAAATTAAATTATGCCTTACTGGAGTAAAATATTTAATGAAGTGGAGGTATTTTTAGTGAAATCGTGGGAGTGGTTTTTTTCTCCATTTCATTTTGCATTTCTGTAATGAGAATTTTTCACAAAGTACTCTTAGAATTCCTGTGAAGCACTCAAAGCTTTTTTTATAGTTCGGCAGCTGAATGTCAATTAAATAAAGACGCTCTATTTTGATAAACCGAGTAATTAAAGAGGTAAAAATATAAAAAATAAATATAAAAAAGTAAAGCATAAAAAAGTGTTGTTATGCGCTGCGATGTACTGCCAAATATTATGCGGGAAAACAGCAGTTACACGCACGCATTCTAATGTCAACTGCTCATTAATGTCAGTCGAGTCTTCGTAAGCCCACGTACAAACCAACATACATAAGCACATGGGTACATATTGTACATATATTTATAATAATAAAATAAAAATATTAAAGCAAAAAAAAAAGTAAAAAGTAAGTAAAAATAACATAAAAAAGAAAATTAAAAGAAAAGAATGAACGCATAACAAAGTTGGTCGCACGAAAAAGCTAACCGCCGTACGATATTCAGCTGCTCTTCTTCTTGGCCTTAGAAGCTGGAAAGTAGTGCAACATGCCGACACTTCGACAATAGGTTAACACTTTTTGCTGCCGGTTTTTATTTTTTATTTTTTATGGTTTCTTTGCTTTTTTGTCCGTTTCGTTGAATTGTTTTCTTAGTGCAGCTGCTACTGCACTGTTGTTGCTTTGTTATTTTAGATTTTTTTTCATCGCGGCTTGGTGTTGCTGTTATTTGCCGCTTCATTACTATTATTATTTGTGCTATTATGGTGTCATGATTTTGTTGGTTTGGACTTGGCAGGGCTCGTATTAGCTACAACCTTCTAACGGTTGAAATGGGGCTTGCATGCATTCTTACACATTCTACTTACTTAACTTACCAACTTGCGTTACACAACTACAAATAAGCACATAGGTACATAAGTTCTTGCCTGCTTGAAGAAGTTGTGACCGAGTAAGCGTAGAAAGTACAAATACAAATACAAATATTTGAGGCGTACAATTTCAAGGGAAATGGGCATGAAAAAAGAATTCAGAAAAAACACACATATGCGCTTATTTATGCTATTATAAGTTCCACAAAGCTCTTTCTGATTAGAACATTTTAAGTGGATTAGGAAAATCTTGTGGGAAAAGCCCTACAAGTATTTGGAGAAAGTCGTGCTTATACCCGAAAGCGCTGGTTAGGGCCTATCATAGTCAATCAGACACACAAATGATAAGGGAGATCGAAATGTAGTAAAAGCTCCCATAGTTCGACACTCATATGTCCAGTGCTTTTCTCCGGCTATAGGTAGGATAGGAAGAGTACCACGGGAACACTATAAATTGCACTATAGTGCTGTTTTGATACCATAATGTAGACCACTTGAAAAATCTCACAACTTAAAGAAGAATAATATATTGTAGTATAGGAGAGAAACAGGATGAAGAACTGCCACAGGCTATCCCCGAAAGGCACACTGAGGAATCTCAAGCGCCTAACTGCCACACCCGGACATTTTCAAAGGAAGTGTTCAACATTCTCTTTCTCCGCCGCATCCCCACAGCTTCTGCAATGGGGGTTGTACGGAAGTCCAACCTCCTCCGATAAGTTTCTATCACCTAGTGACGGGTGACCCAGCTATGACTTTGGAAATTGAATGGCGAGGAATTCCCACCACTTTAAGCGTCCTGCTTCTGTCGCATTGAGGGTAAAGTGTTTTTGAGGTAACACTCAATAATACATAACTCCACATGTCTTGCGCTTTTTTAGGAAAAAAATTGTGCTGTTTCTCTTTAACAACGGTCGAGGGGACACCGATGTCTGAGATGGGGACAACTAAAACCGGTTTTGTCGACCCTTTTCTGACAAGCTCCCTCCCAACAGCAATCTCTAAGCATTTTGCATGCCTGCAGGATCGCAAAGAGCCTTGATTGCAAAACCCTACTAGTTTTCGGCAGTTTAAAAGATACTGAAATATTGGCTAATCTAGGGAAAAAAGATGTGCATGCACTACAAAGCTTTGTACGCAAAATTATGCACGTATTCTGGGCAAATACAATTCAAAACACTGCGATCTGTCAAGCCACAAAGCAAAAACCGTTTGAAATCACTAAACGTAAGTGGAACTGGTTTGCAAACTCTTAATGCAGATCAAACAACGACATCACCAGAAATGCAAATGAGTGGAACCCACAGGGCAGCCGCCGCAGAGGAGGGCCGTCAAACACATTGAGACGGATGATAGAGATGGAGAACACGAATAAAACATGGAACGAAATTAAATTACTGGCCCAAATTTGGGACCAGTGGAAACAATTTGTTGAGGCCCCATATTCGATAAAGGAGTAAAAGGATTAAATATATAGGGGAAACCCTCGAATCCATCTTGGATCCGTCAGTGAAAACAGAGATACCTAAGTCCGTGCAGACTCCGCCCTCCTTTGAATCCAGCCTGCTTGGACAATCCGGCTATAGACCCAGTACAATTTGGCTATAAGAGAAGTGTGCTTCTGGGGCAAGTACTTATATAGTAAATAAAGGTACCCTCTTTCCAAATAAATAATGAAATGTTGCTAGTTCTCGGAATTTAAGTGCTTCAATGCACGAGGAAATAAAGTGGATTCTTTCACATCCATGGGTATTACAATTTTGTCCAATACCCTCACTTATGACATGGAACTATGTAGATCTCGGTTGAAAGAGGTTGCTTTCTTTTCGCATTCGGTGCTCAATCCGAGCTGTTTGAAGATTTAAACTAATAAGCGACCATAAAGCAAATGCTTATTCTCTTCTATAACAAAGTCATTTGGACCTTGGCTGCGAATGGACCTTGTCTGAGATTATCGAGCAAAATTCTTATCAGGCTAGCGCATAAAATGATTAGTTGTTCGGTTATCGGATGGCTCGAAGTTGGACGGAAGAGTTGGTGGGGGAGTATTTTGCGAGGAGCTCACGGTCGCTCTCACATTTTTGCTACACCTGCGGATATTGCCGGTTTAAGTATCACTTACCTGGTAAAGTAGTTAATAGGAACGTAATTAGCCACTCTTGATTATCATCCTCTAATCCAAAGTCCTTTCTTACTTTTTCCACCTATCTGGTCTTTCGGTGAATCCTACAAAAAGTACCTTACTGCTTTCCACTAGGAAACGCAATATGGAAGGCCTATTACTACCCACATTGAAAGGGGTAACACTGCAACTGTCTTCTGAGGTTAAATATTTAAGAGTAATCCTAGATAGTAAGCTTACCTGCAAGAAACACGTCGAGCAGAAGGTCTCTCGAACACCAAAAGTCTTCTGGCAGTGTAAGAGAACTTTTGGCAAGACATGGGGTCTAAGACCGGCGATAGTACACAGGCTGTACATCACCCTGATTAGACCGATTATTACATACGCCTCTGTAGTATGGTGGAAAGCCACAATGGTTAATTCCAGAGTAAAACCCCTAAACAGGCTGCAGAGAAGTGTGTGCTTGGGTATCACAGGTGCCATGAGTACGACATCTGGTGATGACCTTAATGTCATTCTGAACTTGCAACCTCTAGATCTACAAATTGGAAAGGAAACAATGAAGGCGACGTACAGGCTCAACTTAAACGGAGTCTGGGGTAAATGAAGTAAGCACTGGCCACTGTCAGATATACCGCCAGTTGTCGGAGCGGTGCACACTGTTCTCGATGCCGGTGGACAATCGGGTGCCTGTCGTTAGCTTCGGTAGGAAGTATGATGTTTTGATCCCAGATAAAGATCAATGGATAAGTCCAGAGTACCTACTAACGGGATATCAGCACACTTTCTACACCGACGGATCTAAAACCAGTGGATCTGGATGGCATGTACTTAGACGAAGACACTAAGTACTCCTATGCCACACGGTATTTCTTACGGAAGTATATGCCATCTTGAATGTGGCCTACTGGCTAATTGAGAAAAAGTGGCGGAGCAAAAGTATTAGAATTTGTAGTGACATTCAAGCTGCACTGAAAGCCCTTGCTAACCCACGCTGCTCTTCGAAGTTAGTTGGTGAATGTAAGACAAAACTGAACAGTGTTGCAAAACACAACAAAGTTAGTCTTATTTGGGTGCCCGGACATTGTGGTATTACAGGGAACGAGTTAGCTGATAAATTGGCAAATGAAGGCTCTGCAAGTATGCCAGTAGGCCCTGAACCCTTTTTAGGTGTCAATTTCGCATCGATTCAACTATGGATTGACGACTTCACAGAGGTCGTGCAGAGTAGCCAAGTGCTTTGTGAAAGAACCAAACAGGAAAACAGCGACCTTTCTCCTAAAACTTAACAGAAAGAACCTGAGAGTACTGGTGGGTGTAATCACAGGGCACAACGCCTGTGGTCAGCATATGGCTGCTGTGGAGGTCGTAGACAGCCCGAGATGCCTTACCTGTCTTGAGATTGACGACACTGCAGATCATTTTCTCTGTAGCACTCCGGCGTTTTCCAAAATCAGACTTAGGATATTGGGTTGTGATATACTGAGTATGGATAAAGTTCATACTCTTCCTCTTCCGGGTCTCTTAAGATTCATTAATGTATCCGAGAAATTTGTGGAAGAGTCACCTCAAACTAATTTATCCGTCTTACAACCCACTTTTTATCATTCCCATCTCTATTCTTTCTACTGATATCTATCCGGGTGTAGTACAATGGTTTACTGACTGAGTGCTTGGGCTTGTCCAACCCCCCACAAATCTAATCTAATCCACATGTCGGGTTCTTTTCCTTCTACTTGGTCATGGTATTACAATGGACGCATTTTGATTATTTGCCCAAGTACGCCCCTCGCAAGGGAAACTATTTATCCTAACCTCACCTAGGTCATCGGCAAGTCGAAGCTCTTCAACTGAGTAACATATATTCGGCATGCACCACACGATAACAGGGATGACGTCAGGCTTATCTTACCAGCAGCAGGCATGGTGATAGTTTCATTTTGACAAAAACTCCTTTTCATTAAACGCACTGAGCGAGCAATACAAGGAAAGAGCTGTCAGTTGGATTCAGTGAAGCGCTTAATGTTAGAAAAATCTATGCCTTATTGGGTAACATAATAGCAGGGGACCCACGCAGTGAGGGAGAGAGTCTTACCACGAGAACAAAGTATTTCTAGTATAATAATTTACCCCAACAAAAGGAAAGATCCCACATCTACATTTAAACACAAGATACTGCAGATCTTCAGAAAGAGCTGCATACCTAATACTAATATCTACATTATCTACATCTTTTCAGTGGGAGCCCACAAAGAGATCTGCGTTATAGTCAGAAATGAGCTTAAGATTTCCACACTAGCTGACAGTAGCTTTGATAGCCGAACGAGGCAGTCCAATTAAATTTCAGAATTATTTAGTGGATTTCTGATTTGATTTAGGGGATGTCTGATTTACAAATAATATCGTTAATCATAATCATTTATCAGGATAGTTGAGGCATAACTTGACTTGGCGGAGTTTGATGATTGAATAGCTGTTTTAGGACCGCTTGTTGGCTACCGCCGCAGAGAATGAGTGCATGCACCCTCTTCGGAAGATTAAGGTATGCACTTAAAGAAAGAAGTGAAGTTTTACCTCGATTTTGACTAGTCTTTCTTCGGTACCATTGGTTACGAACGGTACCGATACATTAATGTTTTGACGAGTGTTTGTATTGGAGAAGAGATTATATATGGAAAATGCCGGGATATGTGTTACTATTAAGCACACTGTGCTAACTGTAAAGATTCTAGAAACTGAATGACAGTTTAGGTATTGAGCGCAATGTGAACTTGTCTAAGAAGATTTTCAACTATCCGCCGACCTATAAATTCTTTACTTTAAATTAAAATTATTCTCGTTTTATCACCACGTCTGGAAAGAGAGTCTGTGAAGCAAGCGAATCATCAGCACGAAACATGTCACAAAACTTCATTGACCCTCAGATATCTATAAAAAAGTAAAATTTTTTATGCTTACAACAAATTAGAATCCAAAGCTAATTCAACGATTTGTATGCCAAAAAAAATAGAGAAAAACACCATAAAAAAAACACACACACACATACAAACACCGATTGCGCGCATTTGGTGCGAAGACCGGAAATGCATAAACTGAGAAAAAATTTTCAGAACTTTCTGATAAAAATAAAGCAAAGAGAAAGACAATATGTATGTATGTACAAAAATGATGGCCTAAGCAGTGACTGCCACCGGCCGTAGCGCATAGCCTGCCTGTCATCCATAGCGTACTATTATTAGCTCCTGCTGTTTTGTGTCCACGGGACAAAACGGGCCAAGATCGCTTCAATCCAAGTAGTCTTCAAATCTATTCATTCAATAAATTCGAAGCAAAAGTGGCAATAAAATGCGGTGATTGCTCCACTCCAGTGGAGAAGTCTTACAAATACTTGTACGACCAAGCGACTATAGAAATAGGAAGCGCAGTAGAACGTAGAGAAACTCGCCGGTGGTATACGCTTGAATTGTTTTGATTTGTGTGCACTCCTACACTCATTACCAAGTCAAATAAGATGAGTTGAATGCTTTTGAAGTTTATGAAAGAAATTGTCATTGTTACCTGTACGTTGCAGGAGAGGTAAGTAGTTCTGTTCTTTCATCTTTAAGCTTCTTTCATTTTTACTGCCACGCTAAACGCTTCGCTTTGTTTTTGTACTTGCTTACCAACCATGCAACTGTGGTGCCTACTATAAATCCATAAATAAAATTGTCACAATATAGCGGACAAAATAAGTGTGTCAAACTTAGTGACGTCATGGTTGCGTTAAGCGCTTGTTTGTGCTCGCTTCGGTTTGCGTTCGACACGCAAATATGCAGAAGCACATAATTCTCTGGTGACTGCTATTCTATGCTATGGCTGCTTGTGTTGGTTCCCCCAACTAGCTGGAGGAATGTTTATTGTTTATGTGGATTATTTTTTCTTTTTATTTCTCTTATTCCTAAGTTCCAGTGAAGTTGTTATCCATCCGGTGGCGGCATGACAAAGCCTGAAAATAGAGAAAAAAATATGCTATATATTATTGAAATGTTCACTTAAGCTCAATGTGGTGATTGGAAAATTAGTTTTGATTTGTTACGGAAATGGTTGGGATGCAATTAGGAAGAATTCCTTAATAGTAGAGGGCGGAAGGCAAAGTGCGTTAAACACAATAGTTGTCGTTTGATGCTTAGAAAATTGGCTTGACATATATAAGTAGATACTTTTAAACATGATTTAGAATGGCTTTTGGGTTCAACAAGTTTTAGATTAACTTTTCCTGTAGTTGAGGTTACGCGACGAGTTTCTCAACATTGGTATTCTACCAGGTGCAGTAGCGTAACGGCTTCAAGCCATCGGCTTTATCAAGTGTGTCTGTGTACGAGAAATCAGCTGTGAGCCAGAAGATTGTAGCTTCGATTTCAAGTTCTGGAATATAAAACATAGGCAGTGACTTTCAACCAGCTTACACTCGGCAGACAATAGAAAACTGCGAACTTTATTTTTGCGTTCAAAAGCAGCTTGAAAATATGGGGAGGGTTCTCTCCATTGCGTTGCCACGACGGTTGAGAGTATGTGAGTGATCAGCCACGGCCCTACAGCTTAATGCTGTCTCCGAATGGGAGATAGATTTTAATAAGAAGCTTTTTCGATGGAGAAAAATGCTCGGAGGTTTGCCATTGTCTGCCAAAGGGCAATCGCTGTTAGAAAGAACTTTCTTCACCAACTCAAACGAAATTCTTTCGATGTACTATTTTTGATCTGATCTTTTCAACGCAGAGGAGGCATTCCTCTTCCTCCTCCGACGAACGAAACCGCTGTACCTTTATTCGCTACGCTATGTCTGTGTCGTCGTAAAGCTCTTACAGTTCATTGTTTCTTCGCCTGCGATACTCGCCGTCACCAACCTTTCCAAAGATTCGAAAATCTTCCACAGAATCCTTCTCTCAAATACTCCAAGGGACGCCTCATCAGATTTTTTACAACTAAGGAGCGTACAAATCGGTGAGTAACAAATAAAGAGTTCAACTGTTTCTTCGTTGTTCTCAAAATATGAAGTGCGTAAGGTTTTTAGTCGCATTGAGGCTGCTAAAACTAGCAAAAACAAAGAAAAACACACAGTTACACATTACATCAGTAGCGCCAACAGGAGGAAGCGGGCAATCGCAGTAATAGCGCAAACACACCACAAATTCAGCCAAGTCCTCAACCATCTGTGTGATCCTTCTGGCCGAAAAATGTGAAATACAGATGGCGCTCCAAGCAGTAAGAAGGCGTTGTTCCTAAGCAACGATAGGTGGGCATTCCCACTACTTAGGCCTGTTAGCGGCAGGCTAAGCACCTACCCTGTGAGAAATCAAAATAGATTAACAAAACCGACGTAAGTCTGAGTCTTGTCAAGGTTCTCTCCTCCCGAAAAGAGTAAACAAGGAAAAAAAGAAGATTTTTTGCACTTTTAATAATATTTGCTTCTTAGGATCTTTTTATAATAATTATGGTCACGAAGAAGATGCCTATTCCATATGTATTTACTTGTACTGTATTTCTCTCATTTTTTGAGAGGTTAGCACTGTAAATTTATTGGAAATCGAGTCTCTTCTTAAGTGCTCTTTCACGCTCTAAAAGGTAATACGTTTGTTCTTATAAATGGGAACATAAACTAGTGAGACATATTTTCATATTGCATTGATGCTCGAGCTTAGTTTTTTTTAAGAGCCGATGGTATTTATGCAATGCTTGCATTTCTGGGGCTTAAATCCCGGACTACGATATGACGAGCTCTATTAGTTCTCTTTTCTATGGCTCTTTACCTATTCAGTACTGTCTTGTACAAGACCTCTAATTCCGTCCCAATAACTCCTGCTACTCAGTGATTTCTTGTAAGCTACCTTTAATTCTACCTCAAAAACTCTTGCTGTACTGAGTTTTCTTAAAAAACGCCACAATTTCACCCCGAGAAATTCCTGATGCTACGCGTTGCCTTGGTAATTACCTCTAATCTCACCCCAATAGCAGGTTCTCCTCAGTGTTGGTTTGTAAGTGACCTCTAATTCCACCCAAGTCGTTCCCACTGTTCTGTGTTCGCTTGGAAACGAGCTCTAATTTCACCCAAATACCTCCTGCTACAAAGTGTTGATTTTGAAATCATCTCTAATTCCGCCTCAAGATGTCGTACTTCTTATTTTTGGCTTGAAAACGATCTCTAATTCCATTCCAAATGATCCCACTGCTCAGTGTTGGCTTGTCAACGAACTGTAATTTTACCTAAATATATCCTACCACTCAGTATTAACTTGAAATTGAACTTTAATTCTCCCCCGAGAAGTCGTACTGCTGAATGTTGGCTTGGGAAGACCTCTAATTTCACCCTGGTCGTTCTCACTGCTCGACGTTGGCCTCGAACCGACTTATAACGTCACCTCATGTAAATTTTGTAGCCTGACAAGTTGCTAGATTACGACGCTAAATAGTCTACTTTCGCACCATCTCGCGCCGATTATAGATACCCCTTTGCCAGATCATTAATAGCAAAACCTCCTTCCGGCACTGAAGAGGTTCTTTGCAATCCATCACTTTTTGTACAAAATGACTCGAATGTAATTGGCTGATATTTAAAACAGATGTAGGTTAGAGCCGCAAAGCCTTTTGGACTATGTGCTAGGTAGGTGAAATGGTTGAAGTGCCAGTTTGGCACTTCTCAAGTAGCACTAAATCGCCGTTTTGATACTATTATGAGACCTCCAACAAGCAAATACATATCTATAACCAGCCAGAGCTGTTGATATAATGGAGAAGATTGATGGGATTTAGGTTGGCGCAATACCTCAGGCTGTCGAAGAAAAGAGCACCGAGGATCTTAATCGTCTAGCTGCCAAGCCCGGACATTTACAGAGAAAATGCTCAACATTCTCCATGTCTGGAAGGTCTCCACAGCTTCGGCAATGGGGATAAATGATAACCCTAGCTTTTCCGCGTGTATGCCGATCGCCCAGTGACCGGTAAACAAAGCTACGAGTTTGAAAATTGAATGGCGAGGAGTCCAAAGGACTTTCTAAGTCCTTCGTATATCATATTGGGGCCAAAGAGTTTTCGAAATAGCACATGAAGAAATGGAGCTCCATCTTTTCTGCGCTTTCCTGAGAAATAATTTGTGCACTATGTGCTAATTTGGAGTAGAGCTTAGGCCTTCTTAATTAGGCCAACTAATTTGTTTAATTTTGATTTTTTATTTTTAGTTTCGCATAGCACGTAGTTTCGCTTCAAATTGCAAAGTTTCTGTTATCGAATTCAAGGTTACACCACGCCCAACACGATTTGCGATTATATTGTATTAGTGGTAGATTATTCAGACCAACGTAATTTTTTTTAACACTTTATCTTTACTACACATCGCTACATGTCAGTCCATCTTCTTTACTCTTACCGCATACAATTTTCAAAATAGCTCGTTACGCTATTAATTGCTTGCCCACTCCTTTAAAATAAAGCCATTCAAAATGCTCACATAACCTCAATTCCATTGTAAACATAACCCGATTTCTTGCGCTGTCACTTTCAATTTGTCAAAAGCACGACACTAAAACATAACCTAAGTCATAATATGAAAATAATTTTTAAGCAAAGCAAAGAAAGCAAAAGAAGAGAAAAAAACTGCCAGCCACGCCCAACAAAGTGACAACAAAACACTGAAAGTATACCGCACAAACGAACGGCAAATATAATATTAAATGCACGTGTAAAAACAAAAGCGCCCATAAAGTTAAACGTAAATCACAAACACATACCCGTACATACATATGCAAATAAGGCGGTGTTTCCACATAAAAGACACGCGACACATATGACTGTAATAACTTTGCTGTTGTTTTGTCGTGCCATTTAATTTGTGCCACCGCACTCCATTTCTTCTCTCTCTCTCTTTCACTCCATTTCACATTTAAAGCCACCACAGCCGCTTTTTGTCTTGACAAAATTTCAAAGTCGCGTGTATACTTAATTTTGCAGAATGCCAAATGTCAAAAACCATATGACTGCAATGAGTGCCACCACGGCGCTTATCAACAAATGTCCGGCCGAATGGTTTATGACCTTGACACGGTCATTCAAAGCAGTAGCCTATTGTTGTAGCTCAGCCTTCTATATTGATGACATACCATATTATGCTTTCTGCTTTTCCCAATGGCTTTATACCATTTTTCTTGTTTTTCAACAATTGCTTGGCTTTACAGGTAGCATTGAGCGCTTTGTGGCTAAACGAATTGGTAATTGTAATTTTGCATGCCAACTTTCGATAATAGTTTTAAATGGTTTCGCTGGTGTCATATTGCCCGGGGCAATGTTTTTTTCCTGTGCTACGCTCGAAGCTGTAGACTCACATCATTAACGTAGCGAAAATTTAGAAAAAATATTTAACATTTAAATTTAATGAATTTCGGAAAGAAAAGTAAATCTATGAAGAGTTTAAGAATTGGTAGAGCTTAAGAGGAAAAGTGTTGCTCAATACCCAAAAAAAGTGCGGATTACCCACACAGGGATATCTGAAAACTTAGCAACGGGTCAGAGAACGAACAGTGAAGAGAACAGTCGGTTCTACGTTACTGAAACGACCCGGACTTAAATCCGGCCAAGGGCTGTCACTTCAGCAATTGGTTGGTGAAAGTTGAGATTCTTCCAGAATACAACTAGCGCTTCCGCACCATTTTGTTGCCACATCCTCGTTACCAACTTGTTTAACGGTTATTTACAGCATGACTATATCCAGTATGTGCGGAACCTTAGTGGTTGTTGACGTCTAAGCCAGACAGTTGTTCGAGACTCTCGAACAGCGGTTGGCCCAGGGTTAACATTCTGTCCTTCCATTGGGCAGGGCATTCACAGAGGAAATAGGAGATTGTTTCCTTTTTCTCCTGTTGTTTACAACTGTGACAGCCAGTTTGGCTGCTTGTTCTCCGATAGACCAAAAGCCAGTTATGACTGCTGTTAGTCTCCAGGCGTCCCGTCATTTCATGTTTATTAATGTGGACAATTGCTTGAGGTTGTAGGTGGTTCATAACGTTCTGCTAATTTTGCTTTCGTCTGGTCTTTTCATCTACAATCCGCGATTCGGAGGTATTTTAGGGAAATTATATTCTTGACTGCATCTAATGGTGTGAATACCGATTCTGCAAGAGGGTTATTCGTGGCAGATTCCCCTCTTGCCAGTTCATCTGCTTTTTCATTACCTTCAATGTTCCGATGTCTCGGGACTCTGATTAAGGTAATTTTATGGTTTTCACTCAAGGAGGTAAGGCTATTCCTACTGTGTTCTACCACTTTAGAGGTTGTTGTAGCCGAACACAGTGCCTGGATTGCAGCTTGGCTATCCGAAAGAATAGCGATATTGCCCTTAAAAGAGAAATCTGCGATTAGTAGTCTACCGGCTTCCCCAATTGCCAGTACTTCCGCCTGGAAGACACTGCTGGTATTAGGGAGACGCACAGATTTCTCAATTTTAAGTCTGTGAGAATATATACCAGCTCCAACACCGCAGTCCATTTTACTGTCATCTGCATAGAGCGTAGTATCGAAGTTGTTTAGAGAGAATCCCTTATTCCATTCTTCCTTAGATGGAAAGAGAGAGGCAAAATTCCTATTAATTGTTGCCGTCGAGATGATGTAGTCAGTCCTCACAGGGATTGTTGAACATTATCTCTACCACTATCTAGCTCGAGAACCAGAAATCGAAGAAAATGTAGAAAGGAGCCCAATGATATTTAACGCAATTGCTAAAGCTCCAGGCTTAATGTCCGGCTTCCTTCGCAAGGCGTCGCACTCTAAAAGTGTATGCACGGAATAATCAGCGGCCATGTCACAAGGTGAAAAGAGTCATTCAAGTATATGCCACGTCTATGTAGATGACTTCTGAGGCGCAGAATGCTTAAACTATTTTTAGGGAGACTAGACAATTTCTTGGAATCTTTTTCTCTTGTAACTTCTCGGTATATGCTCTATTTGATCCGTTGCTTTGTTCCATAAATAAAGGGAGAGCGAAGTCATATCTCTCTGAAGTGGTATTACAAATTTCATATTAGTCTGAGTGTGCGATAGCCACCTAAAGTTCCTATACCGAGCCACTACCTTTAGTTCCTAACATAATTGAGAAAGGTATAAGGGATGTGTGTGAGAATGCCTACGAATGCTTTTATTCCATATTTACAGCTATGTAATATTGCTTTTGGACGTGCAGTAAAATCGCACACATGCAGTTTTGAAAAGCTGAAGTGTATTCTGGGATCTCTGCTATAATAAACATTGCTGTAAGGGACTACTTCGCCTCATTTAGCTCCTTGAAGGTTAGTACATCTATAGTATTTATCAGAAGCTGTGCACAACAGTAAATACTATATAGGGAGAATTTAAGACAAGACCTGGTGAGGAGAGGAAAGCATTCCTTACTTTACAAATCCTCACTAAAAACTGTTTCAGGAGGCTCGAGAAAGGAGGCGGGTGTATGTATGAAGAAGAAGAAGGCACGGAAATAAGTGGAGTAGACTTTTGGGAGTCCAAAACTTGTAGTCATACAAGTAAACTGCATTTGTCTTTTGGGATATCTGCTGATATCTGCAGTCGTCAAGCTTTAAGTTTCAAATTCGACGACTCATTACTGTGAAAAGTGTTCTAGATAAACGAACTCCCGAGTGTGGTGTGGAGCGCTGGATTTCAAGACAAATGATTTCAATAAAAAAGTGATGAAAGTCTTCGATGAAACCTCATTTTAGTGATGATCTCACAAAACAAAGGAGTAGGATTTTAGAGTTAATGCATGAAGAGATCCCAATAAACATACTTCTGCTCGATCGCCTTTGCCTGCGAAGATGCTAAGGAAAGGCTTTAGCGAGTATAGCAGGGATAACCCAAATCAATGTCAAACTTTTAGTGTAGGGGTTGAGAGAAATTTTTAATAAAAATAATAATTCAGTCCTGCTCCACTCGGGTGATAACTAAGCTCATTAAGTTTGGGATTGCCGGACATGTGCTGCAGATATTTCTAGGTTTGACGCATGACATTTCCTTAGTTTGTGACTTGATCGGCGACCATCAAAAAAAATGAAATAAAACAAGTTTTAAGCTCATATTAATCACTATCCACTAAACCAAGGAACTGTAGACGAGAATCGGATCAAAAATACGCTTTCTCCACTCTTTCTCCGCTAGGCCGGCCGATTTAATAGAAAGAGTCGATAACGACTTCATCAGGTTTCGCGAAAGATTTCCAGATGTTTGTAAAATTTCTTAATTGAGTTATGGAGTTCTGAAATTGTACATTTTTTGTAGATTTGATTATAAATTTGATTTTTGAGTGCTTAAGCCAACTGTAATCACTATTTTCTCCACCAGGGTACTGCGTGGAGTAAAAAGTAATATTTTCTGAAAAATTTGCACTCACTTTCCTGGAAAAGAGATTTCGCAATGCTGTTTGCCCATTTATTTATTATTGAAAAGTAAAAAAAAACCACACACCCAAAAGTCGCACACCACATATTGTGACCTATTAAAAGGTTAAAGAGAAATGAGAATAATGTCAATGTGGTTGCATGTCAAAGGATCATTAAAAGTCAACACTGGTTTTTCCAAAGGCATACAAATTATATGTACATATGTACTGCTCTGAGCTATGTGCTTACACATAAATACTTGTTTATAAATTTCTTGAAAGTGCCCCTAATAACCTTACAAATTCCACTACATACTCTTTTATATATAAAGGGTTTTCCAATAAGAGGTGTTATTTTGGTATTCAAAGAAAAATGCTATTTTTTAAAATAAATGATCGGATGTTAATTTCATTATAAAGAGGAAGGTATGCCGTTAATAGTGGAAAATAACATCAGGCAAATGACCACCACGACCATGCTTGCAGGACAATATGAAATTTTCCATAACTGAATTGCAAACTGGCTGCGCTATGCCCTCGATAGCCTCATGAATTCCATCTTTAAGGTATTGAATCGACCCTGGGCTGTTGGCGTAGACTTTCTCTTTCACGTGGTCCCAAAGAAAAAAGTCACAAGGTGTTAAATCACAAGATCTCGGTGGCCAATTGTGATCACCTCTTCGAGAGATAACACGGCCCGGAAACTTTTCCCGTAAAAGATCAATGGTTTCGTTGCTTGTGTGGCACGTAGCGCTGTCTTGTTGAAAATAAACGTTGTCCAGATCAATACCATCCAATTCCGGCCATAAAAAATCGTTAATCATCACTCGATAGCGATAGATAACACCTGTTATTGGAAAACCCTTTATATCCTTAGAGAGCTTCGTGCTTGGCGCCGAAAAGTATTTACTAGGTTAAATTGTACCTACCCCGAACTTATAAGAATTAATTAGCTGACACACGAATGCTAAACTAATGTGCAGGTGCATTAGAATAAGGTTGTATTTATGTATTGGAGATATATTTTGTGTTCATGTTTATACAGCTTTTTTGGCTCATTACCAACTATAACCACAGAATAAATTGTTTATTCTGTGTTACAACTGATTGATTTTGCGTTGGGACTCGGTAAATAAGAAAATTTCGCAAATAAGCCGGGTTGAACTATGGCGTTCAGCTAATTATTATTGGGAATCCAATTCACATACAATTTAAACTTCATTTCACGAACATAGGACCTCGATAAGCCTCTTCCATCGTACACTGTTCTGGGCTGTTGTTTTTGTGCCGTTCCATGTGATGTCGGCATCTGCTAGCTCCCGCGACATCAACCTTCGCCAAGTGATCTTTGGCCGACCGCGACCTCTGATTTCTTGCGGGTTCCAGTCCAGTGCCATTCTCTTGATGCTATCAAAGCGTGTGACCTATCCATCGCCACTTTCTCCATTTCTCATTCGTTGATCTCCACAGCGCGTCCCTGCTGATGGTGTTCGGCCAAAATATTCTACAAATGATGCGCTGGCATTTGTTGACGAAAGATTGTAGCCTCTATGTGATGGTGTTGGAGACTAACCTTGTTTCACTTTCCTAGAACATTACTGACTTCCCACATGAGCTGAACTCGCCCATACTGTATGCATTCGCCCGAACGCCGCTCTTGCTTTCTTTAGCCTATAGTTGACACTTCATCTGCTCCGCCGTCTGTCGTGAGAGTGCAGCCGAAGTAACGGAGAGGCAGACAAGGTCACATACATACTGAAAGTTATATGTGATATTTTTTTCCAAACCGGGCATAAGTTTCCTTCATTAACCAAATAAAATCGTTCGAACAGTCTAACTGCCAGCATCTTAAAAACTATGGAAAGATCATTGAGCCCGCATACCAAGTACAAACCGAGTTCCTTTTTACCTTTACCTTTTACTCAGTTTGATTGTATTAACCGGAAATCAACCAATTTGCCTTCATGTTATTTGGTTAGTTAAATCAAAGCTACTGGTCTAAGGATATTACATTTGCGCCTTCCTAGATAACGGGGCAGCTTTCGAATATTTGTATCTTCTATTCCAAGCCGTTGACCCTTAGAGATATATACCATTCCACTGTTGACCATTCCAGATTAAAGTAATGCTAAATGTGCGTGAATCATTTCCTTCCTGGGAAGCTTTTCCATAAGCGGTAAAACCATAAAATATTCATATCAAATGACCCCTTGAACATACCATTTGTGTGGTATTACGAACTCAAAGGCTACCCGAACGTCTTGGAAATCATTGTTACAGGAAAAAAAAATTCGAATGCACTGCCTCTGAAGTTCATTTGGCGACTTTACAATATGATTATGTGTTCGATTCTGACTCATGCTTTCTTAGTGCGGAAGCCAAAAACCTTGCAGACTATCACCATCCTTTGACTTAGTAAATTATAGAGACTACCGTGCATTTCGATTGCAGAATCGATGATGGAGTGACTGTGCTGCATTGGGGGACCGTGCTTGAAGTGACTGCGCTGCATTGGGAGCTCTCTGGTATATAAAGCTTTTTCTAGAATACGTTTGAAAGGGCCGGCTTAAGGTTGCTCGCAGGTTGCCTCACCGGTCGTAGTTCCACTGGATGGATCCATCCCCTGCGGCATACTGCCGACTATATGATAATGAGATATTCGGCCTAAGGAAAGTAACACTGTGCCTGTTAGGAATGTGGCTACCGAGGATCTCTTAGCCTTTATCAGGGAGTCCGAAGGTCTAAGAGAAAGGCAATAGAATAGTGGCTATTGTAGGCTCTTAAAGATATGTTACTATTTGTGAATAATTGTATAAAGACATATTTTTTAGAATAATTTCCGCGATTTCTCATGGATTTCGAGTATTTCTCTGAGCCCAACGACCTCAATAAGTTTTACTATATGCCCTATTTTATTGAGTTTTATTTCCTCCTCCGGTAAAATATGTTTACCTAGGCCTTTGTCCCGCTTATGAATCAGTGCTGGGCACAGTGCCAGCCCCTCTGCCTACAGAAGCTCCAAGTTCCTTTGGAGTATATTCTTAGTTTAGTAAGATGATGATTCAATCTACACCGCAAGAGGTTAACCCAAAATAAATTTCCTGAGGTTTCTAACATACTACCTTAATTGCCGATCATTGCCACACACTTTTCAATCGCTCCACAATGGACGAATTCGGGGACTCACGTAAAAATGAGCACTCTTATTCTTGGCGGCAAGTAAATACTACTCGACGTGTTTCTCGTAATGGGAAAACGGCTCTGCTCGCAACCTTTTTGAAGTGTCACATATATGAATTTATATTCAAAATATTCTAACCCAAGCTACTAAGTATGATTTATGCATATTTTTCTCTGTAAAAAATCAATTAGTTTTAGTCCAAAATGTCTCCACTTCAAGCTCGTTTATCTCCCGATTGTGCCAAAAAAGTATTTAATTGAAAATACACGCCTGCGAAGTCTCAAATCAATTCTGAACAATCAAGTCATAAATTAAAGCCAATTGAGCAATTGATTAGTAAAGGAAAAGCACACCAAATATGTTTGTACGTATGCGTATTCACAGATTAAATTTCTGCGAAAGCAAATTGTGATCAACAAATTGTCACAGAAAATAAAACGCACCAAAAGTAAACCGATGATGTATAGAAAGTAAATAAAACTAGGCGTTCAATTTACGGCTTTCTGTGCCGCTAATAAAACTCGATTGGGAGTGCACGTCTGTCGTTGGTCGAACTCGCTAGAAATGGGTGTTTGACGAAGAAAAAAAGAAGTGCAGGGAAATTACAAATTTTCACTTTGCACAAGCTAAAAAAAATCGCTTGTTTACCCTAGGACAAACATGGCGAGCAAAGTATCCAAAGACACTTGTGCAAAGATGGCAAACAGTTCATCAGCATATGCAGTGAGGCAATTTCTACAATGCAGTCAATACATTAGAAGCACACTAAAGATGCCATTAAAAGCGAGCCGAGAGAAAATGCAGCACAGCGCAACGAACAACTCTGAAAGTGAAGTTGTGCAACTTAACTCAAAATGGGTAGCATCAGCTCGAGACTTGAATGTGCGGGTAGTAGACAAACAGACTGGAGGCGTTATCAATATAAACAAACAGTTGACCGCAACGAATGATGACCAGCTTGGCAGCTTGACTGACGGGCTAGCTGGCTAGTTGGCTGGGACTAACGCATAAACGCGGAAGACCCACTAGTAGCAGATGAGCGATCATGAATGGCAGCCGTATTGAATTCATGAATGACTGATGGCATCAATGGTGATGATTACGATACGTTCGGATAGAATGACGCATGAGAGAGGTGCAAAGAAGCTCCGATCCGCATAGCAGTCAACGAATATTGACAGGCGCATCAGATGTTTGGCTACGGATTGATAATTTGTCGTCCCAGTGGGGAGAAACACTTACGGCTATGTATGAATTTTACTAAAGCCACAGTAGCAAGGCTAGCATGCTGAAATCAGTGAGCTTGCAAACAACAACAACAATAAAGAGAAATAAAAAGAAAAAAAACAATGGCGATATTTTTTCGTGTTATTTGTAAAGCAAAACACGTTCATGCCCGAAGGAAAAAAAAAACGAAATGAAAAGAAAAAAGGAGTGTAAAACGAAATAGAATGTGTCTTAGAAAATCGAAGCTATGCCAGATACTAACGTGTATTTTACGAGTAGTCATCAAGAAATTTACACCGTATATCAGTCAGCAGGTTGCGCCAGAAACTGGGTTGATGATCTGCTTGCCACTGTGCGTTGTTGTTTTGCTTTGCGTGGCTTCTATACGGAAAGTAGTAAAGCATCTTCAAGCGAGCGAAATATGTGAAAAATGAAGTCGTTCAGTGAATTCTGCACACAGCTATTGAGTCGATGGTGGCTTTTTGACGCAGCCATTCAACAACACTTTAAGGTGTTTATGATCCATAACTTAGCTGACTTGTGTTTCGTGTGCCATCTTTTCTTTCTAATTCCATGTATTAGCTCACGCTCGCCATCTTGCCATTGCTCACATATTTAATTTAGCCATTTTTTGACGGGTTTATAACTTTTAAGCGATTCTACCTTTTCGCACTGCTATGTAATTTGAGCTTTTCAAAACAAAAAAAAAATAAATAAAAAAAATGCTCAAAGCGTGGTGCCTGCTGTATCACATCGTACAGTGAACAAGTGAAACGGATGCTGCAGCATCCATAGTTGCGGTGAAAATTGTGAATGTTTTGCATTTTCGCTAAGCAAAAGTTCAGGTTTCCTACCTTTCTTTTTTGCAAATATAGATGCGTACACTTCTTTTTCCTTATTTTTTATTTTGCTAATCATTTCACTGACGTTGAATTGCAAATTTCACGCTTCGGCTACTTTGCGCTAATAGTGACATAAGTCAACAATTACAAAGTATAAAATACGCGTATTTTTTCCATTGAAAATAAAAATAAAAAAAAATGAAAAACAAAAAAAATGCATTACAGCCAATTAATTTCCTAATTTGGTTAAAATTAATGAGTGTACGCGTTGCTGACATTTTCTGCTATTAGCACTTTGCCGCGACAGAGTGCGTCTGTAAGGCATTGTAGATACATACATAACTACAAGTATAACCGGTGACGCGTAACAGCTGTTCAAAATAACTACACTGGGAGTTTGTATTCACCATTTGCTAATGTTTATTTGAAAGCGACCATATTGATAGAAAAAACAAAATTCAGTTGTAAATTCGTTTCGATTTTTGCGATATAATTAAAATAACTACCAGTAGAGTGATTGGAAATGAATTCAATGAACGAAAAATAACAAAAAATAAACAGTTGTATAACAATTAAACGGCTTTGCCAAAAACTCGTCATGCAATTAATTGTCAAATAAAAGAGAGACAAAAATGAAGCAGTAATTTGTCTGGTTTAGTTTTATTGATTGTGTGATGTAATGGAAAAGTTGTATTGGCGGTGACGCAATCCATCTTGGTGTGGACTTTAACTGGCAACAAGGTTAAAATAAAATATAAGTAGAAGATGTAGAAGAATCAAAAATTTTGATAATTCAAAAATTTTTGAATTTTCACTGAAGTTCTGTTAAAATGAAGTTTTCTAACATCCAAGAGGCGAAGCATATCCAAATAAGAAGTAAGTACTGCAAGCATTTATTCCCATTTAAAGCTGGATAATTGGCATACAATTGGAAAAATAAAAGAAATAAAAAGAAAAAATCTAACTAAAGTTGAAGGTAAGTGCTAAGGATTCTTGTATTCCATAAGACCTGTAAAATCGGAAACGAGTAGATCAAAATGATGAGGATAGACTGCCATCATCCGCATTCAAACAAGCAAAATAACTGAAAAAAAAAGAAAAATAATATTGGAAAATTATACTTGAAGATAAAAATTCAAACAAGCAAAATAACTGAAATAAAAAGAAAAGCAATATTGGAAAATTATACTTGAAGATAAAAATTGAAACAAGTAAAATAACTGAAATAAAAAGAAAAGCAATATTGGAAAATTATACTTGAAGATAAAAATTGAAACAAGTAAAATAACCGAAATAATAAGAAAAAAATATTGGAAATTTGTACTTGAAGGTATAAATTCAAACAAGCAGAATAAAAAAATATATATATATATTTTCCCATAGTTCCTAGCGGAAACATAGGGCCTCGTTAGCTTCTGTAATCCGTTATTTTAAGATGAGTAGGGAATTGGTCTTCTGGATCCGGGGCTGCCTGACGGCCTCCAGGCTGGTATGGCGTAGGGATTTCCCCTCATCTTGATATTGGATGATGAGCTCTTTGAAGATATATCCACCCACCTAAGCAATTACAATCAATTAAATAGTCAGTATATACATACATATCACGTGCAGCATTAAGGATGATAGCTGATTACATGCTTGGCCAACCGAAGCAAAACTGAGAGAGAGAGAGGCGAATAAAATGAAAATGGTTTGGCCATCCGAAAGAAAACTGTGAGAGTAACTTTGACTGTTATCCCATACGCAATTTCCAGAGAGAGGGAGAGGCAAATTAAATTGAAACAAAATGCGTAAGGTGAGGTTAGTTGAATATAATCAGTCTCCCTATTACCCGTTGTGCAGCTGGCAATGAAGTAGCATGGACAGTAAGATCAGGATTTAGTCTTCGGACTTTTGTCATTTCTGCGACCAATTTCAGGAGGTTCCATTTAGAGTTTAAATAAGGGAACTGGGTCTTGAAGAGGTACTGTGATGAGTAGAGGGCACAAAAGACGACGAGGTCGAAGTGCAAACTTTATAAAGAATCGAACCTAATCTAACATGGACAGTAGTTGCGTTGATTTTTCTTGTACATCACCAACACAATCTGAGTTTTAGTGATCTCTCTTGTAAACAAACCACTAAAGGTTTGATGTTAGTTCCATTCAAGAATGATAGAAATTAGATTGTCTATCATAGACTGCGTGTCACACATTGGTGCAGTTGCCTGAGAGAGATGTTGAAATGGGAACAAGAATGCAAGGAGAAGAAGAAAAACTGAAGCCTTAGAAAGATATCGCTAATCAACCAACTTGAGTTGAAGGTAAATAGAAAAAATGTTTCTATCTCACAAGCTGTGATCACTAAAAAAGGATGGATGCATGGTCTTACTGGAGGGAAAATAAACAGAAAAAAAAATCATTGAACAATTACAGTCGAAGGTAAGAATTGGAAATATTCTGGTAAATGATAAAGTGCACGGTTTGAAACGGCATCCAGAAACAGAGTTGAAACATAGAGATTAGAAACAAATTATGCTAAGACGCTATAAACTTAGATAACCTACAAATAAACGCCTTAACTTTTTATTCAACTGCAAAAGACTGCCATGCAAACAACTGGGAAAAAATAAGAATCAAAAAGAAAAAAATAGGGAATTGTATGGGATGGCTAACTTAGATGTAAATATCTGCTTTCCTCAGGCGATCTTAGCTTTACATGTAAAACGGTGAGTATTTGTAGATGTCTACTATATTTCTGGAGCGGTTTATGTCAGAGTCAGTCGACTAGTTTTATCGTTATCTAAACTGTAGCTGACGCAGTACTTCCCGAAATTATTATTTTTCGTTTTGAACTTTTCCAGATATGACATGGGGGACTACAATTTAACTCAAGAAATAAAGACACATGCAGAAATTTAGAAATCTCTTTTAAGTGCTCCTGTTCTTTCGTTTATAAGGTTCGCTGTGAATTGAAAGCATCAGGCGATGCAGAATCTTTTGCAAAACGCAAAAAACACTACGAACGTTCTGACTGTCCGATCTGCAGACTGTATTCGAAAACTGAAAGCGATCGTTGACAAGGACCATACAAAATATATGAGAAGCCTTGCGAGGGAGCTTAATGTTTCTAAGGGTCTTATCCGTCGAGTTGTCCACGAAGATCTCCAGTATAAGTTCTACGGAGATATGTCGGAGCAAATACAGCGAGTTATCCGATCAAAGCGTCTTCTAAGCAAAATGAAACAACCTGAACTGTATGATATGTTCTGATTTTTTTCACACGATGGCCATGTTTCAATCCTGTAGAGGTTTCTGTTGTCGTGCACACGAAGTTATAACCACTGTTATGGATTAAGGTTTTGTGAACTAAAAATGGATATGCAATGCCACCACACTTCTTTAGTCATTGATTTGGAGTGAATTCTGCTGCATCCATCGGGGTTCTAGAGACAGTAGTGAAATCCTGGATTATTGGTGTACGAGCTGGCATCCCGTACATCTTTCAGCAAGACTTTGCTCCTTTACACAAAGCGATGGCTACACAAGATTTGATGGCTGAAAATTTCCATGGCCACATAACACCGAACTTACGGTCGCCTAACTTCCCAGACCTTAACCTCTGAATTACTACGTTAGGGGCGTAGTTGAGCGTGAAATCAATAAGCATCTTCTTGACACCATTTCTTCTCTAAAGGCTGCAATTAATATCGTTATGGAAAATATGAAAAAAGGAGCATTTAATTCGGGGATGCAATCTCTCCGAACCCAGATCGAGGAAGTTATTGCAGCTAATGGAAATTTTATTGTGCGAAATACTAGTAGCTCTAAAAGAGATTGGAAAAACGTTGAAACAACAACAAGAACCCGAATTGAGTACTAGTTTTGAATGAAGTCCCTATTAGTTTATTATCTCCGAAATTCTCCAAGCAGTGGTACCAGAACACCCAAGTGAACCTCCGTACACTCTGCAGGCACCCCAGCCCATCTTAACCTTACCGAGCTCTGGTGATTCTCAGTTATTAGATTACACAGATATTAAAACGAATTTCATCAAGAGTGCATCATTTTTTGCGGTCCATTAGCGATTAATTTACTTTAAAAGTGAGTACAGTCATCACACATCCATTGCCATTGAACTTCCAGCGCTATTGAATCTAGAAAAAGTTAGCAGTTAATGAAAAAAAATGCCTCATTAATGCTGAACCGGCAGACATTGACCCCATTGAATGGCGCGTAATGTTGAGCATGCCGCTGAATAAAGTGGCATGTAGGCCTCATTTTTACAAATACTCGTACATACAAACAAATAATTGGCAAAAATTGGCTGTACAGTGTTGAGTGTAGGTGTTCTTTGCTTAGAACTCAAATTGAGCGCGCTTAAATCGCGTTCTAGATATGCTGTACACCATTAATTGAACTCGTTGAATTAGTGAATAACAAATTAAATGAAAATTGACAACAAGTAGCGCTGAGGAAAATTAATAAGTCATAGACGTGTTAAAAATAACATTCACACGAAATAAAAATCGCCTAATTTGGACTAAACTCGAGTAGGCTGAAGTTGTCAACGGGCCGGTCATTCGGACACCGCAGCTTAGTCAACTGTTGATGTTTTTATTTACGGAGAAAACGCGTCGTAGATGAAATTTCCATAAATAAATCTATAATTAAATACCTCTACACATATTTACATATAACCCATACCGCCTTTCGGCAGCTTATCGGCGACATTTCGTATGCATTTCATTTGGCATTTTTTCGGCCTTTTAGGTTAATGACATCAATTTGTTTAAGGCTGTACGTTGATAGTAAAAATATTTCAGCTTTTACTTACAACTTCCAAATTTTTATATGCACGTTTGTATTTAGTTTTGTGTAGCTGTCGGTCTCCCAGATACATTGCTTTATATGTAGGCAATGAAGTGTGCATGAAATTTCGCTTTTCTCCTAACCCAATCTTCACTGCTGCCTGCACTCGGTGTCTGCACGCCTTTCTTCTTTCTACTCTGCCTACACTGACCACTCTCGTTCTCACAGCATTCGCAATTGGGTTGGGCGCTTCGATTGCCCAAGCAAGCTTACATTCTCCGCTATCGACTTGCAGCCGCGGTTCATTTGCTTTACATGACACCTTTTGGAATACTTCGTTTTATTATTGTTTTTCTTTTCCTTTTTCTACTTTCGTTTGCATTGGAACAGCAGTGTTTTGCTGGCGTTGAACTTCAGTTGCCGAATTTGCAATGACTCAAGCCTTAAATTTTTTATTGTGATTCCCTCTCAGCTGCAGTGTTTTATTTGCCACTTAAGTATTGTTTTCGTATGTAGCTTTTTCGGTTCATTTTTATTGATTTTTTTCTTTTGTGAAAAGGTGTGTGTTTTAACCTAGATTTTTCGGCATGCTGCTATTTTTATCTTCCTACATTACCATACCAATATTTAGTGTTTATATTTTTTACTTCATCTTCTTTACTGGCCACTCTGTGGTGCCGTACTTGACACCGGTTATTTGTGTATACGAGGTGTGGCTATTAAACAACGAGATTGAGGCCGCTATGGTTTACCTCTAGCCTCTTCTTTCTCGTGCTAACCGGCGCCAGCGTAAAATAACTTTGGATGCGCCAGGAGATGTCGAAGGTATCTTACAAATGAGGAAAGAAGGCTCTTTGACTGGATTGTACTAAAGAAAGATGTAATAGGCAAGTAGCTGTTAAAACTTTTAAGCTATTTCGTTGTGTGTTAGTCCATTCCGAGAGTTGTGAGTGGCATTCTAACTTCTCGAACATGAAATATTAAAATTTAAGGAAAACTTGTTTCCGTTGAAAGATGAAACCATAGGTCTTCCGACAGGAGCCGAAAGTTGAATTGCACTACTAAGAACCTACTTTTCAGTGTGGGATCTTCGAACCGTATCCGAAAATTGAGCTGGGTTAATGAAGGTAGCAAGCCAAGGAGATCACTGTCTGGGTGAGTAGTCAATATTATAGCAGTGGGATGTGAAACCCGCCGAGGTGTTTGGTTGGATTGAGCGTATGTGCCTTTCTTCTGGTTGCTGTTGGTCGATATGTCTCAACCTTCTTCGCACCATAGCCTTACATTGAAGAAGAGGTGCATTGGAGTCTCCTACGATTAGTCACAGAAATGACAGGAGTAAGAGGATTATATCGATCATGTGCAGATGACTACGCAGTCGGCAGTGGCCTATGAGAAAGCCCGTGAGGACTCTCAGTTTATACTTGGGAACGGTTATGACTATTTTAAACCTCTTTTGGTTGTACCCTCGCAATAAAGATTCCATCTTACGTAGTTCCATGATTTGGTGCCAGCAAACCGGCCTTAGTATCAGCTCTTCACTTCTATTCTTCTCCTTGATGGTGTGTTGTCGCTTAACAAGGAAGTTCTCGGGTCCTATTGGTAGCGAGACCGCAGCCTCTCTCGCCAATGCGTCCGCTATTTCGTTCCCAGTTATACCCCTGAATCCTGGGATCGATGTGCGCCGGATACGATTGTACGTTCCTAGTAGATTCAGTTTCTCGCTATACTCAAGGACCATTGAGGATTTAATCTGAAAGCCTTGAGTGCCGCCTGACTGTCGCTCTGAATGAAATTCGCTCAGAATGGCAATTCGCTCATTCCGGAAATTTTTGTCTAAGTTTATCTCTGCACATAGACAGATGGCATATATCTCCGCTTGGAAGATGCTTAATGATAGTTATTGACCGGATTTAAATTGGGGTCAATTCGATAAGGGAACTTTAATTTTATGTTGAGACTTGAACAACTCTTTGTTCAAAGATTCTGTACCCACATCTAAATATTTAGTCTAGTATATCTTTTGAGCCTGCTTTTCTTCCTATCTTTTTATTTTTTAGTTAAATTTTTTTTACTTCATTTGTTTACTCTTTCTTCGCCTCCTTTTTTCTCTTTCTCTTTATTTTTTATTGCAATTTTCTTCTTTTTATTTCTTTTAATATCTCTATTCACTCATTTTATTGTTTATCTGTTTTCAAGTACCGAAAATTACAATAGCATAAAATTTACTTCACTCCTCTCTTAAGCTTGATTAAGTGAATATTCGCTTTGGCTTAACAAAATATATTTTTATGCATTTCATTAATGACGCTTAGGTGTTTAGGAAGGTCTGCAGGTGTGCGAGAAAGCTGTCTCTTTATTGAACCTCTAATTATATACTACATAAGAATAAAATTGTGAAAAAAATGTGGCCGCTGTGCCGCTTTCTTTCCGACACAATAAAAATTTAAAATTATTTTTAGTAAAATTTAGCACCTGGCATTTTTTCTTCTTGCTTCAAATGCAATTGTCCAATTTTAAAATTTACATTTTCACTTTACGCCAATTTAACACCTATCCAATAAAATTTCAATTCCGAAAGTCAATTAAAATGCCATACAAATGTAATTATCTACTGGCTGTTGGTGATTTCATCAAAGGCGGTGTTCAGTAGGTTGTGAAGAAAAAAATATCAGTATCCATAAAAAAAACGAAGCTTCATAGTCCATGAAATTTGCGCGCCACTTGTGTCACGCGCTTGCGCCGCACACCCACACCATGCAATCTAACTCGCCGCACTTCAACGCCCTTACTCTCACTGGCGCCAAAAGCACTACTCTCACTCGCCGTTGGTTGCCTGAAATAATTGTCAACAAACAGTGACAGCAATGATGGCAACAAAACGTTATGGCTGCCTTTCGTCAACGCTGTCAGCAGCATCATCGGCATTGACAGCATTGTCATCGTTTGTGAATGAGGCGGCGGGTATGGCAAGATGCAATGCACAAACAAAAACTTTATCGCATGACATTTTTTTCTTCTTTATTGCAGTCGAAATTTTTCCACTCAATGCTCTGCTAGCACTTGTAATTGTAACGAACATAATTCGTGCAATTTTTCGCTTTGACAAAAACAATTGCAATGTTGCAGCTGCAGCTGCAGTTGTTGCTGTCGCAGTCACCTTGAATTCATTGATGTTCGTTGATTCGTTCGTTTGCTAGAGCCGCTGTTGCTGTTGTGGCGCATTTTCCGCGTTGGCTATGTCGCAGGCAATTTAGAGTTTAGTCTGTTTCAACAAAAAAAGAAAAAAAAAATTAAAGAAAAAAAAAATTAAAGAAAAAAAAAATTAAAGAAAAAACGAATGGTTAAACATGCAATTTCATGTACTGAACAACTGCTATGAAATCTTGTATGTGCGAATAGAAAAAAGTGTCGCAGCAGTGTTGCCGCTGTTCGACAATTAATGCAGTTGTGTGGGCGTGAAATGTGCACTCGCTCTTACACGAACATGTGACCGTGAAAAGATGGTTTTTAACCACATGTGCATGCTCATGTATGTGTGTAAGTATGTTTGCTTGCGCGAAAATTGGCAACAAAATCGTATGCGGCCTTATGCGGCACATCAAATTGCCAGAACTAATGCTGAAGTTATGATTACTTGCCTTTAAATACATAATAATCGACTATAAAAGTAGTCGTTTTGCCTTTTACACTATGAAACAATTTAGGTTTCATTAAAAAAAAAATATTTTTTCAGCTGACTCATTTCAGTTTTTATGAGGAATAGTTGTTAATTTTGTTGTCTTTCAATTTAATATATAAATTAGTAATTACCATAACTGAACAAAATATGGCCAATTTTCATTTTTGCTCGCGAAATGTGAGTTAATTAAACGAAAAATGCTAAAATTGTGTTTCACTTGACTTGGAGCTGCGACTCATGAAGGAAAGGAAAAGGTTTGATTTCATACAAAGGAATGGCATGAGCTGGCAGTTAGATAGGGCCTTCTGAAAGATTGCCGGTTTTTGAACTCGATTTATTATAATATAAATATGTACATATAGCATCTGAACCGTGAAGTATTGAGTAGTAAAGTCCTCTCTCGACGAACACAGAAACAGAAGATTGGACGATGACAATATCCGATGAGGAGTCACTTGGAGTGTTTGAGAGAAAGATTCTGCGAAAGATTTTTGGACCTTTGCACGTTGGTGATGGCGAATATCGTAGACGATGGAACAATGAGCTGTATGAGCTTTACGACGACATAGACATAGTGCAGCCAATAAAGATCCAGCGGCTACGTTGGCTGGGTCATGTCGTTCGAATGGATACAAACGCTCCGTCTCTGGAAGTATTCGATGCGGTGCCAGCTAGTGGTAGCTGAGGAAGGGGATGACCTTCTTCAATTGATGTACCAAACTGGTACCGATTAGCACGGAGAATAAATTACCCGCACGATTTGTTAAACTCAGCTAAAATCGCGTAAGCGGTTAACGCGCCAATCAAGAAGAATATCTGACCCGTGATTCGTTCACGAACGTTTAAGTTATGTTAGAGGGACTGCCGCGTTACTCCGTTTCATATAGTGTGTGGAGGCCCACTGTGCTATAGCTCAGGGTTCTTCTCTTCCTTCAGTTTGGGGTGTGCGTCTTGGTGTTTTCCACAAATGGAGAGACTTACAGTTTTACTACGCCACTGAACAACAGATGGTTTTTTTGTGAGTGCGTTTTTCATGGCAGAAATACACTCGGAGGTTTTGTCATTGCCTGCCGAGGAGATATTATATTAGAAAAAACTTAGTTGGTGATTCATGCCCGGAGAGTCGAACACGTGATGGGGGTTAGTATCGTGCTGTACATATGTTTGGTACGTCGAGGTCAATCGTGAATAGGTAGGAGTTTAGCTTACTACAGTATACAGAACGTAATTGTGCAAAGGTTCCGCGGGTCTCTCGGGGTAGTTGAAGCTCTTCATCTGTTGTGGATGGTGGTTGGACTTCGGTTACGGCATTCGGGGGTCGGGACTTAAGGAAGGTGGTAAGTGTCTCCCGATGAATGTCGTTAAGTGTATGTCTAAACACTGTCCGGTCCAGTAGTTGTCGGTTAGTTTTGTCCTGAATCTAGTAGGAGTAGTTGAAGAGATGCCTCCTGGTGCTTTGGTTCAAGCAAGTGTTTACATGGGGGAAACCTACGGTAGCACCCGAGTAGAAGCTGTTTGCTGAGCAGTTTGTTGTGCTCCTTGACAGGAAGCATCTGTGCCTCATTATGTAGGCGTTGTAGCGAGGACATAGGAGGCATCCCGTGGCTGTCCTAATAACAGTGTTTTGGCATGTCTAGGGCTTTGTCCACTGCGTTTCACTAATTCATGAGTATGTCTACCCCTTTGCTGTTCAATGAAGTTTAGTCAAGGTTATTCGGCTTCTAGATGTAGTTGCATGCAAACGGAGTTTTCTCCGTCGATAGTCTTCGCAGTTGTCTTCGATATTTCCATGGAAGTTTGCTATGATTTTTTAAGGGGTTTCTTGAGACTTTTGATGGCATCCGCATAGGTTTGCCAAGATCATACTTGTTCAGTAGGTAGAACTAATCTTTCTAGAGGTATACCGCGACCGGCTTTTTATGTGTGCTCTAATCGGTTCAGCTCATATTTCTGCAACATTGAAGGCGAGATTGTCAAAGAATGAATGATATCACTAAAACTTCGTATTGTAAAATTTGTGTAGCTGACCTCCTTCACTAAGTTTTGCGATCGAGTTAAAGGAGAGTCACCGCTCTCGGCTACCATGACTGTTTTGACCTCCTCCGCCATGGTGATGCGGCAAGAAACTCATAACTAAATTATGAAAGTAAAAAGTTAGAAAAGTTATTTCCAATAAAAAATATAAAATCCAAAACTAACTGTGGTAACCAGAATTACTTCACCAATGTTGCTTCCAACGACGCAAGGTTTTTGATAAGTTTCAGCTTCTCAACTCTTACGCTAGGAAGTTTCCATACAGTCCTAATAAATGAATTTCCTTTTGAATTTTTGGTACTCGTAACTGAATATTCTGTAAAAGTTCTCTGCCGATATCTCAAATGAGATTCACTGCTAAAAGTTTATTCTCATCTACTTTTTTGCTAGTTGCTACATGGAGGAGGAGGAGTAGCTGCGTGTTGCGTAGAATTTTATGATTGCTGATTGCTTATCTTACTTATCAGCTTGTCTTCCAAGAATCAGGGAGATCCTTTAACGGGGATGAGCTACGCTAAAGTGTTTTGTGCACCGCGGAAATTGAGTGGTCCAGAGCACGCATAACACCTCGCAGCCAAATGAAGTCCAGTCTGCTGCAAGTAGTTGAAACCCCAACTGAGCTTCCGATATGTGGCGCAGAAATTCAATAAGCAGCAACTCGGCTAATTTTTGTAACTCTATTTGTATTTATAAAGGACATTTAGTCATACTCGAAATTTTAGGATCAATTTAAGCAAATTAATAGCCACACCCAATCACTGCCAATGAATGGTGGGTGAATGGGTTTGTCTATAAAGCTCGCCCGTGGAAGTGAGTCATTTCAAAGTTTACAAATTTTATATCAATGAAAGATGTTCTCCCCACTTTTCTTGCCGGAAATATACTCCAAATCGAAAGAAAATACACGAAAAAATAATGTCGACAAATCACTTTAATATTACTTCCCCAATATACCTTGCATAAATTTGCTCATCATAATCCGCCACAAATTGCTTGTCGCTCTTCCTGTCGTTCAACGTCTTAGCTAAAATGTACATAAATAAATATAACGACAATGTGTCATACATGAAATTTATGCAATTTTCAGCAACAATACAAAATTAATGAATTCAGCAGAAATAAAATAATAAAAAGCGCCTACAACGCATCTGAGAAAAAAGAAGACAACAACATAGCAGCAATCAAAGAGACAAGTCGTGGGCAGCCACGCTGTCAGACACTGTCAACTGCTCGCGTCACATTGTCAGCTGTTTGTCGTTCAATCCGCGTATATGGCGCATAACACTGCCATAGCATACTGCACGCATTGCAACTCTGGTTAGCTAGCGGGCTGGCTGAGTGATGGCTGCTCGCGCATCTGTGCGTGTTCAAAGTTCATTTCAAAGTCTTCAGCCCTTCCGTATTTTATGCGCTGCGAACTGAGGCTTAGAGATGGCTTTCGCTTAAGCTTTGGTGTTTCTTAGTGCCGCTGCTGGTGGGATTGCTTTCAATTCTTTTCAGTTTTCTTCCTATTTCTACCTTTTAGAGTACAGTTATACATCTGCAGCTGCATTTGCAGTTTCCTGTTACTATTTTCTTTCAAATCGACGCATGACTTATTGAATTAAATTAACATAATTGAATCGGAAATCAACTGCGTTGCATTCGTGGCTCCATTCAAGTCTGCCATTGCTGAAGTGATTTGGACTTAGTGAGATATTTTGCTGGCTGCGCTTGCTTTGAAAATTTTTAAAAGATCTCTGTATTATTTATTTGTATTATCTTGCACAAAAAAATTATTATTTATTTTAATGCATTGAGCACTTAAACGCCTTTTTTGGAACTCTTAAATTTATTACCCTCAGGCTGAATTTTAGCCGCTCATATCAATAAATTATGGATTACGTTACTACATAGATTTTAAACTGACTTGATTTTAACTTTTTACTAATACCATAATTTTTTTTTATTTTCAGGTAAGTGTCTTAATTTTAGAAACTTAAAATTCGGCAGAGCGACCAGTTCGTGGTTTGATGAGTTTTATTTTGAGAGGTACATATTTTGATTTTGTTGTATTTTTTACCAATTCAATATTACTAAAGTTCAAAGCCTACTGATCTTAGGTTCCTACTCTGTTCTTTATAGAACACGCACGTAAACCGCAAATCGGTGTGTGATGCAAAAGAGAAAATAAGTTTGGCAAAATTTCTTTTTCTCAAGAATGATAGATTACAAGATAACGCCTAACAATGAGAGTAATTCTGGCTGCGATGTAACAATAGATAAAGAAGAAAGGGAACGGAAGCGGTTCGCGAATGTCATTACTCTGAGCTAAAGGTGCAGGATGATATGACGTCATCGGCATTAACAACCTCGCTATTAGTTCTGCCTTTTCGAAACTAGATAAAGAAGCAAAGCGAATGGCTCTGGTTGTGAGCGAGGACAAAACGAAGTACCTCCTTGTCATCAAACATACAGTCGGCGCACTCGAGTATCTCACCCACGTCCTAAAGTCTTCTCTCGACGAACAAAACTAACACTATACAAAGCTCTCATCAGATGCTTGGACGGTGACAATACCTGATGAGGTGTCACGGGAAGTGTTTGAGAGAAAGATTCGGCGGAAAATTTTTGGACGTTGGCGACGGCGAATATCGCAGGCGATGGAAGAATGAGCTGTATGAGCTTTACGACGACAAAGACATTGCGCAGCGAATAAAGATCCAGGGTATTTCGTTGGTTTGGTCATGTCGTCTGAACTGATACAAATGCTCTGGCTCTCGAAATGTTCGAGGTGGCACCGCATGGTCGAAGCAGAGGAAGAGGAAGGCCTCTCCTGCGTTGGAAAGATCAGGTGGAGAAGTACTTTGTTTCACTTGGTGTTTGGCCAACTGGCACCGGTTTTCACGAGAAGAAAACGACTGGCGCGCTTTGTTAAACTCGGCCAAAATCTCGTTAGCGGTTATAGCGCCAATAAAGAAAAAGAAGAATGGTTCAGATAGTCCAGACTTAATTTATATAAATAAGTGGTCCATTTAGTTTAGATTTCAATTCTATAAATTGACTGAACTTAGTTTTTTTTTCAAATCTCAACTTACCAAAAAAACTTAAGAACCTGTAGATTTTAGTACCAAATAATGTTTTTGCAATCCAAATAAATTTATTCGATGTGACATCCTGATAGTGAACTATCAAACAACTAGAAAGGAAGATGTGAAATCGTTTTCAATTCTACCGAATTTAGTCTTAAACTAACTGAGCTTTAAAGGGCAGATCCTTTGGCAAATTCGTTTTGTTGAAACGGTATCAAGATTAAGCAATTCGGCCAGAAATTTTAATTGCGTTTTCCGAAGTTTGGCTATTCGCTTGCCTATTCTTTATCTCTGCAACTCCTGCAGCAAAAAACCGAGTTCCCATATGAACAATTGGGTAGTGTCTAGTTAGTATTGCTATTGGAGAGACCCTATCTCTCTTTACTCGTTGAGTGCTATTAAAAGTGAATTGTACTGCCTTCAAATATTTCCCTGTTACTCTCAAAGAACTTATGCCGAGTCTACATTTAGATATTCCTCTCACACATCGCTTCGTGCAATTCCATATAATAAATAAAGAGATATAAAAAGGTACAATAACCTCTGAGCTCCAGTACATCAACTGGTATTGCATTAAAAAAACAATGAGAAGACAAGGATATGTCCACGGCAATTGACTATTCTGCAACTGTGAAGGGTCAGAAGTGCTTACTGTTTGGCACTCAACGCATTAAGGTTGTAAAAACAGTCCTTGCACTAGATCTTCATGATTTATTGGTAGAACTGGAAGCATGAACATTTCTGTCAGTTATTTTTGACCTAAACTAGCTTGGGAAGTCAATGTTGAAGATGAAAAGCGTTTAACATACAATACTCGTACAAGAGGAAGTCTGGTAAATACTGGGCGCCACAACTACGACGTTCATTCCTCCAACAGAGATGACTTTGCAGAGATTATAAACTTATAATCTTCGTAGACGGGTAATGGAACACAATTTGGCATCTTCTCCCAGCAAGAAGTAACTTACAGACTTCCAAACCAAAACTTTGTTTTTAAAACCGAGATCTATGCAATTTATATGGCGACAAATCTAGTAAAAAAATAGACCCCGCTCCTTTGAAATTCGCCTAATTTCTAGACAGTGAAGCAGCGATCAATGCCCTTGGGTCGGTAATGACTCACTCGAAATGTGTTCAGGAATGTCGAGAGCTCTATATAATATGGAGGGGAGTGTCAATGTGTGCTGGGTCTAAGATGACTGCTTAAGTAAGAGTGCAAGGCTCAGAGAAACGAATCCAAGCTTGAAAGCCTCTCACGGAAAATTAACTCTGTTACAATGCTACTGGTCATATTCCTGCCATATTCCACGAGCCACGTAAATATTGGGTTGTTCGGAAAGTAATTTCGTTGATTCTCGACAGAGGATTTAATTGTATTTTTTGACTGCTAACTTCACATTTAAGTCGCATTGTCATTGTATGTTTTGACAGCTGATATAGGATGGCTTGTATGTGAATAATTTCAATTGATTTTACGCAGTAGCTTTTGGTCGGTGCCCTTTTAAATATGGCGAGCAATAAGCAGCATTTTTGTCATATTTTACTTTTTTACTATAGAAAAGCTAAAAATGCTGTTCAAGCCAGAACAAAATTAACCGATGTGTATGGCGAAGATGTGTTAACAGTACGCCAGTGCTAGAACTGGTTTGCAAAATTTCGATCCGGCAATTTTGATGTCGAAGATGCACCAGCTTCTGGAAGGCCAGTTGAAGCTGATAAAGACGCGATAAAGGCATTAGTTGATGCAAACCGGCGAATAACAATACGTGAGATCGGTGAGAGGTTAAATTTATCGAATTCAACTGTTTATGACCACCTGAAAGGCCTGGGTTTAACCTCGAAGCTCGATATATCCACAAAAAAACGAAACAACCATCCGAACAACCCAATATATCCGTCACAACTTTAGATATGAGAATGAGGAATGGGTAATTTAGGCACAGTCTTGCTGCGGAGGCTTATTAGATTCGTTGAAAGATCAGGCTGGCATAACTAGGCGTAGGAATAGGACTGCTGAAATCTTTCTTGGATAGAAAAAGTAGCCTGCCTAGTCTAACCCTAGAGAAGCGAGAAATAATTAGGGAACACGAATGTGATTACGAAGAAGAGTAGGTAGATAGGAGGACCAGGTAATAAATTAGGTATGAGAAAATGAATTTAAATCTAAGGAAAGCAATAAATTAGAGTTACCGGATGGGAAAAAATTAATTGTAAATGAGATTGTTAAAAAATTTCGATGAATATTTTTTTATAATATAGTAATAAATTAGAGTTGCCATATGGAGAAAAAGTGAATTGTAAAGTGACCGGTCATAAATTTAGGCTGATATTTTTTTATAGCTATACAAATAAGAGTAGGAAATAAATTAAGGATGAGAAAATTAAACTAAGTATAAATAAGACAATAAATTAGAGTTGCCTGATGGGAAAAAATTATTAAATGAGACGCGTAACATTTTAGAGTTGCCAAATGTGAAAAAAAATTGTAAATGAGATTCGAGTTGCCAGATGAGGGAAAGTGAATTGTAATTGAGTCCGGTAAAAAATTAAAACTGACATTTTTTTATAGCATTAAATTAGAGTTGCCAGATGTGAAAAAATTATTTGTAAGTGAGACTGGTAAAAAATTGGGACAAACATTTTTAAGAGCGAGTTTTACAATATTTTGAATACAAGTTTTCATTGAATAGAATCCCTGTTAATATAAGAAATACCTTTAGACTTACGTAAGATCAAATCAAAAAGAGCTGCCACATAGTCACAGCCAGATTGAGGTTAAGATTATAATTTTTTTAACATTCATTGCACTAAGCTTAGATTTTACGTCTTAAAGGTACGAATTTTTTCTACTCTCATATATGTAAATAAAATGTATGGTAAAGGTAATAGTTGTACGGGTTAGGCTAAGGCCTTTATGCACTGCGACCAGATTGATCCATTGTGCGCCCCTAATTACTTAATTATAATTATTAAGTATCCCAAGGAATCGAGCCATCTCCTTAGGAGGGGGAGAATTGTAGGTCTTCCTCATCTAGTAGGCTCGGATTCTGTATCTCCTGTGCCCTAATACCTCACAGTTGGTGATTAAGTGTACCATAGACTCCTCTTCATCACAGCAGAACCTGCATGATCTTGTACTACATAACCTGTAAGTGCTCCACAGAGTAATCTGAGGCTCTTTTTATCTAGAGTTAAAGCAAATTTTGCTCTGTTGGCATTGAAGTTCAAAAACTTTTTGGAGCGCTTAAAGTCGCTTGTACCGTCCCAGTGCTCCCTGATTTTAGTTTGGATCCATTTTTTGGTTTCCTGTTTAATATTATTTTTGTTAATGCCGAAAAATGGGGCTGGTCGAATAAATATTCCTTTTGCCCTTTTTTAGCATACAAATCTGCCTTCTCGTTTACTTCGTGTCCCTCATGTCCTGGTACCCAAATCAGTGAGACTTGATTATGAGTGACCAGTTTGCTTAGTGCATTGCTACAATCTATTAGAACTTTGACTTGAATGTGAAGCTATTCAATGCTTTGAGAACCGATTGGCTGTCCGAAAGTATTTTAATTTTTACTTTCTCGAACCTTCGTTTGGATATGATTTCCACTGCCTCCATTATGGCGGAGAGTTCCGCATGGAAAATTGTGGTATCTGTACTTAGTGTTAGGGATTTGTGAGCTCTAGGCCCCACTATTCCTGCTCCTACTCCTTGCAACCATCTGTGTACCATTTTGTGAGTCATCATTTATCCATGTTGGGTTAGTGTTCCACTCTTCCCTAGACGGAAAGATAGCTTTGCATCCCTTTATATATAAATTAAATGTAAAAAACAGAATACTAATGAGGCAAAGTGGCCAAACTTATTTGAGCACAAGTTCAAATTTTTCTATGATTCAGTTAAAAGAATTCCGATTGCTACCAAAATGTTTATTTTACATACCACAGTCGAATTTCGACCAAAGCACATTTTCCACTTCCTTCCACAAAAGTTTCCCAGCATTTTATAGCTAATAATTGACATCAATTTAGGTTTATTTGCTACCGCTGAATAAAACGTTACTTGAGAGCTAATGGTAAAACCGACAATCAATTAACGGTTACTTCATTTTTATAGCCAACAACAGTCGATTACCTGCCATGCACGCAACACTCCCATTCTTCACGTGTACATACAGAGATTTTAATGGCATCATTTGATAAATTTACAAATTTACTAATTTCCTTAACATCAATGCGGCAGACATTTTTGTTGTTGTATTTTTTTAACATTTGTTTGCTATTAAAATAAATTTAATGTTTAACCTGCGATTAGTAAGCTCCGGCTTCGACTGGATTTATTGTCACACATTTCCCTGTGGTCGATAATGCTGGGAATGTTTAAAATGCCAGTAGTTGTTGCAGCTGTTGTTGTTTGTTTGTTTTGTAGCAAACTTTTTTGGTTTTAACTTCAAGTAGACACTGGACAATTTTTTTGGCACTAACTAAAAGTTTTACGCGCTTCTTCTCAACTTTTCTCGTGAAAATTTTTCAACTACCGTTATTTCGAGGTGGAACAGATTTTGGAAGAAACTCGTGATTGCCTTGGAAGTTAAAAAAAATGCATATTAATTTATTGTAGCAAAAGAAATCGATTTTTGATAGGTGACGATAATCGACTTGGTAATTTCTATATTTCATTTGACAGTCACGAATCCGAAGTTTCTTAATAAAATAGGGGCGCGCCGAAATGTTTATCCCTCGTATAGCTGCAAAGCTAAAATGGGCGCTTAATAACAATTATTTGAGTCACGCTGACTGTTGCCTTGGACGTTTCCAAACTTTTACTCACAGTGAAAAACAAATATAAGTTTTTCTACAGTGTGAAGCATTTCATGCCGCTGATGATCATTCGTGCTTTGATGGTATATTAGTTGCAGTGTCCAGTAAGAGACTAAAAAAAAAACACTATTGGTCGGACCTTCAAAGAACAGAACGACATTTGGCGACGACCTCTAAATACTCGGAAATTGACGAGCACATAAAGCGACGCGTAAAATCAAGATGGAACGGCTAAGCCACCTGCAAAATTGTGAAAGTCAAGTGGTAGCGCTGCAACGAATAATCGCCTCTTGCTAACACTCTCGGCGAAAGAATTTAGGTACAGGTTGCAGAATTATCCCCGGTATTCTAGCGGGTCACATCTTGTACCTTGTTAAGTCTCCCATTGAAAGATGTCAGGGTGGGAGCAGCACATACAAGCCCTATCTTGGGAATCATCAGTAAGGGCAAGCATAGCAGTTGACCATCTCTAGATTTTAAAACAATTCTGAATTTCGCGAAAAAGATATGATAGTGATCCATCAAGAATCGGACTTCAAGTGGTGCCACTAACTTTAACTGGTGGCTATGTTAGGTTAGGATGCTAAGTTTCTTTTGAGATGCTATTTTTCTCATAAATACCAACCGTCATTTCAATAAAGACTCTAATTCTTCTTCTAACCGGTTAAATGTTTTGGCCGAGTTTAACAAAGCCCGCCAATCGTTACTTTCTCGAGCTAATCGGCGCCACTTGGACACATCAAGTGAAGCCTATTCCTTCTCCATCTGATATTTCCAATGCAGGATACTACTGACACTACTCCCTGCTAGTTAAGTGTAAAGGAATTCTTCTGTGGCAATCCCAGACCAAATCAAATTAGTTCCCGTCTGCAGAGATTCCGAGTAATGGAAACAAACGCCCCTGTCATATCCAACTTCCACTCCTCTCTGTGCAGTTAGGGCATAGAAATCTCTCTTCGGAATCCCAAATTAAACTAGCAGGGATAGATTTTTCGAAACGCCTTCATTGCGCATTAGGAGCCTCACAGAACAATATAAAGTAATCCATGCCAATATATAATCTACAAATTACTATCATTGCACATTCTGGAGTCCACATGCCACACATCTTCGGTCAGTTAATGTCTTCGGTCTATCCCCCTGCCGCTTCCAGGTGTTGTCTGGTCTCCGCGTCTGCGGCTCTCTTGTGGATTCCAGTCCAACGCAGGTTTTGTGGAGTCTTCCAGGGGTTTAGGCAATGTATAGCCGATCCACTTCCATTTGCGACGTCATACTTCGAGGAGGATGGCTATTTGTTTAGTACTAGCCCATAGGTCAGTGTTACTTATCGTTTTAGGCCAGAATATCCGCATGATTTTGCTAGTATAGGCTCCCCAAATTTTAAATCCCCACCGTTACCCATTGTCAGGCTCGACCAGAGCCTTTGCCAGACCTTTTTTATCTTTTCCTACACTGAAACTTGAAATAGTCTTTTTTGTGGAGATTACAGATATAGTTTTTGCTGCCATTTAGTCCTCATACATAGTCTTCCGACACTTGCCATTACAACGTTCACGACCGTCGAGGAAAGAGTGGGAACAGGCCGAGGTAAGAGAGGGCGAGTCCATTCATATATACACAGATGGCTCAAAGCTCGAAGGCAGAGTGGGCGGTGGTGTATATTCTGAACATCTGGGGATCTCCTTCAGTTTTCGCCTTTCCGACTACTATAGTGCCTTTCAGGCTGAACTGATGGCAATAATGAAAGCCGCGACATTGGTACAGTCTGAAGCGATACCTGGATATGATATCTACATTCTCACAAAGCAGTCGACAACCTCCAAGGTAGCCATGGAATGCTTCACATCTCTTAACAAGATGACTGAGTCATTTCACCTAAAGATAATATGGGTTCCTGGCCATCGCGCCATTGAGGGTAACTCCAGAGCCGATGAACTAGCGAAACTTGGCACCAAATAGACCGATAACTACGCAGACAATGATATAGGCATACCCTTGCAAACACGTAAGCTGCATATCTTTGAGGAAATTCTAAGAGCAGCGAGTGAAAGATGGCGCAATTAATCGCCCACATGCAGAATCAGCCGCCAATTGTGGACGACTCTCAATGCTAAACGCACTGAATCAGAATTTAGGTCGACAATCCTTTAGTGAATTGGAAGATCTTAGTTCTGTAGAAATCAAGGATCTTCTAAAATAGTTGAAAAGTACGCATTGGGTTTAGGAGAGATAAGAACAAGCTTCCCACGCCTGAGTGCATCCACCATTGGGGACAACCATATCAACCTAATCTAACCTAACCTAGTCCTCATAACTGACTTTTCTCCTTTTTTAGAGGAGATACTTATCAGTTGCTTTACCGGATCGTTTGTAAGGAGGTTCCACATCTCCGCAGTTTATTCAGCTTTGACTATCAAGTATTCGCTATCCCCCTTGGAATTCATCCTCAATCGCAGTGGCTACAGTTGACAGTGGGGATTAGATTAGATTAGATTAGATTTGTGGTGGGTTGGACAAGTCCAAGCACTCAGTCAGGAGACCAGTATACTACACCCAGACAGTTTTCAGTGGAAAGAATAGAGATAGGAATGATAAAAAGTGGGTGGTAAGACGGATAAATTAGTTTTAGGTGACTCTTCCACAAATTTCTTGGATACATTGATGAATCTTAAGAGATCCGGAAGAGGAAGAGTATGAACTTTATCCATACTCAGAATATCACAACCCAATATCCTAAGTCTGATTTTGGAAAACGCCGGACAGCTACAGAGAAAATGCTTTGCAGTGTCGTCATTCTCTAGACAGGTAAGGAATATCGGGTTGTCTACGACCTCCATGACAGCAGACCACAATTATTCTGACCACAGACGTTGTGCCCTGTGATTACACCCACCAGTACTCTCAGGTCCTTTCTGCTGAGTTTTCGGAGAAAGGTTTGAGAAAGGTTAAGTTTTCCTGTTTGGTTCTTTCACAAAGCACGAGTTCAACCCAGACCAACAACCTCTATGGGTAGACCTCATGAAGTCGTCAATCCATAGTTGAATCGATGCGGAATTGACACCTAGAAAGCATTCAGGGCCTAGTGGCTTACTTGCAGAGCCTTCATTGACCAATTTATCAGCTGAACGAGTGAGCTGCAATACCACAATGTCCAGGCACTCAAATAAGGCTAACTAAGTGCGGATACTAATCAAATACTGTATAGGTATCCTCTTATGGAGACCAGAGATCTGCTTAATGAAGCCCTTGTTCGTTTTCTGTTCAGATTTATTCCACTGAGTTCTTCCCTCTCAATCGTAGCTTCCATTGTAGTGGCTGGCCTTAGTTTGGCAGAGTACGTTGCTGACAGTTCGCCTTAAAGAAATTTGTGCTACCTTTGCACTCAGCTTTGCTCATATACTTTCACATGAACCCACCCCCCTTCGAAGCCTCAAACGTCGTGTGGCTATAGTGGGCTGGTCTTCACATGTTGGATCCCTTTAAGTTTAAGAGGTCTGCAGTAAATGCAATGCACTCTTCAGAAATGTGTTTTTGGCTGCAAATAGCAAATCCGTATATGCTTAATTATTTCATAGCTTAACGTAAATTTTTTCGAAGCCACACATAACGTGGTTGCTGCTAGCAACTGCCAGGTGTTAAATTCACCACTCAATTATTCGCTGTTAGCTGACAGGCTTATGTCACACATGTCTCTCCAAATAAAGGCTGCTTACACATTTTCACACTCAAATAATGTTGTTGTTTGCAAATGAAAGTAAATTTAAGGCCAACAAATTCAGTTATAAATTGACGAACATACCGAACATTTCACTTGTGATGCGGTAAAGCGGCACAAATTGTTGCATTTTTAGCGCGTTTATGTAAAAGTAGTTGCAAATATTAGTTGTTATCTATGTAAGTATTTGTTGTTTGTGGGTATTTGTTTTTCCTGCATGTTGAGTTGCCACTTTTTGCCACTTGGAGCCTCACTGGCCGACCTGTCGTTGCTTGCGATAAACCGGCTGGCTTATACTCGTAAGCTCCGCATGTACCTAATCAATTTATTTGAATTTATTTGCCGTTTTACGCAGCAAACGGCTGTTTTCTTGTTTTTGTTTTTTTGTTATTTTTTTTTGTTATTTTGTTGTTGTTGTCTTTTATTTTTGTTGCACGCCCCTACTTGTGTGTCGCTCTTTTTTGCCTTAGCTCAGTAAGCCGGTTAGTTTGGATATTTGCTTGTTGTCAGCTTAGTTTGAGCCGCCTTTCAATTACTGTTGGCTGCAGGAAAAAGTAAAATTTTCTATAGAAAGTTGTTTAACCGCTTTTCCTACTTTGGGATATATTTATTTTTAGGTAAAATTTTCGCCGCTTCATACAATTTTGGCCTATGTTTTGTGCATGTGGCTGTGTAGTGAATTTTGTTGGCGCCAAATGGTATTTTTCTACGCTGTCTCTACGCTGTCGTAAGTTGTTGCTATGAAACTTAAATACAAACAAATACACGCGGACATATGTTGGCTTTGCTGGCTGATAAATTACTAAAACAAAAAAAAAGTTTAATACTTGTCATTATTGCAAAATCAACTGAACATTCCCCAAAGTTTTTTCCGCTGAAAAGGATTAACACTCACCGCATCACTCAATAATTTGGGATATGCATTTGCATACATACATATATACAAACATATTAACTCCATTCTTCACCATTGCTTTGCTCGGTTACTTTTCCATTGAGATACCAGCCTCCGTATTTGCACTTTCCCTTTCACGCTGGCGCTTGTGCAAAAAAGTTGTGCAAAAACGGGCATAGCCGTTGTCACGCTGCGCATTAGCATTCATTCGAGCTGTCATCTGCATTTGACATATCATGCAAATGATTATAATAATGCGTTTTTTTTGGTTTCCTTAAAACAAAAGGTTTTTCTGTTTTTGCAGTCCTCGTGGGGTGCAGTAAACTTTCGGCTTTAGGAAAAAATATGCATGCATGGGTTTTTTGGTGATTAATTGTCAACGAACATTCCTCATTTATTGTGTTGACAGGGAAAACTTTGGAAAATAATAAATATAGATAATTGCGTTGCAGACATAAACGTTTTTTGTGGGATTATTAAAAAAATGCAATAAATGAAAATTTAACTTGAAAAATTTTATGTAAAAAAAATTGTATTTTTATTTATTCAAAGCGAGTTTGTCATTGAACTTTTTCAGCGGTATTTTTCCTACCAATACTGTGCATCTTAAGCTTACAATAATTTGATAAACAACACTGCACAACACAACCACCTAAAATATTAGCTTGGGGGGAAAAAGAGATCCATTATTTTCTCGGCAGATGGCTGTAGTGATCGATTTCACTTAAAGTATCGATCAAACAATTTAAAGTTTATGCTCGTTGTCAAGCTGACATTTTACACTAAAAAAATTCTTTTGCTGTTTTTTGTTTGCTCCATTCAGTTGTGTGTTACAGGGTGTTAACAATGGAAGTCTGCAAAGAGAAATTTTGGTACATTTTAGAGTTTTTCTTTGATAAAGGCGAAAATGCAAGCCAAGCCGCTGAAAATGTAAATGGTGTTTATGGTGCCGTTACTGTAATGGCTAATAACGTGCAATGTTGGTTTCATCGATTCCGTTCTGGACCTTTTGATGTTAAAGATGCACCTCGCACAGACAGGCCCGTCGTCGAAAATGTCGATAAAATCACAGAAATAATCGAAGTTGATCGACATATTAGTAGTCGTAACATCGCCCAGGGGTTAAAAATTACCCGTCAAACAGTTTTAATTGAGGTGCAGAATTGTTGCTTTCTGTAGAAGTTGTGGCTATACTATTCTACAACTGTTTATTGAGAAGTAGAATTGGTGTTTTCTATATAACGGGTGATTTTTTAGCTATTATCTTTTTAAACTGTTGGTTTAAACAGCTGAGACACGTTTCGTGTTTTGTTTCACTGTCAAACATCTTCAGTTTGGTCTATAATTTAACCATGAATCGTCTTACAAACGAACAACGCTTGCAAATCATTGAATTTTATTATAAAAATGCGTGTTCTGTTAAGAAAGTTTATCGCGCGCTTCTTCCATTTTATGGTCACTTTAATCGACCCACTGAAGCGGCTATTCGAGCTATTGTGACTAAATTTAGAACCAAATTTACATTATTGGATATCAAACCACCAACAGCTTACTTAGAGTGCGAACTGAAGAAAATATCGCAACTGGTTCGGCCAGTGTTAATGATGACCATCAATTATCGATTCGTCGCCGTTCGCAGCAATTGGGCCTCTGTTGCTCAACAACGTGGAACTGTTTGCGAAAGGATTTAGGTGTGAAGCCTTTCAAAACACAGCTGGTGCAAGAATTGAAGCCGAACGACCTACCGCAACGCAGAATTTTTGGTGAATGGGCTCTTGGAAAGTTGGCCGAAGATCCACTTTTTTATCGAAAAATTGTGTTGAGCGACGAAGCTCATTTTTGGATCAATGGTTACGTAAATAAGCAGAATTGTCGATTCAGAAGAATTGCAAGAGCTACCAATGTATCCAGAAAAGGTCACGATTTGGTGCGGTTTTTGGGCTGGAAGTATCATTGGACCGTACTTCTTCAAAGATGCTGCGATAAAGCATTTATATGTGAGATACCGGCCGAAGCATTGGAAAGAGTATGCCAAAATTGGGCTAAGCGGATGGACCATTTGAAGCGCAGTCGCGGTCAACATTTGCATGAAATAATCTTCAAACATTAAATTATATGGACTGTACTATCGATTTAAATAAACATTTCATGCATTTTTCTGAATTTTACGTGTGTTTTTTTTGAAAAACTTTCCTATAGCTCTTAAAAAACACCCTTTATAAGTAGTGGCGTACTATATAACGAGTATTTATTGAGAGGCAAACTCGTTGGTTTCTGTAGAAGTAGAGGCTCTTCTATATGTCGACTGTTAAACCAAACCAAAAATTTTACGCTAAAATAAATTTTACTTTTTTTTCAAGAAATGGAGCCCATAAAAGTAAAAATAAAATTTAAAAAAGTAAAAATATTTACAACAATAAAATAAAAATTCGTTGAATACTACTTACAACAACAAAACTAACTTACATATATTGAAAACAATTTTTTCAATACACACTAACGAAATTAAGCCTTATACAAAGTGGCGCAAAATTAATCACCCTATCGAAAAATTTATAATTTTTACAAATGGCGTTGTTAACAGCTGCAATATACGAACTTACAGGAAATGGAGCGCAGAAAGGTCAAAAAAAAAATAAAAAAAACAAATTGAAAAGTAAAAATATTTACAGCAACAAAACGCACTTACATATCGATGGTTTTCGAGAAAAGCGACACAACTCAAAATTAACTCAAATTCGGAGTTCTGCCGTTAAAAGAAAAAATCAACTACAGAGTTTATATATAATGTTTTTATCTTTATTTTGTATTTTTGAATTATGTCACTTTTCTCGAAAACCATCGATATATTGAAAACTATTTTTTCGCTACACAGTAACGAAATTAAGCCTTGTATAAAGGATGTAGACAGATGTAGCTCGTAAAAGCCCAAGTAAAGATTTCCATCACCCAAACTATTTTTTTTTATAATTAGTAAAAAAGTTAGCTAAAACAGAATTGGAGTATTAATTTTGCGCCACGTTGTACATTTACTCTTTTGACTTAAAAGATATGTGTATATTTGGAATGAATTTTTTCTTTAAGTGGAGGGAATAAATCTTGTCATTAAACATGGCCGCCGTAGCCGAATGGTTTGGTGCGTGACTAACTTTCGGGATTGCGTAGGTTCGAGTCTCCGTGCATGAAGATTAAATAATAGCGGTCGCCTTTCGGCATGCAATGGCAAACCTCCGAGTGCATTTCCGCCATGTCTCATAAAAACAATTTGACGTTCGAAGTCAGCTTGAAATTGTAGGTCCGTCCATTTGTGGAACGACATCAAAAAGCAGACCATAAATAGGCGGAGGAGCTCGGCCAAACACCTAATATTTAGAAGCGTATGCGCCGATAATTTATTTAGTTTTTAAATTCTCATTCAAGTAACTTGCACGGCTGTCTTTAAAGCTGCCCACTGACAATCCAAACTTTCAGTACATTTTCGCGAACTTTGGCACTTATCTCAGCGAGAGCAATTTCGCTTCATATTTCAATGCTTGCATCGTCTCTGTGGATGGTTAGCGTAACATTTATCCTCAGCAGCGCCCCACAAAAAATAGTCTATCGGAGTTAAATCGCAGTTTTAGGTAGTCAGTTGATTATTGGTTTTTTGAAAAGTTTTGAATGTTTTTTTTTAATATTTTGCAATATTTTTGAAGTGAAAAGCGCCACACTTTGTGAATATCTAGCTGTCAAAGCCAAAAAATAGATAGTTTAAATTCTAAACGCTAATTGGAGCACCCTGTTTAATCTTTATGTGTTTCAAATAGCACCTTTGGACCACCACCTTTTTATGTGCAGGTCAATAACAATAGCGCGATTTACCTTCACTCCCACACCAAACCAAGATCCACCTCAATTCTACTTCTATAAATTTTTTTTTATTTGAATGTAACTCATTTTCATATTTTTGACATTTTCAATGGAAAATTTTCGCTTCCCTTTTTCACTATTTAATTTATTAGCTTTTTTCAGTTGGTGTACAATACATTTTTCCACGCTATTTATCACTTGCGCTTGTGTGCTTGCCTCCTGGATAGGTTGCATGTGGGCGCCAAAGTATAAATAGAAACAACAACCATGAAGTCATAGAGCACACAAACATTCGAGTTGGTTGGTTGGTAGTCAAATGCATACGAATATCAAGTTGGTGTTGTTGCTTTCACTATACAAAAAAAAAAAATAACTACACTTACAATAGAAGCGGAGCAAGATAATTAGAAGAAGAAAAAAATATAGAGCGAAGCAAACACTGTTGCAATTCACTGTTGTTGTTGTTTAGCTTTATTGTGCATCGTTGTTGGTGTTTTTTAAATTTTTTGTATGAATTTTATGATTTTTGATAAATATACATATGCACGCAATTTTACGAAGAAAACTTTGTGGGTAAGAAATGGTTGATTGCGGTTGCCATAATGGCTAAACACAAATGTCAAACATGTGTCGGTTTTATGTCATTTCTTCGCGCTTTAACATTAAATTTATTGCACTCCTTCACAAGCACAAGTGACCCAATTAATTTTGAAATATACATTTATATGTATGTATGCATGTATGCGCATTTTTCTTAAGAGTGGTGGTTGGTAAACCGCCTAGGAAAATATTTTTGTAGGAAAACTACATAATAGTTGGGATCACTAGCAAATTTTAAATTAAGCCGCAAAGTGACAGAAGAGTCAAATCAATTAACTAAAAATATAAATGCAGTTCAATAAAGTTCAATAAGCAATAAAAATTTGTTGAAAAAGAGTAAATTTTCGGGTGGAACCACACTTTTTATACCCAATGCGTAAAGATATTGGTGTTGGTTCAGTATTGCCGACCATGCTTTAAAAAAATATAGGGGAACGAGGCAGTGCCAAGAGGCAATCGAGTGTTAGAAGCAGAAGAACTATATTATTATTACGGCCTGAAATCTGCTTTGCAGGGGTGCCAAATGCCATCAAAGAAGAACTTAGGATGTTCCGACGCCAGTTGATTCTATGTTACCGGAACGATTCGGATTTATACCCGGCTAATTATGCCCAAATACCATCATCAAAATCATCATCATCATCAGCTAGGCAATTACAGCTCAGTGTGAGCCAGTACTTCCTTTCGAATATTTCTCCATACGTCTCTGTTTATTGCATCGCTCCTTCTAAGATTTTTGCTCCGCAGGTCTTCTTGGATATCATCAATCCATCGACTCGATGGTCTTCCGTATTTTCTATTGCCCATTATATAAGAGTTGAAGGTCCTTTTTGGTAAGGCTTTTTGGCGAAACCAAAGTGGCTCTCAGGATAATTTTTTAATCACATTTTCGATAACCACGAATATAATCGATAATAAAAGTCGATGAAATGTATAAACTATTAAAAATATCGCAGAGTCTTGTTCGAACGTGTTCTTTATTTGAACAACCAGGAAGTGAAGAAAAAATGTGTATTTAATGAATTGACATAAATGACATTTAAGTCTAAGTAATATGGGTGATGCCAGATTTGTGATACATTATCCATTTCAACACTTTCCCTCAAATCTGACATCGCTTACAAATTTATTTTATAAATACTCAAGTGTGTTAAATTAGTAATTAAATTAAGTACATATTCCCGAAATATTAATCTTAAATCAGTTTCATTCCGAGATTTTGTATACAATGAATGTGCTTGGTTGCTGACAAACTTTTTGTCAAAACGTCCGCTGGCATCTCTTCAGTGCTAACATATTTTATAATAATGTCTTTTCTTTCAACAGCTTCACGGACAAAGTGATGACGTATATCGACGTGTTTGGTGCGGTTATGGAAAATCGGATTTTTGCTTAGCTTACCGGCGCCTTGGTTGTCATTGTAGATGATTACTGTTCTGTCTTCGCCGGTTATTTCTCTGACTAACCTCTTCAGGTGTATTGCTTCTTTGGTTGAATCAGAAAGCGCCATGTACTCAGCTTCGGTGCTTGACATAGCCACTGTACGCTGTTTTCTGGACTCCCAACTTATTGCTCCGTTCGCTAATTTAAATGTGAACCCGGTATATGATCTTCTGTCGTCAATATTTGACCCCCAATCGGCATCGGCGAATCCTTCTAAGGTGCTGTTTTTGGTTGAAGTGAAAGTCATTCCAAGATTCGGTGTACCTTTTAAATAGCGCAATACTCGCTTTGCTGCCACCCAGTGTGCACTTCCGTAGTTGGTGTTAAATTGACTCAATACGCTTACGATGTGTGCGATGTCTGGCCTTGTTGAAACAGCCAAGTACATTAGTGAGCCAACTAGATTCTGGAATGGCAATTTGCTTGCAGAATTACGTTCTTCTTCGGTTTTCGGAGACATTGCCTTAGACAGCTTTATGCTTGCGTTTGCAGGTGTGGCGACCGGTTTGCATTCTTCCATGTTAAATTTTTTCAGTAATTGGCTTACGTATTTCGATTGACACATTGTAATAGTTTTTGTGTTTATACATTGATTAAATTCAATCCCGAGGCAAAACTTTATCGGGCCTAAATCCTTCATTTCAAAAGTAGATGCCAGTTCATTTTTTATTTCTTCTAATTTTTGCTTGTTGTTCGACGCTACGATTATATCGTCAACATATATGGCAATAAGAGCAATAGTGCTTTTGCTTCTGTACATATATAAACACGGATCACATTTCGATGCTGTCATGTTCATATTTTGTAGCTTCTGATCTAGCTTTTGGTACCACAATCTACCCGACTGCTTTAAGCCATAGATTGCTTTTTTCAATAAACAGGCGTTGTCTTTCGTGTATTGAGATGCCTCAGCATTGCTCAATATCTCATGCAAATCGCTGGGCAAAGTCATGTATATTTCGTTTTCTACAGTTCCGTTTAAATATGCGCTTACAAAATCGAGCTGGTGAACCTCTAAACCCATTTCTGCTGAAAAAGCCATTAGCAGCCGTATGGAGTTTAGCCTAGCGACAGGTGCAAAAGTTTCATTATAATCAATTCCAGCCCTTTGAGTGAATCCTTTTGCTACCAGTCTAGCTTTTCTGGTGTCAACACTGCCATCTGATTTGTATTTAGTTCGAAAAGCCCACTTAGATTGGACAATCTTCTTTCCAACCGGTCGATCTACGATTTCCCAAGTATTATTTGACATAAGCGTTCGGTATTCTTTTAACATGGCTTTCTTCCATTCGGTTGCTTCAGGACTTGAGAGGGCTTCTTTACTGGTTTCTGGGTCGGTACTATGGGCTAATGCTGTACTGTGATGTTCATCTTCGAGAACCGCTTCCGGATCACTGGTAGAATTTTCGTCGCTTGATGACATTTCGAAAACTGGTGCCATATTGTATTCTAACCGTGGTCTACCGCGGGACTTAATCTTAATTTTCTTTCGGCGGCCTCTACCTCGTTTAAGAGCTCGTGGCGCTTGAACGCCCAAATCTCCAGTTGTTTGGGGTTGTTGTTGTTGGTTTTCGGGAAAATTTACCGGTGCCTTTTCTTTCGTTTGTTCTAACTGCGAATGTATTTCGATGTCTTTCGTTAAAAATTCTTCGTATGTGTCTATATTCTGTTGCGGGACAAACACGACGTCTCTACTTCGACGTATTTTTCTGGCTACGGGGTCCCAAAGGCGGTAACCCTTCGACGTGTCGCAATAACCTACAAATATGCATTTTATGGACTTCGAATTGAATTTACACTTACTTGCACTTTTGTCTAACATGTACGCTGTGCAGCCGAACTTTTGTAAATAGCTGACATGTGGAGTCCTTCCCATCCATATTTGGTAGGGAACTTCACCATTTAAACTTTGTGATGGATAGCGATTGCGTAAATAGTTTGCGGTATTGATAGCTTCTGCCCAATATGCTGGAGGAAGGCCCGATTGTATGAGCATGCATCTGGCCATTTCTACGATGGTTCGGTTTTTCCGTTCGGCCACTCCATTTTGCTGTGGAGTGTATTCGATAGTAAACTCTTGTCGTATACCTTCGGCTTTGAGGAAACTTCTCATAGCATTGCTTGTGTATTCAGTTCCATTGTCACTTCGCAGACATTTAATTTTCTTACCAGATTGATTTTCCATTAAACGTTTATATTCTTTGAATTTTTCTAAAACTTCGCTTTTATGTTTTAGAAAGTAAATTTCGCACCACCGACTCTTGTCATCAATGAATGTGAGAAAGTAACGTGAGCCAGCAAAAGATTGCGTTTTCATCGGCCCGCATACGTCACTGTGTACTAACTCTAAAACATCCATGGCTTCACGAGTCGACTTCTGGAATGGTTTCTGTGTCTGCTTTCCCTGAATACAAGTACTGCATGAAGTTAAGTTTGTTTTCGTATTTGCGTTTATTCCAATAACTTTTTTCTTGTCAATAACTGCCTTTAGATCTTTTTCGTTTAAATGGCCAAAAGCTTCGTGCCAATCTTGAAGTGATGTTGGTTTCATGTTGGCGATCGCTGTAAATTCAAAGGATTCTTCAACGTAATACAGATTCTCTTTTCGCTCCGCAACGAAGATTCTTGCGCCTGTCGAAGCATTTTTTACAATAGCTTTGTTTCCGGTAAATGTCACTTCAAGACCATGCTGAGTCATTTTTGGCACTGACAACAAATTTGTTCGGAGGTCCGGCACATACAATGTTTCGTTAAGTGTAACATTACAACCGGTATTCGATTTGATTTCCACTATTCCGCGCCCTTCTATTTTCGTAAAGCTCTCATTCGCTAACGCTAACGTTTTGCCGTTTAAGGTTTTAAACTGTCGAAATTTTTCACGCAATGCACACATGTGCGACGATGCCCCTGAATCTAGACACCATCTGCCACTCATATTTACGCTGCTTGCACCTAAAACGATTTCTTCAACTTTGCACGATGAATAGTTTTGTTCTTGCCTCTGTTGTGGCTTTCTGTACTTGAAATTTTTGGATTTACAATCTCTTGCTTTGTGGCCTATCTTTCCGCATGTGTGACAAGCGTATTTGAAAGATTGTTTCTGTTGATCTTCCCTTGCTGTGTTTGGTGGTCGACCTCCGCTTTTATTTAAGTTACGTCTATTCGCATACAATACGTCTTCGGGATCTGCTTCTTCATGTCGTTTCCGTGCTTCGAACTCCTCTAATAATTTCACTTTCAGCATTTCTAGTTTCGGTAGTTTTTCTTGCGTCTCAATTGCAATTCTGAACGTTTCGTATTCGTTAGGAATGCTATACAGTAGCAGGATGGTCAATAGTTCATCTATGACGACCATATCCATTTCTACAAGCTTATCAACAATGTCGAAAAATTTTCGCAAATGTTCGTGCATATCATCACCGGGTGTCATTTTGTGCAATATGAGCGATTTGAGCAACATTGCTTGACGTGCTGGTCCGCGGGATTGATATACCGAATGCAGTTTATCCCAAATATCCTTCGATGTACGACATTGTTTAATTTGCTGTAATTCGGTTGGAGAGATTGATAATACCAAATCTAACCTTGCTTTGGCATCGCTATCTATCCATTCGTTCACTGCTTCGGGTGGCGCTTCTGGTTTTATACAGCTGCCATTCACGTATTTCCACGTCCCATTTTTTATTAAAATGGCCTCAACCTGTATTTTCCAGGTATCAAAATTTTCTCTATTCAGACGTTCAATATTAATTGCCGAAAAACTCATTTTTCAGTTCGCACTTCACTTTTTTTTTTTCGTTTTTATGGATTTTTATTTTCTTCTGTTGTCAAGATCTTTTCTTTGTTTCGCAGGTTAAATGGGAACTATCCAGGCGCAGTGGAAGCGTGCTGGGCCCATAACCTATTAAAAATATCGCAGAGTCTTGTTCGAACGTGTTCTTTATTTGAACAACCAGGAAGTGAAGAAAAAATGTGTATTTAATGAATTGACATAAATGACATTTAAGTCTAAGTAATATGGGTGATGCCAGATTTGTGATACATTATCCATTTCAACATAAACTCTTATAAAGTCTTTTTGTATGGTATGGTAATAAAAAATCGATATAAAAAAATAAATAAAAAGATATCGATTTAAAACATCGATAACAGAAATAAACTATTAAAAAGTAGTTTTGTATGGTACAGTATGAGTAAAAAGAATCGATAACAAAATATCTATAAAAAGAGTTTTTACACAAATAAACTATGTATTTCAAAGTCAATTTGGATAGTACAGTGTGAGTAATAAGAATCGATAATAATCGAATCCATAAAAAAATCGATAACATAAATAAAGTATTACCAAGTCATTGTGTATGGCATAGTATGAGTAATAAAAAACCGATAACAACAAATCGTTAAAAAATCGATAACACAAATAAACTATTACAAAGTCATTTTGTACGGTACCGTACGAGTAATACAAAATCGATATAAATAAAATCGATAACATACATAAGCTATTACAGGGTCATTTTGTATTGACTGATATGAGTAATAGAAAATCTATATTAAAATATTTATAACAAAATATCGATAAAAAATGAGCTGTTATAAAGCCATTATGCATGGCATGAAATGAGTAATAAACAATCGATACAAAGTCATTTTGCCCGGTAAAATATGAGTAATAAAAATCTATAACAAAACATCGATAACATTCATAAACTATTACAAAGTAATTTTGTATTGAATGATATGAGTAATAAAAAATTGATATTAAAAAATGTATAACAAAATATCGATAAAAATTCGATAACATAAATAAACTAAAACAAAATCATTTTTTATTGTATGAAAATTATTATTATGTGAAAAAAATCTATATTAAAAAATCGGTAACAAACTGTCGGCAATACAAATCGGTTAAGTGCATAATCGATTGGAAAACCATTTTATATGGTATGGTGATAAAAAATCGATAAACAAATTTTAAAACGCTCGATATTAAAATATCGATGATAACATTCAATAACATGATAACAGAACTGATACGCAAAATTTGGGAAGCCGAACATCTACCGGAAGAATGGAACAATAGCCTTATAGTACCATTACATAAAAAAGGCGACAAAACAAATTGTAATAATTATCGAGGCATATCTCTCCTCAACACTGGTTATAAAGTCTTTACAAATATACTCAACAAAAGGTTGAGCGTATATGCTGAGGAAATTTTGGATGACTACCAGTGCGGTTTTCGCCAGGGTAGATCCACAACAGACCAATGTTTCACACTAATGCAAATTCTTGAGAAACACAGAGAGTTCGAACTAAATCTGCACTGTCTGTTCATTGATTTTAAGCAAGCTTTCGACAGCATCAATAGAAACTGTCTGAGCGACATAATGCTTAAACAAGGTATACCGGTAAAAATTATAAAACTAATTCAGATGACACTATCAAACACTAATGCCAAGGTTATGATAAATGGAGATGTTACCAACGAATTCAGCATTTCATCAGGTGTAAAACAAGGCGATTCACTATCAGCGACAATTTTTAATTTATTACTACATGAGGTAGTATGCAAACTGAAATGTGGCAATTCGATTTTTAATTGCAGCTCGCAAGTGTTAGCTTATGCCGATGACATTGTCGTGATTGCACAGAATGAACATGAGCTTAAGAAAATTTATATGCGATTGAAAAACACAGCTTTAGAAGTGGGTCTACGGGTAAACATAGATAAAACGAAATATATGCACTTCGCAAAGAAACCGAGTGAAGATGCACACATTGAAATAGATGGTGAATGCATACAGAAGGTCGACAAATTTAAATACTTAGGTTTTTTCATCAGCAGTAATTCTGACACTTCCGTGGCAATAAATGACCGAGTAAGTGCGGCAAATAAAGCATTCTTTGCTCACATAAAATTATTCAAGTCCCGATTGCTATCAAGAGATCAAAAGATAGCAATGTATAAAGCGCTTATAAGACCCATACTAACATACAGCAGTGAGGTATGGGTACTTAAAACAAAAGACATGGACCAAATACTAAGGTTTGAAAGAAAGATACTGCGAACAATATATGGTCCTTCCCGGCGAGATGACGGAACGTATCGGATAAGATACAATCATGAGCTAGACACATTGATACGTAATGGAAACGCAATACGCTTTATAAAAAGTCAACGAATCAGATGGCTGGGGCACATGTACCGAATGTCCAAATGGAGAGCTGCCAATATAGCGTTCCATAGACAACCAATTGGACGGAGATGTCGAGGGAGACCAAACAAACGCTGGGTAGATGAGGTCACAGCCGACCTGCAGAAAATGGGTATCACAAACTGGAAAGGAGTAGTAGAGAATCGATCGGAGTGGAGAACCGTAGTTGTGGAAGCAATGGTCTGCACAAGACTGTAATGCTAATGATGATGATGATAACATTTTGTGAAATGTTTAAACGCTTAAAAGGTAATTTTATGGTGTGTGTAATCAAAAATTGATAATAAAAAATCAATAACACGAGTTGATAATAAAAACGGTAAAATTTTGAATCGTTTTAAAAGCCGTTTTAGGGGTAAAGCATAAGAAATAAAAAATCGGCATGGAATTGGTAATAAAAAATTTATGAAATATGTAATCCATAAAAAAAAATTACAATACAAAACGCTCGATATTAAAAATCGATATTAAAATATCTATGATAATAATTATTGAAATATATAAGCGCTTAAAAGAAATTTTTTATAGCATGGATAATAAAAAATGGATAGTAAAAAGTCGATAACACGAATCGATAATAAAACGGTAAAATTTTAAATCGTTTTAGCGGTATAGCATAAGAAATAAAAATCGATAAAATGCATTATCGATTAAAATCGGTTTTATACGTCACGGAGTGGGTAATAAATAATCGTTGAAATATCTAATCGATTAAAAAGTAATTTTGTGTAGAATGGCTTAAAACACTAGGAATACTCGTACGCTTGCACTAAAACATAAACTCGTCGACACAACCAAGTGGTTCAGTAGTCATATTTTACATTCTTGCGATGAATGCTCTTAATGAGGTGTTTCAATAACAATTTATTGATTTTTTTTATAATACCAATAATATTTATCACTTAAATAGTTGTAGTACTTTGGAGGCGTTGTGTGGTCAACGAGTTTAAATTTATATGCATATTTATACAGTTGTCTGTTTCACTTCTTGTGACTGCTAGCGGCTGCAAATGGCGTGACTCTACTGCAGGCAGAAAAATTGATGTTGTGAATGCAATATTTACAATTAACAATAGTTGTTGAGGCTGCCATAATTGCAATTAACAATAGTCACTAAGTGAATGTTTGATTGATTGCCAACGGACGTTAAAAGGCGGGTAAACAAAAGAAAAGGAGAAGAGATATACAGGGTGGTGCAAATGCGCAAGGACAAAGTTTTGAAAGAAGTTTGAGGCAATGCATCTAACAGTTGTCCAAGAATAAGTGCTCAACGCTGGCAGAATAGGCATGCCTCGGAATGATTTCCACAGAAGTCGCCATGATATGGAAAAGAGGATACTATACAACACTTTCGCTATGTAGACACCTCCTTACAAAGTGCGAAGATCTTAATTCCATCAATATCATTAACTTGATGAAATTTATTTTAAGTACGAGTTTATCTTATGCAACGGATGTAATTGGCCAATGGCAACATAAGCTAGAAAGGTCAGAAAACTAAGGGGGTCGTGGTAGGGATGACCAAGGGATGGACCAAAGTAAAGCATCCCCGGAGGCTGCTATACTCACATTCGTTTAGGAAATTCGTAAGACTGACTCTCTTATGGTCTCAATATTGGACTCGTCCTCGACAATGCAGCAGCGGAGTAAGTAACGATTTTATGTTGATGACGAAAAATTTGAACAGAGTCCTGAAATAGCACCCCAGTATGGCCTGCAACTCGCGCCATTTGCTTATTATTTCCTTCATCTAGCACATTTCTGTACTTCTCAACCGGCTTATGAGATATTTTTATATAATGAGAGCACACTGAGGGCGTAATATTCTTCTCTAAGAGTCCGTGAGCCGTAAGGTTCAACATTTCTGGAACAAATGGTAGCTAACCGCACTTTAGGGAAACCAGTTACAAGCCAGCCATTTTTGCCTGGTAGCCTTCAAGATATGCGAAAACATACGGAAATGGAGGATGACTTTTGACCTAAAGCAGCCTACCAGCCAGTACCAAAGCATTCTCCGGCGGCCCATCTGAGCATTCAAACTTAAATACATAAATAAACTTTCAGTTGTGTGGCAATTCACTTAAATTCACCTGTCTCTTGCTTTTCTAGAGGTCACTCACTCAAATCTAAGTTTCTCTCGATTTCCTAGTGATAATTCACTCAAATATAACTCTGTCCCACTTTTCAAGTCTCAGCTTCCCTCATTAATTACTCCTAAAGCCAAAATCTGCCGGAAAAAATAATTTTTTCCTGATATTTAAACAAAAAAGAAGAAAAATTTATTTGGAACACCCTTTATTTGTAAACAATTATTATCATTAATTACTCCTAAATCCAGAATTTGTTGAAAATAATTTTTCGTTATATTTAAACAAAAAAAAAAGAAAAATATTTATTGGGAACTCCCTTTATTTCCAAGCAATAACTCTCATTAATTCCTCCTAAAGCGAAAATTTTTTGAAAAAATATAATTTTTGTCAGATTTAAACAAAAAAAGAAAACATTTATTTGGAACACCCTTTATTTGTAAGTAATTTCCTTCGTTCATTACTCTTAAAGCCAAGATCTGCTGGGAAAAATATTTTGTTCTCATATTTAAACAGAAAAAGCAAAATTTTATTTGGAACACCCTTTATTTGTAAATAATTTCCCTCGTTAATTACTCCAAAGCCAAAATTTCCTGAAAAACAATAACGTTTTCCTCATATTTAAGCACAAAAAGAAAATTTTTATTTGGAACACCCTTTTTTTGTGAGCAATTACGCATTACTTACTCCAAAGGGGCAAGATCTGCTGGGAAAAATATGTTTTTCCTCATATTTTAACAGAAAAAAATTAGTATTTGGAACACCCTTTATCTGTAAATATGTTTATGAAATAAAATATACAAAAAATTCAATTCGCTGGCCACACAACGGAAACTGGAACTGGTCGGCGAGGAAATGTAATGCAAGAGTGTTGTAAATGTAACAGCAACAACAAGAAAAGAAAAAAATGCTAAAAACAATAAAATATGACATATGCCACGAAAACAAACACTAATAAGGCAACATTAATTTTTTTTAAAAGTATATGCAATAATAAGCATTACGAACGGATCAGCCTCATAAAAAATACTTCAGCGCCACTGACTCCGTCGAGTCTTATTGACTTACAATAATTTTCTCATGAAATCATCATGACAACAAAAACAAAACGACAACAAAGCTCAGAGCAAGCCACTTACATATAGTACGTATGCATGCTTTTCTACTTCTGTAATAGTATTTTTTTGTTTTTTTGTATTTGCTGTTGTTACTTTTGATAAAATTGCGTTATTGCATGCGAGGCGAGGTTGACCCGACCTCTCGAATTGTCATTATATAAGCACGCAACATTTTATTACTCTGCATGGAAACTACATAAATAAATTTAATAGCAGCAACAACAATAAACAATTAGCGCAGAAATAACAACAATGTACAAACATATTTAGTGATAGAATTGGCAAATGTGAATGGTCGAGGCAGGAGGTTGATGGTGGGTTAAACTAGCTGTGATGGTGCTAATGCGTCGGAAATTGGGTTTATGGGGAATGAGGCAAATGCCAATGAAGAAAAATTCAAATCGGTCGATAAAGAAAAGTTGTGATAGGGAGCAACTAATGGAGAGAAATACAATAAGAAGCACAAAAAATCGATTACCATTAATAATTTTGTATTGCAGCTGAAGAAATCTAAAAAAAAAAATTTCGCAATACAGAAAATCGTCAAAGAATGGAAGCGAGTAAGCGAGAAGAAAGCATGTGGGCTAGTAGTAATAATTCACAAAAAGGAGGAGAAGAAATGGTCTTGCAATTGATGGACAGCCAGAGCTGGTGTGTGCGATGTGCTAATTGTAGCTGCAATTCAACACAGTTCGACTTATTTTGTAGGCTGTCCTATGGGTATACTCCAAAAGCAATCAAATGTTGTTGTTGTATGTGCTTCGGGTAAGCATTGCGTACATTAGTGCCAGAATCCGTCAACGTGGTCTTGTAAAATTGGGCTGCCAAAAAGAGCTACTGCACCACCAGCCGAAGTAGGCATTTGAATGAAGTTGAAGAATGAAGTTTTACTCTTTCTAATAAAATAAAAATGATTGGAAAATAGTCAACGGTGTAGGTAGGTGAAATGGTTGAAGTGCAAATGGTGTTTTGCATGGCATTTCTAAGAATAAACCACCCCTAAACTATCTCTTAGTAACTCGTGAATTTTCTGAAGAGACCAGAACTAATCTGAAAGTAGCTGTAATTTGTTTTTTTTTTAAGATGCTGATATGAGAAAATCCTAGTATCTGACAATGGCTATAACCACGCTTCATGTCGACTGGCCACTCGAGAAGGGTGGTTTCGGTGTACACAAGTACAGTCCGGTTCACTTGATTAGAGGTAAAAATTTTTATTTAGTAATCCAAGGTTTTCTGATAATTCAAGTGAAGGCTGTATTTTGCTCGAAAATAACACAGCGCTAAAACTTGTTCACAGCAGTAAATACTCTGCTTGAATAGCCGTAATACCCTGCTTGAATAGAGGAAATTTTATTGTACATTTTTTTCTACATTTATTATTTAAAGCTTAAGGCGCTCGCCTCATTTGAAATGGTGTTTCTTTAAAAGCGTGTAAAACGGAAACGAAAAAAGATTTTTTTATTTTTGTTTAGAGTATTTTATTTCTTGATCCATTGTTAAAAAATAAAAATTTTCTTTTGATCATACGAGGTGTGTTCAAAAAGTTGTCAGCATTAAAAAAATAGTCTTTCAAACAAAAGGTATGTCGGTGGCGACACGGATTCTGGGACTCACAGGTGTCGGAAATAAAAAAGACAAAAAGGTTCTTGGTCAGTATATAAACAAAAATATAATTTGACAAAATGGCGGACGTTCAAAGATGAAAAACCCCTTTTTTAACCCTTTTGTTTTACTTTAAAGGTCCGAACTAACATTTTTTTTCCGAATGATCGTAGTTCAAACAATAACGACATCAATTTTACGTCATTTAAATTTTATTTCATCAAAATCGGTTCAGTAGTACTGACTATATCAGTGTCCATTGTCTATGTGAAGATCATCTTGTGAAGGCTGACAACTTTTTGAACGAACCTCGTATGGTAAAAAAAGTTTTCATTTTTAACAATACATCAAAAAATAAAATACTTAAAACCAAAATAAAAATCTTTTTTCGTTTCGGTTTTACACACTTTTAAAGAAACATCCAAAAAACACTATTTTTGTTTGTTTCAAATTATTGCCCATTCTCATAAACCTTACGGGCCAGCCATCTCCTTAGATTTTCAAACAATGTTCAGATCTATACCTTCTAAAGTTTCCACGTTTTGGGAGGCCCTCTAAGTTTTGGCCACACTTGAATTGCGTACAGGTGATTATCCTGTTGAAAGATCCAATAAATGAGTGCAAATCTTTCACGAATCTCGGGGGATGATTCCAACAAAGTTTTAAAGCTATTTACCTTAATTACCTCGGGAAAAAATGATTCCAACAGAGGTTTGAAGCTGTTTACCATCATTCTGTAGACTACAATTTTGCATTCGTACGATATTGCTCCCCTTACCATAACACCACCTTCACGGCTGTGATTGTGACTCAAGTACTTTTAGTGTATTTGCATCCATCCGGCCCATCTGCATTGTACTTCTTTTCGTCACTTTTTACCATTCTCCAGGATCGTTATTTGTAGCAGAACTCCAAGTCATGTGGTCCCTTGCAAAATCGAGACGGCATTCTTTGCGAAATTTTTGTTGGAATTTTTTATGATTCAGATGTGGTGCTTTTATAGCAGCCATTCGAAAGGTGGACTTGCTGGCTGCAATATTTGCCCTTTCTTTAATTTTTGCTGTTGGAAGCGCGGAATTTGATGCATTCTTAAGGATTTTGCGGGGTTTCTTCGGTTCCAAAGCCATCGCCTTTGTAATTTTTACCATAGGAAGCATCTTGCTTTACGTATAGATTCACAACGTTTGCACTTCGACCAGTCTTATTGGCAATTTAGTGATTTCAAAGTCAATAAGTTGATTTGTCTGTATACTTCTCTGCTTTCCCAATCCATACAAGCTTTAGACTCGTTTTTGTCTTGGTTTTATGAAAAAAAAATTTAGGTATAGAGACCGACCCAACCTAATGCAAGCATACATATATTATATATAATAAAAACGACTGTGTTCGAAATGAAGCGAAATAAAGTGACTTATGGGAAATCCCATACTATTTTTTTTAATTCTAAAGTCAACTATAATATCCATATAGCCGTTTTAAGGCTAGTCGAAAGCATGTTTTTTTGTTCCAAAAAGTTTTTGGTGTGGTTAAAAAAAAAAAGAGGTTGTCTGTAAAGTCGGTTTACTGACGATAGTTTAACGTGATAACGTCATAAGAAAATACTGATTGAATGGTTGCATTTTCAAAAGAAAATTTTAATTTTATTTGTTTGATAGATATTTTGTATGGATATAGAGAATGAGTTAACATTAACATAACATAATATAATATACTTTAACATAACATAACATAACATAACATAACATAACATAACATAACATAACATAACATAACATAACATAACATAACATAACATAACATAACATAACATAACATAACATAACATAACATAACATAACATAACATAACATAACATAACATAACACAACATAACATAACATAACATAACATAACATAACATAACATAACATAACATAACATAACATAACATAATATAACATAACATAACATAACATAACATAACATAACATAACATAACATAACATAACATAACATAACATAACATTACATTACATTACATTACATAACATAACATAACAAATTACCCCGTATTAAAGCACTTATCAACAGCTTTCATTTGATACCCATATTGTACATACACAACCAAAGGTTAGCCGGGTCCACGTTTTGACCTATATCTCGAGACCCCAGTCACGGAGCGGCATGAAAAATACTCTGTACTAAAGCATTCACCAACAGCTTTCATTTGATACCCATATTGTACATACACGTCCGAAGGTTACCCGGGTCCACGTTTTGACCTATATCTTGAGACCCTATCTACCAATAGGTATTCAAACTATACGGAAATCATCTTCAATACCTACTTAACAATGTGTGTAAGTTTTGTTTAATTCGGTTCAAAGACACGGCGGGTCCACGTTTTGGCATATATTTCGAGACCCTAGTCATCAATAGGTATGAAAACTACCCCGTATTAAAGCACTTATCAACAGCTTTCATTTGATACCCATATTGTACATACACAACCAAAGGTTACCCGGGTCCACGTTTTGACCTATATCTCGAGACCCCAGTCACGGAGCGGCATAAAAAATACTCTGAACTAAAGCATTCACCAACAGCTTCAATTTGATATCCATATTGTACAAACACATTCTATGGTCCACGTTTTGGTCTCTATCTCGAGACCCTAGTCACGGAGCAGCATGAAAATTACCCCGTATTAAAGCACTTATCAACAGCTTTCATTTGATACCCATATTGTACATACACATCCGAAGGTTACCCGGGTCCACGTTTTGACCTATATCTCGAGCCCTATTTCCAAAATAAAATATAATCCATGTTACTCGTGATGTAGCTTTCGAATGGTGAAAGAATTTTTAAAATCGGTCCAGTAGTTTTTGAGCCTATTCATTACAACCAAACAAACAAAGCTTTCCTCTTTATAATATTAGTATAGATATGGTAAATATTACCATACATTTTTTCCTTCATATATAATAAAAAAATAATAATAATAACATTAAAACAACAGGTATTATTAACAAACTTGGTTTTATTTTAAATTCTTCAAGTGAATCAAATTAATAATAATCAATAAGAAGGCATATGCAAATACAAATACGTGAATTTATATATGTACATTTGCGCATATACATACATACATATATACGCTCACCTAAGTAGGAGAGAGCAAGATGTCGAGCGTTGCCGTTCGTTTGCTTTGTTTGCTTTGTCGTTCGTTCCGCCCTTTCGCTTGCAGTTCATTCAATGCAATGAGCAAGGTAATGGCAATGAGCAAGGTAACACTAATATGAGAAAGGTAACACTAATGAGCAAGGTAACACTAATATGAGAAAGGTAACACTAATGAGCAAGGTAACTACATATGAGCAAGGTAACGACACATTTTTTCGTGCGTGCAGCCTGTTAAATCGAATTATAAGACGTTATCACGTCAAAAAAAATATATGGGAACGGATCCAACCTAATGCATATGTCTTATAATTACAAACATAAGCAGTGAATGAAAGGGATTATCTTTAAAAAATACATGTCATGAATGGTGCCACACAAAAATACTAAAGATTGCCCGATTTATTTGAATTTTCGTTGTTTTATTTCAATTTAAAATCCGATACCTCTAAATTGATCACCCTTTAGAGATGCAAAAAAAGTTTTACGAATGGAAAATTCAATTTTCATATTCACCTGTTCCATACAAAAATTTACGCATATTTTAAAATACCGTTATCTCGAAAATTTTAGCCAATCTGACAAAATGGGGGACGCTATTGAATTTAGAAGACTGAAAATAAGAGAGCGTAACATATAAAACCTTTGCTGAAATTTTGAACTTGCATGAAAAGCGGTCTTCAAATGTCAAATCGGAAACAAAAAATGAATTTTGGCGGTGTTCTTTTTATCTATAATCATTTGATTTCAAATTAATTCTTGTTTTGTTTAAAATGCACCCCATAAAAGCGTCCAAAAACGAGTTGCTCCTTTTTACCTTTTTCTATGGAAACCGATCCGGTCTAATATGAAAGTATATAAGAAATATTTTCATGCAGCATGTAAAAGTGATTACAACAAAGAATTTCTATATAAATATTTTTGACACGTTTTATCTTTTTCATCAAATTTTTGTAGCCTGAGCGTGTGAAACAAAACAACAAAAACAAAAAAAAAAATATATCGCAGATTCATATTTTTACCTACATACATACATAGGCATTCTCGTGCATAAATAAAAATTTCATTTCAGTCGAACGATTGATGGTTAATCATAAAATTGTTACTGCCAACAGCCGCGCATGCGTAATGAATCAGCAATGAGGGCGGGCGGCAAAATTACCAACCTATTTTACTAAAGCACAGTAAGCACAAAATCCAATTGACGACTGGGTGAGCATAGCTTGCCGCTCAGCTGACCTGTGTGTGTGTGTGAGCGCACACTCTTTGTATTATAAATAGTAGGAGAAAGAGAGTTTGTTCCCCGTTTTAGGTTTGAAACAAAAACAAAGTGATGTTATAAAATTGCTGTTGTACTTTATAAGCTATTTGAAATGGGTAATACCAACAACACAAAGCGCAAGAGTTAAAGACAAAACAACAATGCGCCTGACTTATAAGCAACAAAGGAACAAAGAAACCAACAAAGTTTAAAAATAAGATTTTTATGCCCAACCAAATGCGGTCGCTGAAACAACAAAAAAATTGCAATTTTTTGCCGCTTAAAGGCGGCACTAAACGACAACAAAAGCCTTACACACAATTCTGCTAGCAACGCTGAGTGGACAGTAAACAAAAGGAGAAGTGCGCTTACCAACAATAACAAAACACAAATCATGATACTATTTGAATAGTGCACGCCTTGCCAACACCAACAATACAAATCTTATTATGTATTTGAATATTGCACGTTTCTACTATAAATATTCATAAAATATATAAATATGTATGCACGAGGGTGGCTCGATGTGTTAAGATTCCGGGAATTACAACAAATTTTAAACTTTTAAACATGTGAAAAAGCATATTTCGAAAGTACGCACGCTCATTTTTTTATTAATCTGCTGAAAAGTTTCATTGAGCATTTTCGTAAATAAGGGGTGAATAATTTAGATGTATCGGATTTTAAATTGAAATAAAACAACGAATATTCAAATTGATTGGGCAATTTTTTTTTTGTGCTGAATATTTCATGACATTTATTTTATAAAGATAATCGCTTTTAAATGTTGGCCGCAACTGCGGCGTAATTTGGTCAACCATAAACTCCAATTTTGAATGACTCGCGGGAGGACTTCGGTCGCTATCTCGTGAATATGGTAACTTTAGTAATGTTGCAAGGCGAAGCCGGAAGTCCAGAGTTGTGATATCACACGATATTTGTAGCCAATCCACTGGTACAAGACGAGCGATAAATTGCTCACCGAATTGACGACGCAGTAAATCCATTGTTTTCGGGCTGTATGGCGAGTAGCGCCGTCTTGACGTAGCCATTAAGCCAAAAAGGGGTGTATTCGCTGAACAAAATCGGGCCCCAATATGCGGATCTTCGGCGTGTTGTTTAAAAGCCCAAGGACTGAAATTATGACACATTGGGCGACTTAAAATCTTGGACTAGCTGTATTTTATACCCTTTGAAAACGAGATCTTTGCGTAAAATCTTATAAGTAGTGCCATAAGATAGGCCAAGTTGTTGAGATCGGCGTCAAATCGTTTATCCTGGGTCTTCGGAAAACACTCATTTCAGCTGCAATATTCTCTTAACTTCGAGTTGGTGCGTAGTATAATCGGTCGAGTATCATCCAATAATGTGAAATTAATGAGAGTTCGGTAGGTCGGTTGTGTACACTATAAGTTGGCTTGAGAGGGCGATAAACTCTGTTTACAGAGTGTCGAATTTCGTAATAAAATTGTTCGATTTGTAAACGTACTTAAGCCCTTGGAGATAACCACCACTGGTATACTCAATTTTGGTGCGTCATTACCAAAATGATAAATGGCTCATAAATCCACGCTCTGACATTGAACGATCGACGAGTGAACTTGAATGGGCTACAAGCTTATCACAGGGAGCAGTGATTTCAGTTTTGAAGGAAGTGCTTATGCTCGCAATGGATAAAAAACGCAATAGTTTGACAACCTTCAAAGAGCGATGTGTAAATCACGTTCAAATGAGTTTTTGCGCGCTTACGTAACTCCAGCCGGAACACGAATTCATTACAACACACCAGAGAGCAAGAAATAACCGAGAAATTGGACTTCTCAGGGTGAATCCAAGCCAAAGAAGTGACTCTACCAGTTTGTGAAAGTGTTTTACGGTGACATTCACATGGATCACGGCAAAAAAATAATCGGCGCATGCTATGCAGAGCTCTTGGATCAATTTGACGCCATTTAAAAGTATAAACGTCCAAATTTTGCGAGAAAAAAAGTGCAAAAGAAAAAAAGTTCTAATAGCGGTCGCCCATTGACTGGCACAGGCAAACCTCCGAGCGTATTCTGAAAGCTACTCATAAAGAACCATTTGTCGTTCCGAGTCGGCTTAAAACTGAAGGTTCCTCCATTTGTGGAACATCTTTAAGACGCACACCACGAATAGGCGGACGAACTCGGCCAAACACTTAACAGAAGTGTACACGCCAAACATTATTACGTTTTTTTATTGCTCCCTCATTTCGTGCCTCCAAAAAAAAATATGAAAAGAGATTTTCGTCGAATGAAGCAGTTATCGATTAAACAAACGCTTATTTTGAGAGCCTCAAGATCTCATATTTTCTGTGTGGGGAACAGACAAATTTGGAGAGCTGTTAGATAAACTGTATTGTTCCAGAGGGAGATTACCTTGAAAATTAAACCCCTTTTCTTGTCTCTCAGCGTTCCTTATATACATTTTCCAGCACTTATCCATGCACCCTCGTGTGTATGTAATGATGAATCAGTATATGGACGTGTAACTATTGTAGACACTCACAATAGAAACACATAAAAAAATATATACGCCTCCCGCGCATGTCTCGCCATCACCCGCCTTTTACTTCAACTTCAACGCTCTCATAAAATTGTTCCCAAGTCGTCGTACTCGGCACACTAACTTACGACGGTAGGTCACTTAGTGCGTCCATTGGACAATCAGACAAATACTCGTTGTTATTTGGCCAATAAGTCTATATGCCTATTAGCCGGTACATCAACTGTCATTTCACTACGAGTAGTCTCTACCCTGTCATAATAGCGCTTTCGTATGAGTCAGACAGCCTGTCAAGTAAGTGCCCTGTTCGGCTGTCACTCAGTTGGCGTTCATCATATTTGTTTTTGCGCTATTGACATTTGACGCGGGTGTGAACAATAGCCAACACATTTGTCAATATTTCTGCTTGTTTCGTGCGCGCCAATTGCCCGTAAATATTGTAAGCTTAACTTGTTAACATTGCCCATACTCCACAAGTCCATCAGCTTTGTCGTTTCGTCGTTATTTTGAGTGGAGTAATTTTTATATGGTTAATTGTTGAATTGTGTCATTGGTCAGAATTAGAACGTCACGTTCGTTACTTCGAGTTTTAGGTTTTCAAGATTGTGGTCAAGCGATTTACAGCAATTCGTTGATTTATTGCATTAGAAAAATTTGGCATTGGCGAACTTTAAAGTACAAAATAGAATCGAAAAGGGCTTTCTCCGGCAAAAGCCGGTTAAAATAATCGTAGTTGGACTAGAAAATATTTTTAGGTCGGGAATATTAATTTTAGCCGTTTCCCCGCTGTTGCTGTTGTAGCAGCCTACTAAATCCTGTAAGTGCTGTTTCGACAGGTTTGGTCCAGAGGGAGAGGAGTGTTAGGTGTGTAAGTTGGATGGGGGTATGTGAAAAGGATACTAACCATCGTGCGGTGTGCCTTCACAAGCTGGACATATGTTGAGTATGACGGGGCCGATTGGAAAGAGTTTAATCTGCTACCGTATCCAGAGTGCAATTGGGCGACAGTTACGCGGGTCTCGTGGGGTAGCTGAAGCACTTCATCTGCTGTGTGTGGTGATTGGACTCCGATGACAGCATTCATAGGTCGAGCGTTTAGGAAGGTGGTAAGTGTCTCCCGATGAATGTCGTTTAGTGTTTGTCCGTATTGTATTTCTTCCTCTTGCCAACCGGCCCCATATTTACGTGGTGTGAAATCCTTCGTCTCTTGGTTTTTCCAACGTAGAGGTGGTGTAGATGTACGACCAAGTGAGAAAGTGTTTATTCATATTCATTAATTTTCATTCATTCACATTCAATTGACTACCTCGTCGCAGGTAGAGAGATTCTCCGTTGGGTTTAAAGGCTGACTTTATTAAAGGTGTTAATTCCGAAGTCTAAGAACTTGCCGCTCATTAAGACATCCAATTAACTTAAGGACATTTCTTCATTGCAAAATTGCCCTATAAGTGTTTAGTCCAATGCCCCACTGGTATCTTATTCTTCATAAGCAGGGAGTTTCTTAAAATTGTGGATGAAAACGAGTGACTGCCTCATTCAGATCACTTCAAGAGGAGGCATTACAGAACTGGAAAAATTAGTCCACAAGGATGTGCTTATATTGCCAGATGCCTGGACTGACTGAACTCACTCTCCTCACTCTCCCTATAAGATAGGTTGGATAGACTGGAAAATCAAGGTAACCTTATAGGCTCATGCCATCTCAACCCAGCAGTAACTTTACCATACGGTGGTGTGCTACATTACGTTTCTAGATGAGTCATACTATCTATACGGGCATATATTTGCTGGCTGGGATCCAAATTATTTCTTTACAATAACAACTCAGCCGAATGAATTTCCTTAACATTAATAGGAAATTGCGTTGGCAAGATCAAATGGAGAAGGACTTGGCTTCACTTGGTGTTTAAACTGGCGCCGGTTAGCGCGAGAAAGAAACGACTTAAGCGGTTATCGTACAAATCAAAAAGAATATCTGGATCGAGATGAGTATTACGACTTAGCTGTTAAACTCGTTTCGTCTTTTGACTCGGAGGTCATCCACCTAACTAAACAGCAGATTATAGTTATGAAGGCAATAAGATTTTTACCTTCTTATAAGAACCAAACGCGGAGCTCCTCAGATTATATTGAATGAAATCGCTTAAAAGTGGGAAGGAGAGTTAGGAAACCTTTGTGTTAAAATGGGTTTCACCTCAGGAATAGAGCTCATCAGAGTTCATGATCCAAGTCTCATGGCTACGGACTTAGCCGGTACTGTCTAGAAGACCGTCATAACGAAATCGGCTTTGAAGTGTGATCTCGGACGATGGTATCACTTCTACGCAAGAAATAAAGAAAAGAAAGGAAAAGAAAAGAAAAGAAAAGAAAAGAAAAGAAAAGAAAAGAAAAGAAAAGAAAAGAAAAGAAAAGAAAAGAAAAGAAAAGAAAAGAAAAGAAAAGAAAAGAAAAGAAAAGAAAAGAAAAGAAAAGAAAAGAAAATAAAAGAAAAGAAAAGAAAAGAAAAGAAAAGAAAAGAAAAGAAAAGAAAAGAAAAGAAAAGAAAAGAAAAGAAAAGTAAAGAAAAGAAAAGAAAAGAAAAGAAAAGAAAAGAAAAGAAAAGAAAAGAAAAGAAAAGAAAAGAAAAGAAAAGAAAAGAAAAGAAAAGAAAAGAAAAGAAAAGAAAATAATTTCAATGAAACTTCTTCAGAAGCAAAACGAAGACGAGTTCCGTGCGCTGTCGCTCTGCGTACAGATAAATCCAACAAAGTATTTTGGAAATCAAGAACGGAGGTTTCCTGTATACGTAAATTACACAAAATAAATGGGGAAAGAGTGGCAAATAAACTCTACTGATTTCTGAAGAAAGCGGAACGATGAACAGGCAGTTGAACTCTCATGACTGTAGAATTCCGAAAGACAAAAATATTGAGATCAAAAGAAATAATGAAAAACAAGAATGTACCCTGGCAAACGCTTAGGATTGCGCTTCTTGGGTTGACTAAGATAATCCATAAAGTTTTGTCTCTTATGTGAATTTTGTATTTTTAGAGTTAAAGATGGAAGAAAACTTCCATATTGAAAACTTTCCCCAACAAAGTCTTCTATTATTCATTATTTTTGTTTTCTGAGGAATGACCTAAAGACGCAAAAAATGTTGTTCCCAGGGCTCAGCGTGGCTACCATCCAGCCTCCGTAATGGTTTGGTGGGAAGAGTCTTGTAAAGGCGTTACATCTCTGCATTTATGCAAAAAGGAGTTTAGACCGGGGAGAAAGTGTACCAGAGGATGTCGTAGAAGACGGGGTAAAGTAGTTGGAGAGTCCCAAACAATCTTTGGTTCCAGCAGCGAGAGGCTTGTTTGAGACAGGTTGAAGAAACAGTGTACAGGTTTTGTTAGTGGGGTGAGGAAACACCGGAATATATCTTGTGGAATTCGCAATATAAGCATCCTGAGGCTTATTTAGAGCTCTATTTAAGACCTACGAGTTTAAGTCCGCCACAAAAAGGGGGAGGAGGAGCTTGGCGTAACACTCAAAAAAGGTGTTAAGCGCCAATTCTGTATAGATGTAAGTCAAGAACTCTTGGCTCGGACCCATGGCTCGGTTTGGACACATGGTTGAATTACGCCCTGTTGGAGGCCGAAGAAGAAGACACCGCAGAAGGAGATGGCTCGAAGACGTGGAAGTTGACCTTGTAAAGCTAAACGTGCGGCGTTGGAAAGAGGTAGCCTTAGCAATGGTTCACCAAGGACTGTGATACTAAAAAGACGATGAAGTCATGGACTCGTATACCTTGGCAAATTGGGGAGCATGTCATCCTTCATGATGGTGGATTTTTTAAATAAACTGAGGTTGAAGTGATCCTCCGAAATTTCAGAAGACGACACTCTACTTTATTTGGCTGTTAGTCAAAGGTTTTGGGTAAACTTATTTTTAAGGGTCAGCACAAAAGATCTCTTTCGGCGTGCATTACCTAGTATGTAAAGTATGTAATTATAATAATCAATTTTCTTCACGAGCTTTCAATGCCACCATTAGTGCGCTCATTGTTTGTCCCTACACTCCGCGCATTGGTTTCAAAATAACCCTTCACCATTTTGTGCTTTGTGTTAGTAATTGAAATCTACGCCACATACTTCACATTCAGATAGTTATTTCTTAATTAAACCACAATTGAATGCAATTAAATGCTTAGTCTCAACTCTCAAGTAACTGAAACAAAGCTGCTTTGTTAATGCAGGACTGCCAATCGAGCGAAGCGGGTGTGTCAAGCAAACTGACTGACTACAACTACCCAAGGCACTGAAAACGAACACATTCACTGTGGGCAAATATGTAAAGAATTCGCGGCACAGGGGTTAAAGTTTAACTAAACTAACAACAAGAAGCAACGAGACCTCCGTTGACTGTTGGGCTGAGTTGCAAATAAAGCAGAGTTAAAAAGTTGAAAAGAAAAATTGAGTCATCGCGCCAAGTGGCTGTTGAGAGTGAGCGCCCACGCCCGCACCAATGCAAGAGACTACCACAATATTTACTCGTACATACATACATACATGCATTTGATCAAACAAACAAGCAGGCAAGCAAGCAAACAAACAAGATGAACACAAAATAGCTTCAGAACGCTTTTTTGTCCACTAACTGTGGAAAAAGGGTGATCCAACTCGCGTTTGAAAATTGAATTATGATTTCTCAGCTATTAAGTTTCGAGTTATGCCACAAAATTTATTTATAGGCAGCCAAATTATTCTTGACGGTGGAGCAAAAGCCGATATCGATGCGAGAAACCAAAAAAAAAACAAAACGGCTTTTGCAAGCGTTAACAAGATGTGGTTTTCCAAACAGCTGCCAACCCGTACCAAACTACGAATTTTTAATTCAAATGAAAAAATTAGAAAATCGGCTTACAGAATAGGCTACTTTAAAGCCAGCAATGGAAAACATTTGAAAAAAAAAATAATTGTATGGCTTGTTCATTTGGCAAGATTTACTCTTTCAAAAAAACAAAGAAAAACTAAAAAAAAAACTTTACGAAAAATATTCATGCCTCTTTTATTTATAGTTGCATTGAATTGGAAACAATAAATTGGCCGCCCTGTAGTTTTGGCGCACATCACGTTCACATACATACATACACACACATAAACATACATAAATACATATTACGTAGTCACAATAAATTTTAATTTATACCACCACTATTCATTCATTTATTCAGTCATTCAACAAGACAATCTTCAGCCAACTGCAGCGGCGGCAACTTCAACTCTTTCGCTGCTTGCTTGCCTGCAGCTCGTTCGCATCTGCTGCGGCTACTTCATTACATCAATTGCACAATTAACATGCCTAACCAGGCATTTACCGAGTTTGTGCTGCTTTTTTGTTGCAGTTCGCTTTTTTTGTTATACTTGTAGTTGTTGTGGTTCCTTATTGTATTGTTAGTGTGGCTCATAGTTTAAATGTATCATAATAAATACACTTCGCATGTTCGTTGGCCTGTTCTCGATCGCCTTCGGCTCAAACAAAAAAAGTGCAAACAAAAAAACAAATACACAAGAAAATTAAGAGCATACAATAACTTAACGGTACCGCTAACTTATAGTTGTTTTATTGACAATACATTCATATTAATCTCAATTTTTCTCGCATTTTAACACTCTCGATTCGTGGCACTCAATTGGGATTAATGCAATCACTTTCAACATTGTTTTTGTTTAGCGTAGAAGAGGAGCAAACCTCTTGTAGTTGGTAAATATCAAGAAAAGCTTTGTACATACTTGGGTTAGGTTAGATTGAAATGATCACTGGTAACTCTTAATTAGTGTTGAGAACATGGAAACCAACAATTCTGCTCCACAATAAACAGTTGTAGAATAGTACAGCCACTACTTCTACAGAAAGCAACAATACTCTTAGTAATTAAAGTTTAAAATTGAAATAAATAAAGTGAAATGTAATGCAACAAAATATGCGTAATACAAAAACTGATCAGTAGTGAAATTTCCATGAACTAAATAAATAAAATTGTTATGCAATGAAATCTAAATAAATGATTTTATTCAACTAGATTCCAATGCATAATATGCCTGCTCTTGCCTCAGCTACCAAAAATGGGTAAGCCGGTGAATGCTTTAAGGTCTCGAGCCGACCTGTCAAGATGTTCACTTATCCTTGCCAAAGTCTAAAATCGACTAGTTTAGGTTTGAATATAAATTCGTTCACACGATTTGGCTTGAAAAGTCCTTTTCTTATCTCAGGCACTAACAGTGCTGCGCTCATGGCCTTAGACAGCGCTCCAATCACTTCAAGGGTAGTTGAGTCCTGTAAATCCAGGCTGAACTATGTCAGTAGACTCAATATCCTGCTGCTAACATGGGTCCCGGGACACGTGGGTATGTCGGTAACGAGATCTCTGACTCTTTAGCCAGGATAGGCTCGGAGCCCACATTCTCTGGCCCGGAGCCCGTTCTGCCACTCCCTTTTGCAGCCAAAGTTAGCAAACGCGTTACTTGAACCCACCAGCGAGCTTGGCAGGCTGAGAGAGGCTGCAGATGTACAAAACTGATGTTACCTGTTATATCGGACCGACTGTCGCAGATCCTCATGTCAGTAAGCAGAAGGGACTGTACTCAGCTGGTTGGACTGCAGACGGGCCACTTTCTGTGAGCGAAGCACATGGAAAAGGTAGGCTTCTCAGACAGGGCGGACCACTTTGTGTGCGTCTGCCCGTCTAGAATCAGCCAAGGTCGGAGTTTCATATAAAATATTTTCAATCATCTCACCTTCACAACATAGTAGTTAGAATTACGTGTTAGTGGACCAGCCGAGATGGCAGGTGAATAATGTTATTATATTATTTACTAGCAACCCGCCCAGCTTCGCACGGGTATAAAATATATACCCTATGTCACTCACTGAAAAAATTATTAAAATCGATCCAGTAGTTTTGGCTTATTCATTATTGCCCGTGGCCCGCACGCGTTAAATTTGGAGTAAAACAATTCCCCTTTCTTTATAGCATGAAGATTTCCTGCTATCTTTGGGATATCTAAATTCATACCCTACATTTTTGCATATTAACTTTTTGCATTTTTACATATGTACATATTTATTTTATTTTTACAACAATTACTATATTACAGAATGTCTTTATATACAATGTTCGTAGACTTCTTGTCATTAGACAATACAAACATGTTTTCTCTAGAGGTTACTCTTGAAAGAGCGACATACAGTTGGCCATGTGAAAAACAGTCAACACTCAAATCTAAGCCTGCAACGTTGAAGGTTTGACCCTGAGATTTATTAATGGTCATTGCAAAAGATGTCTTTACCGGAAATTGTAAGCGTTTAAATTGGAATGGTAGATCCGATGGTATCAGAGGGATTCGGGGAATCAATACATCTTCTCCGGTACCACATCCTGTGAGTATTGTGCACTCTATTATGAAAGTTTTCAGTGATTTTACCATCAAACGCGTGCCATTGCAAAGTTTAGGTGGACTTAGGTTTCTTAATAAAATAACAGGACAACCTATTTTCAGCTCCATTTTGTGAGGAGGGAGTCCAGACGGTTTCAAAAAATTTAGAAATTCTGTAGGAAATTGAACAGCTTCTTCCAAATCGAGAACAGTATCGACCGAGTAGTATATTTTCGTCGGCGCATCAATCTTTGAAATAATCAAGTTATTTACTTTATCTACTTGTTCGTTAGTTGGTGACAGAATAGCTCTTTCTTTAAACCAAGATATTGTCTTATAACTTATGTTATCAATGTCTGGATAGACATTGTTGACTAACTCTTGGATGTTGTCTATCAAAACACAAAGGTTTTCTAGGTTAATCCTTCCCTCACTTTGTGTTAATTCTCCATTTCCAACTTTTAGCAGCATCTCTGGAAATAGCCTGTTCTCACGTGAAGATGACGAAATCCTCATATTAGTTTTAAGCTCTAATTTATTGACATACGACTAAAGGTGGGATATTTTTAGCGAAGCATTTATTTCGTCAGCACGTGTTGCTCGAGTCACAACTGGTAGGATTTGACGGAAATCTCCTGAGAACAGAATTGTACATCCACCCATAGGTGCATTTTTGTTGCGCAAATCGCGCATTGTCCTATCCAGTGCTTCCACAGACGTCTTGTTTGACATGGTAGCTTCGTCCCAGACTATTAATGAGCAGTCACGCATCAATTTTCCTGTATTGCTCTGTCTAGAAACACTACAGACGCTGTTATCATCATCGGTGGCGATTTTCAGCGGGTGCTTCATTGTAGAGTGTGTGGTTCGGCCTCTTTCCAAAAGACTCTTTCCAAAAGAGTAGCGGCAATGCCGGATGACGCAACAGCTAACGCAATTTTTCCGGTAGATCTCAATTACTAATTACTGTTGTAATATCTTGAAAAATATTGTTTTTAATTATATGCTGTAAAGAGCCATATACATAGATCTATATGAAAACAACAATGTATTTAAGGTATTTAATTGGATAAGGATTAATGTTGCTGAAATCGCTTCGAAAATAAGCTATTAGTTATCGTAAAAAGTAAATGACAAAAAATGTTATTGTATGGAATTGATAGCAAACTAAACGCGCTCCGAATCAATAAAAACTATTCAAAAACTGTATTTTAATTATGTGCGATTTACTAATATAGAACCTGAAAATAGCGTTTTATTTCGCTGTAAAATTGTATGTACATATAATTACATGGAATTCAGTACATACATAGATACATATGTACATATGTCCGAAATGAAATAATGCGAGCGATTCGTAAATACATACATACATACGTCACCATACGATGTAATTCAACATTAATGAGGTGTGGTGAGATTATCGCTTAACGCCTGTTGCTTCATTCGGTTGACAGCGAACAAACACACAAACAGCTTTTTTTGGAAAAAGAGCTGCTTTTGTTTAAACAATTTTGGTTAAATAACAAATATATATATTAAATTTTTTTTTTGATGCAGAACGAAAGTAAATATTTCAAAGTTAAACTCTAAGAAAGTTTCATTTTAATTGGTTGATTCGTTTATGATTTATGGCCGTGAAAACAAAAAAATTATGTTTTTTTGCCACATTTTGACCGATTGCCACGCCCCCTTTATATATTTCTTCACATTATATAGATATAAACCTTCCTCTTCAATCAATCTATCTTTAAAAAAAACCGCATCAAAATCCGTTGCGTAGTTTTAAAGATTTAAGCGTATAAGGGGACATAGGGACAGAAAAAGCGACTTTGTTTTATAATATGTAGTGATATTTATATTATAACCAGCTAAAGCCGAACATTCATACAAAATATTTTCAACCATCCCACATCCACACATAGCTGAAATTCCGTCTTAGTTGATCGGCCGAGATGGACAAAGGCAAATGATTAAATTGGCCCGGTTCACGGCATGCTACCGAGAAATGTATTCAAAGAGCTTTGCTTGTCAGAGGCTCTCCAATGTACGCCAGTACTTACTCTGCTCTCACCAACTCATATATTATCCTCCTAGATGTAAACCAGTTAAAACTACAAAATGGTTCTGATCTAAGCGGAACAGCAGATTAACACCTTGTTTTTGGAGCTTACCACCGACCTCGTTTTCTGCAAACCAGCAATGGACATGCACGCAATCCAATACTATGGTTTTCCTTGCCTCAACCTTATGAAGTTCTAATTGGTTGAAGCCGAGATAGCTGTTTGGTTAAGGTTCCAGTCTTACTCTGCTTCTGTTTCAATGAGTACTCTGCTACAGAGGAGTTTTTTCTTGGGCGCACAACGGCATACAAGTGACCTCTCTACTGCTGATCTTGGACTCTGGCGCTGACTGGCTCTCCTTTTCATAGTCGATGCTTATGGCGCCAGGAATCACTTACCCATCAGGAATCATCCATTACTTGAAAATGTTTTATTGGTTCCGGAAAGTAATTGCCGATTTTACATATAGACGGCGTTGATAATTGTTTTGAACAGCTTGTGACTATTTATTTTAATTTTTTCTTTTGACAGTTATTAGCTGTCACTTTTAGCTGACCTTAGAAAAAAAGAGCTCGTAATTTTGTTTATATTTGTTTGTTTAGCGTCAATTTTAATATGGAGCCCACAAAAGAGCATTTTCGTCATATTTTACTTTATTATTTCCATAAAGGAAAAAGCGTAGAGAAGGTTGCTAAAAAGTTGCCTGATTTGTATGGTGATAAAGCCTTAAAAGAAATACAGTGTCGAAATTGGTTTATCAAATTCCGTTCTGGAGATTTTTCTCTTATAAAAGAGCCGCGTTCAAGTCGGTCAAGTGATGTTGATGAAGACGTTATCAAGGCTTTAATCGAATTGAATCGTCATGTAACGTTGCACCAGATTGGAGAGAACTTAAATATATCAAAATCAACCATTCATGAGCATATGAAGAGTTTTGGTGGCAAAACAGCTTGATATTTGGGTACCATATGAATTGAAAAAAAATTCATTTAACAAACCGAATCAACGCTTGTGATATGCATCTTAAACGCAATGGAGTCGATCCGTTTTTGAAGCGGATTATCACTGGTGCGGAAAAATGGATTGTTTACAATAACGTCAAACGAAAACGATCATGGTCCAAGCGTGATGAAGCGCCACAAACCACTTCAAAGGCTGATATTCACCAAAAGAAGATATGCTGTTAGCTTGGTGGGACTGGAAGAGTGTAGTATATTTTGAGCTACTTCAGAGGAACCAAACGATTAATTCGGATGCCAACTGCCAACAATTGGACAAATTGAATACAGCCATCAACGAGAAGCGACCAGTATTGAACAATCGTAAAGGTGTCATATTTCATCAGGACAACGCTAGACCGCATACATCTTTGGTCACTCGCCAAAAACTGAGAGAGCTTGTCTGGGAACTTTTGATGCATCCACCATATAGCTCTGACCTTGCACCATCAGACTACCATTTGTTTCGGTCTTTGCAGAACTCATTAAATGGTAAAACTTTCGGCATTGACGAGGCTATAAAATCAGACTTGGTTCAGTTTTTTGCAAATAAAGGCCAGAAGTTCTATGAGCGCGGAATAATGAATTTGGCGGTAAGATGGCAAAAGGTTATCGAACAAAATGGAAAATATACTCGTATAATTGATTAAAGTTCATTCTAAGTTTTAATAAAAATGTATTTACTTTCTTTTAAAAAATCGGCAATTTCTTTCCGGACAACCCAATATACCTTTACCTTACCTTTGTTCGCCCGTGCATGGTTTATTTTTTTTTTTTTTCTATTTATGTCGCCTTAAGTTTGACCATTAAGCGACTTAGACAGTGTTTTGGTTTAAATTTTTTTCTGCACCTAAGTATTAAAAGTAATTCATCGTCATGTAATTGTGTCTCGCTGCATTCCACTTCATTCGCAACAATTTCATTTCTCAACAGTTCCCCTTCATTTCATTTTCTCTAAATATTCAACACATTTTTTCCCAAATGCCTTGTCTCAATTAACTCCCATTCACAGACTTTCCGATTTAATTCACTTAGCGGTCTGCCTTGCGGACTGCGCGCCCACGCAATAGTCACAGCCTTGCGCTCATAGTTTAGTCTTAGTGCCAACTGCTGCGATTTACCACAACCGCAATCAGCGTCGTCAAAACATTGCACACTTGACAGTATTCTATTTTTGCCGCGGGCAAGTTTCAAATGTCACAATGGAAGAAAAAATTATAATAATAAGAAGTAATAAAACAATAAAGAGTATTTGCAGCAACAACTATAAATCTCAGTTATCCGCAAAGAGACATGCATGCTGAGCAACTATGCGCGGTGTGCGAGGCATCGGTGGCTGATAACTCAATTCAGAGGTGTGAAAAGGTGTCTTGGAAGCCGCCGCTGTCATTCACAGCTGTTGTGCCACAATAACTGACATTTGCCAACTCGATATTACAGTGCAAGTGCATATGCATGCTTGTGTGTTGTATCTGTGTGTGATATTTGAAACTGAGCAGCATTGGGAAATTTAATGCAACGAATTGCGGAAATCAAGTGGAAATAGAATATACGAGAGTGCGGAAAAAATCAGCGGTAAAGAATTGGAGCATGCGATTTTTGCATACTAAGTAAGAAGACTAAGCAAAATGGAGACAAAAAATAGCTGAAATTGCATTTGCTGATGTGTTAAAGTAATTTTATTTTAACTAACGGCACTTCGACCTCTTGTCCTACATGCGCCGATTGCTGTTAGCTCTAAGTTAAACTCTTTTGAACTCAGTAAATGAATGCATAATAAATATAGGTTTTTTTTTGTCGCGACAGACTAGTAAGTACAGTAATCATACACAATTAAGTCCATTGTACTGCACTCGGATTCCCTTTTTAAGTTCCTTTAAATCTACTCGACCGCAGAAATCTGTGTGTTGATCTTGTGGTGTCAAGGAGCCAAAATGGTCGCTTCTTAACACATCAGTGCCAAAGACCTCAAATCTGATTCGAGCGAGTGCAGACGTACAGAAAGTGGTCCGCCGTCTCATCCGCCTTTCCACATGCTGGGCAAAGTGCACTGTATGAGATGCCCACCTTTTCCATGTGCATTGCCAATAGAAAGTGGCCCGTCATCAGTTCAACCAGCTGTCTGCAGTCCCTTCTACTTAGTGACAGAAAGAACTGCGACAGTCGGTCGGGCATGACAGGTACCATCTGTTTGTCCATCTGCAGCCTCTCTCAGCCTGCCAAGCTCGCTTGTGGGTTAAAGTAACCAGTTTGCTAATCGTGGCTTTGATGGCAGAGAAGTTGGTGTCAGAGCTCATCCTGGCTAAAGAGTCAAAGGGCTTGTTATCCGCCATACCCACGTGTCAGGGCACCATGCTAGCAGCAGGATATTAAGTCTACCGACATAGTTTAACCCGGATTTACAGGACTCGACTACCCTTAAAATGGTTGGGAAGCTGTCTAAAGCCATCAGCGCAGCTTGGCTGTCGCTGCTGACACATGTAGATCTGCCACTCCTTCTGTTTTCCACAACAAAGTTCATCGCTTGTTGAACAGCCTACACTTTCGCTTGAAACACAGATGCATGTATTCCCATGCTGATAAGAGGCTATGCATTCAAGAGTATACAAGAATTAACCTGCTTATCAGCATCAAAATATCAGCCAATAAGGATATATCATTGACAGTAAATGATAGAGTTTTAGCAGCAAATAAGACTTACTTTTCTAATTTGAAGCTGCAGAAGTCTAAATTATTTTCTCGCGACCAAAAGTTATGGATATACAAAACCTTGATCCGCCCCATGATTACCTATGATTGCGAACTGTGTACGCTAAAAATCACAGACATTAATCAGCTAATGGTATTCGAAAGAAAAATATGGCGAAAAATATATGGACTTGTAAGACTGCCAGACGGCTCCTATCGAAGTAAATGTAATCATGAGCTGGAACTATTAGCAAAAAACGAAACTGTGATAAGATTTATAAGATCTCAAAGGATAAGATGGCTCGGATATGTGTTTAGAATGCCCAAGGAGAGAACAACTCGAAACGCACTTGAATTACGCCCCGTTGGAGGCCAAATAAGAGGACACCCCGGAAAGAGACGGCTCAAAGACGTAGAAGTTGAACTTGAAAAGCTAAACGTGGGGCGTTGGAAGGAGGTAGCCTTAGATAAAGACAGATGGCGCAAGATTGTGACTGAAGCAATGCTTCACCGAGGACTGTGATGCTATGAAGAAGAAGAAGAAGAACAGAAGCTTTCTTCGTTGTTCAACCTGAACATCTGAAGTCATCTGGAACGATTTTCCTCGTTGGTTTGTATTGAAAAATTACGTTTTGATGCAAATTTCTGAGTTACACTCGGCCACCGAAATGAACTGAAGTTTTTGGTGACATCCCAAATATGAGAACGAATTCGTGCTGCTCTATTTGGTAGCTGTAATGGGCGTAGTTGTTGTTGTAACAGCATAAACACTCATCATTAATTTTTAAGAAATTCTGTTGCAGTGACAGCCCTTGGCTGGATGTAAGCTCAAGTCATTCCAAGCCCAAGCCATTCTAAGCCCAAGACGGCTGCGAAAGCGTTATAGTCGACGTGATAAGCTCCCGTGCTGTTTTCAACTAACCCCAGCTAACGCACTTCTTGGACAACGACGATGTCAGCTTTTATCCTTATGAGCCGGTTAGAGGAACCTCCCCGCTTTAGAAACCGCGCGTTGCAGTTGTTTGGCGTCTTGGTGCTCATAGTCCTCAAAATATTTGGTGAGTTTTTGCTTTGTTTTTCATCGGAATTCGTTTTCAAATTTCGCAGCACAACGAACTCCTGGAATGTCTTTTAAGAACACTTTTATAGAAAGAGGCTGTTGTTTCCTTGCCGACCGGCAGTTGTTCCTATCGGTGAACAGACGTAGCAGGTTCTGGTGAGCTCTTAAGCCGAATACATCTGACCTTCAATTTGTCAAATGGACAATCTCTTCCAAAATCATTTGCGAGCATTTTAAGATAAAAATGATTAACATAAAATTGCTCAAACATTGGATCTTGTAGCCATTTTTGAACAAAGTGGGTAAAAAAATGCCCACTCTGCGCCGGTATCCCTGATAACCTTTTCAAGAGCAATATTAAAGAGAAGTTGAGAGCTGAGAGGCGAACTATCGCGACAGGTCGGTCTGAACTGCTACAACGTACCTGACATTGCGCATAGTCGACCTCGTCAAACGCGTTAGTTTATCGGGAATGTCAAACTTGGCCATCGCTAAGAAAAGCTGGTTTCGAATTATTCTGTCGTAAGCAGCTTTGAATTTTATGTCGTATTCACGAGACTTTTCCATCTGCCTTAGTACGAAAATTTAGTCTTTTGTCTTTGCTTTGCCTGTTTATTTCCGCTTATTCACCATAGTGGAGTAATTTTTTGAAAATGCCATATGTTTTTTTTTGTTTTCAAAATTTTTATAGTAATACGAAATATTTTTTAAATTCGATAAATGCAGAATGATAGCAAACATTTCAAAGTTTTATAATGAAAAAATAGCACTCAAATCGGTTAAGTCACTTTTGATTTGTTGCAGTTGGAAATGGAACTTTATGATTTTTTGACAAATTTTGGCTTATAGGCATGCCTCTTTTGTAAGTTTGTGCAATTTATGTCACGAAAAACCTTCCAAGAGAGATTAGCTTCAAAATGAAAAAATTCTGTGCAAATCGGAGCACTCCGTGTACAGTTATTTGCTTACATGCGTACACATTTTGGGACTTTAATTTATAAGATTTATGTCTCTCAACTGCTTCTAAACCCAAAATGCGCCGCCATTTAGTGCTACATGAAATTGGCAATCGAATTATATCAGCAAATGTCAGTACCGATGAGCTTTAAAAAAAAACACACTCATTAATATGCAAACACCTTTTTTGCTGCTCCTGTTAACAATTTGTAGACTACCCACACAATAACACCTACTAACGCTTCATATGGGCGCAAATGTACCATTAGATGGATGGCAACATGTAAAGCAACTCTGTTGCAGGCAATTTGCATAAAATTGAGCCAGCGCAAGTATATTTGAGTGTGTGTGTGTATGTGTAGTTGTGCTTGCCCATAAAAATTTGTATAAAACTCATTAACGTTTATTTGTTTTTCTCACCTTGCACTTTGTACTCGAAATGAAAGAAAACGTAAACAAAAACTTGAAAGCGAAAACAAAACACTAAAAGAAAAAAAAAAATGAAGCGTGCGCTTAGGCGCTTACGCTTGTGAACTTGTACTTCATGCTTTTATCTGCATCCTACGCTGCTACTACAAGCTTGAATATTCTTCTTCTACGAAATATGTATATTAAAAATAAAATGAAATACCTCTTTCAGCTGACCTCAAGCCCAGCCTGTACTTGGTGAAGCAAATATTTGTATGTATTTTTGTACATTCAACATAACTAAGATAAGCTATCGCCTGCGGTTATTCACCGCTTACATGCTTCGCAAACATACTACGCATACATGCATATGTATATGTGTCCATATATGTAAATACCAGCTCGCTGTATTATTTTGCAATATGGATCATATCGCTTAATATCGATCCATTTCTTGTTGTTGCGGAAAAGCGCTCGCATTTCTGCATTTCAATGTCAGTGGAATGAGAGTTCAAGAAACTGCAAGTAGACAAGCCATGAGCGGCGATAATTGGAAGATGCTTGCTAATGACACGTTGACTTACATTCTTGGGCATGAATATTTATATATATTAACTTGCAATAAATAGTGATTTATTATTTGTTTACACGTAAATTAATTTGAACTTGAGGTACTTGCACTCACTATTTCCTTGATGGCCGTAACATCAGCAAGACAGTGTGGCAGCGTTACCTACTTGCCTTGGCGCAAGGACTGTCATCTACTCACCCTAGATGGAGCACTCATTTCCCTCCAAATCATATAATAATAATAATCAAACCCTCGACGTTTTGATGCAGTCTCCATATCTTCCCTACCCAAATTCAGTAACCGCTGCATTTAAGCGAGCCGCTGTATTCTATTCATTCGTCTAGCACAACCGCTGAAATCCTCGGCCAGCTTATGAAATAACTTATAGACATACCTCATGCTTGAAAACAACAACTAGGGACTCTTTTTGACAGTAGCAAGAGGCTTACCGTCACACAGATCCATTGAGCATTAATAAATAAAGCAGTGAACGAGTTCATATCGAAGCTTACACCTAATATCTATATCCATGGCGGGTCGATTTAAAAATCGCTCATTGCTCTGTTAAAATTGTTTTCTAGGGATCAAAATGAGAAACTTTGCCGAAGGAACCATACCTCTAAAACGAATTCTGATGTTCCCCAATTTGGGTCGAACGAAAAATCCCCCTTTGACCCATTTAGAGTGCTCCAATCGAGTCCAAATGTATGACTGACCCCCACTAACTTTGGACGGCCGATCCACTCATGCCAGTGGCACACCCCCTGGAACTCCCCTGGGGGGTTCCCCATACAATAATTTCAAAATATCACAATTTTTGGCCTTTACATGAGAAAAGAAACTAAAAAGTTCGAACCAAATTGGGGGACATCAGAATTCGTTTTAGAGGTATGGTTCCTTCGGCAAAGTTTCTTATTTTGATCCCTAGAATATGATTTTCACAGAGCAATGGGCGATTTTTTTGCCTCCCCACACAATACACTAAAAGTTCGACCCAAATTGGGGGACATCAGAATTCGTTTTAGAGGTATGGTTCCTTCGGCAAAGTTTCTTATTTTGCTCCCTAGAATATGATTTTCACAGAGCAATGGGCGATTTTTTTGCCTCCCCACAAATCGACCCGGCCTAATATCCATCAATAGCATTGATCCTTCTCTCCGAATGGTGAACATTCTGCATTATTAAATAGCTCTACCTCTTTTGAGGCACTCATGAATAGACTATGATTAACCATTCTCGTTTTATCTGTTTTTGTCTCTAACATTCTTGCCCATTTTTTCTGCATTGTCGCTAAACGATTTACTCTTTACCGAAAATATTGGAACTGCGATTCATAAGCCACCAACTTGCAGTCACGAAACCAAATAGCGTTTTAGCGGGTCATCTGTTCCTCTCTGAATCAGAGTAGAACTCTGCGAATATATAAACAGTAGTAACTAAAGCAAGTGTAAGTGAACGGCCAAAGGCGAGTAGTAAGTGCAGAAGCACCGCAGCTAAACAGACGATAACCGATCTAAAAAGAGGACCTTAAGTAAACAATACATTCCTAGTTCGGTTTAAACCTTGTACTCACTGGGATCAGACTACCGTTGCCACCACCTTACAAGTTCTATCTCTCTACTTAAACACATACAACCTCTTTTTACGCGGAGTGAAACCTCCAATTTGTGGAACGCGTCTAATAAACAGGAACCTACAGTTCAATGCCGTCTCCGAGCTGCAGATGGTTTAGAAGTTATCTCTTCCTTTCCGGCGACATAGACATAGCGCAGCGAATAAAGATCCAATGGCTTCCGCATGGATACAAGGGCTCCGGTTCTGAAAGTATTCTATGCGATATCAGCTGGTAGAACCTTTGGGCTTTGGAAAGGGCTGTATGAGCTTTACGGCGGCATAGACATGGTGCAGTGAATAAAGAGTCAGCGGCTCCGTTGGCTGGGTAATGTTAACAGAATGGATACAAACGCTCCGGCTCTGAAAGAAAGACCTGCTCTGCGTTGGGAAAATCAGATGGATAACCACTTGGCTTCACCTGATGGGTCCAACTGGTGCCAGTTAACACGAGAAAGAAATGACACAACCGTTGATTAAAAGTGTGGCCGTAGGGTTGGCATTGGCTCTTGACGCAAATCCCAACACTTGACTACTGTTTTAGGTGACCTTACTACTACAACGTTTTTAAGGCTGAAGTAGAGATGGAAGAAAGTTTTAAACTCGCCAAAATAGCCCGGCAGTGAGAATTTGGGCTGATTTCATAACTCTGACCAGTCGTGGGCTAACCGAAAGTCAGGTTCATGTTACCGAAATGTCTAGAATTTATAACCGCTAAAGATTGTGAATTTATCGGAAGATTGCAAGTATTTATGGAACATTTCACGCTGTTACAACAACAACGATTACGAAGTTTGCACTCTCTGGAAAATCAGTGGAATTCAAAGCCATCGGGTATCTAAGAACGTCTATTGGCTCAGAGGTTGAAGCAGGAAAGTTAGACTTTTCAGATAAAAGACTCGTCGAGGTAGATTTGGGAGGACATTCCTTCATTTGGCGGTCGCCGAAGTTGAATGGGTTGGTGCTTTACCACTATTCAGTAGAGCCCGTGTTTGACACCCGCTATGGGTACGAAGCATATAAATTGCTAAAGAAGGTTTTTTCCAATACCGGTTGCCCCTCGGTAAGAAATGCCGAACTTCCTAGTGTGTTTTTGCCATGAAAGAGCTCTTCATAAAAAATCATCTGCTATTCGGAGGCGGCATGAAACTATAGGTCTCTCCACATTTTTGGGACAATAGTATTGGGAGTTCGGCTAATAAAATCTTTTTTCAGTAGCCATTTCTTCAAATTAGGTAACAAATAGTAGTGCGAGGGATCCGAGGGAGTCAAGTCTGAAGATCCCCCCTATCCTTCAGACTTAACTCCCTTGGATCCCTCGCACTACTATTTGTTGAAACGAGGTTACAAACCTTATTTCCATTAATTTTGCGATCATAACTGCTGAGGCGTGGCTATTGCGTTGTCGTGAAGGAAAAGGAAAATCACTCGACTTCCTCCATTCAAACGAATGCCAAACACAAAAAAATATATTGATCTGGCTGAAACTTGGTATGTGCACGTCCAAGAGATGCTACTAACTAAAAGTAATCTCGATACGTGCCAGTAGTGCCATCTCTCTGACTTTACACGGACTTTTCGAACACGGACTAATTCATTCTGTGGCCAACTTGTTTCGCTGGCTTGACGGCTGTCACATCTACTCCACTGAAATCTGTTAAGTAAGTATTCAAGAGTTTTTAAAGTATTTCAAAGCAACTCAATCCGCAGCACACTCCATAAATTGCAGCACAAAACAAACATAGCAACTAAAAATAAAAACAAAATTAAAAAAAGAAAAAAATCGACGCTCATTCTTTTATAAATTATTTTGGTAGCATCTAAAATTAAATGCATTAAAATTAGAATACTTTCATTGAAAGAATGCTGACGTCGTTTGCACACACACACACACACATACGTGCACACTTCAAGTATATTGTGACATTTAGGCTATGGAGGAAGAAGCAGCAGCACTGAAGTGAACATTTGGCGACGCTGCAATTTGCCACAGAGTAAAAGCTTTTTTTTTTAATTTTTTATTTATTTTATTTTTGTTTTTGAAGTCAATGAACGCGAACGGCCAGCGCCAGCATTGTTGATTGTGCAATTAGTGTAATTAAATTGCACGCTAATGTGCGCAAGTAGAAAGAGAGCGAACGATTAACGAACAGCTTGGCAATTGAGGCGCAGATTTTGTTCGAATTAAAATATTCAATTAAATTAAGTGTTAATTTGGGTATTTGGAGCAGGTCCTAAATGGTTCATTAGATAATTAGTGAATGGGTGGTGGAACGAGGCAATACTGGGTGATAATGAGAGTTTGCCAAATAAAGAAAAGTTTGTGAGACATTTTGGCACTCCCACCAAATAAGGATAGAATTAAACATTGAAATAATTTTAAATAATATTAATGAAGCGGTATGATGCAAAATTGTGTGGCAAATATTTTAATACTATATTTTAAGCCCTTTTATACGAGGAGCACTGCTATGTTGCCGGACCGACAAAGGATTTAAGTTCGGCCAAGGGTTGTCACTTCAGGAGAGTTCTCTGAAAATTTATGGGAAATGTTTTATGCTATTACAACAATAACAGGAGTGGCTAAAACTTACTGAATTCGCGGCCTTTGGTTTTACATTTACTTAATGTAAGCCTCCGTCAAGTGAATTACCCTTTTTTCAAAGGCAATACTTTTGTGCACGGAAAACATAAACAGTTTTCTACGGCCGCCTTGATTTCACAGTCGGCCGAAAATCTATCCTTTTTTTTAATAAAAATGAAGAAAAAGTTCTGGATTGCAGAAAATTTTGAAGAAAGCAAAGAAAAGAGGTAAAAACTGTAAGATGGGTAGTGAATTTCTCTGAATACCCTAGTTATTAGGGCATCTCTCGCGACCCGAGCGGTGGAAAGTCTCCAATCGCCGTTTTTTGTGTGTCGCAGAGTGATCATTTCCTCTTAATTTTTTTCATGTGCAAATGTTTATGTAAATCCTGTATCTAATTCATAATTTGCTAATTTGTAATTCTTCGGCCTTGGCGGCCTCGGTAGTCTAGCGTAAGTGCACTAGCTTGCCATCTCAGGGTTGGGGCTTCGAATTTCACGTAAAGCACGGTTCTCACACTTTTTCAAACTTACCTACTTTCCTAGTTTCTAAAACAAAAAAAACATTCATTTCACAGCCCCACAAACCTTATCCTTTCAATCCTTACTCCCGCACCATAGCATTATTTACATTGTGGCTGCTAAAACAAGCAAAAACAAACAGTTACATATTGCATCAGTGGTGCCAGTAAGAGCAAGCGGGCAATCGCGGTAATAGCGCAGGCGCACCAAATTTAGTGAAGTCCTCAACCATCTGTGCGGCCCTTCTGGCAGAAAAATGTGAAACACAGATGGTGCTCTAAACAGGTAGAAGGCGTTGTTCCTACGCAAAGACAGGTGGGCATTTTCACTACTTAGGATTGGTAGCGGCGGGATAATGACCTACCCTGTCAGAAATCAAAATAGATTCACGAAACCAACGCAAGACTGAGTCTTGTCGAGGCTCTATGCTCCCGAGTGGAGTGAACAAGGAAAAACAAAAACATTCTTCACCGAGTTACCGCAGTTTAATAGTTCGATCAGCCAGTACTAATATTTCGACTTTTTGAATATTTTGTTGGGCCACTACCGTCTCTGGGCGACTCGGGCGAGGTTCGATTTTATGTTCTTCCTAGCGGATCCTCTGCCTGCTTTGCTAGGCATATCAAAATTAGAAATGAATAATGAACACTCGATTTAAATTCACTCTACGTGTATTTATTCGTTTTTTACAATATAAAATTAATGTTAATTTTAAGCTTAAACTAACGCAAAGCCTTTTCGTAAACCATATTTTTTGTTTTGCCCTGAATTGCGGTATAAATAAACAGAACAGAACAGAACATGATACATATAATTGTCCGTGGGAGAAGCATGGATATTCTAAGTCAATTCCGCATAATTCCAGCGATTGTCCTTGTGCTTTGTTTATTGTCATTACAAATGCAAGACGTATTGGAAATTGCAATCTTTTGAAGTCAAAAGCTAAATCTGGTGGAATCAGCGGAATACGCGGAATCAATACGTCTTCACCTTTGAATTTTCCTTTTAAAATTGTTGCTTCAATAAGATTATTCATGACCTTTTTGACTGCTTATCTTGTTCCGTTACACAATCGTGGCTGATTTAAATTTCGAAGTAAAATAATTGGTGCACCAACTTTCAATTGTAAACGATGAGCCGGCAGTCCAGGTAAATCCAAGGAATTTAAAAATTCTGTTGGATAATTTACAGCGTCATCTTGATTTATAACTGTATCAATTGATTTAAATGTTGCAATCTCACCAGGCACATGATTTAAAATATTCGCATTCAATTGACCAACATCCTTGTTTTTCGCAGCCAGTATTGCTCTTTCAGCTAACCAATTGTGATTTTGCTAATTTTGCGCAATATTTGGAAAAACATTCTGTTCGTCGGCTTTTGCGTTTTCTTTTCTTGGTTTTAGACTTTCACCACAAAAAAATTACGCAAACCCATGAACAAAGTTATACTAATAGAAACCTGATCTTAATACTCGAGCTACCATCAAATTAACACATTTTATTTTTTAAAAGAACATTTGTGGCGACTTCCGATCCATATTGATGGATTTCAAAAAATGTATGGATTCAACCGCTGAATAATTTCGTATATTTTAAATCCATCTAAACTTTTACATTTGCGCATTTATATATGTGTATTTAACATTTAATTTAAGTAAACGTTTCAATATTTGTCCAAAAACTTTGAACTTCGAAAAATACAGGCTTATGGTTATTAATGGAATCAAATATATTTACCGAATTTTTATTTTATCTAAATAATAAAACGTTCAAATGAAGCTCAAAATACTTTTCCAGTTTAATAAACAGAAATGTGCTTTGATGCCGTGTCACGTATGCATAAAAAGGAAGGAAAAGAGAGGACAACTATTGCGTTACGAATAATACAGTCGCATACGTCACTCGACATCGAAACAATGTTATTCATGTCTGTGTATATTCTATTCATTTGCGTGTATTGTCATTCCGTATACGTAATGTCCGTATAAGGGAAACACGCAAATATTGTATTTTTCACACTTACACAACGCACGCATACTTTTACCGATTTCTTTAAAACTTCACATAAACCATCTATGGACCAATACCAATGATCTGTGAAAGTTTGATTGAAATCGGTGAATGCGTTTAGGCGTGAATCGGCGACTAACGAACACAAAAAAACGTCTCCATTTTTATATATAAGATTGTTCCATTATTTTGAAGTAGCCAACCAAATTTTTTTACCTTTTTATATGAAGGTGTAGATTTCTTAGGACCTGCTAAAATTTCTTCTAAAATTTGTTTCGGAGTTTTTCATTAAAAAAAAAAACTTTAACCAAAGCATTTTGCTGCTATTTTTCACATAGCAAAAAAACATTAACTTTTTTAAACCTACTTTTGTCTTCAGAATTTTAATAATGATATTAAGTAATTGGTAAATTTGATTAATGCATACTGATAGCTAATATTTTTATATTTTATAGCAAAAAACAGTACTCAAATCGGTTGAGTAATTTTTGACTTGTTGCAGTTTGAATATTAATTTTATGATTTTCTGTCACATTTTGGTTTATGAACAAGCCTTTTTTGTCAGTTTATGCATTTTATGTCTTTCTAGGAGAGATTACCTTTAAAATTCAAAAAATTCTGAGCAAATCGGATAATTCTGTGCATAGTTATTAGCGAACATACAAATTTTCAGACTTTATTTTACAAGATTTAGAAATGAAACGCGCAATTAGTCTTATAAACTAGTAGCGAGGGGATGAGCAATCGTTAAGTACCTTAGATCGTAGCATTATCAGACAACCGCCAATCTGTTTTATGTGTTTTTTCTATTTTCACTGAAGGGGTCCAAAAATATATCCATATATCTCAGTATCTCGAAGTTTCCACATTAACATTAAACATATTTTAAACCTCAGCTGTAAGCATTTAGTAATTTTGTACGCCGTTTCAATCGCCGATGGCCTGAAAGGGTACATTTTTTGTTATTTTTCCACATTCTTAATTTTTTCGACATTTTTTAGTTTTTATTTATAGAAAATTTTTATCTCAGTAAATCATAAAGGAAAAAATTTGTTTCCAAAAGTTCAGAGCTACTGCTCCAGATGCTCAAATATCTCAAAAATTATCAAAAATAGGCCTATAAATTATGAAAAAACTTTCACTAAAGCTCCATATCACAACTCTTAGATTTTTAGTTTACATTAAACTTCCACTCATCCATTTTAAAATATGTATGATTTATGTTAAATTTTATTGCACTTTTGGCTATTTCACAGTAAACATTTCCCATTTTCCTTTCGCCCCTTTTGTGTGTTCTTTGGTGTCACACCAGTGCAAAGCAAACAATAAAAATTCTAGTTTACATAAAATTAATGACTTTATTCATTATTTAAAGTGTCAATAAACTTAATTTTATTGCAGTTTTTCTGTTGTCTTTCATAATGCCGCTGAGAATTCATTTCTAATTGGCCTCGCTTGTTCATATTTTTAAATATGCGCACATGTCATTTGTATAAATATTCTATGTGGGAGTGCATGGGTGAGATATTTTGTGTCGGTGCTTGGCAAATTGTCGCAGTCCACGTGAATACAGCAAGAGCGCAACTGATTACCCATTGGTTAGACGGCGAACATTAGAGGCTTTCTTTGTAGTGCCTCAAAGAGAGAGAGAGAGAGAGAGGGAGGGAGAAGAGATGAGAGAAGATAGAGATAAAGATAGGAATAAAGAAAGAGATAGCGACAGATATAGAGATAGAGTAAGAGATAGAAATAGAAATAAAGAAGGAGGTGGAGAAGGAGGTAGAGATAGAAATAGAGACGAAAATAGAGATAGAGATATAGATACAGACAGAGTAAGAGATAAAGATAGAGATGGAGATTGGGATAGAGATAGAAATAGAGAAGGAGGTAGAGATGGAGGTAGGGATAGAGATGGAGATAAAGTAAGAGATAAAGATAGAGATAGAGACAGAGACAGAGTAAGAAATAGAGATAGAAATAAAGAAAGAGGTGGAGATGGAGGTAGAGATAGAAAAAGAAATAGAGATGGAGATAAAGATAGAGATATAGATGCAGACAGAGTAAGAGATAAAGATAGAGATGGAGATGGAGGTAGAGATAGAGGTAGAGATAAAGATATAGATAGAGATGGAGATCGAGACAGAAATAGAGGAGGAGGTAGAGATGGAGATAAAGGTAGAGATAGAGACAGAGTAAGAAGTAGAGATCGAGATAGAGATAGAGATGGAGATAAAGACAGAAATAGGGAGGGAGGTAGAGTTGGAGGTAGAGATAGAGGTAGAGGTAGAGATAGAGATAGAGATGGAGATAGAGGTAGATTGCGTTTCACTATAACTTGTTTGTTTTAGATGTAAAGCTGCTAATGTTAGTACCCTTATCATCCTACAACGGTATGATGTACCTATAGAGGCCATGGAAAGTGGTAAGTAATCAGAATTTTCAAGCAAGTCTCAAAATTACCCACCTTCTGCTCAACCGACCATGAAGAGCTGAAAATAATTCAATATTACCCGGTGACCTAAGACAGCAACATTCCGTACGGCTCTGCCCCAAAACGCGGTCGCGAAAAACCACGGAAGGTTCACGCTTGCCTGTCGAACTAATCAGCTACAGTTGCAAATCATCATCTTCCTCTACCAAGGTGCCTCAGAGTTAAGCTATCAAGACCTCTTCTATCCGCTTGATTGCCATCGTCTGTGCCGATCTTTTAGTCTTACTGGGCCAACTTTCACCAGATCTAACGAAACCTCACAGAAATCGTTTTTATTAGCTATTCCATCTTAGTGCTGCGATCGAGATTCACAGCGGCTCCAAGAGAGTTTTTCCAAGGAAAATATTCGCTTCATTATGCAATCCAGTCTTGTCTGCATGAAATCAAAATAGTTCAAGCAGTTCATGAGATGAGCGACTTGAAATTAAATAATGTTGCTTTCTCGATATATCCACTTTTAAGCCGAATACATTTCTTAGTTCTTTTGTAATTTTTGTGCCGTAAAATGCTTTTGCCCAGGCCTCGAAAAAGGCAGAAATAGTCAAACTCACTTTATTATCGCCAGTAAATTTTTCTTTCCTCAAAGCTTTTTTCATATTTGGCAACAAAAACTGTAGAACTATAGGAATTGCTGCTCGAAGCCATGCTTAGGCTGTACATAAGGAGTTCGTGCATTTAACAGAAAAATCACGAATTTTTTCTTAATGACATTTTTTAGTTTTTCTTAAAGTGTCCCGTAGTATTGGCCCGTATTATATTTTGATGCAGTGGCCAATAACAGAAAATACCAGCCATTATCTTCCTAGCCGATTGTGACATATTGAGCCTCTTATAGTAGACAGCGCCGCAAATTTTCTGATTTCTCACAGACTACTCCTTCGACTAAGACTCTAGTGACGAACCCAAGCTTCGCTTTTTAAGTTTCTCAAAACCATGATAGGCACTTTTGGGCGCCAGAATCGCAAAAGAGTTCTCGTAAATAGGTCACTTATTTTCCATAATGATATTTGGTATCTTTCCTTGCTTGGTGAGTGAATAAATCTCACGAATAAATTTCTCCCTATAGTTATAATAGAATTTGAGAAACTCCAATACATCTTGAGTTTTCGGGGATTGATCGCAAAAACGAAAAGTGCATCTCGAGCCTGTGCAGATGGATACGCAATCTTAAGAGGCCTGTGCGTATTCTCAATGTGCCCTTACGGAGGCTTATGATACGCTTAAATCTCTTTTGGTTGTACTCTCCCAATAATGACGTAGCCTCATAGCTAGGTGCCAATTTATACATATGTCGTAGCTTTCACTCTTCGGTTTTAAGCGCTACCTTTAAATTAAGTTATCTCATAGCAATGAAAGGCTCGGGTAGTATTAGTAGTGGATCCGCAACTTGTCTACTAAGTGCATCAGTGGCTTCATTTTCAAGTTTTCCCAAGTGTCCTAGAACCAATATAAGTCTGATGCGATTGTTAGTGTTAATAAATTTAGTTTTTCGCTTTAGGGCGAGCGTGGACCTAATCTCAAGGGAGGATAAAGAATTGAGTGCAGCCTGGCTGCCGTTCAGAATGGAATGTCGCTAGTAGACGGATGGCATACACCTCTCATTGGAAAGTTGGGAAAGTTATCCATCGGCACAGACAGTTTTGTGTTAGGACCATAAATTCCAGCGCCTTCGTCTTCGGCTGTTTGTAAAGTTGAATTTGCGGCTGCATTGAGTCACCTAGTAGCAGTAAGTACAGAATACTCTGTAATTCCCCTATTCCGTGAGCTTTTTTACTTTTCGTAATTTTATCTTTCAAGCTGTATTTCTTCTATTCCCTTTCCCAGAACTTCGAGTTATATATGTACAGGGCTTACCATATTCGACGGACCCGACGGAATTCGATGACTTTTTGGGCCCGTTCCAATCGACGAGGCTTGTCCGCAGGCAACAATCTTTGCGTCAATTGAATCTTATACGGGAATAAATACAAATAAATGCGGATAATTCGTTGTAAAGTGGTCCGAGCAATGCCCAACTGCTGAGAACGGCGATTTTGGGATGTCCTTGGCGACGCCTTGGTCGGTTTTGATTTGGCCTCTTTGGATTAGAAAGAGCATCACCAATCGAAAACCGTTCGTACAAACGTTTAATGGTGTTCTTTGAAGGCGCACTTTTAACATTATTTAATTTTTTATACGCACGTTGAGTTTTCACAATTGACTTCTTTTGTTGAATGTAAATTTCAACAATTTTGGAACGCTCGCGTGGCGTGTACTGGTCCATAGTAAAAATTTGCTTGGACTGACGCTTCCAACGCGGTATAGCATTAAGCGATCTGACGTCTCTGTCAAAAGATACAGGGTTGCCAGATGGGTCCGTCGAATATTGGCAACCCTGTAAGTACTTAAACATTATAATTTATGTGTGGCAAATCATCGAGATTTTAAGTTTTTTTTTAATCACTTTCCGCTCAAGTCCCCTTTCGGGCACACATGAATTCATGCGCCATTTTGTAAGTTGTGTTATCTTTCCACTAACAGACTGAGAACGCTTAGTAATAATCGATTCAACGCTTCAAGGTAGTTAAAAAAAATTGAAAAAATTCGTGTGTCTGAACCCAAATTAAATTATTTTCTTAATGCCTGCATCAAATTACTGTAAAGTGGCCTGAGGCAATGCGCTGTTAAAATAAAATTAAATCACACGTAGATGGAAATGTGCGATAGTGCTTCGAACTGAGAGCTGCATATCTTTGCTTAATATTTTCTGTTTTGATTTTTTTACTACTATTTTTTATTTAATATACATTTTTTTTTATTGTTTGGTTTATTTTTTATTTTTATTTTTTTATTTTTATTTATTTTTTTTTTAATTTTTTTTGTTTTTTAAGTTTTTTTGTTTCTCTTTTTCCAATCGCAGCTTATTTTTCATTTCCTTTCTTCGCACAAACATAATTGGAATTAATGTAAAAATTATTAATACAATTTTAAGGTCACAAGAAATTCACTTATACACAGCTGATGTTAAATTAGTCTACATACACATGCACGTATGTATGTATGTTTCGTATGCAATCATACATCGTTACACAATACAATTAAAATGCCTTATTAGCCTTTGATGCCAACCATTTGAGCAAAAAATTGCAGTGGCTTAGTTTTTTTTGGAGCGGAAATTAAAATCCGATTGATTAGAGCATAACTTTATTTGAGCATACGGATGCTTTTTTATGTATAAAAATACTGAAAATGCTAGAGATAAAATTATGCAAATATATTAAAACTTAATTGGCCAATAGATTAAATTATTAATACTAAAATTATGAAAATTAAATTTCTCACTTATTTTATAGCTGAAAATTAACTGGGCATAAATACAATAAAATTTCGAATTTGTAAAAAAAATATTTTTAAAAAATACTGAAAATTAACTGGGTAAATACAATAGAATTACGAATTTCCAAAAAAAAAAAAAAAAAATAAATAAATAAAAAAAAAATACTGAAAATACTAAAGTTAAATTATTTAAAAATATTACAATTTAATTAACCTTTAGATTAAATTAGTAAAATGATGAAAATTAAGTGTCTCAGTTTGTATATGAATTTTCAAAAAATAATTTGTTTTTAATTTAGCGTACAAAAATTAGTTAAATAATTCAGTTCCTCTTTAAGGTTAATTGAAAATTAAAAAAATAATAGTATTTGAATACCGAAAAGTGACAAAAAAAAAACAAAAAAAAATTTACCCTGCTTCTGGGCATACCCTTGAAGTAGCAAATCACTTTACTACTATGGAAATCTTCTGCACTTCGACAAAATCACCTCTCTTACTTTACACGCAGCCAAGCTGGCAACGGGCAACTAACCCACTGACCGAACTCACCTACGGACATATCAAAGGAGGTTAAGGCAAGCGGAGTTGGAGAACAAATGTCCCACATCATCTTCATTCTCCAAAGCTAGCTAGCTAGATACAAACCCAACTTAATAGGGTACCAAAAAGCTCTTGAGCTTGGCCAAGCGGAGAATTACATACTTTATCAGTGAGAGGGCATATTGCTCTCTGCAGCTGTTTCAGCTCTGTCCTAGCTTCCGCAAACAGCTCCGTCTGAAAGATATCTGTGTTACCGCCAAGGAAGTTGAGAGTTGAATACGCTCGGTGTCTCAAAAATAACAGCTCTGGGCATTTGAAACGTTGAGAGATTATGCATAGAAATTATCTGCTGAATATTTCCTAAAATTTTAGCTGTATAGGCTTTCTCAACTTTCTAATGGCCGATTGCCTCGATCTGGAAATTCACCACCGCTACAATCAGTCACTTACGAATTTTTGCCAATCTCTGTCTAAGGATTATATTCCGAATTTTCTGGTCAAAAATAATGTCTAACAAAGAGCTGCTCGAAAAAGCAAACATGGAGCTGCTCGACATTTGGATCAGAAGACAGAAATGGAAGTGGATTGGTCACATTTTACGCAAATATGACGATAACATAACGAAGAAGGCAATGGAATGGAGAGGAGAGGAAGAGCACCTAGCTTCCAAGGGAAACCTGGAATAGAACTGTGGATCGCGAGACAGCTCAACTTGGGTTAAGCTGGAAGCAGGTGAAGGCATTATCCAGTAATCGGGCGGGATGGTGCGTAGGTGTTGTTGGTGATTTGTTTCTCGCTAGGGATTCACGGAAGCAATTATGATGACATAAAAAAGTAAAGGGGTTGCAGTTCCAAGATCTGTATATATCAAACTTCCAATAACATTCGGTTCCGGGTTTAGTTTAGAGTTCCAACAAACACTAATCCGTTCGCACTTGTCAAACGAGTCCATCTCACATATCGTTACCTTTTACCTCCATCTGAACCATTATTGAAAGAAGATGATATTTTTGTAAAGATTTTTTCCGTTCACTGCTCCGTGAAGATGAGAAACTCGTGAAGAAGAGTAGCTTCGCCTTAGTCAAGTTGACGGTTCCACCTCGCGTGGAGCAACTTGACGCATCTTTAACTGAATTGTGATTGCAAACAATCTGAGCAAACATCCGTATGACGTGAACTTTGTAAGCGAATCACTTTACAAATGCAGAGTGATAGCAAATACCTATTTCAAGGTTTTGCACCCCAATTGCATGAGACATTTTTGCGTTGTAGCAGTTTGAAAATTATTTTTATGATTTTTAACATTTTTTGGCTTATAGACGCATCTCTTTCGTAAATTTATGCATTTTATGTCCTTCTAAGAGAGATTAGCTTCGAAACACTCAAAATTCCGAGCAAATCAGAGCACTCTGTGCTTAGTTATTAGCGAACATGCACATTTTGGGACTTTATTTTATGAAATGTAGATGAGAGTTAATACAGAAACTTGAACTGCTTTAATCACTACTCCATTTCACAAGCGCTCTGGCTCTCATACTACAGTATACATTTCCTATATTGAAAATAAATTTAACAGTGTTAGAACTAAAGGAAGAGGTCAAGTATCTAGGTTTAACCTAAGATAAAAAACTCACTTGGGAATCACATATAAATAATATAACAAAAAAAGCCACGAAATCTTTGTGGACAACCAAACAATTACTAGGGAGATCCTGGGGCCTCAGCCGTGGTATGGCCCTCTGGATATACACCCAAATGGTTAGACCAATCATACTGTATGGTGGAGCAAATCTATCCAAAAAACAGCGATAACCAATTTGGGAAAAGTACAAAGGCTTGCTTGCCTATGCATCACAGGGGCTATGAGAACTACCCCAACAGCTGCAATGGAAGCACTCTTTATTCTCCCACCACTTCATATAGCAATCCAAGAGGAAGCAGCTACGCAAGGACTCATGCTACACATGAAAGAAAATTTCAAATTAGGCAACCTCACCGGTCACCTAAGTATCCTAAATAAAATCAAAAATCACCATAAGCATAGCATGGCTCAAGTTTCAGACCACATTGACCCAACCCTCTGTTTCACTAAAGGATACACAGTTACCTTTCCTGAGAGGATCGAGTGGAAAACAAACCCAAAATGGATGAATGATGATTCACAAAAATGGTACACTAATGGATCAAAAACACCTTATGGTGAAGGAGCAGGAGTAGTGGGGCCCAGAATCCACAGATCATTCACTCTCACCAGGGACACCACCATCTTCCAAGCGGAATTATACGCAATAATGGAGGCAGCAAACATCATGCAACGTAGAAACCACAATAGAGTAAAGATTAGAATACTCTCGGACAGCCAATCAGTTCTAAAAGCTTTAGATAGCTATACCTACAGCTCAAAAACTCTGTTAGAATGCCACAAGGCACTCAATAACCTGGTATCCAAAAACAATGTCTCATTAATTTGAGTACCAGGACATGAGGGATATGACGGCAACGAAAAGGCAGACTTTCAAGCCAAAAAAGGGGCAGATGTAAATTTCATCGGATCTAGTCCCATGTTTGGATTTAACAAAAACAGCCTAAAACAAAATGTAAAATACTGGGCCAAAGCTCTAATAAATCAGCATTGGAACAACGTAGAGGGTTTTAAACACTCCAAAAGTTACAATGCTAAAAGAGCTAACATGCCCCTCACGTTAAACAAAAAGAGCATTCGCACTCTCACAGGCGCCCTCACGGGTCACTTCAACTGCAACAACCACTTACATAAATTAGGCATAACTAACATCAGCACCTGCAGATTTTGCTGCGAAGATGAGGAGTCTATAGAACATCTCATCGTCGAATGTCCGGGGTTGACGCATAGAAGGAAAAGGTTTTTAAATAAGTTCATGCTTACAGATGAAGACCTTCAATCACTCCCTCAGAAGGAGGTGGTACAATTCATAAGCATACTTAACAGTCAATAGACAGCATAGGCTGCACAATAGATCATTATGGTCGCAGTGCTAAAGGCCCATACCTTAACCCTTTACTACCATTAACCATTAACCATTAACCATTACAGTATACATCGCGAAATAATTAATTAATCGTAAACTAGATCGAAGTTCGATTCAAATCTGTCAATGTTGTTTGTTCCACCCCAAAAAAGTCTAGGCATGCCTATGCTGCATGTCAGAGGCTGCCCAGTGATGATTACTGTTAGCAATTGAATCAAAAAATTTTCATTTTATTCTAAATCTTTCAAAACATTGTTAGTTGTCCCTTCGCAATAATTTCTTATCTAAATTTACTTGCACTACTTGGGGTCTATCACCCTCTCTGATGCATTGGTGCTACACAGCAGTAGGCAGACCGATATTGCTGTACGTAACCTTAGTATGGTGGACTGCGACAAAAAAACTGGCATACTTAATGCCGCTGGAAATGATTCAACGACTCGCTGCTCTGTGCATAACAGGAGCGATGAAAACCACTCCAACGGCGGCGCTGGAAATGATACTCAGCATGCCACCTATTGACCTCATGGCGGAAAACCTGGCAGCGAAATCCGCGAGGAGGCTAATGGCTGCGGGGGTATTCACCTGCAGAACCTTCGGTCACAGCTCAATAGGAAAGTGGAGCTCAGGTGGCACAGACTACATGACTCCGTACTTTAATTGGGAGAGAAGGTTTCGCACTACAATTGAAGAGGAGGGATGGCACAAAGGCATGAAGCCTGGCCATAGAACCTTTCACATCTATGCAGACGGCTCGAAAACTCCAGACGGAGTGGGAACGGGTATTTACTGCTCAAAACTAGGAATAAGGCAGTCTATCAAGCTTCCAGACCACAGCAGTATTTTCCAAGCGGAAGTTTTTGCTGTGGGAAAGGCCGTGGAGCTTGTATATACGTGGATAGTCAAGCAGCAATAAAAGCAATAAGCTCATATTGTATTAAGTCCAAAAATGTTCGACGGAGCAGGGCTAGCCGGAAACAGTAGGCTGCATATCTACTAGGTGCCTGGTCACAAAGGCATTATGGGGAACGAAATAGTAGATGAGATAGCAAAAAGTGTTGTGAGACTACCATTTGAACAAGAGAACGACATACCAAAACCGCTAAATACAATATACAACGAAATGGACGACCACATGAAAAGGCAAGTGGAAGCTAGGTGGACTAACCTGACCACATGCAAAACAGCAAAAGTCATGTGTAGAACTAACGACAAAAAACTGACTCAATTCGTACTTACGCTCGCGCTGACATCCTACATGATGTCTATTTTAGGTATTCATAGAGGTCGGTCTCCATCTGGTATCGCTAGGGACCAAAAGGTCTATGCGTGGCTTATTGCCAACCAGGCTAACCTAACCTAACCTTACTTACACTACTTCACCTAGTTGGCAACCCTGCTGCCTTTATTTTTCAACATAATTAGCAACAAAGGAAAATCAGGAAAGCTGTGCTACTGCACTGCAAGTGATGCAATTCTATTCGGTGCATTTTAAATGCAAGTAGAGTGAAAAAATCAAAGCATGACAGCGAAAAAATTTGCGGCAAAATGTAAATGAGTTGCGAGAAAACCAGCGATTGTGGGGTAAAAAAAATGCTGACAACAAACAAAAAAAAAATGCGCTAGAAAAATTGCAGTTAAACATTGAAGCGCATAATTTTTGCACACGCAAACTAAGCATAAAAATTATTTATAAAAAGTGTAAAAATTATTAACTAACTTTGCAATGCAACTTTGTATGCATGTGTGTGTGCGCGTGTGTGTGTGTTTAACTAGCAGGATGATGCTTTGTGGATATGAGAAAAATGCGTGCATAAAAATTACTTTAAATACACTCATACATATGTTCATGTATGCGTGCGTTTTTGTGTAATGTTGAAATTTTTTTGCTTCAAATCGGACTTTTGTGCGTGATATTTTTAAATGCCTGAGAAAAAATTAGCAAGCAAAAGGCGGGCGAGCAGCAGGCAGGCCGGTCTGTTGGCCGCTACAGTTTCCCTGCCTCGAAGGCGAAATTTCACAATCACATGCATATCTACATACAGGTATGAATGTAAATGTGTGAAAATTTTCGAATTCAACACCATCAAATTTAATAATATCTTTATTTTCATTAGCAAATGCATTTATTACATAATCAACTTAGGCATGGGAGTGTGTGCAATGGGTGCAGAATATCACTTGCAAATTATGTTTTTTATAACACTTGCATTTTATGCTGTGAGCGCGCGGAGTCACACATAGATTAGCATTTCAATTAGGCAAGAAGTAAATACACTCAAGACACACATACATACACAAATGCAGTACAGAAGCCAGTTGGCGAACGCCGCTACCTCAACAGTGATCTTTGAAGAAAATTAAACCCAGCTGTGTGTACGGCGGGCATTGGCAAGCAAACAGCGGCACCGCTCTTTGACTACTTGACTACACCGCATCAGTTCACTGTCAATTTCGAAGTGAGCGGAAATAGATTTGAGGCTGCATACGAATATCTTGGAATTGAATGTAGGTTGAGGGAGTCTTCGAGTGTCTTTCGACACTATTTTCCAAAAGTTTCCCAATTCTACAATAGTAAAGGGAGATAAACGAAACCAAGTGTCAAGAGCTCAGTCCGTCTCTAAGGACGGGTATGCATCAGTAAGCGAAAAAATGTCGGATAGAGGGAGTGCTATAACTTAGGCCAATTTCTCTGCTGTCCCTTCACTTAATACCTCAATGAAAACTCGTGCAATAGGTAGTCTTGTGGCTTATATGGACGAGCTAGACTTGAAGTACGGGGTCCGGCACTCGAAGTGTAACCAATTGAAGAGGCCATAAATTTAGTTTGGAAATTTACTTTTATCCAAATTAAAGTAAAAAATGTGTGAAAATAATACAAAATTAAGAATCAATTTACTTTTGCTCGATATGACCGACCACCTTTTGCCTTGACTATGGCCTTAAGATGGTCCAGAAACGAATCGCAAGCTGCCCGAATGTGACTTGCAGGCATTTTGGCACACACGCGGACGAATCTTTTAGTTCGGACGTTGCTCCCACAGAGAATAATCCATCGGATTCGCGTCTGGTGAATTTGAGAGCCATTGCGTGCACGTTATGAAGTTCGCAACGTTGATTTTTAGCCATTCTTGGTTCACTCGAGCTTTGTGAGACGGTGTCAAGTCCTGTTGCAACGTCCTTGGTCTCCCACTGAAATGTTTGTCTGCTCACGGCAGCCTCGAGAATACTTTCCCGATAATATTTCGCATTAACCTTGACGCCGGGCTCGATGAAAACGATTAGAGAGCGCCCATCTGCGGTTACAGCGGCCCAAACCATTAAATGCGGTGGGTGCTGCCTCCTGGTGGCCATTCGATGACTCAAATTCTCGTATAAACGGTCGGTCAAATAAACCCCGCCATTTTGGGAGTTTACGAATTGCTCAATTTGAAAAATTTTCTTTTCAGAAAACACAATATTTGGAAATTGGCCGCTTTCGGCCAAGCGAAGCAACTCCATCGCTCTCTAAAATCTGACTTGTTGCTGCTTTGGTGTGAGATCATGCGCCGTTTGGATCTTGTAAAGCTTGACTTTGAGATCAGTTTTCAAAATGCGGCGGATGCTACGGCCAGATGTTTTCAGTTATTTCGCCATTTGATTGGCATTTCATCGGGCATTTCGCTCAAGTCGCTTCTTCACTTTTTGAACCACTTCACGTGACGTCACAGTCTTTTGATGATCACCTCCATAACGTTTCGCGATGCTATCAGTATCATTGTAAAGAGTAATGGTGGGATAAACAAAAGCTTGATTTAATTTAGGGTGCTCGTACTCACGAACAATCGCTGGTTGTGATTTTCCAGCCAAATATAGGTAATGCAATCCCACTATTACGTTTGAAATCCATTACTGATTTTCTTTTTTCGCGTTTACTCTCGGCAAAATGTAAACCGCTCGCTTGTAAACAATACTCTGGATTGTCATTTAGCTAGCTAACTGTCATTTAGAGAGCGGTCTGAAGTTTGTTACACTTCGAGTGCAGGACCCTGTATTTGCTAAATGTTTAACAATAAAATTATTTCTAACACATCGGGGATGTTATTTTAGCTGTTAATGTAAAAACAAAATCGATTGTTCAAATTCAAAACGCTGCACAGACCACCCTGTACAAGCTCCATATTAAAAAAGCAAACTCTCTTTCACATTAATAGTGAGCTGCTGCATTTGCCCCTTTTCTAAACTGTTATTTAACGGCTCTTGTTTCACAAGCAAGATTATCCAACTGCACGGTTTTCTCTTCGTATTTGGTTTTCTTCTTATTTCCGTTTATTGATTGCCATCTGCCAGCTCCACACGTCTCGACACCTGTGATGCAACATTCAATTCAATGCCGTTATTCATAGATTTTTTATCGGACTTTGACAGACCATTGCAATAACAACAAGCAGCATAACAACTGAGCTTAAGCAATTGATGGCCATTCTCGTGGCGCAGAAGCTGATCGAATAGAGTTTAAGATATGAGGGGAAATAAAAACCTTTAATTGGTGTAGAAAAAGATAACAAAATTATTTAAGAAAAAATTACTAAGTGGACTTGCATGCTTTCAGCGCGCTTCTTGATGGTAGTAGCTAACAGAAAATTACAAAAAAAAATTGAAAACAAAAATTTAAATTAAATCGTCATTAATACAGAAAAGTGGAAGAGAAAAAGAAATAAAAAAGAACATAAAAAGTACAATGCTCATAAATATAATAGAATTTCTTACAACAAATTGCTTACCAAACCAACGACCGCAACAATATTTGCCGCACTCAGCTTGCTTTCCATTACTGCGGTTATTGCCATTTTACGGTAATTCTGTAAGCATATAAAGGGAATGAATACCATAACTATAGAGATCTACAACAGATACATACATACATACATATGTATGTACGACCAGTACACAGCCATCATACCGTAATATAATAAATAGTAAACAGGTAAAAGGGAGGGGGACGGAGAGCGGGCGATTTGATAGCTGGCCGCTAGTTAGGGGGCATTAATAAGATGCTTAACAGCTACGATTACTGTTGTTGTATTTATTACGCTCAGTAACTACACATACATACATACATACATACATACATACACACATTCACACTTTGAGTAAATTAAAATATCAGCGCGCTTTTTTTCATTACCTTCGTACAAACTTTTGAATTTTTTCTCAGTAAAGCACAACTAACTACAGTGCACTCGCGGTAACTCGAATAGCCGCTAAGTCGAACGACGTGCTAACTCGAACACATTTTTTTCCCTATTGACTAGTTTGTAACTCGAACAATATTAAAGCGCTATAACTCGAACAAAAAAACAAATTTATTTGTACACACATTCTTTTCAAACATGTACATTTTGTACATACATACATATGTAATAGTATATGTATATAAATTATATGTATACTAGTGTATTGTCCATATGAATATTTCGGCGTTAATATCCCGTTAGTTTTCTGGGAACAACATCTTGCATTGACCAAATTGCTTTAAATTTGTCATTTGTAGTATATCAGGGCACGTGAGTAATGGATCGTAAAAGGTTGAAGTGTTTAACATTAAAAGAGAGGGCTGAAGTCCTTAACAAAATTAAACGTGGATGTAGTGTTACTTCTCTAGCGAAGGAATATGGGGTAGCCAAGTCCACCATAAGTCTTATAAAAAAGAAAGACAAGGCAATTTTAAAAGCAGTAAACAACACGTTTTTGGGTCCTGGGAAGAGGAGAACTTTAAAAGCTTCTGAGTTTCCTAAAATGAAAACCGCTTTATACAAATGGTTTCTGTCCCAAAGAAAAAAGAATTACCCAATAAGTGGACTCATCTTGAAAGAACATAACATGAAAAACATAATTTACAGGTCGAATTTACGCTTTATGATGTTAACAAATGGAATGATGGTGCCGAATTTACCGACACAGAAGTAATAATTGAAACTAGTGATTCTGAGTCTGAGTTTAACAACACAACTGAGACATGTGAGCGGATATCATCTGAGGAGGCAGTTAGCTCTATCAATAAGGTAATTCAGTGGGCCACAACTGAACAAGTAAGCCCCGCAAAGGTTAACACTCTTCAATTGCTGCGTGAAAAAGTCATATTCAACATTGCTGCAGGCAAGAAAAGACAAACACACATTACAACTTTCTTTTCGGCCTAACTTTTCTGTTAAAGCTGACTTTTTTTGTGTAACTGACACAAAGACTGCCAAATATTTGATGAAAAATATTGAAACGAATTAATTATTTTAAACATATTCATGTTCATATCCATATGTAAATAAATAAATAAATTTAATTGAAAAAAATCGATATCGATGACTGTTTTTTTAACATAGCACACTCAATTGATAAGTCGAACAAATTCGATAAATCGAACAGCGCCTGTTTTAATTAGTTCGAGTTATCGCGAGTGCATTGTATTCACTTTTCTAAATTTGCCTAACTCACTAACTTTTTTCCTTGTTGCCTATACAACTTACTCGTACTTAGACAGCTGGCGCTTCACAAGTTCATCTTCCGCTCGCGCATACGCCAACACACACACATACACCCCCTTAGAAGTTTCTAAGTAGTAGATCCATGCTGCTTCGTTTGCGCGCGCAAATTATCGTTTTCACAGTCGCACAACTTCACCGCGGCCGCTTCACGCAAAGGTGAATTTTACGTTCATTGAAGTGTGTGTGTGTGTATGGGCTCTACGGAGATATGTAGAAAGTTTGTCGAGTCTTAGACGACTCGTTGGTGCGCTACTCAGTAGAAAAGGTAGGAGACGTAAAAAGGTGCGAGCATTCATTTGTATGATAACTGGAGAGTAATTGTAGAATTGAGTAAACTTTTTGATGTCTGAACATTTGATCAGTTCTTTCTTTTAAAGCTTTTTCGAAATGACAAGTGCTCTGATTGTATGGACCAATGGAGAGACTGTTACCGAAAAACAGAAAATTAAAAAAAAAACAATTAAAGCGATAATTTATTTGTTCTGTCACTTCTATGCACAGAAATGCTTAGTGCGTCTGCTAATGCGATATATGACTGTGTTTTCACTCATTCGTATACTGCTATAATTCGCAACTGGCTTATACTATGTAATTTTCTTTTGGCAGCCAATACTTGGTCAGGCTTGAGTTATCGGCCTTAACCTCAATCTCCCCGAATAAACGAATTACTAACCAGCTACATCAAACAGTTGCATCCTTCCTTTTAAATCTAGGCCCAGTGAATTCCAATTATGCACTTCCACCACTTTACACGGGCTTAAAGCTCCATTCTGTCTACTAGTCTCTTCGACTTACGGGCATACGGTAAAGAAAACAAGAAAAAGAAAACTACTGTCTTCTGAGAATATTCACCAAAATAAAAACTTTTGGAAGTCTTGTTAAGCAATAATTAAACACAGCCTCTTCCAACAGTTCAAGTTAAAAGCTTAATTAATCACTTAGCATAGGCCCATCCATTTTAGATTGGATGGATGAATTTGAATAGGCCAGGAGTAATAATTGAGTAATATGCCAAGCAGTCTGGTATGAAAGCTCATTGCACTTCAACGCTCATTCTACTAGGCAGAAAAAATGAGAAAACGAGGCGGATATTACCTGTACAAGGATAACTTCTCTGCAAAATTTAGTGACTTCCTGATGAAACTGAATATATGGTATGTTTGAGCCACATGAGCTGATCATTTCTTAATTCGTGTGGCTCAAAAACGCATCTCCTTAGTTCAACAAATGTCAAAAAAAAATACTTTTATTAATACTTATTAAACTTGATTATTCTGATTAGCTACGCTTCTACTACTACAAAATTTGCCCAAAAAATCTGAAATTTCCCAGAAAAATGGAAATTATATGCTCATAAATCAACCTTCGAAACATTTTTTTTTTTTGAGGAATTAGTATAAAACAGGAATTTTTCTATATAAATGAAGAAGAAGATGAAGAAGAAGTAATAAATTATTGTTGCAATGCCAATTTAAGTTAGAAAAGTAATGCCACCAAATATTGTGAATGCAGATTCCAATGCCCAGAACTCCACCGAACTGTAGAGCTTTTATAATTCATTTTCTAACTAGAAATTAAAGCAAAACGAAGATCCACTAGAGCTGGATCAGCATGGAACAGCTTTCTGGATTACCATGGACCAGCATATTTCTCTAAGACTTGAAAACCTGTGAGGAAAATTACAAAAAACTTCAAGTTTAGTGCTTGAGTGACAAACGAAAACCGATATGGATGAATAATTTAAAGGACAAAAGTTTTGAAGGCCCATTCAACTCTTTAAAATTCTACACATTTAAAACCTTTAAATGAGGGGTTTTCGAGCTGTTTTTAATCAGCAATAAAGAACCGAATATATTTGAGCTGAGAAATTGCCTAGAGACCAGTAAAAGGATGTTTAGAAGATCTTAAAACATGTGAAACTGAAAGCAAAGGCCGCTGCTTATTTCAGGCTGTGCATATTTCATAAGTCAAGTGAGAATTTGTAAGCATCTGCAAAAGTTTTCAAGGTTGATTTAGCGCTTTAAAGCTAAGTCTTCTAAATATTTAAGAGTTAAGGAATTACATAGAAGCCAATAAAGGAAGTCTAGAAGCCGTGGTGCAGCTTCTGTGGTCCAAAGGTCGAACGACGTATACTTTTTAAGCTCTCTCTCTCTACTTTTCTTCGTCAGCTCATATTGCCGGCTGTCATGAGCGTACTTTCATATTAGCATAAAATAATGATTGTTTTTATAAAGTACCGGTAAGGTACGCTATACCTACATGCATTACTATAGTGTAGGTATGCATATGTATGTGTTTATGTAATTGGCTATGAGGAAGATTTTTACAGGTATTTTGTTGCTTGGCGGGCCATACAAATTAGTTCTGCTTGCTTACTTGCCCACTCAAATACAGACGCACTAGCAACAAAATTGCAGATACTCAACCGTAAATTAGCTTCTTGCTGTAGTTACTTACATCTATACATACACACATAGCTACATATAAAGATAGTTATGAATAAGGTAGATTTATTGTTGGCTGTTTTTTGTTTGTTTATTTGCTTAGCAGTCAGTAGCCTCTGCTTTTGGCCATAAAAAGCTAGCAAATTGTTGTTGGTTGCCCTATTACACGCTGTGATCATTCTGGCACGTACCAACAAACGGTTTTTATACGAATATGCACATATGTACCTATGCTTGCTCATGGAAATATTTTTTTTTATTATAAGTTAATGGTGTTGCCCATACAATTTTCTAACTGTTAAAGGCAAATATTAAAAATTAGCGGAGTTTATAATTGATGAACTGCTTGATATTCTGATGAATTGCATGGTAGTCAAAGACCATCTAATAAAATAAATTGGCAATTGCAATAATGCGTTCATAAACTCTATTACGATGATCCAAAGTGGTCCTGAGTGGCACGAGAAAGCTGTGTTAAACTATAAATATGGATTGTCGGCTGTTCTATCAAAGTACCCTATTGAAAACCAGCTCAATATGAATCACGATTTTTTATTACCTACTTATTTCTTAATAATCGAACTTCATTGTTGAAAATAAATTCGCCCACAGAAAATTGCTAAGAATTAATATTTAGCAAAATCGAAAAGGGGACAACAGGCGACTAAATTTGCCAAATCAGCTAAATAACCACAGTTCAAATATCAACTTTCGACACATTTTTATGAATTAAAAAAAAAAATATATAAGTACACCTATATAGTAAGTACATATACATAAGTACCTACTCGCATATTGATATATAAAAAATAGAATTAAAGGAAAGGTAAAAATAGTAAAATAAAATAAAATGAAATTAAATAAGAGAAAATGAGAAAAAAATAAATAATTAAAACAAAATAAAATAAGGCAAAGTAAAATAATTTAAAATGCAACCAAGCATTAAGGGAAAAGCATAAAACTAAAGGAAGTGGAAGAAACTTAAAAAAAAAAAACCTATTAGACAACATAAAATAAAATAACAAAAATAGAAAGAAAATACAAAAATTTATGAAATTATTAAAATTAAACAAGATGAAATTAACTAAAGTAATATAAAGAAGAGGATGGTTCCATGTGTAGAAGTCCACGCAAGTGGGGAAAGTTACTGATCGCCATTCACTTGGGAGTGGCCAGGACGATTCTTCTACATATGGTTCAAGCAGCTCACAACGTCCGGGATTAGCCCACGTATCCTCTGGTTAGCTTCCGAACACCCGTTCGGGAGTGAGCTAAAGTGAGAAGGCGAAGCATCCCAGCATAGCTGGTTGTGCGCTGGGTTTGGGACCCGCCACTTAAAAAGCCCCCCCAATGAAAACAGCAACAAAGCCTCGGATGAGAACTTCCAACACTGATGACGACCCCTGCAAACGAAATAAGGAATACGATTTGAGGGCATGCACCTGGAATGTCCGGTCCCTTAATGGGGAAGGTGCCTCTGCCCGGCTGGTTGATGTCCTCGTGAGAGTAAAGGCTGACATCACTGCCATCCAAGAGATGCGATGGACGGGGCAAGGTAAGAAAAACCTAGGACCTTGCGACGTCTACTACAGCTGCCATGTAAAGGAGCGCAAATTCGGTGTCGGATTTGTTGTGGGAGAGAGACTTCGTCGCCAAGTACTGTCGTTCACTCCGGTGGACGAGCGTCTCGCAATAATCCGCATCAAAGCGCGATTTTTCAACATCTCGCTAATTTGCGCCCACGCCCCGACGGAAGAGAAGGACGATGGGACCAAGGATTCTTTCTATGAGCGCTTGGAACGTTCCTATGAGCGCTGCCCCCGCCACGACATAAAAATCGTGCTTGGCGACTTCAACGCCAGGGTGGGCAAGGAGGGAATTTTTGGTCCCACAGTCGGAAAATTCAGCCTGCACAACGAAACATCCGGTAACGGACAGAGGCTGATCGACTTCGCCGGGGCCCGAAACATGGTAGTCTGCAGCACCAGATTCCAGCATAAAAAGATACACCAAGCTACCTGGCTGTCCCCTGATCGAAAAACGCGAAACCAGATCGATCATGTTGTGATAGATGGAAGACACGCTTCTAGTGTATTAGATGTACGTACGATCCGAGGACCCAACATCGACTCGGATCATTACATTGTTGCAGCCAAATTGCGCACACGCCTCTGTGCAGCAAAAAACGTACATCTACCTACGCAAAGAATGTTCGACATCGAAAAGCTGCAATCACAACAGACAGCCAGAAGATTCGCCACTCGACTCTCACTCCTGCTCTCGGAGAGCACTGCCCAGCACACCGGCATGCGCGAGCAATGGAGCAACATTTCTCGTTCCCTACGTACCGCCGCCGAAGAAGAAATCGGATTCCGGCGAGCCCGAAAAAACAATTGGTACGACGAGGAATGTCATGCTGCCGCCGAAAGAAAAGATGCCGCCTATAGAGCCACGCTGCGATCGGGCGCAACGCGAGCCATGTGGGATCGCTACAGAGAGCTGAAAAAGGAAGAGAGACGTATTATCCGACAAAAGAAACGTGAGGCCGAAATACGTGAGTGCGAGGAGCTTGAGATGCTGGCCAATAGGAACAACGCCCGAAAATTCTACCAGAAAGTTCGGCGGCTTACAGAAGGTTTTAAGACCGGGGCGTTTTCCTGTAAGAACAAAGACGGTGATCTGGTGACTGACGTACAGAGCAATCTTAAATTATGGAGGGAACACTTCTCGAACCTGTTAAACAGTGACAGCTGCGCATGTCATAGAGAAAGTGAAGATCCCGATACCCCAATCGTTGACGACGGAATTATCGTTCCGTTACCCGACCATGACGAGGTGAGAATAGCAATATCACGGCTAAAGAACAACAAAGCCGCGGGCGCCGACGGACTGCCGGCTGAGCTATTCAAATATGGCGGCGAGGAGCTGGTAAGGTGCATGCATCAGCTCCTATGCAAAATATGGTCGGATGAAAGCATGCCTGCCGATTGGAATTTAAGTGTGCTCTGCCCAATCCATAAGAAGGGCGATCCTGCAATTTGTGCCAATTACCGCGGGATTAGTCTTCTAAATATCGCCTATAAGGTTCTAGCGAGCGTATTGTGTGAAAGGCTGAAGCCCACCGTCAACCAACTGATTGGACCTTATCAGTGTGGCTTCAGACCTGGAAAGTCTACCATCGACCAAATATTCACAATACGCCAAATCTTGGAAAAGACCCATGAAAGGAGAATCGACACACACCATCTTTTCGTCGACTTCAAAGCTGCATTCGACAGTACGGAAAGGAGTTACCTGTATGCCGCTATGTCTGAATTTGGTATCCCCGCAAAACTAATACGGCTATGTAAGATGACGTTGCTCAACACCAGCAGCGCCGTCAGAATTGGGAAGGACCTCTCCGAGCCGTTTGATACCAAACGAGGTTTCAGACAGGGTGACTCGCTGTCGTGTGACTTCTTTAACCTGATGTTGGAGAGCATCGTACGAGCCGCAGAACTTAATCGCTCAGGCACAATATTTTATAAGAGCGTACAATTGTTGGCGTATGCCGATGATATTGATATCATCGGCCTTAACAACCGCGCTGTTAGTTCTGCCTTCTCCAAACTGGATAAAGAGGCAAAGCGAATGGGTTTGGTGGTGAACGAGGACAAAACGAAGTACCTCCTGTCTTCAAACAAACAGTCGGCGCACTCGCGTATCGGCACTCACGTCACTGTAGACAGTTATAATTTCGAGGTTGTAAAAGACTTCGTTTATTTAGGAACCAGTATTAACACCGATAACAATGTCAGCCTTGAAATCCAACGTAGAATCTCTCTTGCCAACAAGTGCTACTTTGGACTAAGTAGGCAACTGAGCAGTAAAGTCCTCTCTCGACGAACAAAACTAACACTCTACAAGACTCTCATCATGCCCGTCCTAACGTATGGCGCAGAAGCGTGGACGATGACAACATCCGATGAAGCGACGCTTGGAGTGTTCGAGAGAAAGATTCTGCGTAAGATTTTTGGACCTTTGCACGTTGGCAACGGCGAATATCGCAGGCGATGGAACGATGAGCTGTATGAGCTTTACGGCGACATAGACATAGCGCAGCGAATAAAGATCCAGCGGCTTCGTTGGCTGGGTCATGTCGTCCGAATGGATACAAACGCTCCGGCTTTGAAAGTATTCGATGCGGTACCAGCTGGTGGTAGCAGAGGAAGAGGAAGGCCTCCTCTGCGTTGGAAAGATCAGGTGGAGAAGGACTTGGCTTCACTTGGTGTGTCCAACTGGCGCCGGTTAGCACGAGAAAGAAACGACTGGCGCGCTTTGTTAAGCTCGGCCAAAATCGCGTAAGCGGTTATCGCGCCAATTAAGAAGAAGAAGAATATAAAGAAGAACAAACAACAAAAAAACAAAACCGTAACTAATAAATAAAATAAAATAACCAAATAATATAACTTAATAAAACCAAAATAAAAATGAGAACAAACGAATTAATAATATTAAGGAAATTAATAAAAAATATTAAATGTAGGAACAAAATGAAAAAATTAAATAAATGAACAAAATAAAATTAAGTATAATAAAAACAAAATTATGTAAGAAAAAAAAAATAACTTAAAAGATAACCAAAAATGAAAATTAAAATAAATGATATATGGGTAAAAAAATGTCGGTTGAATAAATAAACAAAATAAATTTAAAAAAAAACTAAACAGAAAAATTGGAATAAGCCAATTAATAAAAGTAAACAAAAAGAAATAAAATATAATAAAAACAAACATTTATAAAAAATAAAACCAAAAATAACTAAAAAGAAAACCAAAATTAAAAATTAAGCTTTAAAAAGTTTCGGTAGGATAAATAAAGAAAATAAAATTAATTATAATAAAAACAAAAATATATATTAAAAAATAAGAAAATTAAATTAAATAAATTAAAATAAAACTAGAAAAATTAAACTAAATTAAAATGAAGACAAAAATAAAAATTAAAACACAAGATTAATAAAATTAAGCAAAATAAAATTATTTATATAAAAAATTAAAATTAAAAATTACAAAAAACAATTTTTTAAATAAATAAAATAAAACAACTTAAAATAACACGCAAAATAAACATTAAGGGGGTAGTATGGTATTTTTTTTTTTTCATTTTTTTTTTTTTTTTTTTAAATTATTCTATAACATCTTAAGATTATTGTGTGAAAGTTTGAAGTGCATTAGAGTAAAATTGACAAAGACACAAAGGATTAAGTATCTACCTCTCCAACCGGATTTCACGCTGTAAAAATCTTCACAAATCTTTAAACGCGTTTTTCTCACACTTGCCTTTTTTACGGTCGGTGTCCACTGTAGATTCGTATCTACTGCACCGATTCTTTTCAAATTTGGTTTTTTTGTTTCTTTACTTTATTCACGAGGTAATGACGTCGAGTTTTTTTTTTTTTAATTTTGTCATATTTTAAAACAACAAAGTTTTCAAGTTTTTTTTATGAAAAATCGGCGTTTTGACTTCAAAGCGCTTTAAAAAATTAAAAAAAAAAAAAAAAAAATTCGACGTTGTTACCTGCGAAACTTTATTAGCTGATGAAATCAATTTGGTTTTTTGATTTTAGTTGATCCAGTAATGAGTTCTGAGGGACACCGCAATAAAACTTTTTTAAGAGACGTCCGCGAAGATTCGCTGCCACCAACTCATTTCTTCATAAAAATCAATGAAAATTTCACACAATATTCTTTAAATATGACTTTATAATGAAGTAATTTTAAAATTTTGAATAAATCAACTGTGTCGACAAAAAAAATTTCGAAAAATATGCTTGTTTTACACCGAATTAACCATACTACCCCTTAAAATAAACGAATTAATGAAATCTAGCAAAATAAAATGAAGTAAAGGAAAAAAAAAATTATTAAAAGAAAAAAATATGTATAAACAAAATAATATAAAATAAAGTAGCTTACAATAAAACTAAAATTTAAATCAAAATAAGCAAAGCAGTAAACAAGAGCAAAATAGAATTAAGCGTAGCACAAAAAATAAAATTGAAATAAAAATAAAATAAACTTAATTAAAATGAAACTAAAAATAAAAACAAAGGAATTAATAAAATCAAGCAAAATAGAAGTAAGCACAGGAGAACAAAATAAAAAAGGAGTAAAAATAAAAAATATGACTTCAATTGTCTCAAAACGTTTTCCACGGAGCGGCAACTTGAGCTTGGGAAACAGGAAAAAGTCACATGGAACCATATCAGGCGAATACGGTGCTTGCGGAACGATATTAACATTATTTTTGTTCAAATAACCGCGAACTAGACGTGATGTGTGAGCTGGTGCATTATCGTGATGCAAGAACCATGACTTGTTGTCCCACAATTCCTTCCTTTTAAGACGAATGTTCTCGCGCAAACGCTTTAAAACGTCTAAATAATATTCAGCGTTAACCGATTTTGCGATTTGTGCGATTTTCAAGCACAATTTCCTTTACTTTTCCGATGTTTTCGTCGTTTACTGATGTTGTTGGACGACGTTCATGAGGCAAGTTTTCAACCGATGTACGGCCCTCTTTGAACGATTTGTACCACTGGAAAACACGTGCACGCGATAGAGCAGAGTCCCCATAGGTTGTCTGCAACATTTTTAAGGCGTCTGAAGCCGAAATTTTGTTGGAATAACAAAATTTCAAACAAATTCTTTGTTCAACTTGAATTTCCATCGTTAAATTCGAAGAACACACTCGAGCTTGACTGGTTTACAGTAGCACAGAAAACAAACTATGTGGCATATCACGCTGAAATTTGCCATGTAAGCTTATAACAGTCCTACCATCCAACAAAAAATTTATTTTTGCCATATGTCATCCGCGGACCGTTTTATTGATAACGTCTTGTTCATATTTGAGTAGAAGGTAAGTAACTGAAAAGAATTGCGTGCTCTGCAACCAGCACTCGAACAACAAAAAGAACCCAGCACTTTTGAGGTTCTCACGAATACATGGGTGCTTACGGGAATATTCACGAGACACTAAACTATTCAGTGATGATAGATTCATGGTGACAAATTTTTTAGAGCTGTACTATCTAGCAGACCGTTATTCGGCATGCGAATTTGGCAGACATGCTGACGTCATTCGTTTTGTATTTCACTAAGCTAAAGCTAAATTTTGTAAAACACAAAACGAATGACGTAGAATCCAAAAGTTCCCCTCAAACCATTTTTTTGCACTATACCTAACGAGCAAACCTGGTATCTATCATCCTTGGATAGATTTACTTGGTTTGGCCATTAGCTATGGTGAAGAACAAAGTTGTGCGAGGAACTTCGGCTGCCGACAGCCTTCTGACGTCCACTCATTTCACACGTATACACACACTCGTCCAATCAGTCGTTGTTCATACAGCAACGAAGTGACAGGAGCGTACCTGTGTTGATTTTTTTTCGTATTTCACCAACACAATTTCAGTTGTCTTTGTAAATATATCCCCTGTTTCGTCAGCCTATCAGCTAAGTCTGTTAAATTCACTGAGAGTCGATTAACGGTCTGATATTCGCCAGACCTCTATTGGCCAAATGGTCGCCTGGTTCGTTGTGCTGCTTAAAGATAGGAGTTTGAGAGATCAAGCATAGTCCGTTGAGAAAATTTTCTGTGTGAATGTGCCACACTTCGAGCAGGCGCTTCATATTTAGAGTGAAGAATTTCTTCTGGGTATTACTTTGATTGAATTCGCAAAATTATCTGATTTGTGTCAAAGATAGGACTAAGTAATCTCTCCTGAGCACTGCAATGGATGCGAATGGCTAACGAGTGAATCCTTTTTTAAGAGAAGTCTACCTAAGAAATTAAAACTAAATAAATTTATATAATAAAAAAATTAATTAATAAAAATTAGTAAAATGCCATTAAGAGTAGGAAAAATATAAATAAATTAAAAAATAAAAGAAATACTATAAAATAAGTAAACAAAATAAAATAAATTGAAGATAAAACTAAAAACAATAATTAAAATAAACAAATTAATAAAATTAAGCAACATAAAATTTTTTGATTATTGAAAATATACACATATCTACTCGTATGCGTGTATGCGTTTCTCAGTTTTCTCGAACTTTCGTAGATCCATAGTTATGTAAATGTTGTTGTTTTGAGTGATAAGCACAATTCAGCTCAATCTATTTTTTATTGGCCTGCGCAAGCAGCCCTTAAGACTGTGAATTTAAGATTTGTTGAAGCGTTACTCCTCCTATTTTATTATTTTTGTTTTATTATTTTCATAAACATTTTTTTATTTTCATTTTTTATTTTTTTATTTTTTTTTTCATACAATATTTGAGTTCCCATATGGCACCCAAGCTTTAGGTACTAGATATACATATAAGCATATGTATATGTGCATATGTTTTACGCCACGGCTCATCAATTTGGCTAAATATGCATAAAGTTTAATGGACTCAGTGGAAAAATAAATAAAGCAAAACTTTATTATTCTGAAATCCAAAAATTATTGCATAATAAAAAGTAAATTTCAGAAAGAAAAAAATATCATATCAAAACTAAATTTTTTTATGATTTTATGCACGAACGTGAAATCAAAACTAACTGTAAATTGTCTTCATTTTCACTAAAAGAACTAGAAAAAATTTAGCGAAAACGAAATTTTTATCGCCTTAGAAATCGAAACTCCCAAATGTCGAATCAAATTCGCGCTATTAAATTGGCATAAACACATACACACATACATACATACATACTTTCATAGTTACAAACGCATAAAAGAAGAAAAATTTCACGCACAATAATTTTTCGTTCGATTTGATTGTCGTTCTAATATTTTTGGCATCAATTTTAGAGCGCCAGCAGCTGGCTGGGCTGCAATTCTTCTTCATTGCTCGTCTGTCTGACTGACTGGCTGACTGACTGGCTGCTTATGTGATCGCTGTTTGTCTGCTTGGCTGCACTGAGTTCAGCTTTTCAAAATTTTTCATATTTTTGTTTCTGTTTTTTGGCTGACATCCCATGTAAACAGGAAACATTTTTCGTCTGCATTTGCATGCAGTCAACTGTCAAATTGTGTTTATGTGCCAAAGCAAAAAAAAAAGAAGAAAATAAACGAAAACAACAACAAACGTGCTGTAAACACTTTGACCTGCTTCACTTTTGGGCGAATTTAACATTTTATGTATGTAATTGAGATGGAAAGGAATGGGAGAGGGTACTTTTGTTGCTTGGTTTTCTCAACTAATAAAAACTTAAAAACAAAAAACAAAAAAGTTCAAAGTTATAAAATGTTTTCCTTTAGCCACATTAACAAAAAAAAAAACCAAAAAAAAATGCTAAGTGGCAAATTTTATTAGAGAAAAAATTTCTAGAGAAATTATTTTATTTTATTTTAATTGTTTATTTTATTTATCTCTTTATTTATTTTATTAAAAACCAATTTTATTTAATCTAAGCAAAATCTTCCTTATTCTTTCTTAGCATACAAAACCCGTTAAATCAGTTGCATTAAAAACCCGCTACAGCGCACAAATTTCCCTCTTATATTTTATACCAGTTGTGCCAGTGGGATATTTTATACTGAAACGGTTTGTGTCATCGCTAAATAAGCTCGAGCTGTAGTACTGGCTATGCAAATTACGCCGTCAGGTGGTGCAAATTAGAGCTGCCAGCGCGCAGTAAACAAATGGTGGTTGGTGGAAAAAGAAAGTGGGATGTTTTGGAATAAAATTTTATAATTTTATTTTATTTTCTTTATTTTATTTTGATTTATTCTTTTATTTGTTTTAATTATTTTACCTTACATTCAAATTAATTTTATTTTCTTAAATTTTAATGTTTTTTCTTGTTTTACTCCGTTAAATGCTTCTTTCTTACTTTATTATATTATTTTTTTATATTTTTATTTGATTTAATTAAGTTGCGTAACTACCTTTTGGAATTCACGGAGTGAACGTAGGTTCGAATGTCGGTGAAACAACAAACATTTTTTTCTAATAGCGGTCGCCCCTCGACAGGCATTGGCAAACCTCCGAGTGTATTTCTGCCATGAAAAAGCTCCTCATAAAAAATATCTGCCGTTCGGAGTCGGCTTGAAACTGTAGGTCCCTCCATTTGTGGAACAACATCAAGACGCACACCACAAATAGGAGGAGGAGCTCGGCCAAACACCCGAAAAGGGTGTACGCGCCAATTATATATCACTACATATTATAAAACAAAGTCGCTTTTTCTGTCCCTATGTCCCCTTATACGCTTAAATCTTTAAAACTACGCAACGGATTTTGATGCGGTTTTTTTTTAAAGCTAGATTGATTGAAGAGGAAGGTTTACATCTATATAATGTGAAGAAATATATAAAGGGGGCGTGGCAATCGGTCAAAATGTGGCAAAAAAACATAATTTTTTTGTTTTCACGGCCATAAATCATAAACGAATGAACCAATTAAAATGAAACTTTCTTGAAGTTTAACTTTGAAATATTTACTTTCGTTCTGCATAAAAAAAAATAATTGATTTATTTGTTATTTAACCAAAATTGTTTAAACAAAAGCAGCTCTTTTTCCAAAAAAGCTGTTTGTGTGTGTGTTCGCTGTCAACCGAATGAAGCAACAGGCGTTAAGCGAGAATCTCACCACACCTCATTAATGTTGAATTACATCGTATGGTGACGTATGTATGTATGTATTTACGAATCGCTCGCATTATTTCATTTCGGACATATGTACATATGTATCTATGTATGTACTGAATTCCATGTAATTATATGTACATACATACAATTTTACAGCGAAATAAAACGCTATTTTCAGGTTCTATATTAGTAAATCGCACATAATTAAAATACAGTTTTTGAATAGTTTTTATTGATTCGGAGCGCGTTTAGTTTGCTATCAATTCCATACAATAACATTTTTTGTCATTTACTTTTTACGACAACTAATAGCTTATTTTCGAAGCGATTTCAACAAATGGGTACAACATTAATCCTTATCCAATTAAATACCTTAAATACATTGTTGTTTTCATATAGATCTATGTATATGGCTCTTTACAGCATATAATTAAAAACAATATTTTTCAAGATATTACAACAGTAATTAGTAATTGAGATCTACCGGAAAAATTGCGTTAGCTGTTGCGTCATCCGGCATTGCCAGCTACTCTTTTGGAAAGAGTCTTTTGGAAAGAGGCCGAACCACACACTCTACAATGAAGCACCCGCTGAAAATCGCCACCGATGATGATAACAGCGTCTGTAGTGTTTCTAGACAGAGCAATACAGGAAAATTGATGCGTGACTGCTCATTAATAGTCTGGGGCGAAGCTACCATGTCAAACAAGACGTCTGTGGAAGCACTGGATAGGACAATGCGCGATTTGCGCAACAAAAATACACCTATGGGTGGATGTACAATTCTGTTCTCAGGAGATTTCCGTCAAATCCTACCAGTTGTGACTCGAGGAACACGTGCTGACGAAATAAATGCTTCGCTAAAAAGATCCCACCTTTAGTCGTATGTCAATAAATTAGAGCTTAAAACTAATATGAGGATTTCGTCATCTTCACGTGAGAACAGGCTATTTCCAGAGATGCTGCTAAAAGTTGGCAATGGAGAATTAACACAAAGTGAGGGAAGGATTAACCTAGAAAACCTTTGTGTTTTGATAGACAACATCCAAGAGTTAGTCAACAATGTCTATCCTGACATTGATAACATAAGTTGTAAGACAATATCTTGGTTTAAAGAAAGAGCTATTCTGTCACCAACCAACGAATAAGTAGATAAAGTAAATAACTTGATTATTTCAAAGATTGATGCGCCGACGAAAATATACTACTCGGTCGATACTGTTCTCGATTTGGAAGAAGCTGTTCAATTTCCTACAGAATTTCTAAATTCTTTGAACCCGTCTGGACTCCCTCCTCACAAAATGGAGCTGAAAATAGGTTGTCCTGTTATTTTATTAAGAAACCTAAGTCCACCTAAACTTTGCAATGGCACGCGTTTGATGGTAAAATCACAGAAAACTTTCATAATAGAGTGCACAATACTCACAGGATGTGGTACCGGAGAAGATGTATTGATTCCCCGAATCCCTCTGATACCATCGGATCTACCATTCCAATTTAAACGCTTACAATTTCCGGTAAAGACATCTTTTGCAATGACCATTAATAAATCTCAGGGTCAAACCTTCAACGTTGCAGGCTTAGATTTGAGTGTTGACTGTTTTTCACATGGCCAACTGTATGTCGCTCTTTCAAGAGTAACCTCTAGAGAAAACATGTTTGTATTGTCTAATGACAAGAAGGCTATGGACGTTGTATATAAAGACATTCTGTAATATAGTAATTGTTGTAAAAATAAAATAAATACATATGTAAAAATGCAAAAAGTTAATATGCAAAAATGTAGGGTATGAATTTAGATATCCCAAAGATAGCAGGAAATCTTCATGCTATAAAGAAAGGGGAATTGTTTTACTCCAAATTTAACGCGTGCGGGCCACGGGCAATAATGAATAAGCCAAAACTACTGGATCGATTTTAATCATTTTTTCAGTGAGTGACATAGGGTATATATTTTATACCCGTGCGAAGCTGGGCGGGTTGCTAGTATTATATAATTAAGTTATCTTAAGTTTAAATTAATTTTATTTTCTTAAATTTTAATGTTTTATTATGCTTTATTTCATTAAATCTTAGATTGAAATAATTAAAGTTTCTTTCTTACTTTTTTCTATTTCATTATATTTAATTTTCTATTATTCTGATTTATTTCATATACCTCATTTTAGTTTGCTTGATTTATTTTAGTTGTATATTGATTTTATTTTACTATTATATTAAAATGAAATAAAATCTTCTTAAATTTAATTTAGTATATTGAAATTTTGTTGAATTTTTCATATTTTAATTCATTTTGTATCTCAGTTTTTCCTTTTTAATCTCAGTTTATTTTATTTGATCTTTGTTCATTTAATTAAACATATTTTTTAATTACAGTTTTATTGCGTTATTTTATTTAATTCTTTGTTTATTTAATTTAATAAAAAAAATGTATTCTTATTTGTTTTTCAAATTTTAATTTTTATTTCCTTTTTATACTTTAATTCTTATGTGTTTTAATTATTTTTTTATTTTTAATAATTATTTATTTATTTCATTTTTAATAATTATTTAATTAATTAATTTATTTTATTATTAATAATTATTTAATGTATTTATTTTATTTTTAATAACTATTTAATTAATTAATTTATTTTTTAGTTTTTCCTCATGTTCTAAAATTGAATTAAATCAAAGAGTTTTTTTCTATTTTTACTTTATTTTTTTTTATTTTTTAGTTAGTTAAATACTTCTACTTTATTATATTTAATTTTCCATTAGTTTGGTTTATTTATTTTTTATTTGGTTCATCTTCTGAAATTAAATTTAATTTATTGTCATTTTAGTTCATTTTTTTTAATCTTCCTTTGATATTTCGTTTTTAATTTTAAGCGATTTGTTTTATTTAGTTTCACTTTAATAGTTTTTTACTACTCTACTTTTTTATTACTTTACTATTTAGTTTTTAATGTAATTCACAATTTTTAATATATTATTTTTGAATTCTTTGAGTACTTTTATTTATTTATTTATTAGGTATTTAAATTTTTATTGTGTCAATATTTTGTCTTAAATTTAATTTAATTTATTTGAATATAGTTAAATTTTTTATTTAAACGGCTTTTTTAATTCTTACTTGCTCTTCTATTTTATCGTATTTTATTTTGTTTTATTTTATTTATTTTTTTAATTTATTATATTTCATTTTACATTATTTTGTTTGATTTTTATATTATTTAATTTTAATTTGTTCTATTTTTTTCAATTACTTATCTTCTTAAATTTTATTAAATAAATTTTTTTTAAATTTTTTTGTTCTATATATTTTACTTTTTTATTTAATTCAGTTGAATATCTTTTTAATTTCAATATTATTTTATTTATATTATATTTCGTTTTTAATTTTTATGCGAATTTATTTTATTTTTTTACTTCCACTATCAAAAATGTGTGTGTGTACATTTATTTTAAAAGCAAATAATATATATCAAAACATTATGGAAAATGTTTTTTTTTTATCAAATCCCCTTTGTTCTCTTGCAGAATCAGAAGGCGAACTTACCCGTAAGCACAAAACTCTGCCATGGAGTCCACTGTACTGTGTCCTGCAGCAAGACGAGCAATCATTTACGGCATATTGCAGTGAGGAGATATCGGTAAGAAAAACAATTTACTTAAAATTATTACTAAAAACTAATTAATCTAAAAATTATATTAAAATATAGGAGTTTTAGATATATTTCTAAATATAACAATTTGTAATTCAAAGTTAAAAAAAGTTAATATAGTAAAATCAATAAAAGCTGACTTATGTAGTAAAAATTTCCTTATAAATAAGATTTTATAAAAATTATATAAATTTATACAAATAAGCGCCCCAGCTTACTAATTACCGCTATTAATGCTTAACTAATATCAGAATATTGCTATATTTCTCTTTTTCTCTCTCTCTCTCTTCCTGCTCTCACACTTGAAACAACTTACTAAAAATTCACCACGCACCTCACTTAAATTCACCATTAATTGCTGCAAATCCACATCTCACAAACAAAAATAAACAAAACAAACTAAACAAACACTAAAAAAATTAAAATAAACGTAGATATTCCCGGCTACACCTAAAAAAGAGGTGGGTAATACTTAAAGGTAGAAATTAGTTGGAGCTAGAAGCAAGCGATTTTTCATTTAAATTTTAAGTTATTATTATTGTTGTTGGTGTTGTTAGTGTTATTATAGTTATTATTACTATTATTAGAGTTACGAAGCCATTTAATTTTTGTTTTCTTAATTTTTATACTCATTTTGTTAAAAAAAAGTTTTTAACTGCCACTTTCACCTTTCGAGGTTAAGCTTTAGCAGAGATTTTTAGTTCAATATTACAAGGCTCTCTATTCTTATTACACTCACGTTGTACAGCATGCAGATGTGTGCCCAACATCAGACCGTTAAACGGCTCTCAGCGATTTTGCAGGAACCCGCTGATTGGCTGAAGCAACTGGTGTCATGAGAGCGGTTGGTTTTTATAAAAGTGAGTGTTGGTGATATACGAAAAAAACCCAAACGAAACCCAGCTACGCTCATGTAACTTCGTTGTTCTCTGAACAATGACTGATTCGACGAGTGTGTGAATACGTGTGAAATTAGTAGGCAGAATTCTGCAGCGAAGTACCCGGTGAAGTGGCTGCAGAAGTTACTCTCACTATTTTACTTCGGATGGCCAAACCTGGCAGTCTATCATCCTTGATTAAACCTTCTTCATTTTTCTGCATGAATTATGCTCTTACAATCCCTCGTTACGTTGTTCATTACGCATCCTGCTCTTTTGATTACTTCGGTTGAACAACGTGTGACTATTATCTTAGTCAATTCGTCAGTGCTCTCGCGGTCATTATTTTATATTAGGGTTGCCAAGCATTCAGAAAAGGAAGAGGTTATGTAGATCAGTAGACTTAGAAAGGGATACATTAAGATCCTCGTGAAATATATTTTCATAGGCACCTAGAGGAAAATGAAATTCTCTTCGCTTACATTGAAGCTTCTGTAGATTTTTTGGAAAAAATTCTTGTCTATTAGTTCTACTTGTGGTACACATTTGGGTGTTTTTCACATCTGCATGTTTTACGAGGCCTCCGAATGACAAATGGTTTTTTATGAGGACCTTTTTTATGGCATAAATACACTCGGAGGTTTGTCATTGTTTGCAGAGAAGCGACCGCTATTAGAACAAAAATTGTCTATCATTTGGTGTGTCGTGCCTGGGTTTCAGATCAGATCATATAATCTGATAATTTGGCTACTTCTGATATCTCAGCCTCGTGATTTACATGCAATCGGGGGAGAAAGCTTCCTCTTAAAATCCATTCTACCCCCTCCGAACTCAGAAATTTAATTTTTCATTTATAATTTATTATTATTTAATTTTATATTTATCAGGTTTTAACTTTTTCTCTTTTGTAAGTCTTTTTTTATAATTCCGATCATTTTCATATTTCAAGTATTCAAGTCGCTAAATTTTTTGAATAAAATTTGCCTGTATTTGCCCGAATTTGACCATTTTTTATTTATGTACTCACAGTTGACAGACGTCCTCTTCAATGAGTACCCACGCGTACGGCTGGATCGTGTGCGTCGACCCGCAAAAGCTTTGTGGGACGGTCCGCCGACGTTGCGTGAGGAACCAGAGGACTCAGATACATGTCCCATGGATATAGCGATGAATACGACGCTCTACAGTGAATTAGGTAAGTGAGAATTCGAGTTTTGTAGTAGTTTCAACTTATTTCTTTTTTATATATTTTTTAAAGATATTTGTGGGATTTTCGATTTTTAAAAAAATTTTTTTTAAATATATTTTGAAATATTGATATATATTTTTATTGAAATATTCGATTTTATTGAAATTCGTGGATGTGCATGGGTTGAAAACAAAAGAAATGAGCCCACGAAAAATCTGTACGGGAGACAAATTTTCAAATTCGCGAAAGCAGAGTTGCTAGAAAATTATATAACGCCTTCAATCTCATCAACTAATTCATAGAGATTTTATTGAATATTTTTGCATGTTAAAGTGAAGCTTGGCATTGCCAGCTTTGATGATACACCTAACAAATTAGTTTTCTAGCGAAACTAGTTTTCGAGACTAGTAGTGATCGTCTCAGTTGTAAATTTTATAAGACAAATTTTACTTTGTGGAGCAGTAGAGAGATTGCGGTTTAGTGCTTTAATTCAACCGATTCCCAACTTTGGTATTTACGTGCTGGCGTAAGTCTCAAAGGATTTTGCGTCAATTCATCACAATCTTTTTGCGGATGAATGAAGTTCCCGTTTTTCGAATAAAAAAGGAATTAATTAACTTTCAATACCTCTGCACTGTTTACAAAGGTCTATAGAACATTCGTTTTAAAGCATTTAACCCCTTGACTGCTACTTGAGCGGGCCTTTATGACTCGCTTTTGAAAAGGTTTTAGAAAAGTCCTCAAAAATGCAATTAGTGGGTTATGCTATACACAAATTTTATATAAAATTTTAAGTTGACAATTTTCTTAAGGGATACTGAAGACGTGTAGAACATTTTAAACCTCTAATTGCCTTTTTTAAGCACTTTCACATAGTTATTTTCAGCACTTATTTTAATTATAAAAATCAATTTCAATCAATTGCAAGTTGTTTTCAAATAAAAGATATCCTAATGGGTTGATGAGCTTTCTAATGCCTTCAAATGTGGTTCAAGTGCTATACGAAAAACTGCCGATCAAAACAAAAGTGTCAATAAAATGTTGGAATTACGATTAACCACAGAAACAAATATAATACACACAAACTAAAAGCAGCAACAAACACAACCGGCATAGCGAAAGCAACAAATGAAATAATTCACCGCTTCCGCTCTCACTCTCAACGCACACACAAACGTGCATACACAAATACCGAGTGTTCCATTGCCAATGCGTACTCTTCTCACTAACTTCACGAATACACACACACACACATACATATTTGTGTTTTCTTTCGATGCAATGTTGCAGCAACATGTTGCTGAATTATGAAATGTATCAAAAGTGTTGCTCGCCGCGTAGCTGGAATTTTAAAAAGTGTGGGGGATTTTGTAAACAAATTTCTTTGAGTTTTTTTTTACCTATTTGACTTTGGTTAGGTTTTGCTTAGAATTTTATTTTAGAATGAACTCTATTCTGCCTTTAGTGACTCGCTAAATATTTCATGATTTTTTTTTGCTTCCTAGTATAAATTTATTTTGAATTTCGAAATAAATTTTTGACAGTCCTTCTATGCTCGTATCCACGCCTAGTTTTTGCTCATTTTAAATGTGCTTTATTTCATTTTAAAAATCTTCTTATACATTTTCCTTTCCCTCCCTTTATTTGCCACTAAATTTTTGTAAACCTGCACCTACTGCTTTGTGCAGTGCAATTTTTTATTGAAATTTTTTTCCGATTTCTGTTGTTGGCTTCACCGTCACGCATGCACGCGCATTCAGCACAATACGAGCTATTCCACATTCCCTCTGCACATCGGCCGCACCGATTCAATCAAAAGATCCACACAATGTTGCTTCTGACTGGCTATTTGCCTACTATCCGCTTGCACCCAGCCGTTTTTTCGCCTTGTCGATTAGCTGTCTCAATTGTCATTTATAGTTGTTGTAGGTGTTGCATTTTTTGACGTGTCTGTTCATTTTGACTGCCATTTTTGCTTAATTGTTGCTGTGTGCTAGAAAGCGTTTATATTTGATGGTATGGAATGTCAAGTGTGATTTCTCTTTAATTCTTAGCGGATGGTCTTTAGAAATTTTAATTACAAAATGTGCGCAGACTTGATGTAATATTGAGTTTTTTAACCTTAGTCATTAGAAATGGCTTAACTTTTGGTTTCAACAATTTAAAGAATTATTGTTTAAAAAATGAGAGCTGATTCTGAGGCTTATGAGGGCTAAAAAGTATTATTGTAAATCTTTAGTTTTTTATTGAAAAATTTTAAAAATGAAAATTTTATTTTTGGAAGTGGGATTATCAATTATAAACAGGGTTTTCATGTAATAGTATATTAATTTTCAGTGAAATAGTAAATTTAAGAAATATATATTGCAAATTTGTTTTTGTTTTGTAGAAAAATATTCGCAATTATCAGTAAAATATTTTTTAAGTGAAATTTTTGTTTTTGAATGTTTTTTCGTAAATATTAGAAAAATAGTTTTCAGTGAAATATTTTTCTTTTTAATTTTTTTTCGTAAATATCAGTAAAAACATATTTTCATGAAAACTTTATTTTTGGAAGTTAGATTGTCCGTTAATAATATTTGTTTTCAGGTAATAGTACATATTTTAATTTTCGGGAAAATTGTATATTTAAGAAATATAAATTGCAAATAATTGATAAAAAAATTAATTAAAAAAAAAAATATGTATTACGTGAAAATATTATTTATCACTGACAATTTATCGTGCACAAATAAAATTTTGACTGAAAAGTTTTCGTAAAATTAGTATAAAAAATTTTACTGAAAAATGTTCGTAATATTAGTCAAAAACTTTTCACTGAAAAATTTTCGTAATATTAGTAAAAAAATTTTCGAGATATTATTATTTCTATGAAAATTTTATTTTGTCAGTGATAAATAATATTTGTATGTAATACATTTTTTTTTGTTTGTAAGAAAAAGAGGTTTAATTAATTTTTTATAATTTTTAGCAAAAATAATTATTTATATTTTTTGCGACTTTTTATTTGTGCAAAATTTTTTCTTACATTTTTGTTCACTGAAAAATTTTCGTAAAATTAGTAAATAAATTTTACTCAACAATTTTCGTAATATTAGTCAACAAATTTTCGTGATATTATTATTTCTATGAAAATTTTATTTTGTCAGTGATAAATAATATTTGTATGTAATACAAATTTTTGTATGAAGAAAAGTTGTTTAATTAATTTTTTATAAATTTTTATATTTTTTGTGACTTTTTATTTGTGCAAAAATTTTTCTTACATTTTTGTTCACTGAAAAATTTGCATAAAATTAGTACAAAAAAATTATTATATTATTATCTTCAGCTAACTTTTTTGTATTATTTTTATTTAAATAAATTGAAGTGAGAAAATTTAATTTTTGCCAGATGAATTGTCAGTGTAAATAATATTTGCATGTAATAAAAATTTTGATATGAAAAAAGTTGTTTAATTAATTTTTTTTATAAATTATTTGCATTAAAAAATATTTTCTGTGACTTTTCATGTGTGCAAAATTTTTTTCTTGCATTTTTTTATTTCTCTGGCTTGCTAAAATGGTTTTAAGTAAAAATTACTTTTTTTTTAATTTTTGAAATATATTTTAGCGAAGAACTATTTTCAGTAGAATTTTTGCTATTATCTTTAGCTACAATAATATTTTTTATTATTTTTAGTTAAATAGATTGAATTGAGAAAATTTAATTTTTACCAGATGAACTGTAAAAAACTATTCTTTGAAACTTTTTACTTGTGGAACAATTTTTTATCACTTTTTTGTTTTATTTTTCATTCTTTCTAAAAGGATTTTCAGTAAAAACTACTTTTTTAGTGAAATATATTTATTCAAAAATATTTTTTTGCGAAATTGTGCAAAATTTTTAGTGTAAAATTTATTTTCTAACCATTTTGTTTTCTTTCTCAGGCTTTCTAAAATCGATTTTAGTAAAAACTAATTTTTTTATCGAAATATTTAAAAAAATTCGTTTAGTGAAAAATTATTTTCAGTACAATTTTTGCTTTATCTTTAGCTAAAGTAAATTTTTTTAATTATTTTTTGTCAAAAAAAATTCTCAAACTTTTTTTTTCTGATTCTTTTTCTTTTCTTCTGTTTTTGGGAAAAATATTATTCGGCCATCTTAATTTAGCCGCAGTTTCTATTAACGGACGGTTCGAACATAGAATTCTATTCGTACTGTACTTAGTACAAAACTCCCATTACTCTATTTAGTTGTATCAAAATAGCGCTTTACTGCTACTTGAGGAGTGCCAGACTGGCATTTCCATCATTTCACCTACCTAATTTAGTTGAGCAACGTTCATTTAGAATTAAGGCAAATATAAAAAAAGGAATTAAAGTTCTCAAAAAATAAAGAAGAAATTTGATTCGATTGCAAACCACAGCCAGTCTCTCATTATTTTGCTCTTCGGGGGCTAAGGTTACGTATCGATTCTTTGCATCCGCCATAAAAAAGCTTACTGCCCAAATGTTTTTTAGTACTCCGGCTAAAGCTATGCAAAACGGTTTATAGTATTAATTAAAGCTGATGAGTTACTGAAGAATTTTTCAAGAATGAAAAACGTTAAAAAAGTATTTGGTTGTTAGTACAGTCTAATCTTGGTAATTCGGACACTTGATAATTCGGACAGCGCGGTAATCCGGACACCACGTATTCATGTACCTCTAAAATTCGGACACTTCTTTATTTTCCAGTGAATATGCTGAAATAAAAAGGAATTCCGTTATTTCTTATTTTATTTTATAAAGGGGACTCCCCTGCTAACTACTTTGCGTGAATAGTGCGTTTAAGTGCTCGTCAGCCTCCTAGTTCATATTCATAAGCATATTTGCGTAACGCGTAGTTCAGTAGCTAATTTCAAACATTAACTCCATAATTTCTTTAACTGTGGGCTGTATAAATTTAACTATGGCACCAGCAGCTAAGAAAAAACATACGTTTTTAACGATAGACCAGAAAAAAGAAGTTCTTAAGAAACTAAGTGAAGGACAGTCAATTCGACAGCTAGCTGCGCAATACAATGTAGGTAAATCTACAATTTCGGACATAAAATCAAGTGGATTAAAGATTGATAGGTAAAAAACGAAAACATTTTGTAAGAAGAGTTTACACTCCTTTGATTATATTTTGCAGTTACATTGCTAGAACATAATATGGCCTTGGAAAGCGTAAAACTATGTGACCTGCGGAGTTTGAAAAGATGGAAGACCACTTGTATAAATGGTTTGTAAACGCAAGACGAAACAATGCACCGATTTCCTCGGAAATCATCAAAGAAAGGGCAAACAATTCTGTTCCCAAATTTACGGACAAAGTGTGGAATTTGTGGCTAGTAATGGTTGGTTTAGTAATTTTCGCTCCCGATATGGAATTAAATTCTTAAAAATATCTGGCGAAAAACTTTCCAATGATTCTACTGCTGTGCAACCCTTTATTGAAAAATTGCGAAAGAAAATTGCAGAAATGGGCATTACGTATGATCAGATTTATAATGCAGATGAGACTGCTTTGTTTTGGAGAAAACTTCCAGAAAAAACCCTTGCATTGCATAATGAAAAATCCGCACCCGGGCGCAAAATTGGAAAAGAAAGAGTAACACTTCTAGTTTGCTGTAATTCCCCCGGAGAACATAAACTTCCATTGTTCATGATAGGGAAAGCCAAAAACCCCAGAGCGTTTAAAAAAGTAAACCTTCCGCTTGGGTACTCCTATACCAAAAGAGTAAATCTTTAAAAATTGGTTTGAAAACTCATTCGTTAAAGAAGTAAAGCGTTACTTAAAGGAAAAGAATTTACCAGCCAAAGCCATTTTACTGCTAGACAATGCAACTTGCCATCCCCAATCACTGTCGGATGTCGATAAGGACATATATGTTATGTTTTTGCCACCAAACTGCACGGCTCTTATACAGCCAATGGACCAAAATGCTATCCGAATTTTAAAGACAAACTATCGGAAGAGTTTTTTGTCTCTACTTTCGTCCAGCCCAACGAGCAATCTCCCGGAATCTTTAAAAAACTTTAAATTAAAAGATGTGGCTTTTTTATCGTCTAATGCTTGGAAAAATGTGGATGAACGCGTGCTCAGAAAATGTTTTAACAAAATTCTTTATGACGAAGAATGGGACTCAGATGATGATTTGTCTCTTGCGATGCTACGGCCCAGCAGCTCAACTAAAATAATTGATCTTCTTGTTGAAATATCCCCTGATGTATATAATGATAACGAGATTACTGAGTGGTTGAATGACGACACTAATTGCGATATCAACGAGATTGAGGAAGAAGATAACGAGAACAGCAGTCTTGACGAAAATGAAAGTCAAGATCCTAAAATTTCGCACTCTCAAGCTATTGTCGCATTTGATAGTTATATTAAATATGCAGAGGAACAGAAATTTTCATCCGGAGACATTTTAAAACTTGTGAGTCTCAGAAATATTGCCTTCAGAAAGAGAAATGAAACAAAATTGCGGCAAACGAATATATTGAATTATTTTACGGCCGAATAAAAACTAATATATGTACATATAACTCATTGAATATTAATCAATTTAAGATTAAATAAAAGTTTTTTTCATTTAATTACTGATCTACTGATTTCTATTAAATTTTTTACCCACTCGATAATCCGGAAAATTCGATATTTCGGACAACCTCTGCTATTTAATTGTCCGAATTATCGAGATTATACTGTATTTGGAAATAGTGAATAAAATTTATTGTTTAGACATTTTTTTAAATTGATGACTTTGTGAAACTTTTTAAGTGAAAACTAAAAAAATTCATACTACTGATTATCATTATTTTCCGGTCTTTTTCCAAAGCCGTTTTTAAGATTAAATAAAATTTAATTATTTTTTGTTGGTGTTTCTTTCTTTCTACAAAAGTGTTTCAAATATTTTAATTTATTATAATATGTACATATTCCTTTTTCTCTCGATTTCACGCTGTCCTAATTTTCTATAGACATTACTTTTTATTCATCAGCTTTGGCTGCTGAATTTTTTAAATTTTCCCCACTTCTTTCGGGATCAGGCCTTCAAAAATCTTCATTTGATTTTTCCGCTTAATTTAACTTTTAAAACATAAACCTAATCCACTGTGCCAGTTAAAAACGAAGTAGCCATAGAATCCCGATGATCACTCATACGCAACGGAGTGCACACAAACACACATAAAAAATATTGTTTGCGATTTCGATGATATTCAAGTAGCCACGAAAACTACAATAAAACAAAATAAAACTGCCAAAAGGAAAAACGCTAATCAAAATCAGAATAAAATACAAAAAAAAAAAACGAAAAAAAACAAAAAACGCGTTGAAAACGCAACGTTGCATTGCAATGCACAGCACTAACAACAAGCACAGCATAAGAATGCAGGAACAACTACACGAAGGGGCTAAGGTGCGAGTATTGCTAGCGAAAAAAGTAGAAAAAGGCCAACAAAAGCAGCTAAATAAAAACAAAAGCAAGCAAGTACTTTTTTCCAAATTTTTTGTTTTGAATGAATTTCATTGCCGCTGCGTTGCGTTCGCTGACGCAAGCCTATACGAACGCTTTGGAAAATACGAAACACCAACACTTTCGCACACACACACACACACAGTTGCCCACAGTTGCCCAATTGTATGAGAATACTTGGATGGACGTTGAGAACACTTGACGCGCACACAGCCACTCTCGGCCATAACGCGACGCACCGCCAAGTGCAGTTCACATTCAGTTTCCGGCGGTGTTGGCCAAAATGACGGAAAACGTTTCGGTGTAGTTTTTACGTAGCGGTGTTTTTTCATGTTTCGTGTTTTTTGTTGTTAATTGTTTGATGTTCGCTGTATGTAAATATTTTTTATGCGCCTTCATATGTTTGCGTGTGTGCGTGTGTGAGTTTATGAGCATAGATATGGGCGAATGCGCATGCGAGTGAAGTCAAATAAACAAATAACTTAACCAGCAGCGGCAATGGCATGTCAGTCAACTTGACAATCAGTCAGTCAGTGATACGGAGGAGCCAGTTGGCCGGTTGCGCTCGCTCGGTTGGTTGCAAATATTCTTTTGGCAAAATTTTTATGACTTTCCTGATTTTCTGCGCGCTGGCGGTTGTTAAAAAGTTTTAATTTTGGATTTTCGAAAATCCTTGTATGTATGAGTGTGTAGAGTTTCATATGCAAAGCGAATGACCCGGACGCGTTGCGATTGACGACGATCGCTGGTGAGGTTTTGTGTGCTTCTCATTGTGAAGTTACAGATTTTATGAGCGCGAATTTGAGGTAAATAAAAGTTTTGATGCAAAAAAAAAAACAAAAACAAGGGAACCAAAAATAAGTAAAACAAAACACATAAAATAAAAATAATTAACAAAAACCAAAAAAACCAGGAATTCAAAAGTAGAGAAAAGAAAAACAAAAACATTTACAAAACAAAGCAGCCAAGAAATGCAGCTGTGTTTAAGCGCGAAAAACGTCAACATTTTTAATACAATAGCGCGAAGTGGCTTTTTGGTGTTTATAATTTTTTTAATAGCTCGCTTTTAATACTGAAAAAGCGTAAAAAGTGGTGAATGGCTGGATTTTAATAAAAAAAATTTTGAATAAATAATAAATTAAATAAAAAACAATGTTAATAAAAAAAATTAAAAAAATGTTAATAAAAATAAAATAAAAAATAAAAAATTCATAACAATAAAACAAACAAAAAATTTAATAAAAATAAAATAAAATAAAAATATAACAAAAAACAAGTTTTAAAAAATTTAAAAAAATTTAGTAATAATAAATAAAAAAATTGAATTGAGAAAAAAATTTGTTTTTATAAAAATAAAATTCAAAAAAAATTTAATAAAAATAAAATTAAAAAAGAAATGCAATAAAAAAAATTAAAAAAAAGTAATAGTAATAATAATAATAAAGCAAAATTTAATAAAATAAAAAAAAAAATTTATGAAAATAAAGATAAAAATTTAAATGTAAATAAAAGTAAAGACAAAAATTCAAATGAAAATTAATATTAAAAAAAAATGAGAAACATAAATAAGAATGTAATAGTAAAAGAGTCATATTTAGGTTGGTTTCTTTTAAAACCAAAATTGAAAAAAATTATAAAAATGAAATGAAAAAAAATTGTAAAAAAATAAAAAATTTAATAAAATAAAATAAGAAATTTAATAAAAATAAAATTAAAAAAAAAATTATAAAAATAAAGACAAAAATTAAAATGAAAATTAATATTAAAAAAATGAGAAACATAAATAAAAATGTAGAAGCAAAAGAGGCATATTTAAGTATCCTTAGGTTGGTTTCTTTCAAAAATTCTTTGAAACAAAGACCGTTCCTATATTTTTGAACTGATTTCTGTTTTATTAGAAAGGGTAAATCCATCAATTAATTGTAAAATCTAACTTCATCTAACTTCACTCAAATTGCTGCCTGGGCTAGTTCTGCAATTGCTCTTCCTATCAGCATAATTTTCCAGAACCATACTGGCAACTTTTAGCTCGGTCTTATAAAGATGGAGAGAGGAAGAAGAAGAGAAGAATAGCGTAAGAGCCTGCATCGCTTCTAGTTTATGCGTAGAACTCCGATACCTAATTAAACGTCACAAAAATGCTAATGGGGTTAACGTAATAATAATAATAATAACCGGCATATAGACCATCCATCAGGTGGCTTCTGAGTTCATCGGTGCGGGTTTAGCGCTCACCAGATGCAACAATTTTGTTTTCTAGCATAACTGATGGCTTGAAAAATGTAGCAGTTCTTAGTTTTGTCGACCAAAACCGACATACGGTTGTAGTGCCAAGTAAGTCTTCAATATTTCGAAACGCTGCTCAAACGTAAAGTGAGCCATTTCGTGCCGTGGAGAGATGACGCTGAGTTTTTGTCATTTTTATTAGCGCTCAAAAGCTTTCAGTGTGAAAGTAACATGAGATTCAAAAAGAAACCTGCGTTTGGCACACACTTCTCTTTTTGGTTTTGAAATAAAAATTACTACACATTTTTTTTAGAATATTAATATCATTAAAAAAATTAAAATTCTGATGGCCAGTCCAAACATTTTTTGTTTAGTAAAAGATATAAAAAATATTAAAAAAATATATTGAAAAATAATAATAATAATAAAAAAAATTCAAATAATATTTATTTATATTTAATAATTCTGAAAAATTGCTGTTATTACTTATAACAAAAGGCAATGACGGGTAAAACAAATTAAAAAACAAATACAAAAAATAATTATAATAGTTTAAAATAAAAAAATATAAAATTTAAAAGTACAATAAACATAAAAAACTACAAAAATTGTCCGGAATTATTTTTTAATACCCAAAAATTATAATTTCAAAATTTTAGCGAAATCGCAAGATATCGGCCCAAAAATTTCCAATTTCGTAAAAAACATAATTCTTAAAAATAGCAAAAAATTTTAAATTTGTTTGAATTTAAAATGTGTTTTTAAAATATCTTGAAATAATTATAATAAAAATTAAAATAATAACTTATAATAAAAAAAATTATCTGGCACTCCTTTAATATCTAAAAATTATAATTTTAAAATTTTAACAAATATTAGAATGATTAAAGAAATGGATTATTGGCTAAAGACACCAGACAATGAATGAATGAAAAAATATTGAAAAAGGATAAAAAACTCCATTTTAATAAAAACTGAAAAAGCATAGGTAAAAAATTTTCGAGTTAATAGGATATATAATAATTGCTATAAAAAAATAATTTACAAAAATAAGTAATAATAATAATAATATAAGCAGACATTTATTAAAAAAAAAACAGTCTAAAAATTATAATTTTAAAAAATTTTCGAGTTAATAGGATATATAATAATTGCTATAAAAAAATAATTTACAAAAATAAGTAATAATAATAATAATATAAGCAGACATTTATTAAAAAAAAAACAGTCTAAAAATTATAATTTTAAAATTTATTAAAAATCAAAATTACCAAAAAATTAAAAACTTTAAATCGATTATTGAAAAAACCTCAAAAAATGAAGTGAAAAAAGTGGCAAAAAAACAAGTGAAAATCAGAAGGGACCAAGTGACAGAAGAGCCCTTGGGGAAACGGCTTCTACAATAAGACTTCCCATTCATAGTCTTTTTAAACGGCCTTTTGGCCTGTTGTCGCGCTTTGTCATGCTGGAAAGTTATACGCTCGTGTCTAGACCCATGCTATGACATCGTTATTCCTTCTTAAAAATAATCATTTGTTGATGGTGTAATTGGTTAGCTCCGGCAAGCTCGTAGTAGTTTACTCACTTCTGGTCTCAGCTCGGATTTCACAAATAATTAAATCTTTTAGGGGCTGTCATTAGTGGATTCAATCCTCTCTGCCTAGCCACCTATCGATGCAGAAACATTTCTTTGCGGCGTTCAAGAAGCATTTTTGACATATAAAGGCGTGTTTTGAAGTCGAGAGATTTCAACTCAGTTGGCAGCCTGTTTCCTTGCTTTTTTTTAAGTCAGAATATATTCAGGCGCTTTGGAATTGCTGCTTGTATCACTTCCAACTTTTCTGCGAGATGTCTTTACGTTTGAGATGCATCATCACTGAGGAGCAGCTATAAATTCTTATTGTTCCTATCTGTTTTCCTCTGGAAGTCCGTTTCCTATCTTCGACTCCACAACTACCAACTCTTAAACCATCGAACCCAGAACTAAGTGAGCAATGGCGAATATGCTCGCCCTAAACTCCCGATAACATTGGATGACTTTCGACATCACTTTTTCCGAATTGAAAAGGAATAGGATGATAGCCTTCATTCGCTGCCATCAGAGGTTTTCGGTGATGAGAAAATTTTAAAAACCAGTTTAAGGGTTCCTCTTCTTAAAGTTTTAGTAGTTTTTAATAAACTTTGAAATTACAAATTTAAAAACGGAAATAAAAGAAATTTCTATAAAAAACTTAATAAAATTGGATTTGAAGTAACCAGAAAAAAGGTTTGGGCTTTCTGAATACTCAGACTCAGTAGTCTCCTACTTGTATAGGTGCCTTAAAGTGTAGAGAAAGCATGAGTAGGCTAAGAATAGAGTACACAGTTGCTTGGTTGGTTGGTTAGGGTGGTGAATCATCCAAAATCCATGTAGCGCTTCCGCACCATTTTGTTGCTACATCCTCGTTACCAACTTCTTTAACAATTATTTACAGCGAAACTTTATCCAGTCTGTGCGGTTTAGGCCTTTAGGCTGTTGACATTTAAGCCCGACAGTTGTTCGAGACTCTCGAACAGCGGTTTGCCCAGGGATAACATTCTGTCCTTCCATAGGGCAGGATATTCACAGAGGAAATGGAAGATTGCACACAATTGCTGGTTTCGTCATCTTTCTTCAAACTTCTCAGACATATTTTTAACACTTAGAAAACTCTTTTTTGACTAGAGGTTATACTTTGGCTATTATCAGCGTGTTTGACTCGAAAATACGTCACCTTAATGTTGTCGTCGCCTTAATCGATGGTAGCTAGGGTGGGTTTGAGATTTTCAAACTACTTCTCTTCTTGGGCTATTCGGAAATCAGGCGTCTGAACTGCGTCGATAGTCTTCGCAGCTTGTAGATCTCTTCGCGGGGTACTTTGTTTCAACTGTGGTTACCCAGCACCCAAATTGTGAACTTGATTTGAGTCTATAGAATTTCTGCAATACTTCATTCCATTCCAATCAATCTGAGTTAGCATTTCGCTACTTCTCTTCTTGGATTATTTGGGAAGCAGGCGCCTGAACTGCGTCAATAGTCTTCGGAGCTTGTGGGTCTTTTCCGACTCCGAATGACAAGTGGTTTCCTGAAATTGGTTTTTTGAGGAGCTTTTTTATTTCAGAAATACGATCGGAGACTTACCATTGCCAGCCGAGGGGCTAGCGCTACTAGAAAAAAAACTTTTTCCATCATTTGATGTGTCATACCCGGAGATTCGAGCCTGTGCACTTCCAAATTGTAGTCGCGCACTAATCCATTCGGCTAAGGCGGCCGAACGTATGTAGGTCTTTAATGAGCTCAAGTCTCTTTTAAGGCTTCCGTGATATGATTTTAACCAAGTTTTCGGCTAGTTCTTTACACTAAACAGCTCAGTATCCCGGTACACACTTAAGCTCAAGTTTACAACATCGACGATCCACTGTATACATCTTGTTTGGGGGATGAGGATAGTAGAGAACATTTTTTCTGCCATTGTACGAACTTAGATGGTATATTTTTGGTTGGGATGTATTGAGATTGGATGATCTGTATTCTCTTTCCCTCGACAAACTGCTGGAATTCTTCAAAATACTTGGGAAGTTTGCATAAGAGGAATTAATTTCTTCGCCACCTGTCTCTTCCTTTCCTTTAAACCCTCTCTCTAGACCTTTCGCACAATGAGCGATATTGCCTGAGCAAAATTTTCGGCCATCCACAATTCCATACCAAATTCAAGTTTATTCAACTGCTCAACAAATCCCAGCTTAATTCCAAATATGTTGCAAAATAGTTCTTTGGTTTTTTGGTTTCATCTCATCTCACTTAGCAAATTGTGAGGTTATGTTAGGTTATACTGGCTGGCCGAAGCCACATAGAAACCATTTTCGTCCATAGCGATACCAGATTAGAGTACTTTTTTTAGCGAAAATATGCAGTACTCAAGATGCGCGTAGGAGTCACTCAATCCCCAGTTCAGGGAGACATTTTAGTGTTTCAAAATTGAGAGCACTCTCTCTCTCTCGAGAGAGACCAGAATAGCAGCATAGGAGATGCTCCAGGCTTGCTTTTGTGCGCGGCTCATTACATTTCCTGCAAGCAACGTGATTTTGGGGTTAGGCCAATAAATTGTGAACTTCAAAGAAAAAAATGAAACTCTTTTCTGCAACTTCTATTAAAATAAATTCTGAAATAAGGTTTATGAAGGTGTAGCAGCTTAAATGTTGCATTGCAGCGCATAATTTCTGGGCTTGGCTGCTCGAAGGTGCTAAGTCGCCTTAAGTTGTTTTTTTTTTCAAAAATCCACAAAACTCATTACTAGAGGGCCAATTGCATATTTACACAACAGTTCGAAGTTAGTAAAATAAAATTCTTTGAGTGACCACAAAAATATTTGTGCCACCAACAGCGCGCCATTTTCGGACTCATTCAACCGTTTTACCTACAAACACAGATGCGCATATATAAAAGTACATACGAACACGTACAGTGGGGCGTATAATGAGCGGAAATCAGTGCCCAAAATGAAATAAAAAAAATCTGAAACATCAAAAAAAAAAAAAATCGTTTAACACAAAAACAAAAAATTACAACAGTCAATTGGCAATTTGTTGTGGTCGTTGCGCTTTTTGTCGCTCACAGTGCGTGCGCTTGTATGTATGTATACGCGCTAATGTAAGCGGAAATCGAGAATTTAAAACAACAACAACAACAACAATGAAAGCACACTGAAGGAAATATTAATGAGCACAGTAAAAACACCACTAACTGCAACAACAACAAACGCCAGTACGCAGAAAAAAAGAAGAAGACCAAACGAAGCGCAGAATTCTTGAGCAAAACAATGCAAAGCATTTAACTGCATTTTTTAACGTTTTTGTTTTTCCCTTTACCAACTTTTTTTTGTGCTTGAGCAGCAGTAAGCGTAGAAAAAAGTGCGAGAAGAGAACGAAGTTAAGTGCAGTAAAGCAAAGAAACAAAAACACAAAAACAAAAAAAAAAAACACGCACACACACACAAAATCAGTGGCAGCTAGAAAAGTGTGTGCAAAAAAAGTAAACCATAAAAAATTTGCAAAAAAAGTGACAGTTGTGACGGGTGAAGCAAGCAAATGGCTGTAAAGCAAGCGTTTTTGAATAAGAACAACTACTTTAGTAACAACAACAACAACAACAACATCAACAGCAGCAGCTTTTGCATGCTAACTGCACTTTGTCGCATTGGCAGTTAATTTGCTTTGGCACGACAGCGTAGCAATCGAGTGCAAAGTAGCAGCAATAGCAACAACAACAACAGCAACGTCAACACTAATAACAGCGCGTCGAAAAATTCTCCCATTTCCCCCTTCCCCATAATTATTAACCCTACAGGGCGTGTCGCCACGCCCAGCTGACCATTTTCCAAACCGCTGAGTAGCAACGATCGCGCGGCGGTAAAGCTTCGCTTGTCAGGTTAGGCCCATAAGTGCATACACAACAACAACACTTTATTGCCTACTCTTTTGTAACTCGCCAAAACTCAACACAACCAGCGGTACTTCCAAGTGCGTCGCTTGTCGACGTCACCGCCACCGCCGTCGCCACCATCAGCTCAACCTCAACTGTCATTAGTTGACGTTTTAATTGCGGCTTCGATTTTCTGATTTGCAATTTGCATTTAAACTCAGCAACACAATAGCCACAAACACAAAGAAGAAGAAAAAAAAATCACAATAACAACAACAACAAATAAGTGCAACAATAGCACTACTGGCAAAAGCAAAATTGTTTGTGCGCGCACGAAAGCGAAACGAAGTGATAAACAAAGAAAAGTGTAAAAATTACAGTTTTTCTGGTGCTGGCGCTGGTGCGGATGCTGGTGCTACCGTTGGCTGCAGTTCGTCAGCTAGCAATGCACCTGTAGTACTACCAAGTTCTTGCTTCTTTTTCATTTGTATTGGTAAGTATGAGAATTTAACTTTTTTTAACACTTTATTAGCTATTTTGCTTGGGAATCTGTACTCAAAGTTGACGTGCAAAATGACAAATTATTCTAATAGAATTATCGAATGCTGATGACAGTGTTGGGAAACGTTTTTTTTCGCTTTTGTTTTTGCGCTTTGCTTAGTTGCAAAACGTAATATTTCACATATTGGGATGCAACGAATAATGGGAAATGTTGGTTGGTTGAGTCATCGCCTGTAAACTAACGGCGTAATTTAATTTCAACTTAATGTCAGTTATTTCACATGAGTTTCTGGAAGAAAGCAGTGGGAAAATATCGCCGACCGGGCTCCAAAACGCATTTGATGGTGGGAAATGCTCACTGGTCCAACCTGTCCGAGACCAATGGTTCACTGCCGTCTTTAGCGATGGCTCAAGGTTAAAGTATAGTGGGATTGAGTCACATTGTAGAGGGTGCGCCATTTTTTATGTCGGTATAAAAATATTGAATAACTTTGAAAAAAAAAAAACTGATTTGTATAAGTGAGGTATTTTTATTTGGTTTGCTTATTTACAATTTATTAGCAATCACAAACTGCGATCTTTTTTTCGGCGTTTGTCATCACCTTGTCAAGCATTTCGGGTTTTATAGTTACGAATGTTTGCCTTAAGATAGTCAATAGTCTGCTGCTTGTTGGCGTAAACCTTACTTTTCTGATAATGCCACAAAAAGAAGTCCGGGGGTGATCGATGTCGCCTCTTTTTGACACTAGACGTTCCGGGAATTTTTGTTCCAGAAATTCAATTGTTGCATTCGCAGTATGTCATGACGCACCGTCTTGTTGAAACCAGTAACCGTCTAAACCTTTCTCACGCATTTTCGGGCAGACATAATGAGCCAACATCCATCGATATCGGTTTCCATCGGCCGTTTCGTTTTCTCGGTAAAAATATGGCCCAATGATGGTTTTGGCGCAAATGTCGGCCCAAACAGTTACTTTTTCCGGCATTGTTGTTGGCATTTTCACATTTCTCTCCCGCAACTGCAACAGTGTGACATAACGCAAAAATTACTGTCTAAAATTCTTTCCAAAGGGTGCATTCTTGTGTTCTATCATTCTTGAAATTAAATTAAATTTATTCTTATTTTCAATTATAAATCAGCATTAAAAATAAAAATAAAAAAATATTCAATTATGACCTAACATTGGAAATTGTAATTTAATTTAACTGTAAGATTAAAATTAAACATAAGAATTAAACATTAAAAATTAGCAATAAAAATAATAAATAAAAATTAAAAAACTAAAGCATAAAATTAAAAATCAAAAACTAAATATTAAAAGCAAAAAATTGAAAGTTAACATAAAAATTAAGAATTTTAAGTAAAAAAATCAAAATTAAATACTCAAAACCCACCACAAAAACTAAAAAATTTTAACTTTAAACATTCTAAAACTTAAAACATAAAATTTTAAACTGAATACAAAAATAAATACGATTTTAAATTTTGAAAATTAAAAGTATTAAAAATTTTAAATTTTAAAATTTCAAAATTAAATATTAAAAATTTTAAATTTTCAAGTTTCAAAATTAAATATTAAAATTCTAAAATTAAAAATTAATAACTGGAAATTAAATAAAGAAAAACCCAAAAAAATTCGAGTCTGCTTATGAGGCCGTCAAAAATTTCAGTAAAACGCAATCGTCAAAACACTAATGAAAAGATCAGCCACAATAAAAATGCAAACAAAAAAATATCCAAGAACAACTATACAAACGTTCATATAGACGCACACAACGCAAACAATCGCCGCATTGATTACTCTGAAGAAAACAGTTAAAAGCATTTTTCAGCGCATTTGCTCATCGCTAGACAATTTGGCTCTAAACAGCCGCTTCGACTGTGCCGAGTCAACACAGTTGGCGGTAAATAGAAGCTTTGTTTAATGGACACACTTTAATAAACGTGGTTTATGTTTGCAACATTTTTTGTTTTTGTGTTTGTTTCTTTGAAGAAAAATGTTGCTATTTAATACCTTTAATTGTTGGTAAATAAGCAGGGAAGAAAATAAAACCAAGCCATAAACCAAGTGCCAGCTTTAAGTGACCATGAAGGCACTGAGTGATGGAAAGAAGTCAGCGGCTTCAATGTTGAGTGGATGAGACTTGTCAAAATGTGTTGCCAGAAAAAAGGTGACCGAACTTTGGAAAGAAAAGGAAAGAAAAGCAGTTCATAGGAAAGCTGAAGAAACTAGAGTTTAGCTAACTATGATATTACAGCGACACCAAGCTTTGTGAGATCGGGAGCTTTGGCATCATTCTGAGATGCCTTTTTCTATAAAAAGAAAACAAAATTCTTCCAAGTCAAAGGATTGATGTTATTTAGTTGCTTCGAGAGGAAAGTTGCTCTTAGAAGCCTTTGGAAAGAAGCAAATTGGAACTAGTTTTTCGAGTGTAAATGACAGTCTGCTTAGATACACAAAACCACTGCCCGCGTGATGGTAACATCCTGCGACACTTGTAAAGATTTTCTCACCATTTTTGGTGTTCTTGAATGAATTAAGGGCCAGAGTAGTAACTTGGCTGTTACAGAATATACAAATACTTTTATTTTTAACTTTCCGTAGTATGAACTTCAGCTTCTTTAATACAACTTTATTTTTGGATTTTCATCCAAGTGACTTATTGCAAATCCTCATAAATTAGAAACAGAACTCAGCTAGTAGATCTCTTAAAGTTTAGCTCTTAGATTAGATTAGATTAGATTTGTGAATGGTTGGCCAACCCAAGCACCATTGTACTACACCTGGATAGATTTCAGTGGAAGGAATAGAGAGGCAGGATAGATACGGTATAGATGGTAAGACTGAAAAATTGGAATCGTTTGGATTCATTAAGGAATCTTAAGAAATCCAGAAAAGGAAGAGTATGAACTTTATCTATACTCAGTACATCGCACGCCAAAATCCTAAGTTTGATGTTGGAAAACGCCGGACAGCTACAGAGAAAATGATCTGCAGTGTCGTCATTCTCAAGACAGGATAGGCAAATCGGGCTGTCTACGACTCCCATGGCAGCCATATGCTGACCACAGGCGTTGTTCTCTGTGATTACACCTACCAGTATTCTCAGGTCCTTTCTGCTGAGTTTTAGGCTTGGCTACTCTGCACGAGTTCAGCCCAGACCAACGCTCTCTATAGGCAGACCTCATGAGCTCGTCAATCCATAGTTGAATCGATGCAAAATTGACACCTAGAAAGGGTTCAGGGCCTAGTGGTATAGTTACAGAGCCTTCAATAGTTAGTTTAACAGCCAACTTGTTCCCTATAATACCACAATGTCAAGGCACCCAACATCATACTTCCTACCGAAGCTAACGACAGGCACCCGATTGGCATAGGGAACAATGTGCACCGCTCCGACAACTAATGGTATATCTTCATTTCCCCAGACTCCGTTTAACTTGAGCCTGTACGCCGCCTTCATCACTTCTTTTCGAATTTGAAGGTCTAGAAGTTGCAAGTTCAGAATGGCATTAAGGGGATCACCAGATGTCGTACTCATGGCACCTGTGATACCCAAGCACACACTTCTCTATAGCCTGTTTAGGGGCTTTACTCTGGAATTAACCATTGTAGCCTTCCACCACGCTACAGAGGCGTATGTATAATGGTTCTAATCAGGGTGAGGTACAACCAGTGTACTATAGCCGGTCTTAGACTCCATGTCTTGCCAAAGGCTTCCTTACGCTGCCAGAAGATTTTTAGTGTTCGAGAGACCTTCTGCTCAATGTGCTTCTTCCAGGTAAGCTTACTATCTAGGATTACTCCTAAATATTTAACCGCAGAAGACAGTTGCAGTGTTACCCCTTTCGATGTGGGTGGTAACAAGCCTTCCATATTGCGTTTTCTTGTGACAAGCACTAAGGTACTTTTTATAGGATTCACCGAAAGACCATACACTTCGCACCAATGCTCAATCTTATTTAGAGCTACCAGCATTTTTTTGCATATAACTTCAAGTGACCGTCCTGAGATTAATACGCATACATCGTCTACGTAGGCTTGGATGTGTCCAATTTCCTGCAGATGATTAAGAAGAGAGTCCACAATAAACCACCAAAGTAGGGGTGGCCCACCGCCTTGTGGGCAACTCTTCTAAACCTCAACCTTGACTCTTTCATCGCTTTCTCTATCCATGGTAAGCAGTCTTTTGGATAGCATCGAGTGAATCCATCTGACAATTATTTCTTCTACTCCATAACTTCTGATAGAAGGGCACATAGGGTCAAAGATAGCATTGTCAAAAGCTCTTTCAATGTCCACAAACACACCAAGAGTGTACTCTCTTGTTTCCATCCCGTTTTCGATTATGCAGACGCACTCGTGCAGGGCCGATTCGCAAGATGTCCCACTTTGGCATGCTGTCTGACATTGGGAGGGTTTCGACTTAGCTCCCTAGTCCTAATGTGTTTCTCCACCATACGTTCCAGACCTTACTTAGCTCTTACTTCGCAATAAATAATAATTTAATTTTTGATGATTTAATTTTAAAATGTTTGTATTTATTTATTAAATTTTTAACTTGTAAATTGTATTTATTATTAATTTAAATTTAAAATTTTATTATCTAATTTTTAAATGTTAATATTTCGCGAGTGAAATTTTTTAATCGTTTATTTTTTATTTTTTATACTTTTTACTCTGAGTTTAATTTGTAATTTTTAACCTTTTTTTCAATTTTTAATTATTAATATGTAATTTGCAATACTTACATTTTAATATTTAATATTTCAAATAATAATAGGACTATGAATAAGTTCGTGCGGTTTTACAACAGATGGCGTAACTTGATTATTATTCCATCGATCCACATTTCCAAACATTCATTGGAGAGCTACTGTCGTAAGGCACAAACGTCAGTATAAGTTTTTTATTTGAAGCGTAAACAACAATATTTTTACCACACTTGAAAATGTCGAATTTCGTGCCAAATAATGTGTTTTTGCGGGGAATTCTTCTTCATTATTTTATTTTAATATGAAGAAAAAAGCAGCCGAAAGTCATCGTATCTTGGTGGAAGTTTATGGTGAGCATGCTCTATCTGAGCGAACGTGCCAGAAGTGGTTTGCACGCTTTAAAAGTGGTGATTTTGGCTTGGAAGACGAAGAACGCGAGGGTGCGCCGCCAAAGTTCATGGATACCGAATTGGAGGAATTGCTCGATCAAGATCCGGCTCAAACGCAAGAAGAGGTTGCAAAAACTTTGGGAGTTGATCAATCAACCATTTCCAAACGTTTAAAAGCCATGGGAATGATCCGAAAGGTAGGCCATTGGGTGCCGTATGAATTGAAGCCAAGAGACGTTGAACGCCGTTTTATGGCATGCGAACAACTGCTTCAACGGCACAAAAGAAAGGGTTTTTTGCATCGAATTGTGACTGGCGATGAAAAGTGGGTCCATTACGACAATCCAAAACGTCGGGCAACGTATGGATACCCTGGCCATGCTTCAACATCGACGTCGGCGCAGAATATTCATGGCCTGAAGGTTATGCTGTGTATCTGGTGGGACCAGCTGGGTGTTGTGTATTATGAGCTACTGAAACCGAATGAAACGATTACGGGGGATGTCTACCGACGACAATTGATGCGTTTGAGCCGAGCACTGCGAGAAAAACGGCCGCAATACGCCGATAGACACGACAAAGTTATTTTGCAACATGACAATGCTCGGCCACATGTTGCACAAGTGGTCAAAACATACTTAGAAACGCTCAAATGGGATGTCCTACCCCACCCGCCGTATAGTCCAGACCTTGCGCCATCCGATTACTATCTCTTCCGATCGATGCAACATGGCCTGGCTGACCAGCACTTCCGTAATTACGATGAAGTCAAAAAATGGATCGATTCGTGGATTGCGGCAAAACCGACCGAATTTTTCACAAAGGGAATCCGTGAATTGCCAGAAAGATGGGAAAAAGTAGTAGTAAGCGATGGACAATATTTTGAATATTAAATTTGTAACCATTTTACGTCAATAAAGTTTCAAATTTCGAAAAAAACCGCACGAACTTATTCATAGTCCTATTATATTTAATTTTGAATTCTTAAATTTTTAATTTTAAGCTTTTAACTTTAAAATTTTTCCAATTTTTTCATTCTAATTTTTAATACTAAACTTTAATTTCTTAACTTTTGTTTGAAATTTTTAGCTTAAAATTTTATTTCATATATTTAATTTTTAAAATTTTTAATCTATTGTTTCGTATAATTTGTAGTTTTGAACTTTTAAATTTTATTTTTTAAATTTTAATTTTTAAATTCAAAATTTTTAGACCTTCAATTTATAGAATTTGTATTTCTTAATTTTTAAATTTTAATATTTCAATCTTATTTTTTAATTTTATAATGTTTAGTCGTTCAATTTGCCTAATTTTTAAATTTTAATATTTAAATTTCATATTTTTCGTTCTTTAATTTTTAATTTTATTTTATTTTTTTTATTTAATTTTTCAACTAGTTCTTAATTTTTGATTTAAAAATTGTATTTTATATTTTTTAGCCTTTGTAATTTTCAATGTAAATTTTTCAATTTTAAAATTTTAAATTTTTTTTGGTTTTAAATTTTAAAAATTTTTGTTTCAACCTTATTTTGCTTTATTTGGTTTTTATTTTAGTTTTTATTTGATTGTATTGTATTTTATTTTATTTTATTTTTGTTATTTTATTTTTTATTTTATTTTATTTCATTTCATTTCATGCCCTTCTCAGCGCAAACATTTCAAGGAACATTCAATTGAACCCAATTCATAAGTTCAAATTAATAATAAATTAATGCAATACACTTCATGATCTCTTTACTATTGCGCTTGCACGCTGCAGTTTCAACGCAAATGTGTTTGCCAGCAGAAACTTGCATTTTTTCACAAGCCTGCATTCACATGCATTATTATTTTATTTTAAAAATTTGTTCACACACATTCCTGCATACACCACACACATAAGCACACATACATGTGTAATTTAGTTTTGAATTTTTTCATTTTTCAAATTAATTGCCCGCTTGCTGGCTTTTTATGGATGCCTTCGTATGTAAATTTTTTTCAATTTATGCAAATTAATTTCAGTCGAGCGTAAATTACAAACGGCAAAGTAGTGCGCTGGCAAACGCATATTTTTAAATGCATTTATTTATTCAAATTCATATATCATACACATTCGTACATATGTATGTATGTGTGTATGCCGTACGCCACTTGCCTTGCCTAGCGTCGTCGTCTGGCCGGGTGTCTCCTAGATTACGAGCGTCAGATCGCCGGCAGCGAACGGGTTTTGTATTTTCTACTTCTCGCTATGACACTATTTTTCTATTTTACCAGTACTTGTTGTTTTTGTTTTTGTTGTGTACGAGTGTTAATCAAAAAAGCGGCTTAGAAGTGTTTCAAGGTTGACGTAAAAATAAAATCAAAAATGTATTAAAAATAGCAGCAAATGGAAATTGAAATAGGTTGAGTTTGGGGGCTATCCAAGGGGGAGTTTACGAGTAGTTTTTTAGCTTTTAAGATGAAAGTTAGAGGGGGAAATATTCGGAGTGAAGTAATTAAAACTAATTACACGAAATGTAACACTTTGCAATGATTAATGGATGTTTAACAAAATAAAAGGATCTGAAGCGAAAGTATTATTTTTTCTCATTTATTGGAAGGCATTAATATGTGAGCATTTTTTAGTACTTTTGCTTTGAATTTGGTATTTTGCAAAATTTTTTTCTTTTAATGTTATGGGCAAAAATATTAAAATAAAAAAGTGATGAAATTTGATTTTTAAAGAAAAAGGAAATTTTAAATCGAAAGTTTAAAAATTTAATTTTAGAAAAAAGAAATTAAGAACGACTTTGTATATGTATGTGCAAATACATTTTAATTAACAGAAATTTAAATGATAAGATTTTATTTTAATAAAAAAAAATTTAAATACTTTATGCCAACATATTTTGAATTTATTAAAAAAAAATTGGAAACGTTTTAAAATTAATATCCTTGCATTTGTAATGCAAAAAAAAAAAAAAAAAATTGCAAAAATTTGGCTCGAATTTTTGATGAAAAGTTTGACAATTTATCCTGTAATTAAACAACCTCAATATTTTAGAGGCAAACTTATTTTGGAATTTATTAAAAATATTTTAAAAGTTGTCAAATTTCTACTTTTGCGGTTTTCTAATACCAAAGATAAAACAATTTATATGGGAAAATATAGAATAAATAAAAATAAAATAATTTTATTCTAAAAAAAATTAAATTTTATACTAAAAAATAAAATAAAAATGTTTGTACTAAATTAATTTCTTTTTCGTTTTACAATGACGACTTCACACAAAATACTTAAATTAAAATTTTATTTTGGTTTTAGTCGAGCTGTAATTTTATAAAAAAAAAAAAATAAAAGTAATTTTTTTTTTTAAATTTCTATACTAATAAAAATTAGTTTTACCGTAAACAAAATATTCTTATAAAATAGTTTTATTCCTATAGAATAATTAGTTTTTTACAGTCAAGCTAAAATTTTATTTTTTTTGTAGTAGAATTTTTAATAAAATTACAGCTTGACTAAAAAAAATAAAATTTTAATTTAAGTATTTTGTGCCAAATCGTCATTGTAAAACACAGTAAAGTAATAATGACAATGACTTTATTATTTTGCAAAATATTTGCTTTGTGCAGACAGAAAGTCTTCGCTTGAACTAATTTTTAAAGCTCTTCTGCCACTCAGAAAAGGTTGCCTCCAACGCGAGTCGTTTAAAGGCTTCAACAGCTGCTTCAGGCGTTGAAAAAGTTGACTTCTTTTAGATGTTCAGGAAGTTCAGGAACAAAATGAAATAGTTAGGTGCCCAATTACAAAGTGCTGTAAGGCGAATGACCCATTGATTCTACCTTTTGAGTGCTCAAAAACTCTCTTATGAGAGCCAAAATGAGAGCATTGACTTGGTGACGGATGATTCGTTTTTGGCAATAGGTTCTCCTTAATTCTCTGAAAGCTGCTAGTAATCAAATGACTGTGATGATTCCGATATGGCCAAATTTTCTGAAAAAATAGGCGACTATTTTCTTTGAGTCGCTTCTTCCGCGAACAACTTTTTTGAACTGAGCTTGTTTTGAAACACTCATACTCTCGATTACTGGTTTATTTGCAGCAAAGATGCTTAGATTCAAGATTTTTTGCCTGTTACGATGGCAGATGAGCTTTGAGCCAACGCGGCTGAAATTGTTCAAATCTTGGACAAAGATTGCACAAATCTTCTTGATGACCAAATGTTCATGAAACATTGAATGTATGCTGGTCCCACTAATGCTCAAAAATGCCTCTATCTCGCGATATGTTACGTGAGGATCTTGCATTCTCGATTGACGCATAGCATTGATTGCATTCGGTAGAACAACCGTTTTTGGTCGGCCTTCATGAAATTCATCTTGCAAGGCGCAATGGCCATGTTGGAACACGTTGTATCAGCTTTTCGCAGTGGCCATGTGGTGCCTCATCGCTAAAAGTCGAAGTAGGTAGATCAATGGACTTCTGTCTCAATAATTCACTTTGAAAATCGTACTAAATCATCGCACGAAAATTTTCACGGGTTAATTCGGGAAAAAAGAATAAATGAAGTTCGTAAGTGAAAACGTTATACATATGTAAGTTTGAGCTAAAAAATATCAAACTTTTCGATAAAAATATCGAAATATAGGTCTTCAAATGTAGTGCTGCAAATATTCCGGAATTTATCAAAGCATCAAAATGCTTCATAGGTGTACTGAACATTTTTTGCTTGAAATTTAAGGGTAAAAGATGTTTATAAAATATTTTTCGGTGCTAATAAAAATGGTAAAAATAATTTGTTTTTTTCAAATAGTAATATAAAATTAGTAAGCATATTTTTTTTTTAATTTAAGAAATTTAAAAATTCAAATTAAGATGACAAAATTTTTTCGAAAAAACTCCAAAAAAAATTTAAATACAAAAATTTCGTGTTATACATAAATAAATAATAAAAAATATGGTAAAAATAATAAATTGCAAAAATATTTTTTTTATTCAGTAGTAATTTAAAATTATAATGCATATTTTTTGTTTAAGGAATCAAAAACTTTAAATTAAAAAAAGTTAAAAAAAAAATGATTTTTAATCACTAAAATTTTGTATGATACTTAAACTAAAAAAAAAATTTCTAAATTCTTTAAATCATGATTATATTTTTAAACTTCCTGCAATTCAATAGGAATTTTCGCTTTAAGTATTTAAAAGCGTAGAAATCTTAATGTTGCATTACCGATATTTAATTAAATTTGGTGAATATTTAATTGAAAATTTTTCTCTTGTAAGTTATGGTATTCAGTATATTTTTCATTTTCTACCATAACTACATGTATTTTATTAGTGTAATGCAGCCAAGCTATTATTTGCGTGTGCTGCATAGACTTTAATCAAATTCTAAAAATATCATTCAAAATTTGTATATGAATTTTTATTATTTATTTATTTTCTTCGCGCTTTACTATTCTTGTTTGAGCGAGAATTTATGAGAGTAGCACGAAATTTGAAAATTATAAGTTTTTAATGTACCACAATATTATAAATTTGATCATTTACTTTTTAAATTTTTATTTTTTATTTTTTTTTAATGTATTGTAAAAAAAATTTTAACTTTTTTTATTTTTTTATTTATTTTATTTTTTTTTATTTTTTAAATTTTTTTTTCTATTTTCATATTTTCTTATTTCTAGCTTCTGTTTGTTATAGTGAATATTTTACATGCCAAGTCTCAAAAGTACGTGAAAATTATAAGTTTTTAATTTACCACAATATTATAAATTTGATTATTTTTAATTTTATTTATGTTTATTTTTTTTGTTTTTTTTTTACATATTTTTTATCGTTGTTATAGTAAATATTTAACACACCAAGTATCAAAAGTACACTTTAAAAATGACCCTAAAATGCATTAAAGCGTAAAAAAGTTTAGGGGTTATCAAAACGTGTTAGAAAAATTTACATATTTGAACAGGCAGCAGACATGCAAAGACTTGTGCGTACATATATACACGCAGCTACATACATTCAGAAATATTAAAATTAAAAAAAAATATTTTATCATGACAGTTTTCCTTAACTACAAGGTGGCACAAAATTAATCATCCAATTTTGCTTTTGAACAACTTTTTTACTAAATAAAGAAGAAAAAAATATTTTTTGACCTTTACGCGAAAGAAAAAATACGTTATCATTAACGTAGTGACAGTTTTCCTTAACTAGAAGGTGGCACAAAATTAATCATCCCATTTTGCTTTTGAATAACTTTTCTTCTAAATAAAAAAAAAATATTTTGAGTGATAGAAATCTTTATTTTGACCTTTACGCGCTCCATTGCTTATCTGTTTTTATACTGCAGCTGTTTAGTTCGCAAGTGTTAAATATGTATATAAGTGAATGTAAAAATTATAAATCTTCCGATAGGATGATTAAGAGTCACCTTATGAAAACCGAAAATTTCGTCTTCTTTTCTTTTTTCGCATGACAGTCCTAGAACCACTGCGCTTCCGCGCAATAAAAAATAAAATTTATAACTGTAAAATGATGCAAAAGCTCTAGTCAGCTTAAACATTTTCCAAACAAAAATACAACAACTTATTTATTTAATTTACCTACTCGTATATGTACATACGTATGTGTGTATGTACTTGAAAAAATATCCCGGCTCCCGACTTTTCGCAAGCCGCATTTGATGCCTGATGACGCGATTCAAAAGCCTCCTCTCTTTCACACCGCAATAGACAGTCGTCATTTGTAAAATTGCGATGAGTATTTGTTGTTGTTATAACTTCTATAAGTATATAACGACATGTTGACACGAATTCATGATACAAAACCAACAAACAAAAAAAAAACAAAAAAAAAAGAAAATAAATAGATTAAAAACAGGGCAAATAAAAACGTACCTACATGCCAACTGCAATTGTAATTGGAAGACCCACAAAAAATACAAAAAAAAAGTAAAAAAATAACAAACAAAAAAAAAAATACAAAAAAAGCAGCAAACAATTTCAACAAAAGCAGCCACTATAATCCACTGTGTGTGAGTAATGAAATTGCTGCCTAAGCAAATTTTGAAGCCACACGTTCACTTTGGCGACGACCCGAAACCGATTCCCAAAAGTAAGCAGCACTGTGCGGCCCAGCGCAATCAGCATAAATCAGCTCAAGCCAGCTGACGGCGTATCAGCCACTCAGCCGCGCTCAGTAACTTGGAATTTTTTCTTGTTGTTGTTGTTGTTGTTGTCAACGTATGTGCTAATTAAATTAAGACACTTGAGTATGCCATTAAATGTAGTAAGCGATAAAAGCGAAGTGAAAAACAGAACACTAAACAAAAGGAAAGGAGCGAGCACACAAAACGAGCACGAAAGGTGGTGGGGGCACTACTTTTAGTGCAATTGAACTCTCTACTCAAATCCTTTAATATGAAAACAGTTCGAGCATTCAATTCGTGTTTGTGTTTTTTGTTCTGAATTCAGTAAGACGAGGTCAGTCGAGGTAAGTGGAATCAAAATCATTTGGCCTGATTTTGACGACTATCACTCACATAAAGTTTTCGGTTCAGTAAAAGTTTTAATACTCTTCTAGCCTCAGTATAACACCAGTAATGCAATCGGTGACCTCAAAGCGGTTGATAAGAAGCGTTTCAGTGTCAGAGTAAGTTACCGGTAAAACGAGGGCCCAATAAATACATTGCATACATATCTGGTACTCAGGTTTGCAACCATATATGAGATGTTCCTCGTGTGAAATCTGTCATCTCTCCTTCTTATTATCCATTGTCCGAGAATCAGGTTTTATTTTAGTTTGAGATTTAGAAAGAGAGAGCGTTTAATAAAAGGTATCGGAGGTATTAAGTTAAGCGTATTGCTACGATGCCGAGTTTAATTGTCGATCGCATGAGCTCGTCAGAATACTTATTTAAGTTCCAGAGCTCTGGAGAGGCGGCGTGGCTGCTGTCACAGTACAGTCGGGAACGTAACCGTGACCGTATAAGGAAAGAGACATGGAAGGAGAGAGCGTCAGAATACTTTTTTAAGTTTCAGAGCTCAAGAGAGGCTTCATGGTTGCTGTCACAGTACAGTCGGGAACGTTATGGACCGCCTAGTGATAACTGGCTTCAAGTTCATAGCAGAGTAGGCAGCCGAGTGGGTATCCCTTACAACATATTTTATACCACCATAGTTGTAATCAACCGGAGAAAAAGGAAACTATCTTCCACTTCCTCTGAGAATACCCAGCCTAATGGATGGCGAGGCGTTTTGAAAATCGTGAAGGGCTGGCCGTTATAGACATAAACAACCTTAAAAGGCTTCTCAGTCGCACAGACTGGATATAGTCCTGAAGGAATAACCCTTCAACTTGTTGGTAGCGAGGATGCCGCACAAAAATAGAGGGAAAACGCTAGTTGAATTCTTTGTGCATCACCACTTCAACCAACCAACAGTCGGGATACTTCAGTTTTCTAATCAATTTTTTTATTTGTGTGCAAAAAGCACACGCAAAATATCGTCTCTCAGCGAAACCGGCCGCGCTATGCGGTAAATCTTCGCTTAATCAGGCAAAACTTTTATTAGTTATATAGCTCTCATCCCCGAGAGGTATCAAATTTTTACCATCCGAAGTTCTATTTATGTATCTAAGTTCCTTGCCTTCGGCGATTACGCAAGAGAGTCCGATGATGCCGGGTCATCACAAGTATCAGAAGTTGTATCAAAAGGTGCACTATAAGGCGTTGCCTGGTTTGTTAGTCGCTTCATATTGCCTTGATTAGGAGCACTGCTCTGAAAGCTGCCTGACTCGTACTCTCTGGATACAGTTTTCTTGGGAAGCCACCTACAATACAAAGAAATATCGGTTATAATGCTGCTCGCCCATTTATATTATCCTCGAGATTTCCTTCGGGATTTTCCGACTAGCGTTGAAAACCTCCATTGTCGTCTTAAGCATGGAGATCTATCTGGGATCCAACTCTACATTTTTACCACCTCTAGAGGCGCCTTCTAGTCAAACTTTGCCTCAACGGATGGAATATATTTCTTTGCTGGAGATTCAGAGCTTCAAAGCTTTACCAAATATGCTCACTTGATTCAGTTGCTCCCTAAAATTAGAGTTCCAAGCTACTTCAAAAGTTGTCTAGTGGGTCACGGTGCACTTAAAGTTTACTGCGGCATATATTCTACGATGTGAAGATGCTGAGTTGGGTTTTTGCCGTTTAAGAATTTCCCGCAAATAATTAAGGCTTTTAAAGGAGCTTATCGCATTGAATTTGCTTTTCCAGTCTATCCGGCTTCTTCCGCCGAAGGCTTCTATGAAATGTATTTACTTTTTCAATCTGTTCGTGCGTTTAGCCGCATTATTCGACGCAAATTATTCACGGCTGTGGACGCAGTTTCTAAGCAAGCAGACCGCGTCTGTCGGTGGAACTTTCAGCTATTTTGGAATCTCAGTTCGTATTTTATGAATTATTAGAAATCTGATGCATTCGCACTCTCTTTAAATGAAAACTTATAGTGGGCAAAAGTAAGAAAAAAATGGGTGATTAAGTGAGAGCCCTGTGTCGCAATACCTAAGTAGCAAGTCTCTAGAGATGAAAGCTTCTAAAGGTGGGTTAATATCTGGATTAGTATCTAAGAGATGGATTAGTATATGAGTGATGACTACTCTCGGTGGGCTAACATTTACACTGAGAGATGGATTAGTATATGAGTGATGGCTACTCTCGCCGCTTCTAAAGGTGGACTAACATCTGGGAGGTTGGGTTCGAATACAGCCACCCACCCCTTACTGAAAGGCATCTAATTAATATGTTAGCTTGGCGCAGCCGGGATTAGGAGAAAATTGGATATGATTCCGCGAGTGCTGATCCGCGGATATTAACGGAGACAAGCATTGCCTGAGAAGGACGCAACTCCTCGTCGATCTTGAGGCTTACGTTGACGAGCTTCATTGAACCCCTCTGCCGCGAAAAATGTATGACTGAAAGTAGTATGCGGGTGTCGCTTGTAATTGCCGATATTTATTGAGCCCCCCTAGTATCATGTGAAACTTTTTAGTACAGTTATTTGCATGCAGTGATAATTTAAATTGGAAAATGTAATACAATTTTATTATAAGTTTCATTAATGGCGAATGCTTTCATTTCCATACAAATCTGCAACATTCCCATGCAAGAATCCATTAAAAAGTTGCGATCGAAAATTGTGCTAAAAAAAATCACGTAAAAACAGCTTAAGGAAAGGAAAATCGCAATTCAGCGGAAATTGTGGTTTTTCGCAGAGAAAAAAAGAAAAATGGAAAGGGTAAAAAAAAAAACACAATAACAACAATAAAAAACTAGAAACGGCCAACAAATTAAATTGCAACAAAAGAGTTGCGGTTGGGCAAACGCAGTCTGGATGCATAAGTACGAGTATATGATTACAAAGGCCGGCCGGCAGATCAATTGATTGACAAACCGACCGTCAAACCGGCAGATAGACCCACAGGTCGACAGACAGACGTGCAGTTAGCTGAGAAAAGTGCAACGCTGGAACGACTCAAGCGGCAAACAAATGTGCAACTGTAAGTTTGTGAGAAGGACTGAAGTGGAGGACAGACCGACGAATGCTTCCACTGACTGACAGACAGACGGACCATATGCATTATGTATGAGGCAACAGCAGCAGCAGCGCTGGACGACTGTGCGAATGAGTTTTATGGAACTGTGCTGAGAATGACTAAACGGATAAAATAATTAGTTTGTTTTTCTTTACCTTTTTATTTGATTTTTTGTTTTTGTTAATTTCATTGCTGCAATTCCAACGTCAGGAAATCGATTTTTTCTTTAGTTTATATTTTCTTCTACTGGCTGTGGCTTACCGTTTTGTGTGGCGCTTTGAGTTGTACGCCAATGATTGATTCGCGCCAATTTTCCAATTCAAAGTGACCGTTAAATATTTATAATTTTATTGGGAAATTTTGCAATTTACTTGCAAACATTTAATGGTGGGAAAGAGTGGATGAAATTTAGTAAACTACTCGCAGTAAAATTGAAAATTAGAAAAATTGAAATTGCGTTGGTGTAAAAGAAATTCAATTCAGACTAAATAATAAAACAACTGTGGCAATTTGTTTACATCCGGCGCGTAAACAAAGCACGTTTGCCTATATTTTCGCTCACACCTACTAAATGGAAATTTTTGTGTACATATTTCTTGAGAAGTGTTGTTGTATTAAGCGTACATTTATATCATTTCCAAAAATAAACCCCTTTAACTCTAGACGCATAATACAGACACTACGTAAGTGAAATTGAAATTCTTGGCGTTGAGCTGAAAAAACGGCAAAGAAGCTATTGATGCCGCCGCTGAACGAAAATGAGGAAAAAGTTCAAATGATTTCAAAATTTGTTTAAAACTTAAAACGAAGAGAAAGCGTGTTTGTTTTAAAAAAATTGCCTGCTTTTTTTATCGGAAATTAGGCATTGAATAAATTTTAGAATGTCTTTAAACTTAAACTTGGAGCACTTTGAACCTTCGCATTTTGAGCAAACAAAAAAATTTAATATTTGAATTAAAATAAAGAAATAAGCCGTTAAGTGCAGTGCATGAAATAAATATTGGAGATTGTACAAAGTTTCCAGAACAAGAAGTTCAAATCAAACAATTTTTAAAAAATTATTTCATCTTGGAGAAGACAAAATCACTAAAGCACTCAAGTTAAAATTTCTGTTTCTTAAAAAAAAAGTGCTCCACGGAGACTAAGGGCATTCAAACACGGACAAATTTGTAAGTCCCGAAATTTCGGGGTTTGAAAATTTTTTATAAATTTTCGGGATTTACATTTCTTCTCTTAATCCAATACGAAACGAGCCTGAGTAACCATAAAGCACTTGAAAGCTTTCTACGTTTGGATTGGCTCGGATTCTCGACAGCATTGAAGTGGTCTCACAAATAGGGTTGGTGAAATCAGCAAAACTCATTAAATCCGAGGTTGGTTCACAGAAGACTCAGGAGTCTAAAGAACTATAGGACTATTCAGGACTAAGTGGGTCGGATGACAGCCACTCAATTTGTTATTTGGCCGAGCTCTTCCCCCTATTTCTGGCGCGCGCCTGGATGCTTTCCATACAGGAAAGATATGCAGTTCTATGCCGTTTCCGAATGGCAGATGCTTTGAAGAGGAGCAGAAATGCACTCGTAGGTTCGCCATTGCCTGCCGAGGGCGACCGCTATCAGAAAAAAACCTTTTCTAATCATTTGCTGTTTCGTGCTCGGGGTTTCGAACCATTGCACTATGGTAATTCAACAGCAACGATTTCGGCTAGCCGCCCTAATGCATATTCATCTACTCATAGCAAAAAATGTACGACTACATAAGGGAATCCGAGGATTGGAAAAAGTTATACTTGTGAGTTCATGAAGCAAAAATGGCAAGGGAGCCTCGAATTTTGGGATCCGAGATGCCATTATTAGTCGCCTAAGTAATAATTTTATTGAAAAACTAAAGGAGCACCGGTTATTAGAATTGGTGGCACTTCTTCTTCTTTGTATGAGACTCTCTTAAGGGAACTTCCGAACTATTAAAAACCAAGACCTGTGTAGATGCCCACCTTTAGTGAGAGAATGTAGAATTAGTCTCAAAATGCGTAATACTGTCATGCACAGAATTTGTCCAGCCACAGCCTTTACCACAATCTCAATTCTATCTACTCTGTCATTCCCGCACTATAGTAAGTTGCCGCTTGGGCGTTCATTCTCTTCGTCTTCTTCCCAATAAAGCCAGTTTTAGGCTACATTCTCCACGATTTGTTAAATTTTCCACGATTTCTTACATTTTTCAAACGCCTAAGGAAGTGAAATCGAACTTACTCAACAAATTAAACTTTTTCACCTAGAAACCAGCAGTTTCTATTTCACCCAGAGCCTTTGCTTAATATCAGTCAAGCATCTAAATACAAATCTCCACTTTCATGCGATCGTAGTGAAAGTAAAAGATTTGCAAATAAATTTGCCAACTTCAAACTTTTTTTGGCAACCACAACTTGCAGTTGTCTTCGCCTCGTTTCTTAGTATGGTAATTAAAACTTAATTTATCTTAAGTCTGTCTTACCTTAGAAAGTGGCCAGCAGTTTATGATAGTTGGGAGTTCAAAAGCACTTTTACCGACGTACTAAGTATGGAAAAATTTATTTGTGAAAAGCAAAGGATCTAAAAATATTTAGTTTATTATGGACAAAGTTGAAGTGACGGCAAAGATAAATTTATGGGTAGTAAAAATTGGAATTATCCGGAATGCAGATATGAAAATTTGTAATTGTACGTTAAAAGCAAGAAATTAAAAATTGTGTCTTCCTTAGTAGATCCAGAAGAATAATATTTACCTATAAAATTAACAATGCAATTTAAATTTAATATTTATAAATTTATTTATATATTTATTCCTTCTTTGTTAGCTGCTCGGCTGAACTTCCTCCTCAATTAAAATATATAAATTTCTTCTTCTTCTTAATTGGCGCGATAACCGCTTACGCGATTTTGGCCGAGCTTAACAAAGCGCGCCAGTCGTTTCTTTCTCGTGCTAACCGGCGCCAATTGGACACACCAAGTGAAGCCAAGTCCTTCTCCACCTGATCTTTCCAACGCAGAGGAGGCCTTCCTCTTCCTCTGCTCCCACCAGCTGGTACCGCATCGAATACTTTCAAAGCCGGAGCGTTTGTATCCATTCGGACGACATGACCCAGCCAACGAAGCCGCTGGATCTTTATTCGCTGCGCTATGTCTATGTCGTCGTAAAGCTCATACAGCTCATCGTTCCATCGCCTGCGATATTCGCCGTTGCCAACGTGCAAAGGTCCAAAAATCTTACGCAGAATCTTTCTCTCGAACACTCCAAGCGTCGCTTCATCGGATGTTGTCATCGTCCAAGCTTCTGCGCCATGCGTTAGGACGGGCATGATGAGAGTCTTGTAGAGTGTTAGTTTTGTTCGTCGAGAGAGGACTTTACTGCTCAGTTGCCTACTTAGTCCAAAGTAGCACTTGTTGGCAAGAGAGATTCTACGTTGGATTTCAAGGCTGACATTGTTATCGGTGTTAATGCTGGTTCCTAAATAAACGAAGTCTTTTACAACCTCAAAATTATAACTGTCTACAGTGACGTGAGTGCCGATACGCGAGTGCGCCGACTGTTTGTTTGAAGACAGGAGGTACTTCGTTTTGTCCTCGTTCACCACCAAACCCATTCGCTTTGCCTCTTTATCCAGTTTGGAGAAGGCAGAACTAACAGCGCGGTTGTTAAGGCCGATGATGTCAATATCATCGGCATACGCCAGCAATTGTACGCTCTTATAAAATATTGTGCCTGAGCGATTAAGTTCTGCGGCTCGTACGATGCTCTCCAACATCAGGTTAAAGAAGTCACACGACAGCGAGTCACCCTGTCTGAAACCTCGTTTGGTATCAAACGGCTCGGAGAGGTCCTTCCCAATTCTGACGGCGCTGCTGGTGTTGAGCAACGTCATCTTACATAGCCGTATTAGTTTTGCGGGGATACCAAATTCAGACATAGCGGCATACAGGTAACTCCTTTCCGTACTGTCGAATGCAGCTTTGAAGTCGACGAAAAGATGGTGTGTGTCGATTCTCCTTTCATGGGTCTTTTCCAAGATTTGGCGTATTGTGAATATTTGGTCGATGGTAGACTTTCCAGGTCTGAAGCCACACTGATAAGGTCCAATCAGTTGGTTGACGGTGGGCTTCAGCCTTTCACACAATACGCTCGCTAGAACCTTATAGGCGATATTTAGAAGACTAATCCCGCGGTAATTGGCACAAATTGCAGGATCGCCCTTCTTATGGATTGGGCAGAGCACACTTAAATTCCAATCGGCAGGCATGCTTTCATCCGACCATATTTTGCATAGGAGCTGATGCATGCACCTTACCAGCTCCTCGCCGCCATGTTTGAATAGCTCAGCCGGCAGTCCGTCGGCGCCCGCGGCTTTGTTGTTCTTTAGCCGCATTATCGCTATTCTCACCTCGTCATGGTCGGGTAACGGAACGATAATTCCGTCGTCAACGATTGGGGTATCGGGATCTTCACATTCTCTATGACATGCGCAGCTGTCCCCGTTTAACAGGTTCGAGAAGTGTTCCCTCCATAATTTAAGATTGCTCTGTACGTCAGTCACCAGTTCGCCGTCTTTGTTCTTACAGGAAAACGCCCCGGTCTTAAAACCTTCTGTAAGCCGCCGAACTTTCTGGTAAAATTTTCGGGCGTTGTTCCTATTGGCCAGCATCTCAAGCTCCTCGCACTCACGTATTTCGGCCTCTCGTTTCTTCTGTCGGATAATACGTCTCTCTTCCTTTTTCATCTCTCTGTAGCGATCCCACATGGCTCGCGTTGCGCCCGATCGCAGATATATAAATTTGATAGTTGTATATTTTGGTGTTGTCCTTCTAATACACTATTTTTGCCTACCAAAAACTCCTCCTAAAACCAATCTGCCGTTTGAAGCCAGCTAAAAGCCCTCTTTCTGCTTATTAAGTTTCAATAAGCCAAAATAAAAATTAGAGGAGCATCTAAACTTGATTAAGCAGCAATTTTCAAAAGTTGCAGTGGTTCTGAGCTCAATGGCAAAAGCAAGGCGAATCTGCTAAAGGTGGTATCGGCAAATCAGCTGATTTGTTTTTCTTTCTCCGTGTCCATGTGACTGTCATCCTAGAATGAAACAAAGCGAATTCATTCTTTGTTTTCTACTTTGCCAATACTTCGTTTTGACAATCAAACGTACAAAATATGGTTGTTGTTACAGTGCCACCGCCTTTCATGAATGCGCTCCTCCTCGGCTGTGTCGCTTTTGCAAGATTAATGTTTAAATGTAATATTTATGTAGTTGTCTAATCATTAGTTCTACCAAAGTGATGAAATAAGTGATAATGAAATTAGAGAAAAAATCGATAATTGTTGAATCGCTTTATACCAACAAAAAATATTGACGATTCTGCTTTCGATATTTTAGCTGACGCTTTAAATTTTGTTCCAAATAAGGGATGAGAAAATCAGAAAATATATCGATAAATTTGTATCGATATTTTGGCTTACTTTTTATACTTTATTCTAAATAATCTAGTAAGTGCTGAAATAATACCAGGAAAATGAAAATAAGACAATTTATTGATATTTATCAAAAATTATTATATCAATAAATAAGAAAACATCGATGTTTATAAAAAATATCGACAATTATGATATCGATATTTATCAAAATTCTCTATAATTATAATACTGATATTTATCAAAATTATTGATAATTATGATATTGATATTCATTAAAATATCCGATAAATGTGATATAGATATTGATCAAAATTAGCGATAATTATAATGCCCATTCTTATAAAAAATATCGATAAATATGTTATCGATATTTATCAAAGTTATCGATATTTATCACAGATATCGATACTTTATATCGATATTTATCAAAGCTGTCGATAATTATTATATCGATATTTATTAAAGTTATCGATAAAATATACATTGTGATGATTCAGCTACAAAGAATCAATCGGTTAGCGGTACTTCTGCAAGACTTTTACAAAAGTCGCAGCATAGGGCAACGATAAGTCGATTATTTTATTAAAAAACAACGATAAATGGATGAAGTTTTATAAAGACTATGTGGAAATTAGTCGACTGTAAACTTTTTACCAGCCTGTAAACTTTTTTATTAAAAACATGTGATGTTCTGTCCTATCGCCATATACCTATCAAGCGTATTCAAAACTATGTCAACTATGCGGTTGTGGTTGTTACTGAAACAACATAGAAAACCCCATCAAATTTATTTAGAACTTATTTTTTGATAGTCTGTGTGCCTTTTTTCAATTCAACCTAAGCTACACTAACGACCCTGCACCGAAAAATAAACGCCAAAAAATATTTAAAACATTTTTTTGTTACTCAAAGAAAATTGTTTTTGGCTATTTTCACAATAAATTCTTTGAGTTCCAGCGTGGAGCATAAAGCTTTTTTTGTGTGCTTACAATAAATAAATATTTTTGAACGTTTATTTTATTATTTATTTTGTACTTATAATTTTTTACTTTTGTACTTATCAACTTTTTTCATTAACTTTTTCGTATTTGAAATCCTGTTTGAAACATAAAAAACAAAAAATTCTTGCAAATTTAGCTCCTGCATTATCGCAAGGCTGCTATTTTATTATCCATCTTTCACTGCAAATTTAATTGCGCGTATAAAAATTAAGTTTTTTTCTCATTTAACAACTATAAAACTTTCTCATGTACCTAGCATAATTTGCTTGTTAAGCATTGCCAGTTCGCAGCAATTACAAACCATTGCTTTCAACACTTTCACGCATTGAAAAATATACATAATAATATAATAGTATGAACAATAATTTTTCCAAAGGAAAATTTCGCAACAGCAATAAGTAACTTGGATTGCTGCTGGTTGGTGAAGGAAAATTAAAAAAAATAATAATTAAAATGGAAATTTCCATTTCAAAACAAAGAGAATATAGTTTTTTTCAATAACAAAAAATTAAATAAAGCATATTAAATAAAACCTTAATTCATACATATCTACAGACACAAAAATGTACACTTTATGCATGCCACTTATTTCGTATTTACTCACTTCAGCAGCCTTGTAGTTTCTTCTACTGCAAAAAGATTATCTTTTATTTTTTTCCATTTTTTTAATTTTTTCATTATCAATTATTCCAATTACACCTTTATTATTTACTGATATTGAATGTATTAACAACAACAACCACATTAAAAGCAACAAATAAAACGCAACCAACGTGTAATTGCTGCTTGATTTTGATTAATTTTTCTGCGTAGCAGAACCCAACAAACCAAAAGAATTAAAAAACAAGAGAAAAAAAAAGTTCAAATTCGCTGCAAAGTGATAGAAAAATTAGGCTGCTACCTTTTGGCATACTTATCTTGATTTTGATCAAGAACTAAATTTGTTATGTACTCTTTCAGCCTCAAAGGCTTGTAAAGCATCCCCTAAGAAAATTCGATTTCCATGCCTGCGGTGCTGGCATCGATTTCTATGAGGTATGAGTATACCGTATGGCTCACCTGCCTTATTACTCTAAATGTTTAACGAGGGAAACTGAAACGCCGTACTGATCTTTTCGCTGTAGAAGACTGCCATCGATACCTTTGAATTACAAGAAAATTAGAAACAATACATCAAGGTCTCTCACGGGATATTTTTTAATGGCAAACCCTTAATTAGGAGCCAACTCAAGTTACACCAGTTGTAGCTGTAGAAATTGGCCAGCAAGAGAATATCAAGCACCTTAACGGTCATTGTCCCAGTACTCGGCAGAAGAAGGCCAACTTGCCCTTCGCAAACCCGAAGTCATCTTCTAAGTAATAAAATATAATAAGCCAATTTAGAGGTATCGGATTTTAAATTGAAATAAAACAACAAAAATTGAAATTGATTGGGGAATATTTATTATTTTTATGTAGAACCATTCATGACATTTATTTTTTAAAGATAATGCCTTTCAAATCCGTAAAATCCGTAAACACCAATTTCGAATGACTCGCTGGAGGACTTCGGTCCGTATCTCGTAAATAACTTTGGTAATGTTGGCGTCGAAGGCCTCAATTGAAGCTGGTTTATCCACAAATTATTAAGACTTTACACGCCCTCAGAAAAAAAATTCGAAATATGTATCATCACACAACCTTGGCTGCCAATCCACTCGCTCGAGACGAGCGATAAGTTGCTCACCGGTAAATTCATTGTTTTACGAGCTGTATGGCAAGTAGCGCCGTCCGGCGTCTTGTTGTGGAGATCACGAGCTCCAATTTTCGGCATCAAAAAGTCGCCATTTCAAGATTCATTGTAGATCAGTAAAGATTTGTTCTACTTTTATTTCGATGTTTTTATAGAGTAAAGATTTTTTCTATTTTTATTTCAATGTTTTCATAGAGTAAACATTTTTTCTATTTTGATTTCATTTTTTTTATAGAGTAAATATTTTTTCTATTTTTATTTCGATGCTTTTATAGAGTAAAGATTTTCACTATGCAGCCTGTTTAAGTCAAATCTGGGCTGCTGTCGTTAATTGATCCTAGCTCCGGAGGTAGAAAGTATTCTGTAAACCCTACATGGTTTTTTGTTTTTGTATCTTTCTTAGGCAGCTGGCTCTACCAAACTTATTCTACTTCATATGAAGTACTTTTAACTACTATAACTCCTGGCAAAATAATAATGTAAACTATTTATTTTTTGTAGTGGAAACATTTCAAAAATGCGCTTCGAGAGTGTCGAGTATCTGATAAGGGAAGTTCGATATTAGAGAAACATTTTGAATAATTTTTTTTTCGGCTCACACCCAAGTAATTGGTATTCTGCATAATTGATATCTCGAGTAATCGAGATGAACTCAAATTTGGGAGTATTCTGTTCGATATATTATATTTCGTGCAACTGCACATTCAGCTCCGCCAGTAGCTTTGGTTTATTGGGTGAAAACGCCTTGTACTCTCAAGTGATGGCTGACTAGCTGCCTGTCTGGCAATGCGTTTTTCTGCTTGTGCGTTCAGCCGAGAGCTGGGTGCATTTTTTTCTTTTATTTTGTTATTTTTTTTTTGGTATATCGTGAGTAGTTGCGTTTTTCTATTGATTTATTTTCATTTTATTATAATTAAGTAATTTTTTTCGTTTCAATTGAGTGCGTGAATTTTTATTTCATTAATGATTTTCTGTTTTCTTTTATATTTTTATTTTATTTTTACTTATTTCTTATTAGTATGCCTGGGTTTGATAAAGGCAATGAATAAATTTAAAAGTAACTGACGCATGAAAATTTTCAAATGCACGGGAAATTTTAATAATTGTTTTTATTTTTTTATTTTTGTGGATTCAGTAATTAATAACATTATTTCTAGTATTAAAAAAATATAAAAAAAATGGTGTTAAAATGCACCGATTTCATTCAAAGAAATGTAGTGGACTTGGTCTTTCACTGAAAATACAGCACACGATTCACCAGATGTTTCCTGGGTTGGTAAATCGTTCCACGTTGCTAAAGCTGAGCTCTGCAAAATATACAGAAGTATGATTTGCTAGATATTCTTTATAACGGGTGTTTTTTAGGATCTTGAAATATTGTTGGAATACATTTATTTTATTTTAATCGGTTCGATAACTTCATGGATGTAATTTTTTAGAATATGATATCCGGCATATGTTCGTCGAAGCTACGAATTACATTCGATCAGTCCAATTTTTGACTACTTTTTCCAATTAATTTGGCCATATGACGTCAATGGCGGTTTGAATATTAGCTTCCAATTCTTCAAGAGTTGCTGGTTTGTCGGCATAAGGCAAAGTCTTAACATATTCCCATAAAAAGTAGTCCAGAGGCGTTAAATCGCACGAACGAGGGAGACAGAAAACATAACCGTTTCGGGAAGGAAACTTGTCACCAAATTGAATTTGCAATAAATCGATTGTTAAGCGCGCTCTATGGCCAGTGCTCTATGAACTTTTCGAAGAGATATTTTTTTTTTCAAAGTAAATTTCCATAATTTGGACGCGTCGCTCTGGCGTTAAACGATTCAGGATGACTTGCCAAACTTTATCGAAGAGAAGTGTAATCACAGTTTGCCATTCTCAGCTGCCATACCATAGTTATCGATAATTTCATGCAGCTAAAAAAACAAGCAGGCAACAATAAAGTTGTAAAACTCGCAATAGTTTAACACCTCTATCAGCAAATACAAATTTTTCAAAATCAACACGATTTTAGGGCCTCTTCAAACTTGCATTTTGTCATACCAAAATTCAATGCGGTAAAAAATCTGCATACTCGAAATTTTTCTAACAATTCTGTTTAAAAAGTTTGAAATTCTGATGAAAAGTTTTTAATTTTTGTTTTTAATTTGCACAAAATTTTTTGAAACTTGAAAAATTTGCATACTCGAAATTTTTCTAACAACTTTTTTTAAAAAGTTTGAAATTTTGATGAAAATTTGTTGATTTTTTTAATTTGCAGAAATTTTGATATTTAAAAAATTTGCATACACAAATTTTGAAACTTTGAAATTCTGCATACTCAAAATTTTTCTAACAATTTTCTATTAAAAAGTTTGTAATTTTGATAGAAATTAAAATTTTTTTTTTTTTAATTTGCACAAATTTTAAAACTTTAAAATTCTGCATACTCAAAATTTTTCTAACAATTTTCTTTTAAAAAATTTGTAATTTTGATGAAAATTAAAAAAAAAAAAAAAATTTTTTTTAATTTGCACAAATTTTAAATCTTGAAAAATCTGCATACTCGAAACTTCTCTAACATTTCTGTTTAAAATGTTTGATATTTTGATAGAAGTTTTTTAAGTTTTTGTTTAAGTTTGCACAAATTATGAAATTTTAAAAATCTGCCTATTCGAATTTTTTCAAACAATTCTCCTTGAAAAGTTTGAAATTTTTCATGAAAATCTGTTGATGATTTTTTCTTAATTCGCACTAATTTTGAAACTTGAAAAATGTGCATATTCGAAGTTTTTCTAACAATTCTCTATTAAAAAATTTGAAATTTTGATGACAATTTTTTTAATTGTTTTTTTTTTGTTTTTTTTTTAAATTGAGCAAATTTTGAAACTTGAAAATGCAGACCTTTTAAAATGCAAGGTTTTAACATTTCTGTTTAAAAAGTTAAAAAATTGATGAAAATTGTATGCATTTGTTTTTTAATTTGCAAAAATTTTGAAACTTGAAAAATCTGCATACTCGAAATTTTTCTAAAAATTCTGTTTAAACATTATGAAATTTTGTTGAACATTGTTTTTTTAGTTTTGACAAATTTTGAAACTTGGATTTATATGGTTTTTGTATTAAAATCAATTAAGAAACAAATAAATCGTCAAAACTTGTCAAATAGTCCGCACTGTTGTCCGTTTTGCCTGCATATTCTTTATGAGCGACCCATGACAAAAGAAGCCTAGCTTTCCGCAAACCTTAGTTTTGTCTCTAATTTTAGATGTAAACCATTAATAATCAGGTTATCCATTACATTTAGTGTCCCTGTCGAAGCAGGTTCGATGCTCTTTGCGCACTGCCTCGTTTGTTCGCAACGCAGACTACCCAACTAAGGCGCCATGGGTTGAAATTGTTCTTATAATGACGCTACAAACGTCCACCTCACAAGTTTTGGCTTCAATCACTAATGGTTTCAATCACACGTAAGAAGTTCAAAAAATTAAAAAAAAAATTACTTCGTTGCCCCCAAAATTAAGCTATCGGCAACGCTGAAATGCACCATAAGCAAAGCGTCAAAATATAATAAAATCTCACCACCGCACGCACACTCCCAATTCTCGTTTCACACTTACAACTTACAATCGCATTAGGTTGCAACAACAACGATTTCAAAGTCATTCAAAGCTGTCCCGTGCTCCACTCGATACGCCAGTCTCACTCACAACCAGTTGTGTATAAATAAAATTATTTTCGGCGTTACAATTACAATTATCACATACACAAATTAAATCTACAATAAAAATCCGAAATTAAAATGCAACAACAACATCTGATTGCAAGCGTTTGTTAATCTTTTTGAGGTACAAAAGCGAAGGCAGTCAAATTTTTGTTTTTGGTCCACGTTAGCATTGACTACAGCAGCCGGAAGTCTGTAAGTATACGCAAGAAATTTTTGTTTACCTTTCTAATGTGCGGCATCAATAATCTGTATCATTGGTAAATATTTAATCCCATTGTCTGCGCCGTTGTCGCTCTTCAGCTGTAGATATTTACACTTAACAGACGATTTATGATTTTAGTTCGATTTTGTGTGTAAAATATTTGAAAATATTTCCTTTGTTTTTGAGGGCAAGAAATATTTACTACTATCAATTAATGTATTAGTTCTAAGAATCAGCCGCGATTTTTCGAGAACTTTTAGCAATAAATATCAAGCGAAAGTGCCAAACCGCAGTTTTATGGCGGTGTAAAATTTCACTCACATCAAAACCTATACGAATAATGTGCAAAAATTCTATGAAGAACAGATGAACACAATCCTCTTTAGGATGGAACAGGAGGGCAATCCTGTTTAAGATGTAGGTATGCCTGGTGTCTTCCAGGAGGTAAACAGAAACACAGTCCGAGATACGTTCCCACGACAGTCCAGTCGGTTCTATGTTATCGGAACTACCCGGATTTATGTTTATCCGGCCAAGGACTGTCACTCCAACAGCAATCCCCCGTACATGAATGGGAAATTTTTATGCTGCCACAACAACAACAACAACAATCCGAAATGCGTGGTGGCTTTTCAAGTCGGGCAGTTTACAGGAGAAGCGCAGCAACTGGATCGGAGTGAAGTCTGGGGTCGTTACAATCTCGATAGGAGGTCTTAGGCTTACAAACCTACGCTAGTTAATTCTGATGATTACAGTCAGGAAGAGTAAAAAAGAAAAGTTCTGGAGAAGAATGATACCAAACTCCTTTCTTTTATCCAAGCAAATGACTTAAGTGAATTCCTGTCAGGAGGATTCCAAGAGGAATACATGAAAGTCTGAAGAGACATCTCTTTTTCTCGTCATGCGACATTAGAAATTGGAAAATCTAAATTATTCCAGTACTTAAAATTAAAAATTGTGGGATGTCAAGTATTTCTGGATAAAAAACTGATGAGCGAAACTCCCTGCGAGATCCAGAAAACCGTACGTCCAACATTATTGCAGGCCCTTAGTAAGGCAATTCTAGTCCTCACCATTCGATATAAGAAATTTGAAGATCTAAACGAGTTCATTGCTTAGAAGTATAAACTATTGACTTCCCCCGCAGAAATTCTAGATAGAAAACTGCCGAGGAAATCTTACTGGGAGCAGAAGGCCTCTCTGCGTTCCAACATTGTTGGAGGACCTTAATTAGACCGTCCTTGCCCACGGACACACAGTCTACTTTAGCAAAACAATTCTAGTCCTTATCATGCGACATAAGAAATTGAAAGGTCTCAACCGTTCAACGCTTAGAACTATAATCTACTGACTTCTCGCCTTTCCTCATGGTCATGCAATCAACCTTAACGAGGCAACTCTAGTCCTCATCAAGCGACTATAAGGAATTAAAATGTCTGAGTCTCTGAAGTGTTTAATAAATATATAATATGTACATATATATATGGTCCTATGGCTCTGCGGAGGAGCAAAATACCGTGATAAGGTTCCTCCATTTCCCATTGCCATGCGCCAACCTCTTGATTGCGCTCCAGGTTTTGTTAGTTTCGAATACGCAGTTTCCAAATTCCTCCTCCAGGCCAGTACTCGTCTGCCTCTACGACGGCTCATACGGTCTCTTTTTCTTGGGTTTGGTCTCTTCATAACACGTGTCCGAGCCAGCCCCAATTCCTTTTCAGGATTTCTAGGCGCATTAGCGTCTGATTACAACGATTCCACAGATCAGTGTTTGAGATCGCGTCGGACCAGAAAATTCTCAATACTGTGCGGAGACAATGATTGGTGAAAACCTGCAATGTTTGTAGTTAAATATTTTTACTTCTATGCGCCGTATGATAATCGTGGAGTGCCACACAGAATTTAGAGCACCGAAAGCTTGCTTCGCATTTCTTATACGGTTTTCAATGTCTTCTCTTGAGTGTTCAATGTAACGGATTGATTCTAGTGAAGAACTTGATGAGTAACACCAATTCCGAGTTGAAGGTGAGCAGAGTGCTCAAAATTTTCGTACATTTTCGACGAGCCTTCAGCGAAAACTCCTACTTAACGGAAACACAAACTTAATCGGATCGAACCACCTATGACATTATAAAGATTTGCTAATCACACAGACAGGCCCATGCGTCATCGTAGCCGAATTAATTGGTGCGTGACTATCATTCGGAAGTGCCCGGGTTAGAATCTCCGGGCATTAAACACCAAGTGAACGGCAGGCAATGAAAAAGCTCCTCATAAAAAACCGTCTGCCGTTTAGAGTCGGCTTAAAACTGTAGATGCCTTCATTTGTGGAACAACATAAATACAAATAGGAGGTACAGCTTGGTCAATTATATTATACATACATTTGGATATAGATGACTTCATAGCCCTTGAAAGTGGGTTAAACACACAGTTAGATGGATATTATGTGAGGTAAGCACTTCGACAGAAGATCTATTCGTTTCTTCGCAAACTTCGTTCAATTCCTATGCTGTTATGAAATCAAAGAGGGTATTGAATTGTAGCAAATGTTTGCGATTGCCCTTTATCTGGGATAAAACTCAACGATGACGGGCTGAACGACAAATCGTTTAAGCCCCTATGTCTTCCAGAAACGGTTGAACTTTTTTTATCTTAGGTAATAATATTCATAAAAAATATCGGGCTTAAAATTGTAGGTCCCTCCATTTGTGGAACAACATCAAGAAGCACGCCACAAATAGGAGGAAGAGCTCGGCCAAACACCCAAAAAAGGTGAAAGCGCCAAATATTTTCATTTATAATGAAGTACTGAAATTTTGTCGAGTTCTGGTAGTGACGGATCTGTTGATGTGACTCAAGCTTCTGTAGAAGTTTTTTTTTGTCTCGTGTGTCATTAGCTTCAGCGCATTTTAGCTATAGCAGATCCAGTCGGCTTGCCAGTTCCTTGAATCCGCATTCATTCCTTCTTTCTGTGACCTTTTAATTGTGATTTGTCAATTTTTTGCTAATTCTTTTTTTATGAGTCTACATCCGTTTCTTTAGTAGTTTCACGCAACGTGAGAAGTACCTTTCCTTTATTTTTCTGATTGAGCTCTACTTCTGCAGAGCTTTAAGTCTTTTATTTTTGTAGTGCTTCCAACTTAAGTCTATCCTTTGCCATTTGATTTCAATTGGTTTCTAATAAGTTTTTTGCTGGCACTTAACTGCAGCTCTTTCTAGTTGAAGCTCAGTTTATACAGAGGCGCTCTTCCACTTCGGGATGGCATTTCTTGAATCCTCTCGACCGGCTCGCAAATTTTCTTTAGGCCAATACCACTTGGCATTCTTTTTAGTGGTCTAATTTTGATACACACACATTTTTGCTTAATATGCCAAGAAGTACCGGCTTAAGAGTATCGGGTGTTAATATAATGCCACCCGAATACTACAACTCGATTTCTTAAAGGCATCTGCGTCCTCTCACCACCTCTTTAGCTTACTTTCAACTCTCTTACATCACCACATTTGCAACTCGACTCAGCTCTTTACTGCATTCTCTTCCAATTAAGTTGACAAATTATCGCCATTTTTGACCAGCGCTGTCATGTCGTGCGTCTGTCAAAATGCGAGCAGCTACAAAGAAGAATTGTGAAATATCACAATTGTCAACAATACCAACGTTGAGCGAACAAAAAAATTCCTCAGCGGCGGCATCGTAAGCTTTTCTCAATTGTGCACACATTTTTTTTGGCATACCATCTTTTACAGTTATTGTTGCATCGCCATTGTGTTGCTAGCTATTGTCATATTAACTGAGTATTAATTATTATTATTTACAGCTATTGTGAGATGCACTATTATTCGAAGAAAAATTCACGTAACAAGCGGGCGATGCAAAAGACGCAGAAAAGACCCATCAAAATGCGTTGATCTGCATTGTTGTTGTCGTTCATTGTAAGCTGGTGGTGACACTTGGAAAATAATCATTGTTGATGCATGATGTCTGCTGTCTGTCAGAAGATCGGTGTGTATGAGTGTGTGTGTGTGCGTGTGATCAACTGGCATGTGAGCGCTAAATTATACGGCTGTGGCAAAACAAAAAATGTGTGTAGAAGAAATTAGCTGCGCAACTTAAATAAAAATTTAATTAAATTAAAGTCAATGCAAGGAATGAGAATTACACGAAAATATGTGGTAAATATTTATGCGACCTAAATGGGTGTTTTATAAAAATCTCAATTACTAAAACCAGGCTAGTGGCCTTCGTTGCAACTCTATTGTGATTTTTTTTTGACATTTTGTTCAGCGAACTGCCATTGCCTGTCATTGAGTGTGGCTTAACGCTGACCGACAATTTTTCAACTGCCCAGCTGACTTTGTGGTGAACGCATTTTTAACGGTAATTAAAATGCACTAAGTGATAGTGTAGCTAACGGTTTGGCGCATTAACGGTGGCCAGCTGGCGCGGCTGCGGCTGATTGAAGGGAAATGCAACGCTGTTGGCGCTTTTCGTTGGAAGCAACTCTGATCGTTAATTGTTTCGTGTTTTTTTTTTTTTTGGAAATATTATAACAGGCTAAACGTGTTAGTGTGAGGAATTATCAGTGAAATAAGAATTTAATGTTATTAGAAAAATAATTACAGGTTTTGTTACGTTTAAAGTTGGAAATGGCACAGTAGTTGTAATAAATTGAAATAAAAATAAAAATTTTATTAAAAATATATGGTCATAAAAAATTTTACTTCTGGCTCATTAAGAAAAAAAATGTATATGTATTTAACACTAAATTAAAAAAAGTTTCAAAAATTTAAAAAAATATAGTAAATACATAAAGCAGTTGTTTAATTTTTTTTTTTGTTTTTGTATAATTATTTCGAGTGTTAAAGTTACACCGCAAGCATATCTTTTAAATTAGCGAAGTGTGTAAAAAATTTAGTCTAGTTCATAATAGATAAAAATTAAAAAAAAAAAACACAAATTTGGTATAGAGAAAGTCTGCACACACTGTAAGCTCAAATTTAACAAATTATGTTCTTCTGTTTTTTTTTCTCTGAAATGAAAAATTTGTGAATTATTTATTTGAATAAATAAAATATCCCTTTATAATTAAAAAAAATATAAATTTGAATTAAATTAAATTATTTTAAAAACTTTTTTTTATATCTTTTGAAATTATTTTAAGTGCTAAAGTTATACTAGAAGCATATTTTTTAAACTAGAAAATTTTGAAAAGAAATTGGTTTTGTTCATTATAGATAGAAATTTAAAAAAATAAAAAAAACAAAAATTGGGCCAAAAAAAAACTGCACACACTGTAAGTTTAGTTTTTTTCCTTTATTTTTTTTCTCTGAATTGATAAATTTATAAATTACATATTTGAATAAATAAAATATCTTTGAATAAAAATATGTATATATTTAAATAATAAAAAATTATATATTTAAGTTAAATTAAATTATTTTAAAAACATTTTTTTATAATTTTTTTAAGTCTTATATATATACATATAATTGGCGCGTACACCCTTTTTGGGTGTTTGGCCGAGCTCCTCCTCCTATTTGTGGTGTGTGTCTTGATGTTGTACCACAAATGGAGGGACCTACAGTTTCAAGCCGACTCCGAACGGCAGATATTTTTATGAGGGGCTTTTTCATGGCAGAACTACACTCGGAGGCTTGCCATTGCCTGCCGAGCGGCGACCGCTATTAGAAAAATGTTTTTCTTAATTTTGGTGTTTCACCGAGATTCGAACCGACGTTCTCTCTGTGAATTGCGAATGGTAGTCACGCACCAACCCATTCGGCTACGGCGGCCGTCTTTAATGTTTATAAGTGTTAAAGTTATATTAGGAGCATATGTTTTAAATTAGAAAAGTTTAGTCTTGTTGTTGGTTGGTTGGTTGAAGTGGTTATTCATCCAGAATCCAATTAGCGCTTCCGCACTATTTTGCTGCCACATCTTTGCTACCAACTTCTTTAACGGTTATTTACAGCATTATCATGTACGGTCTGCGCAGTTCAGGAGCTGCTGATGCCTAACCCAGACAGTTGTTTCATGTTTAACAAAGGAGACGATTGTTTGAGGTTGTAGTTGGGCCATAACGTCCTGCTAGTTTTGCATTTCGTCTGGTCTCTCCATCTACAATCCGCGATTCGGAGGTATTTTAGGGAAATTGTACTCATATTCTTTACTGCACCTAATGGTGTGAATACCGATTCTACATACAATAGCGTTATTCATCGCAGGTCCCCCTCTTGCCAGTTCATTTGCTTTTTCGTTACCTTCAATGTTCCGATGTATCGGAACGCAGATTAATGGACGTTATGGCTTTCACTCAAGATGGTAAGGCTATTCCTACTTGGTTCCATCAGTTTAGAGGTTGTTGTTGCTGGATTGATTCTTGACCCAATTGTCAGTACGTCCGCTTGGAAGACACTGCAGACATTAGGAAGACGCACAGATTTTTCAATTCTGAGTATATGAGACCCCCAACACCATAATCCATTTTAGAGCCGTCTGCCAGTGAGAGTCCCTAACTCCATTTCTCCTTTGATGGAAGGAGAGTGGTAAAATTCCTATTGAATGTTACCGTCGGGTCTATGTAGTCAGACTTCTCCAAGATGTACTGAGTTTGTCACAATAATAGACTGGCATAATAATATATTTCTTTCTTTCCAGTGACCCGCTTCATTTAACCCAAATACACTCATTATTGCCGTAATTTGGTCTGGTCTAGAGATAATTTGCCCACATTATACATTTTTAATTTGTCCTATTGCTATTTGTGTTAAGTTTTTTTAGTTCTTTCTCCTGCTTAGCGCACTTCTTTAGCGGTTAAATTGATGGCAAAGCAAAAGCTAAACTTTTTTTAAATTGATTCCCTATGTCCCACGAGGTATTGAGGACCAGAAGAAGAAGATTAAACATTTTTATTTACACTCATTTAAATTTTTTCTTGCATGAAACATTTCTCCAGTGGCCCAAATTGCTTTCAGCACATTCTCCCTCGTAGTGAAATTTTTTTTTAAATGCCATTCACATCTAAGCTATTGAAGGTCATTACCAACATTTTCACACTTACTGTATTATTATTTGATTGAAATTTATTGCGATTAGTATTTCTTTCTTTCTACATAACAGTTCGCTCTCTATTTAATCTGCTCCAGTTCATTCTATCTACTTCTGAAATCAAAGAAAAAAAGAAAAGAAAAAATATCGGCCGTATGTTTCAAGCTTTGCCGCTCTAGTGATTTCAAGAATACTCGTATGGTGGCACACTTTTTTTCCTGTTTAAAAGCGCTGAAAGCCATACATATTTAATTGTGGAGAGGTTTTACTGTGTCCATTGACCTTTGCTTAATAATATGCCTGCTGATCTACATAAATGTGTATGCAAAAATGTCTAATAATAAAGCGATTATGCCGAAATATTTATGTAAAATTTGTGTAAAACAGTTGAAATAGAAAATTAGAGCTTTGATAGATATAATTGGCGTTTGCATTTATATATAAAATATTTGAAACCTGTGGGAATGCAGTTACGTGCCTACCAAGGCCTGCTTCCGACCATTTCAAGACTTCTAACCAGACTATAGATATTCTAAGCTGGTAGATCGCGTATAAGGCAACTTTTATTTCCACCCATCGGTCTTTCTCTTTCACCTCACCTCTTTTATAATGGTATCACAAAGAACGAAACCGTTTTTCTTCGTCCAAGTGTGTTCATTCCTTGGGCAACCATACCTACCTACCTACCTACCTTGCCAAAGTGCTACATTTGTGACAGGTAACTATCTGATCTGCGGGGAGCAGTCATATGTGGTATATGGATGGGTTCCAGACTAACCATGGCATCGGAAAAGGAGCTTTTCATATATGACTTAAAAGAGTCCTATTTAATTCTATGGGTCGAGGTAATTCTGTTTCTCAGACTGAGGTACATTTCATGGAATTCTATTGGATGTAGTATGAAGACTGTGGGAAGACTTACAATGGCTTCTTTGAAGTGATAATCGAACCAGAGAAGCTTGATGTGGTATATGAAGCTTGATGCAGTATATACAGCTTCTCAATTCAAATTCCTTAATATGGAAATGGCAGATGCCGCAAGAGACAAGCAGAAACGATAGAGCAAGAAACAGTCAAATTCAACGGGAAAGTGAAATAAATTGTTCTTGTAAAGAAAGCCATCTTAAATTATGATTATAATCATAATTCCTTACACCACTTATGAATATGAAATTAAGCTCTCATAAAACTCCTGCACACAAACAGTAGAACATGGCGAAAGAAAGACAGCAGAAGCGTTAAGCATGAAATTACATACCTCGCAAAAGAATAAAGTGAAATAAAAAGAAAAAAGAAATCAGCGAAAGCCACAGCAGCAGCTCCAGAACATAGAAATGCCTGCCAGCGCAATGGGTGTAGAGTGGCCCGCTCTGGTTATGTGAAACGAGCAAAGCTTAACACTTGAGTGCCTTCATTTCGTAGCTTAAATAAACCAGCAGCAAATTATATTGTAATAACAACAATAGTCGAGTATGTTCATCGGCAGCTAAACTCATCAGCATACGAGTATCTATCCGTCGTGATATGCTTTGACTGCCATATTGATGATGACGATGACGATGATGTGCATGAAAAAGTTTCATTCAACAAATGATAAACAATAAGTAGTCGTACTCATGTAGGCAACAACAACAACTATCCATACAACAAAAAATCCAACTGCTGACAGACAACAAAGAAAAACTACATTCGTACATACATATGCATCTACAAACTATATTTATGTACGAATAAATATTTGTAGTCTGTTGAACTCCTCTTGGGCGCTAGTTGCCTCACTGCGTCAGTTGCTGCGCATCACGCTCACAGACGACGAACTGCCTGTCAAGTAACACATAGGTACAATAGACATACAAATGTACATACATACAAGGAAGATCGCTGGCAAAGTTGACGCTCATTATGACAGTTCAGTGCCTTCGAAAGCATCCCAAAAAGCGCCGCGAACTACTGCAAGTGTCATTTGGGTTCACAAACACATAGGCATGCACTTGGAACGCGTTTATATGTATGTATCTGTGATATATGTGTGCTAATACCTACTTATACCTGCAGTAAAAATTGTGTAAGTCACTTGAAGGGAGTGTCGTACTGCAGAGTGTATAGGCAAAGGGCGTAAGTACAAAAATTCGCTTCTCGCATGCGACACTAAGAGGCCGACAAGCACTGGACTTAATTTTGTGGTTAATAAAAACATTTGAGAGCCTTTTCTATAAATTTCGTTCAAACTATTACTGGTCCATAAGGCACTAGTTTCAGTATAGTTGCTGAGGCCCACTTTGGAAGTAAATCAAATACATTTGACGTCCTTTTCTAAAAATTTCGCTCAAACTAGTACTGGTTCATAAAGTACTACTTTCGGACTAGTTCCTGAGGTCCACTTTTGAAGTAAATCAAAGACATTTGACAACATATTCTATGAACTTTGTTCAAACTAGAACTGGTTTATAGAGTACTAGTTTCGGACTAGTTCCTGAGGTCCACTTTTGAAGTAAAAAAAAAAAATTCACAGCAATTTCTATTAATTTCGTTCAAACTAGAATTGATTTACAAAGTACTAGTTTCGACCTAGTTGCTGTGAACCACTTTTGAAGTAAATCAAATATTATACATTTGACATCCTTTTCTAAAAATTTCGCTCAAACTAGTACTGGTTCATTAAGTATAAAGTACTAGTTTTGGACTAGTTCCCGAGGTCCACTTTTGAAGTAAATCTTAGACATTTGACAACATTTTCTATAAACTTTGTTCAAACTAGAACTGGTTCATAAAGTACTAGTTTTGGACTAGTTGCTGAGGCCCACTTTTCAAGTAAATCAAAAAAAATTGACAGCAATTTCTATTAATTTCGTTCAAACTAGTATTGGTTTACAAAGTACTACTTTCGGCCTAGTTGCTGTGAACCACTTTTGAAGTAAATTAAACACATTTTGCAACCTTTTCTATGAATTTCGTTTAAAATATTACTGGTCCATAATGTACTAGTTTCGGACTAGTTGCCGATTTATTACAGCTATCAAATATGCATCATCGTTACACACATTCTTTTATGTTACTAATGTTTCAATTGTTGCGCTTCTTACTGCTTACTTCAACTGCTGCCCTAATGACGCTGATGACACAGCTTTTTCATTTTCATATTTTCTCCATCTACTTGTCGTGGTTGTTGATTTTCATTAACTAAAATTGGGCGCTAGCTTATATCACAGCTACCACCTGGACTAGAGTAGTACTTACTCTTTGCACAGCTGTGCTCGTGGACCCTTGACATTTCTTTTACATACATTTGTGTGTGTGTGTGTACTCGTCCATAGATATGAAGGAAGATGCAAGTAAAAAAGTATGCATTTACTGCATACATGTTTGTAGAGGCACACTATGGCTTGATATCTACTTAATTTGAGTGTCTCTACTGGCTGACATCAAAATGTTTGCCGGTTGTAGAAGAGTAAATTTCATGAAGAGCAGTGTGAGGTTGATGTTAGTGTCACAAAAACGGTTCAGTGACCTAATATTATAAAAAAAATGTCTGGTGTTTGCATAAAGAGAAAGTAAACCTTCACAACTCTATAATTTTACATTAAATAAAGTGCGTAAATCCACTTAAATAATTTGAATTTATATTTTTACAGAAAAAACCCTTAAAGTTTTGTTTTAAGCTTGGCTGTTTTAACCCTTAAAGTTTTCTTTTTCCTTTTACCAGCAGAGTTCAATAATAACCGCTTGTAGCTTTTAGTGATCGTTCGTCAACACATAAAAGTCGAAGCAGCAATCGAACCTTCGTGAGCTCACACGTGAATTCTTTGGTTATCGTCTTTGAAAAGTCCACTAGGCAAAAAAGTATTTTTCACCTAGTTGCAGTTTTTTGCTTTAGAGCCACCCGAATATTTTGTTCATTGAGTTTGGACAACCTCCTGAACTCTGGCAACAAAGTTGTCTGCGTATGCTCGCAACTTCGGAAATTGGTATTGAGAAGTGCGAATAGTTAATCTGAGCTTCGGGATGAGCGCTTTTGCGGCTGTTGAAAAGAGGTTAATTCGATGAAAAACGCCATGCTTTCAAGAGTTCTTTCGGCGTTACAGATAAGAGTTAGTTTATTCAGTCAACTTCCAAAAGTGACTTCTTCTGACCTTTTTCACCCAGATATAAGGACGGCTTTTGTCCTTTCTTGCGCTAATTCTAAGTTATTTTGTGCTAGCCAAGATTGCAAGGACTGCATGGATCGCGTTGTTGCGGATATCACCTACATTCTTAGCCGTCCTTGCAAGCGCAATGTCGTCGGTGAAGACAAATATCTTTGTTGTCTCTCGAATCCGGAGAACACCGTCGAAGGTTCAATTGCATGGTTTTAGGGTGCAGGCAGTTGTGATGTTGTTGTTGTGGAGGGTTGAGTATTTCTACTAAATAGTCTTAATCAGCGACTAGCGCCGTTTTAATACCACTGTTCTCGTGTAATGTCCTTTTATTTTTGTTTTAAGTCAGATCCATTTCGTGAGAACCAGCTATAACAGCAACATTTTTATCTCTATGTCTGTGATTTCATTAATTTGCTGTAGGAAAGGTTTACCGCATGAAAGGACGGTGGAGTCTGGCTGTATGATCCTCTACCTTTCAGTGACCTGTTAGGGTTGCGGTAATATGTGAAATGTTTGAGCGAGAGCATCCTAACAGGTAGTTCGTCCTCTGGGTGTTGTAAGACGGCCATGTCTTTCTTGTTGTAGTGTATGTAGTTAATTGCTTCTACCTTCTTTCGCATTGTAGTGTGACGCAATGGATGTTTTTATTGTAGTGAATGGGGTAGGGACTGCAACCGCCTCTGTTATGTCTTGTGTCGAACCTTTTCTTACCAGCTCATCTGCTTTCTCATTACCTATGGCCGGGAACCCATATCAGCCAATAATTTAAAGCCAATGAGCAAGCAGTTCTAGTACCTCTCTGCATTGCAAATTTAGTTTGGATGAAGTGGAGTTGGAGTCGAAGGCCTTGATAGCTGTTTGACTGTCTAAAAAGATAGCTACTTTTGCACCAATCTCTTTGTAGTGTTTCAGTGATTCGCAAGCTTACCTGATTGCTAATAGTTCTGCCTTAAAAATTGCTGGCATAGTGAGGAAGTCGAATTGATTTGGATAAGTTGAGCGGCTCCGAATAGAGGCCAGCCCCCACACCACAGTTAATCTTAGAACCATCAGTGTAGATTTCGACATCAAATCTACCAATCACCTCCCCTTTCCTCCATTCGGCTCTCGGTGGAAAACGTACCATAAAGTCTTACTTCAAGTTGAGTTCGGAGATTGTGAAGTCTGATTTGTTTTTGAGCTGTGAGGGTCCCTGTAGAAGGATCTTGCTGTGACCGTCTTGTTTGACTAGCTTCCTATATGCAGGCAGTGTAGGATTTCATTTTATCATTTAATAAGCCGATGGAGAGGGGGGCAGACATATGCTGGACGAATGAAAAATAAAATTGCTGTTAAGAATTTCATACTTGCAAGCGGCGAGAGATCTATATAACGCGCTTTCACTACGTTACCTAGTTGGCCTGTGGTTTGATATACCTCTTCGTAAGTAGATGCAATGGTGAAGTACCATTCTGGCCTCCTCAAGTAGCACCACAGCGCCGCTTTGATACCATTATGAGACCTCCAACTGGCAGATATATGTAGCCGCCCAGAGCTTTTGATGTAATGGAAAAGATTTATGGGATTTAGGTATGCGCAATGCCCTAGGCTGTCGATGAAACGAGCACCCAGTGACTTTAATCGTCTAGCTGCCAAGCCCGGACATTTACAGAGGAAGTGCTCAACAGTCTCCTTCTCTGAAAGGTCCCCACAGCTTCTGCAATGGGGGTTAAATGGTAACCCTAGCTTTTTCGCGTGCGTGTCGGCCCTCCAATGACCGATAAACACAGCTACACTTTGGAAATTAAATGGCGAGGAGTCCGCAGGACTTTCTGTGACCGAAGGGTTTTTGAAATAGCACGTGGAAAAATGGAGCTCCAGCCTTTCTGCGCTTTCCTCTTCGGTACTTTTCTTTGTTCGCAGAGTACCCTGCAAGAGTATGCCTGAAAGCTCTAGGCGAGAAATTTATTGTGTTTATGAGTTCTTCTATTTTTTAAGCTCCCTATAGTGCAGATTTTTTCCACTCTCGAAATTGTGTGTGCCACAAAATTCTTCGTCTTCCACTCATTTATCTAGTTTTCGTTCTTCTACTCGTTTTAAAAGTGTTGCTAAAACTTTGCAAGTGCTTTCTAAAAGTTAACAAAATTTGCCCCGAATAAGACAACAGTAGTTCAGCAGTAAGCTTTGCGCATCACATCTTCTATCTCCCTCAGCTACAACTACCTACCTCATATGTATTTATGCTAATTACCCGCGCTAGTGGCCAAGTGGGTGCACAAAGTTCATTTGTATGAGTAGCTTCCACGCCAGCCGTCTATCAACGATAATCTCGTGTGTGCGTTACATGCAACATTTCAGCATTTTCCTGTACATACCAGCCTTCTTGTCGGTGGGTACTGCTACTTAGTAGGTTACACTTGCCTACGTACACATCTACATATGCGTGTATGTGTATGAGTGCACGCCCCACACTACGAAGCACTTGCGACGTCTCTTAATAGCCATTTGCTGTAATTTTACTGCCTTCCCCACGTAAAAGTGGCAAGCATTGAAGTTCGTACGTGCATCTAGCGGTGGAGAGTAGTTACTTTTCTGCAGTAGCTGACTTCTTTAGTAGACATATTGCAGCCACTTCACCTACATTTTCAGAACGCACGCACTCATATGTTGCATGCTACATAGAAACTTTTGAATTATCTTGTTTTTTATTTTTTTTATTTTTTACGAAGTAACTTTGCTAGCACCGTTGAAGTGAGTTTAAATTTCGTTATCTTGCCATGCGGCGTAGCCCTTTTTCGTAACAGTGGAGTTGCGGTTTTTACCTAACTTTTCATGAAACAATAACTTTAAACGCCTAAAAAGTGTAGCCCGTATTGCACAAAGTGAAATTTATGTGCATATGTATGTATGAGTATGCCTGTATGTCGCTGACAGGGCCCTATGCCTTTGCCACATGGTTCGCCGTCTATGGTGTCATGCAGCTGGCGTCATTTTTTGGTTATGCTTGAGTGATTCTCAAACAGCCAATGCCAATAGCTGGAGCGCAGCAGCTAATGTATATACATACATATATACATACACACATAGGTACTTATATCTGTACATACACTCATATATCTCCCTATGTACATATACATATGTATGCTCATAATCATACTTACCCTGTCGGAAAAATTTAGTTAAGTTAAGTTGCCGCTGGAGGTAATTGAGACCATCTAGGACAACGGCACGCAAAATTTTACAGCTCTTTCTATAGAAAATAGATTCGTTTCTGAAATCTGATTTCCAATTTCTAGATTCCAAATCCACTAAAGCACTTTAAGTTTAGTACTAGTGAATTTTCCTACACGAATTTTCCTTGAGTCCAGCATCGTTCCATACACAACTTGCACTGAATTTTGCTCTTATATATTTTCTCATATATTTTTTTTATTTATTTCTGGTTTTTATTTCGAATTTTCAACACATTTTGATGTCCTCCTCTTCATACGAAAGTATTTATTTTCTATGACAATTAAAATTTTTCTTTTGTAGAAATTCCACCTCTTTATTTCCTATTTATGCTGTCCACCTGTGTAATGCTAGGTAATCCCCTAGATAATGTTAACAAAAAGGTATAAACTAAACAAATACGCAAAAAGTAAATACTTGCGTACTTACAGCGAGTGTCAATAAAAATCGTACATCTATTTTTTTTTTTTCGAAAATTAAGTTTTTTAAGTTGGAAGTGTAAACTAAATCAACACTCAAAAAGTGCATACTTGGGTGCATACAGTGAGTGCCACTAAAAATCGTACATCTATTTTTTGTATTGTTTGGAAAATTCTATTTTTTGAAAAAATATAAACTAAACAAACACTCAAAAAGGAAATACTCGGGAACATACAGTGAGTGTCACTAAAAATCATACATCTACAATATTTTTTTGATTTTGTCCAGGAAAATTAAATTTTCTAAATTGAAAGTGTAAACTAAATCATTAATCAAAAAGTACATACTCGCATACATACAGTGAGTATCAAAAAAAGTCGTACATCTAACTTTTTTTTTGGAAAATTTAATTTGTTAAATTGAAAGTCTAAACTACATCAATAATCAAATAATGCATACTCGCATACCTACAGTGAGTGTCAATAAATATCGTACATCTATTTATTTTTTGGAAAATTTAATTTTTTTTAATTCAAAGTATAAACTAAATCATTCTTCCCTAAATTATAATATATACTCGCATACATACTCTGAGGGTCACTACAAATCGTATATCTAAATATTTTTTTTTTAAATTCATTTATTTTAAATGGAAAGTATAAATTAAATTAACACTCATAAAGTACATACTCGTGTACTACAGTGAGTGTCACTGAAAATCGTATATCGACAATATATTCTTTGTTTAAAAAATTTAGTGATTTTCAATTGAAAGTATGCAGTAAGTGCCACTAAAAATCGTGTTTTTTTGGAAAACTAAATTTTTTTAATTGAAACTTCGCGTATTGGTGACATTCGAACAACAACTGTATAAAAAATAGAATAAAGCTTGAAAAAAACTGATGGATAATTTACAATATTTCATCGAAATTTCAAAAATTAAAAAAAAAACAATTTTCTAATTTTTCTATGTTTATAAAAATTTAATGTAAAAATTCTGTTTTAATGTAATATAAACAGTGAGGACCATTAAAAATCGCACAATTACTATTTTATTTTTAGAATGTCTACATTTTTTGCTACTTTACTAAAACAGTATGGCCATATTTTAACAAAAAAGAGCTAAATGAGAATGCAACACTTTTTAAGAACCTTAAAAATTTTTTTTTAAAAATTCTTTCAAATTTCAAAAATTTAAAATTTTTTAAATTCAATTTAAGTTTTTCAATTTCAATTAAAATTTTTTAAATTAATTTAAGTTCAATGTTTTCAAGTATGCAGTTTTGTAGCTCTTTCACTTTCAATGTGATAATTCAATATTTGCTTCATAGATTTTTATATATTTTATTTTTGTGGAGGAAATATTAACCAAATTTCATTACTCCAACTGCTAAAAGCAGACACTTTAAATTTAAGAAATGAATATAACAGTAAAATCAAATAAGCTACAAAGATGCATCATCGAAAAAAATAAAATTTTTGGTATATTTTTTCAAATAAATTTTTTAAAAGGTTTTTCTAAATTGTATAATTTTTTTCAAATATTTGTTTTTTTTAAGTTTTTGTAAATTATTTAATTTTTTTTCAAATAATTGTTTTTTAGTATTGGTATATATTTTTATAATAAATTAACAAACTAATTTAAAATTATAATAAGTTTTAAAAACTTTCTATTCATTGCACACAAACAAAAAAAAAAAAAAAATAGCTTGTCTCATTTTCAGTGACACCGACTGTATATAGTATTACCTTATTTGCGAAGAACCAGAAAAGTTTGTGTTCTTAAGTGTTGATAGATATGACAAATAAAGCTGAAGTTTGATTAAATATACAACACTTGAGCTGACTGTGTTGGAGATGGATTGAGTTGTGGGCTGGTGTTATGTTTGCGATAGAAAAATTATATTATTTGAAGATACAAAATATTATATAGTTACTTACTAAGCATAATTACCACGAATTCCACAAAGAATGTTTACAGAAGTTTGTGAAAGAGGAAGCATTTACTCAATTTTAATTTCCCTCTTCCAAATATTCTTTCGTTTTTCCTTCATAAACTTAACAAATAAACGCATTCATTTGCAAAAAAAAGCTATTTGGTTTATTTTTTCAACATTCTTTCTTGCTTGCCACACTCATGATGCGCGTTAAGTGACTCGTAAAAGTCGCCAACCCAAGCATTCTATCGCCAACTGCCGGCTGCTGCCTGCCAACCTGAGTGCTACGTCCTAAAGAAATGCAAATAAAAATATTAAAAAATTGCAAACACAACTCGCAAGCAGTCATCCGCTGCCATTGTCTGCGCTGCTTAGTACTCATTTCAGCAGCCAGCGCCAACAGTCAACCACAGTCAGCATTGCGTCAATGTGGCAACTCGCACGCGCAGACGCCATTGCTAATGCCGCTTTTATTACCAGCAAGGCAGTATGCGTTTTTCGCGCGCGCACTGTGAAAATAACGTGGCAGTGATATATGGGCGCTCGCATGATTTTCACCGACTGCACATTTTTTCGCACATTTGTAATTTTATTGCAGTGCGAAAATGAGAGCAAATATTCTGAAGGGAAAATTTTTATGTGAAAGCAGTCAAAAAACAAAAATTATAATAATGAAGAAGAATAAAATTTCTAAATAAAAGAAATTGTCGCCGGCGCGGTATTCCTGTCAGTAGCGCAATGATTTTTTACATTTTTTTAAATTGCATGTGCAACTTTTATGCTCTTAAACTGTAGTTGGCGGCTTGGCAACCTTGGAAATTTTGTGCGGCAGTTTCCCTGTATCAGCCGGTCTAGTACTTGAATTTTGAGCATAAGTTTCATTTTGCGAAATTATTTGAGAGGATATATTTTGATACTTTTTAACTGTTCCGGAATTTGCACCCGCTTGAACAAGTTGCTCAAGTTGCTTGACCGTTATTGCAGGCTTAAGACTCAGAGAAGATGGTTATTATACTCATATGCACATATAAAATAGTCGCGTACATTCTTTGCTGGCATCTTGAAGGACCTGCAGCTTTATGCCGCCTGCAAACGGCAGATGATTTTTTAAGTGAGACTCGTTCCATAACAGAAATACAGTAGTAGGTTTGCCATTGCCTGCGGACTAGCGACCGCTATTAGAAAAAAAAACTTTTCTATCATTTGGTATTTCATGCCCACTGTGGCTGTCGAACCCGAGCTCAATCAGCTGACATTCACGCATAAACCCAATTCGTCTAGAACGGCCGATGGTTTTTGCATTGCTGAAATATCTCACTACTTGCCGGCAATTCTAGGAAAGTTGGCGCTTAAATCGATACCTATCAGTACCGATTATTGTAAGCCATCTACTACTTTAACCCGAAAGTCCACACGGCTCTAAACTCAGCGGGAGCGGAGTGAGTGGAGAAGTTTCTCCTCAGAGGTGGAACTAGAAATACTCTTTTGAGCTATCTGACCACTCTAATTTATATCAGGCGGAAGCCATGGCCATCCAGATGGTCATACAGCGCCTAGTTCGAAGACAAAAGGGAGGAAAAAACAAGTAGGTGTATATCAGTCAAGAAGCTCTACAATCGGAAGGCGCATGCGTGTAACCAAAATGCCAAGTCTTCCACTAAATGCTGTAGATATTTCAATTGGATGACGGAACACTATTGGTTTCAATCCATATGGGTGCATGGAGGCCGAGGTATTAAGGTTAGAAGCAAGGCTGTTTAAGAGACAAAGGAAGAGGCGACCATTCTCCGTCTTCCAGGTGATAGGTAGACAAATGACCACCTTTAAACTACATCAAACCACTCAAATAGTTTATGGACGCTAGCAAAACTTCTCGTCCTGAGGAATCGCCAGTCTTACTTGGCACTTCTAAGGCAAAATATTCCCGAACGTCTGTCGGGTTATTGAGAAATTAAATCTGCTTTCTTACTAGAGCTTGCAAAGGCTCTTAAGGAGTTATATACAGTTAGAAGGCCGAAAAAAGCTAATTTTCCAGAATTTTTTTTGAGAACAATTTTAAATTTATTGATCTGAAAATTTTTACAAATATTATGTTATCTTTTAGATATATTTTAAGGCTTAGTATTAGTAAAAATATATATTTGGAAAGGAGCTGCAGCTCTCCGGAAGCTCCTATCAAAAAAGACGCTTTGCGGTGACCACTATATTTCTGAACTGGATCCTCTGAAATTAAAAAGGCCAAATAGATTTCGTTAAAGTAATGTTAAATCTAGTAATTAATCGAAGGAACAAGCAAAATAAATTTTTTTGACAAAATGGCGGTTTCTCAAAAAACAAAAGCGAGGGAGAAGTCTTGCGAAGGAGTCTTGACAAAGTGTATTGCCTGAACTTAGTTGTGTGATCTAGAGTGAATTTCCTAACATAAAAGAGGACCGGCCAGTGATTTCAGACCAGCATGGTCTCATAATGGTTCTACTTCTAACCTGTATAGGAGAGCTACTTTCTGCAGTCATTCTAACCTTGCCTAACCTGAACTGCTGGAAAGCTGATATCTCTAATGTTAAGGTTGAGTTAAGCTATTTTTCTCTGTGAGTGTCCTGCCTTTGCTAGAGCAGGGCTACGAATTTTGGGTTCCGGTGTCATGAGAATGAGTAATATTCGTTCCCTAAAACTGGAGGATATTTACAGATTTGCCCTGGGTTGAGCGTTTCAAATTTCAAATTTTTCAATTTCAAGCTATTTTTTTACTGCAAATGTATTCTTTCAAGCCTCAAATTTTATTCAGACAAAGAGATTTACCCAAGCCCGCTTTTCTGATAGAACATTTTTTTTTAATTCATTTTTTTTTTTAGTTAAAGAATCTATAAACTATACAACATTTATTTTACCCCAAAAATCTGCAATTGCGATATTCCATAGGCAAGTCTTGTCGCTTGAGGCTTCTGGGTTTCTTCTTCACTTGTTAACAGAATTTTTGACATTCCACAGCCGCAAAGAATGCTTCAACTTTTAACTGAGTTACCTACTTCCGAGGGTTGGAATCGGTGAAACAGCAAAATTAAGAAAAACATTTTTCTAATAGCGGTCGCCCCTCGGCAGGCAATGGCAAACCTCCGAGTGTATTTCTGCCACGAAAAAGCTCCTCCTAAAAATATCTGCCGTTCGGAATCGGCTTGAAACTGTAGGCCCCTCCATTTGTGGAAGAACATCAAGACGCATACCACAAATAAGAGGAGGAGCTTGGCCAAACACACAAAAAGAGTGTACGCGCCAATTATAAATACATATATACATACCTACTTCCGAGCAACGGTTTCCATCTCACTTTTATTTGCTAAGACAGTCCTTATACAAATTTTTTTTTCGACGAATATAATTTTTCTCCATTCTTTTGCGCTTCTCATACTTCTCTCGCAAACTTCCATTAAGTCTTTGTTATCCATGATTCAAGTATTAAGGGTTTGCTTACTAGTGACATTCGATTTTTGACACTCCGTTACAAAAGGTTGTATTTAAGAAGGTGAATAAAGTGGAATAAATTAAATCTTTTTTTGATAAAAATGGTAGCAAAAAAGTATTTTCTTACTTAAATGGAAACAAACTGCGAACGGTTTAAAAAATAAATTTTAAATAATATTTGAATGTAAAAAATGGTACAAATAGAAATTATTAGCGGAAATTGCCAAGTCTCATATTAAAACAAGAAATTATTTCACCTAATCCAAGATTTTATTTTGTGAATTATTTGTTAAATTTAAAACCGATCGCGAAGTTGCGCAGCTTCGCCAATATGCAACTATTTTGTTAAAAAGAAATAAATAGTTGGCACGTACAATTCTGCTAGGTGTTTGACCGATATCCTCCTCCTATTTGTAGCACGCGTCTTGTTGTTGATCCACAAATAGAAGGACCTACAGTTTTGAGCCGATTCCGGCAAATGGTTTTTTATAAGAAGGTTTTTCATGCTGGTACTGTGTTTTGCTAAGCCTCCTCTGGACACTTCATCCGTCCAGGGGAAGGTGGGCTCATTATAAACAAGTTCCGTCAAAGGCAACTTTTTTATAATGCAGTATGCAATGTTACCGATCGCGTCGGGACTATCCAATTATTCTCCATGTTGTAACTCTTTTGGAAATGCTAGTCTTTGCAAAATATGAATTCCGTCTAAATCACCACATCCGATCTCGGATGGCGTCAATTACTCTATTATGTTCTGACTTAAACGGTATGTATTTCATGTCATACTACCCTAGTCCTGAACATACCGATGAAAACTCTTTAGCGAGTTGTTGCTCGTTAGCCTACCATTTTGAAAATGAAATGTTTTTTCTACAAATTTTACTTTTCCTCCACTTTAACTCAAAATTTCTAGAGCTAGCAACCCAGTGTCTTGCTAAGGGAGCCGATGTGTCAAGAGAGAATGAGAAAGCTGCTTACTGAGCAAACCTTTTATCATTGAATCATGTTTGTTATCTACTCCCAATTAAAACAAAGTTTCTCTCATTTCTACTGTAAAGAGAAAACTTACTCAGCTTTGATCCACAATTTTGTATTAAACTGTTGGAGCCCTCACTTCAGTGCAATCCGAGAACGTATTTTTCACGCAAGCACTTTTTTCTTTTTATTACTTTTAAATCCGAACAAAATATTGATACCTGATTGCTATAATCATCCGTTTTTTTTCTTTTTATTACTTTTATTCAACTATATTACATTCACTGTGTCATTACTTCTTTGCGATTCTCTGATGATTTTACAAATTTCCGCTGCAGCCATAATTCTTCCCGCTAACTGTTTGAGTCTCTCCAATTGCATAGTAAAAAAAACAACAATAATTCGCTTTATTTGTTTACTGCATGCATATCTCTTCAAGCAAACTTCCGAAAAAGGCAGTCTCAGATTTGTTTTATTTCTCTCGCCGCTATAAATTCGCCGGATGCCTGCTTTTAGTTTATTTCGTTCTTTTATTATGTACTTCAAATTATCTAACGACCGTTTTCTTTCACTATTCTATTTACCCAAAGGAAATTTTCATTCAACTCCTCATCTCCGTCTCTGTCACTTCGCGTTGTAGTGAAAATCCGAGACTACAACAAAATAAAATCACCAGAAATAAATTGCGCACTTACCTTTAAGCGCTCTCAACTCCAATGCATTGCTCACTCTTCTAATTCTCCGCTGTGTGAGTCACTTAAACCGGCTAATTTCGTCATTGACTTCGCACGCCCACACAAAAACTTTTACTCAGGCATCAGCGTCTTGTGTGCATACTTTTCATGCCCTCTCATTTTACAAAAAGCAGCAATAAAACTTAATTTGGCTGTATGTGGAAAATTACGTAGAGTTTTCCATTTTTCAATTGCTTGGCTACGTAAAAACTCACTCTCGTATACTCATACTCGTACTCTCCCAGCGAGCGCTTAACTGTGCTACAACGTGGGGAGGTTAAAAACTTCGCAGAATCGAAGGCAAGGCGATATATTCTCCTTTAAGCTCATCAAATATTGCATACATTTTATTTGTATTAAAAAAATATATTTTTCTTAGTCTTTAAAATAAACAGAAATAGGTTAAGTCAGCCTCATCATGCCCGTATTTTTTCCAGAACATTATTTTAATTTTGATAAAAAATATAATTTTGATAAATAACATTTTACAAAAAATATATAATTTGTAAGGCACTCTTTTTTCGGAGATCTCCGCTTGGAAGACGCTACACTAGTCTGGGAGTTTAAAGGAGAAAGTTAGGGATAAGAATAAGTTTTTTTTTTTAAGCTAAAAAGTGAAAAATTACGCTTTTTTTATAAACAAATTGACCAAAACTATATTTTAAGTGATAATTAATATAAAATTTGAGATATATGCAAAGGTCAATATGTGAAAGAATATCTCTGTAAAATTTTAAGCTGATATCTTGATTACTTTTTGGGATATACATATTCGACAGCGCGGAAAAAAACCTATTTCGAGAAAAACTTGATTAAAATTTTCGTTCTTACTCATCTTTTGCTCGACGCTCATCACTTTACTGACTTTATAGGGACTTTTTAGACTTTCTATTAACACTGAAAAGATATTCTTTAGATTGTAAATGGATTTTCAAGGAAAAAAATGGACAATTTGAAAGTGGTGGAGGAGCTGTGCCCCTTAAATTGACTTTCTATCATTCTTAAGTAGCATAAATCAATTATAAAACATTGATTCTTCCGGAAATAGAAAGACTTTCTGTAAACAGATGATTTTTTTTTTCCTTTTTTTGTTAAAAAAAATTCAACTCAATTTTCAATTGAATCTTCTTTATAGTTCGTATTTTTATCTCACTTTTCCTGATTGGCTTCCTTACCCGACGATATCTCTAAGGTTAATGAATCTATTTGTTTGAAATTTGGTCATTATAGTTGGATAGAGTCGCCAGTAGCGTAGGTTACAAAAATTCCTTCTCCAGCTTCCCTCTCCAACAACTCCATTCCGTGTACTTTTCGACCTCCCCTTGCACAGCATAGCAATGCTAAAGGTGGCAACAACTGCTACTGCAGCGGCAGTCAAAGTATTTTCGTACTATTGCCAAAAAGACAAATTGGAGGAAGAAAATGCCCTGAACTTGAGTGAAGTGCCATGGAAAACAACTTGTATATGTATGTAGGTGTGTGTGTGTGTAGCGCATGTGGAGGCCATTTTCTGATATTTATGAGCGTTGGGGTATTGAACTTGAAAATGGTAGTGTCATTTCTGAGATTTCTGAGGGTTGCTGAAAATTGTTTTGAAATCACTTATGAAATAGTTTTGTTTTTCATATTTATAAATTAAATAAGAGATCACTTAGCTGAGTAAAAAAAAACACACACACAAAAATAACAAAATTATGTTTAGCTTATTTTTGTGCCGCAGTGGAACATCGTAAATACTTGTAGTTGTCATGGCTTGCCTAATTTTTCAACAAATGCTTTACGCGCTCAACAAATTATGTCTGTCTGTACGTACATTTGTACGTTTAATAGATGTTTTTCCGTTTTTGCGCTTATGCCATATTTTTCAGCACCCACATACAAATTAACCAGTGATTCTTATTTTTATTTTTATTTCTATTTGTCGTTACTTAGTAGGCCCGCTGAGTGCATGAGATTTGCTTCTTTTCTTGTCTATTTTCGTTTGGGACTTAATAATTTCTGCCTGTTCTACATCAACCGTATTTGGACTAAACTACATGCTTGGGGAAATTGAAACTAGTTTTATTTAGAAATACGAGGGTCACTATGTAAATTGTCAGTGGAGCTGCTTTAGACTGAAATCCACAGGCATCACGAAAGAAAGGACGACCCTCTTGGTGACGTAGCAACATAGATGACTTTGATTGTATAGACAGGAGTTCGAGTAGATCTAGGACCGTTCTTATAGTATCATCCCATCTCACTATGACGGATCTTGAGCAATTCTGTTGTTTTATTATAGGGGTAGACGCGGATGGTCGAAGTTTGTGATTGATCTGCTTATTTACCTTACGATGCTCTGGAAGGGCCACCACCTGGGAAGGCCACCAGTCTCGTGCGGTTCTGTGAGCGGCGCAAACTGGGACTTGTTCTATGTTGCGATGCTAATGCCCAGCATACAATCTGGGGCAACAGCAAGTGCAATGGACGGGGCTATTCCGGTTTATTGCTTGCTCTTGCCTCGACATACACGGGCACACAGCCTACGTTTGTAACTGTTCGAAGACAAGAGGTGATTGATATCACTCTATCAAACTCAAAACTTGTGTAGTCAGTCAAGAATTGGACAGTCCTTGTCGAAGATTCGTGCTCAGACCACAGGTACATTGAGCTTCAGTGTGGCGCGGAGGCACAAATGCCATTGCCCTCCAGAAACCCTAGAAGAACAGACTGGCAGAAGTTTAGGGGGGAGACTTTGGAAAGAACATGGCATTGAGGCGGCTGTTGAGAGACTCGACGCTGCCTTAACTGAATGTTTTGAGTCAGCCTGTCCAATTCGACCTCTCCTTGATCGGACTCCCGTTCCTTGGTGGAATCTGACTTTCCTTCTGCAGCCATCAAACCCACGATTAGCAAACGGCTTACTCTAACCCATAAGCGAGCAGTTCCCCCTGTCACCAAGCAGAGGGGACAGTAGGCAGCTGGTTGAACTGATGAAATGTGGGCATCTTTGATAGAGGAGGATGAGACGGCGGACCACTTTCTGTGCATCTGCCCGGCCTTCGCTCGAATTAGGCTTGAGGTCTGATGTGGCTTTGGCACCGATGTGTTAAGAACCTTGGCTCCTTGGACCCACAAGATCTACTCAGATTTCGCCGGACGTCGAGTAGATTTAAAGAAAATTCAAAAGGGAACCCGAGTGTAGTACAATGTACTTAATTGTGTCTGATTGCTGTACTTGTTAGTCTGTCCCGCCCACAAAAACAAAAATTTTATAGACGAACACCCAACATGGGCATAGCTTAAGGCATTAGCTGAAAGCCCAAGAAAAGTGGGACAAACGGTTAATAGAAGAAAGATCGTTTAGACCTTCTGACTAAATTTAGTTTAAAATACCCAATATTTATTTCCGTAAGGCATTGTTAGGCATTAAAGGTCAGTCTCACAAAATCCTGCCATCTCTTGGACATCTCTTAGACAGATATTAAAATATACAATACTTTTTGTTGTCAAGTTGATTCTGCTTAAGAATATTTGACTGGGAAGAATTCTGGTAAGCCGTCTGTAACTTCCAAGAATAAGAATATTTACCTAAATATTGATACCTCTGATCGAAATATGGATAAGAAATTTACTGGTGAGCAGCCTGTATGCTCTAAGGATGGATATGATTATCTAGTGAAGAATACCGCTGACCAAAATATGAACACAAAGGAATGGAATAGGATGGACATTTTGTAAGGAAAAGGGTACCGTCTCTGACTATTACAGGCTATAGGGGTGAACTCATGACATAAGAAGCTGCTCAATGGAGTTCTTATAGGGTTGTAAAGCAGGAGTGAAGTATTTTTTCGACGATTCAGCAAATTTCATTAAAGACAAGGTGGGACCTTGACTTAATTTTTGGCGTTTTTGAGATAGATATCTGTATAATTGAGATGCTGAGAGACTACATCTCTCCTGTCGCATGACTTGAGCGTTTAAAGAAAATATTCTTTAACGACTTCCGAAGGTGTCTCTATTGGCTTAGTACTTGGGGAGTCTGGGTTCTGCTTTCAGACACGATGTTTTTGCTTTTGTTTCTGGTTGAAATACAAATAATTTTTAGGGGCAGTTATATGTAACTATTTTTAAGAACTGTCAGAAAAAGTAAGATATTCTGCACTTGTCAACCAGTCGCCGCAACTTGAGTACAGATTCCAGCTTTTCGAAATTCGACACGTAACTAAATATAATTTTTTTCTGATTTACAGCAACTGGTTATTAAAAAAATTAATCTTAGACGCGCAATCAAACACCTGAGTGCTATTTATGATAATACTGCAATTCACAAAATATAACGGTACTAGTAAAATCGTTTCACGAAGGCGCTACACCAACCGGGTAACAAAAAAGTATTAAAGTTTATTTTTATTAAAGAAAAAAAACATAACAACTAAATTAAAACTAAAACAGATGCGTGTAACGGAACCAAAAACATACATATACATACATATGTACACATAAATTTATATGTACAACTCAATATGAATAGGATTACACAAAACGAAACCAAAAATTATTAATTAAAAATAAAAACAAAAAAAAACTGAACGCTAATTAATCGAATTAATAATCAAGTGGAAAGCTAATTCAAACTTAATTTATGCTATCAGCAAAACATCAACAACAACATAAACAACATTTAGTCAACCTAACCAACAATCACCAACAACAACAAACAAAATGAATTGCGTCGCAATACCGCCACCGGAAGAGAAACAACAGCCGATACAGCAAATTTTGCACAACGAACTGGTGTTGCCACCGCCGGATATCAGCGGCGGCAACCACAATACTGGCAGCGGCAGCGCCTCGAAAACCCAATCACTACAGCGCACCACACACCTGTACTGTCGGTCGTTGGAGAAGGAGCGCGGTGATCGACGCACCTCGTCGCGCGGTTTGGCTTCGTGTTTGCGCGGTGAACGCGATGAGTTCGTCAGTGACTATCGTGAAATGCGTCCGCGTGCGCAACAAATCGATTTGCTGCCGACGGTTGTGATGGGGCAGGGCGTCGGCAATGGTGCTGGTGGCGCTGCTGGTGGTGGTGGCAACAATGCAGGTGTGGAGTTGGGTAATGGAGCCGATGCGGGTAGCAGGTGTAAGTTTGTATAAGAATTGTAACATATAGAAAATATTTTCATAGTTCAAGTGAGAGGAGGATGAGACAAATGTCACTTTGACAGCTGTCATGTAAATGAACTCCAGAGTGGTCGTTATGAAAAAATTTTAGAAAATGGCTAGAGTAACCCCATATTTTCCCCAGTATGCAGATTTTTTTTAAATAATTGCGTGAACTTCTCCCGGAATAGATTTAGTTTTAGTATAGAGAAAATATGCAAATGTCACTTTGACAGCTTTGGAGTAAATTAGCGATGGAATAGTAACTCTGAGAAATTTTTACACAATGACTCGAGTAGTTTAAGCTTCTTCTAGTCAAGCTAACAGCTCGAATTACTCCCGAATTGAATTTAGTTTTAATAAAGTGTCAGTTTGACAGCTGTCAAATGAACTAACACTAGAGTCGTAGCTAAGGAACGCAGCTAGAGTAATTCTAGAGCGACTGCAGTTAGTCTAGTCAGCAATTTTTTTAAACAATTTACTTGAACTGCTTCCGAGATAGATTTAGTTTTAGTAAAGAGAGAATGTACAAATGTCACTTTGACAGCTGTGGAGTGAATGAACAATAGAATGGTAACTCTGAGAATTTATAATTTTACGAGAAATTATGAGACTTTTTATAAGAAATTATGAAATTTTTTATTAGAATTTTTACTTTAAAAAAATTTTTAAATTTGATTTTACGCAATGACTCGAGCAACCGCCGATTTTTCTTTTCTATGTGCTCGATTTTCGCCGAACTAAATTTAATACTAAAACTTGGAAGAGAATAATAAAACTTGAGAAAATTGCACTTCGACAGCTGTGAACCTTCAACGATAGCGATGAGATATTTTTACAGCCTTTCCCTTAACATTACACTTTCAGAAGATCCTACCTAAAGGGATTTCCAATTGCCTATAAGCCTTGATGTCATTTTGTATGAGTCTAAGGACTTAACGCAGCCTGACTATCAGACAAAAAATTCATCTCGTTCCCATATTCCCATTTTAAGATATTTGCAGAGAAGTCAATACAATATGCGGAGGACTCCGAAAGTCCTTTGGACTCCTCGCCATTCAATTTCCAAACTCGTACCTGTGTTTACCGGTCGCTGGACGATCGGCACAAACGCGGAAAAGTTAGGATTACCATTTAACCCCCATTGCAGAAGCTGTGGAGACCTTTCAGAGAAGGAGACTGTTGAGCACTTTCACTCTAAATGTCCGGGTTTGGTAACTAGACAATTAAAATCACTGGGTGCTCCTTTCTTCGACAACTCTGGCTAGCTGTAGATATCTGCCTGTTGGAGGTCTCACAATGGTATCAAAACGGTGCTTTAGTGGTACTTGAGGAGTGCCAGACTGGCTCTTCAACCATTTCACCTAACTACCTTCATCTGAAATATGACCATTGACTTTTCGGGAATCCAGTTCAAAGCACTCTTGTTTAAGTACACGTACCGTCCAACTTATATTAAATAGATTACCTGAGATCGTTGGTGATCGTTGGTAATATAGTCCGATAGCAGTTTCTTTCACAAAATCATAGATTTATTGAGGTTATTGGAGGAAAATTTGGCTAGCTTGTACCCGAAACTTTGGCCGTGAGACCCCCGAAAAATATTTGCAAGACCTCATAAGGTCTCAAAAATCACTATTTTCCATGCTAGCTAAATATATTAGGCAAACGGAAAGCTTCGCAACAGGTCTCTCTTTCCATTTGCATGGAGAGAGAAATGCCGGTAATGACACTCGTGTGCTGATCACACAAACGAACCTAAAATTGAAATTTTCAATACAAAAAAGTTCATAGGATCTGCTTCCCTTGAGCTAAACTCCATTTTGAATATCAACTTTTGAAGAGAGTTTTTGGTTAACTGATTCCCCTCCATTACAGAAAAAATTATCAGCCTCTGATAAGCTACCCCAATACCTAGAAAACATGTCGAATACGTATCGAAAACAATCATTGACCTTTTATCAAATACTAAATTTTAGAGCAGAGAAAAATATAATTAACATTCCGATACAATTATGTTGCACGACAAACTAATTGTTGTCCAATTGAAATCAATTATGTGGTGCCAAGTATCGAGTAGTTTGTTCACAAAACGTTTGCTGCCCTATTGAATTGGGAGAGGGCATTTCCAACTCTCCCCCACGGCTGGTCTCTTGCTCGCTTAGCTTCGAAATTGTTGCTTGAGATACATCAAAGATTGCAACAAAAGCGCTGGGGAGTGTACGAAAAAAATGAGACAGTGGGGATGTAAACGTGAGCGGGAGATCTTGCGTAAAGTGTGCGACAGATTGGAGTGCTAATGAAAGAGCGAAACAAAATAAATGACAACAACAAATCTGGGAATCTGTTATAAGTACACATGATGGAAAGAATAATGAGATGGCGCCTATCGTGGTACCGTTACTTTGTGCCCAGCGAATTTGACAATGAGTTACGTCGTTTTAGCACCAGTATGGCCAGATTACCATTTTTGAAACTTGATTTAGCATTTTTTTTTATTATTTAGTTTCGTAATTTTAGTTCTTTCATCATGACATTTTTCTAGCCTGTTCTAATTAAAAATAAGGTTTATAATTTTGTGAAATACACATTTTTTAAAAATTAGTTAAATAATTCACTCAGTTTTATTTAGCTTTACTTTTTTTAACATCTGGTAGCATTGCCCGCGATTGCAGTTGTTGCTGGTGTTCTTCTGCTTTCAGCAGTCAAATCTCTCTCTCGCTACTGGAGTGTTGCCTAGCTTTGGATATAAAAACGCACTAAAATGCCCATTTAAAGAAAATAAAATACCAAATTTCTATTGAACTACTTAAATAACTTTGTATGCGTGACAAAATGTCTTTAAAATGTGCGCTTTTTTAAATAAATGTGTTATGGTTATACACAATTTAATTTATGAGTCTCTTTTTGTTAAGAGAAACTCTTTAGTTAAGGGAACGACTTTTTTACTATATTTGAGGTTATGTACCTATATAAGGTACTCTTTTTGTAAAAATGTCATTAAGGTTTCTTTAGTATTTTTTGGTATTTTTTTGCTTATGTTTACTATAAATTAATGCCCTATGTCCCACTAAGGATTGATGACCAGAAGAAACGATTACACCCTATGGTTTTAATTCGGATTCAGTAAGTTTAAACACTTTTTAAAATGTGTACATGGTTTTCAATCTTAAGAAGAGTTGAGAGAAGAAGATTTAATATTCTTGCATAACCTTAAAAGAAACAAAAAATTAAATTTGTTTTTTCAAAATATCAAATTTAATAGGAATCAACAAATTTTCATTAGCACTAAAATCTTCTCAGAATGACATTTTTTAACCTCCTTTTGTTTAATAATACAGTTTTTTTTAACTTAGTGTTTCAGTAGCTTTGAATTGAAAAAAGAAACAAACACGAAACTTAAAAATTTTCGCATTTTCGGTATAAAAAATCACTAAATTTATTGCGAAGAGCAAATGGTTGGCAACACTGCACAACTCGGCAAACGTGACGTCACGCACTCTCTGATGGGCGCAATCTTGTTTCCTTCATTCTTGATAAGTACGGGCAGAGTTTAACTGTGTGTGTATTTGTATAGCCGCCGCTGTTTAGTGAGATTTTTATTTTAGAAGAAGAGAAATTTAGACAGCTGATTAATTGTGAAGAAAATAAAAATTATATCAAATTAATAATTAGGATATTTTAAGATAATGCGTGTACTGAATTGTAATACTATTTCTAAAGCTGCTTCCAAGATATGGCCGTATGCCTAGTTAAAGAAGGAAAAAGGGTTGTCTCTTCGAAACCATCAAACCTCATTTCGTTCTACAAATTAATGAAATTTTATTTGCGTGCAAATGTTTCTTTTTTTTTTTGATAAAAGCACAATCGAAGGTGTACGATTGCCTGCCGGAACAACTTCGTTATTGCAAAAAAGTATTCGTTCTAATATTTCGATGTTTGAAACAGCAAACTTTGAATTACTCTGAGATGCGATTCACGAGCGCGTTGAGTGGCTGCCGCGTCATTTCGCGAATTCCATATTGGATATTTTCACAACTTCCTTTATTTCATTAGTCATTAAACAGGCTCATAGAAGTGCCTATAATTTTTTTTTCATTTTATTTCCTTTCCACAGCCGCACAGTGTCACCCAAGTGTCTAGCCATATTGAATTCGTTTGCTCAGTTGCTGATAATTTCGGTTTTTTTGTTGCCTTATATGTAGATTTTTATAGTGATTACATTGCCAATATTAATTCATTTGGGCGTTGAATATTCCTGCATAAAAATTAATAAATGGTAAAAAATACTGAAAAATATTCAGCAATGCGTTAAAGCGTGCAGCGATGAGTGCGTCAGTGCGATGCGTTGATTCTTCAAACAGTTTTCCCACATTTGGATTGCTGTCGACTGCTGTGAAAAAGGCATAAAAAAGTATTAAAATTTCACGATGAGTTCATCGTGAATAAATGCGAAATTGTATGGCTTTGTGTGGCTTCCATACCGGCATAATATTGGCGTGCATTGAAAGCACAGGGTGGTTCAAGTGCAAGTAAAACTTTGAAGTTAGTTGATGTTAGCATCGTATGCTTCCGTCTATCAAACGACGGCAAAACAAATTTCAGACGGGTTAATAGGTTGATTTGGATTTGGCAGCTATTCGAGTAAGACGTGTTTCGTGATTTTCGCTAAGATGGAAAGAGATCGTATCGTGTCGTTCGGTAATTCGCTTTTTGTTTTTGGATGGCAAAAATGCGGAGAAATAAAAGCAAAATTGGATGTTGTCTATGGGGATGCTTCGCCATCTATGACCACAGTTAGATATTGGTTCAACGAATTTAAACGTGGGCGGACATCCGTTTACGATGAGGAGCGAGGAAATCATTCAAAAAGTCCACGACATGATTCTCGCTGATCGACGAATGAAAGTGCGTGAAGTAACAGAGGCCATAGGTGTGTTGACCGGAACGGCAATTAATATTTTACATGCTAAGTTGGCGATTAAATAAAATGTCGTTGGGTGCTGCGATTGCTCACGGGTGGACACCAAGCGGATGCGGCTGTTAACTTCGAGGCAGTGTTTGGAACATTTTAAGCGAGAACTGTAGGAATTTTTGCGTCGAGTTGTCACCGTTGATGAAATCTGGACTCATCATTACACAACAGAAACTAAGAAACAACAAAACAATAGATATCTCCCGGTGAGTCTGCTCCAAAGAAGGCGAAAACAGTTCCATCGGCCGGAAAGGTCATAACCACGATTTTTTGGGATGCTAAGGGCGTCATCCTGTTGAAGCACAAAGAATTTCTTAGTTCATAGCGTCAATTTCAGTCTCAAAAAGTCAGTAATCAGGGCTCATCACCATTTTCGATAATTAGGAATTTTCGAAGAAAAGGGCAATGATAACAAAGCTCCAAAATTCGCACTACACACCTTTTTAATTCCTAGATGCGTTAAATATGTGTGCTTCATTTCAGCCAAAACTTCAAAAACTTTGCATAAACACGACATTTTGACCATCCAACACTTACTTCACAAACCGGTTTTCAAGATTTCTTGACACTATTCAAGTGCAAAAAGTCTCATTTTTAGTCCACGGCGCCATGCCATTGCCAGTTAAGATCTCGAATGGGAGAAAGCTGTCAGTGTCAAAGCAACATGCGATTCAAAAAGTTATCAGCATTTGACCCACCCGGTGTTGGTGTGCAATATATTAAAACTCACCAACCACTTGTCGGTAATAAAATCCTATATCGTTGTCATCATTAACAAAAGCCCTGTGCGGCGATTAATTTGCATGCCATTTAGGGCCTTTTGCTAACGCTGATGACAATACACCCGCATTTTTCGACCATGAACCAGCCACCAGACACTTGTTGGCAAAATATGATGTTTTATTTATGGGGCTGGCATGCCGCTATTTCGGGCGCTGAAAAGTAAAACAAAGATATTTAAATTTTGTTTTATTAGCGTTCAACCTATTTTCAGCTACAAAGCAAATCAAAGCTTGTGCAAATTTTTTGCATATTTTTTCGCCAAACTCATTGAATAAATTGTCGTTTATTCTGCTTTTAGCCGCATTCATTTAAAACAATTTTCTGGTTCCAACAATTTGCTTTAAGTATTTTCCAAAATTATTTATTTCTTGGCCAGAGAAACAATATTTATGCATTATAATTCAGCCACCTGCTTGTCGACGTGGGCTTACTAGAGTTGTCAATCCCGGGATCCCGAAATCTAGAATTATTTTAGTACCGAAAATCTCGTGATGAATTCCGATATTAAAATCAACTTTTATTTTTAGCTGACATTTGGAATGGATTCTTATTGAGAAAAAGTCATGTTTTTTGTTTTTATTTAGTGTAGTTTCTATTAATTTTTTTTTTTTAATTTTTTTATTTACGAAATTTTACTTTTTGACGTACTATGTAAGGCATGCCAATCCCGGGATCCCGAAAATTTCAAGTGTCGAAAAAGCTTACGTGCCTTTCATTAAAAGTTGCCAATCCCGGAATGCCGAAATCTTTAGTGGTGTTTTTGAGGCCGACTTCAGTACCGAAAGCTTCGGGATCTCTTGATATGAATCCCGATATCGTAGCGAACTTTTGTTTTTAGCTAAAATTTGGAATAAAATCAAAGTCATGTTTTGTGTTTTTTTTTTGTAATATTTTAGTTAACAAAATTGCACTTTTTGACGTGCAAAAACAAGCTTAAGTGTGCAATATAGACAGAATTTACTTGAAAAGTGGTGTTTTTGAGGGCCGAGTTGTATGTAACAAATTCATATTATGGTTAGAAGACTTAACTTTAAATGCTTTACTATTTTTGTAGACGCATTTTAAATCTAATGAGTCCTCAGTTTCCGGATTTTTCCGATTCAAATTAGCGTTTTTAGTCCAAGTAAAATTAAAAAACAAAAAAAAAAAACACCAGTCTAACGGTTAGACGCGATAGAAGTGAAACCTTCCGTAAAACAAACTGAGAGAGAATAAGACGAAAGCAGCATTAGGAGCAAGATAATTATAGGTTCATTATAATATTGCTATAAAGTTCATATTTTATTTTCTTCATTTTATTATTATTCATCCTCAATGTTTTCAATTTCAACAAATGATACGAGTGGCTTATGATAGCTAAAATATGATACAAATGCTTTGGTTTCGATGTTGTCAACATGTCTTTGAAATACCGCGTCAATTGTTGTTTTTGATCTTGTTGTCGATTCAGTCCGATTGTTACACATTTTTAAATTGAATGTTGTATTGAGAACGTCAATTAAAGGAACCGCTGTGTCCAATGCAAAATTTACGTTAAAATCGGCACTTAAAATCATTGGAACTTTATTGTAATCTTTTCTAAGTATCCGCGATACTTCTAGTGTATACTTTATTAAATTTTCGTGAATGAATTCCGTGATGCTAATATATTATTTATTGATTTTTTTTTCTGTCGATATTCACGACACTTTTCTGCATTATTTTTCGGCATAATTGCGGTAAATATTTAAAAATGAAAATATTTACGAATATAAAAATACACACGCGGTTGCTATTATGAGCGTCCCCAGCAAAACCTGCGTGACCGAAACTCTAACACAATTACACATATGCACTCGTATTTGTTTGAAAATCGACTTTTTTTTTGGTTCTCCGTCACCTTTGGAAAATGTGTAAACAGTAAGCAAACTTTATTCATATATTTTTCCTCATTTTTGCATCAGTAAAATTAAACAAACGCCGTAGCCGAATGGGTTGGTGCGTGACTACTATTCAGAATTCACAGAGAGAACGTCAGTTCGAATCTCGGTGAAAACACCAAAATTAAGGAAAACTATTTTTCTAATAGCGCTCACCCCTCAGCAGGCAATGGCAAAACACCGAGTGTATTTCTGCCATGAAAAAAGCTCCTCATAAACATATAATAAAATAAAAAAATTAAATAACTGTATAAAAAAAATTTTTTTCTTGTGATTCGAACCAAGGATTTTGGATCGGAAGCTCACATTGCTAGCCGCTCGGCTATCGCGCCATGCTGTCGGCGCTGGCCTAAAAGTTATTTAGTTCGTCGCTACGTGTATATGTAATATTCGTAGCCAAGTGTGTCGCTTTTTTCGTTTCACTTTTTCTCAAATCACTCCCAACGATTCTAAAGAAGTTTTCACTTCAAAAATTTTTCAAATGTTTCCATCTAACCAATGCTCCCAAGCTTAAATGTAAATAAATATTAAAGAGTTGCCAAGCTCAAATGATTTTTTTAATTTTTGCTATCAATGTGACTCATTGCTATTTACGGCTGTCAGCTTTGATTCGGCTTAGCAGACAATCAACATTCATTCAATAACGATTTTTATGAAGAGTTGATAGGCAATGGAGTTCGATAGTCTCATTTTGAGCATGAACCCATTCAGCTGTTTGTTTGTTATTTTTAATTTTTTTTTCTGTTCTAAATAAATGTTATTCAACTCTTCTTTGCCTCTAATTTCTATTCGTATATTTAAATGCTTTTAATTAAAAAAAAAAATAAAAGGCAAGAGTTTATGCAATTTTAACTGAATTTAAAAAATGTATGTCGCGGGCCTAGTCCCGAATTCCCGAATATTGGCATCACTTGCCTACATATAGCCGTACATTGAAGTGCAAGAACTTATGGAACTTTTACTAAATTTAAAAAATGCAAGTCGCGGAACCAGTCCCGAAATCTCGAAATCCCTAATATTGACATCACCAGCCTACTTCTAGCCGTACATATGAAGTGCAAGAATTTATGGAACTTTAACTAAATTTAAGAAATTGATGTCGATCCCTAAATTTCGGGACCCCGAATATTGATATCACCAGCCTACATATAGCCGTACATATGAATGCATATATATTTCCTACATTGCATCTCATTACCTCATTTGCGCTTACAAAACCACATTCACGTCTGCTTATTATTTACCCCAAACACATCTGAAAACATTTTCAATTTTCCTGTAATTTTTAAATATTTACAAAATTAAAATTAGCTTGCATAAATTTGTAATTTTCTCTATTACTCAGCAAATAAATATTCTAAATTTCCGTAAAGCACACAGACTACTTATTTTCCGCATGCACTAAATTCACTCACGGTACATACAGTGTACGCAAAAATATAGTCAACATCGCCAAGATGAAAGCTATGAGAATCAACCACAATAAAGCAAGGCATAACAAACGGCTGACGGGAGCCCGATAAAAAGATTCTGCGACCTCGTCTTTACTATCCAGGCAGACGGCGGAGCAGATAAAGATGTCAACAAATCTCCAAACTGACGCTCTAAACTGCGAATATTCAGCTTATGTGTGAAGTCAGTATTTTTGTACGGAAGTGAAACGTGGCTGGTGTCTAACACCAACACACAGGGGTTACAATCTTTCGTCAACAAATACCTCTGCATTATCAGAAAAATATTCTGGCCGAACACCATCAGCTACAATGTGCTGTAGAGATTAACGAATGAAGAACCCATCTTATAGCAGAAATTGGCGATGGTTAGGTCACACGCTTAGAAAACCACCAGATAACATGACGAGAATGACACTCGATTGGAACTCGCAAGGGAGGAGGAGAGGTCGCGGTCGGCCAAAGAGTACTTGGAGAAGGTCGATGTGTGCGAGCTCGCTGACGCGGACATCGCATGGGACAGCGCAAAAACAACAGCCCAGAACCGTGTACGATGCAAAAGGATTGCTTCCAAGTGGAGTGAGCAAAGAAAAAAAAGGGAAGTTCGTAAGATTTCCCGACCTGTATTAGTAACAAATAGAATTGGTATGGCTGCTCCGTGGGATATTTCTGCCCATACAATTAAAGATAATAAAAGTTTTTTCTCCCGCAAATTTTCTATGAATTTCTTTATCGCACCAGTATTTCTGGTAGCCATCCGACCCAACTTCTTTCGTCCCTTTCGTGACCCTTTTTCACTTCTTATATTAGATTATCTATGAAGTTTGCACTTCGACCTGATGGACTTTTGTGCCCACTACTCATCACAGTACCTCATCCAGATCCAGTTCCCTTATTAAATTCAGGATAGAGCTGGGTTGGATTGAGCGTATATGCCTTTCTTCTGGCTGCAATAGCCCAACACGTCTCAATCTTTTCCGCGCTATAAAGCTCCGTTCCAGGAGAAGGTGTATTGGAGTCGCCTGAGATTTATCGCAGAAACGACAAGTGTCTGTAGACCAAATCCCGATCATGTGCTGATTAATTCGCAGTTTGCAGTGGCCTATGAGAGTGCCCATGAGAATTCTCAGTTTATCCTTGGGAAGGGTTATGAGTTTTTTCAACCTCTATTTGTTGTACTCTCGCAGTAGGGAAATCGCCTGGCGTAGTCCCATAGTTTGGTGCCAACAAATCGTACCGATTTGTGGCGACTGGTGTGGTCTTGTCTGCATGATTTTTTTTTAGTAGCTTAGGGTTACCGTTGGATTCGGCAACCTCCAGAGGGTCTCGGCACCAAGTTGACTGATGAGTACACAGGCAATGACGCCATATACTGACAGGCTTGTAAGCAACTTATTTTTGAGGAAACTGTAAGAGCAACGAACGAAAGGTGACGTAATGAAACTCTCAATGCTAAACGCACAGAAGCTCTGCTAAGCCAAAAACAAGCATAGTCTTAGCTCACGGATTTCCATTAGAATGGAGCATTGCCTAATAGGCAGACACGCCCAGAAGATCAGGTTGCAAACATATGACTTTTGCAGAAGCTGTCCAGATGAGGCAGAGGAAGAGACGATCTCGTATCTCCTGTGCCATTATACGGCACTATCCAGGAGTAGAATTACCATTTTAGGTAGGCATATTTTTTAATAAATTGGAAGAATTCAGTACTGTGGAAATCTGGTATCAGGTATCAGGTGTCAGTATATAAAATTTTTGGAAAGTACCCACTGGTTTTAAGAGAGATAGGTACAAATTTCCCACGCGGTATCACAATGAACTATGAACCTGAGTGGGTCCCATAGTGGACAACCATTTGATTCGAACTTAACCCACGTTTTCCGTTGTCTTTTATTGACTGGAGAACTCTAATCTTTCCTGCTTGTAAATCTAGCTACTCTCTCTCTCTCTCTCTTTCTCCCTCTCTCGTTCTCTCTCCCTCTCTCGTTCTCTCTCCCTCTCTCTCTCTCCCTATTATATTACATGCAGTCAATTCACGATGAGCGATAAATAGTTGTATCTCTCGTAGATCTCTTTGAATCTTTGGCATTCCGTATCGTTTTTTCGTCCGTTCTCCCCTTTTTTATGGGGATCTGATCCGTCCATTCTATGTACTATGCTGTCTTCCTATTTCTCGCTTAGCATTCCATAAATATTTTTGCAATAAAGATAATATTTTTCCAAATATAGAGCGGATTTAGTCGTTTCGTTTATAATTATTTTTAAGTACACAACAGAAATGTTGCTTTGCATGTAAAAGCTTTAAAATTTAACAAATATTTGATTTTTATTTAAAAAAAAAACTGGAAAGTCCCATATTTTTGTCGCAGACTGTACATATGAATGTTCATACAAATGCTTTACAATATTCGTATAGTTTGCGTATATGTGCACTCGTTCTAATTCAACAAAGCTCAGTTGCAATCAGTGAATAGCCCGCAGCGCTTCATATTTACATAAACAAACACATACATACATACAAACATACATACATATGTACACCCCCAAGCAGTTGCCAAAATTTGTGATGACCTAATTTGCAGGATCTCGTGGCTGTACTTTGTAATTCGCCGAAATATTTATTATATTGTATTTTTATTATTTATTTTGATGTCTCCACCAAATTGGTTTTAAATGTTTGAGGAAATTCAGTTTTTTCTACACAATTTTTCTTTTCTGTCTGTTGCTAGGCTACTGATCTACATATGTTCAGGATGTATTAAATTCTGTATCTAATTTATCCCTCTTGTCTTGCATTCATAGCTGATGGAGTTCAGAGGGTAACATTGCTTCTGAATCTGCCTGCATTCGTACATAGCGAGGTCCTCCAGAGTAGGATACGATAAGCTCTACATGTGGACAATTGGGGCCCTGGCGGAAAGGGAATCCGCTTTAGTCCTTCCACTGCAGAGAACAGGCAGCAACTGCAACGCACATCTGACTTGAAGTAAGCGACTCTCTTTCCAAACGCTCAAAGAACAAATTTCCACAGAGTAGAGTTCTGCGCCGAGTTTGAGACCCACTAAGATTTTAGAATATGCACGTGGCATGTCTGGCGCCTCTATTTGTCAGCTTCATATTCTCGATAAAATTTTACAACACCGCCCTCCTTTAAGGGGCGGATTGGTGTTAGAAAAGCCAGTCCACTATTGAGTCTTATACAGAAGCTTCCACGTCCCAATTACGTCCCAATTACAATCATCAAATTAGTAAAAATGCATTCAATCTCAGCCTGTGCTCTGTTTTCTTCGAATAATATTTCTCTATTATATTCTCCATTCCTGATCGTGCCGACGCCTTTGATTCTCTTTCTCTGGCAGGGCGGCATTCCTCGTCATACTAACTTCACGTACAGAATTCAAAGATGTGGCTAACATCAAACCTCTCATCGGCTCTAAGCGACTTTGAAGGAATCAGCTTTTTTTGCTGATGTGATAAGGGAGATATCTTGGTCATATACGAAAAAATCAACGCAGTCAGTGGCCCTTTTACTTTATTACCATCTGACCAAAGGCGCATTGAAAGAGTAAAGAATGCATTGAAGCGAGCGGACACAATTGTGTCTATCATCCTTGGATAAACTTCCTTGGTACCATCTATGTTTTTGGACTCCCCAAAACGAGAATTTTTCTAAGACGACATTATGCACGGTACGAGAAATGCGATCTCATCGCTTGATGCATCGATTTGTTCAACAATTGTCTCGGAAACATGACAGAGCCGTCATCTGCCACCAGTCTTTTGGGTTTCCTGATTTTCGACGCCGAGATATCTGTTTGCTATTAGACACACTGTTTTTTGCTGCATGAAGGCGTGTGCGAATTCATAGCTGCAAAAAGAGAGTGATCCGGGTCAATGTTAGGTCCTCGACTCGTATTTAAATCTAATACACCGGTAGCGTGCCCTACACCTTTCGTCCTTTGACGTGATAAATTCGATTTCGAGCTTTTTTGATCAGAAGACGACTACGTTGGCTGATGGATCTAATATGTTTCAGCTACTATCCTGCCTCTCTATTCCTTCCACAGGTATTTATCCGGGTGTAGTACAATGGTCTTCCTGACTGAGTGCTTGGACTTAGCCGACCACCCCCCACAAATCTAATCTAATCTAATTTAATATGTTTCAGACCAGCTCACTCGGTATCAGACGCTTGCTTGTTGCCGCCGGTACTTCTGAGCAGATGGTGCGGAATCTGGGTAATAACTCAAGTTGAATGCATCCCAATGACCTCATCAGGATTATTTAATATAGCGAGCAATTCACTCTATATCAGACGCTCGCATGTAGTCGCCAGAGCTTATGAACAGACGCTACGAAGTTTGAATCAAGCCGAGTATATGAGACTGGGACCAACAGAGCTCTTCTCTTTTAGTTCGTCTTCAGACGAGTGGTTGGTTGCTACCTCGAGAATATATGGCCTTAGTCGCTAGTTGGAGATGTTTGAATCGCATTCAAATTAATCGCTTATGGCCATTCCCAAATGAATGACAATCAAAAGCTTTCTCTCTTTCTACATAAGCAACCATTCTCCTAAACCTTCGACTTTCTTTATTTCTCAGTCATTATACATTACCAAATAATCGATTTTATAACACATTCAAAGTGAAGTTTTCTGAATGAAAAACTTATAGTATAACTTAAACTAAAAAACATACGGAACGAGCCTTGCCAATGACATCATTCACTTTCAGATGCTCCCAACTTTATTTTGATTAAAACTGAAAACGCAAATTGTTAAAATTGCTTTGTACTAAATTACGACGCTCACACTTCCCTCTTTCTAGGCGAGCAATTGTGTTAATTGTGTTAATTTCAATGCCCAGGAATAGTAGTGACTAAAAGTCTGAAAATAAAATAAAAGCACAAATTAAACGAACTCAACAATGCTTGTAATTTATGTAGCAAATTTACACAAATTTTTGTGAGCTCGCAAATGGATTTTAAACGTTTTCTGTCAAAATATACAAATCGTTACGTGCTGCTTGCGTAAATGGCTTGAAATGTTAGCAAAAAATTTCCACTTGCTAACAATCGCCAATGACATGTGAAATAGCACTATTTTTGCTGACTTTCGAAATGGGAGGTAATAAATTTGATTGTTTTTTGTGTGTATTTTCAACAGAAACAATTTCTATTCGTACATCAGCTTCTTAAAAATAGCGCCAAATACGACCAAAGAGCTCGGCTCAGCTCATCTTGACTCATCTCAGCCCATCTTAGCTCATCTCAGCCCATCTTAGCTCACCTCAGCCCATCTTGAATCATCTCAGCCCATCTTGATTCATCTCAGCCCATCTTAACTCATCTCAGCCCATCTTAACTCATCTCGTCCCCTCATGACTCATCTCGGCTGTTGTGCGCAATTCGGCGCACAAACGAGTGCTTTAATTCCGAAACAACGAAAGAAATGGGATTCAAATAGTAAATAGTAAATCTTAAGTGGGCGTGGTGAATACTTGAAATTATTGTATAATAATAGTGTGACGTATGCATTACTGACAGGTATCGAACTTCTCCTCCGATTTCGTGGTATGCTGCTTGATCTTTTCCCGCATAGGAGGTACCTGTAGTTATATACCTTTTTCTGAATGACAGATTGCTTTTAACAGGAAGCTTCTTCATGGCAGATATTCTCTTGGAAGTTGATCAATGTCCACCGAGTGGCGATTACAATAAGCGAAAAATCATTTCTATCAATTTGAGCTTTTACTTATCTTCCAAAAGTACTCAGAATTGATCAATGAAACAAAAACTGTACAATTGTTCCTTCATTCCTATTCATATTAGTCTTCCAGGCAACCAATTCACACATTCTAATCTTCAAAGCACTTCTCACAGGGCTTCACTTAGAGATCGGTTTCAGCTTCTTCTACGAATTCGAATTTATCGTCCCCATCGTCTGAAAAAGTTTTCCATGAAGTGTTAAAGTCATTCGGGGGAACAGTAAAAGATTCCACGGAGCAAAATCAGGGCATACGCATCTATCGAAAGGGGTTTAACGTTGCTTTTGGTCAAACAGTTACGTACAGGGTGAGATATATGAGCCGGTGTACGACGTATTGACGTAGTAAAAAAACCGTGATTTGTTCGGCCACAATTCTGGCCTCTTGAGAGGGCCTTCAAATGCTTTTATGCGTTCACATAATATTCATTACTTACTGGTTGATCTAGCAGAAGGAACTCGGAGTGAACCAACCCAATGCAATCAAAAAAATTTCGATTTCGAATAGATTTCCTCTTGGTAGTTTGGATTTTGACTCATCTGAGAAATGTTATTTCAAATTTTGTATTACTCCAAATATTAGTAGCTTGAATTTCGACTCATCTGAGAAGCGTTACTTCAAATATTGTCCTTTCGAAGTTTGTTGGTTCGATGTCTTTTACGGATCCATACCCTTGATCTGTAATGATGACTTCAATTATATTTTAGCCCATGTAATGGCGGTCGCCATAGCCTAATGAGTTGGTGCGTGCCTACCATTCGAAAGTGCGTAGGTTGGAATCTCTGTGCATGAACACAGAAGAAGAAGTTTTTTCTAATAGCGGTCGTCCATCGGCAGGAAATGGCAAACCTCCAAGTGTATTGCTGCAATGAAAAATCTCCTCATCAAATCCATTTGCCGATCAGAGCAGGCTTATACCTGTAATCCCAAATAGGAGGAGGACGAGCTCAACCAAACACCTAACAAAAGTGTATGCGCCAATTATTTATTTTTTAATGGCTTCCTTTAGCGATAAAGAAATGGTTTTATTAGTGCAAAAGATTTAGAACTCTTGGTACAAATCGCAGTCAAACTGCTATCTCCCTGAAGCTTTCGCGACGATCTTCAAGTACAGACAGAAATATCTCAAGCGCGATTCGATTAAAAGATAAATGTCAGCTACTTTTTGAATAGAAAGTTCGTCCACTATGTCGACTGAGGCCTATATTATTTAACATTACAAACCTTAAAATGAGCCACTGCATGAAATTCGTTTAGCTCCGTTGGGTTACCGGACGTAAATAGAGAAAGGGGGAGTTAATTTCAGATGTACCACTGTGCTACGCTACAAGACAGATGGCTACGGTATGCTTAACGGAAGTCTATGCCATCTTGAATGTAGTAATTAGTGGCTAATTGAGAAAAAGTGGCGGGGTAGTAGTATTGTATATAAACTGCTGATGAACTGGCTCATGAAGGCTCGGCAAGCATACCACTAGGCCCTGAACCAATTCTGCATCGATTCAACTATGGATGGAGGACTTTGGGCCCTGATGAGGCCTACCTATAGAAGACGTTGGTCTAAGTTGGGCTCCTACAGAGGAGCCAGGTGTTTTTGTGAAAGAACCAGACAATAAACTAGCGATCTTTCTCCTAAAACTTAGTAGGAAGGATCTGAGAGTACTGGTGTTTGTAATCACGGCACAACACCTGTGGTCAGCATTTGGCTGCCATGGGAATCACTGACAACTCAATTTGCCTATCCTGCCGTGAGAATGAGGATATTGGAGCGCATTTTCTCTGTAGCAGTACGGCGTTCTGTAGAATCCGGCTTAGGATGTTGGCGTGCGATGTACTGAGTATGGATAAAGTTCTTCAATACTCTTCCTCTTCCGGAGCTCTTACGATTTATCAATGAGTCCAAAAGATTCGCGGAAGAGCGACCTCGCACCAATTTGCCCGTCTTACCATCCATACTGTATTTATCTTGTCTCTCTATTCCTTCCACTGCAACCTATCCGGGTCTTCCAGACTGTGTACTTGGACTTGCTGACGGAAATCTATGATAAACTTGAGTCTGTGTGGTCGAACGGAAGAAAAATAAGTGAAATATTTTTGTGCAAAAAAAAAATTATTAATTGCTAGTCTAGCCTGATATGCGTGGCTTACATCCGGCCGTGCGCCTTCACACTCATTAGCTGCAATCATTAATTTTCCACGAGTTTTTCGCGTATCAAAAATGACTTAAAATTTTAGCGTTTAGCTTTTTACTTTGTATTTCGCTTTTTGTTTTTTCTGGTTTTGTTTGGCTTTGCTTTTCTTTTGTTTTTCTTTGCTTTTCCTTTGCTGTTTCCAGCTAATGTGCATCTGTGATGTAAAATGTCGCTTTCGAGCTTCAATTAAAAGCCCATTACCGAAAATTCAGTTAAATGGATTTGCGGGAAAAGGAAAGTTTACAGTTTATTCAACACAGGCGTGATTTCTTTTTTATCCAGTCTTTTTTTTTTGTGCTTAAATAGAGACCCTTTTAACAAAGAAGATACCACCGAATTCAAATGGTACAAATACCTAAATTCGTCATATTGCCATCCGCTTAGTCATTTCATATGGATTGCGAATAGTTCAGCTCAGCTAGACGGTGTCGACATCCTCGGCCTTTGTTTCATCCGCTGACAGTTGCTGCTTAGCCCGAGTGTGCGTTGTTTTTGCCAATAATTTTTTATAGCTTTTTTTTTAACCGCTATTTTTCCGCTGCTGCTACCGCTGTAGCGCTCAAACATAAAACTACATTTTTATGGCTTTTTCTCGGGGAATTTTCCACCCATACGTTTTGTTTTTTTGTTTTACTGTACATCAACAGCGGCACCTTCAGCCATCCAACCATTAAATGATCGAAGTCAGGCAGCCCATTGTTCAAAGTAAACCAAGCGCCCGCTTGCTTGGCCATGCAATTTTACAACTTTGTGTCTACAAGTTTTTGGCGCACTTTTTAATAGAAAATTTTCTATTCAAAGTTTCATTTATTTATCTTAATTTTTATAATTTGTTGTTTTGCTGCTTAGCATTTGTTCATCGTAGACCAACAACAACAAAAGCAAGTGCGTTTTTAATTTTTCCATCTACATGCGCGCAATTTGTGCTGCTTCTTAACAAAAAAAACAACAACAACTAAGAAAACAACAAAGCAAAATATGTACAATATGTTGTTTGGATTAAGGCCAACGCGCAGCACAGCAGAAGTTTTGCACAATGTGCAACATGTGTGCGCTGACTAAGTACGAGTACGCGCGGCGGCTGTTGCGTCTTGCCTCATTTGCCCACCACAGCTGTGGCATGTGTAAGTATAGCAAATACTAGCGGTATAACTCGATGAGTTTATGAGTTTTTAACCAACAGCTGACACGCATCTGCCAGTCGGACAATTGAAGTTTTGGTGTTGCGCTGCTAAACGAATTAAAATATTGCTCTTGTTGTTGCTTTTTTTCTCACTGCCCCACTGACCACAGCAAGCGTGTGTGCAAGCTAACCTCTTATTCTGGGACGTTTAGTTGCCCGCTGATACACCATATGCGTGCTTTCCACAGTAGGCTTTGTTTCCAAATTGGCTCGGGTGGCCTGGCCTCTGTGGGGTTTTTGGTGCAAACGTTCGGTGTTGTTCAAAGTACCACGAATGTTGAAATTTGCTATATTTGTTGTTTGTCTGTTTTAATGGCACCAATAAAATAATTACATGCACTCGTGTTTGTATGTAAATAAATTAAAGTATGTGTGTATGTGTAGAAAGCATTGTTCTTCATTACGGCCACACCACGAGTGCTAGTTTTCCTTCTAAAACTTCGTGAAGCGGTAAATCTCTACTCATTATGAGTGCTTAAGCAAGTCCGGCGTGTGCTAATTATTTCACTGACTTATCGCACACTACTGCTATTCGCAACAGCCTTATGAAATAATTTAAAGTTGTAGCAGGCTTTGGTCACAAGCGCGAAGAGACCCTTAAACGAAACCGCGCCACAGTCGCTGTGTGGGTTTTGGTATGGCTAACATTCGATTCGCCCCAGTCTTGACGCTAATTGTGGACATGAAATTCAATGTATGGGAAAAATGTTCCTAATAACGATCGCCTCACGGAACGCAATGTCAAACCTCTGAGCGGATATCTGTATAATACTTTAGAAAGTTGCAGTGCAACCTGCTTCTAGGATGTCTGCCAGTGTACGGCTTCTAATTTTTTTTAGTTTTTCTTTTCATTATTTTTTATTAGTTTTCTAGTAGACAGTGACGTTTCTGCTTGAACATCCAACTATTTTCATGAGTCTGGTTATTCGTTGGCCAAATTCGTGCAATTATAAAACCCGAGTATCTCCAATAATTATCCTCTTTAAGCGCCATTCAGCTGCGTAGGAATGTTTTCTTTGTTCTCCGTTTCCGCTGAAGCATTTTTTGGACGCGCGCTTATGCCTAACCCAAATACTCAAGCCTCGAGCTTCCTATGCGCGAATAAACAGTCTCGATTTGTGTGAGTGATTTCAGTACTAGGCATTTTTCCCTATTCACTTCTTTCAACTAAGTTTTCATTCTTTTGTTTTCCGCCTTTAATATTGTCCTCCTTTACTACTGTCAGCCTTTTTAATAACTTACTGTCAGCTCTTCGAATTGTTCATTGCGTTGCTGTCTCGCACATTTTCCAATTGAATTTAATTACGTGTAAATTTGTATGTAAATACATAGGAGTACTTAAGCTCGCTCGAAATGAGGTCATTTTTGCATAGCAAAGTATGCACAAAAGCGCTATGCTCGCGTGAAGTTGTTGGCACTTAGTTTTGTGAGGGATTTTCGAATTCTTTGTTTTGGAATGCTTCACAGAATTTTCTGTGAATGAAACTGAACAGAACGAAAATAGATGGCATTAAAAATGAGAGAAATATGTAAGTGGGGAATTGAAATATTTGAAATTTGTAAGTGAGATGCTTTGGAAAAAAGTGAGACTCGTCTCTTTGAGATGGGAAATATGAAACGAAAATTAGTATAAAATAGCTTTAAATAAATTTATGTGGGTAGGTGTATTAAAGCGAGTGAAAATTATCTCAGTAAAAAAATAAGGTGGCTCTAAGCAAAATTAATTTATTTTAAATACAAGGTGAAGTCCAAAATAAACAAGACTGAGCTAAAATAGAAACGACACGAGCTTTGTTCTGATAACTTCGAGTTTATTTATTCAGAGGAGACTGCCCCCGATAAACTTTTTTGTACGATCTAAAAGCTTTTCGAAAGAGTATTTCAGGCCACTGACCGGAATGACCTTCAGAATGTCGGTACAAGCCTTTTGGATGGCCTTTACGGACGCAAAACGTTTTCCTTTCATGGCCAAATGCAATTTTCCGAATAGGTAGAAGTCACAGGGAGCCATATCAGGCGAATACGGTGAGTGTTTGATAGTTAAAATGCGATTTCTAGTAAAAAATCAGTCACAAAAGTGGATCGATGAGATGGTGCATTGTCATGCAATAAGCGTCAGCTTCCTGTTACGCGGTATTCAGGGCGAATTCGACGAAAGCGATACAACAAACGCTTCAAAACGCCAAGGTAGAAAATTACATTGACGATTTGGTCCGTTGGCACGAACTTCTTGTGGACAATTCTCTAGGAATTGTAAAAACAAATGAGCATCGACTTGATTCTTGGCTTCTCCAAACGCGACCTTTTGGGTGTTGGCTTGTCTGGGGTCTTCCATTCAGCATTTTGACGCTTAGTTTCAGGTTTATGTTGGAAAAACCACGTTTCGCCACCAGTTACAATGTTGTAAAGGAGCTTCTCGTTTTTTCTCGCCGCTTTAAAGAGGTCTTTCGAATGTTGAATGTTGAATTCTTTTTTCAATTAACTTGTGCGCAATGAAACTTGTACACGTCTTTCATAAGCCAAAATGATCAGTTAAAATGTGATAATTCGATGTTTTGGAGATATTCAACTCCATGAATTTCAACAATGATTTCGGTTCATTTTTGATACATTTACGAACAATGTTGATGGAGCTTTCGGTAATTATTGAGTTTGGGCGACCCGTTTGTTCAATATCATTTATGTCCTCCTAACCATCTCTGAAACGTGCAAACCACTCATGAACTCTGGCACAATATAGACAATCATCGCCATAAACTTTTTTCATCAATTCAAATGTTTCGGTAAACGTTTTACCGATTTTAAAACAAAATTTGATATTAGCTCTTTGTTCGAAACTCAATTTTGTACCGATGACACAAACATACTGACACTTTAGACGCAATAACTTCGCTTCCACTGAACCGAATATCTGCAAGTTTTCATTGGAAATCAGCTAGGGATGTAACTTCCAACGCACTAACTTATTAAAAAGACGGCGCCATCAAAAACGCCAGTCTTGTTTATTTTGGACTTCACCTTGTATTAATATAAGTTATCTTGGAAGCCACAGTTGCTTAGATATGTGTAGATATAATGGAAGCTAAGATGGCAACCCGCTACCAGAATCGGAAAGGTCGGCATCAACGAAACCACAGAAGCTTGGACAATATGTCGTTTCGCCAGTTCTGTGCCACTTGCCACACAACGCATAAAACAGGGGTGCTATTGGAAACGTGTCCACAGCTGAAGAACGAAATCAAATGCGTTATAAATGATATGCAGTCGGAACTATGCAAAAAGTCTTGGCCAGTTTTGAAATGTGTATCCTGTGTTCGAGAGGTGGGCATTTAATGGATATGGAAATACCAAAGACTGAAAAAGTTATGAAAAATAAAATAGTTTTAATAAATTTTGTCTTCTTTTCTATATAAAAGAAAATCTGCGGTCTTATTGAACGACCCGATATGTCTTCGGCTCAAAAGCCGTAGCGAAAATTGTGCCATTCGGGTTACATCGGAAGTTTATAAGTCACCTCTGTATTAGTCTTAATCTCAAAGCCTATTTGGCTCAGTGCCAAATTGAGCTGTCACAACAACAAACGATGTCAGCCTGAAGATAAACCAATGAGCCACGCTTGCTAATGGATGTTACTGTGGTCTCAATAAGCAAATGTGTAGCAGAGACCTCTGTCGCACGACAAATCTAACACTACAAGACGCTGTTGGCGCTGAAGTATGGGTTGTGCCGCAGACCTTATTCGATAGAAAGATGCTTCAGAAAATCTTTGGTCATCCTCGTGTTGGCAATAACTACTACCGCCGAATAAATTTCCGAGCTGTATGCGCTCTACGACGATGTGGACATAACCAAGCGCATCAAAATGCAGCGTTTGCGCTAGGCTGGCCAAGTCGAGCAAATGAATGCAGAAGCTCCAGAAAAGGAGTTTAGAGGACAACGATGTAGGAGAAGACCATGCCTCTAATAGAAGAACCAAGACGAGGGAACCCTATCTTCGCTTGTTGTAAACAATTGGAGAGTTCGCTCGCAAAGCAGAGACGCCTGGCGAGACTTGTTGCAGTCGGCCTTAATCCGGCAACGGGTTGTGGTACTTAAACTTTCTTTGATTGGAGATAATCGATAGTTTCCCAGGCAGTCTGACATGTGAAGAAGTATGACCCGATTATGCCCCTTATCTACAAATTGATTCCATTGAATCTTAAAGGGGGAAGTGGTCACTGCTGATAACTTACCTATAGATTACTGCCTTATGTAACAATTGCCAGCCAGGATTGAGTCTCGTCGCTGAATGTTTTAGATTCGGGGAGCTCTCTGTGAACATTTTTTTTGCTGACCATCGATTTTGGAAATAAATTTCCACGCTGCTTCAACGAAGGCCTTTAAGCAAAGAAGTGTCAAATAATATTAAATAAAAAGGCGGTATGACTTGTCACAGCAAATGCCATAAAGTCAGTATCCACCTACCGAAAAAAGAGCTTTGAAAACAAACACTGTACTATACAGGGTCCGGCACTCGAAGTGTAACCAATTAAAAAGACCATAAATTTAGTTTGGAAAATTACTTTTATTCAATTCAAAATAAAAAATGTGTCAAAATAATACAAAATTAAGAGCCAATTCATTATTGCTCGATTATTATTGCCTTTTGCCTTGACTATGGCTTGAGACGGTCCAGAAACGAATCACAAGCTGCCCGAATGTGACTTGCAGGTGTTGTGGACCACTCGCGGACAATGACTTTTTGCAGCGCCTCGAAACTGGTGACTCGTATAGTTCCGGCCCTGCTCTTCAAAATGGCCCAAAGATAATAGATTCCCGTCTGGTGAATTTGAGAGCCATTGTTTTTTCGTCATTCTTGACTCACTCGAGCTTTGTGCGACGGTACCGAGCCCGTTGTTGAAACGTCCATGGTCTGTCACCGAAATGTTTGTCTGCCCACGGTTTCAAAGGAAGCTCCAGAATACTTTCCCGGTAATATTTCACATTTACCTTCCAGGCTCGATGAAAACGATTGGAGAGCGCCCATCTCCGGTTACAGCGGCCCAAACTATTAGCTGTGGCGGGTACTGCCAGGTCCTGGTGGCCAAGCGATGACTCAAATTCTCGAATGAACGGTCGGTTAAATAAATCCTATCGTATTGGGTGTTTACGAAATGCCGAGTTTGAAAAATTTTCACTTCAGAAAATACAATGTTCGGAAATTGACCGCTTTCGGCCAACCGAAGCAACTCCTTTGCTTTCCCAAGCCTAGCTTGTTGCTGCTTTGGTGTGAGATCATGCGCCTTTTGGATCTTGTAAGGCTTGACTTTGAGATAATTTTTCAGTATGCGGCGGGTGCTACGGTCCGATATTTTCAGTTCTTTCGCTATTTGATTGGCACTTCGTCGGGGATTTCGGTCAAGTCGCTTCTTCACTTTTTGAACCATTTCACGTGACGTTGCACCCTTTTGATGACCACCTCCATGCCCGTGCATCAGCTGCGCAAGCGGTCTGAAGTTGGTTACACTTCGAATGCCGAACCCTGTATATACATTTTTCTCAATACTCATTTATTTCACTTTTGTCACAAATGAATAATAATGATGTTGTAGGAATTTTGTGTGTGCGCGCGCTTATTGACTAGAATGGTGATGTAGGCGTCAACGATGAATGCCAAGAATAATAAATACCTAACAGCACATAATAGCGCGAAATTACAATACATATGCACATGCGAACATACATACAAACATAGTCGCACAAAGTGTATGACTAGGGCTCATTGGCTGACTGGAGATTTGACTTGCCGCGTATTCTTGCACGCTCCATAAATAGTTAACGCGCCGTAATGACTCCCCCACTAGCGCTTGACTTTTACACGCACATCTATGACGGACTTTCGTGCGGACAGACTAATTTAATGCATTGCAGCTCATTTTAAACTGCTCACTTTTCCCCACTTTTCGCCGCTTTGTGCTTCTTTGAGTTTTAACTGATGAGATGGCTGTGCAAGTGGCTTGTCGTCAATTCGCTTGCTGCTCATCTGTCATTGCATATTTTATAAATATGACTGAGAGAGTTTTATTTAAATTGATTCAACTGATCTGAGCTACTTATTGTTGTGCATTGTGTTGTTATTGTATACTAAAGGGGCTGAGTTAGCAGTAGTTAAGCGTTAGCGAGCAATTTTTTTTGTTTTCGATGTGTAAAAGTTGAAAAAATCTCAACGTTATAGGAAAGTTTGCCCACAACAATAAACTTGAAACGTTATAACTGTGGAGTCTACCAGTTTATGTAGGATTATGTAACTTCTTTTATGGTGCTCTAAGTCCCACGAGGGATTGAGCACCAGAAAAGGAACAGAAAATGCAACTTCTTAATCTCATTTATCGATAGTTTATCACGTTTATCGAACTCCACTGTGGCTATGAATAAGCAGCTATTTGAGTGCATGAAAATAAATGTTTTCTTTTGCTAGCAAAGATCGATCGGCACCTTTGCGCAATGTAAAAAGTGTTCAATTAATATTGCCCATTAAAAACAAAAGCAATACGCTGTGAAACTTGAAAAGTGGAAGATCAGGTACAAAAAGTAAAAACCCTCCTATTCTCTGGAAAACACTCATTTCATTTTTTAAGGGGTTACATGGGTTTCGTCGGGTAAAAAAACGCCTATTTTCAATATTTATTTTTCTATGTAAAAAATTATTTATTTAATTCAAACTTTCTTCTGTCTTATAGATACATATTTAAAGAATATTTTTGTGATTTTCAAAAAAAAAAAATTAAAACTCCTCCATTGAGACGTCATTTCCGGTGAGCCCTCGAAAAAAAGGTGCGTCCGCGTTGTCAGCATAACTCCTGACAGGCTCATCAAAAATGAAAAAACAAAAATAAGTGTTTTAGTTAAGACCATAAACTCGTGCTTGAACGAAGGAAAGAAAAAAAGTAAAAATTGGAATTTTGGCAGACATTTTTCCAAAAAAATGACAATTTTGGTCAAATTTGCTTGACATTTTGTTTTTTTTTTAAATATTTGTAGTTGAAAAAAAAACAAAATTCTTCGTTCAAGCACGAGTAAGTTGTATCTCCAACACCTGTGTAAAATTTCATCAAAATCGGGTGAGTAGTTTTCGAGAACATTTGTCAACCGACTTTGAAAACACAGTTCCGAGAAAAACGCGTTTAAAATTTTGAGTAACAATAAAAGTGGCTTGGAGCGCACACATTCCGAAGGCTGTATCTCCGAAACAATTATTCGGATCGACTTCAAAATTTAGAATAATATTCTTGAGATGTTGTAGAAAAAGAGCTAATATCAAATTTTGTTTTAAAATCGGTAAAACGATTACCGAAACATTTGAATTGATGAAAAAAGTTTATAGCGATGATTGTCTATCTCTTGCCAAAGTTCATGAGTGGCTTGCTCGTTTCAGAGATGGTTGGGAGGACATAAATGACATTGAACAAACGGTGCGCTCAAAATCAGTAATAACCGAAAGCTCCATCGAAATTGTTCGTACATGTATCAAAAATGAATGTTGAATATCTCCAAAACATCGAATTATCACATTTTAACTGATCATTTTGGATTATGAAAGAGTTTGTTGCATCGCATTCGTCGAATTCGCCCTAAATACCTATTGCATGACAATGCACTATATTATCGATCCACTCTTTTGACTGATTGCTTGACTACAAATCGCATTTTAATCATCAAACACTCACCGTATTCGTCTGATATGGCTCCCTGTGACCTCTACCTATACGAAAAATGGTATTTGGCCATGAAAGGAAAACGTTTTGCGTCCGTAGAGACCATCCAAAAGGCTTGTACCGACATCCTAAAGGACATTCCGGTCAATGACCTGAAACAGTCTTTCGAAAAGCTTTCAGATCGCACAAAACATTGTATCGAGACCAGAGGGAATTATTTTGAATAAATAAAATCGGAGATATCAGAACAAAGCTCCTGTCGTTTCTAGTTTAGCTCAGTATTGTTTATTTTGGACTTAACCTTGTGTGTTTAGCCAGGTGTTTGTTCCGCCTACGTATCAGTACGAGTACTAGGCCTGATGTACGCCAGTGTATGTCTGGTGGTTTTTCCTTTCTCGAGCTCACTGTCAGCGCCGCCGATTCGCTCACTTTCGTAAGATAGTAGCGAGAGATCTACGGTGACCGCACTTTCGCCCACTTCTTCAGCTATCTTTAATTTTGATGCCACCGTTGGCGGCCGATTGAGTGAAGAAAAAGTTCTTACAGGAAAAATTTTGATTTCAAAATTCTGCTTATACAATTTTTTTTATTTATAGGTATTTTATAACAATTACTTTATTCATATTATTAAAAATATCATTTGTGCTTATATATCATATTTTAGTAAGTGCGTCTAAATTTGAATATTTATAGTTTTAATATTTATTTTTTTTTCTTTTTTAATAATTTATGTCTATGAATATTTGCCTAAATTTCCAATTTTCTTCCTATTTCTTTCCAGGTGAGTACAAATCGAAAACCCTGCCACGCATCCATTTCGACACTTCCATTAACGACACTTCGTTAAATGAAGGTAAACTACACTATTTAAATTATATCCATTTGTTTTACAAATTTATAATGAATTTAGATTTGAAAATGTTCAAAAGTGTGTGCTGTAAAAGCCCTTGGTCAGTGCAAAAAATAGGCTCATGCTAGTTTTGTTGTAATATTTGCTGATCTCATTCTCAAATAAGTCACGCACTATAGTTTCCAACAATAAGCCAGCCATAGACTCAAGCAAAGTAAAAAATAAAATAAAATCACATGCTTGATAAATATTATAAAAAACACAAACAAAAAAATAACGAACACAAATTTATTGAATTCAGTCCGTGAAATTGTACAATAATTACTCAGAAAAGGTGATGACAGTTGATTAAAATGAGTCACTTGTATCGGAAGTCGATAGCTAGCAATTTCAGCACATACCACGTTTTGAGGTTCGATAAGAAAAACATAATTTTATGGTTTGGAAATACACTTTATTATTCAGAATAGTCTCCTTGAACAACAATACACTTTATCCAACGAGATTCCAACTCCATTCCTGAAGTGAGAATCTGGAAGGGCTGCAAAATGTACGCTTCCACAGCTGCTACAGTCTGTGACAGAAGAAAAGAACCAGTTTTTTTCTTGTAACTTCAAGATATATTTCGTTCTGCTTAATAGTCTCACTCAAGGGATATGACGCCAGTACTAACTCAGGTTAGTGTCGTTCGAAACTTTCCCGTAAACGCCACCCAACACAAATGAGTGAGAAGTACGCGAAGCGTTTTGAGGCGGTATTTTTATGCACGCATTCGAAAGGGCCGAAATTATTTTACGCCGCAGCTGCAAAAGTAATTAAAAAATCGAAAAAGTTTGTTGTGATATGGAATCAGCGGTATAAGGTATACAAAAATGTTGCTGACTTTTCCGAACGCGACTTGAAGCGAGTGACGACAAAAAAGCAGGATAAAGTGATCGTTCAATTTTTTAAGCGGGACCCATCTTAGCGACTACGCCAGCACGCACAATTCTTGCTAAAAAGGGAATAGATGTGAGTATCTACACCATCGAACGACAACTGAAGGAGACGAACATATTCTACCGACCCACATCATCAAAAGCACGGTCCCACATTAGAAAAACACATTGAGAAACAACAAAACAACAAAATGGCGTCACAGTATTGCACCGGCCTTCCCAGTCCCCAGACGCCAAGCCCATTGAAAACTATGAACTATGAACTATGAAAACGCATCTTGCCGGAAAGCCAGTCCATGATTTAAAGCAACTTATGTGTTAAGTTCGCAAAATCTGGTCCTCTTTGTCGACGAGCTACGCAGAAAAGCTGGTTCAAAGCATAAAGACGATGCTAGGCTATACTCGACAACGATGAAGACTACACGGCTTATTGAGTAATTGCGATTCGCGGTTTTGTACATACTTTCATGTACAAAATTTTTAAATATACATATATCTTTTATACTTCATGAATAATCGCGGTTCCTGCTTTCTGACACAGACTGTATGACCTCATCATTTGATGAAAAACGCTTTCCACGCATGCATTTCTCTGGGTGTGGAAAGAAATGGAAGTCGCTACGGGCCATATCTGGTGAATACGGTGCATGCTCTAACAATTCGAACTTTCGAATTCATGGAGTTTAGCCATTGTCAAAATGCTCTTCTGATACGGTGCATTGTCCTGATGAAAAAGAATTTTTTTCTTTTGCAAACTAGGTATTTTTTGAAGATTTTTTTTCCTTCAGCTTGTCTAAAGGGTTACAATAATATTCAGAATTTATTGTTTTACCAGCCCACAAACAAAACTCTTTGCCCATCTCAAAAATAATGGGGTGGCAATTGAGGATTTCACTCATAGATGGCTTCAGTTGCATTTTTAGATTTGCAGACGTAGACAAAATGTGAAACACATTTTGTTATTTGATAGTTGGCAATTCAGCTGTCAATGAGTAAAAAAAGTTTTTTTAACGGTTGCGTAGTTTTCGTTTGGCGTTCGTTGAAAAATGGAAAATCAAAAGGAACATTTTCGCCATATTTAGCTTTTTTATTTCCGCAAAGGGAAAACCGCATCGCAAGCTCATAAAAAGTTATGTGCTGTTTATGGTGACGAAGCCTGTAAAGAAGGGTAGTGTCAAAATTGGTTTGCCAAATTTCGTTCTGGTTCACTCAAAGATGAAAAACGCTGTGGTCGGCCAGTTGATGTTGATGACGCCCTAATTAAAGCAATAATCGATTCAGATCGTCATAGTACAACACGTGAGATTGCAGAGAAGATTGATGTATCACATACATGCATTGAAAATCACTTACAACAACTTGGCTATGTTCAAAAACTCGTTACATGGCTTCCTCACGAACTGAAGTAAGCGCATGTAACGCCATGCATTAACAGCTGTGATTTGCTGAAGAAACATAATGAAAATGATCAATTTTTAAAACGACTGATAACTGACGATGAAAAATGGGTTGCTTACAACAATATCAAGCCGAAAAGATCGTGGAGCAGACCAGGTGAACCAATTCAAACAACATCAAAAGCTGATATTCATCAAAAGAAGGTTTTGTTATCGTTTGGTGGGATTACAAACGAATTGTCTACTTTTAACTCTTACCACCCAAGCAAACGATCTATTCTGATGTCTATTTTGAACAACTAACGAAATTAAATATGGCAGTTGAAGAAAACCGGCCCAAATTGACAAATTGAAAAAGTATTGCATTCCATCATGACAATGCAAGGCCACACACATCTCGGAAACAATTATTGGAGCTTGGTTGGGATGTTTTACCACATCCATCATATAGTCCTGGCCTTGCACCATCTGATTACTTTTTGTTTCGATCGTACCTGATTCAGTTTTTGAAGTGAAACTTCTTAGGCGTCGATGGACGAGCGAGAATGGAGGGTAAAATTTCAAGGGCATGCAACGTTTTGGGCATTTTCGTTCCGCGAGAGAGAAAAAAGATATAACGTAGAGGAAAAGGGGAGAGAGAGCTATACCTTATATGTATCTTAGATACACTTTAGGCTATTTTTCATGAGTTTTTCCTTGTGGTTGCTAATTTCCAGTGAGAAATAACACTGCCTACTTTTTGGCGCTTGCTTGTTGGTGCAAACTAATAGGAAATATATTTTTGGTACCTACTTTTTGGTATTATATTTCCTTGGTGCCTACTGTTTGGGGCGTTGTTCGGCCCCAATTTTTTTGGCGTTTTTTTGTGCCTACTTTTTGGCGCTTATTTCCGTCTCGGCTGGTGCTTCTCCGTACTATAAAGTGCTATCCATTCCGGCGTCGTATTTATTGGTATTGCCTTGCGGTAATTTGTGCCGTCGCTGCGTTTGTGCGGGTGACAAACGCTCGGAGTAGTGCGCGTTGTTGTCACGGTTTGTGTCCGTGGTTTACCTACACCGGTCAACCCTTCTCCGTTTTTTGTAAATTTTGTCTATTAGTATTCTCTACAAATGTTGTGAATTTATTTAGATATATATTCTTTCTCTCTCTCTCTCTCTCGCTCATTCTCTCTCGGGTCTCTCCCTCTGCGCTACACGCACTTTTTTGTTGCTAATAAAAACCAGAAGCTTTATGAACATGGGATTATGATCCTGCCTGAAAGATGGCAAAAGGTCATTGATCAAAATGGGCAAAACATTAGAGAATAAAGTTATTTAGTCCAATGAAAAAATGGTCTTTGAATTTCTAAAAAAAAACCGCAATCACTTAGTTGCCAACCCAATACATCACATACATAGGGTGGCGCAAAATTAACCAATCAACTTTTTACTAAAAAAAATTATTTTAAATGACGGAAATCTTTATTTTGACCCTTACGTGCTCCATTGCTTGTCTGTTTGTATGCTACAGCTGTCTAATATGCAGTGTCAAATATGATTGCCGTAGGACGATATTTGCAAATATTATAAATCTTTCCATAATTGATTAATTTTGCGCCACGTTATATTTCTAACTTCTTTTAATTTTTATTTTATTACTTTTCTGCTTTTTTCCATACTTGCATATCAATTTCGCCAACATTAATTTTAAATTCTAGATTTTCATTAATTTTCGACAGCTGTCGGCTTTTCAGCTGCTACGCCTTTGACTGACAGCTCTTCCTTTAACGCGCTTTTCTTGCTTCTCTCCATGGCGCCTACGCTTTCTCACTATTTGCACTGACTCTCACTATTTACTGCACGAATTTCAAGCATGCAATGCCCTCATCAACCAGCTAGCAGCTGATAACCTTCAAACACGCATTTTGCGAAATTGTAATGGCTTTGCTTTCAACAATACTCCCTTCTACTGAAATTTTTGAAGTATTTCAGCGGTTTTTACATACTGACATATTTCTCTTCTCTTTTAATTAATCAAAATTAGGTGTTTTGCTTGTATGCAGTCTTTGCTAACCTTGAAATGTTGAAAATTGTTGGACTCACGCAATAGCAGTCTGCGTGATCCCTTCAAATGACACACCCATTCCTTGGGGTGCCTTAAATAGTGAAGCAGCTGAGATTCAGAACGTTGATTTCGCAATAGGAATACGAAAGGTGATTTTTTATATTTTGAGAATAAGGAGGAAAGGCAAATAGGCAATGAAAGGCAATGCAGGCTGGTTATTTCAATGCTCCTTACTCATCCGAGCTTTAACGTCATAGTTACGTCTTAGCGCCACATTGGGACGTTTCTCTGGAGTAGTTGCCTCGCTTGTTCTTAATCCCTGCTCTGATTTAATTGGCATCATCCACGTTTCTGTGTCACAGACTTACATAGAGTCCTTTAGAAAGTGGTCTTTGTTCGTCGAATGAGGATTCCGCTTTTCAATTGCCTACCGAGTCCAAAATATACGCCTGTTGACGAGAATAATTCCTCTCCAGATCATAAGGCTTCCATTCCTAGTGATGTTCATGCCGGTTCCGAGTATACAAAATGCTTCACAACATCGAAGTTATAACTACATCCATGAGCTTCTTTGTTTTGTTCTCGTACAGCGCTAAACTAACCTCTTTCACCTTCTTCTCCGAGTTGGAGGATATTACGCTGGGAACCGGATGAAGTCGAAGTTTTCAATATTATCTGTGTATGTAATGAGCATTGTAATTCTCTTCAATATAGTAACGCTGTCTTTCGTAAATCATAGACATGAGTCATCTTGTCTAAAAGTTCGTTTGGCTTCGAACAGCTCTGAAAGTTTCTCTCGAATATTGATAGGCCACCACTAAACCCTCGAATCAATAAAAATATCCATTGTGTTATCACGGATCCGCTGTCAGACGCCAGACTCCTTTCTTAAATCGTCGTCTTTATATGTTTACTTCGATGGATTAAAACGTCCCAATGTCTAAGTCAAAAAAATTGGATGAGATTTCAATTTCCTTTACGAGAAATTCAAGACTGTGTACTGTAGGCATGTAAATTGCTGAGGGAACGCGGGAGCGAGAGAGATATTAATATTTTCTCCGATAGTTAAGCCGCGATCAAGGCTCTGACGACGCCATGGAGCAGAACGAAATTAGTAAACTCCTGTAAGGAAGAGATCAAATCTCTTGGGTGTGAAGGTAACATTTTTCTGATCTGGGTTTCAGGACATAGAAACATAGAGGGATATGAAATTGCTGATGAGTTTGCCAGGAAGGGTACTGAATTGGCCTCAGAAACCTCCTACCTGCTAAAGTGGAACTGCACAAATTATTTCTCAGGAAAGCGCAGAAAAGATGGAGCTCCATTTCTTCATGTGCTATTTTGAAAACCTTTTAGGCCTAGTACTATATAAGAAGGGCTCAGGACTCCTCGCCATTCAATTTGCGAACTCGTAGCTGTGTTTACCGGTCACTGGACGATCGGCACACATGCGGAAAATCCTAGCATTGTTTTTAACCCGCATTGCAGAAGCTGTGTGGACTTTTCAGAGAAGGAGCCTGTTGGGCACTTTCTCTGTAATTGTCCGGGCTTGGCAGCTATACGATTAAGATCACTGGGCGCCCCTTCCTTCGACAGATCACAATCCCCTATTTCTAATGTTCTAGGGAATAAAACAGATATCATTTACCATCTGCGTAACACTTTGAAGCTCCAAATGCGCTGTCTCGATGCACGGCATTCTTTTTATAGTATAGAGAGAAACTATTAAAATTCAAGACTATCGGACGAGTCACAGGTTGCGAATAGTAAATTGCCATCAGACAAGGAGGTGCAGCTAAGTTTTTTCTAACAAATAAGCAGTCACTGGCAAGTAGCGAGTGGTGGATACGGACGTACTAGGGCTCTGTAAAACCTTAAACAACTACAGGTTAAATCAATTATCGACAAGGTCAAGAAGTGCCACCTTTCAATAAACATTCCGCCCAAAACAGCGTCCGTCTTGTAGCAAACTGCTAAAAAACGAAATCCTGCTCCCACCAGCTAAATTTAAGATGGCAACCCGATCTTGTGGATAAGGGCCCTAGGCTAACAATCCATCGCTCCTGATTAAAAATTGTTACTGAAACCGTAAACAAGTAACGACTTTTGAATTAAAAGAATGGACACGAATTAGCATAAACCTGCATACCAAAAGTTTTTCTCGACATTCGAAAAAGAAAATTAGTCCGAACTGGTTACAATGTTGAGGAGCTTTGGTTTACCGCGGGATGTACGATTACACGTAACTCATACCTTTTAAAACAGTGTGCTTTAAAAGTATTTACTACTATTTGCAGTTTTCATATGCACACTTGCTTTTTTACGACGTAATAGTCCAATCCCTGCATTTATGTTGCCTTTCCTTTGTACTCATTTTGTCATTTACTGTTTTTCGCCATCAACTATTGTTTACAATTTGACTATCCGTTGTTTGTTGCAATTTATTGAGGTTGACGCTATTGTTGGTTTGTCTTTTCCTTTTCATTGTCAGTGTTGGTTTTGTTCATATTTATGGACCGCATCCGAAGAGTTTAACGAACTTTTAGCTTTCATTAAATACCCGTTTCCATAAAAACTGGTTGCTATTTCATATTTTTGTAACACAAAATAGCACTTGTTAATGAGTTCAACTTTTTTTCGAATAGGAAATGAGTTTGACAAAATTACACAATTACAAGTTTAATTGCAAATGTAAAAACGGTAATTGCAATTTGCGCAGGAACCATTTTAAGTTGCAAATGTAAAGAAGGAGAATTAAAATGGTCAAGAAACTTTTCTATGGCTTGAGTTGAAGAATTTTGCACTTAATTTAAATACTCAAATGACAAGTCATTTTTCGGGGTTTTTTGGCCTGTAATGTCGGCTGTGATACAGTATATGGAAATAGAAAGACCAGAATTGATATGACGGAAAAATACTCTGATGAAAATGCCACTTACTGGAATATGCCAACCGTTTCCCTCTATCTCTCCTAAAGATCTGATAAGATAAGCTAGGAAATAGAGATAAGCACTTCGACCTTAAGGTCTATTAGATATACCTCGTAAGATTAAGAAAAATATAACCCAGTTCTAATTAAATTGGAAATAACTCGTATAACAATACCAGTTAACCCAATTTTTATCACAGGTTCCAAAGAAACGTTTTAGTGACTGTTTAAGTCAGACGATACTTACTATTTCGGAAAATTCGAAAAAAAAGGTTTCCAAATAAGTCAAATAGGATTTTTGTGACGTTTGTTCTAGAATTACTCAGAATACTGGCATAAGGGACTACTATATTCATATTCAGTGAGAAAAATACTACTAATCTCCCTCGATCGTTCTTATAACTGACTGTCGCAGATCTCTATACTTTATATATTTACTGTGTACTTAAAAGCATTGATCAGGAGTTTCTCAACAGTAGCAAGAGATATTTCCAGGTTAGAAGGGTTAAGCTCAAACAAACAGAAAAGTAAACAAACTTACTCCGAAGCTCAAATTAACTCCGCACAGCTCTTTTTAGCAAAGTCGACACCTTTCCAAAAACAGTAGAAACTATTTACTCAATCCAAGAACCGTAAGTAGCTCTTTCGACGTTCAGGCATACCTAGCTGCTTATTGCACTTAAGCCTTCAAGGGTTATGGGTTGGGGAAAACAAGAGAAATAGGACGGATTTGTCTACAATACTTCTCTTCTTGATTGGCGCAATAAGAGCTTAAACAATTTTACACACTAAGCAAAGCTAAGTCCTTTCGACTTGATGTTTTCATCGCAAAGGAGACCTTCCTCTTCTTCTGCTACCACCAGCTGGTATCGCATCGAATACTTTAAGAACCGGAGCGTTTGTCTTCGCTGCACTTTGTCTATGTATTACTTCTCCTGCGATGCAGAAATCTTCCGCAGTCTCTTTTTCTCAAACACGGCAAGGAACGGCTCATCGGATATTGCCATCGGCCAAGCTTTTGAGCCTCAAGTAAGGCTTTGTGGAGTGTTAGTTTTGTTCGTCAGGAGAGTAGTTTACTATCGCATTGCCTCCTTAGTTCAAAGTAGCTTTTGTGGGCAAAAGAGATTCTCAGTTGGATTTCAAGGCTGACATAGACGAATAAATCCCTAATGTTTATTCGACTTATATAGTTATTCGTTATAATTGAGAAAACCAGAAGAAAAGTGAGGAGGAACTGTATTTCGCATGTCAAGCCGATTTAGTATGCAGGCAAGACGCTATTATATCATAAAATCTTAACTCAGAGTTCAAGCTTTAGGGGTTATATACAGTTAAAAGGCCGAATAAAGCGAATTTTTCAGAATTTTTTCTAAGAAAACTTTTAAATTTAGTGATCTACAAATTTGTGCACATATTACATTTATGCCGCCGTGGCCGAATGGGTTGGTGCGTGACTACCATTCGGAATTCAGAGAATGAACGTCGGTTCGAATCTCGGTGAAAGATAAAAAAATAAAGAAAAAAATGGCAAACCTCCGATTGTATTCCTGAAACGAGCTGCACCTGATCTCCGGGAGCTCCTCTCAAAAACACTTTTTGCGGTGACCACTATATTTCTGAACTGGATCCTCTGAAGAGTGCTGACAACTTCTAAAGCTACTATATTTATTTACGGGTTTCTTGCTTACACAATTTTATTTTTGTTGGCAACCTGTCAAGTTGTACAAATTTACTCTTACATAGTTTTTTACCTTAACTTAATTAGTTAAAAGTAACCACCCCTTAGTCTTATTTTTTTCTTTTATTACAGGCGTAAAGTTATGGCTTTCATATAAACAACACTTACATATTAACAGTTATGTTTATTATGGGCCTGCCATTCCTATTTTCTTTTGTGCTTAATATTTTTTCTTTTTCTTCATAACCTTGCCACTTTATCATTAAGTTTCATTGCTTCAATTTTTTTGCTTATTAATGACCGTACATTTTGTTTTGATGTGTTAGCTGCTGTTTCGTTTTTTTTTTTTTGTTTCTTCACAAATAATTTATGTAGCGCACGCACAACTGTTTGATTGCTGTCAAAATATGTAGTTAATGTGCTCACAGTGAAGCTCTGGCTTACAGCGAAATGCTCTATGTTGCTCGTCTTGCGTTTGCTTTGGCAGCTAACCAACAGCAACAACAATCGAAATGAATTGATACGGCGCGGTTGGTTTCGTTGCGCTATTTTGTTTCATATCGCATCACATCTCATCATAGCAACGCTTCACTTACGTTTAAGCACCGCTTGCTCGTTTGACTGTAGCTACGCGGTAGCTATTAATGACACTTAAATATCGAATGACACTGCCAACTGCATAAATGTACATATGTATAGGAGTACGTATATGTATTTGTGCGGATGGATGTCTCCTCAGTACCCTTTTACTTATGCCGCTACAAAGCACATCTTCGTGAAACGTGTTGCTCGACAACGTCGTCACATATCGGTGATGTTCTATTTATTTTCCTATTGCACTAACTCATCATTGCGTTCCATTTTTCATGCTTTTTTTATCACACTTACAAACCTTCATAATATCGTTTTATTCCACTACTGAATTGGCAGGAAGTCACACATGAATGACACTCGCAGTCGTTGTTTTTTTCTTTTTATTTCTTTAATTCGCTTTCTAATTACACTAATCGCCGTTGCACACTCACTCTCATTAAAAGTGTAATAGACATGACCGCAGCTACCGTGTACGTGTATTGCTGCCACACGCACTATCACTGTGGTGCGTCTATATACCGCTAGCTTGCCTCTTACTCTCTGTCGTACTAAATATTTTGCTGTTCGTTAGTGTTTTTGTTTTTTTTTTGTTTTTTGCTTTTGAAGTTACTCGTTTTAATTATTGCATGTCAACTGATGCTGCTATTTTACAGTTATTCAACACAGTTGTTCTATGCGTTAAACGAAATGCTTCGCAATCACTCTCTGCTTGCCGAAGCTAGTGCACTATGCGTTCGCCCACGCGTGTCGACGAATGTTGCCGACTACATGCATACACATACATACATGTATAAGTATATGCATGTAAATTACGGGTCATTTGATAATACATATTCGCTTTGTTGTGCGAAGCTGCAATTTGAGTGCGAAATGATTATGTATTTATGTAGCGACAAATGTATGCACGTACATGAGTAGGAGGGCTTACGTCACCTTTCACACTTGCATGCCTTTCACTCTCCGCGCACTCGGGCTGGCTCAATTAGTTTGCACTAATAACAGTTGTTGCTTTTTTTCTCTATTTTACTTTTTTCTCTTAAATTACAGTTCATTTCGAAGTAGTTAACTGCAACTGTTTTCACACTACTTCTCCGCCTTCTCACAACTTTTCACTACCATCAGTGCTTGGTTGTCATACTGGCCACCAGTATAGCAGAGCGCTTAATTTTTTGTTTTTGGAAATTTCAGTTTGCCTTCTCTCCAGCGGCTAGTTAGAGTCATCAATTTTATTACGACATATACTAAGTACTCTTGCCACATATAAGTTTGCACTACTTTGCTTGTTGTAAAGCGTCGTGTTTTTTTTTTTTTTTGCCTTAGCCTCGCGCTCATTATACTCACTCCTCTGTGCACACACTCGTACATACTCGCACTCATACATTATATCAGAGTACATTGTCTCATTTAATGCCCTTTGTTGTGCTGGGTATTTTTTTAGTGTAAAAAAGCTTTGTTCGTAAAATAACACGGGAATTGTATAGAAGCAAGAAAACTGTAAAATTGTTGTATCTTTTATGATTTATACGTGAAAAATACTTTGAAATATTGCCACTTCGTGTGAGAATCACCAGTAAAAGTGTGAAAATTGGTAGACTTGTTTAGCGCTGGTGGGAGCGAGCAACCATTTCGCTAAGTACATTTTTCCCAGCAATTTGCTTGATTTTATATTCATAGGAGGCGGTAGAATTATTTTTTCCACAACTCTCCCTTCTGCTTCGGAAAAAGTTGTATGCACTCAAATAAGAAAAGTACGAACTTCACAAAAAAAGTGAAGAACTTCAAAGAAAAACTAAAGAACTTTAGCGAAGCGGGAAAGCAGTGTTCAGACGGCGCCAAGATCGGTGCATAGATTGCAAAAATATTCCATAGCCAGACCATATCTCAGCGGGCGTTAAGCGAGAGCGCTGATAGTGGAATGTTACGAAATATCTCTGGTAATGGGTGGAGGGATCGGAGGCAGTCGAAAGTGTTTGGTAAGCTCCGACTAAGATCGGACTCGATGTTGCAGCAAGACTTAACATAACTTCGCTTTGCATGAGCTGTCTGAAGGATAATGAGGCGGAATCAATTCAGCTTATTTACAGCTCAACTGGAATATACTGGATCATTGAAATAATGTCAGTTTCTGTGCATTTATCTGCTCGTTTCGACTCTCCTAATCGATTATGAAACGTGCATGCTAATAAAATTAAGTCATTTTATCTATACTTTTGGCGATATTCGCAAAACTTTTCATGCCAAGCTTTTTTTCGTTAATTTTTTATGAAAATATGGTTTATTGCACTACAGAATTCTTGTAATTTGAAGCTTCAAATTTTGTAGAAAATTCAAGAAAATTTAACAAATATTTAACAAACTTTTCAAATTTTACTTTAAAAATTTGAACTTTTTAATCAGAATATTTTGACAATTTTTAGGTATGCAGTTTTATAGTCCATTAAATTTTAGGATGAAAATGTGTAAGTCTGAAGTCGCTCTAAAATCGGGTATATTTTTGACAATTTTTTTTTGCACACAACGTTGTCTATTTTCTTCCATGTAAAGCGCTTGTTCGGAAGTTTTTTATATGACAGAAAATGCTAAATGTAATTTTTTTCAAATAATTTACACTGACCGGCTTTATATTAGCTTAGTTTCGGCACTTATCTCACCCATAGTAATTTCTTTTTCATGTTTCTATTCCTGAATCGTCTCTTAGATGGTTGAAGTAACATTTTTCCTTAACTACGGCCTACCGAAAATAGTCTATGAGCATCAAATTGCTGATTCTAGACTTTTTGATGACAATGGGCATCGGCTGAGCATTCGGTTTGGGCAGATTTTCGATATTTATTTTCAATATTTTCCGATTCTATTCAAATGACAGCCACAAATTTTGTAAATGTTTAACCTAATCAGTTAAATTTTTGACACATAAAGGATATTATTTCAGCCGACAAAGCTAAAAAAATCGATAGATGAACCCCTTTGCTGACTGCAGTTGAAATCTCGGGGTACAGTTTTTTTTACAAATACTTGCTAAATATTTTTTTTATAATTTTTTGTTTGTTTTATATTCTAACAAAAAGCATTATTTACGAGTTAAGAGGAACAACATCAAGAAGCACACCACAAATAGAAGGAGGAGCTCTTCGGCCAAGCACCTAACAGAAGTGTACGCGCCAATTATTTATTTATTTTTTAAGAGGTTCCTACAGACATTCACCCTTTCATCCCTTTTATTTTATGATCAAAGTTTTTTAACTTAAAACTTTTGTAGTTAATTGCCCACAAACATCTCTACAAGGGCCAATAAACTAGCATAAAATTCCATCAACTTGGACATTTCTTTGCTCATTAGTTTTACTTTCACCAGCAAACCTTTGAACGTTGTTACTTTCTTTCTGAATTTGAAACCACGCCCATCATATCTACATAATTAAATCTTTGATCCCATCTGCGTCCGTCTACGATAATTTGTCGCCTGCTCACTGCTTTGTGTCACTTTGTCAACATCACTTAACAACAGTTAAATGTCAAATTTGCACACTTTCAACATAATTCGCGCATATGCACATACACACACATGTACGCATACGCCTCACATACTACATAGGTGTGCATACCCGGCAGGGAAAATCTGAACTAGTGCTAAAAAGTATCACTTCCCAACTAGTACGATTGCGGAAATTGTGCCGAAGTGTGGCTCAAATTGGGAGTAGTGGCATCTGTCTGCGGGTTTTGACAGTAACGTAGTAGCCAAGAACCAAAACAACATTTGTTTAGAGAGAAGAGAGAGCTCTTAGTTATTTTCTTTGTCTTGAAAATGAACCACTAAGCAAATACTTGTTCAATCTATGTCTGCTACGCATCCGAAAAAGTACTTATGGTCGCGTATCGATGTCGCGTCTACGATAAACTAGTCTAGACTTGAAAATGGCAGTGTACAACACTACCTACTTCCTCCCCATCACTGCAAATAGCCACAGAAATCGTTGAATTGGGACCCATACTGCTTATACTCATCAGACAGTGCCCTGTTATTATGTCGATTACCAAGATATAGAAGAAACCATCAATCTGTAACAGCATCTTCGACATTTTTTTTATCGAATTTGTGCCAAACTTGCTTTTGTACCTAATAGGGCGCCTCCGAAGACCATCGCTATTTGCTTCTCTGAGGAAAATCGATCCGAGCCGGCACTTAAAATAATATTATAGCAAACTGCCTACCCTGGTGACAAACTTTATAACGAATATATCTATAAATTGTCCTTGGTGTAAGTCCTCGGATTGTCTCTGCGACCAGGAATCTCTACTATGCTTTTAGTAGTGTGTGAATCCAGCTCATTCAGCACTCCCTCTTACCTGCGAAGTCGTAGCACTTGATTGTAGAGATTTCATATCAGCTTGGCTTTTAAAATAAGTGGCAATAGGTTACTAGCCGAACTCCAGGGACACATACGACGTTTTATTCAGAACTTTCACATATTGCAAAGCTGTCTTGCCGATGATTCCGTGTAATTTTAGAGATTTAAAACCAGTCGACTGCCGGAATATGCAAGAAATTTTACCCAAAGACCTGTAAACTCTTCAACTTAGCATCCGAGGAAATTCTATACGGTCGCTCAGTGACGTTAGAGGCTTTAATATAAACCAAGGCCGTCTTTATTACTGTCAATTCTGCCTAAAATGCGCTGCACAGGGCAGATAAACGAAGGCTTATGCTTAGTGAGGGCTTTGGAACGCTGTAACTCCTACTAGCAACGCTGTCGTTCACATCCATTTGTGAAAATAACAGTGTACCCTGAATCCGTGCCTTTAATGTCTTTCCATTTATTTCTCTTTAAGACTCTTGTTGAAAATTTGTCGTTGAAAGTGAATAGAGGAGTAGAGTTATTCTTGAATTAGGCGGGTTGACACTAGGCGGATTGGATGAGAATCTTTTGTAATCGCTTTTTTATAAATAATAACGCCTTAAATTTTAAGCAAACTACGGTGGAAGCAAAGTAATAATAGAAAAATGGCATACGTCTCTATGGAGATATACCTAGAATGAATTAGTGGCATGTTTTTTCTCATCTACATTTGTGAACTAGTTACAAACTAACTTTTTATTTCGCAGACTAGTTACAAACTAGTTGCAGAGCGCACTAGTCACCAACTGTTAACTTTGGTACTAGTTTCGAGCTACCGAAAAATGCATATACCATTTTACTTTTATCAAAAAGTGCAGAAATGCGAGCTAATTATGTTTTTAAATTCACTAAAAGCGCATAAGCTCCGGACCTATGCTTTTTCCTACAGGGTTTTTTTTTTAATTTATTTTCAAGTCGACCATATACAAGGCGTCGCACAGTAGCCACAAGGCGTTGGAGTTAAGCATTTTGCGGCAGTGCCATATGTTCGTCAAGTTGAAACTTGAAACGCGTGCGACTTTTTGCCGCCTGCTGGCTGCTGCTGCTTCCTTTGGCCTTTGCTTCAACTGCGCAGTCTAATATAATTAGACAAAAAATTCATAGCCAAAAGTTCTTAAAGTCTTCGGCGGTGACAGGCAGTAAATTTAGAATACAAAATTTCCGCTTTTTTTTAATTTTCTTAGCTCCCTTTGTGCATTTTGCTATTCATGAATTTTCTTTGTGCGCTAATTGCGCTTGTGTTGAGCCATTTTTGACGCTCCATTTCTCGTTTCGCTGGCACAGTTATTTTATTTTATTTTTTATTATTGTTACTTTTTTTCTAATCTACTTTGCGCTTTGTAAAAGATATACTAACTCCAAAGTGCGCCATTTTGCTTGAATAGACCTGTACTGTAAATGAATTATTTGCAAGTTTATTCTGGCTTTGGTGTGAATTCTCTACAATGACAATGAAATCGTAAACTGCTGTCATTTTTGATGATTTGTTTTTTGTTCTCTTACGATTTTTTATTGTTGCTTTTTTGCTCGATTTCCGCAACTTTGCATATTAATACTGCGCAGAGCGTCTTGTTGTTGTTTTCTCACCTTAGGTTTTTCATATACTGCCATGTTTCTCTGCCGGCGTACCTTCCCCTTCACTACTATATTCGCAACTATCGCTTGGCTGCTCACTCAACTTGCTTTGTTGCAAATTTTTTCTGTCTTCCGGTCATAAGTAGCATTTTTTTTGCACTTGCTTCATTGCCACCTCTTTTTCATTGCGCTTTTATGTGTGCGTCTGTATGTATGTATGTATTTATGCATGTTTCAGTATGTCTTCAGTACTCTAACTGTTCCCATAGCCGAGTACATTTAAATGTGTTGTAACTTTATCCCATTTTTTTCTGGCTGTCACTTGACGCAACAACTGTCAGCTAGCCGTTTCATGACCAGCTGTTCAAACTGATCTGCAGTGTTGCCATCACCTGTGTTTGCCAACTGCCAAGTGATGGCGAAAATCTAAAACAAGATCAGCAAAACAAAGTTCGCAACCATTTGAGGTTTAAGTTTCCGAAATTGTCTGCCTTTGTGGAATGAGTCTACCCTAACCCTTGAAACTTTTAACTCCATAAGATCGCGCCTGGTTAGTCTTATTATCGGCTGGTGCATGTGCTCTTGAAAGGTTTTTCTTCTTCTTATCATGCCAATCAAGATAAGATTATCGCGCCAGCCGATAAGAATTTTAACCAGACGCGGCCTTAGGGCGCTGAAAGCTTGTCTTAACAAATCCATAGCCTTTCGAAGCATAAGTTCTAGGACAACATGAAAACTTTCTAGAAATTAAGCGTCAGTCTATTAGAAGGCTAACTTAGTTTACAGTGAATCAAGCTAAAATAAAACTTAATTATCCCATACTCCCTTTAGGAGCTTAAAAATTCACAAAAGTGTTCCAAGCATTTCTATTTCTAGACATAAAACGATTTTCATTAAACGATTTTCCAGTTTCATTGCGGACAGTCCTTTGCCAAGTCATCAATAGTCTGCCTCTTCTTCTCGTTCCTTGCGGTTTCCAAGTCAAGGCGGCATGCGAACTTTAATGGACTACATTAGAGTTCTTAGATTCCTAGACGTGCAATTCTCGACAGGTTTCCGTAATTTGGTATTCCTCTAACCCATAGTCAGGCTATAGACCGCCTCGCCCTACCAAAATATGCAAAGGCTGACGGCCCTCGTGGAACGAAAACTTTCCTTTATTCTTTTGCTTTTATCCGGAGTTCGGGAGCAACTCACAGTCGTATGAACTCAGGTTATTGTCCATTGTACTTCGGAAAGGTGCTACTCTTTTGTCAAACCAGCAGTCCAGTCTAATACCACGAGCTATGAGAATCGTCCTACACTATCACACTTACTTAATCCCACTGAAGGCTGGACATTTACGTACGTAATAGAACGCAATCTCATCCTTTTCTGCGTACATTTCATATGAGGTCAGGTCTCTTTCACCTATTAGGTTGAAGTACACTTTTAAGGCTATGAATGCTGTGTTTAGACCAAGATTTCTCGAATTTCGGCCGCTGTGTAGGGCGTCAAGAAATATTTTATGATTCCAACAGATATTGAGCATCTGCTAGTAGTAAAGTGAGTCTGAGATAAAAGTCAGCTGAATACAGGCTTCTGCGTCGCTGAGCTACAACCCCACAGCTGACTGTGGCCTAATGAATTTTCCCAACGAAGCAGCCTTAGCAATTGCGTCAACTATTTCGTATCCCCTGACATTTAAGGAAAGAAGAACCTTTGACTCTCGATATTATTATTGAACCTCACTTCCAAGTTGAATGACCTGAATGCTGATGTGTCTAGGAGGCGGTTCGGCTTTCCATAGATTTCTGCTTTCAAATCATTTTTTTTTATGCAACTTATTTGTGGGCATAAGGAATTCCCTAACGAAATATGGGGTTCGAGCAAAATTTCTTTAGTGCGGTGTCTCTACAGGTCTGCACTGTCGTCCACTGTGTCCTTCTAAGCACTAGTAATCAAATTAGCTTGGAACAGGCCGGTCAATCACGAGAAGAAAAACGAGAAAACGAGGTTCGAAACTAACATGTGAAGTATAGAAACCGTCTATTGCAATAACACAAGCTAGGAAAGAAACTAAAGATATAGACGAACTGTGACTAGTTAAGATATTCGGAAGTGAAAATGCTGCGTGTGGAATTCCGCTAAGCTTAGTTAAACAGTCGCGATCAAAATGCTTAGGTTTTAGTCTTCCGGAAGCAGGATAGCTTTGGAGTAGATGCTGAAGTGATTCCACCTAATTATCTTTGTTTTCTGACTCATGGAATTACTGTAATCTACTGCGCAAGGGGCTCAAATTATATTGAGTTTGAGCAAGAAGATTTTTCCGACGCACAGCGTCCGGTTGAGATCTCAAACACTTGAGAGAGATTCCGCTTTGATAGCCTCAAAAGATGCCTAGATCGCCACTAATTTCCCAGTGGGCAGAAGAACTTTATTAGCTTGTAGTCTAGAGCTCGGCGAGTAGACTCGGCACACACAAGTTCAAGAGAAGATCAGCAGATCTCAACTAGCTTTTTACAGCCTCATTTTGCTCGGAGAAATCAAGAGTAACATTTCCTAGCCAGCTCATCAGTCGTGCCGCTTTCTGCAATCTCAAAGACGGCTGGGAATCTGAAAAGCTTTATAGTGTAAAAGCAGATGCGTACAAAAGGAATTTAAGCCATTTTAAAGCTAATCGAGTGGAATGGATCTCTTTAATATTTGTACATCTTACATATCTTTCAGATAAAAAGTGGTTCATTGACAAACATTTATTATAGTAGCACTAAAATGTTTCCCCTATCCAAGAGCATCTTGACCTCATTTCAATCTCCCACAAAAATTAGTTCTGGTTCGGAGAGAATGGAGTGTCTGCTCATAGTTTGATAAAAAAAAAACGATCGTGAATGTGGAAGTGACCTCGAAAACGTGTACATCGGTCTCGAGTGTGAATGAGTTGTGTTGGAGAGTATGGATATTGTAGACGAGTATCTTGTACAAATGTCAATGCAAAGAATATCTTGTACGTAATAAGAAAAAAATATTAGCAGATGCCCTTGTAGATCGTACAGTAGGTGGGTGGCATCCACTCTGGTGACGCTATTAAAAGATATTCTCATGGGGTTGTGACTGAAATGTACAGATCCTAGCATTACTATTTCTTATTTACTTATTTATGCGGCATTACAACCGCGGCCGAGTCCAACATCGCGGGCGAGCTGTTTCTGTCCTATCCTCGCTGGTATCAGTTGGAAATCTAGAGTGCTTACAGGTCCTACAGCCCTTGGTCCTGCCAAAGGAGGTGTGGATTCTCGTTGCTGGAGCGTCTTGTTTAATACAGGTGACATGGGCCAGCATCGCCGCTGCATATTTTCACTCTTCACTATGTCCATGTCTGTAAGTAGCTCATATAGCTCGCTGTTCCACCGAACGCGGTACTCCTCACTAACACGGAGGGGGCAAAAAATCTTGTGTTGAATTTTTCTCTCGAAGACTCCCAAAACTTTCTTATCTGCTGCTGACATCGTTCATGCTTCTGCGCCATATACCCGGGACGGAAATTATGAGCGTTTTGTGTAGTGTCAGTTTAGTTCTTCGAGAGAGAGATTGCCCGTGCCAAAGTAATTGGGCTTTGACAAGAGTTATTCTCCGTTTGATCTCCAAGCTGACATCATTTCTGTTGTTAATGCTGGCCCCAATGTAGACCAAGTCCTTCACAACTTCGAATGTGGTCAACTGTCAACACTAAGATATTGTCTAAGACTCGAAGGCTCCTTGTGAATGCAGATCAGGGACTTTGTTTCGTCGCTATTCACCGCACTGCCCACATCGCGTGAAACCCACTGTAACTTAATAATAATAAGAAAACTCGTGCTTAGGAACCTGTTAGCAACCAACGATCAATGGAAATTTTTTTATTAAAATATTAAATTTATTCAAGACAGAATTAGATCTTTTACCAAATTTCATAAAATTATCAGTAAATTTAAATAATTGAAAGAAAATGAGGCTTACACCTCGGCCTCATGGACTTTTGTATTAAATATTTACTTATACCTTATAATAGGCATAACAATTTTGTAAAATAAATTTGTTTTAATATTTCTCTCACACTCGCTTTCTCTCTCTATCTCTCATTTCAGGTGAGTTTGTGGATTTACTGCAGACAAGAGGTGGAATTTTAGACAGCGTAAGAATGACAGCAGGTATTTCGTAAAATATTTATTCAAAACAAAATGGAATGATTATTTTGCGCTATATTGCACAAGTAGGCGGACTAATCAACCTACGCATGTGTTATACCAGTGAACGAGCTGGTTCATAATGAACACAACTGAAAGTAGTTCAATGACTCCATCAACATTTATGTATATTCATTGAATTCTCATTTCGTCATTCTTAACGATTTTTTATTTAGAAAGAAGAATGTTTCTTTTGCATACAACTCTAATTGGGCATTTTCCAACTGGTTACTTTCTAGTCCATTACGTACTAGTTTCATCTTCGGCATCAAATACCAGTTCGTGAATAGGAAGGTTTGCTGCTAGTTTGACAAAAACAAAAAAAAATTGGATGATTAATAAGTGGCCGCACAAATCACCGGATGCTTGAGTGTTATACAAGTGAACGAACTGGTTCATAATGGACACAAAAGAAAGTAGTTCAATGACCCCATCAACATTTATATTCGTTGGATTCTCATTTCGTCATTCTTAACGATTTTATATATATATATATATATATATATATATATATATATGTTTCTTTTGCATACACCTCGGATTAGACATTTTGCAACTGGTTACTCCCCAGTCCATCACGTACTAGTTTCATCTCTTCCATCCATTTCCATGAAAAGAAGAGTATTTCATTTGCATATACCTCTAATTGGTAATTTTGCAACTGGTTGCATTCTAGTCCATTACGTACTAGTTTCATATTTTCCATCCATATCCGTGGAAAGAAGAATAATTGCTTTACATACACCTTGAATGGGGCATTTTGCAACTGCTTACTTTCTAGGCCATTGTGTTCTAGTTTTATTTTTGCCATCAAATATCAGTTCATGAATAGGAAAAGTGGCTGCTAGTCTGGCTTTTCTCTGCAGAATATCGAGCAATGCACAAAGTTTTGTATAGAAAACCGAAATTTAGCATCAGGAAAACGAAATAATTTTAACCTTATTTAAGGTACTTGACCACCTTATAAGTTTCAAAAAATTAAATTTTTTTTTTTACATTTTTTCAATCCTTATACTTTTAAAAATCATCACCTGAAACTGTTTTTTTAAATTCGAATTCTAACAAAGTGAAATCAGTGAAAATGTGCAGGCGCATCCTGCACTCATTACTTGCTGACTCAGCTGAAAGAAAATAGCAAGTTTTAACTTTAAACGCGTTTTTCCAGAAATTACTTTTTTTCGAATGGCGGACACTTTATCTCCGAAACTGCTTAGCCGATTTTAATGATTTTGGTCTTGTTTTATTTGTTAAGATGTTTTGTATGCCAATTTACCACATTTTGCAAAAAAAAAGTTAATAAAGTATTGCTTTTTAAGCATAACATTGTGAAAAACAGGGGTGTTTTCTTAACTTTTTTTCAAACATCCGCCATTTTTTTATTATTTTTTTTTGTCAGTTTGTGGTAAATTCTCACGCAAGGAACCTTCCTTTTGAAAATTTTGTTTCTCTCTTTTGTTTTAGAATTACCATTTCTAAGATTAACTGTCCGCCGCAAGACATGATTTTCTTCAGGCCTCGACTTTGGCGCCTCCTGGATATATGTTAAAAAAAGAAATTTTAATAAATCAATTTTTTTTTGTATTATATAAGCTCTAAATAAAAATTTAAAAAAAAATTTATTTTAATATATTATACAGAACATGAAAAAAAAATTATTGAATATGTTGTACTTTTTAGCTTTCCAAGGTGGTCAAGTACCTTAAGCAACAACAATTCGAGGGAACCTTATTTTCTTAAGGCATTATAATTTACATTTAATTACCTACAAATTAATTATGGGTTTTTATACCTCTCTTTTTGTCTTTTTCGGTTTTTCAAACAAAATAAATTAATAAATAGTTTCGTAATAATTTTTTATAAATTTGTATGCCTTTTATGCTTTTTTGTTTAACTACAACAATTTTTCGGCTTTTCGGCAAACAAACAAACAACTCAATAAATTAAATTTCTTTTTAATGACAAGTTACAGCTAATTTCTCTAAACCATTTGCCCCCCTAGTATTTATTAACGTAATTTACAAAATTAAATTTTCATAAATTAATTGGCATTTTGTCAGGCAAAATAGAGTTAGAAAATGATGCCCCCACTTCATGGATGTATTTTCCGCCAATAACTTTCTTCTAACTAATTGATTCTCCATTAAAATACGTGCATATATTTCACGTTGCCACACAAGTGCCCCAAAAGGTGAATTGCACCAACAACTCTGTATTTTAAAAATTTATAAATTACTTTTAATTGAACACCGCCTGAGTGTGGCGGCGGTTGTGCTTGATGCTACCGGAGAACTTTGATGATAGAGTCATTAAAGCACCGTTGAATTAAAACAGTTTTTACCTCGCAGGTAATCAGATAAGTGGAGGCAATGTGGTGAAAATGGTTTGAAAAAATAAAATAAAAAAGTGAGAAACAAAAATAAATCAAAATTATGAAGTAAAATGCTTGTGTGTGTGCATGTGTGCGCAGTTAGCGCCTTAAAGCGTGCTTTTCCACACTACACCGCTTTCTTTTTATTGCCACTGCCATTTTACTAACACTTTTCCATCTCAGCCTGTTTGTATGCAACGATTTTGCTTGGTGGTTATCGCCTCGAGATAGTTCGCTGAATGTGAGTGGCAAAGCAAATGCGCTCGCTCAATGGGTATGTGGCAAGCACTCAATATTCCGCTGTTAATTTATCATTCAAGGTTTCACTAAAAGTAGGCTACGTTTTTGTTATATTCTTTGGTATATGATATGGTTTCACTACCGGGTGGTGTTTGAAGTGAGTACACTGTGTATGTGTTTCATCGTGTAATAGGAATATGGAAAGAAATTTTTAAGTAAGGTTATGTACAAAAAAAAACAACAACAAGCAAATAAAATAATATGAAATAAAAATATTTAATATTATAAATAAAAAAATTCAAAAATAAAATGAAACCAAATAAAAAATGGAATAAAAGGAAATAAATAAATAAAATTAATTATAAAATAAAATGAAATATTATAAAATAATATGAAGTAAAAAAAGTAAAAATAAAAAGGAATATATAAAACAAAACCGAATAAAAATATTAATAATAATTAAAGAAATAAAATGGAAATAAATAAAATTATTTAGACTATTAAACGAAATAATGTAAATTAATATGAAATAAATAAAAAAAAAAACAATAAAATAAAAGGAAACCAAATACAGAAAATGTATAAAACGGAGTAAAAATAAAAATAAGAGTACATTAATGAAATTAATTAAAAAATAAAATGAAATAAACAACATAAAATAAATTCAAATTTTTTAATAAAAAAGAGTAAATACATAATTAAATAAAAGAATAAATAAATAAAATAAAAATAATATTTAATAAAGTAAAATAAAAATAAATAAATGGAAAGAATTAAAAAATAAAATGAAACCAAATAAAATAAATCGGAATAAAAGTAAATAAAAATAAACGAATTAAATTTTTTAAACAAGAAAAGAATAAATAAATAACATGGCTGAATATGTAAAAGCAAATAAAAAATGGAATAAAATGAAATGAAAATGAATGAGGTACAATAAGATGAGAAAAGAATTAATTAAAAGAAGTTAGAAATAAATGAAAAAATAATAATTAAATAAATGAAATATAAATTAATAAATAAAAAACAATAAAATAAAATAAAACCCAATAAATCGAAGTAGAATCAATTCGAATAAAAATAAAAATAAATAAATTGAATAAATTTAAGTTTTTAAATAAAAATAACAATAAATAATGAAATATTAGAATAAATAAATAAAAATAAAATGAAACCAAATAAAAGATCAAATAAATAAAACAGAACGAAATGCAATGAAATTAAATTATTAAATAAATTCAAATTTTTAAATTAAAAAGGAATAAATAAATAAAAAAGTATAAAATAAAATTAATGAAACCAATTTAAAAAAAAATTGATTAATATTAAGTAAAATAAAAATAAATAAAATTAGTTAATTAAATAACTTAAAAATTATAAATGAGAAAGAAAAATAAATAAATAAAATAAAATAAAACGGAAAATGAAATAAAACTAAATAATTTCAAATTTTTAAATAAAAAAGAACCATAAAATAAAATGAAACCAACATAAATAAAAATGATTAAATAAAGAGAATTAAAAATGAAGTAAAATAATAAAATAAAATAAATAAAATAAAATAAAATAATATGAAGTAAAATGAAGTGAAATGAAGTGAAAAAATAAGTTAATTAAATAATTAAAAAAAAATTGTTTAACCAAATTTGAAATAAGAACAGTTTAATTTTTTTATTCATTTCACGAATTTCATCTTCAATAATTTCATGACACATTTCCATATGAAAAAATGCTACCTAAAGTCCATCAGCCGCAAACGTATTACTACAAAAAAACAATCGCTTCTAATACCAGCTTAGGGCTATCAAATGTCAGCTGCCATTGCCGATTGACACAAAACTGACACTAAAAGTTCCAGCTTATTTTGTTCGCAGGATTGTAAAAAACATATCCTGTAACACTACCTTTCTTAGGCTCACTTTATTTGTTGATTTACGAGGATATCGAGGACTCAGTGCTATAAAAGAAGTATAGAAAAATATGCATTCGTATGCACATGTATGCGAGTATGCATGCGTATGTATGATATATATGTGCACACAAGCGCTTATGCCACCTCATAAAGCTGTCAATTAAATCATAAATCAATAATTCAATGAAGTTACGTATTTGCGCTCAAAGAAGCCAGCATTAAAGTCTCGTATGGCGAGTGTTTGCCAAAGGGGCGAATAAATGTTTTATAGCCACAATTTCTGCCGCTTTGTTTCTTTCTAGCATCTAAGAGGTCTCATAAGGGCTTTAGAAATGCAAAATGCAACACGATTAACAAGAACAACACTATGCGAAAACACACAAAGAATTGCATTCGAGTACACAAAAGACGCGACGGACAATGCAATGTCCTTTTGAAGGCGCAAATAGTTAAGCACACACATACATACATACAATTCTCACTACTTATTTTCCACCCTTCATTTTTTTATTTTGTTTTCCAAGATGATTTACGATTGTCAACGAATGCATTTTTAATTGTCTGGGTTGCAATTGTCCTTGCTGCATGTCGTTGCATTATCCTGTAGCGAGCGAGCTCACACTTTTTTTCGGTATGCTTTTGGAGTTGTGCCTGTTTAGTGAAAGCGAGTTGCGTCTGAAAAGAAAAGCAAGAAATTGCTTGGCGACGAAAATCGAAGGCCTTATAATAATTTGTTAGATTTGAAATTTCAAGCGTCAATTGGTCGGAAAAGCGCATAAAATTTAAAAAAAGAAAAAATTGGAAACAACAAAAATCAATTCACATAAAACAGGGCAACAATAAATTGAAAACGAAAAAGAGGAATTTAATCTGTGTGTTTTAAAAAAATTTTATTTCGAAAATACATATATATGGCAAATCTAGAAAGCTGTTTGGTTCCTACCTATTTTAATACTTGATAGATGCTTGAAAGTATTGGAAATTTCGAAAAGCAACATTCAGTTTCGAATTCTATATATTTGAATATTTTTTCACTAACAATTTGTATGACAACTCTACGCAAAATTTGTGCCAAAGCTTTGCTAATTCAAAATATATTATTTAACAGCATTTAACAGAAACTAAATTAGTAAGTTAGTTAAAGAAAACTACACTTTTTTAAAAATAATTAGAAAACTTATTTCTGAAGTTTAGTGTTGTATTCAAAATGTATATGGCAACCCTGAAGTTTTAAAATAAATTTTTTTTATCTTAATTTTCTGTTTTGAAGCGACATTCAATATTTAATCATAATTTTTTTCAACTTACTTAAATACAGGAATTTGATTATATTTCTATGGCAACCCTATGTATTTTGTTTTGTATAAGAATTTGAAAGTTTGAAAAAAAAGTACTGAAATAGCTTAAATAATAAGCTCTTTTAGTTTGTTTGGAATTTAACTTTGTATTTAAAGTTCGTGTGGCAACCCTGAAGTTTCGAAAATTTATTTTGTGTACCAGAATTTTCTTTTTCAAGGTGATTTAAGTATTTTAAAATTCATATTTTTTCATCAACTTGCGTATATGAATTTAATTTTGTTTTTATGGCAACCCTTTAGGAATATTTTTTTGTATACAAATTTTAAAGTTTGAAATACAGTACTGAGGCGGCTAAAATTAAAAGAGTTGATTTTGTTTGAATTTAACTTTGTATTTAAAGTTCGTATGGCAACCCTGAAGTTTCAAACATTTATTTTGTGTACCTGAGATTTCTGTTTCGAAGCGATATAAGTATTTTAAAATTCATATTTTTTCATCATCTTGCGTATATAAATTTAATTATGTTTCCATGGCAACCCTTTAGGAATATTTTATTGTGTACAAATTTTAAAGTTTAAAATACAGTACTGAGGCGGCTAAAATTAAAAGAGTTGATTTTCTTTGAATTTAACTTTGTATTTAAAGTTTGTATGGCAATTCTGACATTTATTTTATTATATAAATTGAATTTTAAAATTTTAATTTAAAATTATTTTATTTATATCAATTTTCTGTTTCGAAGCGATATTTAGCATTTTATTATATTTTGTCATCAACTTACTCGTATGAATTTGATTTTTGATGTTTTATGGCAACCCTTTGGAAATATTTTTTGTATACAAATTTGAAAGTTTGAAATATAGTATTGAAGCGGCTACATTTAAAAGTGAGTTCAATTATGTTTCTTTGCATTTAACTTTGTTTATTAGATTAAAGGTGTGTGTGGCAACCCTGAAGTTTTTTAAATTTATTTCGTTGTGTCTAAGTTTTATGTGTCCAAAAATATTCAGTATTTAATTATTTTTAGTGAGCAACTTAGGAATATTTTATTTTTCATGGCAACCCTGCGCAATATTTTAGTATGAAAATTAGAAATATATTGAATGTCTAAAGTAGAGTGAGTGGCTAAAATTTATTTTTTATATATATTTTGAGTAAAAGTTTTTGTTGAAAATATATATGGCAACCATGTTATTTTTCCCAAATCCAGCGCATTCAACTCCGGTGAGTTTTCTACTTTTATGCTTCATGTTAAAAAGGAAGCCATAGGGTAAGGATAAGTTCCAGTGGTATCTCAATGGACTTACGAAAGGTCTAAGTGTGTCATTGCGACAGCCACTCCACCTACCTAGCTACCTATGCTTTATGTTTCAACCTACTTTTATGCTTGTTTTTCGCAATTTTAGTTCCTTTAGATTTTGTCCATCAACATCAGTTAGTAATAAATACAATTTAATTATAATTAAAAACAAACAAAAAAATATTTTTTATATTAAATACCAAACTGCATCTAATATCACACGAACATATAACATATAAATATAATTTTTACTATAAAAAATAACAAATTTATACTAGAAAATAATTTACCCTAAAATCACTATCGCCATCCACCACACCCAGCTGCTCCAACAGGCATAAAAAAATTCCCAGACAAGTCTTACATTTTCCTTGCCTACTAATTTTAATAATTTCTGCCTACTACGCTGCAAAAAAATTCTATTGGCACTTTCATTAAGGCGACACTCGAAGCTGTGCGCATATGTTGCCAAAATGTCCTCCCTCCTGCGTGTCTAATGTCCCTGTGACAGCTTGCCATCTCAGGCGGCAGCGGCAACAGGAGCCGCAGCAACATATTAATTGCAGATGTGCGTGCCCATTAATATCAGTTGACTTTTCTGTAGATTATCTGCAATTTTCTCAAGTACTTTCTTTTTTGTTTTTTGGTTTTTTTGGTGGTAGCTTAGTTAAAACATTCGCAGGCGAGCTGGAAGCCGGAAGTAGGGACAAGCGGGCTGGCAATTTGTGGTTACCGAATGATTGGCGCCAGAAATGACACAAATTTGTTTGTATGAAAATGCCATATGGTTGTCACAATATATTCAGTCTATACGAGTCTATACATATATATTTGACAATATATTATTAAAAGGAACGCAAGAGGGGAATCCATTGAATTATATGTTTTGGTTTATTGTGAAATTTAAAAAAAAAATCAACCTCTAATTAATGCTATTCATCCAGATATCAAATAATTTTAATTAGCACTGTAGCAAAATACTTCAAATGTCTCATTTGAGTTATACAAAGATCGAATTGGCAATCTGCAGACGAACTGAAGCACCCGGTAAGAACTGCAAAAATGTAATTTGAACTCTCGCGAAAGACAGCGATTCTTCGTTAATAGAAACCATTGCATGTGCATGTTTTTTTTTTTTTTTTGCTCACTGTGGATACTTTTGGCATTGTAGAAAGAGGTCCTTTAGCTGGTCATTAAAGGTATGCCGCAGTAAGTCCTTCAGGACGGCTCTCGTTTCAATTTTGCTGTCCTTATTTCCCACAAATTTTTCTCTCATGTCTGAATGACGAGACTAATTTAGCTTGGTTTTACGAGATTCTGCGCTTCAGGCAGATAGGTAGGTATAGTGGTTGTCAGTTGACACCTAGTTGAAACCTAGGCCTGCGTAGGCCCATTGTGATACCACCAGGGAAGTCCCCTCTCCTCACTCTACATTGTCCTCAATGAACCAACCTGTGGCTTTAATATTCAGGGAACTTTTTCCTTAAATATTGAACCTTGTTCTATCCAGAGCCATGCACCCGCACAGAAAGTGTTCTATAGGCTCTTCTTCTTCAATGTCGTTACAGCTTCTGCAATAGTCGTTATAGGGTGTCCCAATCTATTGGTATGCCTGCCAATCAGACAGTGCCTTGTTAGAACCGCAAGAAGATTTCTCATCTTCTTCCTGTTCAGTTTTAACAGTCGGTTTGTGCGGCTTATTCAAGCCACTTCATTCTACTTGTTGCACAGGTCAGGGGCTGAGTCAATAGCCCGTTGGCAGCTCTGATAGTGAGTTTGTCTATAAGCATCTTACAAGTTGCTAAAGGTATAGGTATGTCCGCTTTATCTGATTGGCTCGGTAATGTGGATCTCGCTAGTTCATCTGCTTTGCAGTTGCCTGCTATGTCGCTGTGACCCGGCACCCAGAGGCGCTCCTGACAATGATCCTGCCTTTTAGAAGTATTGCTGATGCACCCTTCGATAACTTTTCTTTGTACAGACCTGCACATCTCTTGCTTTTTTTTAATTTTGCGGTCCAGAAAAGGTCTTCTCTCGAAGTAGTCTTTCTGAGACTTTCTGAGCCAGCTTTTTATTTATAAAACCTGAAGATATGATGATTTTTGCACAAAAAAAAGCTGTATCCACGCAATGGCAAAAAAATTGTCAGCGAAAACTGCACTCCAAAAAAAGGTTCTCCTGGTCGTCTGGAACATCCTGATGATATGTAAAAATGTATTATCTAAAATCCTTTAACTCCGGATGTAGCGTAGGAGTAAACCTACTTCGGATTATTTTCTTTTTTACTGCAAAAACAGAAGCCCGCAGTGGCCGATACTTACCTGTGGTCCGACGCTACTACGTTGATTGCTTTTAGCTTCGATGCTCGCTATCGACCTTATTGCCTTGGGAGGACCTATCAGTATCTATGCTACCGCCGGAATCGCTCTCAGGAGTGTCCTGTTAGTAGTTTGGTGTACAGTTTTATGTGCTTTCTGCTTAGGTTAAGGATTGCTTCTGCCTTTATCCATTCTGGATCTATGAGTCTTTTCAATTGCTGCATGCCCGATTGGGCTCTCCAGTAATCGATTAGGCTGCGGTGTTTCTTCTCACGCAGAAAGGCTTTTTTGAAGTTGTTATTTACCCCGCGGAAAGGCTTAGGACCTATGAAGGGAGTGTTTGCGCCATTTTCGCTAAAGTGTCTTCTTTGAGATGGAATAGATTAGGAAGCCTTAGAGCTGCACTGATTACAATTTCATTGCACTTACTAAGCCTCCTCATCGCGGCAAGATAACAATTCCTCGTGGAGGGATCATTATGATACCCTCACGATTTTTCAAAAAATATGCATACAGCATAACTTTCATTTTTTTTTGTCAAAGTATTGAAACCAGGAAAACTGATACATATCCTGCTGCCTCTCCCTCCTGTGCAGAGGTTTTCACGGTCAAATCTTAGGTATGCATTTGCATGAAATTTCCTTTTACAATACTTTGCCTTGTCATACTTATTCATGTGTGTATGCATGTACATATATATGTGTGAGTGTTTAATTTCTTTGCTGCAGTTCGAGTTCCCTTTGTTTCCACTTGAAGTGGCAAATACTTAGAAAATATGCTCACCACTCACATCCACTCTTTACTAGAATTACAAAGGAGCGAATTAATGGTACGGCAAAATATAGTAAATTAGTAACGGTTATTGTGAATAGAGGAGAAATGCATGCAAAACATTAATAACAAGAAGTTAGAAAAGAGGCAATTAGAGAACTTTTGGTAAGTAAAGCGGAAAGTGTAAGAAAAATGTGACGAGTGCGAAACGAAGTAAAAAGTCGGCATTGTAGCTTAAAGGTAAAGGGTCAATGAAGTTGGCATGCCCAATAGGCGAGTTCTTCGATTCTTGATGGAGTTAGTGAAGTTGAGTCAGAAAATTCTGAGAGAGAGCAGTAGCGAGAGAAGACTTAATAAAAAATAAATGAATAATTGGCGCGTAGACTCCTGTTAGGTGTTTGACCGAGCTCCCTTCCTTATTTGTGGTGTGCGTCTTGATGTGGTTCCACAAATGAAGGTACCTATAGTTTTAAGCCGACTCCGAACGTTTTTTTTCCAAATGGTTTTTTATGAGGAGCCCCATTCGGGGGCGCTACGACTTATTAGCTTTCAAAACATTTCTCTGGAATTGAGACAAATTCTGCACAACTGCAAAGCATCGTAAATTACCAAATATTCGGTATATGAAAAACCGGCGATAATTCACTGAGAGACTCGATAGTCTTGAAAGTTTCGTGTTTCCGTAATTCCACAAAAAAAGCGAAAAATATTTATTTTCCCATACCAAAAACTAAAATAGTCATACTTTTTGGGCAGTCCAAAATTTTCATTAATTTCCGAAAGTTTTCAAAAGTGCCGACTGAGCTAAAAAATAATAAAGTTAATGTTCCTAACCAGCAAAAAATGCAGTTAAGGAGTTGGATTCGGAAATTACGGGAGTACTAAAGTACCGAAAATATCCACAAAAATGTGCGAAAAAGTTTTGAAAGAAATACTTTTAATTCATTGACGCAAATTCATTCCGGTCAAAGCGATACGGAAAAGATTTTATTTCTCTTGATGTGATAAGAGAAAGCGGAAGGTGAGATGAGAAGAGGAAGTTCATAATATTGAAAATAAACATTGCTTTGGCTAGTTTAGATGCCGAATGCTTTGTTTTCCTGATTAACTGCAACGAAAATGTATTGGGAAATGATCGCACCGACTCAACTAAATAATCTCGAAAATTTAATCAGTGTTTAAAATTTCTTATTTAGTTCAGAAATAGAATTATTCACTTTTATGGTTAAAGTCCCGAAAATCCCGAAAGTTTTAAAACTAGAAATAGATAATCCCGAAAAATCCGATAGTCCCAAAAATTTTAAAATTAGAAATATATTCTTGAGTTGCTTTTAAAGTCCCGTAAAACCCGATAATCCCGAATATTTGAAATCTTAGAATCCCGATAACCCCGAAAATTTTAAAACTAGAAATAGATGCCTCAGTTGCTTTTAAAGTCTCGCAAATAATCCCGAAAAATCCGATAACCCCGAAAAATTTTAAAACAAGAAATAGATGCCTGAGTTGCCTCTAAAGTCCTGAAAATTCCGAACTTAAAACTAAAAATAAATGTCTGAATTGCTGTTAGAGTCCCAAAAATTCCGATAGTCCGGAAAAATCCCGAAAATTTTAAAACCTCTAATATATATGCCTGAGTTGCTCGGCAGAGCACTTTCAGCTCCTTTGTTACACCTGGCAAAATTTTGGTGATCCCGAAAAATGTCTACATTCAAAGGAGAAAACCGCTGTAAAGTTAATATGAATGATCAGCTCTTCAGGTTCACTGCATTCAACCAACTCGATTAAAAAAAAAAATAATAAAAAATAGCCCGCAATGAACCACCAACACCAACGATAACAACTGAAATAACAGCCACTAACCTATGGATCAACGAAGCAAACCATCCACCAATGCAATCAAACCAGCGCGACAAATCAGTCAACCGTTTGGCTGATTGCCTATTTAACTGGCGTATTGCTGCATGCATCCACACACACACACATACATCACATACACAGATGCATGAATTCAGCCAATTTGTCTAGCCGTTTGACTGACTGTGTCTGCAAGTCGAACTGTGGACCCAGCTGGTCAAAACTACAATTATATATTATATGTATGTACCTACATCCTCGTGCATGTGTGTGTGCATATAAATGCATACATATGTAATTGCTTGGTTGAATAATGTCGCCGAAACCGGAAGTTCGTGACTTGCATATTAGTATGGGAAATTATTGTTAGTGTTGTTTCAGTTATTTTAGTTGGCATTGCCCCTTTTTATGATTGCACGCTAGTGGCATTATTTAGTTGATCTTTTTGCTGCTACCCATTTTCTAGGTGTTGTTTATTGTCACTCCACAAAAACACATCTTTTGTCTGCTATATCTTTTTCGGAAGTTTGCTTTGTTGGTGCCAAGTACACAGTGTTATTGTTGTTATTTTTTAGTCACGTGCTAAACATGTAATCGTGAATGTATTGGCTTTGTCTGCATTTCCTGATTTATTTTCGCTGGTAGCTCTTACACCAATCGACGACGAATTTTTGTAAATTCTTTGAGAAAATAGTCAAAAATCGTGATTTGAAATTATTTGCGTATTAATGTGTGTGTATATGTATGTATGCATGCATGTGGGTTTTTATGTATGTATTTAGAAAATTTTTTTTAACAAACTAAGCATTTTGAAGAATTCACGATTTATAAATTTAAAACATTAATAAGAATTTTTTGTCAAAAAAGTAGCTAAACAACGTTGGTCTAACTTTCAGAAAGTCCTGACGCTATTCGCCAAATCCCGAAAAATTTCGTTATATCCAAAATATTCAAAAAAATCGAGTAGCTTGAAACTGTAACCCTTTTGAAAAAAATCCCGATAGATCCGAAAAATACCGAGGCAAGAAAATAAATCCCGAAAAATCTTGGTATTTCCGAAATACTGAGAAAAAATCGAGTAGCTCGAAACTTTATCCTGTTTGAAAAAAGTTCCTGATAGAGCCGAAAAATCCGAGGCAAGAAAATAAATCCAGAAAAATCTCGGTATCCCTGAAAGCCGGAGAAAAATTCTAATAGTTCGAAGCTTCAAAAATCTCGATATCCCCGAGAGACTTATAAAAATTGAATAGCTCGAAACTGTTATCCATTTGAAAAAAAAATCTCGATAGACCCGGAAAATCCCGAGGCAAGAAAATAAGTCCCTAAAAATCACTACATCTAAAAGACAGAAAAATTCGAATAGCTCCAAACTGTAATCCGTTGGAAAAAAATTCGCGGTAGACCCGGAAAATCCTGTAAAATCTCGGTATTTCCGAAATATTGAAAAAATCGAGTAGCTCGAAACTATAACCAATTTGAAAAAAAAAATCCGATAGACCCCAAAAGTCCCGAGGCAAGAAAGTCATTCCCGAAAAATCTCGGTATCCTCAAAATACTGCGAAAAATTCGAGTAGTCGAAACTGTAACCCGTTTGAAAAAATCCTGAGGTAAGAAAATAAGTCCCGAAATACTCAGTATTTTTCGCGAGACTTCGAAAAAATTCGAGTAGCTCGAAACTGTAATGTTCAAAATTTCCGGATAGTTTATTATTAGAAATTAGGAAAAATTAATTACAAAGCAAAAAATTCAGTCCCTACTGTACCGAAAAGTCCCGAGGCATGAGAACAAATCCCCAATGACCAAAATTTGCGGAGTGTTTATTATTCAATTTTTCGAAAAATTAATTAAAAATTAAACAAATAAAAATTGTAACCCCGTCAGTCCCGAAATATCCCGAAACGAGAAATCAACACCGAAAAATTGGGGCCTCACTGAAAGTTTGATCAAAAATTTGCGAATTGTTTATTATAAAGAATTTCGAAAAATTTTTTACAAAGCAAAAAACTCAAATCAAATTGGAACCTCTCCGGAGGTATGACTCAAAATTTGCGAACTGTTTATCATAAAAAATTTCGAAAAATTAATTTAAACGCAAAAGACTTAAAACTGTAATTCCGACACATCCGAAAAATACCGAGTCATGAGAATAAATCCCGTAAAATTGATGATAAAAATTTACGGAGCGTTTATTATTGAAAATTTTGAAAAATTAATTAAAGAGCAAACAACTCAAAACCGTAATCCCGACAGTCCCGAAAAATCCCGCGACAAAAAAATAAATCCCGACACATTTATGATCAAAACTTGCGAACTGCTTATTATTAACAGTTTTTAAAAATTAATCCAAAAAATTCAAACTTAATCAACTGTACTTCCGACACTATTAAATTTATCCCGAAGAAATGAGGCCTCACCAAAAGTATGACACAAAATGTTTATTATTACAATTTATAATCAAAATTTGCGAGCTGTTTGTAAAACGAAGAATTCCGTCACAATTAATATAGTTCCAGAAATTCCCAAAACACAAAAACGCAACCAAAAACCTCATTGAATCCCGCCCTTTCCGTAAAGATTAGTGCATTCATGGAAGCTGAGAAACACACAAATATGAATACAACCAGCTGTGAATCTCGCCGAGCTCTCTCGTAAGTTTCGTACAGTCAATCGCATTACAATCGCATGCGGACTTCATATATAGAAGCTTTGGTCTCCTCATTCAATAGTTACATTTCGTAAGTCCACTGATGTCTCAAAACTTTTATTCCATCCCACCTGCTTAGGAGTCGTCTGGTAATCAGTAAAAGTTCTTAGATCATCACAACTTAGTGTAGTGCCCAGCATGTTTTTGTGGGTACAGAAAATCGGATTATAAGCGCATGTGAGCTTCTCCTAGACAAGCGTCGATTTCCTCATTTAATAGTTGCATGCATTTCGTAAGTTCTTTTAACTACAAATACAGACTTAAATCAGTTGCCTCTTTTGAAGAAAAACTTCCTTTCCTACATTATTTGCTCTTGTCTTCTGATTAAGATCACGCAGTCAGTCTCATTGCTTTTGCACCTTTATTCCGCATCCCTTGCCTTTTCACTCGCTTCGAATTTTTTGCGCGCTGTCCTGCGGCAAAAAATCACAGCTTCCTTTCGCTTGCTGCGCACATCCTTTTCACGTACTTATTTCGATATGTAGGTAAATGTGTGAGCAAATCCCTTGCCACTGAAAATGCGCCGCGCATCCGTTTTACCCTTTTCGTTCTTCCTTTCAAGCCAATATGTCCACACTCGCCGTAATTGTGGGAACTTTTCAGTAATTTACATGTCCCGCTTTCTGTTGTCGGATGCTTGCAACACAACAGGATATGTAAATTCATACCTTTCGCTTGTTTAACACCATTTGTCCTTAGCGATTTTTTTCTTTTTATTTCTTTTATTTATTGCGTTTTCAAATTTATTGCGTTTCAACTTTTCGTAATGAAATAGATCAGCTGTCCTTCAGGTATTTGTGACTTTAAATAGAGAAGAAGGGTCATTGATTAGCTTAAGTATATCAGAAAATTTTATTGTTATGCAAATTTTGTAATAGAAAATTTTCTTACGTAAGCATTCAGGTTTATGAAACACTGCGCCATTGCAGCTTTATCACGCCTCAGTGCATCATCTTATGAGATTTCAATGCTGGGCATTTCCAAATTTAAGTGATGAACAAGTCCTCGTGAGCTGCCTTCTTATTATTTTCTTGTTTTAGAATTTAGTAAAAAAATTTATAAAAAAAAATGTCTACCCAATGCAAAAAAGATGCAAGCTGAAGAATATTGCTTCTGATAGGGACGAATGGAGGAAGATTGTTGTGGCTCTAAGCTCGCTCTCAAAACCATAGGGAATGGAATGTTGTATAAATATATATATGGAGGCTTATTAACTCTGATTTTGGTGCCCATCTAGACTATCAAGTAGGTCTTTAATGGAAGATAGCCTTTGCTAAAATCCATTCAAATCCCATCCAATCTAAAATTAACTTCAGCTGTTTCTAGTTTAATCCAATCGAAGCTAGCTTACAGACGACCAGATCTTACAAGGCCGGCTATGAAGTTATTTTTGTTAATCTCTGGTTAGTATTATTCATTCATTCAACTGTTTTCGGTTTAATTCCAAATGAGCCAGCCCACAATCGACTGACCCAAACGGACCTACCGGCAGTCCTACACCTTGCCTCACAGGGTCCGTCCAAAACAGCCATCTTTCTTTCTTTATCTTGGTTCAGTTTGTCCAGATTAGCCCTAGACTATCCCTAATTAACTAGTCGACAATCGAACTCCCAGTTCCCCGAAATCAGAATGGAAGCTTTTCTTTTTCGATGAAAAGTGTAAAGTTTAGCGTAACTCCATTTTGAATTTTATCATTCACTTGCCGTTTAAAATCGACGCTCAAGTAATCTTTTTTATACTGGGTTTTCGAAGACCCGGTGACATTTAGCTGAGCACCGAGATTCCGGGCATAGACTCTAATAAATTCTCAAATTGGAACTGAAAGCTGGTTTCCTTTCTCCTTTTTTCTTATTAAGTGCGATCCAGTCTTTGTTAGCGGTATAGAAAGATTTTCTGCGCTTGGTCCTTTGCAGTAAATGTGGTCGTTCTAAGTAAGATCATCCTTTAAAGCGATCAGATTGGACTTCATCTATAGAAGCTTTGGTCTCCTCATTCAATAGTTACATCTCGTAAGTCCACTGGGGATACTCAAAACGTTCAGTCCATCCCATCCAACAGCAGCAGGGTTCGGTAAAAGTTCTTAGATCTTCACAACTAAGTTCCAGAAATTAGAGAATTACGCATTTTTTGGACTGCTTTTCCCTCATTGACTTACGACGATGGGTGTTATATGGAAATTTCTCTCTACTGGAACTTTCAGTCCAGCCGAGCTCTTGATGAAGAACACGTCCACCCAAGATGGTATCATAGCTCGCAAGATGGTAATCGGTAAAAGTTCTTAGATCCTCGCAATTGAATTGAATTTGAGAGCTATAAATCTCTTGGACACCCCTTTTCTCATTAGTTTTGCGGTCAATGGGTGTCAAATGGAAATCCCACTGATTTATTTAACGTGTCTGAAATGCATCGCTCGTTCTGTTGTCTTAAGCCCAATAAGTTCAGGCGAATAATCTCCCCAATTGTCCAGATTTAGCTAAAATCAGAGCAGGTTTTCTGGGAAAATATTTTTTCAGTTCTCTTACAGAGCTATCTGGCGTGGGGATGGGACCTATCCTGCGCTTCATAAGAGCCATCAAATGGTTCTACGAAGGAAAATCAATGTGGTTCCCGTGTCGGGTAGTGGTATCACAAAGGACCTGTAAAGTCTAAGTGAGTTGCTCGTTTAGACTGACTACTACCATAACTTAACCTAACCTCCTATTTGTTCTTCTGTGCAGATATTCGTGAACACGGATTTCACTTGCGAAAATCTCGTGCTTTAAGATGACTCGTTTCTGGAACCGAGCTGCAAATAATTTCACTGCAATACTGCTCTCAATCAGTTAACGTATATCCATCAGTATCCCTCAAATCCGAGACCTTTCATCGGTTTAACAGCTTTCCTGAAGGAAGACGAATGTAAGCTACGGGTTGACGTCGTATTTGGTTACCCAAACGGTCATTATCGAATAGATTCGCATCAGCACCAGATGGCTTTTTATATGTAGCCCCTTTAGCTTTAACGAGTCTGACTCGTGATGAAAATTTTGGCCCAAACATGAATATGACGAGCCAGGCTCGTGAATAGATTGTCGGGGCCAAATGTAACTATCACGAGTCGAGGTCGTGTACAGATAGTCGAATCAAATATAAACTTCACAAGCCTGGGTCGTGATTGAATGTTAGTTCCTATCTGTACGCCACCAGAGTTAGTCACGAGTCTCATAATTGCTGTTACATCATCTCGTGCATCGGTCTGATCTGTTTACCACACGTTGACGTGTAACACTTGCGCCCGAGTTTCGTCGAGCTAAATGGCACGGCAAGGGGTTAAACAGAGTGCTGATTATATTAGGAGGTGGAGGAGCCATCAACAGACATTTTACGTGAATACCCTACCTTGGGATTTGGATTAAGATATTCTTAGTAAAGTATAACTGAATTTTTGACGGCTACGAATGTGAGAATAAGGCAGGCCCGACGAGAGGGGGGGATCGGGTACTTTTTTCCCCGGGCCCGGAGTTTTCAGAGGGGCCCGGACTCGAGAGTAATTCGAATTACTCAAGTTTCTCCCGACTTCAATAGGCTTCATTAGCGAGTCTGAAAGTGCGTGGTGGAGTTAGGGAGATCATATCGAGATACCAAAGATCTGTTACATTACAATGCTCCTTTGCTCCTTAGATGCCCAATATCTCATCTTGACTTATGTACTTATTTCAAGAACCTGAACTAAATTTCACTTCATTGTGTGCGTGGAGGGAATTTTTTTTATTTTTTATTTTTTTTTATTTCTTTATTTGTTTTTGTTTTTCCTCCTGAAAAACATGATTTTCAAAACAATCTCCATCTTTTGGTTGCACGCTCACTATGCGCTTCATCCAACAAAACAAAAGGAAGTAAATAAAGTGAACTTCTGAGGATTAGCTATCAACTTCCTGCTGCCTACTAAACAATGAATACAAATTCGAAATGGAAATCCTTAAAAGTGAAAATCATATTTTCCGTAACAACTAGTCAAACAAGTATTACAAATTATTTGCCTAACAAACTCAACACCCTTATCAAAGAAAGATGATCAACATAGGCACACAGAGAAAAGAAAAAAAATTAACAGCGCTTTTTGGTTACTTTTTCAAGCAGTTAAAAATCTTGAACATTTTTTACTGGTATTCCTGGGAACAAATACATTTATTACAACTTTTATGTACTTTCCTTTTTCTTTTTACTGTCATTCTTACATACATACAGACACACACACACTGGCTTCTTGAAATACTTATCTGATGGTCATGAATCGACTGCCTGATGGACCAAAGAACAATGCAGAGTTGTATTGGTCATTCTGTTTCGTGATTTATTTCACATAAAAGTATGAAGAATGTAAACAATTTACAACAATTCACAACAAGTTACAAAAAAAATAACTGCAGTAAAGTAACAGAAATGTTAAGATAAACAAGAAAGAAAAAAAAACCAGAAGTGGAATGTGAAAATATCTCAAATATGTCAAAAAGCCAAGGGTAAGCTCACAATCAAACATGCATACCTCTATCGAATATACATACAAACATTTTACACACACCAACATATTAGTAAATAAACATTGTGCATCGTTAAATTTCAACTTTGCTCAACTTAGAGTTACCAGACGACGTACCTACTCGCCTTGAACTCAACACGCATGCGCGGTCACCTGCTGTTCATCTGTATGAGGTCGTTCTGTATGCTGGCGTTACAAAAATATTAATTTGGCTGCCACGTTTTAGGTCACAATTAATGTGTTGAATTACAAGAAACATATGCTTCAAAATATTTTTTTTGTTAGCTCACAAGGAGTGCGGAAAGTAGGTAAAATGTAGGTAGAACTCTGTTATTTTTACATTTCCACTGGGACAGTCATAGAACATAAGAAGTTTTCACTATCGCTTGAAAGTATGGCATTTCTCTTAAAAAAATGTCTCTCCAGAATCCATAAAATAGTCTAGGTTGAAGAGTTTGATGGTTCCGTTTAGTCTAAAAACCATCCTACACTAGAGAATCTGTATCATGGATTCACTGCTAAAAACTTTAGCCCCTTTTAGCTTAGTCTTTCATATATTCTCTTATCTCCTAACTGGAGCTTCCACTACCTATTCTGCCATTGAGAATAATTGTAAGAATTATGTGCTAAAGATTTTGCGTTTTTATTTCCGGCTAGAAACTTCCAAATCTCGATACTTGATCGACCCATTCGTCTACATCCTTCCCTTGCAATTCCATTCATTCAAAACCATTCTTCTGAAGAATTTTTTGCTGTAAACTTCGGTCTTTCGATGCGTGATCCGTCTGCAAACTTTTTACTTGACCGATATATAGTTTTTTTGAAAAATGACTCAGAATCTGTGGGAACTCTTTCGCATACCGTTCCATGCCCAAAAGCATTCTTTAGAAGCATTTTTTCACTCTAAAATTCGACTTGCCAAAGCCTGGCCAGTTTTGAGGTATTTTTTCGTGAAAGGTGCTGGGGGAGTAATCTGCGAGCTCAAATTTAGGCATCAATGAATTGGTTGCTTACCTCTGTAATTACTGTAAAGGACGTAAGTATCTACTCCGACAGCCAAGTGGCAATTAGGGACTTGGGCTCGTTGTTCGTGCGTTCATTATTAGTCGGAAAATGCCTGACTTCTCTATCGATTGCATCCGAATACTTCGATATTGAGCTCATTTGTGCTCCCGGCCACAGCGGCTTACAGGGAAACTACTAGGCTGATGAGTTAGCTAGACGGTTTCATCGCAAAATGAGAGGATTGGGGTTCCCTTGAAAACCTGTGATCTACTCCTGGTAAGATGAGCCTCGCATCAACTCAACGAGCGCTAGGCTAGTGCGCGAACGTGGAAAGTTGCGATATGCTTCTGGTCACAGGTAGATCGGGGACACTCGAGGGAACTTCTAAGGTTAGCAAAGCTGCAGCTCTTGAATTTGGTGGCTATCCTTACCGGGAATTGTCCATTAGGTGTACATGCGGTGAGGCTTGGGATTGCTTCAAGTTCTTTTTGCAGAAGTTGTCTGGAGAATGAGCTGGACAGCTCTCAGCTGCTCTGCTCTCGTCGGGAAAAGAACTTAACTCTGAGCTAAAACTTAAATTTAGCTTTGAGACCCGTCATTCTATAGGTGCGAGACTACTTCAGAAACGACCTCCGTAGGTCCTCTGGTCATTTGATAAAAAAAAACTCTTTTTTTCTGGCCATCAATTTAGTCCCATCAATAGAAACTGTCTTGTGGTTAATAGTTTTTCTCAGCGAATGTATGTGGTTATCATCTCCTCCGAATATGAAACTCTGTAGCCGTACACTGGAGACTAAATTTGACTTAGACATTTCAGATAAATACTTAGTTTTGTCACGTCCTTCGCAGGTATTTTCATTTAAAAGGAGCTGTAGGGAATCAGAACTTTCAGCGGTTCGTTTTTGGAGATGCTCTGGAGCTAGTTGCGATGCACGATCAGTTAGTCCCTTGAGTGGGATTGTCTAGCTATGCGAATTCATCACTACCGCATAGTTTCTCAAGTGGAATTGTCTAGCGATGCAATACCTTGCTTTTACTGTGTCAAGATCTATTAGTTCCTCACTACTGCCTAGCGAGCTTAGGCCTAAAGTTAACTACGTTTTCCTATTTGACTTCTCTTGTTGCTGCCTACGGTGGTCGGGTTGGGGCGTGGCTACCATTCGGAGTACATAGGTTCGAATCTTCGTGAAACACCAGAATGAAGAAAAAAGTTTTTTTCTAATAGCGGTCGCCCCTCGGCAGCCAACGGCAAACCTCCCAGTGTATTTCTGCCATGAAAAACCTCCTCATAAAAATATCTGCCATTCGTAGTCGACTTGTAACTGGGGGTCCCTCCATTTGTGGAACAACACCAATACGCACGTCTGAAATAGAAGCAGGAGCTCGGTCAAACACCCAAAAAGAGTGTGAGCATCAATTCTGTCTGTCTGTCTATTACTGTGTCCGTTGATTTCATATTCAGGGCACTGAAGTTTAATAAACATGCATTCTGATCATCTCCTAGGAACTGTCGTACTGTGACAGCCGAGTGCATTTAACGTATTTTGCAAGGTTGGTATGGTTGGTCAAACTTTCTTAGTCTTAAGTCTCTAAAGTCCATTGGCCTCGGCTGTGGTCATAGCTTCTGAATGAACTATCGAATGGAACTCTGTCCACATTCTGTGGTACTATTTCAGGCATAAGAAGTCCAAACGATCCAAGTTGCTTCATTGTAATTTTTGCCCAACGCCAGCATCTTCTCACTCATTTCTGTTTTTCAACCTCCAAAGAGATTTTTTAGTAAAAGATATCAATTTTGCTTCGTTTTATAAGATCCTAAAAATTTTATTTTCTTTTTCCTCTCAATAAAAAGTAACTGCTTCGGTGAAGGCAAACTTCTCTCTCTTTTTTGAAATGTTTGCGAGTAATTTGTGTTGCGTCATAATCTTACCACAACGCAGATAAATTCTAAAATACCGAAATGGAGAAGAAACAACCTTCAACGGCAAACGGTAGGAAAAATTAGTGCTTAGAAAAAAAATAAGGACACAGCAGGGGATCCTTGTAAAACAAACAAACATACGAAACGCCTGGAGCATAAAAGTGTCCGCATACTTCAAAAATTAAATAAAATAAAATAAAAGTAAAGTAGAATAGAGTAGAGCGATAGCTTATATGTGTGTGTGTGTTTATATGTATGTTAAAGGTGCCTACATACTTATCTCCATATGCCGTTTTTTTGCTTCGTTGGCTGCTCTCAGCCACTAAGGCGCAGGGTAATCAACTGATCCTGCTGTAATGCGATCGCTAATAAAGCCTCGACAAAAATGTTGAAAACAAACTAAGCGTGAAAATAAAAACAGGAATTTCGAAGTAGAGAAAAAAATTCTTATTTTTTCACTGTTTCACTGCGACCGAAAACAAGGCACAAAAACAATGTCGTAAATTCCGCGAGCGTTGTTGAGATCGTGTCGGTAGTCGGGGCGTTTTATATTGCTGGATAATGAGTAGATTTGTTGGTATGTACGGAGGTTTTTCGTATTTAATACGTCGACTATCTCCCTTTACATTTGTCTGACGCTGTGTGTTTGATACGCCCCGTTGGCAGCTGTTACTTTAAATTTTTTATAGGCACGATCGAATTGTGTGTGGTGTAAACAAAATGTTGCTCCTGCTGCCGTTCTGCGTAGGACTTGAGTCATGTTTTGAGGCCATACAAATATGTATGTTTTTTTTTGGCTTTCCAAACTGGAATTCTTATTGCTTTGTTGCTTGCATTTTTTTCCATTGTTTATTGTCTTCCTTTTGGTTTTATTGCTTTATTGATTGCTTGAGTGAAATATCCAAAGGATAAACGAGTTGAAGGGATATCAAGTCTGAATGTGATTTTTTTGGAGTATTGATTTATACAGTTGTATGGGATAGGTGAAGTTAAGTTAGAATTAGGCTAGGCGATTTTTTTCTTATAAAGAGGGAGAATAGAAACAACGCGGTACAAGCCTTTTGGATGGCCTTTCCGGACGCAAAACGTTTTCCTTTCATAGACAAATGCCATTTTCCGAATAGGTAGAAGTCACAGAGAGCCATATCAGGCGAATATGGTGAGTGATTGATGGTTCAATGCCATTTCTAGTCAAAAAATCAGTCACAAGAGTGGATCGATGAGATGGTGCATTGTCATGCAATAAGCGTCAGCTTCCTCCTTCGTGGTATTCAGGGCGAATTCGACGATTCGAAACGCAGAGATAGAAAAGTGCATTGACAGTTTGGCCCGTTGCCATGAACTCCTTGTGGACAATCCCCTTGGAATCGTAAAACCAAATGAGCATCGACTTGATTTTTGACTTCTCCAAGCGCGATATTTTGGGTGATGGCTCATCTGGGGCCTTCCATTCGGCACTTTGACGCTTAGTTTTAGGTTCGTGTTGGAAACACCACGTTTCGCCACCAGTTACAATGTTGTAAAGGAAGTTCTCGCCTCTTCTCGCCTCTTTAATGAGGCATCGCACATCAAAATGTGAGGGGAAAAAGGTCATGAAAACCATTTTGTAGTAGTCACCACTTTAATGCGACAGCTGAGTTGACATTCGTGTTTTTAATTTATACCAACCCATTTAAGCACTAATTACATCCTTTCAAAGTCAGTCTGGCCATTATAGAGGGTAGCAAATGCTGCGTGACACCTAATTTGCTTAATTTCACATTCACAGTTACTCTTTACCTTTTTATGCTAAAAATCGCAAAATCGTGTTTTCACGAAACCAGAAAAAAATTAGTATCAAAAAAATGATGTAAAAATTCGTCGCGTCGCCACACCTACGTGCATTCACCCACCCTGCATGTTGTGCTTGGCCACTACGCCAGCAAGGGACGCATTTTTGAGTAGCCCCGAAATAGTGCTTGCGAAAATTCAGTGCGTTGTATGTGGCATACATTTTCTGGCTTTTTTGCATTTTTTCCTTGGCACTTTTTGCCATTATTGCTGCTACCCGCTGGCCACATACCCGCATGCCCGGTGTATTTTTAGCACATAAGTACGCACCTCGTTGAATGCAACATTTTTTCCCTTGCCAATGCTGCGCCTTTATTTATTTTTAAAATATTGCGTTGGGCTCAATGGTTTTTTGTTTTTTTTTGTGCTTTATTTGATTGTTGGTTATTGCATTTTTTTTCTTTTTTGCTATTGCCTTGCATACTTGCACTCTGAGGGTTGAAATTGGCAGTTAATGTCGGTGGTCGGGAGCTCATAGAGGAGATTATAACTGCCAGTTATCCTTTGGATTGACAGCGCTGAAAAAAATTAAGAATATAGACGCTGCTATGCACACAGGCTTATAAATCAGATTTAACCGGACTGTCTAAGCTTGTTTGCACAAAATTGGGATTAGGCTTAAGCCGCGTTGAATGCTTTTGTTTCGCAGATGAAGGGTTCATGGGCTATGCGAAGAGGAAAAAATTTTAAATTTCTGAAAACCAATGTAATTCAAATATTTTCGGAAACGTTAAACTTTTTTTATATTTTTTAAACTTATTTTATGACAATATTTTAAAAATGTGAAATTTTTTTTATATTTTTTGAACTTATTTTATGATAAAATTTCCGGAAACGTCAAACTTTTTTTTATATTTTTTAAACTTATTTTATGACAATATTTTCGAAAATGTTAAACTTTTTTTATATTTTTTAAACTTATTTTATGACACTATTTTCGGAAATGTTAAACTTTTTTGTTATATTTTTTTAAATTATTTTATTTCAATATTTTCGAACACGTAACATTTTTTTTCTTATATTTTTAAAATTTTTTTTATGACAAAATTTTCGAAAATGTAAATTTTATTTTAATATTTTTTAAACTTGTTTTATTGTAATACCAGCTTTGGAGCTCAAATAAAAAAATAAATAACGCCTCTGTAGCAGAGTGCATTTGTACATGTCTTACATCGGGTTGACCTCTGGTTCAGTCTGTACATGAAACATCAAGTGAAAAGAAAACCCGACAGTGGCAAACCACGGACTGCTGTTCTGGCATGAAAAACCGTATCATGCAACCAACTGCCATTCAGAGACGAAAAACTTAGAGCAACAAAACACAATCGAAGGCCTAATCAAGAACGAATGGACAAATTACCCGGTACTGCCGCTTTCACTCGACTGTTCTACTCTGCAACTCTCTTTCTTCTCGTTATTCTCCGTTTTGTTCTTCTTCTTCTTGATTGGTGCGATAACCGCTTACGCGATTTTGGTCGTGTTTAACAAAGCGCGCTAGCCAATTCTTTCCTATGCAAACCGGAGCCATTTGGACACGCTAAGTGAGGCTAAGTCCTTTTCCACCTGAGCTGTCCAATGCAGAGGAAGCCTTCCTCTTACTGAATTTCTCTTCCTCTGCTACCACCAGCTGGTACCGCATCGAATACTATCAGAGCCGGAGCGTTTGTTTCTATTCGGACGACATGATTCAGCCAACGAAATCGTTCGAATCGATCGATTTTTATGTCTATGCTCATACAGCTCATCGCCCGTCGATCGTTCCGATACTCGCCGTCGCCAACGTGCAAAGTTCCAAAATCTTCCGCAGAATCTTGCTCTGAAACAATCCAAGGGACGCCTCATCGGATGCTGTCGCCGTCCAAGCTTTAGATATATGACAAACTCGATGAGTTGGATATGGTTCCTTGGTTTTGCTACCTCCTTAAGTCATACAACAGCTAGCCCCCAAACAGGTAGAGCTCTTAAGCATTCAACTCTAATACATGCATCTGTTTCGCTCAGATCTCGAATTATGTGAGTAGTTTCACTAATTCTAATAACAGGACATTCATCTGCTTCTAGAGCTCAGATCAAGTATGTAGCTTCTTTCATTCTAATAACCGAGCCCTTATTCTTCCTTAACCGTTAGTAAAAGTTAGCCTCTATTCTCCTCTGTGTTAATCATCTAATCTAACCAGCTCTAACCTCAGCACTTCCCTTTCTTCTGGCTTCTTTTTGCCTGCTTTTCAATCAGCATCTTCTGTCTTTGTGGCACTGCTTATCAAATCATGCTCTCCGTTTTATTATCTTCTACCGTCTCTCAATACTGAATTTGTCTCTTAAGTATTATATTCTGCACCGAAGGATCTAAATTAGACGGAGTTCCTCTCCTGAAACGGTAAAAAAGAATGCACATCTTGGAGAAGATTGACCACACACAAGGCGAGCGAATTGCTGACACTACGCGTAATGTACAGCGTGTCTCGCAGTAGAGAAAGAGTGGATGCTGCAGTATTTCAACGTGACCGGATTTCATACAAAAGGAACTCTAGTTGGAATTTAGGAAATTGCGAAATCGAGGGAGCCACGGCAAAGTTTAAGGCTCTAATATTTATGTAGTAAAAGGGCTAACTTTATCATTCGACTGGATGAGAAATCGCTTTTGGTTCGTCGAGACTTTGATGGAACTAACGCTGCTTGATTGGCATTTCTAGTCTAGCCTAACCTTTAGATTTTTTATTGAAAAACAGGAGAAATGGGTTGACTCCCTCTGCGTTGCGAAAGACGAGAACAGTGGACTTTGAGCTGATGATAGGCATCAATTCGGCAGTCGCTTCTAATTTGGACTATAGGCATGAAAGCTTTTGAATCAGACCTTTCAACTTTTGAAGCGTTGAAATGTCGGCGTTGTGTTAGATTACAGTTAGAGTGAAGGTTTCTGATTACTGTAAGATAATTTAGCCTGTCAAAAAAAGAGTAACCCGGCGCGGCATTTTGCTGATCACCCAGATCAACGCGTTCAACTGAACTAAAATATCGTCTGTCCTATAATTTTAACAAAAATAATCCGCTTTACTTAGTCTCATCTTGCCAAACGTTACAGTTGCTCACGCATCACTGCATAACTGTGCCTATTATGAAGACTATATCACAGCGCGCGATCGCCACCCAGTGCGATGCGCCGCATGCGTCTACAGGATCAAGCAGTGCTTCAGGATATGCTGTGAGGAATGTCGCAATGGCATTGCAGGCGCACAAATTATTGCCGTAGTAGTTTATTGGTTTACCCTTTCGTACAATTTTAGTTTCCTTTTCATGTTTTTTCGTTTTCCAACAAGGGCGCGGAGGGTGGTTATTGTCGTCTGCTCATTTGCATATCAGTAACTAATGCGATGAAAGGCAGCTGAATGAATTTTTTTGTATAGTTTTTTTTTATTAATTTTCAACATTATTAATAGGACTATGAATAAGTTCGTGCGGTTTTACAACAGATGGCGTAACTTGATTATTATTCCATCGATCCACATTTCCAAACATTCATTGGAGAGCTACTGTCGTAAGGCACAAACGTCAGTATAAGTTTTTTATTTGAAGCGTAAACAACAATATTTTTACCACACTTGAAAATGTCGAATTTCGTGCCAAATAATGTGTTTTTGCGGGGAATTCTTCTTCATTATTTTATTTTAATATGAAGAAAAAAGCAGCCGAAAGTCATCGTATCTTGGTGGAAGTTTATGGTGAGCATGCTCTATCTGAGCGAACGTGCCAGAAGTGGTTTGCACGCTTTAAAAGTGGTGATTTTGGCTTGGAAGACGAAGAACGCGAGGGTGCGCCGCCAAAGTTCATGGATACCGAATTGGAGGAATTGCTCGATCAAGATCCGGCTCAAACGCAAGAAGAGGTTGCAAAAACTTTGGGAGTTGATCAATCAACCATTTCCAAACGTTTAAAAGCCATGGGAATGATCCGAAAGGTAGGCCATTGGGTGCCGTATGAATTGAAGCCAAGAGACGTTGAACGCCGTTTTATGGCATGCGAACAACTGCTTCAACGGCACAAAAGAAAGGGTTTTTTGCATCGAATTGTGACTGGCGATGAAAAGTGGGTCCATTACGACAATCCAAAACGTCGGGCAACGTATGGATACCCTGGCCATGCTTCAACATCGACGTCGGCGCAGAATATTCATGGCCTGAAGGTTATGCTGTGTATCTGGTGGGACCAGCTGGGTGTTGTGTATTATGAGCTACTGAAACCGAATGAAACGATTACGGGGGATGTCTACCGACGACAATTGATGCGTTTGAGCCGAGCACTGCGAGAAAAACGGCCGCAATACGCCGATAGACACGACAAAGTTATTTTGCAACATGACAATGCTCGGCCACATGTTGCACAAGTGGTCAAAACATACTTAGAAACGCTCAAATGGGATGTCCTACCCCACCCGCCGTATAGTCCAGACCTTGCGCCATCCGATTACTATCTCTTCCGATCGATGCAACATGGCCTGGCTGACCAGCACTTCCGTAATTACGATGAAGTCAAAAAATGGATCGATTCGTGGATTGCGGCAAAACCGACCGAATTTTTCACAAAGGGAATCCGTGAATTGCCAGAAAGATGGGAAAAAGTAGTAGTAAGCGATGGACAATATTTTGAATATTAAATTTGTAACCATTTTACGTCAATAAAGTTTCAAATTTCGAAAAAACAAACCGCACGAACTTATTCATAGTCCTATTACTTTTGTTGTTTTTCTGGTAAAAGTGTAATTTAGTCCCAGGTGAGTTATTTTTGTGGTGTAGAAAATTCGAAATTTATGGTTCTAGTAAATTTGTAATACAACAACAATAAACACATTAATGCCGATTCTGCTGAAAAATTGTGGCGCAATTAAATTTGTTGGCTCTTTTTTGCATGCACCTTTTGTAAAAACGACTGGTAGACATACGCACCATTTTTTTATTTTTGAAATTCCATTTGCTTCTTGTAGAACCAAGCCCGCAAACTCAAAACTGCGCAGTCAGCACTTCCTACTTCGGAAATTTTATAACTAAATTGAAATAAATAAATAGAAATAATAAAGAAAATTTTTGTAGAGTGCCCTGCGAATCAAAATGTCCATTATATATTTTAATTTTATTATCCAATGTACAAAAAAAAAAAAAACAAACAAACAAAAAATAAATAAAATAAAAATTAGCTGCAAAATGAAGAAACAAACAATTTTTTTGTTCACATTTTATGAAGAAAAAACTTAAGATTATTCAAAAGTTCTTATAAGAACTGTCAATATTTACAGAATACACATTTTAAAAATTTGAAACTCGAAATATAAAAAATTTAAATAAAATTTTTTTTAAATGAATACAAATTTTGTATTAATCTTTTATAAAAAAAATTAAAGTAAAGAAAGAGGACTCCACCATCAACATTAACGAACAATTTGGAAAACAAAAAAAAAATTTTAAATTTAAAACTTAAATAAAAAAGTTTTATAAAAATAAATATTGCAAAAATTTCGTAATATTTAAAAAAATTTAAAAAATTAAGTGAAATAAAAAAATGAATTATTATTAAATGAATTATTAAAATTAATTAAGTACTATAGCATTAAAAAAGAAAATGTTAAATAATAAATTTATTGAAAACTTTAAAAATTCGTAAAATACATAAAATAATTAATTAAAAAAATATAAATATTCTAAAAAAATTTAAATGTTCTAAAAAAACTTAAATATTCTAAAAAAAATTTGCATTGGGAAACTCATTTTTGCATAGATGTATTCATTTTTTTCAGAAAATCGTTTCACTAAAATTTAAGTAAAATTTTAAAATTATGAATTCATCAAAAAGTTCACTTGGAATTGACACAATTAACCAATTAAAATAAAATTATAAAAATACTTAAAAATATTTTTATTAAGAAAGCTATTTTTACATAGATTTATTAATTATTTCAGAATTGAAAGCTTAGTAAAATTTTCGAAATTGTAAACAAAATTTACAATAGATATACAATACAATTGGAATAGACTTCCAAATAATTTGAAAAAAATTATAAATACCTATACCAAAAAAAATTTTATTGGGAAAGGCATTTTTGCATAGATTTATCAATTTTTTTAGGGCTAAGATTTTAGTTCATTTTTTCAAATTATAAATTTATCAAAAGGATCACTCGCAATTGACACAATTATCGTTTCTGTTTACAAACACTGTTTTTTTTTCAAAAGCAATTATTTTTTAGAAATAGTTTTTGTTACTAACATAATTTTTTTTTTCAAAAAGAAATTGATTTTAAAAAACATTTTACAATTTTTTATAATTTTTGGAAAAAACTTTTTTATAAACATACTCTGTTTTTTACAGAATTTTTTTCGTATAAAAATAAGTTCCCGGATGATCTAAAAACTGTTGAAATATTGAGATTAGTTTTATATAAATATGTTTTTTTTAATAATTTTTTTTACAAAAATATTGTTTTTTAAATAAATTTTCTAACAAAAGTAATTTTTTTACACTTTTTCACTTTACAAAAAATTTTATTTTTTACAAAACAAATTTTACAATTTTTTAGAATTTTTTGTAAAAATATTAGTTTACATAAACATAATCCTTTTTTGTTTAAAGAATTACGTTACAAAAATAAGTAATGGGCTGATCTGAAAACTTTTGAAATATTGTTTTCTATAAATATGTTTCTTTATTTATCTGTTTTGCAAAAATGTTGTTTTTTAAATAATTTTTTTATGAAAATAATTTTTTTTTTTACAAATAATTTCATTCACTTTAGGAAAAAAAAAGTTTTTTACAAAACAAATTTTAAAATTTTTCAGAGTTTTTTGTAAAAAAATTAGTTTTTATAAACATAATCTTTCTTTTAAGATTTTTTTTGTATTATACAAAAACAAGTATTGTAATGATCTAAAAACTGTTCAAATATTGAATTTAGTTTTACATAAATATGTTTTTTTAATTATTTTTGTTTACAAAAATTCTGTTTTTAAATAAGTTTTTTAACAAAAATACTTTTTTTACAAATATGTAATTTCTTTACCGCACTTTACCAAAAAATTTGTTTTTAAAAAACTAATTACAATTTTTTACAAAAATATTATATTTTTCATAAATAAAGTGTTTTTACAAAATAATATTTTTTTTCAAAAATAGATTGTTTTTTCAAAAAAAAGAAATATTTTTTACCAGAATAATTTTTTTTACAAAATAATTCCTTAAATTCTTGGAGGCCAACAAAATTTAGATTTTTGGGTATCTATCTTTAATCTTGACATATACGATTACTTATGGGTAGGTAAATATTAATTTTTTCTCTTTCTATGATAACGAAAATTTGAACTATTATTTAAAAATAAAAATTTTTGTTTTAATTGTAATTATTAATTTTTAATTATTTTGTACGAAGAAACAATTTTTCGGTTGTTTTTAATTCTTCTGGAAAATTATTTTTTAACAACAAGTTTTTTTACAAAAATAATTCATTTTTCAAAAATAGTTTGATTTTACAAAATTATTATTTTTTTCAAAAAGTATTGTTTTATACAAAAATAATTGTTTTAACTAGAATAATGTTTTTTTACAAAAATAATTTTTTTCGGAAAATAATTCTTTACATGTTTGAGGGCAAAAAAATTTAGATTTTTCGGTGTTTATTTTCATCTGGACGTCTATGCATATAAATATATTTACTTGTATTTTTTTTTTATATATGATAACGGTAATTTAAACTGATATTTAAAATCCATAAAATGAGTTTTTTTTTTTACTTTAATTATTTGTAAGAACAACCCATTTTTCGGTTGTTTTTTAATTCTTTTAAAAATTACTTTCAATAAATTAAAATAAAAAGTTTTTTGATTTACTTCTTATAGTGAAATTATTATTTTTAATTATTATTTAAAACAACACACATTTAAATTTTTTTTTTAATTTACAATTGGTTTTTTTTTTTTCATAAGAACCGCAAATTTTTATTTTTCGACTTTGTCCTCACTTTGACTTACATATAAATATGTATTTATTTTCACTATTTTATTTATGATGAACGTGAAATAAATTGTCATATATCATTAATAATCTTTACTAGTTCGAATAAAAATATAAAAAAATACTATCATAAGCAATAATGATCAATCATCCAGAGCGCTCAATCGCCCATTTTCATTTACTCACCACTTCCATTTCTTATTTCAAAATATTTTTCCTTCATATGCCACACAAACCATGTATGTTAATTTGTATGCATGCTTCGATTTGCTTAATTTATACTTCTATCTGCATACTTATAAGCACGTACATACTTGTACTTGTGTATATACATACACATGTACTTATGTATATACATACACATTTTCACAACCATCAGCAATCTTTCAACTCTAGTCGAGTAGAAATGAAATATAGAAGAATTACAAATCACAAAAAGCTAAAATAAAATCATGTAATACAACATAAGAAAAATGCATAGCAGTGTACAAGAATAAATTGCAGACCATAACAAAAACCATGGAAACTCACATGAAATTACTCAAAATACAAGCAGCTATCAGCAAATATTTACTCATTAATGGGAGAAAATGCTCAAATATAATGGCATTGCATTGGAGAGCATGAAATCAGGTGAGAGGAGCGTCCAAATGAGCGGTTGACTACGGCTACTCGAAAAGTAATAACAAAGCCATTGGAAGTCATGCTCCTACTATTTTTATATGTGCGTGCTTTTATGTATGCATTTGTATGTGACTTTTGTTTGTGCCTGTGCCGCAAAACCGGATTTTTAACTGGAAACATTAGTGGTAATTTGTTATTTTTTTGTGTACATACTTCAGAGTATATTTGTACGTATGTTTATTGGTCTTTTATTTATTGTTGCTTTGTATACAGAAAATTGTTTTTAATTTGATGAAGTAGCGCTAGCAGTAGAATGAAAAAATTCCAGCTATTGGCTGAAGTATAAAAATAGCGAAGAGGTTGCCAGTTATTATTAGAATTAAAATTTTACAGTCATGAATATTTTATTGCTGCAAAATAATAGGCAAAACTGTCAGTCAATGCGATTTTTATTATGTTCTTCTAAAAGCCAAATGTGTGTTTAAATGTGTAATATGTGTAGTAATATTTAATAACTTCATTTGAGGTTTAGGGAACGGAATTTATTGAAAATACAGGACATAGTATGAAAAAGAGTATTATCGGCTGCGAATTATGGCGTTTTCTTTTCTCGAAATATTATTGCATCGAAACTACACTGCGACAGAGTTGTCAAATTTTCGTTTTCTTTTCTCAAACTGTTATACTCTGACTAGATTATTGTATGGCATTTTCTATCCTCTACAGAAAGGGAGTATGAGCGTTTTTCAGCTGATTTTTCTTCATCAAAATTTCGTTCAAATAGTTGTATGACAACCTTAATGGTTATAAGTAAAATGGAATAAATCGTAGAGTACCACTTTGATCAAAAAGTTTCCGGACTAGCCGCCAGGTGGCGCTCTAGGTTAATTGATTTCTGTTCTGTTTGTTTTTGTTACGTTACCTCATCTGTGATCAACATTCCTACCAAAATTTTATCGCCATCTGGCATATCTGGCGTAAATCTACCTCTGCACGTTGTTTCGATTTTTTACAGTTTTAAAAATGGATTTTAATTTGCAACATAGAATTTGCATTACATTTTGCGTTAAAAATGGATTCAATGGTGCGGAAACCTTAGAAATGTTGGGAAACTGTTTCGGTAATGATAATCTATAGAAAACAGTAGAGTCCATAGAGCATAACGAACGTAGTGGCGGGTTGTCGATATTGAAAACTAATGGAAACATCAATAAAATAAAAGAACATTTTATCAATAACCACAAATTAACCACCAGAGAGTTGGCAGAGGACTTAACCATTGCTTATGGTTCCAACATTCATCAAACGCTAATGGAAATATCGAAGATGCCTCTAATGGCTACACCGAAAATAGAGTTTCAGAAAGGTTTCTAGTGCTGGATCAAGCGCTGGCATAAGCGCTTAAATATATCTGAGTTTTCAACGATTTTTGTGCGCTTCCAGGTCAGACTAACATATTCTATTTGTCTGCCTTTCTTCTGTAATCAGTTTGAAGATATAGAGATATTGATAATGCACCGCACTTTATTTCTGTTGACTTATAACACAATATTTTTAGTAGGTCGAAGTTTAAAAAACTTACCAGGCACGATTTTTCTACGATCCAAGGAAAATTATATTTGAAAAGATTGTTAGTTTTTTCGTACAAACTTCGTATACTGCTTACCAAACCTGAACGTTGAAGGAAAGAGAAAAATCCCGACTCTTTAACAATTTTTTTAAGAAACATTTTCTATTGTCATTGTCCCGAAGCAAGATGTGCTTCGTGATATGATCTACCAACGATTGTAACTTTTGCCTTAAAAAAAAATATTGTAGGCTAATTATTGAGTTGAGTCTTATTCTGTGTTAAGTTCATTATCGATTTTCGAATCCAGAAGCGTTAGACATTCATGATTCCTGTCTTCATTCTATTCATAGTTATCCTACTAAACTTAAAAAAGTTTAGTGGATGATCCTGAGATCGTAGTAAGCCAAGTGTACCTACTTGAGTACAATCTTTACATGCTGATTTAGTTTTATATTTTCATTAATACATATCATCTATTTTGTGCTCTTTACAGTACACATTTAGACTCCAGGCTGGTGTAATGCCGTGACAGGCTTAACAATTATCCCAAGAAATAATTTGTATTCAAAATAAATTTCACTAAGCTCTCATAGATTCTAAAGGATATTCATAGATTCTCTTAATGGAATATCATCCAGCGTATGAGTCCTTCACCGAATAGTACTAGACAGCGACAGAGAGAGAGAGAGAGAGCTATGTATGTAGTCTCCTCCTCTTCTATAACTTTTACACAACTCGTTTCAGGGAACGCTTCATCTGACGACTTCTAAGCCTATTAAGTTGTGGCCAGTAAGAACCATTGTTCCAATGTCCTGTCAATTGAGAGTGAGTAGAGATATCCAAATAGAAGGTATCGCAATGCTAGATATGTCTCCATAAATGTATTAACTAGACTCTGAGCTTAACCAATCTCTAGATTACGCCAATCGCGCCTTATTTCTTTAATTTGAAGGTTGAATCCAGCCACATCCAGCTGGCTTGGAACCGACCTGCTTGCAGCTGAAGGGATCCACTCTTCCTGGTTAGGTTCAATCTACAGATTGACCTGTCGCGCCTTCTTTCCTTAATCTGGAGATTGAACGCAGCCAGTCCAATGTTAGTTGTTTCGACTACTTATAACATATCATTGGCCATGGTTGGCTAAACTCGCCTAGGAAGTTGTATTTTTCTGAGACGAAAAAATCTAAACCAAATTTCTTCACACTTAATGACAATTAGTTTCAGATATACTACAGCTGCTTTCGATTCATCAACCGCCTAGTGGTGGGTAGTAAATAAAACCAAGCATTTCTCTTAAATGCCAGGTTGCACATGATTTGGCAGCACTGTATTATTTTCGTTTTGACAAACTGTTATGAAATTCGGCTGCTATTCAAAGCATCCCACCTGATAGCATGCAAAATGGTTTGATGGCATCAGAGGACGGTCCAAAAGCAAGCACCCTGCTCCTCACCACATTGTGCTAAAACTGTTATGTCAAATCAATACTTTTCAAAGCATTTCCATGCAAATTATAATAAAATAAATATCTCTATATATACATGGAAGCACTGATCTATGCTAGCCGCTAAGCGGCTAAAAAATCGCTGGGGACATCGCTAAACTGTTGTTGCTTTCAAATGCAAATTTTCAGGGAGCAGCGAAACTCACTACCGGGCAGAGCAGTGGTGTAGAAAAAGCAGTTTAAATGGAAATTATAATAAAATAAGCATCCCTATATAAACTTGAAACCACTGACCGAAGCATATCACTGTTGAACTAAGCGGCTAAAAACAAAGCCGCTTGAACCTCACTAAATCACAAAGGACGAATCCGTTTATCTTCGTCCAAGTGTGCTCATTCATTGGGCAACCATTCCAACCTAACCTAAACTCACTAAACAGTTGTTACTTTTAAATACAAATTTTTCAGTGAGCAATGAGACTTACTACCGAGCAGAGAAATTGTGTTTCCCATAAAGTACAGCAGTTTAAGTTTCATTCCATTAAGCACAAACAAATTTATTTGCACAGTTTTTTCAAACTTCTCATAAAAAACGTCCCGTCAATTGGGCAACGCTTATTGGAAACAAACACACTCAAATCTAAGCGATCAGCTCTGCGAGCGGATGTGAGTATCGTCAACCAACTCTCCCTATTGCATTAACGGTTCGTACAACTCAAAACTGCACAACTTCCGATGGCGGCACTTGCGAGCGATTCTGTTTGGACTGTTTGCGTTTGTGCGCTCACTGCTTGGAATTATGGATATCGAATTTTCAGTTGATTATGAGACCGTATTGTGATCATACGTGTGTGAGACGAGAGATGGTTTAATTGTGAATATTACAACCATTGTGAATTTGAAAATGGAGTAATAAAACAGCAATCGGAGACTGTAAATACCGTGAAATGGGATTTTGTGTAAATGAAATGAAATATTTTGAATTTTCAATTGAAATAAAAACTAGTGAAATGCTATAAAGTGATAGTAAAGTGTGTGAGAAAAGCTAAAAAAAATTTAAGAAAAGTAACTAACTGGCTACACTGTTTTGTGCCTTGTGCCTTCGCCAGTCGATTTGGCTGCTGCAAAACGCAAATAAAAATGCAATTGCAGATAAATAAATACAAGTGTGAAGTCAGCGTAAAACGTGTTTGAAATTCCACGCTTACAATAAAAAAAAAATAAAAATAAAAAAAAAAGCAACAGCAGAAAGTGAATTGCCGCGATAAAAGAAAGCCAAAGATAAAAAAAATTAAGAATTACACGGAACTGATAAAAAAATGTAGGAAAAGCACTATAAAATGCAGTAGCATGCAGAAGATGGATATGAAAAGTGCAACGGAATAGTGCAGGAATAGAAAAAGCTGAAATAAAAACGGAGAAAAACGGCAGTGAAGCTGCAAGCAGAAGCTGAAAGGCGCATTTGAGTTTTTATTTGGAGTTTCATTTGGCTGAGTAAATGGAATTTGAAGAATTTTTGGAATGAAAAAAAATTTGCATAACTTCTGGATAAAGCTTTATGAGATATTGACAAAAGAATAAAAAAATAAAAAAAGAACAAAAATAAAAATAAAAATAAGGCTTTATTAGGTATTGATGAAAAAATAAAAAACAACAAAAATAAAAATAAGGCTTTATATATTGACAAAAAACAACAAAAACAAAAAAATTGTGCAAAAGCTGGTGAAGTGCAAAGATTTACGTGAAACCAAAAATTGTATGTGAGAAAAATTTTAAAGCAGCGGATTTTCGCTTAACGTGGCTTAATTTGAAAATCGAGTGAAAGAATTTTTAATTAGCACAAATTCTATTTTTTGAAAATAAAATACGTAAGAAATTGTAAATTTCGCACGGAAGCATTTTTAAGCAGCGCAAGTTCGTCTATATCTTTTTATTCATAAAATGTTACAAAAAATTAAAAAGTCATGCTTGAAAAATATTTTCTAAGCTAAAACTTGTGAAGTTTTTATAAATAAAAACCTTTGTGATAGTGAAATTGCCATTGAAACAATGCTGCAAATTTAGAACTTGTACAAATTTAACAAAATCCATTAACAATCAATCAAAGTGTTCAAACAAAAGCCATCCAACATTTTTGTTTTAGTTGTGCCCTGTACCTTTAGCCCAAAAGCACAGTTTATCTGCCGCCAAAGCTCCAGTTCAAGTATTTTTAGTCACACTCAAGAGCGCCAAGCGTAAAGCATGACTGCCCTTTGCCATAGCCATAAACGCACCTGAAAAAACGCCACACACCGCAACACTACTCCTGCAACATACAGTTCCATAAAAATGTTGCAAGCCATTGAAACAACGCCACAAAAATACACCGCAAATACGCAAGCCAACACGCCTTCCAGCGCCAGTGCCAGTAAGGCGCACGCCACACCGGTCACACCCTCTTCTACAGCAAATAACCAAAGTCAAAGCGCCAGCGCTGAGGAGAAGCAACAGCGTCGACGTTCTACATTCTACGTGCCGCTTGTTATCGAAGACGACGACGACGACGGCCAGCCTCTGCGGCAGTCGAGCGAGTTGTCGGGTAGCAGCAGTCTGGTGCACACAGCCGGCAGCGGCGACACCAGCAGCCTCGGCGGACAATCGAGCACATCAAATACAAGCTCGAGCACAGCGCATGAGCGCAAGAGTACGTCGAGTAGCAGCAGCGTTAGCGGTACTGGGAGCAGAAGTAAAGCCGAGAAGAATAGCAACAATAACAATTTGAAGAAGTCCACTTCGCTGAAGAACGCAAGCGCCACATCGAAGGTGGCCGCTTTGCTCTTCGAACGCACCAACAGCACATTGGGCTTCGGCGGAGGCAGCTGCAATAGCAGCAGCAGCAACTCCAAAAATTCCAGCTCAGCTGGTAGTGGCGTAGTGAAGCGTAGCAGCGCAAAAAAAATGTCACCACCCTGTGGCTTTAATTGGACAATGAGTGGCGCCACAGTCGACACGGATTTGGATGACGAGAGTGACGCAGCTGGCAAGATTGCCGCCACAGCAGCCACGCCTACCAAGAAACCTGAGAAGGAGAAGACAAAGCTGAGCCGGCTGTCGCAAAAGCCAGAGAAGCGGCACAGCAGCAGCTCGAACAGTAAAAGCTCGGTGACCAGCACCGCCACAACGTCAACGTGCGCGCCAATGACCAAGCAACAGGCACAGTCGACGCAAAAAGCAAATGTCAACGCCAAAACAAAACGTTATGGCATTGTGTTGAATGGCATAAGCTTGGACGACGAACATTTGCATATCGCACAGGCGACGACAACAAAACAAACTACCCCAACAAAAACCTGCAGTAATTTGGTGGAGTTCCATGAGGATGATATTGTGCCGGCGACCCCCTCTAAACAGGCGCGTACCTCTAAAACTCCAACAACTACAAGTAAACAAATAAATAGCAATAGAAAAAATACGATTGAGAACAAAGTAACAACAATACATGGAAAACGTGTTGGCGTTTGGGGTAGCGGCGACATGCACGATTCGGATATCGACGCTGCTGACGACGAATCGCCAACGCCGCATTCGGATATGGAGTCCGATGACAATCGCAACGACGGCGACGACGACGATGATGACGATGACTCAGAGATAAGTCGCATACAAACGAACACTTCTACACCTATAAAAATGATGAAATCACGTTCGCGCACGAATATCTTATCGGTGCCTAGTGTGGAACAACACAATCTATTGAGCGTAGCAGCTGCCGCTGCCAAACCTAACGCGCACACAACGCCACTGCTATTGCGCGCCAAGTCCAAAACGCTCCCACAAAATCTATCACCTTCAGTTGTTTTGCAACAGCCGGAGGCATTGTATGGTGATTGCGATAAATCGAAGACGAAAACGAAAGCGTCGAGTGGTACAGATAGCACGAATACGTCGCGCACCTCGCGCCTAATCGGACCACTTAGTAAAGTACATCATAATCTATTTGGTGGTAGTGTTGCTAGTCATATTGGCGCTACCAGTACAACTACCAACGCTACGAGCGCTGCTAGTAAAAGTGTCGTCGCAACAGGTCACAACAAACTCGCGCACAGTTCGTCCACATCACTGATCACGCACAATTTTCCACCCAAACACCTATTCCTATTGAAGTCCACCTCAAAATTGCCTATAAGCAATTCGAATGGTGCGTCGTCGAGCCTAGAACATAACAAATCCAAAGCCACCAAGAGTTTCAGTTCGGACACATCAATTACCTCACCACCGACATCACTGGCGAACGCGAGTGCAGTACAACCGCAGGCGGTGACGTCACCACCCAAGAAATCGTTGAGTTTTATACGGCGCGCGCACTCAACAAAGTTATCGCGCAATAATTCGCTACTCAAGTCGATAGCCAGTCAACATCAACAAAATATACAACAGACGTCGGGCAATATGGGCGGCGGCAATTGGATAGTCGACTGCTCGGGTAGTTGGGGTAAGGATTTCTATTTAAATTACGATGTCTGTCCATTAGCATTGGACGAACTAGAATCGTATTTTCGTTCGGAACGCTGCACCACATTGATACGTGAACGCTTCAAAATTTCGGATATACCATTGAATTGCTCAGCGGCAGATGAGTTGCATCATCAACCGGAGAGCTCGTTGCGAGAGCTCGACACGAGTTGTAACAGTCAGCAGCAATTGCGGGAGTTTGGCACGTCAGAGACCGCCAGCGGAACGGCAGAGGAGGATGATACAGGACATCATTCGGGTGAGTTTGAGAGAAGAGAGAGAAAGAAAGAAATTTTTCATGACGTAATTGCGAAGGGGAATAACCGAATATTGGCGTGTAGTGTTGAAAGTGAGCTGTGTGAGTTATCGTATAGTGTGCGCTATTCGCTTGACGTAGAAGAACGTTGTAGGAGTATTGAGCGAAGTAGGGAAACCTGTTTTTGCTCAAGAATGATAGAATGCGAGACGAGAATGCAGTTCGAAGTGAAAAACTGAGCGTATCTTTATCGAGATCTCAATGTAGGTAAGGGGTGCGAAAAAATTAAGAAGATAGTATCAAAAAGCGAAGTTAAAAGTTAGGTCAGAAAAAAGGGGTTTGTAAACAAAGCTAAATTTAAAAAAACTCAGCAGCTGATTCTGTCAAAGTGACTTCCAAGAATGATTAATTATAAGATTCTGACAGCTCTGGCTGTGGTAGCTTTGGCTGTGATAATAATAATAAATAAACAAGAAAGAGAACGATGAAATCCACGCCATCCATTGTTTAGGACATCAAAGGATCTGGATCTGCAAATACTCAGCGGCCTGTTCCGCTTTAAGGCTCAGTGCGAGCTCAGAATGAAAGATTGTCACACATGAACATTCAGCCACTTTAGGCTCCTATGCTTCGAAATGAAGTTAAGGCTCAGTGCGAGCACACAATGGAAGACACACAAGGATATTCAGCCATTTTAGGCCCCTATGCTTCGCAAGGAGTTCCTCAGTGAAAATCTCTTCTAGACTGGAATGGCTTGAGGAAGATCCATCGCACAACACACCCGTTGAAATCTACATGGACGTATCTAAAATGGATGTAAAATCGGTGTAAGATCAGGGTTATATTGCGAAGAGCTTTTTATCAGTGAATTCTTTAAACCACCGGATCCCTGTAGAGTTTTTCAAGCCGAAGCCTTAAGATTGTTAGAGATAAACAGAGTGTCATCAACAGATATCCGCATTCTATCAGACAGCCAATCTGACCTACGGGCTCTGCATTCATTCCAAATAACGACAAGGAGTGTCATTGACGTGTTACATTGATGGCAATCTCTTAATGAGATAGCTAAACAGTATCGTATTATCTTATGCTGGGTTCCAGGCCGCAGAGATATGTCAGGGAATTGTAGAGCTGACCAACTTGCAAGAAAATCTCCCTGTATGCCAAACACAAATAATTGTATGGGGTTGCCTCTAGCAACTTGTAAGCTTCTTGTTATGGGCGCACTATTCAATTCTGTAAATCAAAGTTGGATTAGTGCCAATACCTCTGGAATTGCTAGACAAAAAGAGCCAAGGCTAAATCTACCTCTATCCAAGAATATTATAAAATTGAGTAAACTACAAATTAGGATCTTAGTAGGGCTCCTCACAGCGTATTGTTTCATAGGAATGGAACGCAAGGAGATTAGGCGTTTACAAGCAAGATTTCTGTCGTAGCTGTTGGCATGAGGAGGAGTTGGATACAATTCAACACATTTTTTGCACATGCCCAGCTCTAGCCAGAAGCAGGAACCGATATTTAAGTTCCTACTTCTTAATGAATATAGATAATCTATACACTTTAGGTATCAACAACCTTTTACGATTTGTCCAAAGCTCAGAATGGTTCGATCTTGAAGGGGAAATATTGCCCAGCCCAGCGCCTGCGGCTCACAACGGACCCATTTCGTGGACGAAGTGACCGCTATGCGCTTCTGAATAACAATGAACGGAATACAAATATTGTATTATTACGTCAGCAATCAGCTGATTCTGTCAAATTCAGTGAGAGCAGGATTGCGATTCGCCTCTGTATTCTTTCCAACGTAGTTAACTTCTGCATTCTCGCAACCTTCTGAGTTTCTAAAGAGTGTTTCAACTCTTAGCTCTCATGCGAATATCTTCAATGATTGTCTTGTCATCAAGGTGGTGTACAGGCTTTGGTGATAAATCCCCTTTGTGACCGGTAGTGCAGAATCAAGATAGACGAACTTTACGCTACTAAAAAAAGCCACCATTTACTGTGTACCGGCATAAAAAGGAATGGAAGGAAATGAGCGGGCCAAAATCCGATCTAGCCAGAACCCTAGCAACTAGTCATACATCCACCCCTCTCTCAGTTACTGTTTACCCCTCAGTTACTCAGTTACTCCTCTCTCAAGAACTGAACTGGGTACAGTGACTACCAAAGGGACTGCCAAAATCATGCGTCGTTCATGCAATGAAAAAACCACCAACTCTTTTAACGCTGCCAGGTGTAGATTGTAAGCTATTAGCAGGTGGGATTACGGGCCACTCTCTGATACCAGCTCAAGTCGTGAAACTGAAGTCGGGCCTAATGCAAACAGTGAGGTAGCATTTAGCAAAGGTAATCCTAAGAGTAATCTCGATCACCATCTGTATTGCTGTCCAACATTCTGTAAAGAGCGCTTTCCCTCTCGAAGCCTTGCGTTTTCCTCTCTTATTGAGACATCTTTCTAAAATTCTCTAATTACGTGCGAGTTAAGGGAAACTCTTGGCAGTACCAGGAGTCAATTTTGGTCTATGAAGGAAGGCTGTTAATCAGTCAATTGAAGTTTAACCTTACCTTATCTCAGCTGAAGGTGCTGAGAGATGCCACAAAGAGTGAATGCAATTCTCACAGTCTTTTCTAAGGCTCTCTTCATACGTCTTTGGCAACTTTAGCGGGCAAATTTATGTCTCAACTTGAAGCCTTGGCGTTTTGGAATGAAATTTTCAAATGAATGTCTGGAAAAGTTTTTGAAAAGTCTTCTTAAACACCATTTCATTTCTCAAAACAAATATGCATTCCTATCTACTCATCAACGGCGACTTCATACGGGCTATTCACTCTAATCAACCTACGCCACAATAATATCTAACAAACACACCCAAAATATAGGCGTAAACAGACCAAAAAGCAAAACGAACAGCTGCATTGAGGCAACTAAAATTGATAAAGATAAAATACAATTTAACGAAGCACCGAAAAAGGAGAACCGCATCGAACGAATTAGACAAATCAGTGGGGAGTGAAAAGTTATAAGCAGATCGATCGTTACGACTAACCGTACACGATGTGACGATGAACAACGACAACGTTCGCTTATCTATGATACGGGTGGACTGACAGTACTCGTAACACAAAGCCAATCAAATGATTGATTAGGCAAAACATACTCGTATTAGGGTAATTGCGGAGGCTAGGGAAAGCGTTCGAGTAGAAGTACGCGCTCGTTTATAGTGCACATAGCGCACAAAGCTAGACTCTGTTTGGGCAACGTTGACGGCTGGTGACAGTTGATGGTTGGTGGGGCCAGTTGACGGTTGGTGGGGACAGTTGACGTTTGTTGCGGACAGTTGCTGTATTTGTATGGCTTTTGAGTTCGCAGAGAGCACAGGAAGTTGAGCAGTGCTCTTTGATTTGCGGATGATCAAAGATTTGTGCTTCAAAATTTATTTACTTTGTTCCACAAAAGGGTTTGCGGATGCATTAGTAATCTTCTCGACGAAAAGACGCAATTTGTCGTACCATTTTCTAAATTTTTTAGTTTCTTTTTGGCTTCATCGATAACACTGAGTTCTTAGTGTATGTTTACTTTTCCGAAGAATGATAAGATAACTACTATTTTCTATGCCGCATTAGTAATTTAGAAACCAAAATGTGATAATTACCTGTAAATGCTCGAAGGGCTAAGCTTAAAAAAGCTTTACGTATCCCTTCGACAGTTATTGATGAGAAGAATTGTAAAAGTTTCTTATCAAAGTTACAAAGCGGCCGATTAGGTGTTTCATGGACGCTATTAATCAAGAGAATGACTCAGTTTTGGTTAAAAAAGTGGAAGTTACCATTACATAATTTTTTTTTTTTGGTAAACTCTCAAATACCGCAACAGGATATTATTCTTATTTAATCGCACGAAGCGCTTTTATTGCTCTAAACTTCCGTGAGTTTGTATTATTTTTACCCAATTAACTGCAATATTTAGGGGGTCTATATGTATGTACAGATATATTTCTATATAAAAACATATGTTGTGAAAATAATTTGTGAAATATTTGCAGACTCATAACGCGATTACTTCACTCACAATTGCCACCCGCCGCTATTTACGGTCCATTTCGATTCCAAATAAAATCAGAGCGAATATATTGTCTGGCCATTTTAAGCCGCTTTCGCAATGCTTTTGCTCAAAATAGGTTGTCTTGCGTTAATATACGATTGTTTTGACTTGTTTTTGTATTTCTTTTGTGCCGTTTTGTTAGTTACTTTTCCTTTTTTGAAACCAATAAAGGTGTTAAAATAGTGGTAGTACCACTACTATTGGAAAAGGCCAAAATCCAATTAAGCCGGCGTCATTGCCATAGCCCTAAAGTTGTATGAAATGAACAAATGGTTTCACGTGCTTGTTGGTGTTGTTGTTAAACAAAACAAAAATTCAATTAAATTTTGATTCAGAAGTAACTTAATAGAAAACTGACGCACTGAAGTAAAAAATGGATTGAAATTTTAAAAATAAATGAAAAATATCAACTGCTTGTCAACTGACTGGCTGCTATTTACTGCCTTTGCCTTCATTTTTGCCCGCTCATAGGGAAATGATTTAACAGAGACTTTGGGTGAGACGGGATGCCTGTATAAGTGGGGGAAAAGCGCTGGTACATTCTGATTATTTACTGAAGATTTACGCAGTCCTTAAACCGATCATTTGAAGAGTTCAATTGGCTCATCCTGACAGGCTGTGGCTAAACTACTACTCAGGTCGAGGTACTTAGTTCGGGCTGGAGTTCTGAATGCATTCGGTCTTTTTCTCTTCTCAAATGCGCCTACAGAGGGTCTTTATATTTTTTGGGGCTTCTATGTGTCTATGAAATGAATTATAATAAATATTATCTTATAAATAATAAAAAAGAAACGAAAAGCTTTATCAAAAATGTTCTACAAACATGCAAGCGGCCGAGAATCGAAAGAACTAAACTCCAAAAGACAAAAAAGTTTCTTAACCGCTAAATATTTCACCTAAAATTGCTAACTCGTGTGTCATGACTTGTGTGAGGCCTCTAATCAAATGAAAAGCGATCAGTTTTGTGAAAATCTGTAGTTAATAGAGGGAAAAAGGGAATACCTAACACACCTTAGTTACTTTTCCCCACTTTCAATCGCTTGATATATACAAAAACATTTTTATGTACACAAAAACTTTTTGCGAAAATTTTAAAACGCAATAAACTTAGTTTCTTTTTTACAAATTTTTACTACAATGAATTCTAGGAGGGTCAGTTAGAAGAAAATAATAATAATAACAACAAAATGATTGTAGATAAACAAAAATAAGAAACAATTAGAAGTGTTGTAGAAGATGAGCGGGAGAGATCGGAAGAGAGTGTACGAAAGGTAGCAAGAGAATTAGAGTATCGAAGGGAGTGTGAGTGTAGAAATATTTCATTGCATATTGTTTGTATTTTGTTGGGGAAACGAATTTTTTTTGCTTGTATTTTTTGCGATAAAATTTCGCTTATAAGTACATAGTTATTATTTTTTTGCTACAACAACTATTGCTTCCCCGTAAGTGAAGAGAGTGTCTAGGTACTCGCTGAAATTGCTTGTTTTGCTGGCTTTTGATTGCACAACGACGGATTACTGGTGTAATTAATATAACTCTGTATTTTGTTTGTAGAATTTTTTTTGTGAAGTGCTTGGAACTAAAATACAAAAATGCTGAGACTGGAAATTCAAATTTGGATATGTAATCAATGTAATAAAAATATAATGAAATAGAATAATAAAATAAGGAATATGAATTATGAAATTGTTCTTAGGGGAACGAAATTATTTATGAAATTAAAAATTAAAAATTGAAAAATTAAAATTAATTAAATTAAAAAATTTATAATTTTGGTTTAAAATGTATTTTTTTAATTGCATAAGCCATTAATGTGTATGATATTATTAATGAATACAAAAAAAAAAATAGTTTAAAAAATTAAGAAAGTTAAGTTTTGCCATAAGAAAGTTAAAACAACTTTTTAAACAATTTAGATGTTTATAAATTAAAGTTTTATAGTTTGTAAATTAATAAAAATGAATATTGAAATGAATGAAAATGAACATTGAAAATATGTATTTAAACGCAGAGTCTTGTTGGAACGTGTTCTCGTTTATTCGATTAAACAAGAAGTGAAAAAATGTGTAAATCAATTAATTGACATACTTGACATTTAGTCTGTATAATATAGGTGATGCCAGATTTGTGATATATTACCCATTTCAACAATTAAAAATTTAAAATAGGGTCGAAAAAAAAATGATTAAATTTTTTAAGGCATTTAAAATTTTGAATTAGGACTAATTAATTAAGTAGATTTAAATTAATTAAATAAGTTAATTAAATTATTTTTATAATTATTTTTTTTTTTTTAATTAAATTATTCGTGAATTAAAAGTTCGTTATTTGTGATTCATAAAATGTTTCAGCAATAAAAAAGATAATATTTTGGCTTAAAGCAAATAAATCGTAAACCAGAATGAAAACAAAACAAGTTTGACTAGATTTTAATTCAAATAGAAACAAATACTTATTTGCTTGACAATCGCGTGTTAGCAGCTAATTCCGACACTTACGTACATAGGTATATCTGGGTAAAGGAATAACATTAGTAAATAATTGCGAAAAAATTCAAAAAATTGATATATGCAAAAAGATGAAATAAAATACACTTATAAATATTAAAATAAAGTAAAAATAAAATTTAGTAAAAAATATATATATACACATATAATGAAAAAATAAAGCACAACAAAAATAATAAAATAAAGTCAAATAAAAAATATATAAATCAAATAGAAATGTAGTAAAATTTTAAAATTAATTTAAAATTAAATGAAATAAAATAACTAAACTTGAAATAAAATGAGCTAAAATAGAAATAAAATAAACTAAGAAAAAACAAAAAAACAAAAACAAAAGTGAACTAAAAAATATATAAATAAAATAGAAATGTAGGAAAATTTTAAAATTAAGATAAAACTACTTAGTGAGCGGAAACTACTTGCGTTACGACCAGACAAATCTGGCCATCCTACAATCTGAAACAGACAAAAACCCTTATCAGTCTTTCGAAACACAAGGCATTTAATATCTCTTATCACCGGCCAATGCCGTTTGGGCACTCATGCACGTCGGCTCGGGCTTCCTCAAAACGACCTGTGCAGATACTGCGAGGACGAAGATTAGAAAATCTCGGTTAGGTGGGGAAATCATACAATATAATGAGCTCTAGGGCAACAGAACGGACCCAACTTGCGGTCTATGTGGCACTCCGATGCGGGGTCACCGTTAAACCAGACAACCAAGATAAAATTAAATAATAAAACTAACTAAAATAGAAAAAGAAATAAACTAAGAAAAAACAAAATAAAAATAATATAAAGTGAACTAAAAAATATATAAATAAAATAGAAATGTATATTAGTAAAATTTCAAATTAAGATAAAAATAAATAAAACAAAATTAATTAAAATAGAAAAAAAAAATAAACGAATAAAAAAATAAATAAAATAAAATAAAATGAAATAAAATTGAATACATTCAAATAAACAAAATCAAGTAAAAATAAAAAATATATAAATAAGAAATACAATAAACTAAGAAAAAATAAAATAACCTAAGCAAAAATGAACTAAAAAAATTAATAAAATAAAAATAAAATAAAGAGAACTAAAAAATATATTGTATAAATAAATAGAAATGTAGTAACATTTTAAAACTAATGTAAAATTAAATAAAAATATATAAATAAAGTAGAACAATACAAAATAAAATGTAAAATTAAAAAATAAAAGTAAAATTAAATTAGATAAACTAAAATAGAAATAAAATGAACTAAGGAAAAAACTACTCTACCAAAACCAAAAAAACGAAAACAAAAAAAATTCAGTAAAATATAAACACTTAATACAATACAAAAAAAATTAAATAAAAAAATATATATTAGTAAAATAAAAGATGTGAAAACAAAGTAAAACAAATTTAAAATAAATAAACTCAAATAAAGCAAAATTCAATTAAAAAACTTAAAAAAGTATACGTAAAAATATGTAACAAAACAAGCCCCAAAGCGTAAAATAATTGATTAAAATTTGTTTTGTTTTTGTTTCTGTTTTACCTCCTCTCCATTCAACTCCACTCAAACACTCGAAATGTGCCATTTGAAATCTCGTTTTCAACCTCAGCTGCCAGTCTTCGGGTAGTTCCAGTGTCATACTTTTCTTATGACTCACCTTGATTTTTTGTTGTTGATATGTTTTTTTACTACTACCAAACTGTTATTCATCGCCTTCATTTGCGTTTTTCTTTTGCCACTCCATTTGGTGTACGCATACCCATGAGTATTTTGCTCCAGCGCTCCACTCAATGTCGTCAGCAGCCGGTCAGCAGCCAGAGTTCGACCCCAACCAAGTTGCGGCAGGCGATGTGTGCCGCGTAGGGTACTAAATATTTTTAAGTGGAATTCACGTTTGACTACGTTGAATTGTGTGTAATGCGTTGAGAATTTATGGACAACCGCTCATGGACAAAAAACGAAAAAAACAGAAAATCAAAAATATTGCTAAATAAGTTTCCATCTGTAAAGAAGTATAGATTAGCAAATCAAATCGGTTTGAATTTTTCTTTTGCTTCTCTTCTTTACAAATTTGTAATTCGATTTTTTCAGAATTTTGTTTTGAAAACGGTAAAATCCCACTTGACAGCAAAGTTGTGTTCTAAGCCCTTAGAAATTTCGAGCAATTTTAATCCCACTTTTGTTTTCAGTTTCTTAGTACTTACCAGCACCAGCAATTGTTTGGTATTCAAATTCATTTGCTGCATTTCCCACAGCTCTACATCCGGTTTTGCATTCCCTTAGCTTAGCATTTTTCGCATCCGTTGCGCAGCCGCTTATACAAATACCATGCCGGGTCTCTCTCTACAAAACACTTTAATCCATAAACAACCAAAAATCCATAGTCGGATATGGCATTTTAAATTAAACAAAAGCCTCAATCACCAAACCGGAACTCCAACAGAAATATTGTGAGCTGTACACCTGAGATAAATCGTTGAAAACAGTTTATGAAAGTGAACAATTGAAGTGGCAGCGAGCGATGGTGTTTTACTTGTGTAGAAATGCCGCTAAGGCTTTGCTCAGCAGGTAATGCCACATAAATTCTTATATGTTTTCCTCTTTTTCCATTTTTCATGTTTCCGCCTACGCGCATACCCCACAAATTATGCTTGAATAATTTTTAAATACGTCCTTAATGTTGCATTGAACGTAATGAATAAGAATTTTATTGCTCCTCATGCAGTTTGTGGGGCACCGCTGCATTGAGCCGCCAAGGTTTTTTCCTTTTACTCTTTTTATTTTCGCTGTTTAGTTGGCTTACTTTTTCTTTTTAATTCATTTATTCCGCTCCTTTTTCTCCTTAATTCATTTATTTTTGTTTTCTTGTAATTTCTTCCTTTTAACCTTTTTATTTTCACTGTTTACTCGCTGTATTTTTTCTTTTTATTTCGTTGGCTTCCCTAATTTTTTCTTTTTATTTCTCTTATTCCGCTCCTTTTTTCTTTTTATTTCATTTAATTCCCAGATTTTTGTTTTCTTTCTATTTCCTGCCAACCCTTGCATTAGTCAGCATCCCAGCTGCTGCGCAGAATGTGGGTACTTTATGTTGCACAGGTCCAATCAAATAATGTCCCAGTCAGCTACTGTGCTGCAAGTCTGCATGTAGTCGCTGAAAAGAAAATAAAGAAAAATGTATTCAATTAGTCAGTTGCTTAACGATATTTATACCTAAATAAGGAAGTTACCTACCTGTTGGTTGGATTCTCCTGCGCTGCTTCACTTCACATTCGGCTCCCGCGGTTGCGCCGGTCATTGGCTGATGAATGATCATTTGTTCCATTGTCGCTGCTGCCATTGCACTGTCGTAAATGAGTCATGGCATAGAAATGGAGGCTGCACGAATTGATGAGGCGTAACTGAAATGAAAAACAAAAACAAAAAAAAAAAAAAAATTAAAAATGAAAAATACAATAAAACAAAAGAAAAAAATAAAAATTAAATTATCAGTATTAATAGTAAAATGTTTAATTAAAATACCTTTTGTGAAAATTAATGATGCTTAGTGCTTATTGTGAATCACAAATCGAAAAGTATTTTCTTTCACCTTTACCTTTTTCTTTTCCCAAAGCCAACGGCCATAATTTGTTGCAGATTTGTATTTTGTATATTAATTAAAAACTAATTCAATTTGCTTCATTCAGCGCTTTCGTTTATGTTTACGCAGTCAACTTTGCGTGTATTGCCGGGTCTATATATTTTCTGCGTTAAGTAATTATGCATTCGGCTTTGCTGAGCATTTAGCAAAATTTCTATCAGCCGCACAAAACGATTTTTTCTACTTCTCGTTCTTTAGCTTCTTCTTCTCAATTTGCTCACAGCATTCGCTCATTGTTTCACTTCATTTTGCATTGCCCCTCCTTTGCTATGCCGTTAATTTCAAATTAAACTTAATATGACATAGATATGATGCAAGCGTACTTACTTACTTGCGCTAGCTTTCAACGCTCTGCTTTGACTTCCAACGCGCTTGCTTTGATAGCTTCGAAACGTTGCACGCATCATTAATTTTGTAATACTCGCACTGCTGCACGACACAGCGACACTCAGAATGCGGTTAATGCGGAAATGCACGATCTAGTGTGGAGCGCTGCTTATTCCCCCTTCTTTTGAATTGCCGTTATGAGTTATATTAAATGAGATATTAGTTAAGCGGTGAAATTGCGTTACATGGAGAATTCATTTAATACAGCAGAGAAATTATGTGAACGATGTTGACTTAAAGAGAAAAATGAAAAAAAAAAATTAAATTGCAGTAGAAAAATTTATTTCTTTAGAGCAATGCAGTGAAAGAATTTAAATTATATTTAATATGAAAATTGTAACCGATAAATTTATTTCTTAAGAGGAATGTAGTGAAAAAATTTAAATTATTTTTACTACGAAAATTACATTAAAACTGCATGAAAACGCAATCTAATGCACTAAATAAAGCAAGCAGACAGTTATCAACTTTCGATAGAATCGACTCACTTCAATGCTATGCCATTTCCTTGTAGTAACTGTGTATTTTTTGGCCGGTCACATATAGCTTATTTACTTCAATAGTGTCATTTTAAAAATCCGAAATGCCGAGAAAAACATTTTGAAAGTTTTAAATTTACTATGCATAAAAAAGTACTAAAGTAAAAGCAAAGATATATTTTCATTTAATGAGACACTAGCCCCCTTCTTTTCGGGAAGCATTAGCATATGGCGAATATAAGTATGTATGAAGCAACTGGTATAAATAAAAATTCAGCTATGGACACGTAAATGGCACATTTTTTAAAGCCAGCTTTGATATGGTATACTAACGTCAATTTAAAAAAAAAAACGAACAGGCATTTGTTTCTTTATAAAGATTTATTTCTTATATTCAACGATAACACAAAACAAATATTGAATTCAATTTGAACACCAAAAAAATTTAAAAATTCTGAAAAGGGAACAGAAATTGTTGGACACATAAATGGCACAACCTTAAAAAATTAAATCTAGTTAAAAGAATATTTTTTTCTTGTTTCTGTTTCACAAACCTGCAAGTTATTAATATTTTGTGCTGTAGCCTTTGTTTTTAATTATTGCTTCACACCTGCGACTCATACTTTCTACGAATTCTTGGCACTTGTTTTTAGGTATGGAGAACCATGATTCCTGAACGGCAGACCAAAGATCATCCAAATTTGTATAGTTTTTCCTTGCCACTTCCATCTTAATTTCAATCCACAGATTTTCGATTGGATTTAAGTCAGGGCTTTGAGCAGGCCAGCCCAAAACATCAATATTTTTCGTACTAAACCAACTCTTTACTAGTTTGGAGGAGTGTTTGGGGTCATTGTCTTGCTTAAAACATCATTTAATGAGCATATTTTCAAAGGCATAATGTTTTTTAAAATATTTAAGTACTGAAACCTGTCCATTTTACCATCAATTCGAACGAGTGGGCCTATTCCGTGCCAAGAAAATGCACCCCACACCTTGATATTTCCGCCACCGTGTTTGACCGTCTTCTCGGTGAACCTAGGATTGTATTATTGGCATATCGGTCGGTTTACAAATACTCTCCCATCTGGTCCTATCCTGTTGATTTTGGTTTCGTCCCTCCACAGCACGTTTTTCCAAAAACTTAGATTTTCCCTTCATTGGTTCTGGCGAAAGATAGCCGTTTCGAAATATTTTTCTTAGACAGAAGTGGTTTTTCCTGGAAATGCGTCCAAACAAGTGTGCCTCGTTTAACCGCCTTCTAACAAGCCGAGAGGATATTTCTGTGTCCAATGACTGACTAATATCGGAAGCTATCTGCCGCGATGACATAAAAGGATCAACTTTCACCATCCTTATAATGGCAACATCCGTTCGCGCATCGGTCTTTCGTGGTCTTGGCTTTCGAGTTTTGCCTTTTGTCAGTATTTCGGTGTTACTAGCAACTGAATTAATTGCATTGTATACTTTTTTTCGTGAACAGCTCAAAATTTTAGCCATTTCTGCTACTTTTTTCCCTGCTTTATGCATTTGCCATATGACCCTTCTTTCTTCAATTATTGACCCTATATGAAGCAACTGGTATAAATGAAAATACAAATATTGGCAACGCGGGAAGGTAAGGCAGTGCGTTATATCAATCTAATGAGCTATAGCCAAACTCCCTAACGGCAAATCTTGCTCGATAACTTTGTTGTTGCTTTCGTAGACAAACTTTTCGTCAAGTCAATCGAGCATAGGGATAGCGAGCGGGAAAATTACGAATAGAAGAGGCCTACTGTTCATAGACATGGCGAAGAGATTTTTAGAGCTGCGGGTGGGATAAGACCGTCTCAGTAAATTTGAAAGAATGAGCTGATAGGCTGACGAAACAGGGGATGTGTTTATAAACCAACTGAGATTGTGTTGGAGATATGCGAAAAAAGCCAACCCTGAAAAACGACTGATTGGACTAGTGTATGAATACATGTGAATTGATCGTGCAGAATATGGCTGCCGAATCTCCATGTGACGTGCCAGTCAAAGTTCCTTTCACAATTTTCTTTTTCACCATAGTTAAAGAGCAAACCTTGAAGTCTATCATCCTTAATAACTAGCGTTCCAGACGTTACTGCATTCAGCTATGAAAATTGCCAGCTAAATACAGTGCTGAAAGCCAGAATGCTCAGGTAAGGAATGTACGCTAGGTATGGAGTTCTGAGTTAGATCCCTTGGTCAATCACCTAATGACAATTAGCGCTCAATTCTCTTTTAATCGTGTGGGTTATCTCATTGGAGGCGCAAGCGTCCCCCATGTTGGTCTCCCTTTCTTAAATGTACTCGCTTGCATTGTATATAACAACAATTCATGATTTTGCCAACCAGTGAGGTTGAAAGTGAGAGGCCGCTCGAAGTAGTCGCACATATTTTTTGCGCAGTAGAATCTGCACACATTTTTTATCAGCTACTCAAATGTTGGCACCCAAAAAAAAATTTTTTTCTGCCATACAATAGCTTTCTTTGTATTTGTTAGTGCAAAAAATTATAATTTTGCACAGTCTTTTTTTTCAAGCACTTCCTTTTCTTTTGCAATCATATTTTATTGGTTTAATGTCCATACAAAACTCATAAAAACGCGCTTTGGCCACCCTTCGCTCAATTCGAGGCACTCAAACAAACTTAAGCAGTCAAATAAAGGCGACTCTTTTAAATTTAAATTAAACACCGCAAAAAAAAAAAATATGACGCCGTAAAAAACAGTGTCTCTGTTCAGTAGTCGTTGCAGCCGATTTCACCCGAAACCCTTTAAATTGCTAGAGTGAAAAAACGGCACTTGAATTAGCAATAAATACAAAAAGAAAGACAAAAAAAAAAGACAATGAAAAGCAAAAACACGCAAACGCAGAACTTTTTAAGTAGCCACATCATAATACACATTGACAAACCCCTATACAAAAACACTTTCGTGTAAATTCAACCGCCAGGCGACCATCTGGTGTCAAAGCAAACAGTGACAAACAAACTGATAAGGAGACATTCCACATTTGTATACAGAATTGAACAGCAAAAAGGACCGAGGGACTTAAGCCACCAACGAATGCACGCAGGAAGGCACCACCAAACTCACCACCATCACTTTTGGAGGGGCACAAAAACGCCTTTGTGATACTCACGCGATTGAAAGACAAAGCAAACATCACTTAAGCGGGCACAAGAGAACTTAAATATAAAACAAAAACAATTCGAGAGGGCGCGACATGCAAATAATTTTTTAGCAATTTTCGAATTTATGACAATTTTTGGCAATTCTTAAGTGGATAAACACAGCAGTAGGCAGCATTTAACCTTATAAGCAGAAATTGTTGCAAAGTCACTGCTTGAAATTATTTTTGTGTCTGGCGGTAAATGGAAGCGGCAAGGGATTAGGGCGCATAATTTGCCGTTAAGCGTGAAGTGTTGAAATGATGTTAATACGAGTAAATGTGGCATTAGAAGATGCGACAAAGTAGACGGAAGTAGTGCATGAAATGATCAACTTGATTATTAGAGGATTTTAAATGTGGCATAGAAAGTGCAAGCCAGCTGTAGAGGCTGGTTCAAGCACAAGTTTCTTCTTGAATGGCAGGTTTTGTTGACACTCAAACGCATTTTTTGCGCGGAATTGGATTGTCAACCCTAACTACGCAAGGATTACTACGATACTTACAAGATTTGCTCTTTAATTAAGGTGAAAAAGAAAATTGTGAGGGATCTTCGGCTGCCACGACATATGTAACTGCAAGGACGTTAGATACCAGGTTTGTTCGTTAGGTATGGTAAAAAAATGTTTTTTGAGGCGTACTTTGGATTCTACGATTCTACGACATTCGTTTTGTGTTTCCCAAATTTTAGCTTTAGCTTAGTGAAACACAAAATTTTGTGAAACACAAAGCGAATGACGTCAGCATATTTGTCAAATTCGCTCTGAGCCGAATAACGGTGAGCCAGGTAGTACACCTTTCAAAATCTTTTCACCATGTGTTACTGTTCACACACTCACCCAATCAGTAGTTGTACCAGACAGCATTGGTGACAGCGAAGTGTCATTGGTTGATTTTTTTTCGTATATCAACAACAGAATCTCAGTTTTTTTGTAAACACATCCCGGGTGACGTCAACCCATCAGCTGATTCTGTGAAATTCACTCAGAGCCGAATAACGGTCTGTTAAAGAATCTAAAAAGCTTTTCACACTACAGGGTGGGCCATATAGCGTTTGCTTTTTGAACCACCTATTTTTTGAGAATGGTAACACAAATGACATGTCAAATGTGTTCATAATTTACTGAAAGGTTTGACTGCCATGAAAAAGCTCCTCATAAAAACATCTGCCGTTCGGAGTCGGCTTGAAACTGTAGGTCCCTCCATTTGTGGAACAACATCAAGACGCACACCACAAATAGGAGGAGGAGCTCGGCCAAACACCTAACAGAAGTGTACGCGCCAATTATATTATATTATTATTTGACATTTACGAAATGGGACGCTATACGCTTGAACAAAATTGGAAAATATTGTAAAACTATTTCGAAAGTGGTGAGTCTTCTACTTCTTTTCTGATTTTCACATCGGTGGCTACGTCAATAAACAAAATTGTCGGACTTGGGGCTCAGAAAATCCACACGTTACTGTAGAGATGCAAATGCATCCACAACGAGTCACTGTTTGGTGCGGTTTTGGTCTGGCGGCATCATCGGGCCATTTTTTTCGAAAATGAGCGGGGAGCCGCGGTTACAGTAAATGGCGAGCGTTACCGTGACATGCTCAACGAATTGTTTCCAAAAATTGAAGAAGATGACATGGACGACATTTGGTTTCAACAGGACGGTGCAACTTGTCACACTGCCAAAGTTACACTCGAACTTTTGGCTACCGTTTTTGAAAACCGAATAATCAGCCGAAATTCTGATATCAATTGGCCGCCTCGGAGCTGTGACTTAAGCCCGTTGAACTCTTTTTTGTGGAGAGCCGTTAAGGACAAATGCTATGCGAACCATCCAGAGACGATTGATGCTTTAAAACACGAAATCGAAGTTGCCATTCATGAAATTGGAGCCCAAACAATCGAAAATGCGCTTAAAAATTGGGTTGATCGAATGGCCTACTGTAAAGCCAGTCGTGTCAGTCATTTGAACGATATTATTTTTCATTCATAAATGACAATGTTCAATCTTCAAAATAAAAAAAAAAGTTTGAAAAAATATTGATTAGTTTTGTTTTATAGCCGATTCAATAAGACAATTTTACATGCCCACCCTATATACACACCACGTGCCAAAAATATAAACACACCATTACTTTTTGTAAAAATATAGTTTATACTAAAAAACAAAAAAAAAAATTTTACGTAAAATTTCAATCTTTTGAAAAAAAAACATTTAAAGTAAAGTAAAGTTTCAAACTTTGAATCGCTTAACGGCGCAGTTCATGCAATTAAAAATTATTTTTTAATTATTATTAAATTTTTTCGCAGGCATTTAATTTTTCTTACTCGTTTATCTTTGCACCGTTTTTTGGACATTAAGCTTTTGTTGTTGATGAAATTTTACTTCCCAGTTGCTGGAATGGGTTTGCGGAAATCTCTCCTCGACTGTTTTCTCCTTGACAAATTTTTAAGCGCAGTGCGTGCGACCATCCTAAAATTTTATTCAAAGTTAGGCATTTAATTCGGAAACTGACTTCTCCAAGGCATTCTGTAATATTTAATAAAATTTTCTAAGCAATTCAGCTGGTTAAGTTTCCTGAAATCTCTAAATATCCAATTCAATTCTCCACACATACTTCCCTTCCGTGCCCCTTTAACTGCTGCCGCCAATTGGGCCAACAATCATACGAGATTATTTCCCATGAAGATAGTAAAAGGGGTGATAAAAAAAAACTAAAAAGAGAAAGCGCAAAGAAAAACAAGAGTTTGATTAATTTTCACAAACATGCCATCTACCGCATGGCTACAATTGCTTTTGTATTTCATCTGCAATTCATCTGTCTGGCGGCTTAATCGTTCATCTCGATTGCTGCCAGACTGGCATACCATATCTTGTGGTCAACATCACTGCGATTGCTATTTTTTTGAACACCCGATTGTGTCTTGTCTATTTGGCGGTGTTTTTAGACAAATTAAAACTGCTGGCTCTTCGATTGCATGCCTTGCCTGCAACACCAACTAACCGATTGCCTATTCTATTATTATTATTGTTTTTTTTTTCATGAGTCCAACTGTCTGTTCGTCATTCTTTCGATTAGTCTGCTATTGTCTGTCCATGCATGATTTCATTTTTCAGTTTTTTTTTGTCGACATTCATTCTCGTATTTCCTTGCCTTCGGTGCTGCTTGATTGTTTCATTAGTCTGCCGTTCGTACTGCAGTAGTCTTTAATTTTCTCTAACTGCCACCGTCCATGCTGTAGGAGGACCACACACATCGCATGCAACTATGTACACGTAATTTTTCAGAATCAATTGGTATTTTTGTTGCTGGCTCATTTGGGCAGTTTATGCAAGATTTTGTATGGCTTGTTGGGAAATGTTGAGTTGTGCGTTGTGTTGTTTTTTGGTAGCCCAAACTCAATACTCAAGTAGCTAAATGCCTTCGGCTTATTTGCATTTGGTCTGAGGGGAAAATTGGTTTTCCTATTCGTAAGTAATGCGTAGAGTAATGTGGGGTAATTATTAATGCTCTGTGCATGTAGTTGAAAGGAAGTACCTGAGGGGCAAGTTGTGCGTGGATATAATGTTATTGCAAGTAAGAATTGAAATTGTAAATAGTAAGTGGAAAAATTGCTATTGCTGGAATTACCAAAAAAATGGGCGGATTTTTTTGTGACTTAATTTTATTTTCGAGCTCCTCGGTAGGCCTTTTTTTGGCGCTTTTACCAAATATTTTTCTCTTTTAAATATCAAATATTACCTGAGTTGACGTTGATTTATAATGACTTGAGAAAAATATTTTCAAGTGAAATCTTTATAAAAATTTCACAAATTGGAAGACTACAAAAATTAAAATGCTGGCAAGTATTTAGAGAATTGCCGCACCCATATACATGCTTCAAAATAAAAAGCTGAAAAACGCAGTGGACTACTGCGTTTGAATGTTCCCTAGGGATTTTCCGGGATGTCGTAATTAGTTCAAAGTGGAAGTATACTTAAAAATCAACACCTTTTGAATACAATATATCACTATGTTTTAGTACTCACGATAAATTTTAATCCCTAAATCCCGTAATTTCGGGATCCCAAAATTTTGTTCTCAAAATTAAAAATCAACATCCCAACATACCGCTGCGTTTTAGCACTCACTGTGAATGTCAGTCCCGAAATCCCATAAGTTCGGGATCCCGAATTTTGTACCGAAAATTTCGTTACTGCTATGAAAATTTTATTAAAAAACTGAATACAACATACCACTACTCACTATGAATATCAATCGCGAAATCCCGTAATTTCGGAATACCGAAATTTTGTACCGAAAATTTCGTTACTGGTACGAAAATTTTATTAAATGGTAAGATTAAAATAAAAACTATTGTAAAATGCTAGAAATTATTTCGAAGTGGTCATCCAACTATACTTAATCGCGGTACCGAGAATTCTGGGATTACCTGATATAAAACCCCTTTCCTAATGTGTGGGAAAGTGAAAATCTTATTTAAATAATTCTCACTTTCGCAAACTAGAAAATTTTCCCTTATTGATGCCCAAAAACTCACATTTTAAAACTAGTTGGTTGAAATGGTGATTCATCCAGAATCCTACTAGCGTTTCCGCACCATTTTGTTGACACGTCCTTGTTACCAACTCGTTTAACGGTTATTTACAGCATTCAGTCTGTGCGAGTCAAGAACGTTATTAGGTTGTTGATATCCGATATATCGAGACTCTCGAACAGCGGTTTCCCCAGGGTTGACATTCGTTTCTTCCATAGGGCGGGGCATTCATAAAAGCCATAAGTCCCACGAATTTTTAGACTCGCATTAAAAGTTTTAGCTCAAAGCAAAATTTTACGAAATAAGCGACAACTTTTCTATCCGACTGCATTATTTCTGAATCTAAATACAGTGCACTCGCGATAACTCGAACTAATTAAAACAGGCGCTGTTCGATTTATCGAATTTGTTCGACTTATCAATTGAGTGTGCTATGTTAAAAAAACAGTCATCGATATCGATTTTTTTCAATTAAATTTATTTATTTATTTACATATGGATATGAACACGAATATGTTTAAAATAATTAATTCGTTTCAATATTTTTCATCAAATATTTGGCAGTCTTTGTGTCAGTTACACAAAAAAGTCAGCTTTAACAGAAAAGTTAGGCCGAAAAGAAAGTTGTAATGTGTGTTTGTCTTTTCTTGCCTGCAGCAATGTTGAATATGACTTTTTCACGCAGCAATTGAAGAGTGTTAACCTTTGCGGGGCTTACTTGTTCAGTTGTGGCCCACTAAATTACCTTATTGATAGAGCTAACTGCCTCCTCAGATGATATCCGCTCACATGTCTCAGTTGTGTTGTTAAACTCAGACTCAGAATCACTAGTTTCAATTATTTCTTCTGTGTTGGTAAATTCGGCACCATCATTCCATTTGTTAACATCATGAAGCGTAAATTCGACCTGTAAATTATGGTTTTCATAAAGAAGTCAAAGTTTTAAAACATATATTCCAGTCAGAATACCTGTGGGGCTAAATTGTTAAGCTTATTAAGAATAGAGTCTGTTACTATCTGGTTTTCTTCCAACAATTGTTTTTTTAAAACGCTCAATGGAATATTATCTTCATCAGAGTCGCCTAAGTTATCAAAACTCAAAATGTTTTTCTAACATTTGGATACAGTTTCCTTTTCTAACCGACTCCAAGCTGCATCTAATAAAGTTACTGAATCTCTTAAATTAATTTTTTTCATAGATTCGGTTATATCGCAATTATTGTTGAAAATGGAAGCCAGTAGAAAATTTCTGTAGTATAGTTTCGTTATACGAATTACATTTTGGTCCATTGGCTGGATCAATGGTGTCACATTCGGCGGCATAAACATAGTTAAAATTAAACCATCCTCGGACTTTAATTCGATTTCGTTGGGATGTGATGGGGCATTATCAATTAGAAGAAGAGCCTTCTCAGGTAGTCTCCCCTCTTTCAAATATTTTCTTACCTAAATATTAGAGTCATTTAACTTAACGAATTATGAAACCAGTCTTTGAAAATCGCCGAAGTCATCCAGGCTGATTTGGAATTTTTGTACTCCACCGGACAACAACGTCTGGTGTTTTTAACGTGAGTACCTGCTGGCGACAGCCCGAACCCACGGTGCTCAAAAGCACAACGGATCAAAACAATGCGTTGATCAGCGCCCCAAAAATGCCGAAGCATTTAAGGTTACCGATTGGTAGTGTGGAATGGACACACTAACCACCTTGGTAGGGCTCGAGGCCTACCCATACCTCTGCCGTTCTTTGGGTCCCGACACCCGGTTAATTGCAACACTACATCGAGCTGAAGCTCTACCCGCGCTTTAGGTCTCAACCACAGCCACCACGAAAACCTCCCCGAAGGGCCGTTCCCAATGAACAGGTCAGAGCGAACTCTGAGGGCTCCTGTTCCCCGTGGTACCGAGTTAAGGTCTCCGGTAAGACATCGAACCCGAAGACTCTGCCAGTTGAGCATCCATACTACTCAGGCACTGGCAAACCTAGATTTTAGTCGCCTTTTACGACAGGCATACCTTACCTCGGGCACTCCACCGGACAGTTAAAATTTTTGAAAATACGAGGATTTCTTGCTTTGCCAATAACGAGAAGTTTAAGCTTATGGTTGCCGGTAGCGTTAGTGCATGCCATAAATGTAAAACGCTGCTTTTCAGACTTTCTTCCCGGTGCTTGTTTTTCCGACAACGAAACATAAGTTTTCTCAGGAAGAAGTTTACAGTACAATCCGGACTCGTCGGCGTTATAGATTTGGTCGGCACATATCTCCATTTCCTTTATTTTTTCTTGTAAAGCCATTTTGAAAGGGTCTACCTGCTCTGGCTGTGATGACAGTTTTTCTCCAGAAATTTTTAACAAACGTACCCCATAACGTTTCTTAAAGTTTTGAAGCCACCCGTCACTGGCAAAAAATGTAGAACTTTCCCCACACAACTGGGTATGAAAAGCTTTCGCTTTTTCTTTCAAGATGAGTCCACTTATTGGGTAATTCTTTTTTCTTTTTCTTTAGGACAGAAACCAAACTCAGGAGCTTTTAAAGTTCTCCTCTTCCCAGGACCCAAAAACGTGTTGTTTACTGCTTTTAAAATTGCCTTGTCTTTCTTTTTTATAAGACTTATGGTGGACTTGGCTACCCCATATTCCTTCGCTAGAGAAGTAACACTACGTCCACGTTTAATTTTGTTAAGGACTTCAGCCCTCTCTTTTAATGTTAAACACTTCAACCTTTTACGATCCATTACTCACGTGCACTGATATACTACAAATGACAAATTTAAAGCAATTTGGTCAATGCAAGATGTTGTTCCCAGAAAACTAAGGGGATATTAACGTCGAAATATTCATATGGACAATACACTAGTATAAATATAATTTATATATATATATACTATTACATATGTATGTATGTACAAAATGTACATGTTTGAAAAGAATGTGTGTACAAATAAATTTGTTTTTTTGTTCGAGTTATAGCGCTTTAATATTGTTCGAGTTACAAACTAGTCAATAGGGAAAAAAATGTGTTCGAGTTAGCACGTCGTTCGACTTAGCGGCTATTCGAGTTACCGCGAGTGCACTGTAAATAAGAAATACGATTTAAAAAATGTATTAGTCTAAGAATTCTGCTTCGAATTTTTTTTTCCAACTTTTAGCAAAAACCAAATCTTATTGATATTGCACTGAATATAAGAGAAATATATCTCGGGATGGCTCCCAAAATCCCGAAATGATATTCAAAATGTCACGCAAACGCAGTGCTCATCTTCAGCAAGGGGCATTTTATAGTAATTTCTAGACCTATGAGGTGGTTTCCCTGCGTAGTGATAGAATTTGGTTCCTCTTGACTGGCATGACTTTTTTTCTGCTACTGAAAAGCTAGACTTCGTATCAACTCAGCAAACGCTGGATAAGTACGCAAACTTGTACGGTCGTGAGATGCCGCTGGCCACGTGTGGATCGGAGGTGTAAGAGGAACTAAATTTCTAAGGCTAACTAAATTTCAGCTGCATTACACTGTAGGCGTAATGTCAACTGTTTTTCAAACGGAAATTTTTGCCATTCTCAAAGTATCAGAATCAATAATTGAGAGGAGATGGAGCGGGTAAGAGTTTGAAGTCGTTAGTGACAGTCAGGCTGCGCTAGAGGCTCTGGAGAACCCAAAGCAAAGCTCAAAGATTGTTCAATAATGTAAGAAGAATCATAATGTTTGGAAGCATACTAGGATCTTAGCTGTTGTAAAACAGAAAAAGCTCGTACTTATATGGGTGCCAGGACATTGCGGGGTTCAAGGCAGTGAAATTGACGATAAATTGGCCAACTGTGGATCAGCGTTTCTCCCACCGGGACCAGAGGAATCATGAAGTGGATCAGTGATTATGTATGTAATTTACGTAAAGAGCGATGGTCCGGTCTGGAACGCTCCAGAACTACAAACTGTCGGACTTACTTCTAAAACTTGGACGAAAAGACGTGCGGTTGTTAGTCGGTATTATTACAAGACACAATCCATGGGGTCAATATATGACCACCATTGGAATCATTAAGGACCCGATTTGCCTGTCTTGCTTGGAGGAGGTGAATGCGGCTGAGCATTTTCTTTATGAGTGTCCCGCATTTGCTAGAGCAAGGCTACGAATTTTAGGTTCCGATCTCGTGAGAATGAGTAATATTCGTTCTCTAAAACTGGAGGATATTTACAGATTTGCCAAAGAATCTGGAAAATTCTCACAGGACTAACTATCTCTATCTCTGTCTCTATTCTTTCCTATCTCCTTCTCTGATACTTTTCTCCTTCCCACCTTGACTATTTACCCTTTCACTTTTCAGAGCTTTAAATACAATGGGCTTTTTAGCCTGAGTATTTTGGGAGTTACCAAATCTTTCGGTGCTTCTTGGCTCTACCTTTCAAATTTCAATTTCAAGTTTGAGCTCTCGAATTTTCAGATTCCCTTACCGGACATTGTCTGTGTGGCATGTATGAAGTGAGACTCGGCTCCATGTACGAAGTGAGACTCCAGTTCTTTCTGCGCCTCTTGTTTGGAGCACCTACTCCCTAGCTGTCCTGATCTTGTGGAGCTAATTTTCCAGTAAGGCCTCTTGGCTCCCACTTCTTTACGACGCCTGCTGATATATCCCCGATAAATTTCATTAGCAGCTTGAAGCGATTAACGCGAGTATAATTCTGCCATCATTTGGTCGTCATCATCTCCTCACGAATCTGCCATGATAGCCCTTTAAATAGGAAAAATTTCAATTTTCGAATTTCCTACTAAAAATGGCACATTTGTTCAAATACCAAATTTTCACTACAATAAATCAACAACGTAATGAAGTAATAAAACAAAATTAATATGAAATAAAAAATGTATTAATGCTGATAATAAATCCTCATTACCACAAATATTGACTAAAGCAATTCGAAATGCCTAAGGTCCCTTAAAGCGTGCCACTAAAAATACTTCGACCATGCGGAGCACTTACACGCATACCCCCATACATACACACAAACACATAACTCAATATATGTAAAATGCACTTTGTTTCCAATGGCAGCGCACCAGCAGCAAGATTACAAAGCATAATCGTTTTCAAATATACCAAAAACCATAAATTCCAGTCAAAATATATTTGTTTCGAAAGCCACTGTCACTTGGCACATAAATTTCCAACGCCAAGCAGTTGTTACTCACGGCTATACGAGTACAATGACAACCAAAAAAAAAGGGGAAAAAAAACAAAAAATAAAAATAAAAAACCAAAATTAAAATGAACACGTACATGGTTGCATGAAATGGAAAATGAAATACAAAAATTAGAATGTAAAAAAAAATTAAAAAAACAAAAAATTAAAAAAAAAGTCATGTAATGCACCGAAGTGAGGAAGAATGAGTTTTTGAAGTAATATAGAATATCTGCGTGTTTCAATGCTATTGTTTGTTGTTTGTATGTATGACAGATGAACCATATACAAACATACTTTTCTTTGTAGAATTGTGTATAAAAAATGAAAAATTATTTATGAAAAACATTGAATTTAACCCACCAATGCACCGGCAAGTCTTGAGTAAGTATAGTAAAATTTTCTTTTTGAATCGGCTATAAAAAAAAACTAATCAATATTTTTTCAAGCTTTTTTTTTATTTTGAAGATTGAACATTGTCATTTATGAATGAAAAATAATATTGTTCAAATGACTGCCACGACTGGCTTTACAGTATGCCATTCGATCAACCCAATTTTTAAGCACATTTTGGATAGTTTGTGCTCCAATTTCATGAATGGCATCTTCGATTTTGTGTTTTAAAGCATCAATCATCTCTGGATGGTTCGCATAGCATTTGTCCTTAACGGCTCCCCACAAAAAATAGTCCAACGGGCTTAAATCACAGTTCCGAGGCGGCCAATTGATATCGGAATTTCGGCTGATTATTCGGTTTTCAAAAACGGTAGCCAAAAGATCAAGTGTAACTTTGGAAGTGTGACAAGTTGCACCGTCCTGTTGAAACCAAATGTCGTCCATGTCATCCTCTTCAATTTTTGGAAACAAAAACTCGTTGAGCATGTCACGGTAACGTTCGCCATTTACTGTAACCGCGGAAGAAGACTCACCACTTTGGAAAGAGGTTTTCAATATTTCCCAATTTTTTTTAAGCGTATAGCGCCCCATTTCGTAAATGTCAAACCTTTAAGTAAATTATGAACACATTTGACATGTCATTTGTGTTACCATTCTCAAACAAATAGGTGGTTCAAAAAGCAAACGCTGTATGGTCCACCCTGTAATTTTAAAATCAATTTATCTTACTTTGTAATTAATTTTTCATGTCATTTGGCACTGATAATCCTCAGCTACCTTCCTAATAAAAAGATGAAACCAATTTGTACGAATTGTGATGGAAAATTGCGTACTTTTAGTCAGTTGAGTGTCGAGAGTCAACGACAGGGGGCGGAAAAGATGATAATCGGTAGGAGTGCGGCTTTGACGACTTGTGAAACATGACTCCTGGCGTTGTCGTTCAGGAGTTTGGTTTTACCATGGCGATCAGGTCTTTTCAGTCGAATAGCCTCATTCACGTGGTATAGCTCGGCAATGTAGAGCTCCTTGTTAACCGTGACATTCTTTTCGAGCTGTCCCCAGTGCGCCATGTCCTCCCAGTTCCATTTCATGATCTTCTCTGGATGAAGATCCGACTTGACTTTCGGCTTTGGCGTATCTCCTGGAGCCACCCTAGAGCCTTTCTTTGCTTCATATTTATGTAAGTACAGGCACCAGTTCTCATCTCCCGTGACGATTCGATACAAAAGGCGCTGTTTATGGCTTCGTGTTGCTCGATGGCGGGCGAGATGCTGCGAAGCAATTCGACGACGACTTTCTTTTTTTTTTCGTTTAGCTCTAAGATCGTGAGGCACACAGGCTCCCAATTTTTCTGTAAATCCCAGTTTTTCTCTGGAATAGCCAATGTTTCAGTATTCTTGAAACTGCCGAAAACTAGTAAAGTTTTCCAAGCAGAGGTCTACGCGGCCCTGCAGGGATCTCTGTTGGGAGGCAGACATAAATATCTTTTCGGATAGGCAAGCTGCGATCTCGTCGCCATGTTGCAGCTCTCGTCCAGTCTACTCCTGTAAGGAGTAGATCAAACGTCTCGAAAACGTGCAGGAAACATTTCTTTTATCTGAATTCCAGAGTATAGGAACATAGAGGGAAATGAAATTGCCACCGAGCTTGCCAGGGAAGGGTTGTTGTTGTGGTTGTAGTAGTGCAAACATTCTCTATACATATACGGGGAATGCTGTTGAAAGTGCAGTCCTTGACCGAATATAAATCTGGGTCGTTCCGGTAACGTAGAACCGGCTGTCGTGGGAACGGGCAGGAAAGAGTCGACAGAAATGGGCTCAGTTGTCCCCATCTAAGATATGGGTGCCCCCTTGACTGTTGTTAAAGCGCAACTGCACAACTTCCTTCGCGAAAGGCAGAGTTCTATCTTACCTTGTGCTAGCTCATAAACCCTTCGGCCCTAGTGCGACAGAAGCAGGACAACCCTCATTGCAGCAGCTGGCAGAGATTCGGCAGAGGAAGGGACGGTTGAACACTTTCTTTGCAAATGTCCGGGTTTGACTTCGCAAATGTCGCTATTTCTCTCCTCCACTACATCAACAGGAATGGATGACTGTAAATGGTTTTTCTTCCTTTAAGTTTTTAAAATCAAAACGGTACTCTAGTGCCGCTTATAGTGTATCCGTGGTAGTCTTACCATCTAACCTACCCACCCAGGTGACACACCTTTTTCGCAATATTTTTTTTTCTGCGATATCATTAATATACCCTGAATTTAGAAAGTTTTATATTTCGGCATTAGAGGGTTAAGCATGAACAAAGAAAGATTAAAGAAACGTAGTCGCATATCCGTTTTTAGATTCTTAGTTTTCGTGCCAACATTACACCGATACACAAGCACGGACTCTTAGAGGGCTAAGCAAAACTAAAAAAAAGATGCGGTTACCTTACTAAGGAGGCGTGGTTGAAAATACGACTTCGAATTCTTCTTTTTCGGGGCTTTGCGCTGGAAAACAATCACAGATTCTTAATTCGTAGCTTTATAACTTTGCGCATTAGAGGGTTAAGCGAAAGTAAAAAAACACCTTACCAAGGAGGAGTGGTCGCAAAGCCGACCTCAGATTCCTCTCATTCGTGCCAAAATTGCACAGACAAATAATCACAGAGTCTAAATTCGTTGCTTTATGACTTTGCGCATCAGAGGGTTAAACGGATGGAACAGAAATCAATGTTTTCAATGAAGCGTAGTTGCAGCTCCGACTTCAGACTCGCCTTTTCCATGCCAAAATTATCCAGAAAAAAGGTAACACATTAGAGGGTTAAACGAAAGCAAACACAAATTCGATGCAATCCGCTTACCAAGGAAGCAAAGCAGCCGAATTTATCAGCAAATACGAAGCATAAAAAGCAGTAATAAATATTGAAACATTAAAAATTAAACCTTCAAACTGATAGGGAAATGTATGCGCAATAACGGTTCAGCGAGTTCTGGAGCACAAATTCAGAAGAAAAAATAAAAATAAAAATAAAAAAATAAATAAAGCGCGCCTAATCGACAGGAGATATGCGCGCGGCTCTACTATCGCCAGCTGCTAATGGCAGTCAATGGACTTTATGCGATTTATGTTTCGGCAATAAATATTTTTTACGCTTTCTGTTGAAACCATTGAGATTATCGTTGTTGGCAGAGCCATAAAATAGAATTTTTATTTATTAAAAATTAAGTCGACTTGGAAAATTCAACAGGAAAACATAAATAACCAATGTATAAGTCATTAAAATATGGTAAAGGGAAAGGCCAAAAGGGCTTGGCTTTTAAGCATCGAAGGGGAGTGTTACAAATCAGCGAAAAGCCAAAAATCGAAAACATAATATAAAAAATTGTTAAAACAAAAGTGACACATAAAAATAAGAGGCGCATAGAAACCTGTTCTTGGTGGGCATACATTGATTGTTGGTATTTTGGGTTTATTGAATGAAAAATTGATACACGAAAGTGTGGCGAGACGTACAAGCTGGTTGCCAAATCACTGGGATTACTCAGCGAGCGCGATAACTGCGTGCGATTTTGCTGAATTTCAAGAAAGCGAAAAATTTCGTTAATTAAAATTAAATTGGATTTAAATGGATTTTGTGCTTAAAGACACAAAAGAATGCGAAAAAATGTTAATGAAGCTGGAAGAGTAGAAGGAATTTGAATGGTTGCGGTGAAAACAATAGTAGCACAGAAAATGGAAAGACAACAAAAAAAAATTTAGACACATTTTTTTAAACAAAATTGTAGAAATGAAGTTAAAGGTGGTTAATATAAAAAACAAGTTTTTTCATTTAAATTTGTTTTATTGGTGCGCAACTAAATTCTCGCTGTTTTTTTGTTTTAATGAAAATACAACTTTATTCTAAAAAAATGGTTACAAGTGAATCATTAAAAGCATTGCCCAACGCTGGCTACTACTTTTTCCCCATCTTTCTGGTAGATCTCGTATACCGTCGCGATAAAACTCTCTAAATCTTTTGAGGCTATCCACGGATCAAGCCATTTTTTGATGTCTTCATATGAATGGAACTGCTGGTCAGCTAGACCATGCGCCATCGATCGGAACAGGTGATAATCGGACGTCACAATATCTGGCGAATATGGCGGGTGGGGTAGGATTTCCTATTTCAGTGTTTCCAGGTAGGTTTTAACAGGTTTGGCAATGTCAGGCCGAGCGTTGTTATGCTGTAGAATCACTTTTTCATGCCTCTCCGCGTATTGCGACCGCTTCTCGCACAGTGCTCGGCCCAATCGCATCAATTGAACTCGATACCGATCCCCAGTGATGGTTTCGCTTGGTTTTAACACTTCATAATAAATAACATCGACTTGGTTCCACCAAATACATAGCATAACCTTCGCAATGTGTATATTCGGCCGAGGCGACGACGTAGAAGCATGACCGTGCAGTCCCTATGACTTTCTTCTCTTTGGATTGCTGTAATTAATCCGTTTTTCATCACCCGTCACGATGCACTGAAGAAAACCCTTCCTTTTTTGCCACTGGAGCAGTTGCTCACAGGCGAAAAAACGACGTTCAACATACCTTGGTTTTAACTCACAAGGAACCCAAGCCCCCCGTTTCTGAATCATTCCCAAAACATGCAATCGCTTGGAAATGGATTGGTGGGTAACTCCTAATACTGAAGCAAGCTCTACTTGCGTTTGACACGGGTCCTCATTGAGCAATGCCTCCAATTCAGCGTCTTCGAAGGTTTTTGGCCTTCCTTCACGCGAACGCTCGTCAACAGTAAAATCACCGTCTTTGAAGCGACGGAACCAATCTCGGCAGGTTGTTTCACTTAAAACAGCATCTCCATGAACTTTTTGTAGCTTTCGATGCGCTTCAGCCGCGGTTTTTTTTTTGAATGTAAAAGGAAAATCAACACTTCCCGCAAATGACGATTATTCGGCACAAAATCAGACATTGTCACAAAACCAAAAGTATATGATACGAAAACAAAATCACTAATGTGTCAAAGCCGTTTATTTACCATATGTCTAAGCTTGGTTTATGACGTTTAGGTTATGTTAGAGTCGACTAGCACACACTGCTGCCGGCATCTATTGACAAACGGCGGGAACTTAGTTGCACACAACTAAAATAATATTTAAAAACATTTTCACCTTTTGCCATAGTTGCGTTAAATTTTTTGGGTTCCTTTTTGAAGTCAACTTAACTGAGTTTGCTCGGGTTGAACTAGCGATATTCTGTGGTCTTAAGATGCATTCCTGTGATGGAAATACTCAGGGAACTGGAGAGCTGTTTTTCTCTGACAACACAAAAATATCAAAATCAGCGTCCAAGCATTGCTGGTATAGACGAAGAATGATTTAATTTTTTATTATAAATTAGTAGATAATTTCATGGCAGTTATTTTTTGTATATCATATCCGGCATATGTCCGCCGCGGCTACAAGTTACATGGGAAGTTTGGCAAATTTTCCCAGTAACTCTAAATGAGCCCATTCAGCAGAAAGGTGACGCAAACAATGAGCATTTGGTTTAAATACTTGCACGACCTCAATTTTGTAGGCAGGTAAGCCAAGATCTTACGTGAAATTTTCCACGCAATCGAAGAACAAAAGGGCAAGAAGTTGAAAATGAGGAGGAATCGGCGCTTTCTAACGAAATAAGATATGAAACTATTTCTTCTTTTAGATAAATTCTAAGCTACGCCACTAATACACTTCAGCTCTTTCATAAAATTTATTTATACTACAAAAAAAAAATGTTTTCCAAGCTTTCAAAATAGGCAGAAATAGGCGGTTTCAGTGAATTTTTCGCAATTTTTTTTGTAGTTTTAGGATCAACTACTAGTCGGAGTCTGGTACTCAAGTTTTAACACAAACCAGAAAAAAACTAATACGAGGGTTGTTTAAAAAGTGTTTTCAAAGACACTGAGATGGCACTATTGGCGCGTATCGAGGTTATGTTTAGCTAGTAGCAGCTCTTGGACGAGCACACACCAAGTTTCAGCGGTCGACTTCTTTGTGTTTTGAATCGGGGAATTCGAGTGATTTTCAAAAAAAGTCCTTTTCCTTTTCCATGAGATCATTTTCTACTTCTTCTAAAAGTGTGTTCCATCTTCTCCCAATATTTACATTTTTTCCTTATGATCGACTAAATCATATGTCTTCTGAACAGCAAAAACAGCTGTAGCCATCACTTCTCCAGGCGATAATCTGGCATTTTTCTTTTTAATCAACCAAATAAGCTGCCTTCTAAAACCCCAAAAAGCAGTAGCGATCACTTTTCTGGTCCACTGCCGCTACATAGTCTTCTTCTTTAACTTAGGTTCACTGTGATGAATCCAAGTTTCGTCTCCAGCCAGAATCCTATTCATAAATGAATCTCCACATAAATGCAAAAAAACGCCTAAAAGTTTGAAAACAATTTCTGTTGCTTCTGAGTTAGTGTGAACATTTTCGACACACATCTCCAGCTGACTTTTTACACATCGAGATGAACACGGATAATATTTAAGATGATCGTAGTTGAAACTTCAGCGAATTCTGCGAATGTTTCCTTTCTTTGAACACGTTTTAAGGACTTTCGCAAATATTTCAGAAGGATTGAAAATTCAGATTAAGTCGATGAGTCGGGCAGGCTGAGCGCTGCTCGTCGTCAAGTAACTCTCTGCCTTCTTCTTCTTCTTCTTCTTAGCATCACACTCCTTGATGCACCATTGCTTCATTCACAACCTTTCGCCGCCACCCGCGTCTATCTAAGGCTACTTCCTTCCACAGCCGCAGGCCATCTTCAACGTCTTCGAGTCATCTCTTTCTGGGGCGTCCTTTTTCACCGGCCTCCATCAGGGTGCAATTCAACTGCCTTTCGAGTTGTTCTCCCACTGGGTCATTCCAAACACGTGTCCAAGCCATCATCTTATCTTCTAAGATTTTATAAGTCTTATCACAGTTTCGTTTTCTGCTAAAAGTTCCAGCTTGCCACTTACGAATTACTGTCACTTTAGTATTGCTGAAATAAAACTATAAAATTTTTTGTAGTAGTTTAAATCATTTTATGTCTTACTTACCTTTATAAAAATAGTTCCTTTATTCACCTTCCTCATTTTACTAATTTTTCATTTCACTTAAATTTTTTACATCTCTTTACTTTATACGAATTACTTCCATTCACTTCATCTATCTGCACTCAACTTCTTTCTTCTCGTAATAAGTTTTCAGTTCACTTTTCTTTTCTTCAGTTCACTTTTCTTTTCTCCAGTTCACTATTTTCTGCTCTTAATTCGTTTACTTCCATTTTCTAATTAAAAATGTTTCCTTTTTATTTCTTTCAATTCTTGCAAAACGATCAAATTTGTGTAAATATTTCCAATTCCCTTCAATCCCTTCAATTACAGGAATTTACTATTTTTTCGATTTCTCGATTTTTCTAAATCTTTCTCTAACACTGATCAGTTTCGGTTCCACTTTCTTCGCTCGATTCATTGTCACTTTCTTTACGTTTATTGCACCTACAAAGCGTAAAATTAATCAGCGCTCATTTGGTTGTTGCTAATTTTAATTTTCCAATTCGGTTCGGTTGCTAATTTGCATTTTAATAGATTTTAATCAGTGGCGACTTTTATTTGTGCTAAATTTTTGTAATTCGCTGCTTTTGATGGCAAATAAATTGCAAAATTAATGCAAATTTAGAGGTGACAAAATTTATCTGATTTTCAGAGCAAATAATTTATTTGAATAAACTTTCACTATTTGCCACAGAAGCGTTCAATTTTTTAATTTCCTTTTTGAAGCCAACTTAATTAATTTGCTCTGGTGGAACTGGCGATATTCTGTGTTGAAGCCTGAAGACTCAATGTATTTGAAAGGCGCAAACTTTGTTCCTTGTATTCTGTAATCCTAGGTCAAGTCCGCTCTGTATGAGCGGCCAAAGTTGTTCTCACAATTTTGCTTTGGATGGGCAAATCTTATAATCCAACATTCTTGATGCATCTCCAATTAACTTGGGAGCCAAAAAAGTTAAACCAATTAAACACGTGAGAACACGTAAAAGACAAATTAACTGTAGACTCTTTCTACTTCAAAACACTTTCAGCTTCCCCTCCAAAACGTTCCCCACTCTCAGCTGCAGCTCTCAAAACACATATTCCCCACTAATGGCCTCACCTTTAAAGTATAATTAGCGCAGCCATGAACCACTAACAGTTCAGTAATGACGTAAACTCCCCGTAAATTCTTTGTTAACGACATAAAAAGCCCCCAGCACGCATAGGCAGCAAGTCATAGAAAGTTCACCATCTACTTCTTTGTATCTAAGGAATTAATGTGTTTGGTCACATAATAGAAAAAACACGACTATCAAACTGTTAGCTATTAAAAAGCTACACCAAAGTTGGCTACACAGGCTAGTAGATTTGGTAAATTTGGGTAGAGCTCCACTTTTTGTAGCACCATCTTTGGTATGCAAGCCATTTAGCTATGCCAAAACTCTAAAACTATTTAAAATCACCTTAGCGTTGACTTCTTTGCATGTTTTGCATAAAGAAAGAAAGCCGTATGAAGGCACATACATACATACATACACACATATGTATGTGCACACAGCGCGATGCAGCAAAAATAACGTTTCTTGAGCCACATTTGTAAGTACACGAAGTGTTAGGGAAGCTTCGCATGCGAATACGACTGGCTGACGGCTAACTGTGTCAGTAAAACACGCACCAAGCACAACAGGGAAATTGGATGCCGTGATTAATGTGTGTATGTATGTGTATGTACATATTTATTATTTATTTATTTATGCCTTCCTGTTTGTAGAGTTTTTTTTTCTTTTTATTTCGTTTTATTTTTCCCCGCATGCTTTAATTTTGAACTCATCAACATTTGGAAGTTTGTTGTAATTATTGGGAAGTGTACTAAAATTGGTTTGCAGCAGCAGCAGCAACAGCAGCAATGAGTGATCGTGTTAACATTTGTTTTTCGGCTTAACGCCTGCTGTTCGTGTTCTGGTTGTTTGTTGCTGCTGTTGCTCCGTTGCTTGCGGCTGGGGAATGAGGTGTTATTTTTTCGTGTTTTCCCGAAACTGAAAGCCAAAAAAAAAAAAAAACAAATACTTCAAAACGTAAAAACAATGCTGCATGAGTGCAACTTTTCAATTGCTTCTAAATACAAACAGTGGTGGTCAGACAGTTAGAACAATAAAAGTTTAAATTTAGGGGATTGAAGAAAATAAATATATAACTGCGGTCAATATAATAGCATCGCGCACAAATTTATACTGACTCCGTTTACATCCGCTCAACTCAAAACAAAATAATAAATTCTTTGATGTTAATGGTTTATTATCATAAGAAAATTATTTGGTTTTTTTAACAGTTTATAATACGCTAATTAATTTAAACAAAAAACTTAAAAACTACACAGTCAAAATAATAGCACTTCAGTTTATTCTAACAAGAGTTAGTGGTCTTTGTTAAAATAAATAAAAAATTTCACTCAGATGTATTGTACATAAATTATTTGTATGGTATCAATACTTTGTCGCGTGTCCTTTGTTTGCTATTATCGCGGCACAACGCCTTCCCATGGAATCCACTAAATGCTGGCATCTTTCAACTTTGATGAAACTCCAAATTTTCTGCACAGCCTCCCAGAGCCCTTCAACGCTTGTTGGTTTTATTGTAGATACACCCTTCTTTATATCCGTCCACAGATTTTCGGCAGGATTCAAATCTGGGACTGTGCAAGCCAGTCCATTACATTGATAGAGTTATCGTTGAATCATTTTTTTGCCATTTTGCTGGTGTGTTTGGGGTCATTGCCTTGCTGCAAGACCCACACCAGCGGCGTTTCGTAGAAAGCATACGGCAGCATAATTTCATCAAGGATTTTTACATAAACCGATGAATCTATAACGGTTTTGATCCAATATATAGTACCCACACCTTGAAACGAGAAGCAACCCGTACCATAATAGTATGACCTCCATGTTTGATAGTTTTTGCTGTGAATTGTGGCTTGTATTCGCTGTTAGGTGGCCTTCGGACAACACATCTGGAACCCTTTCCATCAAAAATAATAATTTTGGATTCGTCAGTCCATAGCACATTTCTCCACTTTTCCTTTAGCCAATTTAGATGTGATTTAGTAAAAGATATCCGTTTAGCAACATGCTTAGAGGAAAGCAGCGGCACTTTTCGAGGACTACAGGCATTGAGGCTGTTGTCTCGAAGTCTGCGGCGAATAGTTTCCACGCTTGCCGGCACATCCAATGTTTTTTTGAGCTCTGTAGCTGTCATAAAGGGATTTGCTTTAGTCGTCCGTACTAATCGTTTTACTATTAAGGGTGACAAAACTCGCTTCCTACCACGGGGCTCAACTTTTTGCTCATATCTTAGGGCATTTAATATCATTTTATTGGAACAGCCCAACAATTCCCTTATTTGGGAATACAATTTACCCTCGGACACAAATTGTTTTATTAGTCCACGTTTTTCAGGGGAACAATGCTTTTTCATGGCAGAAATACACTCGGAAGTTTGCCATTGCCTGCCGAGGGGCGACCGATAGAAAAATGTTTTTCTTAATTTGGTGTTTCACCGAGATTCGAACCAACGTTCTCTCTGTGAATTCCGAATGGTAGTCACGCACCAACCATTCGGCTACGGCGGCCGCCATAATATAGTAAATGGGTGCAATTTTTACATCTTTCGAATCAGAATATTGGTGCTATTATATTTACCGGCACTGTATGTACAGTTATAGACGAAATAATAGATTCAATACTTTGATCACTTTGAGCTGCTTTTCTTTTGTTATTTTTTTATATATTTTTTTAAATAATTTTTTTGATAAAGCTCATTCTACCAAAAATTTCAAATAAATCAAGTTTTTAACTAGGTACAAGATTTATAAAAATTGATCAAAAACTTCAACTTTTTAATAAGAACTGAAAACAACAATTTTCTTACCCAGTTTTATACCCCATTAAATTTTAGTATATAGGATGCATTACATTTTTAATATGCAGAAAATGCGCAACACCTTCGGCAAAAAATCACCAAAAAGCGACAGAAATTTTGAGCCACTTCAAACTTGCACTTTTTTATACTAAAAATAAATCTTCAATTCCTGGAAAATAGAATAAATATCAACATTTTTAGTGATTGTTCGATCAAAATGGCCTTTCGTAAGCCCAAATGATCAGATAAAACGCGATAAATCGATGTTTTGGAGATATTCAATTCCAATTCCATGAATTTCAACGATGATTTCGGTTTATTTTTTAATAATTTACGAACAATTTCGATGGAGTTTTCGGTGATTACTGATTTTGGACGGTCCGCATGTTCATTGTCATTTATGTCCTCACAACCATCTCTGAAACGTGTAAACCACTCATGCTCGCTGGCACGAGATAGACAATTATAGCCATAGACATTTTTCATCAATTCAAATGTTTCGGTCAACGATTTACCGATTTTAAAACAAAATTTGGTATTAGCTCTTTGCTCGAAACTCATTTTTGTACCGATGACACAAACATACTGACACTTTAGACGCAATAATTTCGCTTCCACTAAACCGAATGTCACCACGCTTTCACTGGAAGTCAACTAGCGATGTAACTTCCAACGCACTAACTCATTAAAAAGGTGGCACCATCAAAAACATTTTATGATGCGAGTCTTTCTGTTTATTTTGGACTTCACCTTACAATAAACTGAAACCAATTTAGGTTTCTCACTTGCCGGATTTTTTCTTTAGGCGCGTAAGAGGTTGGCACGATATCATATTTGTAAATTGCACTGATGATAACAGTTTTTAAAAATGTTTGCAACTCACTACTACTTGAAGTACATAGAAAATCTAAATACACGGAAATTAATATCCACTTTTATGTACATATGTGCAAATGAATTTAATTGTTTCTTGGAATTTAACCTTTTTTCGTGCATGAAAATGGGTTTTTTGAGTATCCGTGACTCTAAGTAATTTGATCTCTTTTATGACAAGATTTCATACTTACGCTCACTTACCTCAAATTTGTCCAGAAATTAAAAAAAAACAGCTTTCGTGGGTGCACTATTTACAGCAAGACATAAAGCACTCAATTTTATTCTCACACATTAAGCTGAAGAAACTCAATAATTGAAGTGTGCTTTTTGAGTGGCCCCCACTCTATGCATGCCTTCGAGTATGAGAACTTACACGAATGCCGTGCTACTCCCACTGCGGCAGCGCAATTTGCATGGACGAGAGCTTTGCTACCCAGCGCTGTTTTAGTACGCATTTACAATTTTGCTTTATGTTCTGCTGTAACTGGCTGTTGTAAATGAAGCCGACAACATTTGGAAATCATTTGTATGCCTGTCATTTCCTGTGAATATATTTATTTGCCTCTTTTGCCCTCAACGTGTGTACGCCATTATTCTTGCTTTGGTTCTAAGACAGCTTAAGTTTCTTGGTGCCACTTCAATATTTTTTGTTATGTTGGTTATTATCCATCGCTTTCTATTGCGTCATTGTCCTCGGTTGGATTGGAATAAATGGTTGAAAAAATAGAAATGGTTTTGAGGGTGTGTTTTTTTCTTCAACACAAGCTTTCGGTCTTGTTGTTGCTCGCCATGAATTGTCATGTTTTTTGGGCAAGGTTTGTCTTTTGTTTACAAGTAATTTTTCCATACAGTTTTTATTAAATTTGTGTATATTTAAATGTAATGTGAAATTTGTTTGAATGCTGAAAATATTTATTGAGTTTAGTTTTAAATATTTTATTTTTAACAATTGCAACTTTCTTTTATTAAATTATATTTTTTTCTCTTCTCATTCCAGGTAAGCTCACTTAAAATCACTTATTGAACTCATATATGGAAATATTTGTAAGTACCTTTGGGTAAATAATTCCTTCAATACGAACGCACGTACATTTTTTTAAACGATAAAAAAAAAATCTGAAAAAATTTTAATTTTCGAAAAACGGAAGGTGAACTGGTTCTGCTCAAATGAATGAGAGCTTATATGGCTGACAGTATGTGCAGCTCTGCTAGTAGACACGGCGTATACTGGGTGCTAGTGAATTGGATTCGTTAGATGATGGTCCAAGGAATCGTCTCGGTGCGAGCAGAGGAAGATCTGCTGGTGTTATCCGGGGTTAATAAAGGTTGCCCCCAAGGCGGTGTGCTATCTCCATTGCTCTGGTGCATGGTAATCGATCCTCTACTCACCACCTTAAACGATTTGGGAGTCTACGCACAAGCATATGCGGACGATGTTGCTTGTTTGGTAACAGACCCTTCGCTTATGAACAACTGGAGAAAGGTGCAAAAAACTGTGGATATAATTGACATTTGGTGCTGTGCGAATGGGCTATCGGCAAATTCCACCAAGACTGGCATTGTCCTCTTCACCAGACGGAGGCAGACGTTCTGTCTAAGCTAAAAGGAGTCACAATCCAGCTATCCACGGAAATGAAATATCTTGGAGTAATCCTCGATAGTAAACTTCTCTGGAAATCACACATTGAAACAAGCTCTGCCAACCTTCTGGTATTTTTGGAAAAACGTGGGTTCTCTCTCCTAACAAGGATAGATCCAAGATATGGATCTACACGGCTATGCTAAGACCTATTATAACCTATGCATCAGTGGTCTGGATGAATAGACTCCCTCTCGTGGGAGTCAGGAGGACCTTATCGAGACTACAACGCATTGTGGCCATCTGTTGCGTCGGAGCTTTTCCGACTACTTCAGACCCGGCATTAAATGCTCTGATTAGTCCACCACCACTTGATGTTTTCATCCAAGGAGAGGCCTAGAAGGTCATCTGCAGGCTGAAACAAAATGGGAACTGGACGGCCTCTGTACGGCATTGGAGAACAGAGAAGGCATGGACTTCGAACCAACGATCCTCGCCATGCCCCTTAACTCCATGTCATCCAAAGTCGTGCTGGACAAGAGGCAGATCTATATGTGTCTGCAGCGACATCAAAGCTGCGCTCATGACCTTAGACAGCACCAACCACTTCAAGGGTAATCAAGTCCTGTAAATCCAGGTTGAACTATGTCGGTAGACATAATAGCCTGATGCTTACATGGGTGCCGGGACACGTGGGTAACGAGACCTCTGACACATTAGCTAGAAGCTCTGACGAGCCAAAGAAGTTAGCCTCTGAGCCCGTTCTGCCACTGCCTTCTGTAGCCATCAAAGCCACGGTTAGCAAATGGTTTACTACATTCCACAAGCGAGCTTGGTAGGCTGAGAGAGTCCGATGTCCAAACGACTCTCGCAAATCTTTCTGTCATTAGGCAGAAGGGACTGCAGACAGCTGGTTGGCCTGATGACGGGCCCTTTCTGTGGGCGAACTCCATGGAAAAGGTAGGCATCTCAGACCGTGCACTCTGCCTAGCTTGTGAAGAGGAGGATGGGACGGCGGACCACTTTCTGTGCATCTGCCCCGCCTTCGTTCGAATCAGGTTTGAGGTTTTCGGCAGTGATGTGTTAAGAAGCGCCCACCTTGGCTCCTTGGCACCACAAGATCTACTCAGACTTCTTCGGAGATCGGGTAGATTTAAAGATAATTAAAAGGGAATCACCATGGGCTTAATAGTGTCTGAAAGCTGTACTTCCTAGTTGTCCCGACAAAAAAGGGGGAACAAACTAGCTATTCTTTAGTTATAGCCTCTTCATTAATTTCACTTCACAAACCTTTAGATATATTGGGCTGGGCAGAGATCTTTTTTAGCTTTTGATAAAACGAAATTGGCTTATCGGCATGAGAAAGGTAGCTGAAATATAAGAGGTTAGTTGAGAAATAAATAGAGATAAGAAATAAATAATATTAAATTATTGAATTTCCCTGGTTTCATAAAGTCAAGTTATTGTTATTGTTGTTATTTTAGTAGCATAAACATTCCTCAAACATGTACAGGGGATGCTGCTGGAGTGACAGTCCTTCGCCGTATATAAATCCAGGACCATTGTGGGAAAGATACCTGCCTAGTTTTATAAACTACGCAGTAATAAGTTCCCGAGCTGTCACATACCAAAGCGAATCTACACGGTGCGCCATCTTTTATGTCGGTATGAAAACATTGAATAACTTTGAAAAAAAAAAAACTGATTTGTGTAAGTGAGGTATTTTTATTTGGTTTGGTTATTTCCAATTTATTAAAACTATTTTTTGAATACAATATCAATCAAGTAGCCACCTTCATTAGCAATCACAAACTGCGATATTTTTCCTGCGTTTGTCATCACCTTGTCAGGCAATTCGGGTTTTATAGCGTCGATTTCAGTTGTTTCGGTGTAAAGCGATCCAAGGTTGAAATTGCAAACGGCAAAAAAAGTAAAATTAGTAGCAAAAGCCAAGGCGAATCTATCAGAGGTGTTATCGGTAAATCAGCTGGTTTGATTTTTTCCTTTCGCCGTGTCCATGTGACTGTCAGCCCGGAGTGAAACAAGGCGAATTCATTCTTTGTTTTCGAGTTTGCCAATACTTTTCGTTGACAATCAAACGTACAAAACATTGTTGTTGATCTAGTGTCACCACCTTTAATGAATGCGCCTAGGCAAAAGCCTCTATTTCTAGTGCCATGGTTCAGTGGTTAAAAATATTTCATAATAATTACAACTAAAGCTGTGTTTTCAGAAAAGGTGATCAAATTACACAAAACAACCAGCAGTCAGCAAAAAACAAAAAATCAAAAAACGGAAATTAGTGGGAGAATCGAGATTGTACTATTGACAACTCATAGCACTTCATGGACGCACGCTGATTGATCTGGCCAGACCTAATGATTAATCAACAAAAGGTGTAACAAAAAAAAATCGTACAATCAACATAACTGAAATTGGAAGTGAAGTAAATGTTTAAGAAAAAAAAAACTAAACGAAATAAAAAGAAAAAACCTTTGGAAAAACTTAAAGAAATAAAAATAGAAAAACAGCTGCTACAATTAATAAGCAATCGGCAATTAGACACGTCACAAGTGCTTGTTAATAATATTGACAACATGCGAAAGCGAAAAGTGTGTCAAAGTCAAGATCAACATTTAATAACAAAGATATGTAAAATTGCTGTTGGCGTTGTACAATTTGAGAAATTACTTTTGATTATTACACACAAACTCACAGGCGCGTTGAGAAACTGAGGAGTTGAGTGATCAAATTTTCATGATTTACAGCTGTGTAGCAGTCCAGCAGTTGAGACTTCGAGATCTGCAAAAAGAAGCAGTTAATTGAATTTAGAAAATATAAAAAAGTGTTAAGTGACGTGTGAAATGAGAATAAAGTGCCAGCAAGAGCGGAAACGCAGAACGAAACAGCTGCGCTTATTTGACACTTCCCTAATGCAGGCGGCAGCGAAAAGGGCGGAAGAAATTATGTTTATATGTACGAAAGTCAACGCGATAAAGAGCAAAACTGCGCAAGCAAATCAAAACAATGGTTTGCAGCGATGCTTAAAAAGCGGAAATGATGAATTACAAATCCGGGCATTGCACGAATCAACCGCCATATCAAATTACAACGCTGTGCTAAACAGTTAGGCAGGCACTTTAATATGCGCTGAACTCTACCCTGCGCAAATTACTACCCTAACGTTCGCCAATAATTTATTAGGCTGTGCAAATCCATGGCAATTAAAATGATGAATGTGCAAACGAAAAATTTAATATTTTTGCAAGGCAACGCACAAACAAAATGTGCCACGTAAAACAACCCTGCGTGTTTGAGTATTTGAAAAGTATTTGATCCTAAAGCGTGGATGGGATGGTTAATAGGCTTGAAGGTAGTTGGGAAGAGTGCATCTGCTATAAGAGAGTAAAAAAGTGGGAGAGAATGTGGGAAGAGTGAGCGAGAAATACTTGTATGGATAGTGAAAGTAACGCGCGGAGTTTGTTAAAAGGGGGAGAGCAGGGGAAGGGGAGAGCATGTGACTGCAGTGAGCGAGAAAAACATACGGATAGTAAAAAGAACGCCTTAGCTCAAATAACTGGCACGTCACCAGTAATTAAAGGCCACCCAGGATTTTTAATTAAATTAAACCGTAAACCATTGGAAATTGTCAATTTCAGACAGTTACAAACCGCCGCATGACCCGCCGCATGGCCCACCGCAGTTTGTGTTCGCAAGCAAAGAAACACAAGAGGCGAAGATTGCACGGAAACTAATGTCAATATAAAGCGCATGGGAATATTTATTGCAAGTCATACCATGAGCAACGATCTCAAAACATACCATTGCACACCCTCCGCTTAGCAGAAGGCAATAAATTCTGCAATGAATTGCTACAATTTTAATTTCAATTCTTACAAAAGCACAAATAATTTATTCATACAAACAGAACATGCAATTTCGTGCATGTAATGGAAATAGTAAAAATGGCTGTGGGTTCCACGCATACCCTGTAGGGAAATGCACGTGAATTTGAACGCAAAAGAGGTGTGCACTTGACACTAAATAGCCAAACTGAATTTGAAGTCAACAGTTAAAGTTAGTAATGAAATTGAAATGGATTTGACGTCTGTATTTCGGAATCAATTGGGATTCGAGTGAATCTTGTGCCACAGATTGCCATATAAGTATATGAAAGCTCTCTAGAACTCAACTAGATGGATTCGGTAGAAACTAATGAGTTTTGCTCGCGACGATTTCGCCGCGAAATGAGTGGATTGGGATTCCCTTAAAAACCTGTGTTCTGCCTCTAGAAAGTTGTGTTTCACATCAGCGCAGCGAGCGCTGGGTTAGTACACAACCGTCCAATCAAAGGCGCTCAGAAAACTTTTAAGATTAAAAAAACCCCAGTTCGCGAATTTCGTGGCTGTGCTTTCCGAATATTGTTCGCTAGGTATCCATGCAGTGAGCCTTGTTATGACTTAGAATGCTTTCTGCGGCAGCTTTGTGAGGGATGAGCTGGAATCATTTCCATGGTGAAAAAAAGATTGAGAAGGTGTGGCCAATTTCAGACCGAAAAACTGAGATTGTGTTGGTGATACATGAAAAAAATCGAAGCAGGCTTCGACCATACCACTTCGTTGCCGCCTGAACAACGACCGATTGGACAAGTGTGTGAAGTTATCGCACGAAATTCGGTTCATGTTGCTTCATTGCCATCCAACCAACGACTGATTGGACGAGTATGCGAATACATGTGAAATTATCGAGCAAAATTCGGCCGCCAAATCAACTTTGTGACATGTCAGCCGAAGTTCCATTCACAATTTTCAAAGTTAAAGAGCAAAACTTGTAAATCTATCATCCTTACTCGCTCAATTTCGTTTTTCACCATAGTTCAGCTAATCATATATAATATAATCATAGTCAGCTAATCTGTCTTCCTTAAAATCATCTCAGCACCTTCCTCTCAGCTGTCTAGATCTCGCCGGGCCGATTATTTGACCTTTCGCTCTCTTTTTTTGCTACACTTGCAGATTTAGTAGTCCTAAATTTTAGCCACCAGGTGGCGGTAGTATCAGAATCCAGCCTTAGCTTAAATCAGAGTAGGTTTTCTAGGTAGATACTTTTTCAGTTCTCTTATGGAACTGTCCGGCTTGCGAATTGGATCAATCCTGCGCTTCATAAGAGCCACAAAAAGTATTCACGAAGAAAGAAAATGAGGTTCCCGTGTCGTACGGGCCTGTAAGATCTAAATGAGTTTGTCGTACAGACCTACCTCCTCCATAAACCAACCTAATCTAATGATGCATAACCCGCTTTCTGCAATCTTTTCTTTTCTGTCTTCCACATTTTATTCTCTCCATAGTATCACAATAGGCGTTCAAGTGGGCCCTTGCTATTCCATTCAGCAAAATTAGAGAAACCTTCAATTGGCGTGTTTTTAAATCATTCTAAAGTGATCTGGGTAGTAGATCCTATCATTTCTACTGAAACTTCGGTCCACAGCATGGATTTTCCAACATTAACCAAATATTTCTTCGAGTTAAAGAAACTTTTAATTGAAGACTCTTTGCGTAAGCTATGAAAAACTCAGTAGTGGTTAGATTTAGATTTATTGGAGGTTTGGACTTCCACCTCATGGTCTTTTGTGCCCTTAAAGACAACAAAAATCTCATATCGATAGAAATATACAGGAGTGATAGAAGGGAAGATTTCGCAGGTTAGAGTTAAAATTTCACAGTAATTTCACCGTGATGAAATCTTAGATGAGCTATGTGAGATAGATCTAAAACGAAAGTGTCAAAAAGGCCAAAAAAAAACTGTTGTGTTAGATTTATATAAACTTTGTGGATTCATGCGCCATTCAAGCGAAATTCCGCTAAGAGAACTACAACGGGTTTTCAACACTACTTCGATTTTTAAAAACCTATTACTGCTGGAGGTTGCCACTATGGGTAAGCACTTTGACTCTAAGAGCCTTAGTGAATCTAATCGCTTCTTTAATTTATACCTCGTGCTGGCTTCTGCTTCAGTTGCCTGGTATAGATTTTTCTCACAGGGTGCTTTTCCCACAGCTATTACCATATGCTTGCCTTATAATCCGTTGCGTGTGTTTCGCCTACGAAACCAGACACTTGTAATTAAATCTCAGCAGTTGCTGTGAATGTTGTAAGGTTTTCTATTACACTCCCAAAAATCGTCGCGCCATGTACTCGTATATACATATTTTTAAATTAAATTTCTTGTTTGTGCGCTATATTTGTTGAATGTTTTGTAATTTATATGATTGTATTTTTCATCGCTGAGGGGCGTTCTTACGCACACATTTTGTAGTTGTAATCGCCCCAAATGGTATGGCAATTATATTGATAGCTCAGTAATGGTATTTTTGGGGGTGTTTCCCGGCTATAAAATCTATTGAAGGGATGAGAAAAAAATATGCTCGTAGTGGAGGGCAAGCAAATGCCATCAAGACAAGATGAACTCATTGCTAGCAAAGTTGAGGTGAAAGGAAAATTCGTAAAATCTGTTAATATCGTTTTTAGGAAGCTTTGAAGATTTATTGTCTTAGATAGTCTCTTGGTCAGGGAAACACTGCAAGCATTCTTAAACTAAAATTAAACAACTACGGTAAAACACGAGTTGAGACAATGGAATTAATAAATATTCTCCTAAAAATGCATCAATAATCCATTAGTTTAATATGAGTAGGGGATCACCCATCTGCATTCGAGGATAGGAAGGCTTCTCTTGAAAAGTCTTCAGTGATCCATAAATTTAAGATGAGTAGGTGATTAGCCTTCTGCATGCGAACCTGGGCCCTGGACTGCCGGCTTTGTCACAAGACTGGCAAGGAATAGGAATTTCTTTCTTGCTGATGGAGAGACCTTGTCGACCTTGATTCGGTCGGCAGATCCTCGTTAGCAAAAACGGGGGGTATAACAAGTATTTGTTAGCAAATCCAGGGTAAGAAATCTAGGAAAGTTGGGTTTTCGAGGTGTCCTCCCCAAACGATAACCCAATGTGTGACACATTAAATGCCTCCTTCTTATCCTTGAGTGGCTTTGTAATAGCGTCGATCAAACGCGAGTTCACAAAACCTAGCTAGACTTGGATCAATAGGGCCATTTTTACTTGCTGGAAGTTCGCTGCTAGAACTTACAAGCCAGTATCCCTGTGAATCGTCCATTGAGTAACGCATGAAAATTACAAGGTCTGCACTGATCTACAACCCCCTTAGTGGTTTAGGTCGCATTTAAGTTTATCACACTGCCATTTCAATCTCCAAACCTATGCCGAATTCTACTTCAATTGCATTTTCTTCCACTGGTCTCTTTTCAACTCCGAGTTTGGTCGCCATCTACCCTTCTGCATTCAGTGGATGTCTCGTCGAGTAGTCTAACAGATGGGAGAAAAAACAGAAACAGAACAAAACAAAAATTGAGAAGGATTGAGAAGGAAAAAGGAAGATGTTTACCAAACGGTGACGAATTACGTTAACCACTTAAATCTACTGATGAAATTCACTAGGTGCGTAGCCCAGATATTTGAATCTTAGCTCGACGAAAGCAGAACAGCTGAGGAGAATGTGCTGAGATAATTCCACCTCATCCTCGAAACAGCTTCTGCAGAAAGTACTTGAGGTAATCCCAAGTCTCACCGCATGCACGCCTCTGGAATAATGCCCGGTAAGGATACGCATCAATCTTAGTCCAAAGTAACAACAATTTGTTGGCGAGAGTGAGCCCCCTTCGTTTTCCAAGTCTGACAGCAGTGTAAATATGGGCCCCTGTTACACGTCATCACCTCAAAGATAACTGTTAATAGTGACTTGGATGTGAAGAAATGAATATACTCATTCATTGTTTGATGACTGTTCGAGTGTTAGTACTATTCTTACGAGTATTTGCAAGGGTCTTTTGTGGATCATTAAAACTATGGTGCCGATGACAACTGTCCCTGGTTTGTAGCAACACCGACATAGAGAACTCAGTCATCTGACGAGAGGCTGCAATTTTATGTACATCGTACCACCGACATTCAAGCTGCACTGAAAGCCCTTGCTAACCCACGCTGCTTTTCGAAGTCAGTCGGTGAATGTAAGACACAACTGAACAGTGTTGAAAAACACAACAAAGCTAGTCTTATTTGGCTGCCTGGACATTGTGGTATTACAGGGAATGAGTTAGCTGATAAACTGGCTAATGAGGGCTCTGCAAGTATGCCACTAGGCCCTGAACCCTTTCTAGGTGCCAATTCGGCATCGATTCAACTATGGATTGACGCCTTCATGAGGTCTACCCATAGAGGACGTTGGTCTGGGTTGAACTTGTGCAGAGTAGGCAAGTGCTTTGTGAAAGAATCAAACAGGGAAATAGCGACCTTTCTCCTAAAACTCAGCAGAAAGCAGCTGAGAGTAGTGGTGGGTGTAATCACAGGGCACAAAGCCTGTGGTCAGCATATGGCTGCCATGGGGGTCGTCGACAGTCCGATATGCCTATCTTGTCTTGAGGTTGACGACACTGCAGAGCATTTTCTCTGTACCTGTCCGGCGTTTTCCAGAATCAGACTTAGGGTGATGGGTTGCGATATACTGAGTATGGATACAGTTCATACTCTTCCGGATCTCTTATAATTCATCAATGAATCAAAGAGCTTTGAGGAAGAGTGAGCTTAAATTCATTTTTCAGGTACCACTCACATTTTATCCTTCCTATCTCTCTATGCTTTCTACTGAGGGTAGGACAATAGTTTCCTGACTGAGTGCTTGGACTTGTCCAACCCCCCACAAATCTAATATAATCTAATCTACGACCGACAAAAACTTCTATGCGATTTTAAGAAGGTTTCTTCCACGGCTGGAATAAATGTTTATGAACAGACTTCTGTTCTGTTTTGTATAGGAGTTGGCGCAGGGATGTTGCTACCTACTTGTTACCATATTTGTTGAATTTAAACCTAAAATATATCGGCTTAAAAGCCATTTGATAGTCCGCTTTAGATATGAGAACTTGGCAGTCCACCTAGTTTCTATCATTGATAAAACCAAAACCTGGTTTGTAGCGGTTTATGATATACATATTTTACAATCGGTTTTAGATCTGAGAACCTGACATTCCTTTCGTCTTTTTACTATACTTCAAATAATTTTATGAAGTTTTTTGTGGTAACCTCATCTTACACTTATCCCACTTTGAAGTCACTGAAGCCGTGCCAAAACCAAAAAGCCCGTATCAGATAACTCGAAACCAAATAAAAATGATGCATGAAGTAGACATAAGACACAAAAACAACAATGATGTAGAATTTCATGTCAAAATGTGTCAACATTTGTGCATCAATGGCTCGACGATTAGTTAGTTAGTTAGTCAGTTAGCTGTTAGTGGTTAGAGAGCCTGAGAGCCTGAGCGCAAATACCGTTGGTTGAGGTGCTCAGCTGCATGAAAAGTTGGTGACAATTGCAGGCGTTTGTTTGCTGATGTTGCTAACGGTCTATTTGTGTCTTGCTGATTTTTATTGCATGTTTGCTTTGCAAGCTGCTCATGCTGCTGTTGTTGTTGTTTCTATAACGAAGACACCACAATTTGGCATTGCATGTCGCACGATTGTCACACGAAGGCAATTTACGCCGTGCTTGTTGCGTTGCGAAATGAAGCTGCGACAACCAGCGCGCAGCTGTAGAAACAACAATAAATTAATAAAGAAATAAAAACCAACTTTGTTTTTGAAGCTGCAATAAATGTGGCGAAATGCGTTTGTATGTATTTTTGCCTCTTGCGTGTATTGAAGTGCGGTTGTATGTGTTAATGCATTAAACAGTTATTTCGTCGTAATTAGCGGCGAAATTGCGGTTAGAAAGTGCAGCAGGAACACATTGTGACGTACCCACATTTGAATGCAACCCTGACGCTTGTTTACAGCAATTTCATGCCAATTAAATGTCTGCACAGCCACGAAGAATAACAAAGAATAGCGAATTATAAACACCGTTTCAAAATTAGACAGCGCGCAATAAAAAGCGGTAAATGTGACAAATGTGTCAAATTAAAAAACAAAAAAAAAAAAGAGAAGAAGAAAAACGCGCTGTAGGAAGGGGACTACCAATGCAGCGGGTGCCGAAGAGTTGTTGGTGCAATTTTATGTGGCCGCGGCAACTCTGCTTCTGTGAGGTGTGGTTTTGGCAATTGTTTTTTTGTTTTCTTCTTTACTATTCGGTTCCAAATGCCTTTTCCAAAACTTATTAGAGCGAGATGATTGACATTTTTACCGATTCGAAGACAATTTGCAAACGTAAAGATGAAAAAAAAACTAGAAAAAAAAATTCCCAGGCGTGATAGGAAATACTGTTGCTAAAGGAATGTGTAAATGTAATGGACTATTTAATTTTTTAAATTTCGCATACTTTCAAGAAAATTATTGAAATTTGATTACAAAAAAAAAAAAAAAAAAAAAAAAAAAATCGACCGAGTGATGAAATGGTTGAACTCGCCGATAAATATAGTTGGACTAGTCACCTCTCCTTTTTCGTTTGTTGTGGAAGAGATTTCGACGAAGAACAAAATTTCAACATTGCTGTACTCATCATATCTCCATTTGAGTCCTTGTTCTCATATCTCAAAATGAATCCTTAATTCAAAGGAACTCAGCACGCCGGCTTACCAGACGTCAAAGAAGCTGTAACCGCGTTGCTAAACGGGTTAACTTCAGACGATTACCACGGGAGCTTCCAATCGACAGAGGAACTTTTAAATTCCTGAGTTAAGTTTGACGGTGGTTTAAGGTTAGAGAGTAGGCTAAGAGTACGGGCAAGGTGAATAGTAGAAATGTATTCTTAACTTTATTTGCTTGTGTTCTATTGACGAATTATCGGAGCTCAATGGATACACCTGGTCTATATAGTCCGTTGCCCGTGATTCCCCAACACGGCGGTATTTTTTGTGGGGCGTTTAAGCTTCAAAAGGATTAATAATGTTAAAAAGAAGTATATAATTAAATTAACAGGGGATCATACAAAAGGTGAAGGTATTGGAAAATAGAAAAAATCGTTACTTAATAATTTTGTATGGCAAAAAGGATTTAAATTCTAATTTAAAAATTTATTCTTCGGTATCCTTGAAGAATATATATGCTGAGAGCTACTAATATTGTATTTTTTTCTTTGAAAAATTCAATTCTGTAAATATTAGTTTGATGTCTAAGAAATTGAAAAGATTACTAAAACTAATTTCCTTTAGACAGAATTAAAATTTTGTTAACTCCGGTTACAAAAAAGCGTGGTATTAGATTGGATTTAGAATTACAAAATATTTGCTTAACGTTTTTTTTTTATAAACAGATCCCGCAATAATTCAATAACAAAAAAACACAATAAATGAATAAAAAATTTAATGAAAAATATCTGAACGTTACAGCGCCGCATTCAAGAAAAAGGTAAAAAAGTTGAAAAGGGATTTGAGTCATAGAAACGACAAGAGTCAGTGCTTTCTGGTATCTTGGGGCCATCTACTTGTATATCATGATATACCAATGCAGGGAGTTTCTTTTGAGATGCAGGTGTACTCTTGTCGTCCAGTTCAATTCTGAGCTTCATCTCAAATTTAATGCACTTAGTGATATCATCCCTGGGTAGCTGAGCAAGTGGAAGCTGTAGGCTCAGCGATTCCCTGTTCTTGGATGACATAACTTTTATTTTACCGAAACCTGTTCTAGTAATAGGCAACAGGGTATGCTTGGCTAATTGCTGAATTACTAAGTGAAGCGGTATCAACTCGAGCATCTCTTCCTCCATAACAGCTGTAGGGCATGTTCGCATCGCCCCCGTAATGCACACATTGTAAATAATTTAAAGATCATAATCAAATTGTTTGTGCCTAAATGCAATAAAAACCTTTTGTCTAACCTTTTGTTCTTCAGAATAAATTATTTAGTAAATGTTTTTTTTTTTTAATAAATTATTAATTAAACAAATTATTTGCTAAATAAATTTTATAAAATGCGTATAATTGCCCAATTTATGTATTCGCTTGATCAATAAAAAACTCTTAAAAGTATTAATCGGGATTTTTTTTAAGTCAATTAAATAATCTTTGTCTATTACGTTACATAAAAATAATTTTAATAAAAAAAATTACATTTTTGTGTAGCTAACCTAATTTTTTTAATGAGAAGTAAGTCACGAAATTTTTGTTTGGAAAAATTAAATTAGCAAAATCTTGTCTAATGCTTGATTTTAGACAAAAAAAATTATTAGATCAAAAAAATGTCCAATTAATTTAATAAATCTTTTTGAATCTAAGTTTACTCTCTTACTGAAATGTTTTTTAAAATTTTTTTAACATAATTTTTATTTATAATATTTTTTTTATTTTAATATAAATTAATTTTAGTTTATAGAATACATTTTTTTTAATAATTTTTATTTATAATATTTTTTTATTTTAATATAAATTAATTTTGAAAAAGTTTCTATCTATTTATTGCTAAAATTATTTTACAACTAATTTTGCTAATTTAAAGCATAGAGTGCCACGTCGCACTAGAACGTAGGACAGGAATTGTTTCATATTAGGCCTAATTACGTGCTTTGGTGAATGAATTTTTTATGTTTTATGTTTTTTGAGAAAGCGAATATTTGCAAAAAAGTTTGATCGGCTTTTACGATTCCAAAATTGAGACATATAAAATCCCAAACAAGAAACAAAGCATATCGGGTTTTAGTCAGATTGCAAATATATTACATTCCCTACAGCTGCTTGGGCGCTAAGAAAAATTTTCGTCAAACCCATTTATCACTAATTGTGTTAATGAAAAATAAATAATTGAATATTTGTTATTGCCTAACGGTTCTTATTATTGTCTAGTGGCAGGCAAATCCTCGACCCTGTCAGAAATCAAAATAGATTAACGAAACCAACGCAAGACTGAATCTTGTAGAGGCCCTATGCTCCCGAAAGGAGTGAACAAGGAAAAAAAAATCGAAAAAAACTAATCGTTTTAGATTAAAAAAATTTCAATTTTTTTTAAATAATCTATTATTAATTTTCTTTTAATTTATTTTGTATTACTTTTTACATTTTATTTTACAAACTATTTTTTTCTTTAATATTTGGAGGCATAAAAGCGAATCTTTAAAATATTAATTTCCGACCAACATTTCAAGTCAACTACAAAGGCAGAAACTCACAAACGAATATCACCTTCATTCTCAGCATACCTTGAATGTCTTTTATAGGCATGTAAATATGTGCGCCGAATGTCGCTTTTTCCAACTAAAGCACAGTTAGCAATAGCTTGAGTAGATACCCTTCACAAAAAAAAAAAACTTTTGAAAATTAACAGCCACAAATTAATTTACTAAAACTTTAATGGGCAATTTATAATGGGCTTCTCTAAATTTGACCAGACGTTATCTCCGTATTTCCGCTCAAAAGGAGACTACCAAACACATTTTCAATTATTCAAAGCAAATTTTCAATTTTTACGCAACCATTCATTCAATTAACCGAATTTCAATTAAACCGCACGAAAACATATTTGATGCGTTTATTTTTAATATTTTTTAATCTACCGAGGCATCTTCATTATGCACAGCAATTTCATAATACAAGTAATTTCATAAAACCTATGCTGGTAGATTAAAGAAATTTCAATTAATATCTGACAACAAAAATAAAGCAAAAAAAAAAAAGCAAAAACCAAAGAAAAACGCAACAGATAGCCGACAATTGCTTCGTTGGCATCACCACACACACTCTGATATCATTTTTCAATTTCTCAACAATAACAATGCGCTCAATACTCTCTCCCATTCCACCCAACAACTCAGCCGAGTTGCGGCCGAAGCGAGAAGCCATCAGGAAGCAAGAAATTGCGGCAGCAATGCAGATAAAATTACCAACCTAATTTATTGTGTTTTCTTTTGCAACCACAAACGTTTGCTGATTCGTTTTACTAAATACGTACATACATACATACCTAAGTACTTGGATATTTTAATATTTGTATCTACATGCATATGCAGATATGTATATGGATCCATATACTTACTCGTATACTTACATCGGCAGATGGTTATGGCATTTTGCTGAGCAAGGCAAACGGTTGTTATACGAGCTAAAAGCGAAATGGAGGGGAAAAATTAAAAAAAAAACCCCAACTTGATATGAGTTGTGCTTCATAGTAAAAGAAACAAAAAAAAAAGATGTTTTGGAGGAGTGTCTGCTGATAAAAAGAGCGCTGCTCAGTCGTTTTGTTTAATAAAAGTAAATGAAAATATGAAATTTATGGTAAACAATCACGGTGGACTTGAACATTAGACAGGCTCAACAAAAATGTCATACAAAACGGCCAACGGCGATTTTTTACTGGCTGCTCATACATAGTTGGGCAGATGCATACGAAAACTACTAGTCATAATATCTATGTTTCGATGAAAGAAAACACGTTCTGCCTTTTTCTGTTTTTTCACAAACATTGTTTTATTTAAAAGCAACAAAAGCAATATATTCGAAAGTCTCTTATAAAATATACACGAAGGCTTAACTTAAGTAAGGCCACTTTTTAGTCTCACATTTAAAGTCAGGCACGACATAAAAAATCGAAAAAATTTGCACACAACGCAAAATTAATACTTCGTTTCTCCACCTCTTTGCTTTTCAACAGCTTGTAGCCGGCTTGGCATCGATTCCACTAACTTTTTGCAAACATCAGGGCTTATTTTATTCCATTCTTCCTGCAGAGCAATTTTCAAGAGTTGAATTGATGTACACTGCCTTTGTTGCATCCGGCAACCTAATTCGTCCCACAAATGCTCAATGGCATTGAAGTCGTGACTTTATGCAGGGGTTTTTATTACCTTTGCACAGTTATATAACAACCAGCTCTTGACGTCATATGCGGAATGTTTGGGATCGTTGTCCTGGTAGAATTGAAAATTACTTTCGATGCCTAGTTTTCTCACGCTTTCTTTCAAATTTTGTTTCAAAATTGTTAAATAAACGTGTTTATTCATTATTCCATCAATGAAATGCAATTTTCCAACTCTTGACGCCGCCATGCATCCCCAAACCATTACAAAACCACCACCGCGTGTAACCGTTTTTCTTAAATTCTTGCCTTCCAGCTCTTTGTTTGGTTTGCGCCACACTTAACCCCTTCCATCACATCCAAATAAATTAAATTTACATTCGTCAGTAAATAATACCTAAAGAATGAAAATTAAATCCATGAAATTGTTATTTTTCCCCCACTTACAGTGCTCCAAAAATCGAAATCCTTAGCCATATATTGGCGAGCAAAAACAAGCCGGTCATTCTGGTTTTTCTTGCTTATTAGGGGCTTCTTCCGCGCAACTCGGCCGTGAAAATAATTTTTTGAAGAAGTCTTCTTATTGTATCGAGCTGCTCATACATATATGTATGTACGTACATATGTGAAATCAGTTCAGTTCGAAATTTTACGAGAAAATAAACTCAAAATATCTCAATTTTTGTGAAAAAAACTGAAAATTTCGAATATTTCGAACTTTTTCCGTGCTCCTAAAGGATTTTTTTCTGCATATAATAAAAATTTTCAAATAATTGAATAGATTACAATTTAGAAAAGCGGAAAACTCAAGCAAATTATAAAAAATACATATAAATTTAAGCCAGCATAAGAAAAATATTTTTTTCCTAAGCACATTTCCCATTTATTACTAAATTTAAGCCTAACAGTAAGCTTTTGTATTTTACTCTAGTTTATCAGCTTGTTAGCCTGTACGAGAGGCTCCCTTTTGTCTTCGTTTATATCTCCAACGAAGGTGTGAAGGTGTTTTCGTTGTAGACGCTATATGCCGACTGTGTATGTGAGAAGAGTAGCGAGAGGATTCGGGTGGGTCTGCAATTTTGTTTTTAATATTTTTCTCTGCAATTTTTAATTTCGTTATCCATCATCGGTATTTGAAGATGTCTGTGTATGTTCTGGCTTTTGATGCATCATGGCGTTATTTTGAGTAACTTGGATTATACCCTTTGTATGATATCGATCAAAGTAGAACAAAGGTTTTTAATATTTTTTTCAAAGGTTTAAATCTGTTTTTGATATAAATTATTTTCAATTTTTTTTTTTTAATTTTTGAAATTTATTTTTTTTAATTTTGAAAATTTATTTAACTTATTTTTTAATTTTTCAAATTTATTTAAAACAAACATTTTTTAATTATTTTTAAATCTAATTTTAGCATAATATATTTAGACACCTTTAACCAAATTTTTCAAAAAAAAAACTCAAAACAAATAAAGAAAATTTATTCGGAATCGAAACTATTATCTTTTATATGATTTTTTTTTAATATTTTTTGTATTTTTTTTTTTTTTTTGTATGTATACTTTTATTTGCAATCTATCTTGACGACAATAATCAAATGTTATAATATTTGTAATCTTAACCTATGTACTTAACAGAAATGGTTTATTCTCCACTGAGACTAACCATTGTATGCCATTTTGTGTTGGGATATTTCATATTATTTATTTGATAAATCTAGTATATGGAATCGTTTTAGTCGTCCTATACTTTGACTATTATCTAACAGATTTATAGCTAGGGTATTACAATGATTGTCGAGCCGATTAATATACTTTTTGCTATATTTTTGTATCTCTTCTTTAACATAAGGAATATTGAGGTCTTTATGTATCTCCTCAATTTTCACAAACCAAGGAGCATCTGTTATTAGTCTCAGAGTTTTTGACTGGTAACGTTGGACTATTTCCACATTGGAGTGACTTGCTGTTCCCCAGAGTTGTAAAGCGTAAGTCCAAATCGGTTTTAAGATTGCATTATAGATACTTACTTTATTTTCCAGGCTTAGCTGCGATTTTTTACTAAAAAGCCAATACATCTTTTTTGTTTTTTGGTTAAGTTGCTTCACTTTAGAGTTTATATGTGATCTCCAGGTCAACCTTCTGTCAAGATGTACACCAAGATACTTCACAGTCGTATTTTGTGGTATTTGAGTACCACAAAGATTAACAGGAGGACAGTCTCCTTTTCTAAGAGTGAACGTTACCTGTGTAGATTTTTGGGGGTTGACTCTAATCCTCCATTTGTGCATCCATTTCTCTACTTCATAAAGCTCTTTCTGTACATTCAGCGACGCTCCTTCTGGGGCCAGCGATGTTGCAATTATAGCTGTGTCATCAGCATACGTTGCAATGCTTACATCTGCCAACACTGGCAAATCGGCAGTGATTATATGATTTTGAAATTTATTTAAAATTTTTTTTTAAAACTAATAATACAGCTGGATAATGAGAAGAAGTTTGTGTATTTGTTTCATGTTATTAGATAAAAAATGGATTTTGTTTTTTAATTTTGAAATTTATTTTCAAAAAGTTTTGAAATTTATTTTCCAAAAAAATTTAAATCTGTTAAAATCATTAAAAATGTCAGATTACAAAGACGAAATTGTAATTTTTTTTTGAAATTTATTATTCAAAAAATTTTGAAATATATTTTAATATCAATAAATAAAAAAATTAGAAATTTTTTTCTTAAGAATTTTTTCCAAAAAAAATTTTAAATATATTTTAATATCAACAAATAAAAGCATTAGAACTTTATTTCTTAATTTAAAAAATTTTTTTTTTATTTTTCAAATTCATTTTTTAAAAAAATTTTAAATCTGTTTTTGATATAAAATATTAACACACCTCTAACCAAATTCAAATTCGTTAAATTTTTCGCACGATGATCTTAAAACAGCTGAAAAATATATATGAAATCAGAACAATCATTATTTGCTCTTCCCACCTACATATGCTCCTCTCAACTCCTCGTGTGCTCACCCATGGCCAGTCTAATTTACCTGGCCTACTTGGTTGCCGTAAATCAATTATAAAACCTATTATGCTTTTAGCGCGCTTCAAAATTCCCTAGAAGCACTTAGCCCCTATATAAAATGACAAAACAAATCCATACATTTGAAGTGACAGTTGTCAATTAGGCGCGATGAATGTGTCAATTGAGTTGGAGTGTGCAAAGAATTTGTAAGTGACGATCGAAATGGAGGCAAATTTGTATGAAAGTATGTTTTGTAGAAATCAGGAGGAATGAAGAAGAGGGCCTTCTGGAGTTGCATTAAATTTCAAAGCAATTCTCTAGCGACATTTTGAAATATTTGATGCGTCAACTGACAAAACTACAACGAGTGGATGGATTGATGGATGGCGAGCGAGATTGAGGGAAGAGAGCAGGGATGGATGAAAAGTGGGTTAAAAATAGTAAAATGCTAGAAGGAAATTAAGTGGAATGAAATGGAGTGGAATGTAATGAGTTGAATCTGAATGTTGTGTGTTGTTTTTTGATGATTTCAGTATAATATTTGATAATGATTTGAAAAATCTCGATAATCAAGAAAATTTTCGATCAATATTTTTCAGGAATCGGCTTTTAATCGCAATCAAGAGTGTAGACGGTAGTACTAAAAGCTAAGAATACTTACAATTATCTTGATCGGAAATACCATTTTTTAGCTTTTTTAATAAAACCTCCATTCATTATATCACCAATATGGCGTAAATAAAAAATTCTAAATAATTTTTTTTTATGGTTTTTGCATTAATGTTGAGGAAAGAACACACTTTTACGTCATATCAAATCTCCACATGAATCATTTTTCGCAACACACCTCAACCGATACGTGTCCATAATTCTCTTTAAATCATTTGTCTTTTGCATAATTTTTTCTTTCTTTCTTTTTTTCGCTTTATGTTTGAGCACTCCTACGGTCCACTAAAACTTATTTATATTGTACTTAATTGTATTTCCATGAGGGCATTTTGCAATTCTTTTCCACATAATTGGCAATGCATTTATTTGGAATGAGTTATTTTATATGCACCTTTGCACTTATAATGAAGAAATATGAGCAAATAAAAAATGTTGCTAAACGCTGGCGGCAATTTGTTAACTGGAAAATGTATGCAATGAGGGAAAATAGTTAACAAAAGAGAAGACAATAGGAATACAAATAATTAAATGAAAATATTCAGAAATTTGCTCAATGCGTTTAATGCAAATGAAAGCCAAGAGGCAATGACAAAAGTACTTGTAAATAAAAGCAAAAAAGTAAAAAAGCAAAAAGAGAAAAAAGCAAAAGAACAAAAAGCAAATGTTAGTAGAAGTTGTGATACTTTTCAAATTATTTTTTGGTTAATTAACTTGCGCCTTCATTTATACTTTTTTTTCTTCTATTAATTGAAGATTTATGCAAAAAAGTTACTAATATTTCTCCGCACAATCCACAAATTTGATGGACATTTTTTTTTTTTTAAAATGTAACTAAAAAAATTGTAAGCCTTTATGTAGGTACTTTTCTTATAGATATTTTTTTATTTATTTATATTACATGCAAAAAACATTACTAATGTCTCTTATTGAAAAAATTATCTAAAAATTTCTTAGAGAATTTTTTTTTTATACTAAAAAAATATTGTATATTAAAAATTAATCAGTTTTAAGTTAATTTTCCTAAAGAAGTTGTTTTTTATTTACTTATATTAAATGCAAAAAATATTACTAATATATCGTGTTGATAGAAAAAATTATCTAAACAGTTATAAAAAAACCCTAAATTTATTCTTAAATATTTAATTAGGGAAATTATAAGTTTTTAGTTACTTTTCCTAAGTAATTTTTGAAAAATAAAATTCAAAACTTTGTAAAAGTAAATTTCCTTATTCATCTAATGACATAAAAAACAGACTAACATTTTTTTTGAACAATAAATTTCTCAACTTTTTAAAAATAATTTTAGAAAATTAAACAGAAAATGTTTCCAATTTTTTTTTTATCAAAAAACATTAAAAACAGATTTCAAAATTTTTCGAAAAATATATACCAAAACTCTAAAAAAAAATTTCGTTTTTTTATCTAATGACTTCACAAACGTTTTCAAATTTTATATGAAAAATAAATTTAAAAATTTTTAAAATTGAATTTCAGTGACTAAACACAGACTAAAAACAAAACAAAAAAACAGACTAAACATTTTTTTTGGAAATAAATTTTCATTATTTTAAAAAATAATTTTAGAAAATTTAATTGAATTTTAACAAAGAACATTGAAAACAGATTTCAAAATTTTGTTGATAAACAGGCATTAAATCTTTTTTATAATAAATTTGTTTTATCTAATCATTTCAAACACAGATTTCAAAATTTTTGAAAATGGATTTAAAAGATTTAAAAAATGTTTCAAATTTTTTATAATATATATAGGCATTAAAAACGGATCACAATTTTTTTTTAAATAAATTTCAAAATTTTTTAAAAGTAGCATTCCTGTTTTAATATAATGATATTAAACTAGACTTACAATTTTTTTGAAAAATAAATTTCTAAAATTTTTAAAGATAATTTTAGAAAATTAAACAGAAAATGTTTCCAATTTTTTTTTTATCAAAAAACATTTTTCAATTTTTTTTGAAAAATACATTTTAAAACTTTTTAAAAGTAGATTTCCTTTTTTAATCTAATGATATTAAAAACAGTCTTACAATTTTTTTTTTAATTTTCAAACTTCTTAAAAATATGATAGTTTTGCAAAATTAAAAAGAAAATGTTTCCAATTTTTTTCATCAAAAGACGTTAAAAATAGATTTCAAAACTTGTTGAAAAGTAAATTTCAAAACCTTTTAAAAATGAATTTCAAAAATAAAAAAATAAAAATTCAATAGTTTTCTATCTAAAAACATTAAAAAGCAGATTTGAAAAATAAATTTCAAACCTTAATAATAAATTTCCCCTTTTTATCTCTTCTATGGAAAAATTAACTAAAAACTGGTTATTTTTTTATTAACTTTTTCAGAATAAAATAACTTTTTTTTTTAAGAAACTTGTATATTATTTTTTTTAAAAAGAGACGTTAGTAATGTTTTTTGCATATCATAGAAGTACATAAGAAAATTTCTATAGGAAAAGTGACTAAGAGCTTATAATTTCCCTAATTCAATTTTTTTGGATAAAATAAAAATAACTAAAAAACAAGCTGAAATTATTTTTTTCATCAAAAAGTCATATCATTAATATTTCTTGCATAAATAAATAAACTATTGTACTATTTTAAAAGTAACTAGAAATTTATATATTTTTTAAATAAAATATTTTAGAATAAAATTCCAAAAATTTTGTTTTTAATTTTTATAGATATAGATTTAATTTAATATAAATAAATAAAAAAATTGCTAAAGGAAAAGTAACATAAAGCTTAAGATTTTTTAATTAAATTTCTTAGAATAAAACAAAAACAAAAATTTTCAAAAAATTTGTGGATTTCATCAAAAATAAAAAAAGCTTCTATAGGAAAAGTAACTAAAACTGTTATTTGTTTAAATTAAATTTTTAAGAATAAAATAGACGAACTTTTTCAGAAAATTTCTGGATTATGTTTTACATGAAAAATAAAAAAAACTTCTATAGAAAAAGTAGCTAAAACTGTCTATTTTTTTTTTTTTGAAAAATTTGAATGTTTTAATTTTTTTTTATTTAATGACACTAAACAATGCAGAAATTTCGCACTTTCCAGCTGTAGATCAAAACAGGCTAGAAATTTTATACTAGGATGATCGCTCCAATATCAAATAAATTAGTTTTGATTTCAAAATTTTTTTTAAAATAAATTTCAATACTGTTGAAAAATAATTTTCTTTTTTCTTATCTCATTGCATTACACACAAATTCGAAAATGTTTTTAAAATAATTTTCGAAACTTTTTAAAAATAAATTTACAAACAAAAAAAAATAAATTATTTTATCAATGACATTGAAAAGAGGTTTAAATGTTTGTTTTTTAATAAAATTCAAAACATTTTAAAAATAATTTTCTCTTTTTGTATCTCATTACATCAAAAAAAAACGATTTCAAAACTTTTTTTAAATAATTTTCCAAACTTTTTAAAACTAAATTTCAAAAAAAAAAAAAATACAATTTTTTCTATCTAATGAGATTAGAAACAGATTACAAAAAAAATTTGTTTTTTTATAAAATTCCAAACATTTTAAAAATAATTTTATCATTTTTATTATCATTACATTAAAAACTGATTTCAATTTTTTTTTTAAATAATTTTCAAAAATTAATTAGAAAACTATATTAAAACAATTTTTTTATCTAATGACATTAAAAACAGATTTAAAATTTTTTTTAAATAAATTTCAATACTTTTAAAAACTAAATTTATCTTTATTTATCTCATTACATGATTTCAAAAATTTTTTTAAATAACTTTCAAAACATTTAAAAAATAAATTTCAAAACACAAATTCACTTTTTGTATCAATGACATTAAAGACAGGTTTGAAATTTGTTTAGAGTAGTTTTCAAAACTTTATAAAATTAAATTTCTAAACAAAAAATTAAAATTTTTTATCTAATGACATTAAAAACAGATTTCAAAATTTTTCTTAAATAAAATTTAAAACATTTTGAAAACAATTTTCAAAAACTAAAAACAAAACTCCATTTTTTATCGATAGGCATTAAAAAAATGCACTAACTTCTTCTGATTTTACAGGTGCAAGTCAAAACAGGTTAGGTCAAAACATATAAAAAATAGTTTAAAAAAACTAAAAAACACGGTTTTATTGCTAATCGAACTAAAAAGTAGAAAATAAATTTTAATGACAAAGAGACCTATAATGAAGTAATAGCAAATCGAACGATCAGTCATAGTCAACTACCTCAGAACAGAATTATAACAAAAATTAAGATACAAATAGAGTAATTCAAATTAGAGTTAAAAGCGTGGGATGCATTTTGCTTCACTTTCATAACCCTCTGTACATAGGTAGTTGCCAATAGCATGATTGTAATATTTACTATATCAAGCATTAAAATTATTGTTATCATTGCAATCAGTGAATAAATGATTCGATATATTCGTGTTATATTTAATTCCTTTCTTATTGACTGTGAGTCTAAAGCTATGCAGTTATCGGCCGTGATAAAGAAGTAATCGGGATGAAGAACTTATTTCGTGGAGGGAGCCTGAGAAACTGATTTACAAGAATAAAAAAAGATTTTTCATTTTACAACCAAATTCACCTTACTTTTTGCCCACAGGTAAAAAAAAGAAAATATTAATCCTGGCAATCCTAATAAGGATAATGGAAAACTTTTATTAAATTATTGCATTGTCATCGGTCCTTGATAGGTGTGCAAAATTTCAAGTCGATCAGATTGTTAGAAGCCAGTGAAAATTAAGCTCAAAGATTCCGTTACATGCATACATACAACCCGACCTAATAAAAGTGTGTTAATAAAAGATAATCGTTTAGATTTCAAACAAATTTTCTTTATTTGTTTTGAAAGTTTTGCTTGAAAACATTGCTGTGTGTAATTATTTTGCTTTTTTAAACATATTTAAGGTCTTCTTTTAATAAATTTCAAAATTTTTCAAAAATCAGTTGAAACTTTTTTCTATAAAAATCCACCTATTTTTATTTTTATTACTTTATACTATTTTTCGAAGTCTCTTCTAGTGTGGATTGGTAGAATAAAGAGCTCTATTATCAAAAATAAATTTAAAAAAAAAATATACAAATTTCTGCTGATTGACCAGCTGCATTTCGTATTAACTCTGCAACAACTCCACCAGCACATCCAACCGATTTTCTTTGTTTTTCACAAGAAACAGCTTTGCTGCTTTCTTCATTCGCACTTTCTTAATTAACTCAAGAGCCGAGGAAAAAGTGATATTTTTAAGCACCCACACACACACACCCATACACACTAATCGAATGTGTGAAAGAAATTCCATTTCATTCTCTATTTGTATATTTTTTTTCGACAAAAATTAAAGCTACCAGAAAATGTGAAAAATGCAGGCACAGTAAACGTAAAAAGTAGGCAAACGCTGCACGCTGACTCATCAAAGATGTCTCAAGCAGCTTGAACTGCACATAAACTGCAGTCCACTTTTAAAGTACTTGCTTGTTGGTGTGTAAATACGTGTGTGTTTTGAGGTTATGTACGCACACACTGCACTTTGTTGAAATGCACACATGTATGCGATTTTGAGGTTATGTGCAGTCTGAAAAGCAACAGCAGTTAATGTCTACTTTATGCTGCGGTTACGTGTTGAAAGTTGGTGGTCTGATGGATGGCCAGGCGAAAAAAAACTCAACTGTGTAGCAGTAATTTAAGGGTTAGACACGCGCGCGCATACCCGTTACCCATCATCCGTCAGCTTGCAGTGTCTTACAGCATGTCTACACACAGCTTAGAGGTCGTCAAAAGACTGCAAGCAGCTTGCTGTTGTTGTTGCTATAGCTGTCGTAGTAGCGGTTAGAGGTAAACTCTCGTTCCGTCTCAATGCGTCCTGCACTCAGCTGCCGGTCTGCAGTGAGGCTTGAAACTCAATTTTGTATATTTGTAATGCATCTGAGTTTTATTTCCCTGCGTTGCCGGTCTTTTGTGTCTTGGCGGTCTGAACTTAACCTTTGCAATTAGGTTGCTTCACAAAGTCTTGAGAATTTCGTTTCCTTTTTTGCAGTCTGCATATTCTTCGTCTTCTATCATTCCTCAACACCACCAGCTGCCTCACGCTGTCCCATGGTTGTCATCAGTTGTCGCTTATCTGCATCTCTCGAACTGGAGCTCTGGCACTGGCACGTTTTATCTGTTTATTACTTTTTTTTGTATTTCTTAGCTGCTGCATTTTTTTCCTCTTCATTTCCCTTTTTCTTTTTATTGCCTTCATTTCATGCTGCTTGCATAATAACAATAATAATAAAACTGTGTGGCAACAAAAAACCTGATATCAAAGCAAGGTTTATTGCGCTTTTGTTCTATTCTGCGGCTTTCTGGCACGTCATTTGTTTGGCCTTTTAACGATCCGTCTCCGTCGCTCTCGTTCCGCCTACAGTTGATATGCACCTTGCAGTTCGACTATCCGGCGCTGCTGACTAATCAATCTTTACATGATTTTATTCGTTGTCGCTACTCCTTTCTTCCTTTTTCTGCTGGAACCTGCCTTTTTCCAATTTTTAATTTTTTTTTTGTTTTATATTTTTTTTTGTATGTCCGTAAGATACTTTTACAAGCGTATTTGTAAAGTGCCCAATGTAACTTTGTCTTTATTGTTATTGCTATTGTTATGGTCATTGCCACTAGTGGCGAAGGCAGGCTTTTTAAGTGAATGACGTCTGATGACGCAAACCTCCGTAATGGTTGGTGAGCGTCCCATTAAGGCTCTCGCGTCATTTGAAATGGTGTCTTTTGGGTGTTTCTTTAAAAGCGTGTAAAAGGGAAATGGAAAAAGAGTTTTTATTTTTGTTTTGAGTATTCAATTTCTTGATCTATGTTTAAAAAATAAAAATTTTGTTTTGGCCATACAAGGTTCGCTCAAAAAGTTGTCTGCCTTTTTTTATTTTTTGAGGTAACAGTGTTAAAGTAATATTTATTAAAAATTAATTTTCGAGCTATACTTCAGGAGCGGTTCCGTCTTTTCGTTTTCGTTTTCCTTTTGATTTATTTTTATTTTCTTATGTCGACTTGAGGCAAATTAATTATTCATAAACCAAATTGGTCAAAATAAAGACTTTCATCACCCAAAATCATATTTGTTATTTATGAAAATATAAAATTTATTAAAAAAAAAACAAAAAGGTTGATTAATTTTGCGCCAGCACGTGCATGGAGCACGTAACGGTCAAAACAAAGATTTCCATCACTCAAAATCGTTTTTTTTTTATTTAATAAAAAAATATTCAAAAGGGGAAAAAATTGGATGATTAATTTTGCGCCACCGTGCACAATGAATCGCGTTAAGGTCAACTACGAAGAGATCTATAACGCGTTTTAGTATTCAGTAAAAAAGTTATGTAAACAAATTAAATTGGATGATTAATTTTCTGCCACCTTGCATAATGAAGCGCGTTAAAGTCAAAATAAAGATTTCCATCACTCAAAATAATTTTTTTATTTAATAATTTATTTTTATTTAATAAAAAAGTTATTTAAAAAAATTGAACGAATAATTTTGCGCCACATTATATAATAGAGCGCGTAAAGGTCAAAATAAAGTTCTCCATCATCCAAAGCATTTTTTTTATTTAGTAAAAAATTTATTCAAAAACAAAATTGGTTGAATAATTTTGCGCCACCTTGCATAATGAATCGCATTTAGGTTAAAATAAAAAAAGTTATTTAAATAAAAAAATTGGATGATTAATTTTGCGCCACCTTTGTAGGATCGTGTAAAGGTAAAAATCAATATTTCCATAACTCTTTGTAATATTAAAAAAAAAAGTTATTAAAAACAAAATTGGATGATTAATTTTGCGCCACCTTGTGTTATCCCAGTCCTCAATGAAGTGCTTGGTTCCACGGACATCGATTAAGGTCATTGAGTTCTCCTTTCTTCGACAGCCTACGGCAGTGCTTCAACCTAAATTCCATCAATATTTTCCATTACATCAGCAGCTCTAGTTGGCTGTAGATATCTGCCCGTTGGAGGTCTCATAATGGTATCAAAACGGCCCTTTAGTGCTACTTGAGGAGTGCCAGTCTGGTACTTTAACCATTTCACCTATCTTCACCTACCTCCTTAATTTCTGTTTACTATATTTTGGTTTTTCCTTCCGCTACTACGATTTTAGTTTCCGCTTCCCTGTTAATTTTCTATCATTTTATTTCACCACTGCAGGTTTGACTAGCTAACTTCAAGTACTCATCTATTCTTATTAGTAGGTATCTATTCACCTGTTGCGTTGTTTATTTTTTCCTTTAATTTCACTTTCTTTCCTCCATTTCAGTTCTTATTTTTCCACTTCTTGCCTTTTTAGTTATTTATTTTTAATATTTCCATTTTTTTTTAATTTTTTTTTCCTATTCAACTTCACTTCATTTAAGTTAGCCTCTCTTCAATTTAAATGATTTAATTAGACATATTTACTTTTTTTAAAAATTCTTGGAATGCTCATCCTCTCATGCATGTCCTCTCACTTTCTGGCCGCACCTTTCTGCTCTTTTCTTTCTTTATTTGTCTTTTTCATGAATTTATTCAAAGATAATCGTTTTTTTCTACAACTAATTTTCTCGCATTTCAGTCACGTCCTAAGGGAAAAATAAACAGAAAAAATAAATCAAAAAATTCTTCATATATCTAGGAAATTGCTTGCTCTATGAAGGCTGCTGTATTCCTCGCTGTGAATGCAAACAAAATAATTTTGTTGAATTGATAAACGCAAACCTATAGGCGCCTTTGAAGGATTTCGAATATTTTTTTTTAATTGAATTAATTAATATTTTCCATCATAATTTGCTTTTTGGGGATGCTTGGGACATACGAAACTTTGAATGAATTTTGTGGATTTATTTTCAGAACATTGAATTGGCTTTTTTTTAATTTCTTCTAAAGCATAATGCTTCCTAAATACTGTACCAAAATTTCAAGGCTATCGGTGAGAAACTTACGGAGATACACGTCTTTATCCCGATGAAGTAGTATTTTTCTTGAAAAGTTTAAACTTGTCGATTACGCAATCATTCGTATTGAGTTTGCAGTCTAACATATTTCACTCATTTCTTCTGCTATATATGTACATAGGTACATATGTGCATCCATCTCTCAGCCTGACCCGATCTGTATGCTTGACCATAAGCGCACACATTAAGTTGTTCTCATTGAACTCTGACCTTTCAGAAATTATACTTGCCATAAATGACAGTTGTTGCGCTTACCCTCAATTGTGTTCGTTAGTGACTGGAGAAGGCATACAATTTCGCGCTTAAATTTCAAACAATCAGCCACACGCACACATAGACATAAGCACTTACATATGTAGTATGTGAATTCTATGCACCCTGCAGGAAAAAGTCGCTAGTACCAAACTGATGCGCATTCCGTACAACCTTCTTCTCTTTTACTTTTACGGTGCGTGGTTCGGAATAACTACGTATGTAAGTGAAGAGATGGGATCTGGTTCGCTATTTTTCGATCTTTCTGGTCAATTTTATAAATCTATATCCTAGGAAATGTCAATTATTTCCGCTAACTCCCCTCTTTGGAAGCTCCAAACTGTTAAAAAATTTGGCAGATGAGATTTCATACGCTCTGCATCCCTTACTTTTCGCTCTTCTAAAAATTGGTAGTTGCTTGCTTTTCCAATAGTTCCAAATTAATGCAACACTTAAGGGATGGGATCTAGTAAGCTCTGTATCTCTTTCTCGATAGTTCGAAACTAATTCTAAAGTCAGTTTTTTTCGATAGTTCTGGTAAATTTTACACTTCGCTATACCCCTTTTTCGATAGTCCTGAGCAGGTATTAAGTTGGATGTTTGCCCAAGCTTCTCCTCCAATTTGTGGCGCGCGTCTTGATGTTGTTGCACAAATGGAGAGACCTACAATTTTAAACCGACTCCGAACAGCAGATATTTTTTATGAGGAGCTTTTTCGAAGCAGAAATACACACGGAGGTTTGCTATTGCCTGCCGAGAAACAGAATTGTATTCTACCAATAACATTTAAAAGAAAGAAGCTGCAACCCCCGGCCTGTGCCTGTACCAAAACCAATTGCTTCAAATGGGAATAAAATGATAGCCAATCATTTTAGTGAGGAATGTAATTTACTAGTTTTGCTCGAGAAACGGCCTGAAAGTGCAATGTTTCTGTTTTAAAGATCCTTTGATTCTAGCTCGCGTCTTGCTTTTGTGGCAATGGTCTATGAGTAGAGCGTTGCGATGTTCTACGTTCGGTTCTTGGCTGAGGCAAATAAAACTTATACTTTATTTCTTTTTTTTAATTGTTGTTCACACGCAATTTTTTTCCCGTTTATTGTTTTTGGTGGGTGAGGTAGAGTTCAAAATGCCTTCGCACTAACAGCGACAGTCGTCTACTGCGCTGAGTGGTGTGGCTACTAAAACAATCCCTCCTCCAATTGTGGAGAGACACTCTTCCGGGGCTACACTTCGTAATTTATAATTTTTAATTTTGGTAATAAACATTTTGTTAATTCAGATGTGACTCAATAACTTTTAGTTTTAATTTACTTATGAAGTCGAAAGCACCTCATTATCATCAGGTCGACTCAAACCAGTAAGCTTAACCAGCCTCAGAAATTACTCTACTGAGACTTAATAAGAAGAACTGTGAAGTCATCACACGTCGCCTCGGTAGTTATGTACCAGTACTTGAATGTCAATTGGTAGCATTTATTCATTATTTATTCAATCTATAAGTAAAATGTGTATTAATTGATTGCCTAAATAATTAATTCACAGCTGAGATCATCTAACATTTAAAGAATAAAGTATGCCATTAAATATACGGCAAAACAGGCCCTTGAAGAAATACCAAAATGCTAATAAATGTTAAAAATACAATAATTAATGAAAATTTTAAAATTTATAAACTTGAAACTGAACTGCTAAATAACGTTATGCTTGAATTAAAATTTTTGTATATTGTAAAAGAATTTGTTTTCGAAATTTTTTTTCCTAAAAATTTTTTTTTTGGAATCTTGTTTTGTAAATTTTTTTTCTTTTTGAATAATTGTTTTTTGTTATTTTTTTTCCTTTTGTAAATTTTTGTTTTAATAATTTTTTTTGGGTAAAATTTTTTATAGTTGGCCATACTTATTTGAAGCCTTTTGAAATTTAGAAACTTGAAACGCTATTATCGCATTGGAAAATTTGTTTTGTAAACAGTTATTTTGGGGTTTTTTGTTTTTGGAAAAAATGCTATGTTCGAATTGAACTTTTTTTTTTTTCAAAAAATTTTTTTCAGGAGTTTTTTGGAAATAACGCTTTGCTCGAATTAAAATTTTTTTTTTTAAATTGTTTTTTTTTGTTAACATGTTTTTCGGTATTTTTTTTTTTGTAAAAATTGTTTTGTGGAACGTTTTTTGGATGTAAGACTTTGCTCGAAGTGAAAACTTTTTTGTAAAAGTAAAAAATTTATTTTGATACATTTTTGTAAAATTTTTTGTGTGTAAATTTTGTTTTTGTTTTTAAATGTTTTTGTAAAATTTTGTGTCTTGGCAAAAGACACATTTTTTTTTAAAAAATTGTTTTGGGACTTTTTTGGAAATAACGTTTTGCTCGAATTGAACATTTTTTTTTGAAAAATTTTTTGTTTTAAATTGTGTTTTTTGTTAACATGTGTTTCGGGATTTTTTTTTTTAATTGAAAATTTTTCTCTGTAAATAATTTTGTTTTTAATTTTTTTTTTTTTGTAAAAATTGTTTTGTAAACAATTTTGTTTTTAATTTTTTTTTTTGTAAAAATTGTTTTGTGGAATGTTTTTTGGAAATAAGGCTATGCTCGAAGTGAAAATTTTTTTTGTAAAAGTAAAAATTTTATTTTGATACATTTTAGTAAAATTTTTTTTATGTAAATTTTGTTTTTGTTTGTAAATGTTTTTTTGTTTTTGTAAAATTTTGTGTCTTGGCAAAATTTTTTATAGTTGACCATACTTATTTGAAGCCTTTTCAATTTATCGTCGTCATCCGTTGTCAGACTTTTATCAATTTTTGAGATAACGGTATTTGAAAAAGCGCCATGGAGCGCTGAAAACTCATTTGGAAAAAAAATTTCCAAATCTGTGTTAAAGTAATCTGATGTTAATGCCTTTCAAAAGTAACTTAGGTTATATTAAGAAATAATTGTGTACACAATTTAGCAGAATATCTTTAAAACTGAGGGAGTTAGTTACAAAAGGAATTAAAATATAATACTAGTTTAAGGAAAAATGAAACTATTAGTTTTGCGTAAATGGTTTTAAATTGTTTTATGGTCGATGTTTTAGCTTCAAGGCGTTGCTATGACTACTAACGTGCCGTTCAGTTTGGATTATATCTGTGATTTTTTCGATAGTTTCAATATTTTCGACATTATCGGCATTTTCTTTAACACCAAAAACGCTTGAACGGAGTCGTTGAAACCGAAATTGCACGCAATTAGCTGTTACAATAACGGCACCATAAACACCATTCACAATTTCAGCGGTCTGACTTGCATTTTCGCCTTTATCAAAGGAAACCCGTAAAATGTACCGAATTTTCTCTTTGTTGACTTCCACTGTTAACACCCTGTAACTCACAACTGAATGGAATAAACAAAAAACAGTAAACTAATTTTTTTTTAGTGTGAAATGTCACTTTGAAATGCCATGAACTTTAAATTGTTTGCTTGCTACTTTACGATATATCTATCATTACAGCCATCTAACGCGAAAATAATTGGTTTTTTTATATTTGAGGAAACCATTTCGATTTCTATACCAACATCAATTTCTAAATGATTCGCAACTGCCGAAACCTTACTAATTCTAGAGCAGAAATTTTTCCGCTATTCCATCTTTTTCCTGCAGGCCATTCATTGTACGTATCTTTGTGTATCCCCTTCCATGCATGTGCTCGTGAGACATTCACAAATGTGTTTGTTTTTGTGCAATTCTTTGGTGTCCAACAAGTGCCTCCATTTGTGCTGCTTTCATTTCTTCAAAAGTGCCCGCACTCTTTGCGTTCGTTTAAGCACCGTTACCGACCACACGACGACAACAAAGAGCTCAATTGAATAATTTAATCTTTTTTTTGTATTTTTGTTTTTTGTAATTTCGTCCCCTTTCTTCTTGCATAGATTATTATTATATTATTGCGGGAGCTGGTTGAATTTTTTTCTTTTTATTAATTTTTGTTTTTCTTCGTTCAACTGTCAGTTTTTTAATGCATATAAAATGCGCAGAAAATTTATAATGACTTAATAAGCAAAATTCTGTAGAATGACCGCCGAATAGCATAGAAAACTTCTCAATGAGATTCTGCCGAATGCGAGCTGAATCACATTTAGTGAGACACTGAAATATGCGGGGGCTTGCTTGGAAGATAAGAATGGGGGATTTGTGTGTATTTACATTTGAATTACTTAATCAAGCAAGGTGCAAAAGAACGAGTTAAATTATATATTAGTAGTAAATATTAAACAGTTTTTGAGGTCAAACTAGCAAAGTCTGATAAATCGGCCGGAAGCAACTCTGAAGGAATTTCTGAAGCGAAATTCCTAAAGTGCTGAATTGAGGACTAAATTGTGGGTATTAGGTAAGCCACATAATCAGTCGTGATTTTCTTAGTACTACATAAGGCACAGTTGAAACTGGAAAATATTTTGACTTCACAGAGTAAGGCCATGGTGAAAAAAATTCAGAGGGAGTAGCCAATACAAGGCCATCAACCGGCTCTCAGCGAATTTGAACGAATCAGCTGATTGGCTGACGTAACCAAGGTCATGACGGCGGTTTGTTTATGCAAAAACTGAGGAAGTGTTGATCTACCTAGAATGCCAAATCTTCGTCTGGCAAAACAGTTCCACAGAGGTACGAAATTGTCTCTTCTTCCTCTTCTTCATCTATACACCTTCTGCAGAAGTCATGTATTTCAACGCCTATCCTCTACCCTGTTTTAACAGAAATTAGTGACTAAGGCTATGATTAGTTTGACTCAGCATGGATTCAGCGCGTTTAGCTTTGAGAGGTGGCCACAATTATTATTATTTTTAAAATTTTAAAATTTTTTTTCTATATAAATAATTTTTTTTTTTCAAAAATATATATTTCTATTTATGTAAATGTTTTCTTATACAATAAAATAGGAAACTGAAATTCGCTAATCAAAAATATTATCCTTTAAAAAATGTCCTCTCTTTTTAGTATATAACATATTTTTTCTGTATAAATAAATTTAAAATAAAAATTTTTAATTTTTTTTCTCAATTTATTATCCAAAAATAAATTTTATTTTATTTTAAATTTCTTCTTTATAAAATTAACCTCCCAAACGATTTTTCACCCCTCAGCTATTTTTAACTACGAAAGTAAAAATAATTTATCAAAAATATTCATGTTTATAAAATTTGGAATTTTTTAATATATTAAATATTTTTTTCTGTATAAATAATTTGATTTTGACAAAAATATTTTTTTTTTTATTTATAAAATTTACCTACTCCAAGAATCTTTCAGCCCCAGCTATTCTTCACTAAGAAAGTAAAATGTGTTTATCAAAAATATTATTTTTAACAAAATTTGTAATTTTTTAGCATATTAAATATTTTTTTCTTTATAAATAAATTTTTTTTTTCACAAAAATATTTCTCTACTTAAATTTTTTATTTAAATTTAATAACTAAAATTTATTATTTACAATCTTTTTACTATACTAATATTATTTTTTCTATATAAATAAAATTAAAAATAATTTTTTTAAATATATTTCTCTATTTTAATTTTTTATTTATAAAGTTTACCTACCACTCGATTTTTTTACTCCTCAGCAATTGTTAAATAAAATTTCTTTATCAAAAATATTATTATTTACAAAAGCTTTGAGAGGTGGCCACAATTACCGGGCAGTTCCGCAAATTCGCTATTCTCACGAAATAAAAATTGACAAGGCTCATAAAATTCTCGTCCTCTCAACCTCAACCTTCGTCTGGGTTGACGAAACAAATGAAACTTAAAATCTCTGCAGCGAGGTCACTAAACCTGGACCGCACACGAAAAGTGAAGCACGAAATGCCCGGCGCTGTAAATGTAATGCGACTATTATGGCACTAAACAATACATAAATGGGAGTTTTCGGAGCGCGGCATAGAATGGAAATCTAAAACAAACGAAGAAGAAATGATCAACAGGTAGAAAATTCAAACACGAAACTAAAAATAATTCTTTTGGTGATGTACAATAATTAAACGAAACATGTTCAAAATGTTGGTTAAAGCCAAACGAACTAAGAAAAAAATAAAAGAAAATCCAAGAAATGAGACATGTGAAGAATCACAGCATTATTTCAAGCCTAAGCTTTGTGGTGGTGGGCGTTTTTAAGCCGCTTGAAATTCTAGAGCTCGCCTTGTTTTTATGTGACATTTATATATGTTTTGAAGATGCCATGAGAATAATTTATCGCTGTCGCTCGCGCACCTAAACATGGCTTAGACTTGTTGTCGTCGAACGTCTATTGAACCGCTGCAGAGGCGATTGAAGCACAAAGGTGAATTATAAATGAAAAAAAAAAAAAAACTAATAGAGCATGAAAAAAAACAAAGCCAATTAAAAGTCAACAAAAAGAACGCGTGGGTTCTACATACAAATTTGTATCATTTAGAAAATTACTTTAGTGGTGAGTTCCAAAAAGTCATCAACTAGTCAAAAAATACCACTTACTTTGAGAAGCTGCTTACGTTTTTAAGTGCATTATATTTCACGCATTTATTCCTGATTTACTCTGTATTTAGTCTATGTTTATAAGTTGCTTCATTTTTTCCCCCGCACGAGTGTTTGTTCACTCCTCTTCTCAAGTGTGCTTGATAGTGTTAATTTTCGCTCGCGCCTTCATTGGTTTGGCGCCATGCTGCTTCTTCAGTTTTTATGGGTTTTTTTTTCTTTTTATTTCACTTAAATTTTCATTGCTGCTGCCACTTATTTCCCTCCGTCACTAATGTTCAAATATTAACTGTAATTATTATCGCTGTGCGGGCCTCAAAACTTATCGTAAATTAGCTACTGTATTTGTTTTGAAGCTTTCGCTGTTGCTATCGCCCGTTGAAAGTCAACGATTTGTGAATGTAATTTGGTTTTTAATTCTCGTCTTTATAGCACTGATTTACACTTTGGCGTATCACGCAGCTTTTCGTCTTTTCGAGAATTCATTTGTAATAATTTTTCATGGTTGAGTTTCCGTTGTTCTACGATTCTGTAAGCTGCTTAGCAGGTTGCTCCAATGTTATGTGAGTGGTGGGTGTTTTATTACTGGCGGACTTAAAATTCTTCTACATTTGAACGGAAACCGTTTATTAGATTTCAATTTAAATTTTTTTTAATACTCAGTTTTATGCTGCTGTTACAGAAAATGAACTTGAAAATGTTGTGCGCCCTCGAGCGGACTTTCGTAATACTATGATAAAATCTTTATCGCATTTAATAGTGCATAACATACGAGGTGGTGATGAAATGTATCGAGAGTAGAAGAACAGTCACAGCTATAGAAGAAATCAGCTTGCGCCAAACGCCAGTTCTTCATTGTGAATTATCTTCTTTCGTATCTGAACAAATAAAAATAGTCAAATGTTAGGAACCCTTTCTCAGTGTCAAATTCGGTGTACATTTTTGTATATAGCTCGAAAAGTTAAAAGAAAGAATACCACTATTCAACTTTCTGGTATTAAAAACTGAAAAAAATATTTTTCTATATTATCTAATTTTTTTATTTACAAAATTTAACTGCCACAGCATTCGGAAATTTGTTTATGAAAAATATTATTACATACAAGATTTCTCATTTTTTTAGTAAAGGATTTTCTAATAACAGGTGCTATTGTGAATAGCCCGCTAATTCGGTAGATGTCACTTTTGAAGCTGTCATTTTTTGATATTTGACAAGTAGAAACTACGCCATTAATAGAAATGGAACGATATGCGCTTAAGCAATGCATTGAAATTATTAAAATCCACTATAAAAATGGAGAAAATTTGGCAGAGACGGTTTGTAAAACTCAAACATTTTTGGGTCATCGTAAAGCACCTTGTCGGACCGCAATACAGAAGTTGGTGAAAAAATTCGCGCTGTTGGGACAAGTTAGTGATGTGAAGAATAAAACCCGTGCACGTCGCTCAAGGACAGCCGAAAATATAAATAAATGCTGTTGTAGCCGGAAGTGTTGAAGAAAACCCAGATTTGTCCATTCCTCGTCGTTCTTTGGGATTAAGCATTCCACAAACGTCATTACATCGTATTTTGCATAAAGATTTGGGTCTTAAGGCTTATAAAGAACTCAAGCCGGCCGATCATCAACAACGTCGTGTCTTTGCTGATTAGGTCGTTAAAATGCATGAAAATGATCCGGAATTCCATTGAAAAATCATCTTGAGTGATGAGGCCCATTTCCATCTCGGTGGCTTCGTCAACAAGCAAAATTGTCGGATCTGGGGCTCAGAAAACCTAAGAGTTATTGTTGAAAAGCTTCTCTATGCTCAACGTGTGACTGTTTGGTGCGGTTTATGGTCCGGCGGAGTCATTGGACCTTACTTTTTCGAAAATGAAGCTGGAGCAACAGTTACGGTGAATGGATTGCGCTATCGGCAGATGATCAACGATTTTTTATGGCCGGAATTGGATGATATTGATCTGGACAACGTTTATTTTCAGCAAGACGGCGCTACGTGCCATACGTTGATTTTCTTTGATCTTTTACGGGAATAACACCTCTTATTGGAAAACCCTTTATATTAAATATTTTTTTCTATATAACATTTTTTTTTTAAATTTTAAGAAAATATTTTTTTATTTGAATTTTTTTTTATAAAATTGAAAACTGAAATTCGTTTATCAAAACTATTATTCTTTAAAAAATTTGCATTTGCCCTCTTTCTAGTATATTGCATTTTTTTTTCTATATAAATAAATTTAAAGTGAAATTTTGTGAAATTTTGTATTTCAAAAATAAATTTTTTATTATTTTAAATCTTTTCTTCATAAAATTTACCTATTCCACGATTCGGTCACCCACAGCTACTCTTAACTAAGAAAATAAAATTTGTTTATCAAAAATACTATTATTTACAAAAGTTCCCCCTTTTTAGTGTACTAGTATTATTTTTTCTATATAAATAAAATTTAAAAAATTTTGTTTTAAATATATTTGTTAGTTTTTTATTTATAGAGTTTACCTCCCACTTGAATTTTTCACTCCTCAGCAATTCTTAACTAAGAATGTAAAATTTGTTTATCAAAAATATTATTTTTTTCAAAATGTTCCCTCTTTTTAGCACTTACATATTGTTTTCTATGTACTCGTAAAAACAGTTTTTTACATTTATTTTCCAAAAATAAATTTTTTTATTTTAATTTTTTATTGATAAAATTCCCCTACCAGTTAATTTTTTTTTTCAAAAATATATTTTTTTATTTCTAAAATTTACTTGCCTCACAAATCTTTTACTCCTCAGCTATTTCTTATCTAAGAAAGTAAAAAATGTTCCCCTTTACAAAATTTCACTACCGCAGGCTTCACTCATTCTTCAGCTAGACTTAACTAAGCATTTTGTGCCTAAAATTCTTTTGGTATGTAAAGCGAAAGAAATCGATCATTGCTAATTAACATAAGACCACAAAAAAAGAAAAATACTTCAAAACAAAGTAAATTCTTCAGTCTAAACAAAAGTCTACAGGTAGAAAAGAAATGGACAGGCTATCAATCAAAGAAAAGGAATGTGGTGAAGTCAACATGAAATAAAAGATTCGATTTCATTTTACATATCTAATCACGCATTTTCAACTATTATAAGGAATTTTTTTTTTGTATTTGCTATTATACACACAGTGATTGCTGCTAAAAATGGTACAGCTGAATATTCCTTTCACTTTTGCTTTTGTTCGTTAATTTATTATAAAAGTAAGGTTCATCTTCCAACAAATTATTAAAAAAAAAAAAAAAAAAAAAAAAAAAAAAAACATTTTAAAAATTCATCAAATCTTTTTTTTTTTTTGATTTCTGAGAATTTTTTCGTGCATGCGTTCTTTAAAATTCAGATTGATGGGTCAACTGGTTAATGGGAGTTTTGAAATTTTGCCAAGACTGGGGCTCTTTTCTGACTTTATTCTGACTATCTTATGAATTTCTTTCCCCTTTCGTTGGGCCACGACAGCAACATTCCGTTGAAGCTTTCTTCTAGCAGAGACTGGAGAAAATTTTCATTTGAAAAGTGGACCCAAGATGTACTCCTGTGCAGTTAGGGGTACTCTTACTGTGGTGTACAAAATTTGGTTACTATTTTCCAAACGAAAATTCTAAGTTCCAAAAGGGGTTTTAAAGTGCTTCGAGAGTCGATTGAACGTTACCGAAATTAATATCCGACCAAGGTCTGTCACTTTAGCAGCAGTCCCCAAAAATGTATGGGCAAAAATTATGCTGTTTCAGCAAATAAAAAGGGTTTTTAGAGTACTAATAAGTAATTTCTTAACTTCTATGTTCAGCCTGGAAGACGCAGAGGTAAAAAAAAATAGTAATATTGTCAGAGAATCACGCAGTACCTCCCTTTACTGAGCATTCAGATATTGAAAGTTATTCAGGGCAGAAATCAGTGGCGGAATCAATATTCGTACCTATCAATAGAACAGTTAATGAGGGAGCTTACGATATGTTAAAAAACTCAAAATATTCGTTGACGAATTTGGAATGAAAAGCCAGTCAGTCAACACTGAGGTCCAGCGCTAAAGCCTAAAGCGTTAGAGCCCTTAAAGATAACAAGGGAGATAATGAATGGCTTTAATAGAGTCGAGTTGATGAATTTCATTCACCAAGTCTGAATCTTATATAGTTAGGAAAACCGAGAAGCTACTGAATTCGGGCGCTGAATCAAGCTGTAACCTTTATAAACTAGCCGTAATGCAGGGCGGCCGCCGTAGCCGAATGGGTTGGCGCGTGACTACCATTCGGAATTCACAGAGAGAACGTTGTTTCGAATCTCGGTGAAACACCAAATTTAAGAAAAATATTTTTCTAATAGCGGTCGCCCCTCGGCAGGCAATGGCAAACCTCCGAGTGTATTTCTGCCATGAAAAAACTCCTCATAAAAATATCTGCCGTTCGAGGTCGGCTTGAAACTGTAGGACCCTCCATTTGTGGAACAACATCAAGGCACTCACCACAAATAGGACGAGGAGCTCGGCCAAACACCGAAAAAGGGTGTACGCGCCAATTATATATATAATGCCGGGCAGACGCCTATAACAAATCAAAACATCTCTTGACGAATTTGAAGAACAAAGATACTATACTATAAAATTTTTTTGAGAGAACCAAGAAGCAGCTGAGGCTGGGGCGTTGGTTCAAGATTCAATCTTCATGGTAACAAGAGAGCAGATGATTTGAAGAAGTCGAAACATCTAGGCACGAATTTGAAGCACAGAAGTGGCATACTATTTGCTGAGAGAACTAAGAAGCAGCTGAGGTTCAGGCGCTGAATCAAAACACATCTCGCTTCGACCTTACGAAAGGAACCTTAAAGGTAACAAGAGAGTGAACGAATTTATCACAACCTCTTTGAATTTGAAGCAGCGAGGCATTGTAAAATTCCATAGCGGAAATCAAAGTAAAGCCACAAGTGCAATTGGAAAAGTTAAAGAAATTCGGAACAGAGCTTCCGTTTGAAATTCAAATCAAGGAAATATATATGTAAATATATTCAGAATATTTAGGCCGATAGTCTTAGCTACCATTGAACTAGAAGAGAGGGAAACTCTCGAACATCTTCTATGTTCTTGTCCTGCATTAGCTAGAACTCGAATGAAATGCTTAGGAGCTCTACAATATGAGCGGTGAGAAAGTCTCTCGGGGTTAGAGCTTCTATTACTTAGATTCGCAAAAGACGCAGGCTTATTGCAAGAAGCCTTTTACAAAGAAACGTAAGGGTCAAGCTCCATCTGGTACCACTAAGAATCAAAAGGTCTATGTGATGGTTTTCAGAAAGCCAGGTCAACGTAACCTAACCTAACGTTATCTACCAGTGCTTTTCGTAATGTAATCTAATTATTCATAATTATATTTCAAATAAATAAAAAAAAATATATACAAAAATATTTAAAATACGGGTATTCAAAGTTTCGGCGTTCCAATGGGAAATGGGCTGATTGAACTGTAGCTGACTCCGTCCTTGTAACTTTGAAGAAAGCAAAAAGAAGGAAACTGTGCTTCACAGCCAGTTAGAGTGGACAACTCTGCCACACTCGACCTGAATGCTGAGCTTTGAACAGATCTTCGATTCTCAATGGCTGACAGTAAGAAATTTTTCAACAAATAAAAGGGTCAGAAGTTAATTTCTAATAGCAGAATGCAGTAGACGACCCAATGAGTGTGTAAAAAATTAAACCGCAGGCTCGAGTTAGTTCCAGAAGAACTTCCAGAATTTATGAAATGCTTCTCAATTTGTTTGGCATGAATAGTTGACATTTTCGTGCGGTGATGATTTTAAACGGAGGTTTTTCCGTGACAGAAATACATCCGAAGGCTTAACATCAAATCAACTATTCCATTACTCACATTTAAATAAAGGCCCATAAATTATATAACTAATGCATTCGTTTTCTCATTTCCACTTCTGCCCCTAAAACCCACCTACCTACCTGTCACGATTGCTTACATCAAATTTTTTATTATTGCCTTAAATGTCATTTGGACTATCATTAAACATTAGAATAAACACTAAAAAAATACACGCGCACATTCTTAACTCGTCATTAGAAATCATCAACGCTGATATGTTAAAAAAAATGGAAAACCGCAGAAAAAACTTTATAAAGAGAAATAAACTTTTATAGAAACTGAGAAATGTGAAATTAAAAGAAGATAAAAAATTTAAATGCGCTCATCAGCGAAAAAATCTCGGAAACTATAGTTTGAATGCCTGACATCATTTGCTGTCAGTGAATGACAGATCTGTCAACTCACTGACAAGCGGACGCACAAGTGAGCGTAGGCAAAAACTGAGAAAGCCAGGGTGAGTGATGGTGGCAGGAAAGTATGAGCAAACAAATACATGCAGACGGTGATAGTAGAAGGTAAATATCACAAATAGCAATCTATATGTATGAGCTGGCTTTTATACTCAAAAAGGTAAATAAATATGCAGTTGTGTGCGACAAAATAGCAGTGCCCTATAAAATATCCATTATGATGTCTTCGTAGCTTTATTGCAAATTTAAATAAAGTTAGTGGGTAACCAAAAATTTGGTTGCAGTGTACTCATCCCTGTATAGTTCGTAATCGGAAGTGAAGTGTAGTGGAGAAGTCTTCTCCGCGAAGCTACGCGTTAGAACTTCTGGATCACTGCCATATTCGCTGTCAAGCTTATAGGAGTAGCAGGTCACAGGATCATTGCAAGAAACTGTATAGCCAGGCAGAGTACACCTCAGGTAGTTTCTGCAGTTTGTTCTTGGCCAGTTGTGCCACGAAGGAGCTCAGCTGAGAGAGTAAACTAGCAAGCAAGACGGCGGACTACTTCTGGCTACAGGTAGATCGTTTAAGAGGACATCTAATGCTAACTTCTAAGCATTTTTCGATACTTTTGCGGTCTCAAACACACACTGTCCGATGGGAATCTATGCGGTGAAACTCAACGTAACTTTGAATCCCTATTGCAGTAACTGTCTGGAGGATGAGCCTCCTCCACGTCTATTACTCAGCTTCTCTGCTTTTAGGAGGCTTACCTTCAAAAATCTTGGCTCCTGTGGAGCTGTTTATTTGCCTTTGCAAAGAATTTATCTCTACAAATCTATTAGTCGAGATTGGGGTCCAAGTAATAAGATTTAGATGGAACCAGAAGCAGTAGCTATTAGTCATCTTAATACCATAGGCCACGAATGGTCCACCAACCAGTAGGTAGAGACATGAAATGGTTGAAGTATCAGACTGCCGCTTCCCAAGTAGCATTAAACCGCGATTTTGATACCCTTTTAAGACCCCACAAGGGCAGATATCTACAGCCAACCAGAGCTGTTGATGTAACACAGAAGGTTGATGGAAATTAGGTTGAAGCACTGCCGTAGGCTGTGGAAGAAAGAAGCTCCCAGTGACCTTAATCGGCTAGCTGCCAAACTCGAACGTTTACTGAGAAAATGCTCAATAGGATGCTTCTGTGAAAGTGCCCCACAGCTTCTACAATAGGAATTAAGTGGTAATCCCAGCTTTTTCGCACGTGTGCCGATCGTCCAATGACCGGTAAACACAGCTACGAGTTTGAAAATTGAATGGTGTGGCGTCCCCAGGCCTATTGTCCTGCGTCTGTTGTACTGGAGCCATAGGATTTCCGAAATAGCACACGAAGAAATGCAGCTCCATCTCTTCTGCGCTGTCCTCAGAAATAAGTTGTTCAATTCCCGTTTAACAACAATGAGGCGGACGCCGATGAACGTATGGGAGACTTCTGATATCAATTCAGTCGACCTCTTGCTGGCAAGCTCATCAGCAATTCATTACCTTCTATGCTCCTATGTTCTGGAATCCCGATGGGAGAAATGTTACCTGTACACCCAATAAATTTGATCTCTTCCTCATAGGAGTTGACCAATGTGGATCTGCTCCATGGTGTCGTTTGTGCCTTTGTCGGAAAAAGTTGATATCTCCCTCGCTTCTGCGTTCCCTAACTATTCTGCATGACCGCAGGAACGCAAAGACTTTTGCCTGAAAAACACTAACAGTATTCGCCAGTTTTAAGGAAATACATAAATTGCCTGATTTATAGAAAACCCTTGCTCCCACTCTCGATTCCATCTTGGAGCCGTCAGTGACGACAGCAAGATTGCCCTGGCCCTCTCAACCTCCAGTTAGCGGATAGAGATATCCGGACGGAGTTCAGAGAAATTCATTGTTAATCAACCAGTGCAGTTCATACATTTTTAAATATTATGTCTTTTGGATAAATATTGCAGAGAATTGTACTCATACACTCCTTGAACTATGTTCAGGTTTCTCACAAAAAACAAAAAAAACAAAGCGGGATATCTACACAGAAGATATTCAAACTCCGCTTGTCGATTTTCATTCCGATGCACCTCGTGGCGACAAGCCGGGGTCTCGCTAATAGATCGGTTATTGTTTTAAGGTTATGTTTCGTTCATCATCTGTGACTTAACTGCTTCGGATAGTTAAGATAAATGCTGCTGTTTTTTAATTCCTTTTGAGCTTATTATTAATTCTCATTTGAGACTCTCAATAAATGCTCTCTGTATAGCTCATTAACGACCTGATTTCTCTGGATGCTTCGCCTAATAGAACTCCAAATGAAAATCAAGTGCACTGTGAGTGGTTAGTTGATGGAAAGATATTCTTGTTCAACAACAAGCGGGTGCGGCTGTTAACTTCGAAGCAGTGGTTAAGCAAGATCCGAAAGAATTTTTGCATCGAGCTGTCACCGTTGATGAAACCTTGGTTCATCATTACACACCAGGAACTAAGCAACAATCAAAACAATGAATTTATGATGAATAATGAATAAATATTGATAAAATGGAATTTATGTGCATATTAAAATATTTCCATGTACCACTGCTACTATTTCGCACATAACTGTATCATACTTTTCCTGCATGTGTTTGTGTGAACACAAGAGAACAAATTTTCCTGAAAACATTTTCATTATGTTTCGATAATCTCTGAGTATGTTTGTTTGCATAGCCCAACGACAGCTCCTATCTATGCTGCTATTCACTGGACATTACAAGCAAATGCTTTTGATTTCCAAAGTGAATGCGTCAAATGTTCCTTTTATCAAAGTAGCAGCTATGCAGCGCTGTGCGCTTAGGTGCATATATACATACATATATAGTATGTGTATATATGTACATATATTATATGTATATATGCCTTGTGTATTTTGGTGTCATTGTGCGGCTTGTAAACAAGTCATTTGTGTAACTGTGCGTGCTGCTAAGTATTTTCCATAGAAAAACAGTTCTATTCACTGAGGCTAGAAAGGCTAAAGTGCAGCAAGCTTTGGCTAAAGATATGCCATTCGGCTTTTTATTGCTTTGGCTTTTGTCTGTATTTTTTTTTTTCTTTTTATTCTTTTTTAATACATTAGACTTAACTGAAAATGGGTTTCCTCATTTTATTGCTTCTTAGTCACTTTACTTTTTACTTTTTATTGCTTTTTTCTTTTCATCAATTTTTTCTATCGCCGTTTTTCTTTTCATATCATCGCATTTACTGCTAGTCCGCATTGCATTTAAACCATTTTTATTGACAAAAATATATTTTCATCACTCTGAATTTCCATTTAAGCTCACCTTCGACCTCACCGTAAAAGCATTTACTTTCATGCTCGGTGTCATACACATTTTTTTTTCGTACAAATAACTTACTTTTTGCTGTATTTTCTCTTACTCATGCAGCTACGCCTTCTACATTTTAATGTTGCCTCTATATTTTGCTATCTTCTGATCGCAATTTGCTCTGCGCTGCATTTCGCTCCATTTGTCAATCTAAAAGAAAGTAATTTTCACTAAAATTATTTATAAATATTTGAAAGGCATTTTGAAGTTGTATTTACCTCGCATTTACGCAAAGGCTGTAGGCCTGTGGATGTGAGCAGTTCCCTGCTATTCAACACCAGATGGCTCGCGGCCTAGTTTTTCCAAATGGAAAATTTCTAATTAAAAATTTTCTTATAAGCAGGTAAACAGAATTCTGAATAGGATAGAATAAATATAATTCTCAATCCGGCAGCGAAAGTAGTATTGTGTGCGTGCTGTTCTTTTTCGTTTTTCAGCTTCGCCAAACGGTTTAAATATCGACTTAAAATACTAGGCACAGGGTGTAAGTGAGTTTTTGTGCTGAAAGTTATTAGAAATTATTTTGAGTGTTCTTTGAAAATTTTGCTCAAATCCTCTTACCCAAATGAGTGAGCATTGATCTTATTTGATCACACACGAAATTCTGCTGGAAATTCTGTTTTAAAAGTAATTTTTTTATTTTTGAAAATAATATTTTGTACAAAATTTATTTTTTATATTTAAAATAAGTTTTAAATGTACACACGAAATTCTGCTTGAAATTCTGTTTCAAAAGTAAATTTTTTATTTTTACAAAATATTTTTTTTTAACAAATAAAATTTCGAATTTTAAAATAAATTTTAAATTTTTTATTTTAAAATACATTTTAAATTTTTTATTTTAAAATAAATTTTAAATTTTTAATCTTTAAAATAAATTTTAAGACTTAAATTTTTTTCATAGTTTGCAAATTTGAGTTACATGGTTTTTGTTGTAGTCTGAACTGTAGTTTTATAAAATAGTCAAAACTTTGCACCGCTTTTTTTGTGAACACAGGTGTATATCCGTACTCTCAGGAAACTGCAGCATACTTAAGAACCAACACCTCCGGAGAGAATTTCCACCTTACCAATGCACATTTGCATCCTCTTCACGGGGAAATGCCTCAGGACAGCTACTACAGCTTCACGTATTCCTTAAAACAAAATCATTTAGCACACACATTCCTGTGAACGCACCTCGTTGAACCCGTATGCGGGCCTAGGACTACTTACAACACCTGGCGGTTTCATAAAACTATGTATAACCTAGAAAACCATCTTCAGCAACATCTAAGTTAGGTTAGCTTACGATGGTTGCCACTCTCCATGAGGGTTAGAGAAGTCCACTTGTTCACAGTTGGATGCCTAATTCCCAGTGTGATCACATCACTTCGGCTCTTTCTAATAAACAATGAAATTATATATTTTGGATAGCTGCGGATTCAAATTTCCCAGACATTCAAAGAAGTAAGAGTTTAGACAGCCATGTCGCTTTCTGGCAAGTGCGGTGCAGTGGCAGGGAAAGCGCTGAACTCTCTCCTTGTTCCTCCAAGTCATTAAAAAGAAACCCCATACACGTCTCGTGTGGCTGCCCATTAGGCAGTGCCGGCGATGATGCCCGTACCAAGTAAAGCGCGATCAATTTAGAGGTGTCGCATTTTAAATTAAAATAAAGCAGCAACAATTCAAATTGTTTGGTCAATTTTTATTATTTTTTGTAGAACCGTTCATGAAATTTTTTTAAAGATAATCGCTTTCAAATGTTGCCCGCTGTAATTCGGCCATCCGTAAACACCAATTTTGAATGACTCGCTGGAGGACTTCGGTCGGTATCTCGTGAAGAACTTTAGTAATGTTGGCGTCCAATGCCTCAATCGAAGCTGGTTATCCCCAAAGCATTTATATTTTACATACCCGAACAAATAAAAGTCAAAAGTTGTGATATCACACGATCTTGGTGGCCAATCCACTGGTCCAAGACGCGATATAAATTGCTCACCGAAACGACGACGCAGTAAATCCATTATTTCAGAGGCTGTAGTATAGCAAGCAGTGCTATCTTGTGGAAACTAAATGTTGCGGAGATGACGGGCTTCAATTTCCGGCATCAAGAGGTCATGTATCATGGCGCGCTATCGTTCGCCATTCACCTTGGCTCCAGCCTGGCCTTTGAAGAAATATGTGCCGATGATTCCGTGATTCCTCCAGCCCATGGGACGCATCAAACGGTTGTTTTCAATGGATGTAATGACTGCTCTTGAATGGCTCCGGGTTGCTCTTTAGCTCAAATATGGCAATTTTGCTTATTGATGTAGTTATTAAGCCAAAATGGGTCTCATCGCTGTGCACCTCAAGTTGGCCTGAGCGCGCGATGAACAGTTTTCATAGAGTGTCCATTTTCGTAATACAATTGAACGATTTGTAAATGTTCAGCCTTTTCGTGCTGAAATGTCAATGAATACTGAAAAAAATGTGTATTTAGTTTGACAGTAGTCACGCGAGATCTGCCAAAAAAACCTATAGGAAAAGGTTCGTCCAATCTGATCACTCTTTAAGAAAATCTCTTTGCTAAGAAAAGTTTCCGCGTCTGTTATCTTTATCATTGGCGTTACATCCAAGATGTGGAATATGTCTGTCAAAGGATTTTTATTTTTTGGGGAGTAGTTTAATAATACTGTTTTATTGAATATTACTTTTATTCCTTATAAGAATCAAATACTGTTTTCAGTCAACTAACAAATTTGTTTTTTTTTCTCTTTTCAGGTGAGTTCTAATTGAAAAATCATCCATGGTAATGAAGTTATACAATACGGAGTTATTTTCAAGTAAGTTTAAGTTTTTGACCAAACCCGCCTAAATCTGTTATTTAATCCAAAATAAGACTCTTCTGTGGAAATTATTTTGATGTGGTGTTTTGCCCATCGCTCATCGTAATCGTCTAAAAGTTTTGTGTTTACTGCGATCAGAAATGTTTTCTCGGGCTTCGAGCCACAGAAATCTGGGTAGTATACCACCCCATCGCCTCACACCAGGTGTTCCAAATACCTGTAGGAAAGGTAAACAAATTGTTTTATGAGATTTGTGTTATTTCCTTGAAATTGGAGTAGGGTAAAGAAGCTATAGTTGTTGATATTTTAAATTATATGAAATAAGTCTTCCTCGAAGTTCGATTTATCAGACCGCAGAACATGCCACCAGTCTTTCTCCGTAAAATGTTAGTATCGGAGAGCCCATTCCAAACGCTTTTTCCTAGTTTTTTTCTGAAAGTGACGACATCTTTTGGGCTTTGCATCCTTTTAAACCTGCTTCTAGAAGCCCTGTTCTAGCTGTTCGAGCACTAATGGATTTTCCAATAGTGCAGAGGCAAGGGCAGAAGGCGATTTTTTACGATTCTTGAGATACCTACCAAATATGATTCTCAATGTGCGGCAATGTAGTCACTTTCAAATGCCAAAATATTTTAAGTATAACTTAAAAAATGCAGCTTTTTAGACTTGACGCAGTGCGCCAAGGCTTTTCTCATAATACAATTTATTGTTGTAATCCAAAGCTAAACACAGTAGTGGCAAATTTGCACAAAACAGCGGTCATTTTGGCAGTCACATTCGAAATTACTTGTATTTTAGTGGGGACTTAATATTTTTGGCCAAGGCTGTATATACTTCAGATAGTATACGTTGGGAATTGCCACAGACCGCCCACCACATTACAAATTGATAACTTACGGGCATTCCCTTGATCAATTTTGAGTCAGTTGGGAACGATAAGGCAATCACATGAGAAAAGTTCGCCTCATTATCACGTCCATCACAGCCATCTTTCCAAAATATTTTCCGCACTAAATTGCGAGAACAAAATAAATATTTTAACTAAGTTTTTTCCACCCTATCGTTTCCTCATTCAGTGTTCGTTTCATGCATTCAACTCGTTTTTGCAGCATTGTTTGTTCCAATGCCTTTGATGGCTTAATTTGCGTTTGATCCATGGCGATCTTCGGCGTATCTCATTGAGCTTCACTACTCAATTAAATAGCATAAAATTAGTTAATAGCCGTAACATTACAAAATTATGTAAATGAAGACAGATTTACAAGCCCACATACCCAGGTCCATGCGAGTAAGTCACAGATAATTAAAAATCGCTTTCTCACCAAAAACCAAAAAAAAAAAAAATTTAAAAGAAGTACACAAAAACGATAACCACTTTTTGGACTGTGGTTGAAAAAGCAAAAGGTAGATAAAAGTTCACTAATTCGTGTATGAACCTACATATTTATTTTCATACATACCCATGTGTATGTGTCATGTATTCATAAATGAACTTGTACTTGTATTGTTAAGCACTCCAAAATGAGTATCTCAGCATATGCGGCTGTGAGAAAAAACCACCTTTCAACCTTCCACACGTTCAAGGTCTGCCACACTTTCTTATACACCACAGCCACACAATACAAACAAAGATAATTATCTCTATCTGAGTAACGTTAAATGATGTATAATTAGACTTAATCTTTCTGCAATATTTATCACTCTAACTTTGTTGATTCCAAGCAAACTACAAATATAAATAAACAAAATTACAAAAAAACAAAAAAAAAAAAACAATATGATTATATCGTTAGAAATTACTTTGTTAAAATCACACGTAGCGCGGAAATATAGAAGATACAAGCGGAAAAGACCGTAAGATGTTCACCAAAGTAAGCGACGAGTCATAGCGTGGATTGCAGAGATCAGCTGGAGATCAGTTGGAGATCAGCAGAGTCTGAAAGTGAAGATTTAATAATAAATTTTTTTTGCGCCTGAAATTCATTGAGGAATGACATAAGCGCACAATAGTAAAATGGAAATTACTTAGTTTTTATACAAAAATTAAGAAACCACGAAAATAATTTTTAAAAATTAGATTTTACGATTTTCGGCAGTACATAGTTTTTTTTTTGGTAAAAACTTAAAATATTGGGTCAACAGCTCTGGCTGGCTGTAGATATCTGCCTGTTGGAGGTCTCATAATGGTATCAAAATGGCGCTTTAGTGCTACTTGAGGTGTGCCTGACCGGCACACCAACCATTTCACCTACCTACCTAAGATGATGATAATAACCCGCCGTTGTACAACTTTTTTAAAACATTCTGTTGGGCACCCGGGTCTGGCCTTTTTTTCGTCCTGTTCGAGGCTACTTTTTAAAAGATTATATAAATAAGTCGATAGGAATTTAATTTCTAGGAAGCTACCTGGAAGCTCAAGTCGTTAGCTATGTAGGAAATATGTTAAATTCACGTCCAAAGTCGAAAAAACCAGCCTGGCTCGACGGAATATTAAAGTGCATTTCTAGTGGAGCTCTGAAGCTATTTTCTAATAACTAATTTACTTTTTAATCACAAAATTTTCATGTGTGAAACAACATCAACACGCACACCACAAATAGGCGGAGGAGATCCGCTAAGCTCTTAATAAGGGTGGTGTAAGCGCTAATTCTAGCTTGCGCCAAAAATTTGTGAATATAGTTTACGGAATAAGCTGCTGATGTTGAATTGCGGATCTGTATAAATTTAATTGAAATTTGCAATTATATTTACTGCTATTATTTGAACGTTAAATGCTAGCCTGAAGAATATCAATTTATTTATCTGATGATCCATTAGAAGTTAAAGAAAATACTATATACATATATTACTGTCTAAAATAACAAATTGCAAATATATTCACAAACATTTTCTGCTGGGCCGGATCTTCTTTTTCCATATATAAAGTATGTAGCCCTTTGAAAAGCATTAGGATTTTTTTTAGGGCAATCATGACAGATAAATTCGAAAGCACCGAAATCTGCAGAGCTAAATTAATTAAATGAAATGCTGGATTCAAGGCAGTGTCTTGATGTGATCTGCAAAAGGACTCAATCATGAAGAAATATGAAAAAAGATTGATTCTCTCGAGAAGATGAAACTATGCAATTTTAATTACTCTTTAGGTTTACCAATTCTGTGAAAAGGTAATTGGTTTATTGTAGGGATAATAAAATAGAATAAATGAAGATCAGTTCAGCTGTTCTTCTGCGTTTATTAATAATCTAAAATGGGGGGAAAAATATAGGGACTGGTATATTTTTTCTATGATAATGGTGGTAGAGGATATCTGAAAATAACTCACGAACTAATGAATAGAATATCATGTTATTTTAACAACTGTCCTTTTGAGGTTAGTACTAACTGAAAAAGAGGTGAATGCAATAAAACTAGTACCTTCTATGTGTTAGGCTCTGAATTTTTCAGCCCAGGTGTTATGCTTAGATATGTAGTTCTTCTAAACTCATTATCGATCTCTAGTACCAGTTCCGTATACACCAAACTAACCATGTGATTAGAGAGCAGAAATTAAAGCCAAGAAAAAAAATCACAAAAAGAAACATAAAAAGTACAAAATAAAGTAAAGTAACATAGCATAGTATGATACATACATATAACGTAAACTAAGGTTAGGTTATGTTAGGTTGTAATGGTTGCCCAGAGAGTGGGCCCACTTGGACGTAAGAAGTTTGGTTCATCCTTTGTGATACCATTGCAAGAGGGAAGAAGAGCTGAAGGAAAAAGAAAAGGAGAGGGGTGGGGAGGGTTGAGTATTCGTGGACTATAAACTGTGAGAAATTTGAGGTTGTGTTAGCTCTCGCGGGACTAAGATTTACGCATCTTGATTCTCTCTTTTTTTCTGCGCCTGCTGATATAGCAGGTCTTGATATAAAAAATCTGATGAACTTCATCAGCAGCATAAAACGGCTAACACAACGTAAACTAAAATAAAATTAATTTAAATAACGTGCATAACAGAACATAACACAGCATAAATGATTATAAAATAAACTGAAGAAAAATTTTAATCGAAAAAAAATTAAATGAAATTACTATAATATACTAATTTAATAACAGCAAAATACAACATAACATAACATAGCATAAAATAAAATTAAGTCAGTGAAATGAAATTTAATTGGGTTAAATTAAACCCAATAATATAACATAGCCTAATATAAATTAAAATAAAATTAAATAACGAACATAACAGAACATAACACAGCATTAAATTAAATTAAAAATGTTAAATAAAATTTAATTGAGTTAAATAAAATTAAATTAAATAACATAACGAACAGAACAGACCATAACATAACATAAAAGAAAAGAAAATAAATTAAAACTAAAATTTAATACGAAAATAATTTAAATTAAATTACATTAATAAACTAATTTAGTATAATACAACATAACATAACAGCATAGCATAAAATAAAAAGTAAAATAAATTTTAACTGAGTTAAATGAAATGAAGTAACATAACATAGCCTAACATAAACTGAAATTAAATTACATAGCGAACATAACATAACATAAATAAGGATAGATAGGAAAAAGAATAAAATAAAATACAATGCAAAATTAATAAATTTAAAAGAAAACAGCTAAAATTAAGTAAAATAAGATAAATAAAATAAAATAAAATAAAATAAAGCAAAAGAAAATACAATTTACAAAACGAAATAGAATTAAATTACAAATAAAATTAAAAACTAAATTAATAAACTAAAATAAAACAAAATAAAATAAAGAAAAATAAAATAAAATAACATTAATTAAATAAATCAAATTAAGATGAAAGAAAAATAAAAAATAAAAAAAAAATAAAAAAATTAATAAGTAAAAATAAAAAATTAAATAAGTAAAATAAAAAACGAAAAGTGAAATAAAAATGAAAGATTGAATGAAAATGAGTTAAGTAACATCACGTGACATGTAGCAAAACAAACATGACATAACATAAGAAAACAGAACAAAAATTTAAAATAATACAAACCAAACAAATGTGTTTTTAATATTCCAATTAAATTGCATTAAAAATTTAAATTAAATAACAGCATCACAGCGCATGACATAGCATGAAAAAATTAAATTAAATAACATGACATAATACAACCTAATATAACAAACATAAAGAAAACAATAAAATAAAAATAAATAATAAAATAAAACAAATAAGTACCAGAAAAACTGAAAAATATATAAGAAAAAGACAATAAAATGAAGTCTTGTAAAATGAAATAAAAGAAAAATAATGAAAAACTAAATAATATCAAACACCATAAAATGAAACAAAACAAATTTGCATACCTTATATTAGTGAAAATATGACTAGGGGTACAGAGCTTCAGTTTTATAACTGCAGATATATTTAATTACTCCCCTCCGCAAATATTCTCAATTTCTACCACTTCATTTGTGCTAAACAGAATGAACCACTTTTGCGATAAAGACAACATCTGACGTCTGTCGTCCAACATCCAACCTTGGCACCGTCTCGTACGTGCTTAACACTTGGGTGCGAAATTTTCTATAGATAATTATTTTCAAGTAAATTTGTTTAACTTCCAATAATGTGGATCAGCATTTTAGTTCAGGTTTGTTTCTTTTTTCCCCTCATCGTACAAGCATTGAACGGTTCTGTGAGTATTTCGAACCTCGCTCCGAAAAGACATTTCCCAGTGTTCGATTTGATTGTAAGTTTGCTAGTTTAGTACGTGCTGCTGGCCACTTAACGGCTCTACAAATACCTTTTATCTATCCTATTACCTGCTGGTACTGGCACTGCGACCACACATCTCCAACCAACTTTCTTGTTGAAGCGCTCCAATGCCGACGCCAATGGATTAAAATGCTAGCGAGAAAAATGTAGTCATGCGATTTTACATGTTTGTGGTGCTGTTGTTGTTGTTGCCGTGCACTATCAACATTTTCTGTAGTATTATGTATACCACACATACTTTTGTTGCATTTCTGTCGCTTCTTCTTCTTTTTTTGTGTTTATTTCCATTGATTGTACGTACACTTACTCTCACTCGCCAACATTTCCAACGCTATCCCATTGAGCAGGTGATATTTTTTTGGTATATGGAGGACTTCTTCTCCTGGTTGGGTAAGGTGGAAAATTTCAGTCTGTTTCTGTTACTCTTATTACGATGCGCATGCAGCGGCAAAAAGCGTACAGAGAGCGGGCAAATACTCGTGGATACATAAATACATGCATGCGAACCGACATATTTTGCAGCTGCCCGAGCGAAATAGGCAACAGAAAAAGTGTTTGTTTCAAATTACTTCCAATTGTACTTTGGCCTTTGATCTCCGCTGCAGTATGTAATTATAGAGCGAAAGATTAAGAGAAGATGTGGCTTCTAATAGAGATAGGAGACATTTTTCAGCTTTGTAAATAAATACCCGTAATCTGCACACAAAATTTTTCACATCTTGCCTTTCATATGAAGGAATAAATTGCTCATGTCGCTCATTATCAATGGAGAGCAATAATTAGTAGTAATTAACTAATAATAACAGAATAACACTATTAGGCAAAATGAAGTGGAAATTTAGTCAGCTGAGAGAGAGAACTGAGAGGAAGTTACAAAATGATAAATTTTGGTAAACTTAAATGAAAAATTAGGTTATGTTAATATTAATGTTAGTATGGAAGTGTGCAGAAAAATTAATGTAAAGAAAAAAGTAGTTAGTAAAAAAGATTAAATTAAAAAATGAACTGAAATTATTCAACTATTTAAAAAGTTGCTGGTTACAAAGTGAGCAATATTTTTATGGCAATCGATATTTTTTTGGGTTGAACGAAATTTAAAATTCGATTCTGTTACTCCTCTGCTTACCTATTTGTAACTATATGCGGTGATATGCAAAAACTATTATATATGCTATAAAAACTCCTCACCAGCCAAAAGAGTAAAATTTTCTGACAACTCATATTTCAGATGCCTTCAAGATGGAAACGGCATCTTCCGGAACCAGAAAAGAAGGTTTTTTTTCTGTTTTTGGCGGAAAGCTAATTCTATCCAGCACACACAATGATTTGGTTCATTAATAGCCGGTGTTTCCTCAATTTCTCTTTTTTTTTTTGCTGGAGTTTTTCTCTATCAAGCGTACAAAGCTTTTTGGACCTTTCGGTTTATGGGCATCATAACCATCAAGCTCTACACCTGTGTTTCCTTGCACGGACCATTGCTTTGCAGCCCAATCCTATACCGAGAATTGAAAAATCGTCGCCTTTTTCTGCAAAATTTGGCTACAACATATTTTCCCGTTCACTAAATTATGTCGTTCCATGTGGGCCTTATCTTTCCAGAAACGAGAAATGTTGAGCAAGTAATATTCACAATTATATTTTGCCGAGTTCCTCCACCTATTTGTTGTGAGCGTCTTGATGTTTCCACAAATGCGGTCTACAATTTTATGTCACCTCCGAGCAGTCGATGGTTTTTCATAAGAAACTTTTTTATGGTAAAAATCTACTTGTAGATTTTCCATTGCCTGCCGACTGGCGACCGCTACAAAAAATAAAATAATTTAGTGTTTCATGCCTGGGGTTTCCAATCTCTCCATTACCATATCATAGACCCGCACCAAATCATTCGGCTACGGTGGCCGTCTTATTGCTCGATCTTGAACGACTCGAGCTTGATAGTTGCGAGTACAAAAGCACAGGGCTTAAATCCAAACTGTTTTTTCTACCTAAAGGGTTACTGGCGTTACTGACCGGGCCGATAAACTATTCCTAACCTAAAGTGCTCTACAAATTCTTTAGTTTTCTCAACCTGCTTCGCAGAGATAAATTTGATAGCACCGAAACTATGGTAAGGCTGGAGTCGATATCCAAGTGCTCAACCATTTTCATTTGGTGCGTTGAACCAACTGACCTTTACTCACTTTACCTAAACCTAAATAAACATTTTGAAACGCAAATCTACTAAAATTTAATTATATCTGTCTGAGTGTCGTTTTCAGCACTAAGAATTTAAAATAGAAAATAACTTTGGGATGTCGCATTCTGAGGTTAACAAATAAATGGGCTGGTAATCAAAACTTTCCATTCTTTTTCTTTTAAGTAAATAATCTCTCTACTTTATTTTTAAGTAAATCCTTAATAATATGCACTAAGGCACTATGCGCCCACCAGACGGGAGCTATATCAACTAATTATTATTATTATTATTATTAATAATATGTCCAAATGCCAAATTTGTCTTGCTATAGCTCAATCTATCAATCAAAGTGCCATTTAATCAGCTTAAAATAATTGCTTGTGGAGACATGGTGTTACAGCGCTGTAATTCTGTTCTTGCGTTGACGAATATTTTTCAACATTCCTTTGGCGCATTGTATTCTAGCACGGTGGAATCTATCAGTCTTGGCATTCTGCTTACTAATTATGTATCTCTTCTAATTCCAACGTTACCTCTCTCTCACGTTTCTAATGGATATTCTTTCGATGAATGTACGAATATTTCGTAATATAACATGCAGTTGTTATTGCACTGTATATTCAAAGTCCTGCTGCCGTTTCTACCTGGCGATAGCAATGAAAAAGTATTCCTCACCTGATTTCTCCGCTTACTCTCAAACTCTCTCTCAACTACAATATATTTACGCGCCTCCACATGTTCCAAAATAATTTCTCGCTCACTCTTAATGGCTTTTATCTTTTGAGTCAAATGCAGTTGTCACTGTTCCACCTTTGTTCGTTGCCTTTGAAGTTAATGTAGTGTTTTTTTGCTTTTTTTTTTGTTTTTTGAAATAAAATCTAAGCTGTCTATTCTCTATTGCTATCTGCTATCTATTCACGGCGGAGAGAATGCAGCCTATCTCTATGCTAACCTTCAAGGATCTCCTGCATTGCATTTTACCCCGCAGTTTCCGTTGTGCCATGAAGTAGTTCGGTGATCTTTTTGTGAAATCTAGTGCGTGTGTGTGTCGGAGAAACTCCTATTGGAACTGTACTCAATGGCGCTAAAAAGTGTGTGGTTTCCAATGAAGTGGCTGCATACAGACTTGTTAGAAAAAATGCTGATAGAAATGAGACATTGAAAGGCCAAGTGTTTGTAAGATTAAAACTAAAAAAAAAAAACAAGTTACTAGTTCCTTGCGTAAAGTAATATAATTATGAATAATTATTCATAATTACATTTTTAATAAATAAATAAATAAGAAAGAAAAAATTTAAATTTTCTAAAAATTTCAATAATCCAGAAACATTTCGAATTCAAAGTGGTCGCTAAAAAACTTAACAGAGTTTCAATCCTTTAAATATTCACGATCGTTTAAAATTGATGGACTGAAATAAACTAACAGAAATTAAAATCAGTTTAAAAACGTTAAAGTTAAATAAAAACTTACGCTGTTTATTATACCGGAAAAGGATGCACAAATAATTTCGTAACATCTAAGCAGCCACTAAACCCACTAAACTTTTAAAAAACCACGGATGTTATATTTGAGCTATCAAAGTCAAATATTCGATTATTCAAATTCCAAACGCCAGATAGGCCACCATGTATAAATTTCAGTAAACAAAAACTTACTTGAAAGTTTCTTTCGTCTTTTGAAAAACTTTGAAAAAAGACTATAAACTAAATTTGTGACGTGTGACACTCGTAACTTTAGCTGTCAAAGCAAAAAAAAATCGATAGCTCAATTTCTAAATTCTTAATCGAGCACCCCGTACATATTACAGTAAACAAAAACTTACTTCCAAGTTTTTATTTTTTTATCATTTAAAAATTTCGGAATGCCTGTAAACAATTTCTGACACATAACGGTTGTTACTTTAGCAGTCAAAGAAAAAAACTCTAAACTTCTCATCGACCACCCTGTATAAATTACTACAAGGAGGTGCAAAATTAATCACCCTATTGGAAGATTCATAATTTTTGCAAATGCCGTCGTACGTCAATCAGTTTTGACACTTGTGAACAGCTGCAGTATACAACAGATTAAAAATGGAGCGCGTAAAGCTCAAAATAAATATTTCCATCAGTGATAATAATTGTTTTTTTTGCATAGTAGTAAAAGTTTTATTTAAAATCTTTTTTATTTAGTAATAATTTTTGTAAAAAAGTTAATCAAAGCAAAGCAAAAAAAAAATAAAAATAAACTAATTCATAATTTTGCGCCACCCTGTACGAACAAAACCATACTGTACAATTCGTTTCATTGGAAAATTCTGTTTAAAATTTATTTTTCAATGTCAGTTACTTACTTGACGTGATCTTTCCGGTATTTTTAGTTATGTTTTATTCGTATTTTATTTTTTCATCTTTCTCTGAAACCTTTTGTCTGCACTAAAATCTACACTTTTTCAGCTTCTATGCCACGCGCACTTCACCTTAAGCATCAGATTTCAAATGTTTTGTCTGCAGCAAACAATACTTAAAAATAAAGGTGCACTTATTATAGGCCCGCCACCGTATCACATTTACAACAGCGTCGCACACAAAAAAAAAATTGCACACGCACACACACAAATAAAAAATAAAACTAAAAATAATGAAATGAAAAACAGCAGTAATCTTAATTTTCGCACCCAATTGTCAAGCTACTTGGCGAGATCACCTTGATTTTTCGCTTACGAGGCTTGCAAAAACTCTAGAAAAATATGAAAAAGTGAATGTAATTACAGAAACGATGTGATGCGTACAAAAACGAAATATACGCACAAAAAAAAAATTTTAAATACATATGTAAACAAAACAGTATGTAGCAAAAGCATGCGTACATGACACTGAAAAAATATTCATACAGCCACGACAACAGCTAATACTCTGTACGCGCTGCTCCTTATTTGTTTTGTGTTTTTTCTCGAACACTAGCCGCCTCACCTTGTAGGCCTCGTTTTCCGCTGTTTTTTTGTTTGTTTCTTTTTGTTTTTTTTTCCTTTTATATGTATATTAACTTTCATCTTACCGCCAATGCTTTATTTATTTCCTCTGTAGCCCAATTTAAGCCGCTGTTGTTTTTTTTAATCTGTTGAGTGGTGCAAGTTGATAATATGGATTTTTATACAAAAATATTTGACATCTCACAAAATTTGGGTCTGCAGTTTTCACATAGTCGCATTTATGTTGTGGCACGTCGTATTTTCTATGATTTTTGGGATAGCGAGCCGAGTAGTTACAGCATCGAATTTATACCAGGTGAGCAATTCGTGTTAAATAATTTTTAAAGCAAAGCCTATCAGTAAAGAATTGATTATTTATTATTAAAGTGTTTTTTATTCATTATTAACTTATTTGTATAAATACTTGACTCATATCATTTGGGCCTCCATGAAAAGCAGATTGATCCCTTCTCACTTGTTGAGATGGTTTCTACTCAGCATCCTCTAAAGAACTTTCGTACTAAAAGCAGACATCTTTCGCTAGGTATTAGTAGGATCTTTGCCCATAATTTGTGGTCCAGTTCGTGAGGTAGTAACACAGTTTAATGCCGCCTCCGATGGACAGATGCCATTTCCTTGGGTTTGCCATTTCCTGTTAGGAGACAACGACTATTGGAAAACACCTTTTCTGTCATTTAATGTTCCATGTTCACAGTGGAACACAAACGCACTCGGCGAAGTTATTTGTTCTTACTTAATGCTAATGAAGCCAAAACAAGCGCCTTAAATATGTTTGACCGCATCACTCTCGAAAAGAGGGAATGTATGTTGATAACATTCCACTGCTTTAACCAAAGAAAATGATTCGCTAGAAAACCAAATATCTGACTGCAGTTCGGCCTTTTAAGCACAACACAGACTTAGCTTAGCATTTCCTGTCGCTGTACTAAATGCTACTCATACTCTTAGTTTCCATGACATATTTTTGACGACATATAATATTACAATAAATTTTGACCGTTCCGGTAATGTAGGCCCGACTGTCGTGGAAACTTTAGGTCTCTCGCCGGCTCCCACTCATCACTGAGTGAAATATTTGCCTGGTTTCTGACGATGACTTCGTTAATCGAATGATGAATTGCTATATTATGTTCCTACCTAAATAAAGTATTCTCGGTGGTAACTCAGGAAAATACCTGAAATAAGGTATGGTGAAACTGGTAGCTAGCTAAAGAAAATTTGTCCAGAACCCACACTGGCTTAGTGCTCAGATGTTGCATTTAACTTGGCACTTTTGGTAGAGAAAAACAAATTCGTTGACTGTTTGAGGCTTGGACTGATTGACTGCCACTGCACCCTGCAACAAATTCCTGCTGAACCATTTTTTTCCTACAGCGCAGTTTATAGTCTTAGAAGTTCACACGAGTATACCTCGGCACAATACCGCAGAGATTAATGAAGCCCATTCAATCTCATGTTTGAAGAATTGAGATGTAAGGTGAGGGCTCGGTAGTGGGATTAAACCAGTAGTATTCTATGGACAACGCGGCCGGCGTAGCCGAATGGGTTGGTGCGTGATTACCATTCGGAATTCACAGAGAGAACGTTGCACAGTGGTCCCGCCGCGTAGGAAGAGCGGTCATAAGAACTTTTGGCGTGATAAATGACTTTTTGGTATGTTTTTAAGTTGAGAAATGTTTTTATTTGTTAAAAAAACATTAAGACATATAAAAAGGAATATATGTATAATAAGAATATATATAAGATATAATAATAACAATATATAATAAAGTAATATATAATTAATATAAAAAGTCAAAGGAAAATTAGGTACACACATCTTTTATATGAAATTTTTTTGTTTCGTTTAAAGTTCTTCATAAATTTTAAATTATAAACAATAATAGAAAAAAAACATTAAATTCCGAAAGGATGAGCATAAAGTATACTTTGATGCCAGTTAACTTATTCTTATTTATGAAAACAATAAAATATTCACTTCCCAAAAAGTTAATGTACTTAGAAATACAAAACTTTTAACTCAATAAATCTAACACTTCTCTTGACATCATAGATTTCTTTTTACATGGTAATTTTCTTAGATTAGATATAAATGGATCGGAATTAAGAAGAAGCCTGTGCAAACGATCCGTGTTAGTTACAGTTCTTGAGTGCTTTCTGGTATTGTCACGTCTGAATGGTTTCACTAATTTATTACATGATTCAGCTGCCTCCTCTGATAATTCTCCAATTGATAATAAACAATGATTACCTCCGACCCATGAATGAACACTTTATGAACTGATGCAGGTAAATTATACCATGAATATTTACTAACTAGAATTTTGGCAGTGTCTAGGGCGAATATTTTGAATTTAGTCGAATTAATTTTAAAACCAGATGAAAGACATTGTAGGAGATAACTACATCTGTCTATAACGTGTTTGTCTATTCCTGTGATTTCGGATGATATGGTTGAATGAAGGAAAAATTTTCGTGCCGTATTTCCATCATTAGAGGTGCCACTTCCTCCAATTCGCGGTTTGTCAACTATCAAGCCTAATTGTTCTCTAAACTTGCTCTGAACAAATTCTTTTCTCTTAGCTTAAAGTGCTTTTTCCTCAGATGAACGTGCTTGCCACCTTTTAAATTCGATTCTGTAAGAAACATGATTAAAGTATTCAAACAATCTAATCCAAGAATGCAGAGGTGATAAACCAAATTCAAATATACTGGAGTTTACTTGTTTGTTTCTACACTTTTCTAAGTCATTCATTTCTTTAGGTGTCGCACCACAAATATAACATTTACTCGTAGATGAGTCACTAAGAGCACAGCACACTTTACCATCAACCATAGTTAATTGTAAAGAATGACTTACTTTATAACTATGGTTATCGATTTTAACAACAGTCGGATTCAAGTCACTAATAGCTTTTTTAAAATACTCTTCTTCTTGAACACAAAGTAGAATCACATTTTTCAAATTCCTACACATAGGTACAGATTAGACCCTATATCAAGCGCAGTCGCAGGTCATCGCAGCTGGAAATTATTTTTCCTTAAAGAGGACATACGTTAGAATATTTTAATGTATGTTTCATTTGTGCATATTCGTGCGAACTTAGTTAAAACTTTACAAACTTCTTATAAAAAAAAATAAACGGCAAATTTTAAAGTACGTATTTCGTACGGTCTGAAAACCTATTAAATAATAATTAAAAAAGATAACAAAACCTTCAACATGTCGAACATACCTTCAACTTGAATTTCCATTGTACAACAGGTCATAAACACAGTAATTCTTAGAAAAATAACACTTCCCGGAACTGCGTGAGTATGGAGCGGAGACCACGCTAACTACCACTTTTCAAATTTTCTTACTTTGGAGGCACAATTATAAGTGAGTTGTTTGTGCAGTTGAAATTTCTTTTATACTCTAAGTTACTATGACTAATGAACTAACATTTAGCCAAATATTGTTGCATAATTTTAACATGACTATTTTCATCCAATGTCCTATGGCGGAACCACTGTGCGTTGGTTCGAATCTCGGTGAAACACCAAAATTAAGAAAAAAATTTTTCTAATAGCGGTCGCAACTCGGCAGGCATTGGCAAACCTTCGAGTGTATTTCTGCCATGAAAAAGCTCCTCATAAAAAAATATCTGCCGTTCGGAGTCGGCTTGAAACTGTAGGTCCCTCCATTTGTGGAAGAACATCAAGACGCACACCACAAATAGGAGGAGGCCAAACACCCAAAAAGGGTGTACGCGCCAATTATATATATATATATTCTATTCCATGGACAGCTCCACGCTGTGACAACTTCTCAGCAAGGACAGTGGTGCATTGAAAACTCATTAGAGTCTACATTTTTATATCCCTGCCACCAACAATTTCTGATTTCTGATTCATCAATTCGAGTTTGTAAGTGATAACAAGTTCAGGAGATAGAAAGTTCAGGAGATAAAAGTTCATTTATAGACCTTTATAGACATTATAGATCCTGCTTGCGATCAACTTTTAGCCTTTTGTCACTATATTTAAAATTAGAGAGCAACAGAACAAGTGCTCATTCGCCGGCTATTTTCTTACAAAATTGACGTCAAGGCTTTCCTTTTAGTCATGATTATTACGGAATATCACTTTCTATCAGATAGAGATTGATAAAAACTATTCCTATGTGAATATAAGAGAAAACAGTTATTCTGCTTTCGGGGTAACTTCCACTTCGAGAGTATCGTCAAAGAATTTAAAATCTCAAATTCCGCGTGGATTACAAATGTAAGATTGTTCATATCATGCAGATTTTTCGATACTTTCACTTATTTTTGTTTTCACCAAATTAGTTCCCTTTTCTTAACTTTCTGTCATTTTGTGGAATTTACCTTATTATCTCCTCCATTTGCCTTTGCTAATCTAAATAACCTAAAGAGGCCACATATTTGTATGAAAAAAATTCATATACCTCGCTTGTAATGTCGCAGTACGAGTATTTTTTATAGCCCCATAAAGTGTTTAAAACGTTTAGCAACAAAAACAGCAATAGCCACAAATACAATACAAATTTTGAGACCAGGATCTGAAGTACGATCAGTGATAGACGCAGTAGCAGCAATAAGAATAGCAACAACAAGGCGCACATGACAGCAACAAACACCTGACAGTTAAAAATGTGCGCACTTGCTTAATTGCTATTTTCACAAACTAATGAAAAACCCGACAGCACAAGCAACAACAATAACCACAAAAAAATAAAAATTATTGCACATGCACCAGGCCGGTTTCATTGACTGACCAACTCACGATCAGCTAATAGTGGTAATAGTGGTGATGATGAGGTGGTTGGAGTAACTACAGTGGTGGTTGTGCTGGCGGCAGATGTGGCACTAGGGAGCGTTGATGTGCACAATAACAAAAATGAAACAACTGCAGCTGTTGTAGCAGTTAAAAATAACTGGTTATTTGTTGTTAGCTGTGCTGCTATTGGCTGTAGTTCTGCGTTAATGTAAGCTGCGCGAAAACACCGAACTAGTAAGACAAATTTATGAATTCAAATTAGTGTTCTTTTAGCAAAAGCGTCCCACTGGGCCGATATGGACTAGTTTTGGACTAGTTGGAAAAACAAAATAGGGTTAAATTTAATAATTTTATAAGTGTATATTTTTGAGTTTGTTACATTTTGGGCCGATAGGGACTAGTTTCGGAATAGTCGAAAAATAAAAAATTTTGATCAAATTGAATAATTTTATAAGTACATATTTTTAACTTATATACATTTTTAATTTTCATTTTTAAATTTAGTTTTTAATTGTTTGAATGTAATTTGCATAATAAATTATGCTTCTCTAAATAATTTAACTAAAACTCAATTTTCTTAACAGTAAGCTGCGCGAAAACACCGAACTAGTAAGGCAAATTTAGGAATTCAAATTAGCGTACTTTTGGTAAAGACATTAAACTGGCCCACTGGTGTATAGTTTCGGACTAGTTGGAAAATAAAAAATTTCGGACAAATTGAAGAATTTTATATGTATATTATTTTAAGTTATTTACATTTTTTAATTTTCATTTTTAATTTTGATTTTTAATTTTTTGAATTTAATGCTTCTCTAAATAATTTAACTAAAACTTCTTGAGTTTTCTTAAAAGTAGTACTGCTAGGAACCATCGAACTAGTAAGCCAAATTTATAAATTCAAATTAGTATTGTTTTTGGCAAAGACGTTACACTGGTTCGATGGGGACTAGTTTCGGACTAGTTGAAAAATAACAAATTTTGGACAAATTGAAGAATTTTATATGTAGGTATATATATTTTTAAGTACGTCAGATTTTTTAATTATCGTTTTTAATTTTTTGAATGTAATTTGTATAATAAATTATGGTTCGCTAAATAATTTAACTAAAACTTAGTTTTCAGAAAAGTATACTGAAAAGAAATTAGTAAGACATATTTATAAATAAAAATTAGTGTTCTTTTGGCAAAGGCGTTACAATGATTCGATGAGGACTAGGTTCGGACTAGCGGGGAAATAACTAACTTTGGTGAAATTTAAAAATTTTTTAAGTATATATTTTTAAGTTTGTCAAATTAAATTTTTTTTTTTTTTAATTTTTTAAATTGATTTTGGATAATAAATTATGCTTCTCTAAATAATTTAACTAAAACTCAGTTTTCTTTTGCTGAGTGACTTAATCGGCGTGCTATTACTGTGGACGGAGTAAGTATGTTGGTATATATAGCCTATCGGTATCCCCTCGCACCTAATTTAACTTATATACGAGTACATCTCCGCATCTTATAAAATAAAGTCCTCAAATTGGCATGTGAGCTAATAACTTTTTACAGAATACGAGTACCCCTATTGACATTGGGTTTTTCGTAATCTGAAGCTAATCTGTTTTGGAAGGTTTTTTTTCAACATAAATTGCATAAACCTGCAGAAGAGCTGTGTCGAAAAATCAAAAAGTGTTAAAAAAACATAAAATTAATTTTCAAACTACTACTGTTTGCTTGCTACAAAGCCTTGAAGTGTTTACTATCATTCTTCATTAATCAATTTTATCAGTTATTTCCTATTACTAATATATTACAACTTTGAAAACAAGAAGAAAAAAAGTTGTATAACAAAACTCAAATAGCAAATCAGCGAATGCCTAGAATTCGATGGTACTTATGTATATATTTATATATTGCTAGGTTAGGTTAAGTATTGCTGACTGGTCTGTAAAAAGATCTCACATAGACCTCTAAGGTCCATTGTGTTATCAATGCTATATATTTGGAATCGAATTATGTAATTCTTAAGGCACATCTACGCGAGTTTCAAAAAGCCGTTCAGCCTTTTGGCAGCAATATCCTTCGAGGATGAAAAATATGTTGATCCTAGGCACATTTGTCGAGCCTTACAAAGATTCGGGGCAGTAGAACAGTAGGTGTTCCAAAGTACCCCTAGCATTCGCTTCGTTGCAAGTGCGACACGCATCGTTCTGTACTAACCCATTTTGGCTGCATGGTGTGGGGTGGGACAGTGTCCCGTTAATACTCCAACCAATATTTTGCAGTTTTTTCTAGAGACTGATAAAATAAAGTTTGTAGTTTTCCTATTCAATATACCATTTTTTGGCTGTTTTGTACGAGATTGAGTGTTCCCATGTTGACTGCGTTTCGTTTTCCTCATTCAGTTCCGTTTTCAGAAAGGAGAGTGTTGGGTATTTGTCAAACGTACTCAATCTCCGCAAGCGAATACGCCTGCCTTAGCGAGCTCATCAGCTCCTTTGTGTCCAGGTATTCAGTAAATAGTGACCTGCTCATTTCCACGGAGTTCAACCAGTTTCGATCTGCATTGGTGAACACATTCCGTGTTAGTCCCAGGACGCATAATTGCGTTGCTAGGTATTTGGTGCATATTTCATTCGTCTATGGCGGCCACTTACCTCACTTAACCTAACCTTATTAGAAAGGCTACAATCGCCAGCTGCTGGTTAAGCACCAATTCAGCAGCAACGGCTTTCCTGCAGGGTTTTATTTATGCATACTATATATAACTGCCTGTAAACAGCGAAAATGCGAAAATATTGCCGCTGAATAGATCACAAAATTAATTGTCTGCACTACAATAACAAACAGAGATTTATTAACGCACAAATGCAAGCAATTTTTACAATAATAAAACACAGACAACATAGCGTTTAAAAGTCAAACGGTTGCTTAGCTGATATATAGGAAAACTTCAGCAACATTGTTGCTACAACTGACATTTAACGGTGTCGGCGTTGCTGCACGAAACGGCATTTTTCATTAGCTGACATTTCGCTGCGCCATTTTGTGGCGTTTATTATACAATAACTTTATTTCACATTGCGCATGCACTCACACACACCCATATATATGCATACAAATGTAATTTTAGACATCCTTTTGATTAATGAATTGTCTATTATGCATTCAATTCAATGTCAACAATCTGTTAATTATACCAATCCGAATGATTGCCATTGCAATTTGGTTTTGCATTTCCCACTATGGTACCTGCTCTCATTGCAATCAGCTGCCTTTAAGTTGCTTGCACCTTACCTATTTGTACAATATAAAATGTTGCATATTCACGAGGTTCAACAGCACTTGACTTTCCTAGTGCACCTACATTCAATGGCCAGCTGCGCCAACTGCCCTTACGCGTATTACCTGTCACTCGTCGGACAGTCAGGTCTTTTTCAATTTCCACAATTGCCCTAACTTTGGGTAGAAGCTCGTAAGCTGCCGCTGTCTGTATTACATTGCCAGCAAAATTTATTGTATAATTTATTGCTGTAGCTCTCAAGACACCAGCCAACTCTTTGAATTGCAAAATTTTTTAATTATGTATAATGTTTGCTGGCTAAAACGGGGCAAATTACAAAATTAGTGGCTATTAAAGTAGATGATGGTTGTGTGAGTGATTTGTGGATAGGTTTGAAAGCAATTCACCAATTCTGCAAATATTCGTGGCTGGTACATTTTCGAAAATATGACAATTTCTTTGCTGACCCATCGCATGACCGATGAAATAGCTGGGTAGGGCAAGAAGGCATAATCTTCAGGCAAGGCACATGTTTGAGTTCCTATGTTTTCGACTTACAACTGCGACTACAGCATCGAGTGAAGCCTTGAAAATAAAAGAAGCTGGCTTTTGGAATGCTAAAATATTTCGTAATAGGGTTATTTTAGACAGCCAAAGGCTTGCTAGCAATTCATCAGACTTTACTGCCGTCACCAAAGATTTTAGAATGGAGTTTAAGGTAAAGTTCCCCACGCGAAAGGAATGAGATTTCAAATCGGTAGTCAAAGAAAATACAACTGCATTTTACACTGATGGATCCAAGCTGGATTACAGCGTCGGCGCCGGTGTAGGTATATTCGAAAGACTTTGAAAGTTCCAAGTCTTTTCGCCTGGAAATTGAAATAGTATTGTTCAAGCAGAAGTTCTCGGGATAAGTGAAGCTTACAGGATAATTAGAAACCATCCACAACTGGTTTTATGACTAGACTACCGAGGCCGATGAAGTATGTAAGTCCAATATCTTTCCAGTTAGTCAAGCAACCATCTTAGCTTCAAATAACCAATTGAAAGATCGTCAGCCAATGCAAAGAAGAACTTATGTCTTAACGCACACGACAGACATCACTCTCATCTGGGTACCTGGTCATAGGAAGCTAGAAGGAAATGAGAAAGCTGATAAACTGGCGAGACAAGGGGCAGCTTATAACGAATTCGAAGCGGTAGAAATAGGCTGCCCCGAAGGCGGTTGCAAGAGCGAGATCTTCTCGCAGTTGAGGTGGCAATATTAATGCAAATAGAGTTTTAACTCGTTTCGCCTCAACTCAGGGAAAAGCGATAGGCCAGTCACCATCAACTTGCAAGGTCGCGAGATCTTTTGGACTACAAGCGCATCGAAGGCGGGCGAGAGAATTCTTGAATTTTGTGTGTATTCTTTCCGGATATTGTCCGTAGGGCATCCAAGTTGTCTGGAGGATGTGACGAAATCATTTTAGCACCCACTCTCGCGGTGCAAAAACTGATGCATCTTGGCTCTCAATTTTTTGCTACATTTGCAGATATATAGGGCCCGCCATCTATCGTTACGGATTTGAACTAGGTATTATTTGAAGAATGGTAACACTTAGCTGTCATCTGATTTGACCGGAAATTAGTTTTATTCTTCCGCTGAACCAAAATGGTTGTGCATACGCTCAAAGAATGCTGGGAAATATTGCGACATTACTTTGAATTTCATGGTAATGTTGCAGAATGTGTACGAAAATTACGTACGGCAATGGGAAGAAGAAAAGCACCGAATGAAGCGTATGTGCGTTACTTTGCGAAAAAAGTAAAAGAAACTGGGTTGCTTATTGACAAACCAACGCGTGACCGACCAGAAACCGTGCGTACACCCGATAATATTGCTGCTGTGGCCGAGAGTGTTCGTGAATCACCAGAATCAGTTCACCGTCGTGCTCAACAATTGGACATTTCGGAGACATCATTGAGACGAATTTTGCGTAAAGACCTTGGTATGACGCCGTACAAAGTCCAAGCCAAGAGCCATATGAATGAAGTTGTATTCCATCATTAACCGGAAGGATTGTACTTCAAAATAAAAAAAACAGTTTGGAAAAATATTGAATAGTTTCTTTTTTATAGCATTTTTAATTCCGTAAGGTTATATGGCGGACCCTATAGCAGGCTTAGATTTTACCCACTTCATAAAGTTTATCATTAATAACATTTAAATAAGTTTAAATAAAACAAAACAGAGTTAAATTTCAGGCAAATTTATTTTATCTCTGACCCGTCTGAAGCAACACACATGCGTCAACGTTTAATCTAGTCCTCCATGCAACCCCTGGTAGGCCGACGAAGGGATGGCCTCCAGCTCCTTCGTCGCATTCTCTTTGATCTCCTCTATCGACTGAAATCTCCTTCCATGAAGTGGTAACTTCAACGTGGGAAACAAAAAGAAGTCGCATGGGGCCATATCAGCTGTATACGGTGATTGCACGATGACATTAACTTGGTGTTTGGTCAAATAATCCAGCACAATTTGGGCTCGGTGCGATGGCGAGTTATCATCATGCAAAATCCAAGAATTGTCTGCCCACATTTCCGGCAGTTTGCGGCGTACAGCATCTCTCAAACGCTTTAAAACGGATAAATAATATTCTTTTATTCTTTACTGACTATCTGGCCCGATGGAAGGTACTCATGGTGCACTACGCCTTGGCAACCAAAGAAAACAGTCAACATCATCCCGGTACGATGAATAGACTTCATTCCGTTTTTTAAATAAAATTTTGTCATACAAGAAGGGGTATTCTCCTTTCTTTTTCTGTTTCACAATGGACAAATTCCATTACTTGTCCAAGTGGGTCCTCTCAGAGGCAACCTAACCTAACCTAAAACGAGTCTTCTTTCTGTATGAGTGTACATATAAATTAATATGATTTGCATAAAAATTTTATATTAATGAAATATATAACTGCAGTGTGTTTGAAGCAAGTGCGTGCGTGCCACAACCAGTCCTTTGACTAACAAAAATTACAATTCTGTTTTTGTTTTCTTCGTCTTTCTCTAGTTTAACCAGCAGCACAGATCAATGGAAACAAAGAAAATCAATTAGGCTCTTATCGCAATGATAGGCATAAATAAAAAACAGCAATAACAATAAGGAAAAAAGAGAAATAAAAACCAAGAAATTGCAAAATGATTGTTTTTCGCAACTGGAATTTATCTTTGCTGCTTTCAAAAGCACCACGTAAATACGCTGGCATTGCCAATATGCGAATATTTATGTATTATTATTAGGTGAACGTGGCAAGGCGGCCTTTCCATCCCGCAGAAGTCACACAGGCCAACAAGCGGGCAGGCTATCGCTCAGATAAATATTCATAAATAGTCTAAGGCACGCGTGCGTTTTTTTGTTTTCCTTTTCTTTTAGAAAATCATAAATCAGCAGCACAATTCGATGAATAATGAATAGATAATGGAAAATGAAATGTTGCAACATACAGCAGAGTCATTGCAACAATGTGGAGAAATATGTAGCTGAAAGTGCGTAGAAAGGTAATATCAGATACAGTAACAAAAAAAGTGTACATGTAATCAAGCTGGAAAAATTGTAATTAAACCACTGGCTGATTGCGTTCATTCAATTGTTTCCACATAAACGCAATCATTGATTACCACAGCCAGCAGGTTGGAAGTAGCAGGTGGTGGCGCAAGAAACAAAGACATGATGCGTTTATTATATTCGTATGTTATGCTGCATGTTGCAAACACCCTGCAGGAAAATTCACACGCTCTAAAGTGATACTCTTATAAATTGTTGCTTTTTTAATGGATTTGACCAGCATAATTAGTGCATGCCCGGATGTTGCAATTGCACAACTTCAGCGCCATACATGGAAAAAATGTGTGGCTTATAAAGTGTGGCAGAACTAGAGGAGAGGTTGTTAAAGCAATTGATATGAGTATCGTCGGCATACGCCAGTAGAATTTTACGCTCTTAAAAAGGATGACACCTGAGCGATTCAGTACTGCAGCTCGAACAATATTTTCCAGCATCGGGTCAGCAAAAATTCACGCAATAGGAAGGCACCTTATCTGGAAAATTCGCTTACTATCAAACGGCTCACAGAAATGCTACCCAAATCTTCTAGGTTCATATGACCAGGTACCCAGATGAGAGTGATGTCTATCGTGCGCGCTAAAACATTAAGTTCATCTTTGCATTGTCTGACGATTTTTTAATTGGTTATAGGGGATTTTAAAGCTACGATAGTTGCTTGACTATCTGACATACTTCCGATAGTTGTTGTGGATGGTTTCTAATTATCCTGGAAGCTTCTCTTATCCCGAGAAGTTCTGCTCGAAAAATACTTTTCCAATTCCCAAGCGAAAATACAACTTCCTCTTACACAGCCGGGTGGATACCAAAATGAGACAAAAATCCTCTTTGTGCTATCCAAAGCAATCATACTTGTCGATTAATTTTCACTCATCTTCTGCAAGGTGACCGAAGTAACCGAATAGGTTTGCGCGTGACTATTATTAGATAGCGCCTAGATTCGAAGCCTATTGTGAGCATGAAACATTAAATGATAGAAAGGAGGGTTTTTTATAGAAGTCGTCCCTCAGCAAGCAATGGCAAATCTCCGAGTGTATTTCTGTCATGAAAAAGCTACTCATAAAAAACCATCTGCCACTCGGAGTAGGCTTAAAATTGTAGATCCCTCCATTTGTGGAACAACATCAAGACGTACGCCGCAAATTAGAGATGGAGCTCGGCCAAACACCCAATAAAGGATGTATACGCCAATTACATATAAGACTTGGCATATAGGGACGGTGGATTTACCAGCTCTAAAATAATACTGACAAGAACGTTGCTCTTACAGTTCATTGAGGATCGACTTCAGTATTTCATACAGAAGTAAAATTCTCATTAGAACCTTATATGCTATGTTTAGAAGACTATTCTTGCGAAAGCTGATGCAGTTTACCAAGTCATCCATATTGTGGATGGGGATCACTCAACTCTGGACCGTCATTTTCATCGTTGGTTTTGCTCTAATTTTTATTTTATAAAAGCTTTGATATAATATGTATTTCTTTTAATTTTGATTAATATAAAAATTCACTAAATATAAAAATTAAATCCAGTATTTAAGCCATTCAATAGAGATTTGAAATAAGTCATCGTAAAAATGACGAAGGTGACGTTAGTTGGATAGCTCAGCCGGGAGTCTAGAGGTACTGGCTAGACTTCATTATAATATTAATTATTGTCTAGGGGGTTAGGAGTAGTCAGATGACCGAAAAATTGATCATTTTCAATTCATTTTTGTTTGCTAGTCAATGTTTTATTTTACAAAAATCATCAAATACATCATTTTTCGACTTGACTTTAGCAAGATTTAAAAAACAAAAAATTAATATTTGTAAAAGTTATCGCTGTTTGCGAGTAGACAGTTTCTCCAGAAGTCCCTTGCGGGACCCATCACAAGTCCTTGGACATTCATCTAAAATCAATGGGACAAGAGAAATCAGTTTTATTAATAGCTAATCTTGTGCCAGATCGAAGCTTTTTCTCACAAAATTAACAATATGTCGGCCTCAAGAAATATTTCCAGATTTTCGAGAAAAAAACCGAGAATTAATTGTTTAAAAAAGTCAACATTTTTGAAGAAAAACCCTTCTATCAAACACGAGTTTCTTATGTTTTTCAAAAGCAGTATAAATTTTATTGTCATCTACCAAGCGGTTCTTAAGTTACAGTTATCACCAGTTCAGAAAACATAGTTTTGAGAAAAACGCATTTGAAGTTTTGCTATCTGCTCCGGAGCGCCCGAGCGCCCTTTGTTAATTGTTGTGTTGTTGTCGAAAAGTATTTGTCGGATTCTTTTCAAATTTTCGCACAATATTTTTAATATATTATACTTTAAGAAAATGCAAAAAAAAAATTAAAAATTTTTGGAAAATTCTGACTACACATAAATCCTTAAGAAAAGAGCTCATGCATGTGCCTTGCCAGTTCTTGGTCGCGTTTTGGAAATAATTATAGTGCTTTGCTCTTTGGTCACTAAAATTACCGTCAGGAAATCTGAGAACTGTTTCTTTTTTGCGACCTTTCCTTCCATGGTCAAGAGACTGTTGGTTGGTTAAGCTGTCGGTTTACTCAAATCCAGAAGCGCCAGTTAGATATTTTCACCTATTGAATTGTCGAAGCCAGTGACAACTTACGGGATTTCCGATTTAAGTTAAATAATTCTCTTTTAAATAACACAACTCCATTTATCTTATTACTTTGACCACAAATGTCTAGCTTTCCTTAAGGTCAGGTAGAGGTTTTTGGATAAGATATGTTGGGCGACCACCATCTGAGAAAGTTTATTGAGTACACACACATAATAACTTAGATTATAATGCCTTATCCAAACCAAGAAGCTCGTTGAGATCATCAAGTCCATCTAATGCCGTCTCACTTTTCTGCAAGTGGAACGAGTTTAATAAAGTGAAGGGGTTTAGGAATAAACATTCAAAGAAATTTTGCTATTATAGAGCTGTCACAAGCCCATTAGAGCGCTATAGTAGCTAAGATAATCGGCCTTATCGTGAATTCCATATGAGTAAACTGTGACTAGGACGCTTGCGGTCGCATAACGTTGGACCAGGAGGCAGTCATAGCAACTTTCAAACAAAGAAAAAGTTTTCTTCATCGAATCTGGCCGAATTATTGTACGAGCTATATGTAGAGATAGCTATATCGAGGTCTGCCATCCATCTTTCGTGATGATGTCAATGCCATCGGCATACGCCAGCAATTGTACATTTTTATAGTAAATTGTGCCCAAGCAATTATGAGTTCTGAGGCTCGCACTATCTGTTCCGACATTAGGTTAAACAAATCACACGGCAGCGGGTCACCTTGTCTGTAGTCTCGTTTGGTATCAAATGGCTCGGAGAGGTCCTTCCCAATTCTTACGGCGCTGCTGGTATTGTTCAACGTCATCTTGTATAGGCGCATCAGTTTTGCGGGGATACCAAATTCAGACATCACGGCTCATACGCAGCTCCTTTTCGTGCTGTCGAATGCGGCTTTAAAATCGATGAAAAGATGGCGTGCTTCGCTTCTCCTTTCATAGGTCTTTTCCAAGACTTGTCTTATTGTTATTACATATTTAAAGTATGGTTTTGAAGTAATTTTTGTGAAACAATTCTACTAATAAGAATTCGCGTGTTTGGTTGTTACAAAATGGATTAAGAAAATTCCATTAATTTTTTAATTATCAACATGGAATTTTGACGCAAGCTTCTTACACTCGTCGTAAATGAAGATAAGGCATCAATGCACTCGCCTAACAGGCGGCCGCTTTTAGTAGCTTTTCATAATCAGTTTAATCGGTGGTGACCTGCAAATAGCGCGCGCTCGGCAACTTGCAACACTTGTATCCATTTAATTGTTGCTTTAGTAGTAGTTTTAAGAAGTGGTTACTCTTTTCATTGTTGCTATTGCATGAGTTGCGACACAAAGCTGAAAACAGCAGCAAAAACGACAACAACTATTACAGGTACTTTTCCATGCCGCTCATCCAATACTAGGCAAGCAAGCAACCAAATGAATATGCAACCACAGCAACTTGCACTAAACGAAAAAGCTTAAGCAACACACAAGCTGACCAGCGGGCAAGCGGGCAAGCGGGCAAGCGAGCAAACTGTAGCAAACAAAGCCAAACGGGCGCGCAACACGCATTGCAAGAGAATGTGAATTGAAAACGCATTAAAATGTTGAAAGAAACTCAAGAGAAGAAACAGAAGAAGCAGAAAAGTGCTCTTAAAAATTATGATACTAAAACACGGCAACAAGAAATTGCAATAAAAGCGTACAAAAGTAGTGCAAAGCGTATGTTGCGGCCACTTGTGGCAAGCAGGCAGGCGGGAATGCGGGTAGACGTCGCTTGTTGCGTTTCTTTTTTTCGAAATTTTCTTTGAGGCGGGGAGCTGGTGGCTACTTGGTTGCAACAACTTTGAGGATAACTTGATAAAAGTACTTACAATGCAATGGCATGCCTCGGTGTATGCATAAAGGGTGATACAAATTCAAGCTACTTTAGAAAAATTAAATTAAATTAACAGAAAATATTTTTTGCTGGCGTATGATGGCTTTTCATAAAGCTATGACGTTGAATTACAGTCAGATTTCGAGAAGGTAAAAGTTGTAAGTGGCAAAAGATACCATGGTTGAAAAAAAACATTGTACACGGTCCACCCTGTATATAGATACATACACACAAATGTACGCATATTTATAAGTTTATATGCATATTTAAAATTGCACTAGGCAACACGCAAAAAATACAACAACGACAAAAACAAAACCATCTTTAGTGGCATGAAGTGCCGATTGTGCTCTTATGCGAATGCGCCAGCGCGTTTCTGGAGCAGGCCAAGTGGTTGATTGCTGTAGCTGTGGCGAAGGTGGTTGTATTAAAATCTTAAGATGTTGCTATTTTTTGGTTGGTGGTGGTGTTGATTATATAGAGCATTTTTCTGTTAATACCACAACGGCATTACAGAAGACAACCTTGTAAAAAAAATGTATAACTTAAAGTTCCCAAAAAGGCGTATGTAAGTCATTTTGCGATTTTTTTTTATTTTTTACAAAATTTTCAAAAGGTAGTAACCTTATTCGAATAATTCTCGGCATATCTTCTATCTCGCTAAACTTAGAAAGTAATTGCAAATACAAAATTTTATTCAAAACGCTGGAGCAGTTTTCGAAAGCCGATGAAATTCCGTGCGATGCTAAAAAAATGTGGTGCGATGTCACAACAGAAAAGAAAAGTATAGCAGAAAAAAGCTACCAACTGCTTCTACAACCTTTTTCCATTATTTCCTTTGCTTTATTTTTGAAAAAAAAAATTTCTACTTGCGAAATTTTTAATCTGCAAAACAAGAAACGATTGGCGCGCTTTGTTAAACTCGGCCAAAATCGCGTGAGCGGTTATCGCGGCAATTAAGAAGAAAAAGAAGAAAACAAGAACCAAAAATCTACTATCTGCCACTACAATCTTTTCCCAAGTCGATTACTATAATTTTTGGAAAAAAGACCATTCTACTCGGACTCAAAGAACTGCGCTGCCGCTTTTTCAACCTAAACAGCCTTCCTCGCATATATACCTACATATATAACAGGTGGCGCTAAAGTAATCCTCCTATCAGAAAATGCTATAAATTTTGCGATTGGCCCCTAATGTCAGTTCTGTTTTGACATTTGTGTAGTAAACACATGCGAACTGACTATTTATTTCACCAATAATCGGTCGGTGACTTTGGCACATCGTGAATTTCGTCGCAGATTTCCTCGCCGTCCAACTCTGAAAATCCGCGTGTAACCCACGAAGAGCCATTACACCTGCTCAAAGTCACTGTATGGTGTGTTGTTTTCGCTGGAGGAGTCATCGGACCTTTTTTCTTCGAAGACGTCGCGGGCCAAATGGTTACTGTGAATGGTGAGCGCTACAGAGCAATGATCAACGAGTTCTTTTTGCCGCAACTTGATGAATTGGGATTGGAAAACATGTGGTTCCAATAGGACGGTGCAATGGCACACACTGCACGTGCCACAACCGATATGCTGAAGGATGCATTTCCCGGGCGCCTAATCTCCCGTTTTGGCGATTTGCACTGGCCAGCAAGATCGCCTGATTTGACCGCTCCAGACTTCTTTTTGTGGGGCTTTTTGAAGTCGCGGGTTTATGTCAACAAGCCTCAGACTCTTGCAGCTCTTAAAGACAATATCCGTCAAGAATGTGAGGACCTATCGCCGGAAGTTTTGGCCAAAGTGATGGAAAATGCCATAAAAAGGGCTCAAATGGCAATTGGCGGCGGCCAATTACATGACATCATATTCTCGACTTGATGTAAAAAAAATTAAAAGACCAAATAAAAATAATCCACAAGAAGAATCGAAGTTTTTCATTTTTTTTTTAAATTACAGCTACAAAAACAACGCAAGGTTACTTTTGCGCCACCTTGTATGCAGCAAAAAGAGACGATAATCTTGCCGATCACGGTATGGAGAATACAGAGTATGAAGCAAAAATTCCTATCCGCGTTAAGAAATCACCTTCACTTTCATCTTTGCTGCATAAGGCCTCGCTTTGACTTGCTGGAGAAGAACGCACTTCAGACGCTTGCCTGTCGAAAAGATCTGAAACCAATTTTCAGTTGATCATTTACTAGCAGCAGCCATTGAAAATACTCCACATATGCATTTTTTGCAGCTTGGGCAACTTTTCCCATCCAATACCCGTACAGTAAACAAGCCCTGGTTACCTAATAAAAACTGAATTAAAATAAAATAGAATCGAGTGCGTGGAGAACACGTTTTTTTCTCTCCTAGAAATAAAGTATGCAGAGAAACTGTCATAGATTACACGAGGTAAATAGATGCTGTGGCATGACTTTCTTCTATCTTTTTCGAACCATAATCGCCCCTTAGGGATATCTGATGATCTAAGTACAAAAAAAAAAAAAAAATTTTAGTCTACTGAAACTGAAAGTATCGGATTGTAAGTAGTAATCGACTGATTTACATTTTCCATATTTGCATTTTCCAAGTTTTTGTAACGACAACGACCATTCGAACTATTGGCAAAATTCATCCTACCGCAGATAAATGTACGTACACAGATGTAGAAGGCCATTCAGTTCTTCTTAGTAGGATGCCTCGCCTCCCAACGATATTTATTGTTCTTAACACAAGCGATGTTTAGTCACAACTCCTTGTATTATGCATTCCACATATAAATATATAATTATTTTTAGTTTTTTATTCCTTTTTTCTTTACGCATATATGTACCTTTGATTGCATTAAAGTGCCTGTGGCTTTTTGCATTCCTCGATTATTTTGACTTTTTGTGTTTCATTTTGGAATTCCTCCATTGTTTGTGGTCCTTTCTTGCACACAAATGCATAAAATTACTTACATTTATATGTGCGAGTTAAAAAATGTACCCTGCAGTCAAACCTGTTAGTTCTGAACTACCTTACGAGCACTTTGCTTAGTAGTCGAAGTAGTGCGTCTGCGATCTTTTTTTAATGATGGTATTTTTGGTTGATATTTTTAGAACGGTGATGACCTACGTGATGCCTATTGTTAACCTCTTTATCAGCACTGTACCAATTAACGAACTAGGCAGTCCATGCATCGGTGTCATATCAGGCAACGAACTAGTCAGATTCAACGTTAAGCTATACCAGTTAACGAACTAGTTCTTGATGAATCAAAAAAAAAAAACAAGAAGCAGCTGATTCATTCTAATGCTCATTTCGTGTATCCTTAACGTTGGAAACATTGCTATGTATAGTAGTATATTATATATAGAAATATTTCTTTTCCATGCACCTCTAATTGATCATTTTGCAACTTGTCGCTCTTCTAGTCGCTCTCGAACTAGTCCAACTTCTACGATCAAATACCAGTACATGAGTTGGAATGTCTGCTGAGTTGTTTGTCTTTTCACTGCAGGGTAAATACATACACATTGCACATATACAAGTACATATACCACATACACTGATATGCCGCCGCGGTTAGCTTATGTGGCTAGTAGCGCCTTGGATGCTATTGATATAGCCATTGTCCAGTGCTATTGCAATAAATTGCTTGACGTCTAGTGGTCTGCATGCAAAATCTACATATTTACTTTTCGCTGGAATTTATTTATTTAAGTTGAGAAAAAATGTAAAAAATACCCATATGCAGATATGCTAATTTTAAGCGATATTGCAGCGAAAAGTCGCATGCGATTTTTATTCTTGAAAGTTTAGTTCACTGAAGGTTTCTTCAGAGTTGTTTTTTTTTTATGTGAATCATCTTACCGCGAATTAATACAAAGTGAAATTCCAAATATTTCACACTCGTAAAAATAAAAATTAACTAAATGCTTACACACATATATGCATGTATGTATGCATGTGCATTAGGGCGTCTCCTTTTTTCGTCATGGTTCTTGGCAAATGCGGACATAAAATTCTAAAAGAAAAGTGTACTAGCGCCCAGCTCCAAAGGCAATTTCGAGTCCACCAAATTAAAAAAAAGCTATTTATAATTAACACGAAGTTAATCTAAAGTTTAGTAGGGTCCAGAGTATTATGAATATTATTTTTCTTTTAATAAAAACTTGGTTGGAGCTTTTTTGGTTGGAAAAATTTATTTCTCATATCTATTTTGTTTTAAAGCACCCCATGATTGCGCTAAAGAGTAAATTATTGGGTTGGGGAAAAAGTTCACAGCGTTTTTATATTTTCTTTTATTTTACACGGATTTGTTTGCAGTTTGGCAAAGGTTAAGTATTCATTCGATAGAACTCTTTCTGATCTACAAAACTATGTTCATTGTATTTTTAGTTATTTAATTTTTTATTATGGATTGTATTTTTATTATTTTAATAGCAAATCAAACTCAAACTTGCAACAAACCCAAAAACAACTAAATCTTACAATATTTAAAAAATTTTATTTAGCATATTTTTCTAATCATGAATTTTTTTACATTTTTTTATTGTAACTCTATAACTATAAGTAACCAACGAACGAATTGGTTTAGGGTTTTACGTTATACAAATGAGTTATGATGCTCTGTACACTCCACCAACTACTCTGGGCTGCTGCGTGTGGTGATGCGGCTTTTTACGCTTCAGTTTTACTTTCCACTCATTCCGGGCGGTGAGAGCAGAAGCTTCGCGATTAACATTTTTTACAATTAACAACATATTTACAATTATTTGAGATCTTTTTTACTTGAGCAGGAAGTTTATTTTATCTAATTTCTACCCGCATTCTATCTGACTGCCCTCTCAATTTTATTATTATTGTACTAAAGCTACCCCGCTTTAAATTTTTTTGGGGCTTGATCAAGTAGAAAACAAAAAATTAATTCGTCTTGTTTTATTCTGTGCTGACAGCCACATGGACGCAGCGAAAGAAAAAAACAAATCAGCTGATTTACCAACACCACCTTTAATAGATTCGCCATGGGTTTGATAGGCTTCAAAGCTATGCTGTAATGCACTTTTTTTCATGCAGAATTCAAATCTGCTAGGAACGATGTCGTACATCGAAATCGTTTCATACAAATTGACTCACCCTAATTCACATACAGTTTTATTAATTTGCAAGTATCCAATTTTGGCACCTCCTAAGTGCTTTTTCGCTTAGCTTTTTTGTATAGTTGTGGCTTATCTTATTGTATGCCCATTTTTTGGATAGTAAATTTAATACGAAGATTTAGTCCATATTGAATACGAAGCTGTAACTTCTTCTGATCTACAAAATTATTGGGTTGTTCGGAAAGTAATTGAGTTTTTTTGTGGTGAAAATGAAAGACGATCTTAAACCCAGACCTATCAGGTGGTCATAAACAGTTGAATTCGATAAATTTAACCTCTCACCGATCTCACGTATTGTTATTCGCCGGTTTGCATCAACTAATGCCTTTATCGCGGCTTTATCAGCTTCAACCGGCCCTCCAGAACGTGGTGAAATTTTGCAAACCAGTTCTGGCACTGGCGTATTGTCTCCACTCTTCTTCATACACATCGGTTAATTTTGTTCTGGCTTCAACAGCATTTTTACCTTTTCTATAGTAAAAAAGTAAAATATGACGAAAATGCTGCTTATTGCTCTCCATATTGAAAAGGGCACCGACCAAAAACTACTGCGTAAAATCAATTGAATTTTTTCACACACAAGCTTTGCTATATCAGGTGTCAAAACATATAATGACAATGCGATTTAAGTGTAAAGTTAGCTGTGAGAAAATACAATTAAGTCCTCTGTCGGGAAAAAAACTAAATTACTTTCCGAACAGCCCAACAAATTGAAGGCGAGCGAGATTCCCTTTATGAAGGGCAGCCAAATATTTTTTAATCATATGCGTATGGATAATCGATATACATTTAGGTTTTTTTGATTTTGATGTGGTCCTACAAATGGAATGGCCTACAATTTTACACCCCCTCCGAAAGGCCACCTTTCGGCACGTGATTTTTATGAAACCCTTTTTCATAACAGAGTTACACCCAGAGGTTTGCCATTATACTCGTATGCGAGGTGTAACCGCCATTACAAATAACATTTTCTATATTATTTTTCATGTTAATAATTGGCCATCGAATCTGGGTCCTACCGAATAGTGATTATAACCAAATCTGTAACTCTTAGATGTCTTTTCTAGGTGCAGATATTCTATTTATTATTATATACACAATATTTATAAGTTCACCTACTCAAAATATACATATATCTATCTTAAAACGTTTGCCGTTGTCATCCTTAAAAGCTGCTGTGTATTTTCTTTATGAGGATAAAATTTTGGCGCTCTCTAGAATCAGACTTACGCTGTTGGGGCACGATGTTCTGAGCATGGATAAAGTTCATACCTTTCCCCCACCGGATCTCTTAAGATTCATCAATGAATCCAAAAGATTCGTAGGAGAGTGATATCCAACCTATTTGCCTGTCTTACCATCCATACTTTATCTATCCTGTCTCTCTATTCCGTCCACTGTTATCTATCCGGGTCTTCCTGACTGAGTGCTTGGACTTGTCCAACCTCCCACAAATCTAATCTAATCTAATATAAAATTGTTGGTAAATGCTGCCATGGTCAACGCATAACTTAGGTGTGGTTATTAAATAACCAGGCTGGTATTGCATATTTTTGGCTTTGTCTACAGATGGTGCAGCACATTCGAAAGAGAAGGATTCACGTTAAACAGCTGATGCTCGTTGGCATTCTGCGCTGGTGTACTTTTTCCAAAGCATCGTCAGCCTCCTTACATAATAGCCACCCCTCGAGTTTCCTAAGTTCATATACGTAAGCGAGTCGCTCAATCCAAGACAGGCTTTGTGCTTAAACTTTATTTATAACTACGGAGCTGATAAGTGCCCAATGACGAAGATTGCTTAAAGCCCACCACAAAACAACAATAATCGTTTCTAACCACACTCACAAAGAATTTTTCAACTTGTGTGATAATATTCTCACCACAAGAGAATGCATAAATGCATTGATAACTAATATTAGGTCTATTTATAAGTTCGTGCGGTTTTACAACAGATGGCGTAACTTGATTATTATTCCATCGATCCACATTTCCAAACATTCATTGGAGAGCTACTGTCGTAAGGCACAAACGTCAGTATAAGTTTTTTATTTGAAGCGTAAACAACAATATTTTTACCACACTTGAAAATGTCGAATTTCGTGTCAAATAATGTGTTTTTGCGGGGAATTCTTCTTCATTATTTTAATATGAAGAAAAAAGCAGCCGAAAGTCATCGTATCTTGGTGGAAGTTTATGGTGAGCATGCTCTATCTGAGCGAACGTGCCAGAAGTGGTTTGCACGCTTTAAAAGTGGTGATTTTGGCTTGGAAGACGAAGAACGCGAGGGTGCGCCGCCAAAGTTCATGGATACCGAATTGGAGGAATTGCTCGATCAAGATCCGGCTCAAACGCAAGAAGAGGTTGCAAAAACTTTGGGAGTTGATCAATCAACCATTTCCAAACGTTTAAAAGCCATGGGAATGATCCGAAAGGTAGGCCATTGGGTGCCGTATGAATTGAAGCCAAGAGACGTTGAACGCCGTTTTATGGCATGCGAACAACTGCTTCAACGGCACAAAAGAAAGGGTTTTTTGCATCGAATTGTGACTGGCGATGAAAAGTGGGTCCATTACGACAATCCAAAACGTCGGGCAACGTATGGATACCCTGGCCATGCTTCAACATCGACGTCGGCGCAGAATATTCATGGCCTGAAGGTTATGCTGTGTATCTGGTGGGACCAGCTGGGTGTTGTGTATTATGAGCTACTGAAACCGAATGAAACGATTACGGGGGATGTCTACCGACGACAATTGATGCGTTTGAGCCGAGCACTGCGAGAAAAACGGCCGCAATACGCCGATAGACACGACAAAGTTATTTTGCAACATGACAATGCTCGGCCACATGTTGCACAAGTGGTCAAAACATACTTAGAAACGCTCAAATGGGATGTCCTACCCCACCCGCCGTATAGTCCAGACCTTGCGCCATCCGATTACTATCTCTTCCGATCGATGCAACATGGCCTGGCTGACCAGCACTTCCGTAATTACGATGAAGTCAAAAAATGGATCGATTCGTGGATTGCGGCAAAACCGACCGAATTTTTCACAAAGGGAATCCGTGAATTGCCAGAAAGATGGGAAAAAGTAGTAGTAAGCGATGGACAATATTTTGAATATTAAATTTGTAACCGTTTTACGTCAATAAAGTTTCAAATTTCGAAAAAAACCCGCACGAACTTATTCATAGTCCTATACATTTCCACATACTGATAAGAAATTGTTCAAAACTAAATTTATTTAAATATATTTTCTTGCATTACATATAAATTAAATATTTTTCAAAGAAAGAAAATTTGAAAATAATTTTTAAATATAATTTCAAATTTTAAATAAAAAATTTTTCTCTTTCATTTTTCACAGACACATCGTACGAAAAGGCTTGCAGGCGTGGTTCCGCACCGGCGACACCCATATTGGGTCAAAAACAGCAACAACAAGAACATAATACAACATCAAGGTTTACGAATTTCTTTTCAAAACGGTGAGTTGAAGAATAATATAATATAAACTAAACCAGAATGAATAGAAGAGATATTCGTGGCAAATTCCAGTTCTCATTATAATTTTTTGAGCTCGAAAAACTACATTCTTCTTCTAAAGCAAGAAATATTCATTGTTTTTAAAATGAAAAAAAAGACTGATAAATATTTTATTATTTCTTGTCACTATTAATATTGAACAAAACATGCCGCAGGTGCTATTTATAATATTTTATGGACATAAGTTCTTTATTCACACCAATTTTTATACCTTGTTTCATCGGAAAGATTACTGTGTGCTGTACAAGGACCCTTCAAAGACCTAATTTCAGCTCCAAAAGCCTTTCGGTTAAAGTAGACGAATATGGACCGAGGCATCTAATTCCTTCACATTTTGTAAATTGCGGGATTTCGGAATCCTCAAAATTTCAGTCCCGGGTTTTCGAGATTTCTCGGGACCTTTCCGAATTTAGCATTCCTGTCAACTTAGTTATTGTATTACTATCAGCTAGCAAGTTTTCTACACACTGAACAAGCCGAAAAGAACCGTACATGATGAAACGTTCTTTAGCATGAGCTGACTATTACTGAACTGAAAATGTGCGCGTTGCCTATTTTCACTCAAGATTACTTTCGGCACACTAACCTATGGCATGAGCTTTCACATGGAAAATACTCGGCAATTTAGTCATTGGCTGTGATAACTTTTCTCTAAAACCGAAATTTAGAGCTATCCGTATACGAAAAAATAACAACAACAATAATTACACATCTTCACTACACCCTTCCTCCTTTCTGTATTTCATAAACTGCTTAATTGAATAAACATTTGAAAATTGATAGCAGAAATCAAGAGTAGAATCAAGAATAAAAAACAAAAATATAAATTTCAAAGGTAGGAGTCAGGCAACAGGTGTATATTTATTTATTTATTTATTTCATCAATTAAAGTATAACTTAAATAGATTACTAATATTAAAACTTAAATATAATATATGGTAAACAATACTGTGAGATACATTAGTCACAATTCAAAAAGTGTATCTCCAGATTAAGTTTTGATTTGAAAGTCTCTCGTGAGTTAGAGAATATATCCAAATGTTTGCATAATTGGTCAGACTGTCTTATACAACGTGCAAGCGGTTCATTTCGACTAAAATTGGTTTTGTGATAAGGTAAATGGAACATATTGCTGAGTCTTAGGTTACGAGTGGGACAATTAAAGAGTATTAGCTCCAGCAAGAAGTGACATTTGATATGATTCGTAACTATGTCCCTTATAAACATTACCGATGAAGTTTTTCTCCGCATTTCTAAAGTTGGCAATGCTAACAAAAGACATCTACTTTTATATGCAAGCAAACTGCAAGGCCAACGAAGTGAATGAATAGCAAATCGAATGAAACGGGAATCAAGTTTCAAGAATCAAGGATGAAGAGCCGAAATGTATGATAGAAAGACAGGAATCATTAACCAACAATTCGGAATCAATAACTAGCAATCAATAATCCAGAAATATAAATCAAAACTTAGGAATCAGGAATTAAGAATAGGAATCAGTGAAGTAAAAATTAGGAAAGTGGAAAATTAGAAATGAATAATTAAAAATAAAAATAAAAATGGGAATCGTAAATCAAAAATCCAGAAACAAAAATCCCAAAATTCAAGAAATAAGGATCGAACATCAAAAATTAGGAATCAAGAACAAAAATCAATAATCAGGGATCAAGAATAAAGAAATAGGAATCAAAAAACAAAAATAAGGAATCAAAAATTAAGAGACAAGAAGCAAGAAACAAAAACCAAAAATCAGGAATTAATAATGCAAAATTAGGAATCAGGTAACAAGAAAGAAATGGGAATCGTAATCAAAAATCAGGAATGCAGAAACAAAAATCCCAAGTTCAAGAAATAAGAATCAGAAATCAAGATGCCAAAACCAAAACTCAGGAATTAATAACCAACAATGAAAAACTAGGAATGAAGAAACAAAAATGAAGAAATAAAAATTAAAAATTAAAAAACAGGAATCGAGAATCAAAAAACAAAACCAAAAATCAGGGAGTAATACCCAAAAATTAGGAATCAAAAAACAAAAAGCAAAAAGTTAAGAAATAAGAAACAAAAATTTGAGTTCAGGAATCAAGAAACCAAAACCAAAAATCAGGAATCGAAAATGAGGAATCAAGAAGCAAAAATCAAAAAGTTAAGAAATAATGAAACATTAGAAATCAGGAACCAAGTATCAATAATCAATAATCAGGAATTAAGAAACAAAAACCAGAAATCAAGAATTATTAATCGAGAATTAGAACTCAAGAAACAAAAACTAAAAAGTTAGGGAATAAGAATTGAAAATCTAAAATCAAAAACAAGAACCAAAAATGAGGAATTAATAATCAAGAATTAGGAATCCAGAAACAAAAATCAAAAAGGCAAGAAACAAGAATCGAAAATCAAAAATCAGTAATTAAGAATCAAACATCAATATTAAGGGACTAAGAATCAAGAATAGAAACAAAAATGAAAAAAACAGGAATCAAGAAAATAACAATCAAGAATTGAACATTAAAAATCAATTAGTTAGATTAGGTAAGGCCCTATGTTCCATACAGGAATAAAAGGATCAAATTAATATAGTTAGGTAAAGTTGAACCGTTGTCTATTATGGGACACACTCCCGCTAATCTCTTCTTCTCTTCTTAATTGGCGCGATAACCGCTTACGCGATTTTGGCCGAGCTTAACAAAGCGCGCCAGTCGTTTCTTTCTCGTGCTAACCGGCGCCAGTTGGACACACCAAGTGAAGCCAAGTCCTTCTCCACCTGATCTTTCCAACGCAGAGGAGGCCTTCCTCTTCCTCTGCTACCACCAGCTGGTACCGCATCGAATACTTTCAAAGCCGGAGCGTTTGTATCCATTCGGACGACATGACCCAGCCAACGAAGCCGCTGGATCTTTATTCGCTGCGCTATGTCTATGTCGCCGTAAAGCTCATACAGCTCATCGTTCCATCGTCTGCGATATTCGCCGTTGCCAACGTGCAAAGGTCCAAAAATCTTACGCAGAATCTTTCTCTCGAACACTCCAAGCGTCGCTTCATCCATTATAATTCGGCATGGGGAACTTGTCCAGATCTCCCTAAAACCGATGTGAAATTTTCAAAATTTTAGAAGATAGCCGATTTTCACAGTGATGAGAACTTCCAGATCAGTTAAGAACTTTCTGTCTAGAATGATGACTCTTCGTCTGGATACAGCAGGACAGTGACACAGGAGGTGCAAAACCATCTCGTCCTCTTTTTTATGTAGATAGCTTCTGCAGAAAGTATGCGTCTAGCCTCTAAGCGTGTCTGCCTATAAGACAGTGCGCCGTTATAACAGAAATCTTTGTGATTGAGTTGCGCTCATCTTGGCTTAAGGCTCGTACTAACTTTACAGCCGTTAATTTCCCGTGAAATACTTACGAAATTTCACGCATATTTCACGCCATTGTAATTTGTATGAATTTTGACAGCCATTCCACGTGAAATGCGAACTTAGTATTATGCTTTAGCAGCGATTCTGGCGTTTAAAATTGAAAGTCGGGCACAATTGTCGGGTAATTGCTGATTTTTTTTCTGATTCTTGTTTCCTGTTTTTTGATTTTCAATCTTATTTCTTGGGTGGTCTTCATGGGCGGGTTCACTACGTCGTCTTTCGTTTGCTATTCATAAAAAAATTCTGTGCCTGTTTGTGGGGGTACTAGATTTATTTGAGGTTTGCACTTCGACCTCATGGTATTTTGTGGCCTTTGAAGGGGTTTACCTAAATGTATAATTTTCTGAGTTCTCGTTAGGAAGTGTGGTGCTGAGCTTCGCTTGTCCAGCCACCCTCCAATTGCCCTCCATATCGCAATGGTCAGGAACCCATATTACATTTGAGCGAAGTGACTCAGCCATCTCGTTAAGAATTAAAATAAAACTGTGCTAGTTTTTTTATTTCCTTCAAACAATTTAAATATTTAAACAGTGACTTCCAAAAGGCCATCCGACATCACTGGCAATCTTCCAAGGCACAAATTGAACGCCTAAATGAACCTCCGGTAAAGCGACAGCAGAAGTTATTCAACCAGCCAGCCAAGCAAATAATAAAGCGAAATTGTTGCAAAGCAATCACCGAACTGTCAATCAATGTCAAAAACACCCAAATGACTATTGACATGACAACTGACAATTGTGTGCCAGCAGCGAGCAGTAATCGTAACAATGATTTGGAGAAAGGCAATAGAAAAGTGTTTTGAAACAACAATAAAAGTTAGATTACACAAGCAAAACTTTGATTGGAAATACTTGGCAACCAAAACAAGTGCAGCGCAATTGCAGTATGCCGACATGGGTGGAAGAGGAAGTGTGCAGCAAGTGCTTGGAACACATTTCACGCAACACCTTTGAAAATGGACGTAAATGCCTACTTGGTTTAGTTGGTTCAATGACTTCACTTTCCGGGTGTGTGGCAATGTGAAAATTGGCAATAGTGTTGTAATAAATTTTACCGCTGCTGCATTGCAACAAATTCAATGTCTGCACTTTGCCATGACAACCGATTGCTTTGTTGACTTCGCAAATCAACATTTTCAGCCATTGTTGCTGAGACATAAAATTGCTGTCACTCCAGTCGTTTGTCGGTTGTTTGTTTTGACATTTTTATAGCGCCCAAGTTTAAAATCGCCATTGCATGTATGCGTGTGTGTATGTGTGTGTATGTTTATGAATAAAGTAACTTCATTGCTGCTATGGGGCCATAAAATAACTGGTGCACATAAAAGTTGCGAATGTTGCACCTATTCGCCAAACTTTGCTGAATATGTCAGTGATAACTTTGTCAGTTGGCATCAACGGCATTTGCATTCGACACGCACACACACACCTGCATGAACACATATGTAGATATGTGTCTCAAGCGGTCGCATGAGGGCAGACAAAATGCATTGCGAGCACATGTCACGTCACCCACCTGGCGGACAATTAAAGCAACCGAGAGCGGGGTGTGGAGCGAGGTATCGCGCGCAAGGAAGTAAGAACGCTTTTAAATGATGTTGCAAGCCATTTGTCCGCCGGCGTTGCCAATATGCCTCGGCTCACTGACATGTCTACATGCATGCATGCATACATACGTACATATACAGTTATGTGTTTTGCTTTTGAGCATTTGGCAGCAGGTGTGGTTATGTTGCATGTCTAATACCTGAGCATTCAATTTGAATTTCTTTTTTTCAGTTGGAAAAAGTTTTGCATTTATCAAACCAGCTGTCAAAATGTTGGCTCGGTGCTTAAATGTGGGTAAATGTTTGAGAGAAAATGCACATGCAAATGTGTAGGTACAAATCTGTGGACTTTTGACAGAACAACTTAAGTTAACATAGTACTTTCTACCTGTTGGATGCTAATAAAAAAATTGAACTTTTAATAAATGGAATCAGCTTAAGGGGTATTCTAGTGTAGAATTTTGAAAAAAATCGAAATTTTTTTTTTGCATATTTTGGAAGTTTAGACATTTAAGAATGTGTCATTAAGAGAATTTTTTTTTAATTTCTTGAGTTATAGCCTTTTTGATGGCATGTCATCGGTTCCGAGCCGACCGCATCAACTCAACTTTAAACGCGTTCTTCTCCAAACTATGGTATTTTTTTCGAGCCGATGCGGCCTCGGTAGTCTAGCGTAAGGGCACTAGCCTGCCATCCCTAGTGAAGCACGGCCCTCGCACTTTTCCAAATTTACCTACTTTCCCTGTTTCTAAAAAAAAAACCAAATCCTTTCCATCCTTACTCCCGCACAATAGTCCGCGCATAATTTGCATTGTGGCTGCGAAAACAAGCAAAAACAAAGACACATTGCATCAGTGGCCACATTGCAAGAGGAAATGGGCAATCACGATAATAGTGCAGACACACCAAATTTAGCGAAGCCCTCAACCATCTGTGCGATCCTTCTGCCAGAAAAATGTGAAACACAGATGGCGCCCCAAGCAGTAAGAAGGCGTTATTCCTAGAACTGGTAGCGGCAGGCCAATCACCTATCATGTCAGAAACCAAAATAGATTAACGAAACCAACGCAAGACTGAGTCTTGTCGAGGCCCTATGCTCCCGAGAGGAGTGAACAAGAAAATAAAAATTCATAATCAATAAACAAATGATAAAAAATTGATGGTAAACATATTTTTTGTTACCTTAAGAATACATTTTAATAAAATTGTATTACATATAAAAATAATCTGCCTGTAAAGTTCAAGATTTATTGCTCAAAAAACTAAACCAGCTGTTAACCTTAATTGGTTTCCCTACCTTATAGCTCAAGTCAAGCCCTTCGCTTTCAAAGACAAAAAATCGGAGAGACAAAAACCAATGTTCTGCGTCTTCAAAAACGTCACAGAAGGTGCTATTTCAGCATCCACGGTTTCCATAGATATTGACGTCGCTGCTCGAACCAAAGGATGTTTGAGACTCTCCAAATTTCTGTGAGGTCTTCGACGGGGCCTTGTTCTCCAATTCTTACCTGATACTGTAGCACAATGGTTTCAGATCTGGAATTCTACACGGCTAGTCTTCTGCGGCTATGAACCCAGGAATATTGTTTTTTAGCCACTGCTGGATGGTTTTTACTGGAACGGATCATCAACGCTCCCCATTGAAGAGATTACTGCTCAACTGCTTCACCACGCCTTCTAAGACATTCTCCTGGTACACTTTTGCCCCGGTCTTAACCCATTTTTTGCAGAAATAAAGAGATGTAACGCCTTTACAAGACACTCCCAACCGAACCATTCAAATCCAGCCTCCGTGGATGGTGGGCACGCTAAACCCTTGGAACAACATGTTTTGCGTCTTTAGAAGTGTTAGCATAGATTTTGTTGTTTTGCTTATTAAAAACTTCTTCAACAGTGAAAATTGTCTCATCTGTGAAAAGAATATTTTCATGGCCGTTGACCGCGTGCCACCGAAGAAGCAGCTTGCATCTGTCGAGCCTAATTTTCTTCAAGCGCCTTTTTCAAAATATGACCAGTTGAGCGACGCAGGGCTTTCATGTGGAGATCACCTGTAATTAGTCTTGACATGGATCTGGTCGATACATTAATTTTGCTGGACAAGATTTTATGCTTCCTAAGATCCCCTTAGGAATTCTGCGAATTCTTTCTCGAATGGCTTTTATGGTTGCACTGGTTCGAAACACGCGAGAATGACCACTTTACAAAAGCAAAAATAACGGAACTTTTTTCTGCGAAATTCGTTATAGAATTTATGGCAAGACTGAGTAGTTCGGTTTCTACACTGCAAACCCCGTAAAAGTATCTCATTTTGCATGCCCATGAGGGTTTCTCCAGTGTTCAGCAGCTTACGCTGTTGATTCAGCCCTGCCGAGCTCGTGAGTAGCCGAGGTAGCGCCGCTGCTAGTTCCACTATAGGCATCTTTAAGAGTACTTTCGACAATTTTACCCCATCGGATGGAATTTTATCCCAGTTGGATATCCTTGTCTAGTCTATATTTATGAACTTTTATTTTAAACTTTAATTCTCTTAATCCTAATTTACTCTCTCTGACTTATCTTACTCGTCTTTCCTTTTATTGCAGATCAAATCCACTCAAACGTACAAAATCAGTTACCAAATTGGAACGCACCAAAAGAGGCTCAGGCGGCTTGCGCGGCTCGCGTTCACATGAGAGTTTACTCTCCAGTCATGCAGTCATGTCGTCGATCGGTAAGTTGGCTCACTCGAAGGTCTTCTCCCCATTTTTTATTTCCTTTCATTCAACTTCTTTTCTTCTTGCAGATCTCTCCTGCACCGGCGCTGTCGGCGTCGCTCCAGTGCATCAGTCCGTGCTCGGCCGTCGACACTGTTTCCAAGTGCGCGGCGGTCCACGTGGCGAGCGCTACTATGCGTGTGGCTCGCGCCAGGAACGCGATCTCTGGATATACTCATTGCGTAAATCCATATCACCAAACGCCGACCACACGCGCCACACTGACAATTCGTTGAAAATGTGGATCTACGAAGCAAAGAATCTACCACCAAAGAAGAAATATTTCTGCGAACTACACCTTGACAAGGCCTTGTATGGTCGCACCAGCGTCAAACTACAAACTGATTTGCTCTTCTGGGGTGAATACTTCGATTTTCCAGATGTGCCCGACATCAATGTGATCACGGTGAATGTGTTTCGTGAGGTGGAGAAGAAGAAGAAGCGCGATAAGCATATGTTTGTGGGTTCGGTGAAGATACCGATACACGAAGTAACTTCGCGCATATTTTCCGAGGACTGGTATCCTATACTCAGTGAGAAGTCCAACGACAGCTTGAACCGCAATGGCAAGGAAGTGACACCGACGCTACGCATCAAATGTCGCTTCCAGAGCACTGATATTCTGCCGATTAATGTGTACGCCGACTTTCTGGAATATCTGAAAAATAATTATAAACGCGTTTGTGAAACGCTCGAACCGGTGATAGGCGTGAAGGCCAAAGAGGACATTGGGCAGGCGCTCGTGTTGCTAATGCACGCTCAGGGACAGGCAGGCGCCTTCCTCACCGATGTCGTAGCATTGGATTTGTTACGGGTTGGCGATCAACGGCTCACATTCCGCGGCAATTCATTGGCGACCAAGAGCATGGAAGCTTTTCTCAAATTAACTGGCGAACAGTATTTGCAGGACACGCTGTCGGCGCCCATAAACGAGATTATACAGTCCGATCGTGACTGTGAAGTGGATCCGACAAAAGCGAACGGGTCGCTGCAACGGCAGCAAGCTTCCCTGCGCGCGGCAGTGCGTAGCGCCTGGCAGTGCATCTATGAGTCGCACAAACATTTTCCACAGCAATTGCGCTCATGTTTCGCCACCTTCAGAGAGCGCTTACAACAGTTGGGGCGACAGGATATGGCGGATAATTTAATATCGGCTTCCATCTTTCTGCGCTTCCTGTGCCCGGCGATACTGTCGCCAAGCTTGTTCAATATAACCAACGGTGAGTGTAAAGCATATAACCAACCGTTTATTTTGGTGCTAATAATTTTCTCTCTTTCCCTCTCTCTATCTATACAGAGCTTCCCTCCGCACGCGCTACGCGCAATCTTACACTCGTCGCAAAAACACTTCAAACACTGGCAAACTTCACACGCTTCCAAGGCAAGGAAAGCTTCATGGAGTTTCTCAATGACTTTCTCGAGCAGGAGGCGCCACGCATGAAAGAATTCTTGCAACAGATCTCCTCGCGTCCGGAACACGCCGCTCCCGAGTCCATACTCGACTGGGCGGGCTACATAGATCAGGGCAAACAACTTTCCATACTGCACACTTTGCTCAGCGAAAGCATCAGCAAGCTGCCAGAGGCACGTCAACATGAACTCGACCCACTGCAACACATTTTAAACGAGATTAGCAAAGCCAAAGAGAGCAATAATTTCTTGCAACACATGCCGCACATGTGCCCCACCTCCCACACACCCACTGAGAATCAAGAGAATCGCAATCCGGAGGATATGCCCATGCAGGTGCAACAACATCCACCAATACAACATCAGGCGCAGCTGGCACAGCCACAACACGCAGTCGTCACAAAACCCATGCCGGCGGAGCGCGGCATTATGCGCGGCGTTTTGACGCCCAGCTCCTTGGAGAAGAACATTTTCCGTTACAATGATCCGACAGTGAATGCGCTGCTTCAGCAGCAGCAACAACAACATGCGCATGCACACCCGCATCAATTGCAATCACAGCTCTCAATGGGCAGCAACAGCGGTCTGGACAAGCGGCACTCGAATTCGCAGAGCTCCATCGCGGGCGGCACAGGCTACATGAGCACCCAGCTGCAACACGCGCAGTCACAGAGCTCGTTGGCGTCGTCCTCGATCAATGGCGGTGGCGGTGGCAGCAGCCACAATTTACTGGTTTCCGCCAACGTACAGCACCATTGCCCGCCTGCGCCTGCCGCGAGCGCCAACAATACCATGGAACGTTTACTTGTAGGCGGTGGCGCCGGCAATGCGCATTACTACGGCCTCATGGGCAATAGCAACGGAAATATGTCGTCGTCAATGGCCAGCAGCAGCAATTTGAGCAGCCACAATGGTAACGAGAGCGACGGCACCGCTGCGGGCATGCTGCGTGCCACCACATTGCCACGTGGCAATAACAACAACTACGACGAGCTGGCCAACGGCGAGTTCATACAGATTTCCGGCTTGGATACGAATAGCGCCTTTGTGCGCAAGTCACCGACGCCGATGCTGAAGGGTAACGCAGCGCAGCAGCAACGCCAGAAGTTGCACAACTCGAATGTAAGCCTGGTGCTGAACGAACGCACACCGAGCAAATTGAACCTGGGCATACCCGATCACAGCAGCTCCTCCACGCCGCATGCACACAAGCTGCCCGCATACCAAAGACCGCCGCCCGCATCCGGCGCACATCTGCATGGGGCGCGCGACTCCAATCCACATCCGAACATGCCGATGAATCTTGAAGACCTGGATGATCTCTTCAAGTACGCTGAGGAGCATGCGGTGGTGGGTGAGGTTGTGTCTGCCAACATTCACGCATCGCAAGGGGGCGGCCAACAAAAGAGTGCGCGTGAACAGCTATCGGCTAAGAGTAGTCACTGTTCGTCGGGCTATCAGAGCATCGCCACCAATCCGCCGTCACAGTCGTCAAGCCCCATCGAACAGCAGCAGCAGCAACAGCAGAAAAGCAGCGGCAATACGCCGCTCGCTTTCAAGAATCCCACATACCAGCTGCAGCAGCAGCAGCAGTCGACCGGAAACTCAGCGCCCGCGCATCATCACCACCACCATCACCATCATCAGCGTGTCAACTACAGCAGTGGCTTCCACCCCGGTGGCGGCAGCAACGGTCAACCGCAATCGGCGCACCAGCAGCTGTTCGGCTCAGCTGCCTCACAACGCCCCAAGCCACAAGGCGGCGGTCTAGTGGCTGCACGTGCAGCGCTCTTGAATAATGGCGGCACGCTGACGCCATCCTCCTCGGAGGAGCGCCTCTCAACCGACAATTATCACGGTTTCGGCGGCAGCAGCGCTAGCAGCAAGTTGATGAAGTCACCTTCACACGGTCATTTGGAAGCGCAGCGCTCGCTCAGCGGCGGCAGCAGCTCATCATCGTCGGGCGCCAACATAGGCTTAGGCCCCGTGTCAATACAATCCACTGCAAGCGGCACGCGCATGCCGCGTACCAATCCACAATTCAAGCGTGAGGACATCTATGCGCCGTTGAATGGCAATAGTAGCGGCAGCTATATGCCAGCAGCAGTCGCTGCTTCCAGCGCAGCGAGTGGAATCTTTAGCAACAATGGCTTTGGAAAACCGGGCGGCGGCTTGGCGCACAGCAGCGCGAATATGGGCGGACGTTATCAGCGGCGCTTGAGTTTAGACTCTGCGCGCACACTCTCGGATAGCTCAACAGACACAGAAGGTGAGTTGTGGCAGCGCACTACATAATTGAAGTGCCAACATTTATAAGATTCATTTCATTTTTGTATTTTAGGTCACTGCGCGCCACATGAAGGCAAACGCCGTCGTCAACCACGCGCGCACACAAACTCCGGCAATCATCAACAGCACATCGTGGCGGCCGGCAATAGTAGCACTGGCGGCAGCGCTGGCAGCGCAAATAGCGGCAGCTTCGACCAGAATGGCGAAATACAGCTGCTACAGGAAACCTTAGATACGTTGCGGCATACGCTGGACCGCGACGAAGCGGAGCTGCGCGATTCCAGTGACGAGCTGTTCGCGCTAAATCGACACAATAGCGCGAATGGTGGTAGCGGCGGCAGCGGTGTGAGCAATTTGAGCATGCAATCGGAGTCGACAATGCGCAGTATTATCGATAGGTGAGTGTCATAAATTGAGTTGTGAAAAATATTTCTAATAAATTTTTTGTTTCACTAAATTACAGGCTCATTACCATGGAGGAGGAGCTGCGGCGCGAGCAATTGAAGATGTCGCTGGCCTTGTCGCACAAGCAGCGCGTCATTGAGGAGCAGGGCCAGCAAATCGCCGCGCTGGATGCAGCTAATAGTCGGCTGCTGAGCGCGCTGACCGCGCTACGACAGCGCTATGAAAACCAACAGCAGGCGCAACAACAACAGCAAGCGAATTTGACGGGCGCAGGTGCACAGCAGCAGCAGCAGGCACAGTAAAGAGGTGCGCTGCAGTGGCGCGGAATGGGAAACGGAGGGATATAATTAATTTCTAATTAAATTTATTAAATTATTAACGCATTAGGGTAGGGTAGACGCCGTAGTGTGGAAGCGGCAGCAAAGCATGAAGCTTAAAGTAAAGTAGAAGGAACGGAAAACATTTATGAAAATAAAAAAGAAAAAAATAAGGCAATAAGCTTTCAGTGTGCGCGCTAAGTTTAAAGAAAAGTTTAAATGCTAAAAACTTTGTTTATTTTAACGCAAAATTCTTTGTCTGACCAATAAAGTTTTATTATTATTATTTTTTTTTTTTGTTAAAATCCACGTGTAAAAAAATTTTAACAACTGCCACTTTGCGGCTGCTGACTCGTTTTTAAAGTTATTTTTAATGCAAAACTGATTGTAACGAGCATTTTTTAGTTGTGTTCCATATTTGCGTTCTTTCTTTTTTAATCTTGAAATTTTAAAAAAAATTTGCCTACGTAATTTATTATTTTTTGTTTTTGTTTTGCTTTTGCTCCACTGTCTGTTGTACACAAGCGCATGTATTTTTGAAGTGATTCCCCAAATAGCAGCGATTCTTTAAATGTTTGTATTTTTATTTTTATTTTTTTTTTGTTAATTTTAATCTTTTTACTGTTTGTATTTTTAAAAATGTATGAATTGAAAATTTGTATAATCCAAAAACACAAACTCGTTTTAAATTACTATTTAAAATAATAAGCGTTTACATTTATTTAATCTTTTAGTATTTAAGCGCAAATTTTTAAGTATTCATATTTTAATGAAATTTTTGAAATAAAAAAAATTTAATAAAGTGAAATAAAAAGAATATGGAAATATTATAAAGCACTCAATGTTTGTGTATTGTTTATAAGAAAAAACAACAAAACCAAAATATTCAAATATGTAAAAAAAATTACTTATTTAAGAAAGTGTTGGTACGCTGCTTAAGTAAAAGTGTGCATGAGAGAAGATGGCGAAGAAGAGTAGTTTAAGAAGGCGAAAAAGTAGGAGTTGAGCAGACGAAGAAGAAGTTGAAGAAGTTGTAGGATTAGTAAAAAGATGTAGGCGCACGAAATGGCGCTCTACAAATATCAACCAAAGTTTTCCATTTTTCCCCCATTCAGCAAACTCATCCTTAACTCTCTCTCCCTTACACGCGCTTTTCTCGCTCGAAACGTCTATTAGACAGAAATTTGTAAGGCGCTTTGAAAGAGTCTCCAGCAGCAAAGGAAGTTTCGTAGAGCAAAAACTGCTATGGTAATATTTGCGGGCGACTCGTAGGTTGGTTGATGGGGGGAAGTGGGTGAAGCAGGTGTGGAATAAGTTCTCTAAAAAGTGGACTAAAAAATAGTTCAAAGTCGTTCTCTAAAAGTTGATGCTATGGGTGCCTTCAGCGACTGCAAGTGCTACTATATTTGATCCTTTTATTTTTATATGGAACATAGGGCCTCTGCAAGTTCTATTGGATGCATTTTAATTTAGGAGATATGAAGAATGCAGTTACAGGTGCGAAAATAAAAAGAAAAAGTCAATATTAATTTCTCAATTTGATTGCAGTTTTTTTGGATTTTATTTAGTATTTGAAATTTGTTCGTGTTTGAAAAGCATAAAGAGTTTCTATTAGTTTTTTGGGGAAGGCTACTTTCTACCCACCTACCTTTGCCGGTTATGAATAACCTAAGCGCAACTGTTGCGAATGTATTTGACACCCAAAACAGGCTACTGATTTTTCAATATTAAATTAGATTTTAATTTCTCTGTAAAAAAAAATTTAATTTCTTTATAAAAAATTAATTTAAATTCTTCCATAAAAAATTAATTTTTCTATAAAAAATTTAATATCTATAGATATAGTTTCTCTATCTCTAAAAATTAGTTTCTCTATAAAAACAAAATAATTTCTATATAAAAAATTTAATTTCTCTATATAAAAAAAAAAATTATTTCTCTATAAAAAAAGTTAATTTCTCTAAGAAAAATTTAATTTTTTTCTATAAAAAATTTAATTTTAATATAAAAATTTCATTTTTCTATAAAAAATTTAATTTTTCTATAAAAAAATTAATTTTTCTGTAAAAAATTTAATTGTTCTATAAAAATTTCATTTCTCTATAAGAGATTTAATTTTTCTGTAAAACATTTTATTTCATTATAAAAAAAAATTAATTCTCTCTAAAAAAAATTAGTTCCTGCATAAAAAGTTTAATATTTCTATAAAAAATCAGTTTCTCTACGAAAAAAATTATTTTCTCTATAAAAGCATCATAATAAAAAACCCCAAAAACTAAAGAATACAAAAAATACCTAAAAAAAAATTGTTTAATGAAATAAATATGATTTTAAAAAAAGTTTTCATTATATTAAATAAATGTTATTTTTTCTTTTTTTTATCTTATAAATTTTTTTTGTCAACTGAAAAGCACTTTTAGTGGTGCATTTAAATTTTCGCAAAACTCATTATAATTAAAACAAAATTTTTTAAATTTACATAAAAATTTTTTTTAAAATTTACATAAAAACAAAAATTTTAAAAATTTACATAAAATTTTTTTTAAATAAAATACGATTTTTAGAAAATGTTTCAATTAAATAAATGCTAATTTTTCTTTGCTTTTTTTATCATATAAACTTTTGTTGGTAGCTTTTAAACTTACTACATTTGGCCCATTTAGAAATTCTTGATTTTACTTTTTTATTTAATTTCTCTTTCAAAATCATTTTACATTCAAAAATATTTCAAAAAATAAAAAAAAAAATGCATATAAAAATCGGAAATTCTGCAACATAATTTTTTTAAGCTCTCTTCCAAAATCAATTTTTTATTTTTATTTCCTATAAATAAAAAAATAAATAAAAATAAATAAAGTTCAAAAATATTCCAAAAATATCCAAAAATCGTTAATTCTTATGCAAATATAATAAAAAAATATTTAATTAAAAAAAATGCTATTTTTTGTTTTTAATGCAAAAATTTTATTCAATGTTTTTTTGCCAGCTTTTAAAAGTACTTTAAGAGGTGTATTTGAATTTCTTTTAAAATTTATTATAATTAAAAAAACATCTAAAAAATTAAAAAAAAAAAACTTTCACAAAAGAAAATTTTTTTATGGAAGTATGATTTTAAACACTTTTTGAAGTAAAAAAATTCTAATTTTTCTTGGTTTTTTCTCTTTATCTTATAAACGTTTCTTGGCAGTTTTCAAACTTACTATTTTTAGACATTTAGAAATTCTTTAATTAAATATTTTTTAAACTCTATAAAAAATATTTCAAAACGTCCAAAAAATGCATATAAAAATCGGCGGAAATTCTTAATTTCATTTTTTTATGCTCTCTTTCGAAGTCAATTTTTTATTTTTATTTCCTATAAATAAATAAAAAGTCAAAAACGTTCCAAAAATCCTTAATTCTTATGAAAATATTATTTAAAAAATACTTCATTTAAATAAAAGCTAATTTTTTAGTTTTTCTGTTTTCTTTAATGACAAAACTTAATTTATTTTTCTATTAAAAGTTCTTATAAGTGGTACATTTAAAGTTTTTAAATTTAAAAAATTTTTTCAATAACAAATAAAATCCCACTGGCATAAAACTCCGGCGCAACAGTTTAAATAACTAAATTTCTTATTTATTTTCCACTGGGACGATTCACTCTCGCTCACTAAATTTATTTCTCCCATTTAATTTCTACTAACTAATTTGAACTACGCTCAACATCGCTCACAGCATCCATACGCGCCAAGTAAGCAATCAATATTCCACTGCTACGCTGCCACCAGACACACAGAAATGCATAGCAATGCCTGAATACGCTCTCTGCAACAAAGTTGCTGCTGCAGTTTTGTTGCGCAGCATCTGTATCCAAGCAACAAGTAGCCTGACAAAAATTTTGCGATGCATTTGTTTCAGCAACATTGCAGATGCAGGCCGTTCTTGGGCGCCTAGTAAAAAGGCAGAAGTCGAACATTGTTGACATGGTCAGGTGTTGCATACATTTAGGCGGTGGACTTTCGATGAAATTGGTAATTGAAAAACTGATTGAAATTCGAGTTTGAAAATTGAAAAATTGATTGATTGAAAATTGATAGAAACTGGGAATTGAAAATTGATGAAATGGTTTTTAAAATTTTCTGGTTTAAAAGTATTTTTTTTTTTTAAATAAATATTTTGATTTTAATGTAATTGAGCAAAGTTTTAGTTAAAATTACAAATAAAACGAAAATTCAAAATTTAAAATTTCTGAGTCAAAAAGCTTTCAGTTTTCGAGTTTAACCCTTTGGGGACGAGTTTCGGCAGCCGTTTTAGCGTTGCGGACGCGTGTCGGCATATAGGCGCCCAAATTAGTTCGTATCTGCAAGGCTCGCGACGTCTGTCGTTCTGAGCGATAAGTTACCCATATGTATAGTAAAAGAGTCACGTTTTCATTCAAAGACCGCAGGGGTGAAGAAGTCTTATTTTCCTTATAATGCAAACTTACGATGTGAGACAACGTTAGAGTTAGAACGAATTTCTGTTCTTCGATTCAGTCTCTCATTGTCACCGCCAGATAAACCGGCAGGCTTTTTATATATTTTATCCTACGCACGATGGCTAGAGATGATACGTTAGATAGCGACAGTTCTGACAAATATTACTTTGAATCTGATAAGACGGAATATGACGGCATTACTTCGTCAATTGGATGTGAAATCCGTGCAATAAAGAATCCACAATAGCATTTCAACATTAGCAATGATTGCAGTTTGTTTATAATTTTTTTTTGTTTTTATGAAAAGTTTTCTTGTGTTAAATAAAGCCTTAGTTTTTATGACGTTCAACGTATTTATTTTCTTTACTGCGCACTCCAATACCTTTCGTCCTCAGCGACGCTCGCCCGGCGGAATATTAAACCAAAGATTATGATTTATTTAACTCAAGAATTTTTTGAAATCATATTTTCATGCAAATTTTTAAGCAAATTGCATTCCATATTAAACAATTTTTTTAAGCACTTCAGCCAAAAAAAACCCAACCGCTAAGAGAAAAATTTTGTACTTTATCATTTACTCATTTTTTCAGTAACCTCACCCACTCACTCTCCTAAATTAGATGGAAAAATAAGTTATTAACTAATTTTTTTCGAAGAAAATTTTTTTCCGCACCAAAGAAAAGTGTCAACAAACCACGACGTTGCCTCTTCAAATTTATGTACATATTTTTGTTTTTGTATTTTTAATATTAAAAAATTTAAGTTTTATAATTTTAATTGCAAGCGCAAAAGTAAATGTAGAACCACAAAATTCAAGAGCTTAGCCCAAAACAATAAGAAGCAAAAAGGTTGAAAAGAAAAAGTTTTCATTTTAGAGTAAGCTTTTAATGTAAAAAATAAACATTTTACGCATGAATAAGAAAAATAAGGAAATAAAAAATTTAAAATTTTTGAACGGCATTTCTTTGCATGAAGAAATTTGTGACAGAAAACCAGCACTCAAAATGTTTAAACAGTGAATGTAAATGTGAAGTTAAAGTTAAATGCATAAACTCATACAGATTATTGATTATTGCTTAATTAAAAAATTTTATTTTTTTTAAAAGCGCATACATTAAAAAAAACAACAAAAAAAAGTCAGTGTGAACCAAAAATACACGAAGCTACAGGAAAAGTACATAATTACATAGTAAAAAAAATACATATATGTATACATACATATACATATTTGTTTAGGCCAAGGCATTCAATTTCGCACCTCTTTCTTGACACCGAATTTTCGGGGTTTCAAACTTAAATTATCGGGAGCCCGAAATTTTTCGGTAAATTTCGGTAAATGGTATGCGCGTCATTCAAGCAGAAAATTCAAAGCTAAATCAGTCGATCTCGAGATTTCGGGATTTCAAAATTTAAGTTTCGGGATTCCGAAAATTTTCGGTAAATTTTGGTAAATAGTATGCACGTCATTCGATCACAAAATTCGGAGATAAATCATTCGATCTCGAGAGTTCGGGATTACAAAATTTCAGTTTCGGGATCCCGAAATTTTTCGGTAAAATTCTGCAAATATTACGCACGCCATTCGAGCAGAAAATTCGGAGCTAAATCGATCGATCTGATGCAGATATTAAATGCGCTACTTTATACATAAATACAAAAAGGGGACTCTAAGAATTAGCAAACAATTCGACAGCTAAAATTCTCAGCAAACGCTGTAATAAAAAAATTACATAATTGCAAAGTAAAAAACTGTATTTACGCTAGCACTTTCAATTTCGGACCACTTTTTGAACCCCGAACTTTCGATATTTATTTTCGAGATCCCGAAATTTTTCAAGAAATTTCGATTAATAGTATGCACATCATTCGAGCAGAAAATTTGGAGCTAAATCAAAATTACATTTTCGGAATCCTGATATTTTTCGGGAAAATTCAGCAAATATTGTAATATGCACGTCATTCGAATAGAATAGTACTAAATCAGTAGATTTGAGGCTGTGTCTCGATGCTAAATACCACATGAAACTATGATTTAGCAAACAATTCGAAAGCTAAAACTTTACGCTTAAAAAAAATTGCATAAGTAAAAGGAAAAACTGTATTTATGTTAAGCCATTCAATTTCGTACCATTTTTGTAGTGCCGAAACTGCGGGATTTTAAAATTTCAGTTTCGAGATCGAAATTTCGGGAATATTCTACAAATATTATGCACCTCATCCCGAAAACATGACTCTATGTTTAACAAACAATTTCGTAACCAAAAGCAAAAACAACTACCAAAAAGTTGCGCATTTACTTATAATTTTGACAACCCAAAGAAACCGAAAAAGTGCTACAAATATGAGTTCAAGGTAACTTTGAGAATTTTTAATAAAAAAAAATAAAAAAATGTGATTGCCTTGTTATGCCTTTACAATGCGCAAAATGTACGCGAATGAAATTTCTGAAATTTTTCACGCATTAAACTTTCACAAAAACACTCACATACACCCCTAAAAATGACCAAACTCTTCATCAACACCATTCCAGAGCGACTTCTGGGCAAATGTAGACGTAGAATAAAAGGTAAAAAACTCTTTTTCATACACAAGAAAAAATGTTTTTCAACCAAAGAAAAAAAACTTTTTCAACAAAAAAAAAACAACATTGTATGCACTTCTTACATATGCATGCATTTACAACACACGCACACACTTAAACATACTCGTATATACCAACACAAATGCGCTGTTTATATTGACGTAGTTTTTAGTATCTGATCTATTATCGAATGTAAATCGAATCGCATTGTCAGTAGCTTTTGTTTCGCTTTCGATTTGCTAAAATGAAATGGCAAGAGATATAAAGTATTTATTAAAAATTAAAAATAATTTCTAAACGTGTTTAACTTACAACTACGGAGGACCAATAAGGTGGAAATATTATAAGTCCTTATACTTAGAGGGCAAGTGAAAAGCAGGAATGGATCGATTGAAAGAAAAGGTGAGTTATAAATGGAACTGAAAAGGTACGCGTAAGAACGGTTCATCAACATGAGAGAGCCATGGCAGATGTCTACAGGTACATTTATTAAAGAGCAGCACGGAAGTTAGAGCGGACAGGGTCGACGAGTGCTTACAGCGTTGCAGAAATGTACGTGGCGTAGAAATTCAGATCCACGAATTCGTTAATAAAACACAAGTAGTGAATAAAATTTTACTATCGATCTAAGGTTGGTTAAGTTACTCAGGTTGCTTCACACTCGGTGGCTCCAAGCCTCATTGTGATACGAGCATTTGTTGTCCATCTCCTAACTAAGTTGCTTAAACCACTCAGGTCTTTTTAAGAAGGTAAGTAGTGCCTTCAGTGAGACATTTTACAAATTTCAAGACAAGATATTTGGCACGACTTCTTTGAAGCGTAAAACATTCACGGAGGAGGTGTTATACCGACTCAATTTCTTCTAAATTTTCACAACTCCTGCAGTAGTCATTGTGAAATACACGCACTTCATCTGTTTAAGATTCAGTTTGGCCAGAGTGCTTTGGAAACCCCGCAGTTAGTAGTCAGAGACAAGCCTCTACAGAGTAGCCAATATTCGATGGACTTATCTGGCAACCCTGTTTCTTTTGACATAGACATCAGATCGCTTAATGACATATCGCGTTGGAAGCGTCAGTCCAAGCAGATTTTTACCATGGAACAGTACACACCACGCGAGCGCCCCAAATTGTTGTCACATTCAACAAAAGAAGTCAATTGTGAAAACTCAACGTGCGTATAAAAAATTAAATAATGTGAAAAGTGCGCCTTCTAAGAACACGTTTGTACGAAAGGTATGACCAAGGTTTGTACCACCAAGGCGATCGGATGAGATTATTGCTCTTGTGAGGGCCAGTGTTGAGACGTCGCCAAGGACATCCCAAAATCGCCGTTCTCAGCAGTTGGGCATTGCTCGGACCACTTTGCAACGAATTATCCGCATTGATTTGCATTTATTCCCGTATAAGATTCAATTGACGCAAAGATTATTGCCTGCGGACATGCCCTGTATTGCTTTCCGCGACTACGCTCAGGTCAATCGCAGTGTATCACTCGTTTAGTGAAATGCTTATGTCCTCTACCACTCGCTGAAGGTCCATCTCCGAGCCTATCCTTGCACACTCATCCGCTCTTTCATTTCTCTCCACTCCAGAGTGGCAGAGTCACTGTCTGTCGGCCAAGAATGTATTCACAATGAATAATGCGCGGATATTGAAAACAAAAGTTCAACAACGCATTCAGTCACAAACTTAAGCTCGTAAACTAGTCTGGCCTTTGGTGCCTAGTAAAGGGTGGTGATTTCAGTATTCTTTTTCTTTTTTTTTTTTTGCAAGAGACACAAATGCAAAAAGCATCCGCTCACACATTCAGATCCATTTCCTCATAGTGCTTTATCACAGCTATCGCAAAAGTACATGATGATCGCATGCCGCAGTTTTCATAGCAAAAATAATATTACTAATGGCATCAGTAAGTACTAAATTTTATTAGTGGACCACTTTTGTATGACCTCCCCGCATGAAGAGCGTTCAATTTCATGAAGAATGCGAGTTATTTTGGCCTTCAGCTCGGTACTCATCAGTAGCTTATCTGCATATACCAGCAATTTCATGTAGCACCAATAAATAGTCGAACGGTGTTCAGTCACGGTCACAGTGGCCAGTGAATGTCGCAGATACGAGTGATTAGGAAGCCCCTAAATTCAATGTTTCCTACGAAGCATCGAAAGTAACGCTATCGTGTTGAAACCATATACAGGTGGCGCAAAAGTAACCTTGCGATGTTGTGGCACGTGCAGTGTGTGCCGTTGCACCGTCCTGTTGGAACCACATGTTTTCCAATCCCAATTCATCAAGTTGCGGCAAAAAGAACTCGTTGATCATTGCTCTGTACCGCTCACCATTCACAGTAACCGTTTGGCCCGCGACGTCTTCGAAGAAAAAAGGTCCGATGAGAATACAGTAACTTTGAGCGGGTGTAATGGCTCTTCGTGGGTTACACGCGGATTTTCAGTGCCCCAGAAGCGTAAATTTTGCTTATTTACGTACCCGCTAAGATGGAAATGGGCCTCATCACTCATTATTATTTTTGATGAAAAATCATCTTCCTCTTGGTGGTGATTAAGGATGGCTTGAGCGTATGTTAGACGCGATTGGCGGTCAGCAGCTAACAGCTGATGCACCGTCTGGACTTTGTACAGAAACATCTTCAAATCTTGCACCAAAATTCGCTGTAAAGACCGTCGACTGATACCCATTTGCGTGGCACGTCGTCTGGTCGATGTCACCGGCGCTTCCATGACATCCACGGCTACAGCAGTAATATTCTCTGCAGAACGGCTACTCCGGTGTCTGCCACGCCTGGCAGCATCTCGAGTTGTGCCAGTCTCTTCGAGGCGAGCGGCTAAACGTCGCAGTGTTTCACCAGTAGGCGTTGGACGGCGAGGAAATCTGCGACGAAATTCACGTTGTGCCAAAGTCACCGACCGATTATTGGTCAAATAAATAGTCAGCAATATTCCGCGTTCTGGAGCAGTGTAGCGTAACATTGTTTATTAACGTGTATTTCGCATGTGTTTATTACACAAATGTCAAAACAGAACTGACATTAGGGCCAATCGCAAAATTTATAGCATTTTCGGATAGGAGGATTACTTTAGCGCCACCTGTTATAATAAAAAAATATATAAATAAAAACAAAGAAATAAGAAGCGAACATTTTCATATTCTTGTAAAAAAATATTTATTAAATAAAAATGAAATAAAGATTTAGAAAAATAATTATCATTAAATAATAGTAAAAAGATCGAACAAAAAAAAAATATCAATTAAAAATTTTCATATTTTTGCAAACAAAAATATTAATAAATGAAATAACAAAGAGAGAAAAAAAGAAAAAAATAATGAGGGGGAAAAATAAGTCAAATAAATATAATAAAATAATAATAAAAAAAATATAATAAAAAATAAACTAAATTAGTAAAATATCAATCAAAAATGTTCATAGTTTTGCAAAAGCAAAAATATAATAATAAATTAAATAACAATGAGAGAAATAAAAAAAATAAAAGAATATCAAGCGATTTTTTTTTTTGCAAAACCATAATTAAATAAAAATGAAAGAAAATAAATATAATTAAAAAATAATAATAAAGAAATTTGATAAAAATAAATGCAGGTGGTATAAAATGAAAATTAAAATATTAAAATCAAAATATTCATATTTTTGTGAACAATAATTTTAATAGCATATTTCAAATAAAATAAATATTTTAAATTAAGAAAAATAATTTGGAAAAAAATTAAATAAAAATGAAAATAAATATAAATATAAAAAAATTCAAAAAAAAAAATTGAATAAAACGAATGAGAATAAATGAAAATCAAAAAATTAATATCACAATTTTCATATTTTTGCAAAAAAAAATAAAAGTAATAAATGAGAGAAAAATAGAAAAAAAAGGTTGGAAAAAATAAATACAATAAAATCTATATATTATATATAAAAGAAAGTCATGTTAGTTACACTATTTATAACTCGAGAACGGCTGAACCGATTTGGCTGAAAATTGGTGGAGAGGTAGCTTAAAACCAGGAGATGGACATAGGATACTTTTTATCCCATTCGAACGCGTTTCCATGAAGTCACTATAAAATGTGGTATAACAAAAACGCATCTGATATGGAATAACAAAATGCAAATGACAGTTAAACGTAATTTAGTCTATGGTTAAGTAGAAAATTTGATAATATAAATTTTGTCAGAAATATATAATTACAGTCATTTGTATTCCCTTCGAATCATCATTATCAAAACCGCGACCTAGACGATTGAATCTTTCCCGACGAAGCCGTAATGCAAGAAGGATACGAGACATTGCGAATGAAATGACTGAAGAAGCACAAGAAACTGCCCGTGAAGAGCGCCGCGTTAGTATGGCTTGACTTCGTGCTTCTCAACCACAAGAGCAAAGCGAGGCAGCCCGTGAAATGGCTCGGTTGGCAATGCGAAATCGTCGAGCGAATAACAGAGATCAACAAGTAGATCATTTTCGACGCACAAGAAGAGAATTATCAAGTGCTGATTTGAATCGAGCAGCGTTTCAATATAATGGCAACACTGATTACTGCTTGCATCCTAGCGTTTGCCTCGGGCCAATGAACATTGTTTGTGAGTATTATGGCGCATTGAAGTTTTCCGGCGAAACGGCCGGATTATGCTGCCTTAGTGGAAGAGTGAAATTGCCATTGTTGACTTTTTTGGAGGCGCAATGATTTTACTGTCAGGCGACTTCCGCCAAACTTCTTCTTCTTCTTAATTGGCGCAATAACCGCTTACGCGATTTTGGCCGAGTTTAACAAAGCGCGCCAGTCGCTTCTTTCTCGTGCTAACCGGCGCCAGTTGGACACACCAAGTGAAGCCAAGTCCTTCTCCACCTGATCTTTCCAACGCAGAGGAGGCCACCCTCTTCCTCTGCTACCACCAGCTGGTACCGCATCGAATACTTTCAAAGCCGCAGCGTTTGTATCCATTCGGACGACATGACCCAGCCCACGTAGCCGCTGGATCTTTATTCGCTGCGCTATGTCTATGTCGTCGTAAAGCTCATACAGCTCATCGTTCCATCGTCTGCGATATTCACCATTGCCAACGTGCAAAGGTCCAAAAATCTTACGCAGAATCTTTCTCTCGAACACTCCAAGCGTCGCTTTATCGGATGTTGTCATCTTCCAAGCTTCTGCGCCATACGTTAGGACGGGCATGATGAGAGTCTTGTAGAGTGTTAGTTTTGTTCGTCGAGAGAGGACTTTACTGCTCAGTTGCCTACTTAGTCCAAAGTAGCACTTGTTGGCAAGAGAGATTCTACGTTGGATTTCAAGGCTGACATTGTTATCGGTGTTAATGCTGGTTCCTAAATAGACGAAGTCTTTTACAACCTCGAAATTATAACTGTCTACAGTGACGTGGGTGCCGATACGCGAGTGCGCCGACTGTTTGTTTGAAGACAGGAGGTACTTCGTTTTGTCCTCGTTCACCACCAGACCCATTCGCTTTGCTTCTTTGTCCAGTTTGGAGAAGGCAGAACTAACAGCGCGGTTGTTAAGGCCGATGATGTCAATATCATCGGCATACGCCAGCAATTGTACGCTCTTATAAAAAATTGTGCCTGAGCGATTAAGTTCTGCGGCTCGTACGATGCTCTCCAACATCAGGTTAAAGAAGTCACACGACAGGGAGTCACCCTGTCTGAAACCTCGTTTGGTATCAAACGGCTCGGAGAGGTCCTTCCCAATTCTGACGGCGCTGCTGGTGTTGAGCAACGTCATCTTACATAGCCGTATTAGTTTTGCGGGGATACCAAATTCAGACATCGCGGCATACAGGTAACTCCTTTCCATACTGTCGAATGCAGCTTTGAAGTCGACGAAAAGATGGTGTGTGTCGATTCTCCTTTCATGGGTCTTTTCCAAGATTTGGCGTATTGAGAATATTTGGTCGATGGTAGACCTTCCAGGTCTGAAGCCACACTGATAAGGCCCAATCAGTTGGTTGACGGTGGGCTTCAGCCTTTCACACAATACGCTCGCTAGAACCTTATAGGCGATATTTAGAAGACTAATCCCGCGGTAATTGCAGGATCGCCCTTCTTATGGATTGGGCAGAGCACACTTAAATTCAAATCGGCAGGCATGCTTTCATCTGACCATATTTTGAATAGAAGCTGATGCATGCACCTTACCAGCTCCTCGCCGCCATGTTTGAATAGCTCAGCCGGCAGTCCGTCGGCGCCCGCGGCTTTGTTGTTCTTTAGCCGCGTTATCGCTATTCTCACCTCGTCATGATCGGGCAGCGGAACGACAATTCCGTCGTCAACGATTGGGGTATCGGGATCTTCACTTTCTCGGTGACATGCGCAGCTGTCACTGTTTGATAAGTTCGAGAAGTGTTCCCTCCATAATTTAAGATTGCTCTGTACGTCAGTCACCAGTTCGCCGTCTTTGTTCTTACAGGAAAACGCCCCGGTCTTAAAACCTTCTGTAAGCCGCCGAACTTTCTGGTAGAATTTTCGGGCGTTGTTCCTGTTGGCCAGCATCTCAAGCTCTTCGCACTCACGTATTTCGGCCTCTCGTTTCTTATTTCGGATAATACGTCTCTCTTCCTTTTTCAGCTCTCTGTAGCGATCCCACATGGCTCGCGTTGCGCCCGATCGCAGCGTGGCTCTATAGGCGGCATCCTTTCTTTCTGCGGCAGCATGACATTCCTCGTCGTACCAATTGTTTTTTCGGGCTCGCCGGAATCCGATTTCTTCTTCGGCGGCGGTACGTAGAGAACGAGAAATGTTGCTCCATTGTTCGTGGATGCCGGTTTGTTGGGCAGTAATCTATGAGAGCAGGAGTGAGAGTCGAGTGGCGAATCTTCTGGCTGTCTGTTGTGATTGCAGCTTTTTGATGTCGAACATTCTTTGCGTAGGTAGATGCACGTTTTTTGCTGCACAGAGGCGTGTGCGCAGTTTGGCTGCAACAAGGTAGTGATCCGAGTCGATGTTGGGTCCTCGGATCGTACGTACATCTAATACACTAGAAGCGTGTCTTCCATCTATCACAACATGATCGATCTGGTTTCGTGTTTTTCGATCAGTAGACAGCCAGGTGGCTTGGTGAATCTTCTTATGCTAGAATCTGGTGCTGCAGACTACCATGTTTCGGGCCCCAGCGAAGTCGATCAGCCTCTGTCCGTTACCGGATGTTTCGTTGTGCAGGCTGAATTTTCCGACTGTGGGACCAAAAATTCCTCCCTCCACACAACCAGCTATCCTGGAATGTTTCGCCTTCTCACGTTAGCTCACTCCCGAACGGGTGTTCGGAAGCTACCCAGAGGATACGTGGGCTAATCCCGGCCGTTGCAAGCTGCTTGAACCATATGCAGAAGAATCGTCCTGGCCATTCCCAAGTGAATGGCGATCAGTAACTTTCCCCACTTGCGTGGACTTCTACACATGGAACCATCCTCCATTCCGCCAAACACTGCCAGTAATTCCAAGATCAACGGCTGCTGACGAAATAAACGCTTGCCTCAAATCATCGAATCTATGGCGCTATGTGAAGAAACTTCAGCTGACAACAAACATGAGAGTTGCATTACTTAATGATACATATACTGAAGATTTCTCTGAGCAATTACTGACTGTCGGTAATGGTCGAGTACCTGTCGACGAATCGAGCGGATTGATTTCATTTCTTCAGAATTTCTGTAACTTTGTCTCATCGAAAGACGAACTTATCAATAAAGTATTCCCAACCATCATTAATAACTACAAAAATAATGAATGGTTGAGTGAGCGAGCAATTTTAGCGGCTAAGAAAATTAGATGTAGATGACCTAAACTACATAGTTCATAATGATATCATTGGAACAATGCTTTCATTCAAATCCATTGACTGTGTAGCAAATGAAGATGAAGCCACCAACTATCCAACTGAATTTTTAAACTCCTTGGATGTGCCTGGCTTAACACCGCACAATTTACGCCTAAAAGTTGGCTCCGTAGTAATCATGCTTCGAAACATAAGCCCACCAAAACTTTGCAACGGTGCGCGTTTGGTGGTAAATAAATTGATGAACAATGTGATTTACGCGACGATACTCAAAGGGAAATTCGAAGGTGGAGAAGTTCTCATTCGGAGGATCCAGATGATCCCAACCGATCTTCCGCTTGAGTTTAAAAGACTTCAATTTCCGATCCGTCTTGCATTCGCCATGACCATTAACAAATCACAAGGCCAATCCTTGAATGTTTGTGGTCTGAATCTAGAAAATCAGTGTTTCTCACATGGTTAATTATATGTGACATGTTCACGGGTCGGAAAACTATCTGCTTTGTTATTTCTTGCACCTGATAATAAAACAAAAAATGTCATGTATCACACGGTGCTTAACTGAAGAGTGCAATATATTAGGGGGGAAGTCTACTGTGACAAGGGAAAAAACAGGCTTATTTTCCGGATTTTATTTCTAACAAAATATTGCTCGTACATAAAATCTATTTAAACTCTTATCTTTATTATATATTTAAGTTTTTGAAAAAAAAATTTTAAGTCAAAATATTCAAAATGGCCGCTGTGGCACTTCTGCAAGCGCAGGTCCGCTTTTCTTAGGTGCCTAAACGGTGTACATGAAATCTTACGTTTCGGTGATCTAAAACAAAAAAACAAAATATTGTTATCATATACATAGTATTGACTCTCGTCTGACGTAGGATTATGTCGATAAAAAATTTTGGCGTTGAAAAAAAAATTCTTGAAATTTTTTTCTTTTTTTTTGCCTAAAATTGATGTTACTATTGTTTATAACAATTTAACAAATAACATCAAAAAAATCCTATGTCAGACGAGAGACACTATTACAGAGAATATATAATTAAATTTTTAAGCTGATTCATTTATCAGAACTCGAGATATCGTGTACACCGTATACAAAAACTTAGTTTCGAGAAAACTGCGTTTAAAGTTTCAGTTTTCAGCGTTTAAAGCTTTGGAGCGCTTCGGGAAAAGGTCGAAATTTCAACGAAGAAAAATTTAGCCAGCTGTAACACATATTGTACCTTATTTAAGAGGGTTCAAAGTATTTTTTAAGCTAATAAAAAAAAAATCGATTTTTTGAAAAATTCACAGTAGACTTCCCCCTTAAAGCTTCATTGAAATACTTGATTAATAAAAAAATTAACTTAAGAAAATCAAAAATCTGCTTTTTTATTGCCGGGTCAGCTAGTAATAATAATAAAAGAAATTTAAAAACCAATTTTTAATAATACAATAGTAAAAATCGAGAATTTTAATATTTTTGAAAAAAAATCAGCTTTTTACTTTGTAAATACCCTGAAAACATTTTCAATGAAAAATTAAGCACAAATGCAATAATTTAATTACCTACCTTGTTTTGCGGGTTTGGCTAATTCAATAGATATTATAAACTTTTATCATCTACTCGTTTCCTTTAATCCAAAATCGTTATTTGGCGCTACACGAAAACTGCATGACAAGAAAAAATATGCCGATTTTCGGACACAGCAACCGACTTTACATAAGAATTCGATGCTCTGGTGTTTAAGTAAAAATAAATAAGTAATTATTTGTAAACCAGTGTAATTATCAACGAAAGTTCTCTACTTAGAAGCGTAAGTAACTTTATCTATCGAGATTTCGAAAAATGAACAATTTTTTTATAAAATGCTATTCAAAGCGTTGAGGTAGAATTTTCATAGTATGCCAGTGTAGGTGTGCATGCGAAATAAACAGCAAAGTTCCCACTGCGCCCAGTGGATATCATTTCAGCATTTAATTATGCAAATGTGTGAGTAAGTTATTTTACAGCACATCGCAGATAAGTTAAAAGCTTATAAAATAAGCAACAAATGCGCAGCGCAAACACACACACACATACATGCATACTATGAACGGGAGAATATACAATTGTGTGTACCTACATATACGAGTATAGATTGTGAATGTTCATATGTATGTATGTATGTATGTATGTACGCATGCAAACTTATAAGCTTAGAGTGAATCAAGCAGCACATTAATATCGGAATGGCAAATACCAACACTTCTGAGCGCCTAATTAGCAAATTCAAAAAATAAACGCTGACTAACTGCTTTGACAGCGGTGATCTAACAAAGCTGCGCGCCTGCTATTTCGAAGATAATCTACGGCCAATGTTAATTCGGCGATGAATGAACAAAGTCAATTCAAATAACTTACCAGTAATGCAAAACGGTTTAATGAAAACGCACAGCCAAGAAGTTTGCTTGAATGGCATCGTTGAAAAAACAAACGCTCGCATCGAGAAGTAACTGAGAACGGCAGTAAAGTCACACAGTGACTAATAACAATAACCCATTTGATGGCGAGTCATTTAAGTCATTCTCGTCTTTATTTATTCGAATATAACCCGCAGCTGTGGTGCCTGCTTGTTTGCTGGCGCATTTGTCGCGGAATCGATTTCGTTATGCGATTTTAAATCGATTTCAATACCACAATTAAACCAGGCAAACAGCAAAGCATTGATCAACGACAATGTCCCCGGCGAAAGGTTATGACGGAAGCGGCAAGGTGTTAAGCGCTGCGGTGCCGAGTGGACGTGCACATTTAAGAAGAGACAAATATCGTATGGCCATGCATGCGTTTGCGTTTGTGTGCATGTGTGTGCGCCCGTTGCGGCGAGTGCAGCAAAGCTGGAGCATCCGGCGAATGTTGGTGGAGGAAATTTCGTTTTACGGCAAATTAGCCAGAGACCTGCAAAATATTCTGATGCTCCGTGCGCAATGGAGAGAATTTCAGCAAAAGGGAGTTAAGAGGGAGTGCTGTGGTTGCTGGCATGTTAAAAAAGCGCGGGAAAATGTTTCCAACATTCAATCAGAGTAGTGCTGAAATGGCGAAGTTGGAGGAGAGTGTGTGAGTGAGAGTAAGAGAAAGTTCAGAATGTGTGAGCAAAAGAGAAGTGGCTGTCAGTTCAGCAGCGCAGGGTTGCTAAAAATGTGCGAAGACAGAAATAGCATTTAAAATATGAAATATAAAATATGAAATTGAATTTCGCTCGAAACTTTTTAAACTTAACCATTTGCACTCGAGGCCGTTAACGCGCGAATTAACCAGCAACAAGAAGCATTTCGTGGCGCTTTTGATGAATTTCTTACCGCTAACTTAAAATGATTGCACATATAAAATTTTTATATTGTATATTAATATGTAAATTAAATTCTCACGTCTATATGATTTATTGATGATTCTAAAGTATTAGTCTTTGTAATTTTTTTTTTTTGCATGATAGGTGCATGAACACAAATAGTTTACACAGCGTGTCGAATTTTCGCACCAAATAAAGTGGTGAGCTAGGGTCAAGTCTCGAGTGCAAAGGGTTAATACTTTTCGCTTGAAAGGATTTTTGGCAGGAAATTTTTCACTTGCGAACATAAAATCCCAATATGTAAGATATTTATTTTTGTATTAAAAAATAATAAAGAAATGTATACTCAAAAATCATAATTATTCCCATTTACAATAATTTAAGATAATAAAACTAATTAATAAATTTGAAAAAGACATTTTGTTGAGTAAGATACAGAAAAAACCGTGCATGTCTAGAGGATTTATGAGAGAGAATAAAAAGAATGTGGCAGTGTTTTGGAAACAACTGACATTGGAGTTGCATTTGGAGTTGCATAGTGGGGGCCGTTCAGTGCAAAATGGTCCGAATGGTAGCCAACTAACTAACATTACTTGGATATTTCACAAATTATTATTTAAATTATTTATACATTTCAAATAGGCCGAGAAGGACTAAATGAATGCCGGTCTAAAACTAGAAATAAATCATCGTGCGAATGGAAAAAATCGGTTGACACATCTAAGCCTGCTGTAGGCCCATTGTGATACCACCAGGGCTGTCCCCTCTCATTGAACCAACCTGTGGCTTTAATATGCCACAGGCTTTTTATTTTTGTATTGGCTACTTCTGTCAAGTTATTCAGGGAACTTTTTCCTGAGAAATTGAATCTTCTTCTATCCAGAGCCATGCACCTGCACAGAAGTTGTTCTATAGTCTCTTCTTCTTCATTCTACTTGATTTATTCGTCCCCTTAGTATAACAATAGCCTATGTGCTCATAGGCTATTATTTTTTTTATTGAATTTTTGGATTCTCCATCGTCGATTTTATACAATATGTGGCAAAAATTGTGTCAAATTTTGTTCCACAAAGTGGGTCAAAACGTCAGTCAAAAAAATATAATATAGTATAAATATGTATTAAATTATTTTCCTCAAAAATCATGTAAACCCATACACGCTATTTCTATTCAATAGAATAGTAATGTACACTCACATACTCTATTTTAACTTTTAGGAAAAAAATCAATTTTGTCATGACACAAACACCTAAAATGACGTATAATGATATTCGTTGTTTTTCAACAAATATTTTCAATTTGTTCATTTGTATGAATCTTATAGGCCGTTATATTCTCATAGCAATTAACATGTGTTTTAAAATTACAAAAAACAAAGGTAGCCTATGCAATGCTTACGTTGTTTTATCATGTATGTAAATGCAATAGAAATAATTTGTGCAATTTAGGATTTCAGTTCGTTGTTGAAATTCGCTCGTTCATAATCATTTAGTCGTTCATTCGTTCCCAATCATTCATTTGATCATGGATTTGTTAAGCTCTGGTGAGTATCTGCTATCTTAAATTGCAGGAAAGAATATTTAGGTATATTAATAGTCAACAGAATTTCCGACGTAATCGACAGGAGCCCTATGTGTGAAACTTGCTCCAACTTGCTTATCTGTGGAACCAGTGGATTCAAATATAACGGAAAATGACGATGGAGAAGAGTTTTCAGCAGAATCGTCAGATTATTATATTCCAGAAACGGATGAAGAGGAGGATAATCTCGAGGGGAAAATTGAAAAATCTTCGGTAAAGCAACATGAAGTGCTATGCGAAATCGCGGAAGAAAGCAATGATGAAAATGTAGAATTGACAGTACCACGAAAAAGAAAGGTGAGTTAATTAAAAGGTAATTTAAGAAGATTTCTCCTACAATTATGGATTTGCTGTATTCAATAGCGTAAAAGCCAGCTTTGGATGCAGAACAAAAGAAAGAGTGACAGGAGTCAAGGAAAGGCTTATATTACGAAGAGTGGTAAAGTAATTAAGGAACGTTTACCGAAGCCCGCTAATTGCAGCTGTCATCACAAATGCCCAGAACACTTCTCTGAAGAAGATCGTAAGAAAATCAGAGCAGACTATTGGAGTTTGGGCGATTACTGCAAGCAACGTCTATTCCTTAGTAATAACATAAAAGTGAAAAAGTGCAAGATGGCATTAACGAGAGAATCCCGGTGGTCGAACACTTAAAAATACTTTCTAAATGACAAACAGGTCTGTAAAAAGTTCTTTTTAAATTCTTTACACGTGTCAGACTGCGCGATATCTGTATTAGCCAAAAAAAAGAATCAAAGAGAATTTGTTGACATGAGGGGTAAGCACGGAATGCAAAGAAAAGTAGACGCGGAGATAGCAATTCGTATTAAAGAGCACATAGAGTCATTTCCAGCAGTAGAAAGCCACTATACTCGGGCAAAGTCCCAACGCCTTTATCTGAGCTCAGACCTAACAATTACAAAACTGTATAACTTATTTAAAGAACGCCACCCAGACCTCTCAGTTAAAGAACATATGTATCGCCACATATTTTGTAATAATTACAATTATTCATTCCATCATCCAAAAAAGGACACATGCTCAACATGCGAAATGTTCAAAAATACAGAGGACAAGGCTTCAATACAGAAATCATATGATGAACACTTAGCAAATAAAGCCCAGGCAAGACTCCACAAAGATGCTGACAAGGAGTTATCTAAAAATAACAGCAATATAAAAGTATTTACTTTTGACTTACAATCAGTGCTATTGACATCATGTAGCAATGTAAGCACCTTTTATTACAGTCGAAAGTTCGCCACATACAACAACACATTTTACGATTTAGCTAGTGGAGCTGGATATTGTTTCCTGTGGGATAAAAACCATGGTCACCGTGGGTCAGAGGAAATTGGAACCACTTTATTAAAAATGCTGAACAATTTACCCGAATCAGTAACGGATGTTATTCTGTATTCAGACTGCTGTGGAGGACAGAATAGAAACAGATTAATTGCCACATTATTGCTTCATATGAATCATTCATTGCATTTTAATTCAATAACGATTAAATATCTTCAAAGTGGACACACACGAATGGAAACAGATTCCATGCATTCGGCTATAGAACGAGCTAAGAGAAATATTTGTGTATATTCACCAGAAGAATGGCCAACTATACTTAGACTGGAAAGACGAAAAAATACAATACGTACGCTGTAGAAAGGCTTAACTACAGTAAAATTATTGATCTCAAAACGGCGTTCTCAAAATTGAACCATAACTTGAATAAAAATGTCAACAATGAATCGGTAAATTGGCTTAAAATTAAGGTTCTCCAAGTAATAAAAAGTAAAAAGAGACAGTTGTTATACAAGGAACAATGGAACGAAGACTTCAAAGTGATTGATATAGATGGCTCGAGAATGAAAAAGAAAGGAGCCACAAATTTTACATTAACTCACAAATATAAAAAAGAACTACCAATTTCTGACACAAAATTGAAGGATCTCAAAGATTTATGCAAAAAAAATGTAATTCCTCCCGGCTCACAGACAATTTTTTTTGAAATTTACGAGGAGGGAATAATCGCGATTGTTAAGATGAACCAGACAGATTCGAAGAAGAGGACGAAGACGACAATAAATGAAGACCATGCTAATAATTTACGATCTTACTGTAATTAAAACATAATTTTATAGTAATAAAAATTCATATTTGGTGTATTTCTTGCATAAAATAGTGTATACCATACAAAATAAATTAACCTATCAGAAACTTAATAGAAAACATTAAAAAATAAAATAGCTTATCTGATGTATTTGTAGTTTACACGTCTTTTTTGTTCACTAAAAGGATGATTATAATAATAAAAATTGGTCAGTTAACAAAATATACTCATTTTTATACAGTCTTAAAAAAAAACGTCGAAAATAATAAATATTTACAGACATTACGAGATTTGAGTGAGAGCTACTTTCGACAAAAAGTTTGAAATTCATTTTCTCAAAACATCAAAAAATTTATAGGCTATTTTAATACTAAGGGGACGTATTAAAAAATTCAAATGAGTTTTGTGAAATTTTATAGGTAAAGCGTGGGTCATACATCAATTGAAATTCTTTTAAAAATGCTATGAAAATTGTTATATTTTCAATATTTTTCAATAAAAGTTACTCTATCAAAAAAAAAAAAAAAAAAAAATTAAATAAAATAAACCTTCTGATACTAAGTCATTTAAATGGCTGCCACACTTGACCCTGCAGTGGCCCGTCATGTCAGTTCAATTTTCCAAAACTGCTAATTATCTCTGGCGCCACCTCGCCCCTGCTTCCGACATTATCCGTCTTGAGCGGTTAGACTGTTCTACTGTTATATTCATCAAAAAGATTTTTAACAAACCCCTATTAGCCCTATTGTTTATTCTTTTTTGCTATTAAGAAAGAGATTTTTGAAATTTTCTTAGATATAAACATTAGGCATTGGAGTGCTAGGCGAGAAGATATCCAAATTATACAAAGGTCTTCTTCTAGGCGGCAAATGCGTTCCTCTGTGAGCCATGTAGAAAACCCCAGAAAGCAAACAAATGATTATTTACTATCTTACAAAAATAAAGTATGTGTTCCTGTGCATTCAGATGCTCCAAGAAAGGTCACAAAAACCCACTAAAAGAGTCCAGTGAGGCAATATTAAGCATGAGAAAATAATATAAATATTTCTTCACAACCACAGTTATTATACCATTTAGAACTAAGTGAGAAGATTTGGTTTTAAGATTTAAATTGAATAAATAAAAAAAATATTACCAGTATTCATTTTTGTTTTGGCACTGGGACAAAAAAGGTAGGGAATTGGTTAAGAGGTCTAAAACTATACAGGTACAGAAAAAATCATAAACTGAATGCAAGGTTAGAGGGCCACTATTCCAGAATGATAACAAGATTACAAGATTGCGACACCCGTGGGAGAATTGCTGATGTAAAAATTGAATAAAAAAGAAATATAATAGAAATTCAAAGTTCTCGTTGATTTTTAATATTTTTTGTTTTCTGACGTTCTTTCACATATTCTTTCATGCAACGCTTGAATGCTTGAAGGGAGAAAAATGTAAAGCAAGGAACAATACACAATTTTTACGAAGTAAATGCATAACAAGAAAAAAGTTTGACATTCTGAGTAAAAAGTTCAAGTAAAACCCTCATGGATGTTTCTAAATTTTTGAAAAGTTTAAAAACTTCGATCTATACCACTTTTATTATACTAAAAACTATGTTTTCTCACAAAACTTAAGATAAAATTTCTGCACGAAAAATAGTGTGAGTACAGGGTGAACGATATGAAGTGTTACCAACTTCATACTGCTTGTATCTGTAAAACAGCTCATGACATCAACGTCAAAACTGTTCCAATGACAGTTCAATATATTGTTTATAAGCCATCAAAAGCATTTGCGTCTCAGTTTTGTTGAATTTTTTTTCTGTGATGGAACTCAAACGTAATGGTGTGATTGCGTTATATTTGGGTGGAAAATCACAACCAGCCATTGTTTGGGAGCTCAGTCACCTCAAAGTGAATAAAATGTTTGTGTATCGCACTATACTGGTAGCATTGCAAAACGCTATGGAGGTGGACCAAAAAAAACGCAACAACGCCAGAAATTGGTCGGAAAGTGAAGGCTCGACTAGAACGAAATCCACGTCGAAGTGGAGGAAAAAGGCCAAAGAACTGAAAATATCGCAAGACAGCATTCGACGCATATTGAAAAATGAGCTCAAGGCTTACAAATTCCAAAAAGCACACGATCTTTCACCCCAGCAAAAAAAAGTTCGTGCGAAAGAGCAAAGGAGTTGTTGCGCTTGCACGAACGTGGCGAATTTCCTAAAAAAAAATTTCCTAATTGCGCAGTTCATAAACACTCAAAACGATCGTGTTTACTTGACCGAACGCTCATACGAGAATTTGAGCCTACGTATGGCCACTTGAAGCAATTTCCCATCGCAAGTAATGGTTTGAGCCGCAGTGACCGCTGATGGACGCTCTCCAATCGTTTTTATCGAGCCTGGTGTCAAAGTGAATGCGACTTATTATCGGGAAAATGGTTTAGAAGCTGCTTTAGAGTAGTGGACACGCAAACATTTCGGTCGTAGACCATGGACGTTCCAACAGGACTCGGCACCGTCTCATAAAGCTCGTGTGAACCAAGAATGGTTAAAAAATCACGTTCCACACTTTATTTCGTCCACACAATGGCTTTCGAATTCGCCAGACGCAAATCCATGGACTATTCCATCTGATCCATTTTGGAGACAAGGTGAGGACTAAAAAATATGCCAGGATGGATGCGCTGAAAAAAGCGATTATACGAGAATGGGCCAAAATACCTCAAGATCACATTCGTGCAGCATGCAACTCATTTTTTGACCGTTTGAAGGCTATAGTCAAGGCAAAAGGTGGTCATATCGAGCTAAAGTGAATATATGTTAAAATTGTAATCATTTTTGAACAATTTTGTCTTTGAAATCAATAAAAACTAATTTCATACAAAAAAGTTATGGTGTTTTGAATAGGTAACACTTCATATCGTTCACCCTGTACTTAAAAAAATCACTTAACCAATACTTGTTAGACGCGCGTATGTCTGAATTTGGATACAAACTTCGATACATTTCAAGCAAACACAAGTTAAACTAAATTTTCAATTCACTACCAACTTTTCTTTTTACACTACTTTTTGTGCTTAAATACGCATTGTAAATCAATGCTTTCCAACCCTGCCTTTGCATTATACATTTTGCAATTGTAGTGGTGTGCATGAGCGAACGCTCATATTTTCTTTGCGTACTTCGTTGCTCTCAGTCTCTCACTCTTTCTCCCTCTCGCTGGTTATCCCACTCGTGAGCATCGAATTGCAATGTTTACAATTTTTTCATAACAACACAAAAGTCAATGAACTTGAAATGTGTGCACACACAAACAAAGCCATCGTTCACGTAGGTATGGATGTGTGTATGTGAGCTGTAAGTTTGTATGCATATTAACTTTTACATATACTAAAGAAGAGCGCACGGGGCAGCGGACCGCAATAAGGAAGAGAATAACCAGGCTATTCAAGAAATTATGCTAATAAAAAACGAAATAGAAACGAAAGCTGAAGAGAAAGAGTTACAAAAAGAAAAATACAACAAGTAGAGAATTAAGAGAGTGGAATTCGAAGAGACGTTTTGCAGAGCATATCAGTCATATCAGCCATATGCTCGTTAAATATCTGAATATTATTAATGAGATTTGGAATTATTTTACGAATTTATGTAAATTTTGTATTACCAAATTTAAAAAGTGCTTAGTGAATTGTTATTATTTTTAAATATTTGCATGTTTGTGATTTATTTACTTAACAGATATATTGCATTTCATTTTTTCTCATTAGCGTAAAAGTTTAATTCTTATTTATGCCAAACAATATTTGAATATATATGAATATCGAGTACACTAGGGGACACTGGACATTTTACAACTAATACAGCTTACAGTTGTGGTCACATTCGAACTAGTTTAACTCCTACCATCGAAACAGCAGTGCCTGTGGTAGAATATTTGCTAAATATATCGGCTTTTCACTGCAGGGGCAGTAATAACTAAAATTTATATTCATACATATACGTATGTATGTATGTATGTATACAACAAATTTTTCTTAGTAATTTTCAAAGTATTCTTTTTTAATTTTTATTTTTTTTATTTTGCTTAGTCGGCAAATGCAATGGTTTATTCACCCATAGTTTTCGAGTTCTTAGAGGAATAAAGCAAGAATACAGTGCCGAACAAATAATATATGCCATTTCAGCAAATCGGCATTTAACGTAAAAGCCAAATGCAGAAAAAGTTTGTGAAATTTTAAACCAGATACATGAAATTTGAAAATAATCAGCATTTTTATTAAGTAAGTTTGAGTTGATTGCACTGTTGAGGTACTGTCGCATATTTCCATTTTTCAATGTCTTGCATATATACATATGGGCACACATATGTAGATTTGTATACAAGTAGATGTACATATATTTGGATGCATTTGGGCTTAGCGATATAAAGGGTCCGCCATATAACTTTACGGAATTAAAAATGCTATAAAAAAAATTACTCAATATTTTTCCAAACTGTTTTTTTTTTATTTTGAAGTACAATCCTTCCGGTTAATGATAGAACACAACTTCATTCATATGGCTCCCATATGATCGGTCCAATTTTTCAACACATTTTCGATTGTATGCGGCTGTATTTCAGCTATGACATCGCGTATGTTGGTCTTCAGTGCATCAATTGTTGCTCGTTTGTTGGCATAACACTGGTCTTTGACGGCATCCCAAAGATAATAATCCAACGGCGTCAAATCGCAGCTCCGAGGCGGCCAAACGATATCAGAATTTCGGCTGATAATGCGATCTTCGAAGACAGTGCGCAAAAGATTGATCGTAGCGTTCGCTGTGTGGCAAGTAGCGCCATCTTGTTGGAACCAAATGCCACCAATATCCTCCTCTTTAATTTGTCGGAACAAAAATTCGCTCAACATGGCCGGGTAGCGCTCTCCATTGACGGTTACGGCCACTCCTCGCTCATTTTCGAAGAAAAATGGACCAATGATGCCTCTCGACCAAAATCCGCACCAAACAGTGACTCGTTGTGAATGCATCCGCTTTTCTTCGAGTGCGTGCGGGTTTTCTGAACCCCAAATGCGGCAATTTTGCTTGTTAACAGTTTCTCTTACTTTTTTCGCAAAGTAACGCACGTACGCTTCATTCGGTGCTTTTCTTCTTCCCATTGCCGTACGTAATTTTCGTACCCATTCTGCAACATTACCATGATTTTCAAAGTAATGTCGCAATATTTCCCAGCGTTCTTTGAGCGTATACACAACCATTTTCGTTCAGGGGAAGAATAAAACTGATTTTCTGCCAAATCAGATGACAGCTATGTGTTACCATTCTTCAAATAATACCTAGTTCAAATCCATAACGATAGATGGTGGGCCCTGTATATGTATGGCAAGAATACTAAACGCATTCCATACTTATGAACAATAGACTGCTAACTCTGCATACACGAAAATTAAAATCGCTACTCTTTTTCCGTCAGCACTATAAAATATTTATAGATAGGATTCCATCCAAATTATTTCGGAAAAATATTAAGATTTACGGGAGCTGGACCAAATTGAAAGTGGCTCCTAAAATCGTGTTTTTTTATAATTAACAACAAAACACTAAGCTAGCCGCACTAGGGTGAGCCGATAAGAAAAAAAGTTCCACCCTCTACAACGTACAAACTAATAGGAACCTATTTTGTAGATGCCTCCGAGCTGTGGTCCGATCGTAACGCCACGAAGCTCCTCAAGCTTTAGGGAATAACTTTAACCCACTATAATGCTGGGTTCTGGCTAGGGATGCTAAATAAGGCAAGGAGGGGGGAAACCATTTTTATTTATATACCGGCTTTTTTGTGCAAATGGCGGCACTCCTCTTGCGTATTTTTGCGACCTTGATTTTTCCGCTTCGTGTGTGTGGTAGTGCCTAACAGAAGAACTTAAAAACTCAATTTATTTGTACTATTGTTGTAGTTATTATTATTATTATAATTACTTTTATAAGAAGGTAGAGCAATGTGGCATCTTACGTTGCTTGTCACTTCGCCCTATACGAGAATTATTTTATAAATTTAAACATATCTTGGTAATTATTATTTCATTGCTCATATCTTAGATAGATTAAGGATCGCTCCACCTAGCGAGGTAATTATACATCTAGCGAGAGCGACACATTCATTGAGAATGGGCTGCGGCATATCGTAGTCCAGCTCACGGTAGAGAGAATTCAGAAGGTGTGGCTAACATAAGACCGTTAATGGGCTCTCTGCAACTTTGTATGGATCAACTGATTTGCTGGTGTAACAGGTGACATAAGAACAAATTAGCATAGCAACTGTTCATGTTACTTCGTTGTCGTCTAGGCCATAGATAATAAGAAGCGCCCATGAGCCTGCTTCAAAACTTGGCAGCATTCACACATTATATGATGATGAACAGCTAATAGGCGAAATGGCGGGCTGCCAGAAAAACGCGCCGAAAATAACTGACGAAAAGAGTTAGGTTTTGCTTAATGGAAAAATGCCGCGGTTGAAATATTTATAATTATTTGTCTTAAATTAACTGTACATTTGTATATACGTAAATATTTCATGGTTGAAAAGCGTAGGTAAGAGAATTGAATTTGAGTGAGAGAAATTTATAAAGATTACAGGTAATCTGCTTAAACTTATTTTGTTCGTTGTTTTAGCATTTTATTTTTTGTTACCCACTTTTTGTGTTATATTAGAAAATCGTAATGTTTTATATATTTGTTTATAACTTATGTTTTTCGTGTTCATTACTTTATTATTATTATATTACTTTTGTATTTCAATTTTGAATAGTTTCATTTACATATAAATTTTTGAATTTTTTGCTTATTTATGTACATATTTCATACGGATTGCGCTTATTTTTATTACATGATTCAATTATTAAAGGTTTGCTCACTAGTGACATTCGATTTTCGACACTCCCTTACAAAAGGTTGCATTTCAAAATGTGAATAAAGTGGAACAAATTAAATCCTTTTTGGTAAAAATGGTAGCAAAACAATATTTTCTTACTTAAATGGAAACAAACTGCGATCGCTTTACAAAAATAATTTTAATTAATATTTGAATGTAAATAATGGTACAAATAGAAGTTATTAGCGGAAATTCCCAAGTCTAATGTTAAAACAAGAAATTATTTGACTTAATCCAAGGTTTTATTTTGTGAATTAATTATTAAACATAAAACCGATCGTGAAGTTGCGAAGCTTAACCAATGTGAAACTATTTTGTTAAAAATAAATAAATAATTGGCGCGTACAATTCTGTTAGGTGTTTGGTCGAGATTCTCCTCCTATTTGAAGCGCATGTCTTGATGTTGTTCCACAAATGGAAGGTTCTACAGTTTTAAGCCGATTCAGGCAGATGGTTTTTTATGAGTAGCTTTTTCATTCTGGTACTGTGCTTTGCTAAGCTTCCTCTGGACACTTCAGCCATCCATGGTAAGGTGGTGTGATTGGAAACAAGTTCCGTCAATCCCAACTTTTTTATAATGAGGTATGCAATGTTATCTGTCACGTCGGGACTATCCAATTATAATCCCGGCCATAACTCTTTAGGAAATGCTAGCTCTTTGCAAAATATGAATTCCTTCTAAATCAACACATCACAAGAAATAAAGCTTTGTAAATTCTCCACTTATCGATCTTGGATTACGTCAAATACTATATCAGGACATGACTTAAGCGGCATGTATTCCATGTCATACTACAATAGTCCTTAACATACCGATGAAAACTCAGACCATTTTGAAAATGAAATGTTTTTTCTAATATACAAATTAAACTTTTCTTTCACTTTTACTCAAAATTTCTAGAGCTAGCAACCCTGTGTCTTGCTAAGGGAGCCGATTTGTCAAGAGAGAACGAGAAAGCTGCCTACAGAGCAAACCTTTTATCATTGAATCATGTTTTTACTACATGTAGGTGTATACGAGTGATATAAAGCTATTGGGCAACCGCACACTAAATACTAACCTCAATGGTGGTGTAGAAACTAAAACTTCCCAATTTTTGTTTCAAAAATACCAATTCAATGTATCTTCCGGTGTGGCATGACTGCCGAATGTTATAAAAAATGCACATTTTTCAGCGCTCTCACGAGAAAGAGTGTTTCGCATCTAGTCATCTATGGTCTAAACAGCGACTGATTGAAAGAGTGTAAGAATACGTTTAAAATTATGGGACACATTTCTGTTTCCGAGTCTCCTATGACGTGACAGCCGAAGCTATTCTCACAATTTTGCTTCGAATTGCCGAACCGTTTAATCTATCATCATTGGTAAAGCTAACAAAAATAGCAGATACTCGGTTTTCTGGTAAGATAGAGAAGATAGCTGTGTCTCGCCTAAAGCCCAGCGTGAGTTGGTGAATAAATAGAGGTTTGTCCTGCAATTGTCTTGGTTGTCTTTCAGCTGGATATTCTAACCACTTTCGATTAAGTATCTCCTAGTTGGTTGGCAAAGGTCGGATAGTGAGAGGAGAGCTCAAAAAAGGCTTCATTTCTCTAGGTGGTCCGGATGCCTCAAGGCGCATTCTTTGTAGATGGTGGCACTAGGCCAACACAAATATTTTGTAGATTAGAAATGTTACAAGAAAAAAAATAGCAAAAAAAAAAAACAAAAACAAAAGCACAACTATGTTGCGCAGTCTAGACGAAGATGGAGCTAGAAGCATACGACGTTGGTGCAAATGGAACTGCATTTCGTCGTTTCATTTTATGCTGACATCCGAATGTACGCGACGAAAAAAAAACACAAGTAATCGGCTCGTCTACCCGTGCCACTTTTAATAGGCACCTTGGGTTGTTCTCTATTTTCATGGCTCCCATAATTTGGTACCCAGCAAAGGAGGATCTTATGATTGGCTCACAGGATGTCAACAATTGAGGGACATTCATTTCATCCAGTTCCAATATAATCATACAAGACGGTAGTCCAGTCATCAAAGCACCTTTTAAACGCGTTTAAAGAGACCTTCGGCTCCTTCAGCGAATTCTCCTTAATGGCCTCTATCGACTCACCGTGGCGTCCGCAGAGTGGCAATTTAAATTTTTGGGAAAAGGAAAAAGTCACAGGGAGCTAAATCCGTGAATACGGTGGTTATTCGATGGTATTTGCCGAGTTTTTGGTCAAAGAAGTGTTCGAAATATTAGCCTTGTGAGACGGTTCGTTATTATGGTGCAAGATCCATGAGTTTTATTTCCACAAATCAGGCCGTTTCCTTTGCACATTCTCTCTCAAACGACGCATAAATTCCAAATAATATTCTTTGCTTACCGTAGAACCATTTGAAATGAATTCCGAGTGCACAACCCCATGATAATCAAAGAAAACGAGTAGCATGACTTTCAATTTTGACCGGCTTTGACGTGGTTCTTTGGGATTCGGCTCATGTGGATAGCGCCATTCAGCCGTCTGTTGACTGGTTTGTATGTCAAACTCATATACCTACGTCTCATCACCTGTTATGAAGCGCTGGTTAAACGTTGGGTCCGAACTCACTTGATCAAGCATGTCTTCAGCCACCTTCTTCCGATGAATTTTTTTAAAGAAATTCAACTCTCTTGGAACGAGTCAAGCAGCCACGCGTCTCATGCCCAATTGACGGTGCAAAATGTTGCGAATTGATTCGTGAGATTCGCTAAACTCACAAGCTACTTCCGTCAAATTTAAATAATGGTTTTCCAGCGCCATTTCCTTGACTTTGTCGACATTTTCATTCAGACAAATTCTTTTATAGTGAAAATCGCAGAGCACACCTAGGGTTGACTGATATATTTAAATGCCAAAAACAAGCTAATTGACAGATCCCGCTCAAACTCTGCGACACTATTGAGGACAGACAGCTGTACCAACATTCCAGCAGAAAAATTTAGACATACATACATATGTATGTGTCACGCGCGCTTTTTAATTGAGCAATTCCCGATATTTTTTACAGAATGTATATACAATATATTATATATATATATGTATATATATATGCATATATGTACATATGTGCAACGTATTTTCATTCTCACATATTCTTCCCAACCTAAGCTCTCCTTCTTTCTTTTTTCCAAATTATTTAATAAAGCATATGAAAGTAGAGCAAAGTGTAAATGGCGAGGGCAATGAACTCGAAAAAGCAACACAAAAAGAATTTCAAGTTCATCATTAAAAAATGCTCTCAACGCTAAGTGCAACCACGCCAAAACGAAAACCAACGAAAAACACAACAAAAACAATATGGAATTCAAGTTCAAGTTCAGACAACGGAATAATGTAAATGTGGGAATATTTAAACAATAAAATGTATTTTGATTAGATAGTCGTAGTCGTGGACAAAGATGGTAGAGGCAACACCAATCGAACGAATTATGAGCATTAATGGGCAAAATCAAGCAAATGCACAACAACAACAACAACGCTTAATAGCTACTAATGACGAAGGGGATGATGGTAAAATGACGAAAAGTGTGCACTGAAAGCAATACGAAAGATGTTATAAAACAAATTTAAGTTATTAGAAAAACTAATTCAAGATTCTTCACTTAATAATATAGTCCAGAGAGAGATAGAGAGCGTGTACAGAAAAGTGAGGTGAGATGTGAATGCGTTTCCATTGAATGTAACAATATTTAAGTTAATAATAGTAACCGAAAAACTTTATTAATTTTACATAGTTTTCATCCGATGGGGGGTGCTTGCCCTGTGTTGTTCGTTCATTTGCGGAAGAGGAAGCAGCAACAGCAAACGGAGATCAGCAATGCCAGTCAGCAGTAAGCAGATAAAAACATTGAAACGAAGAGAATGAGAGAGTGACTGGAGCGAAGAGCGCACGAACTACATGTGGGGAAAGAGAAAAACTATCAGAATAGCAGTTGACAAGTATTTCTGGGTGTTAATGTATGTATGCGTGTGCGCGAATGAGTGTCCGCTTACAGCTTGTGTGTGCGTGTGTCTGTCGGAAAAAAACGCGTACTAAGCAAGGTCATTCACCTCGAAGAAAGAAATTATTAAAGGCAACAACAATAGCAATCACACAAGCGCCCGACGCCAGCAGCAATAGTAGACTGCTACAGTAGCAGCAGCAGCAGCGGTGGGGAAAAAAGAAAAAGTAGAGAAAGGGAAAAAGTTGTAAGCGGAATGTATGTACGGAGGTGAGTATGCGTGTGTGTATGCTTTTTTTCGTTTTTTGTATGCAATAACGTAAGAAACAAACTAAATAAGTAAATCAGTATGCGTGCAAAGCAAAACGGCAAGCAATGACAAATTCGTATTATGAAATTGAATGATTTTTTGTTTTTGAATGATTTATTCGTCCATTGAATGTAAGAAGCAGTAGTGAAATGTGTAGTACTCGTAGCATAAAAGGTAGACGGAATTTTAGGGTGAATTTTTATTGTGAATCTTAGTTTGAGTTAGCAAATTTTTAAATTAGTATTCGAAAGTAAGTTTTACAAAGAAAAATTAAGGGAACATACAATTTTGAAAAAAATAGACATTTTTTAAATTTAAAAATAAATTTTTTAAGATTAAAAATACATTTTTTAAAATTAAAAATACATTTTTTAAAATTAAAAATACATTTTTTAAAATTAAAAATACATTTTTTAAGATTAAAAATACATTTTTTAAGATTAAAAATACATTTTTTAAAATTAAAACTACATTTTTTTATTAAAAATACATTTTTTTGTATTAAAAATACATTTTTTTAATAAAAATAAATTGCAAAATTTTGAAATTGGGTGGGTTTTTCAGCTGCATGAGGACTATCAATATCGTTAACTATGGTTTGACAGCTGACAATCGTAGATTGTGTTGACATTTCAGTTCAGCAAGTCGTCATGAATCGTTTAACGCCAGAACAACGCTTCCAAATTGAGGATATGTACATACTTTGGAAAAAAAAAAATGTTCGCGAACTTCACAGAGCACTGGCGATTTGATTGAATTTTTGTTTACAAAAATTAATCAGCTAATCATCGACGACATTTGGTTCCAAAAAGTTGGCGCAACTTGCCATGTGGTGCATTTAAAATCGATTTATTGCAATATTCTAGTCGCCATTGACACCAAACGGCGAGATTTATTGGACAAAGTATTCAAACACTGGACTGATTGAATGGGCCATGTAACTAGCAGCCGTGGCGGCCAACTGCCGGATGTCATATTCCAAAATAAATTCCTTGAAAGATTATAATAAAAAAAAACTCGCCAACAATATTTCTGTTTTGTATTATCATTTTAAGCTCTCAAGCTCTTAAAGTATACAAAAAAACTGTATAAAAAAAATATATAAAAACAATTTATAAAAAAAAGTTATAAAAAAAAAAAAATGTTAAAAGAAGGTTTATAAGAAAAAAATTTGTGTACTATGTTTTTTTTTATAAAAATGTGTATGTATTATTATTATTTTATGTGTATTATTACTAGCCCTTTCAGACATCGATGCATAATTACGAAAAATATTAAAAATTTTGTGTGTATATTTGAATTAATTTTACTTAATCTTTCGCCTATATTTTGCAGACCCATTGAACTATGACTCTAAATTCTCTGATTGAATTTTGGAAAAAGCAAGAAAATTTATCCAAGTATGCCTGCCGTGACAGTTTGTTATCAAGTATTTCCCAAACATATTTCATCTCCTTGGATATGCAGAAATGGTTCGAGTAAATGGAAGTCTTCCCAGTGATCATCTTGGCAGAGTGTGTTGGTTGTAACTAATTTGACAAACAAAGTCAGCCAATAGCCAGTATGAAAGCCTATGCGAATATTAAACAGCATAATTAACGAAAAATCTCTTTTATCAGCTGGCGTCTCATGGCAGGTTGACATATGTAGATCCCTTCATGGCAAGAAATAAAAATACATACCCTGGTTTGAAGGAAAACTCCGCCCCATATTCATCAAGGTTACTAGTCCCACACTATTAAGTATTAAAATAACCTTTTAAGCTTTCGAAAATTAAAAAGGAATTTATTTTGTAAAAGCAAAGAACCTCGAAAATGCAGTTACAATTTATTAATAAAGTCAGACGTTGAATCGTACGTAAATATTTAAATTTGTTTAATTGAATTTTTTACATAAATATGAGCACGTAGACGCATGTGTGCAAGTGTATGTGTAGGTACTCTATGTATGTATGTATGCGCTTAAAATAAAATAATATATTTAAATATCAAATTTCGATGCGACAGCAAAAGCAGCTGCTTTACAACTACACGTACACTTGCGAACACACACATACACATTCAGATGGGAATTTGTATGTGAGTAAATTGTAAAAAAATCAGCAACACCAAATCAGCCAACAGTATTACTGTAACAGCACACCGAGCCAGCAACAATGTTGCATCCTCTCACACATACGCCCAGTATTGCCAACTTTGCGTTTTCCGTGCTAAATTGGGTGCTTTTTGGAAATCAAGTCAAAGAGCGGAAAGAAGTGAAAAAGCACACAATGCGCTACTTAGAAATTATTTATTTATTTATTTGCTTCATATTATTATACTTAAGGGGACAGATACCTGTAAACGTAAACGGCCATATTTTCCCTGATTTTCATTAAAATTATTTAAAATGAAGAATCAATATATTTTTGAAAATACAGTTTATTTATACATTAAAATAATATATTTTTATTTTATTTTAATCATTTTAAATGGCGGATGTACACTCAACTCTTTCAGGAAGGTCGCAGCTGGGCTTCTCAATCGGCAGCACATTTTATGAAAAAAAATTATAAAATAATTTTTTATAGGTATTTTTTATGAATTTTTTTTTAAGAAAATAAAATGCGATCGTTTTTTACAAAAACAATTTTTTTTGCATATTTTTTTGTAGCAGTGTGGCACCAAAGTAAGAGTGTTAAAAAAAAATAGGTGGCTTGTAAACAGGATTTTGGCTCTTCAGGGCATCTGTAACGAAAATGGTAAACTGATTGTTATTCTGTAGGATTGTCATTCTGGCAGGTGCTACAAAGGTAATTTTTTTTGAAAAATAACAAAATGGCGGAAAGTTAGGGCGGAAAAGAAACGAAAGTAGCACCTGCTGATGTGTGGAGTAACTGATGAAAGTTTCAGATCAATCGGCTGCCGTGCGGCTAACAAAACGCAGCTACGACGTGCTCTTCAATATGCGCTATAACTTTACTGATACTTTGAATTTTAGTCTAAAATTTTCACATTATATTTTCAACATATTTTGCTTTTAAAATATGTACAAAATATATATTTTTTTCAATTTTTAACCAGACTACTACCTTAAATTAGGGCATTCAGAAAATCAGTTGAAATTGTTTTAGGCAAAGAAAAATCAAGACCGATATATTTTGAGATTTGATGAAATTCGCAAATATCGCTTTCAATAGGTGCATTACGTGCATAATTCGTTATGCTAGAACTGATCTGCATAGAAAGACAACGAAGCGCGAAGATACCTCTGCGGAGCATTAAAATTTATTCTTTCTAAAAGTTAGATGTATAACAGGAGTCTTCATGACTTCTCAGCTTCTCAGTAGCGTTCCACAAGTATTTTGTTTATTTTTAAAACTAGTTATTAAAACTATATTATTTACCGCCAAGCGTGAACATTTATATGATAACTTGGAAGATTAAAAGTCTGTTTGGTACTGGTTGCATTGTAATCCGTTGCTTGATCCTCACTAAATTTTAAGTAGATATTCTCATTTAAATTTTCTATTATTTATATAAATTTTTTCAGTGGTAGAGAAAAGGAAAACACAGAAATGCGAAAAAAACTGAGATTCAGCTGCGGCGAAATACCTCAGGGCAACTAACAAAAATCAGCTACAATCAGCACAAATTTTTAGCGAGCACCAATTAATAAAAGGCTAATAAAGCATCCAGAAAAGACGCGCCTAGATCTTGTTTTAAAATAAAATATTCAAAAATTTAGATTCTTTCAGATGCACTATTTTTACTCAAAATACGGCTCTTAACCATTATATGTGAAAAAAAAACATAATTTAAATCTTCACCATGCGCAGGTCTACAGCTAAAATCCGTCAAAGAGTCGATTTATGAATGCCTAATTGTTGAAAACGTCGAGATATCGATGTTGATTGTTGTTCAGCAACACTTCGCGCTACAGCAGCAATATTCTGAACAGAACGTCAAGTTTTTGGTTCGTCAGCCCCCTTTCTATTCCCGACAGAATCGGTTAATCGAAATTTGTTTCACAAGTTTTGCGATATTTGTTTCTAAAGATCGATAATTTATCGCTTATACCATTTTGAGTATGTGGACTATTTTCCTCCTCCTATTTGTAGGGCGCGTCTTGATGTTGTTCCATAAAGGGAGGGACCTAAGGTTTCAAGCCGACTCCGAACGGCAGATATTTTTTATGAGGAGCTTTTTGATGGAAGAAATACACTCGGAGGTTTGCTATTACCTACCGAGGGGCGCCCGCTATTGGAAAAAATGTTGGTGTTTCACGCACCAACCCATTCGTTTACGGCGGCCGCCTTTATTTAACTAAAATTACCGAAAAGGGACTTTCATTAAAATTGCCGAAATGGGTATGAAGACGCCTATAGTTATTTTGTAAAAATCGTCAATGGCTTTCTGGTATTATAGAATTTATTTTTTTTTTCATTAAATTTTATTTTTACACGCAAGTTTGTTTTCCGTTCTCTAACTTCAAAATTTTCGATCTTTTCCTGACTTTGGTGTGTTTTGTCATCGAAGCTTTGGCAACACTGCATCTCTGTACGTGTGTTTATTTGTTTGTAGCATTCATGTACATATATATGTCGGCCCTTCATCCACTGCCCCCAAACGGTGAATGAACTTTTCTCTTATTGTTTTTATTTTTGGCCGCTTTCCGCTATCGTACGTAATACTCAATGCGCGCACACGCACACACACACACCTTTCACCGCCAGCCGCTCTTCGATACACCACAGCATGCCAACGCAACCGGCACGCAAACAACTCACACTCCTCTCTTTTTTTGCGCGCCATAACTGGCGCTCACACTCCAAACACTCTTTTACACACGAACACCAACTCTTACTACACAATTGAATTCGGCAATCGCGTGTTTTGCAAAACGAAGAGCGCCGCCCAAGTCAACCGAGCAGCAAATGTGCTGACGATGACGATGACGGCAACGACGTAGACGACGACGACGGCGACGACAATGATCAAAGTTGGCGGTGTGTCGACAATTCAATACAACTTTGTCATTTCTGTTGCTCACGTTGCACAGATACGCCGCTCTGACGCTCTTTGCGCTTGTTTTCTTAGAGAGATCTGTGTGTACATTGCCGCCGCAAATTAAAGTTGTCGTTGGTGTCGGTGTCGTCGTCGTCGTCGTCATCATCATCGTTGTCATATACTTCGACGCCGTTGTTGTCACCTTCTTCTTGCACGCTGTCGTTGCCGCTGCCATTGTCGTCTACGATATTATTATTATTATTACTGTTGTTATTTGCCGACGACGTTACCGCTGACACCACTAAGTGCGCGTAGTGCCCAGATTCATGCGTGAACGCGGAAATTTCTTTGCTTGCGGCAAAAAGTTAAACGTTTTGCATAAAAATTTTCGTAAAAAATTCAACAAATTCAAAGTGAATTTGTAGCAAATGGATGTGAAGAATTGAAGAAGTAGGTGTTGGAAGTTAGGCCGAAGGCACTTAACATAGGAGTTTCGCATCATTGCCGAAGTGGATTAACGGCATTCAGTGTGCACAAGGAAACGGAAGTGTAAAAAGCTCCATTAGCGGCAGTCAGCTGTCGAGTTGGTTTGTCACTTCCATATATACGCCAGCAGCGATTGTGAAGAAATTATAACTGTGTGTAAATTGCGGAATTTTCAAGTGAGAAATTTTTACGAAAATATTTCGATTTATGTCAGTGTAGTGAAGTGGCCTGAATACTGGTGCGGCAAGGCAACGAAAGCTTGAAAAATAATAGAGATCGAAACGAGAATATTACGCGGTGGCTCATACATGCAGATATTTGCGACCAAAGAAAGAGTTTAAAAATAATTTTTTGAAAAATTAGTAAAATTTTGTGAAAGATTTCTGAAGTGAAATGTAAACGGGCATTTGTAGAAATATTTTCAGTGAATGAAGGTGCAGTAATGAGTCAAAATGCCAGCGAGTGAAATGCCAATCGAAGCAAAAAGGAAGGGCTAAGATGGCGTGGAAAGGCTGAAATAATTCAAAATGCTTAAATTTTAGAAAAGTTCAATACAAAACAAAAGCTCATGCAATAGAAAGCAAATTTAATTATCGAATGATTTGGCAAGTTGAGCTAAAATAATTTGCGAAAAAGCAAAGAAATTTCAGAGTAAAAACGAATTGAGTGAAGTAAAGCACAGATTTTCAAAAGATGAAATTAAACGAATTTGCAAGTTGAATAAATGTGCGAAAAAATTTGCAAAAAGTGCAAAGAAGTTTTAAAGGAGTAAATAAAAAAAAATTATACAAAACACGATTTAAGTTCAAGAATGTTGCATAGCGGATTTCGAAGAATTTTATACCACAACAAAAAGAAAAGATAAATTAAGTCAAGCAGTGTTGAAGGCGAGAAAAATACATACATATTTACAGTCCATATTAAATAATACAAAAATGCAAAACCCCTAGCACAAACTGTGGCACTTAGAAAAGAGAAAAATTTATAGAAAACGAAAATTTTTGAAGACTAAAATTAGCAGAAAATTTATAAAAAACGAAAAGTTCTGAAGACTAAAATAAGCAGAAAATTTATAGAAAAATAAAGAGTTCTGAAGGAAAATAATAATAAAAAATCGCAGTGTTTGAAAAAGTGTCTGTATCCACGTTAAAAAATAAATTTGATGCCAAAATTGTGACTACTGCATTGAATGTCAAAAAAAAAATTTAAAAAAAAACACAGAATATTACAGAAAGAAATTACACTAAAATGTATTGAAAAGCGTAAAAAAAGGAGTTATAAAAATTAATAAGTAATTCAAAGCAAAATCAATGCATTTAGGAAGTCGACAGAAACCCCGCTGAAAAAACCAAAACAAGCGCAGTAAAAGTAGCAAAAAATGCAGGCGAAAAAACCTTAAAAATAAATTTAACATATTTTAAAATTATATGAAAAAGCTTTCGAAGTGAAATTAAAAATTAAAAAGTTTAAAAAATTTTAAGCCAAAAATTAAATTTAAAATACTGCACGAAAAATGCACGCAACTCAATGAATAACAGTGAGCGCGCATTGAAAGGCGCTGGCAAAAATGTTTAAAGGTGAAAGAATAAAGCGGAAAATATAATTTGTAAACACAAACCAGGCTTACAGAAAAATGAAAAGAGCAAAAAATTTAATTTAAAATATTAAAAAAATTTCAATTTAAAATATTCAATTAAAACTTCTGCAAAGCAGTAAACTGCAACAAAAGTACTAAAGAGCGCTGCACTAACGCCAGAGAATCGTCAAAGCAAGGCTAGTAAAAGTAGCAAAAAGTGCACCAAAGGCTTATGAAAAGTTGCCTAAATACTAAAATTATATTCAAAGCCTATTCGTTAATAAACAAATAATTTTTTTTTATTCACACAAACTACTTTAAATGCATGAATTTTAAACATATTTTTGTGTGACTCAAAGTAAAGATCTCAGTATTTCAGCGCACACGCACACAGGCACATACATAAACGCGTTAAAATCGCTACGGCAATATTTGAAAAAATCAACGAAACTACTAAAAAGCTTATCCAACAGATCTTCCTTTAAGTAAGCACAAAAAAAACAATTTTTGCTCGTTAAAAAACACACCAATTCTTCACAGAGTAAACCAAACTCAAATACAAAATAATATTAAATCAATCTCAGTTTGCTAGCAACCTACTATTAAATATAATGCAAATTCTTTAAATCCAACGGTCACAAATTTTCAACTAAATGCGCAGAAGAAAGAAAATATTTTTCAAAATATTGATGAACTTCCACTTACAAAATGGCTACCAAACTGGGGAAAACTTAGCCGAACAGTGAAATGTGGTGTTGTAGTGCGCGAGCGGCGAGTTTGGAGACTTCTATGACGACCTATGTGGGAATGTGAGAAGAGAAATACAGTTAATTTAAATGTGGATTTTTAAATACATAAAAGCAGCAATAACAACTTCATCGCAACTGTGAAAGATCAAACAGTGACTAAAAATCGACCCTCGCTTGCATTGAAACGGCAAGCAATTGGGATTTGACCAAAAAGTGCGTAAAACAACTATTTATTACACTAAGAAAGGAAATAGAATAATAGCAAATAAAAAAAAATAAAAATTTAAAAGAATACAAATTTAAGCAAAAAATAATTGGCAAAATATAAAAAAAAAATACAAAAATAAAAAATAATTGGCAAAATATTAGCTTAACAATAAAAAAATAAAACAACAAACATTTTTTATAAGTATTCAAAACCATATAAGTATGTAAAAACATATAAATACAGATGGATTAGTGGAACTAACAGTGTAATGAAAGCATACAACTTCAGCAACCAGCGAGATATTAAGCGGAGTAGACGGATTATATATTGAAAAGTAAGTTATACAAATAAGTAAATGGAAGATTATTTTACCTTCCACCACCCGAAATAAATTGGATGTGATTAACACAAATATAATAGAAATCTAGTATGAGTCACAGGCACATCCTTGGAAACTGTGCTGCGAACGAGCTGACATGCGCCCCATGGTACCATCGGTAAACTCTGCCCATAACGCGAGCGTTCCTCTACTCGTACAGTCTATGTCAGAAAAAAAGAGCCGCGATTATTCATGAAGTATAAAAGATATATGTATACTTAAATTTTTTTTTACATAAAAGTATGTACAAAGTCGCAATTACTCAATAAGCCATGTAGTCTCTCTCGTTGTCGAGTATAGCCTGGCATCTTCTTCATGCTTTGAACCAGCTTTTCTGCGTAGCTCGTCGACAAATTGGACTAGATTTTGAGAACTTGACGCACGAGTTGCTTTAAATCATGGACTGGCCTTCCGGCAAGATAGTTCCCCATACATTTTCAATGGGGTTGGCGTCTGGGGGCTAGGAAAGTCAGTCCAATACTGTGACACCATTTTCTTGTTATGTTGTTTCTCAATGTGTTTTTCTGAGAGCAGTGATTTTGATGCTGTGGGTCGGTAGAATATGTTCGCCTCCGTAAGTCGACGTTCGATGGTGTTGATACTCACAACTATTCCCTTTTTAGCAAGAATTGTGTGTGCTTAGCGTAGTCGCAAAGAAGGGTCCCGCTTAAAAAGTTGGGCGATCTTTTTCTCTTTATCCTGCTTTTTTGTCGTCACTCGCTTCAAACCGCGGTCGGAAAAGTCATCAACATTTTTTTACACTTTATTCTGCTGATTCCATATCACAACAAACTTTTTCGATTTTTTAATCACTTTTGCAGCTGCGGCATAAGATAATTTCGGCCCCTTCGAGTGCGTGCGTAAAAAAATACCGCCTAGAAATGCTTCGCGTACTTCTCCCTCAGTTTTGTTTGGTTCCGTTTACGGGAAAGTTTCGAACGACACCTACCTGAGTTAGCACTGGCGTCGTAGCCTTTGAATGGGACTATTACGCAGCAAAAAGCAGAACGAAATATATCTTGAAGTTACAAGAAAAAAAAAACCGGTTCTTTTCTTCTGACACAGACTGAATCTTCGTGCAAAATACTGTTTAGATCAGCTTTAATACGCCATGTAAATAGCAACTGGATCAATTCACCCACTTGCAGGGCTACCAGATATATTGTATTTGGCCTAGGTTCGATGACATCGATTCTACATCGCTGAACAAAACTCTCTTGATAGTAGCATATGCTCTTGCTGAGAAGTAATTGGAAGGCGACTTTCTTTGTTTTCGTTGAGCTCGTGAGACATCCAGGCCACCAAATTTTCGGTAAATCTCATTGAATGAAGGTGATTGAGAATGGTTTTATAATCGCAGTTCATTTTTTCCGCCAATTCACGGCTGCATTGACTATCGTCCCCCTTCTATGGTGATTTGAGACGTTCTTCATCGAATTCAGAAGACCTTCCACTGCGGGACGTATCATCGACTTTAAGGTCATTCACCATTTTTTAACTTTGCAAGCCATTTCCGTGCTCTAGACTCAACTATGACACCTTCTCCATACACGTCGCAAATATCTCGTGCTGCTTCGGCAACTTTTCCCCCTTTATGAAAAGCAAAGAAGAGCAGGTGTTGAAAATGTCGATTTTTGCCTACTGGGTATTTTGTTTCTAAGCCTTAAAACTAATAAAGAATTAAATAACTCAAGTTTTGTAGAGCAGAAAGAGTTCTATCGAATGAATATTTACTCCTTGCCAAACGGCAAACAAATCATTCTAAAATAAAAGAAAATATAAAAACGCTTTGAACTCATTCCCGAACCCAATAGATATACAAATTATTTTGTCTTATGCAAAGAAAATTCTTATTATTTTAAACTAATAATATTCCTTTTTCTTTTCGTTCCAGGTGACAAAACTAGTGCTGCTACAAAAAAAAAAAAAAAAAAAAAAAATAATAAAATAGTTACGCGTCAATTCAAAGTGTTTAATTAGTGTGTAAATTGTAAATAAAATTCAAAAAATATATGTGCGCACATACACATACACATGTAGTACATAGTACATAGGCAAAATAAGGGAATATTAAAAAATCATAATTTAAGTTAAAAAATGTAAATTGCAACGCCACGATACCCAATTGTGTTCAAATCTCGCACTAATATACGAAAAGTATTTGTAAAAGCAGTGTTTCCCTATATATAATATTAAATAAAAAAAATTAATTTAAAAAAAAATGTTGATTAATATTACTACTAAAAGCTATAGCATTACTGGTAAAAAATAAAAAATTCGCATTAAAAATAATTATCTACGACGACCACAAACGAAGCATACAAAAATCGTAAGAAATATATCGAAAATCCCGAAAGCTGCATCTTGAAAACGATAAAGAAGAAAAGTGAACGATTGAAAGATAATTAAAACCAAAAATCCAGTATAAAACATCATTGATGATAGTTATAATTGCATACACACAGCGAATAACCAAGTGAAAATGTGCAAAAGTGTAAATTTGTTCTGAAATTCACTCTCTTTTAGTGAAGCAGAGAGTTGCGCCAAGTGTTAGCTGCAGTGTTTCATGAGTATATAAAAGCGGCTACGTTCCGAGCAGAAAAAATATTTACATACAAAAAATATTTTTACGAAACAAAAAACAGCAGAAAATACCCAACAACAAAGAATTGCGTTTTATACGCCAACAAAAATAATAAAGTGAGTTACGAAAAAAAATCAAATTAAATATAATTTAATATAAAAATGTGGCATTTAATTGTGAGCGAGTGCTGATTGTATTGTTGTTTCTTTGTTCAATGAAATTTCTTTGAGTTGCTTGGATACAAATTATTAACACAAAGAAAAGTAAATTCGGTGAAAATGACGAATTCTCTTGCAGATGCTGTTTGCGGTTGAACAATTAAGGTGAGTGTCAAGCGCGCAATACACTCGCACATATTTACATACATATACACGCACATTTGTTCTTGAAATGAATAATTGGGGAAATTTTTATTTATCATTAGAAGGTTTTCGGATATTTTTGTACCCTGACGCAAAGTGATTTAAAGTTTTTTTTCCAATTTCAATTTCAATTAAATTGGCAATCAAAGCAGCGGACGTGCAATTACATTACAATTACAATCATACTTGTCAGTAATTACCAATTACAATGGAAAAAGTAATTAATTCCTTTATTGAGGATTGAAATAGTTGATAACCAATTACAATTACAGTTGTCAGTACATGCAATTGGAATGCAATTACACCCCTCAGTAATTGTAATGTAATTGCATGTAGATACTTGGTAATCAATTCCTTCAATCCCCAGTAGAGGAATTGATTACTTTTTCAATTGATTAAAAGTAATTTGTTTTGTTTTTCAATTCCATTGCAAGTAATTATTTTGAAATTTAAATTAGTTATATGCAAGTAATGCAACTATAGTAATATAATTATAATTAAACTCCACAGTATATGCAACTACGTTAGAATTACAATTACACTTCTCAGTAATTACCAATTACAATGGAAAAAGTAATTTATTACTTTATTTGGGATTGAAGGAATTGATTACCAATTACAATTACAGTTCTCAGTACATGCTATTACAATGCAATTACACCCCTCAGTAATTGTAATGTAATTGCATGTAAATACTTGGTAATCAATTCCTTTAATCCTCAGTAGAGGATATGATTACTTTTTCAATTGATTAAAAGTAATTTGTTTTGTTTTTCAATTCCATTACAAGTAATTATTTTTTAATCGAAATTAATTATGTACAAGTAATGCAATTATTGCAATATAATTACAATTACACTTCTCAGTACATACAAGTTCATTAAAATTACAATTACTCCACTCAGTAATTACCAATTACAATTGAAAATGTAATGAATTTCTTTATTGGGGGTTGATGGGGGATTGATCAATCCCCAATAGAGGAATTGATTACTTTTTCATTTAATTAAAAATAATTTGTGATTTTTTTCAATTCCATTACAAGTAATTATTTTGAAATTTAAATTAGTTATGTGCAAGTAATGCAATTACTGAAATATAATTACAATTACACTCTTCAGTATATGCAACTACATTAAAGTTAGAATTACACTGCTCAATAATTAGTAATTGTAATGTAATTGCATGTACTGAAGAGCGTAATTGTAACTGGTAATCAATTCCTTGAATCACGAACAATTGATTGAAATCGATTACTTTCTCAAATCCTTAGAAGTAATCCAAAAGTAATTTGTTTTTTTTTTACAAATAATTAATTTGATAATTGAAATTGATTATGTGCAAGTAATGTAATTTTTTTCAAGTAATTCGAAAAGGAGCGTCAACAAATTATTTGACACATTTTTTCGATTACTTTTTAAATTATTTGGAATAATCGTAAATGAAAAGAAACGATATATTTTTCAATTCCATCTAACGTAGTTGGAAAAAAATCATTTCATTCTAAATTCTTTTCAAAGTACTTGAAAAAAAAAATATAAATTACCAGCACATAATTGATTCCAACTACAAAATAACAATTTTTTTTTGTCGGGACAACTTGCAAGTACAACATTCAGACACAATTAAGTCTATTGTACTGCACTTGGATTCCCTTTTAATTTTCTTTAAATCTACCCAAACTACGAAGAAATTTGAGTAGATTTTGTGGTGCCAAAGAGCCGCTTCTTAACATATCAGTGCCAAAGACCTCAAGCTTGATTCCAGCGAAGTCGGGGCAGACGCACAGAAAGTTGTCCGCCGTCTCATCCTCCTCTTCACAAGCTGGGCAGAGGGCACTGTCTGAGATGCTCACCTTTTCCATGTGCTTCGCCTACAGAAAGTGGGCCGTCATCCAATCATCTGTCTGCAGTCCCTTCTGCTTAATGACAGAAGGATTTGCGACAGTCGATCGGACATGGCAGATAACATCAGTTTAGTCCACCTGCAACCTCTATCAGCCTACCAAGCTCGCTTGTGGGCTGTAGTGACCCATTTGCTAATCGTGGATTTGATGGCTGGAGAAGGGAGCGGCAGAACGGGCTCCGGGCCAAAGAAGTTGGCCTCAGAGCCCATTCCAGCTAAGGAATCAGAGGTCTCGTTACCCACAATATCCACATGTCGCGGGACCCATGTTAGCATCAGGCTATTATGTCTACCGACATAGTTCTGCCTAGATTTATAGGACTCGACTACCCCTGATGTGGTTGGAGGGCTGTCTAAGGCCATGAGCGCAGGTTGGCTGTCGCTGCAAACACATATCTCTCCATCGGTTTTCCACAACAAAGTTCATCGCTTCTTGAACTGCATACACCCCCGCTTGAAACGCAGATGCATGCATTCCAAGAGCAAAGTGCAGTTTTGTCCCGCTGGATTCCACGTAGACTCCAGAGCCGGAGCCGTCCTCGGTCCAGGAGTCATCCGTGAAAACAGTGTTTGCCGGGCTTATTTTCCGAGTTTGACCATAGATGGGTCTCTGGCAGCACCACACTGCCAATCTCTTTTCAAGTACGACTCTTGTTGGCAAGGAGTCAAAGGGCATGCAGAGAATTGTTAGATCGAAATGCATGCCTTCTCTGTTCTCCAATGCCGTACAGGGGCCGTACCAGTTCCCATTGGGTTTCAGCCTGCAGATGAAAGCATCAAGTGGTGGTAGACCAACCAGAGTATCTAATGCCAGGCCTAAAGTAGTCGGAAAAGCTCCGATGCAGCAAATGGCTACAGGCATTGTAGTTAAAGCTTTGGGTTTGCGTCGTGTTGCTGCAAAATTGTTCCCAAAGAAACTGAATTTCATGCCAAAAAGGCGTCGCCTAAGATTTGATTTCCAAAGGCGGTATCCGACCCAACATTCAGGCGTATCACTAGTGCAGATGAGACGCTTATGAGTACGACATGCAGTCCGGACATCAGGCGAGTGAGTAGAGAGTTCCGAATGACCCAAAAAAATTCGATGCTTACCATCAAAGAAATTAATTACTTTTTCAAGTCTTCTGCCAACAGCAAATTTAGGGCTCCTTATCTCTATTTATAATTTCACAAGGCTGTTGAGAATAGCAAGTCATAACAGTTTTCGAATGAAATCGTTAACGCACGACGCTTTTTCTTTGACCTCTTACATTTTACATTTATTTATTTTATATTTCCCATCAATAAATATGAGCATAGGTAAATTTTTCTGCCATTGCTTTTGCCTTTGTGAATTTGTGTTATTTGCCATATTTACTGTTTACAAAACGAAAGAAATTGCATAATGTACGAAATGTGCCATAGAAGTGTGTATGTATGTGTGTATGCATGTTTGAACATGCACTTCTCAATTGAATTGCCGCATAGCTGCCACATTCATGACCTCCCCCACGGCGTGAATGAGTGCGCGAGCTAAAGTGAATGCGAAATTCGAATGCGAATGCGAAGTTTGGTGGCGCGCGCGTATTAGTGTTTCATAAAAATATACAAATGCATATAAGTGTGTATGTATGTACGTGTACGAGTCCTATGTGCATAGTCATATGAACACAGCGATTTTTCGCAATGCTGCCACTGAGCGACATGACGTCGTTCATTTGTTGTACTCGTATTGATGTGTGTAGGTATGTGTTTTCATTGCTTGCGCTGTTGTTCGCATTGATGTTGTACTATAGCACATTTGTTGTTGCTGTTGCATTTAATTAAGACGACTGCAAAGCCAACACCGCGGTGGTGGTGGTGGTGTTGGCGGCGGCGGCGGTGGCGGTGGCGGTGGCTACCGGCAAGCGGTCGACGGCTGCACGCTCAGTTAGGCGGCAACGACGCGTGTTGACGGCGATCACTGGCATTGTTATTGGCTCCTTTTTGTTTTTTTCTTATTTTTGGTTGTTTTGTTGGCGCGCCGTTGCTGCTGTCAGTCGGTGGTCGCGCGGTTGCAAGCTTTATTGCGCTTTATTTTGTTTTTAGTTCGCAATTTGTGTTTTTTTTTGCTGTTTTGTAATTTACTTTTTCGTGTGTAAATTTTCATATTTAGTTGTTTTTATTGTTGTTGTTGTTGTTGCTCTTCAACTAACTCACATGCAGCTAAGTATGTGTGCGTGTGTGTGTGTGTGAATAGTGGCTATCGCCTTTAATTTGTTTTAGCTTCACTTATGCAGCTATTCAGCTGTGCAGCTTTGTTGGTGCGGCCGCGGCAGCAGCAGCAGCAGCAACAGCAATCAACCGAGCCATTTGTTTTTGTCATTTATTATACTTGATTTGTTTTTTTCTTGCATAGCTGTTATAGCTGTTGTTGTTGTTGGGGTGTTTGTTGTTGTTACTATTACTGTTGTTGCGCTTGTCACTGCACCGCCGCCGGTTCAGACAAGGAAGTAACGTAAAATGTTAATTTCCATAGACGTACATACACACACACACACACATATATGTATATATATACAAGCACATCGACGCAATAAATACCGGCAATAATAACAGAAAGCTGTTCGCACTGTGCATGAAAAAATTAGAAATATTTATATGAGTGTTAATCTGTATAGCAACTCGTAAAACACACACACATACATATATACCCATATAAATACATACATATATCAAATATGTGTATATGCATGCATGTATGTATGTATGTATGTATGCATGCACAATATGCTTCTTTTATGTCTCATAATTTGTTTGCCAGTTTACGTTTAAATTTTTTTTGTTCCAACTTTACTGCAAAATTTTTGCGGTTCACACTTTTGCATATCGCTCACATTTATTTGCGACTGTTGTTGTTTTTGTCGTTGCTATTGTTTATGTTGTTGTTGCTTTTCCGTTTGTGTGTATATATGCACTTTTATGATTGCTTTTTCGCTATTGTTCATCTTCCTCTTATTCGTCCCCTTTCCAAACATTTGTCTAATCCAATGACAAATCATTTAATTATTTTTGTTTTTGATTGCGACAGGTCCACTTGTCTTGACTATGAATTCAACGCTATGAGGCTCTTAATTAAGGTGCAGGCGGAAATAGTGTCTTAAGCGCCTTTCCACCGCACTTTGCAGGCAAAAATTTTTACTCTCTCCCAAAATTTAGTTTATGAAATTTATTTTCCACTTTTCATCAACCAATTTTTTTTTTTTTTTCTTGAAATTTACGAAGTGTTTGGCGGGGTTTTATGTGCATCCCAGAAATTTCTTTTCCACTTTTCGGCAACCAATTTTTTTTAAATTTAATTTTACATCCACAAAACAACGTTGGATGTTAAAATCTTATCTAGGAGGATTGTTTATCGAGCTTTTCTGGTCTGGCTTGTTGGTCCGCGGGGGCTATTTTATTTCACCCCACCATCCTTTTCTGAAAGTCATCTCAATATCCGCCACCTGGGATCGCGCCCTCTAGAGGTTATAAGCTGCTGCGAGATCCTCAAAATACCAGATCTACCCAGGTGTCTTTATCAGATTGGAAGTTATGTGAAACCTATTTTGAAGCCAAATGAGTTTGGCATCTCCATATAACCTGTTAGTTGAAAATAGTAGAAACTCTACCTAATGCTTACAGTTAGGCAAAGCTTTTTTGCGTGCTCACCTTTCCTCGTATGAATTGTTCAACTTCAGTTATCCCCAGTAAAATTATTTGCCTGTTTTTTTAAAGGGTCAAAAATGCGCATTTAGGTAAGAGATGGAGGATTAAAATTTGAAAATATATTTGAAGTCGCACTTTCATCCGGCGCAGTGGAAACATTATTATGGACGTTTCATAGTGTTGAGTAACCAGTATAGGACAACGGAAAGCACAGTTTTTATGGATTACAACGGTATTATACCTCACGATTTTTTGCCAGAAGGTCAGACAGTTAATAAGAACTATCATGAGTACCTTTTTTCTTGCTAGAAACCAAGTGTAATATAATATTTTTTGCTCGTTATGAGACGTTTACGTGAAGAAATTCGCCAAATAAGAAAGGGTTTGTATGGAAAACCACTCGAGGATTTTGCGCCATATTAACGCACCATCGCATAGTGCCATCACTTTTTCTGTTTGATCGAGTCGAAAACCCGTTACGGTGAACACATTTTAACAGCCGGGAGGAGGAATGTGAAAATCGAAGACGGCTCTGATAGATGAAAATACTATATAATTTCAGAAATGTTTCTCGAGCTGGATCAAACGCTGGCATAAATACGTTGAAGTTGATGGGGAGTACTTTTGAGGAATAAACTTATATTTTGGATTTTCTGAAAATATTCCCATAACTTTTTGATCAAGGCAATAAGGCAGACTTATGCTTGGAGAATGATAAATATGCATATCTGTGGGTCTATATAAAGGCCATATTCTTATCGAGAGGCACGTAGAATGAGTAGTTTTTCACCATATTGACTTTTGCAGGAAATGCCATGACGAAGAAAACCAGAAACTGTCAGGCATCTACTATGAGACTGCCTTGCTTTCTAAGCGATTTCTTTAAAAGTCAGGAGATGGCAATAATTTTTGCGTACCAGATTTTTAAGGGGGAACGCCACTGTGGGGGGTCAAAAAAGAATCGATTTTTAGGATTTTGTTTTTGTAAGTAGGAATGATTATTCGAGGATCGGACAAAGGCAATTTATTATATATGTATGTATTAAACTATGTTGATGTAAATTTTTATTAAAAAATATTGAAAATTAACAAATTTATGTAAATAAACGTAACGAGTTAAAAAAAAATGACGTCATCTGGTGGCAGCGATACAGCAATGAATAATCATCTGAAATCAAAAAACCAAACATTTTATTAATCTATACAATAGTGGCTATCGTTGTAAGTAGCCGTTTTTTTTTTTGTTTTTGACAAAATGGTGAAGATTTGAATTTCGATGTGTGTTTTTCACCATTTTTTTGATTTTCAACAGGCCCTAAAAATAGTCATTTTCAAAATTTTGAAAATCGGCTACGTACAACAATAGCCAATGCGATAACAAAAATTTAAAAAAAAAAAAGAAAATTAAAATCGGTTCATTATCAAAAAAAGTCGTTTCGAGAAAAACGCGTTTGAAATAAAGCATCATGAACGACGGGCGCTCACTTAAGTGCACATAGAACCGGGAATAAAACGAATTTCGCTTTAAAATTTTTACCACATTTTCTTGACAATTTATGCGAAAACAAATCGATTTTTTGAATTTTCGCAGTGGCGTTCCCCCTTAAGTGAACTGAACGTTGCGACAGAGTTGAAAGTATGACCTTTGCCCAGCCTGTGTGTGCAGGTAAAAATAACAGCAGCCAACTCAACCTAACCTAACCTAACTACCTGCCCACTTTATCATTTTCTTCCTCAAATTCAGTTATCGGAGTCTCTCAGCAGAAAATGGTGCAGGACGAAATTAGAAAAGTTTGATAGTAATTTCTTAAAACCAAGTGAAACTAAGCCCTTACCTCACTTGATTTTGCTCTGCCTCTATCACCGCCTAAAGTACCTCATTGAATACTTTTGGGACTGACCAGCTTATATGTATACTCGTACATCAATTTTCCACATTTTCCAAGTGGTTTCTGTAGCTCGCTAGAAGCTGCTTGAAGTTTGAAATTCAACAAATTTTTTTATTTTTGTTTTTGAGTTAAATACTTTGGAAATGTACATTTGATTACAATATAAAAAGTGAGTAAATGGGGAATTAAAAAAAAAAATAATTTATAATTTAAATTTTTAAAAATTTTTTAATTTTTTTATATTTTGTTGTAAAAAGGTTTACTTTGCGTAAAAATGTTGCTAACAAGTAAATACTATTTCTTAAATAAAAAAAAAAAAAACAAGAATGATTCGCCATTTTTCAATAATTACTTTGGTAATAATCCTACGAATAAATTTTGGCGCCACCTTTTCTGCTTGAAATTTTGCCGATAAGGTTAATGGATATTTTTCCATACAAAAAAAAAAATTAAGAAAAAATAGATGTTAGACAAACGAACATGGAAGGTATAGCTTACGGCTCTATTACTCTAAAATCACATTGGATTAGACAAAAAAAGTTGCTCCTCAGCTGTGCGTTAGTGACACTGGGAACCCAAGGGTTAAGATATAGAAAAATATTAAAAAGAAATATTAAGTTTCCCCGTCTGCTTAAGTTACCAGACTACTTCAAGCACGAAAGTATTTCCTATAGACACAAAAGACACCGAGTACTTCATACGGTATTAGTTGTTGTATAATTAACACTTGACTGCACAAATAATTGCCATAGGAACTCAGCACTTTAATGTACACAGTTGTGTATCTTATCAGACATTGAACTTTCGCCAACTAAAACAACTATCAGAGTAGTGGCCATACCTAAGACTCAAGAGGATCGCTTGAGAGTGCAAATAAATACAAAATACAAATACAAACACATTTTTTGTTTAACCACCAACCTACGCACAAAACAATCTATCGCTTATATTAAAATCTTATCGCTTCGTGTGTCGTACTTTACGGCGAGTATTTTATGATACTTGATTTCGCACAACGATTGGCCGGTCAGTCACTACAATTGACGCCGCTCTATTCTAAGCTAACTAAAAGAAAATGAAAGTAAAACGACTGGAAAAACCGCATTTGCAAGCAAACAAGCGCAGCAGCGCACAACAACAATAATGATCACGATCACTTGAACTTGCCGTGTGACTAGCGGATTTGGCTAGTAATCAGCGGCCAAGAAGAAAAGTAAAAAAAAGTAAAAAAAAGCAAAAAAAATATGTATAAAAATAAGAACAAAATCAAGCAGCAAAAGCAATGCAAAAAAAAAGAAAAGTCATTCACTGAGAAGTGTTGCGTTCATCGTCGCATTTGCTGATCTTGCAGTGAGAGATCGCAATTGCAGTGAGCCGCTAGTAGCTGCACATTCATAAGAAATGCTGTAATAACAACCACAGCGGTGGTGGCGAAACTAGAAGACGGTAGATAACAAGAATAAAAGTAGTAATAACAACAACAGGAAAAAGCGGGTAGAAGAATGACGATCAGTTTGTCGCGCGCCATTGCGATCAGCGAAAGAATTTACTCCCTTTCATTAAACTTGTGCTCATTTGGTGCTCAGATACTAAGTGTATGAGTGTGCGCGAAACTATAGCGACAGAAGGAATGCTGGAAAAGTAATAGGAACAAAAAAAACAGAAATCAAACTTTGGCAGTGAAATGAAATTACTGAGACTGATAAGCGAGAGAGCGCGAGGGAAATGGGAATACCAAGGGTACGCTTAAAAGTGGTTAGGAAAGTAATAACAGAAGCTTGTCAAACTAAAAAATGCTGGCTCATGAGTGGGCCTGTGAATTGAAATTTGAAATTTGAATAGGAGCACCAAAAGATTTGTCTAAGAGCACCTAAAACACTCAGTCTGAAAAGCCCATTGTATTTAGAGCTCTGGAAAAAGGGTAGATAGTCAGAGAAAGAGATAGGAAAGAATAGAGACAGAGACAAAGGTAGTTAGTCCTGTGAGAACTTACCAGATTCTTTTGCAACGAATATTACTAATTCTCACGGCTTCGGAGAACAAAACTCGTAGCATTGCTCTAGCAAAGGTAGGTTACTCACAGAGAAAATGCTCAGTGCTATCCGCCTCCTCCAAGCAAGGCAGGCAAATCGGGTGCTCAATGATTCCAATGGTGTTCATGTGCTGACCCCACGGATTGGGTCCTGTAATAATACCGATCTCCAACCCAACGTCATTTCTACCAAGTTTTAGAAGAAAGTTTGACAGTTTCATGCTCGGGCTTGTCACAAAACACTTTGCGGTTCTGCAGCGTTCTAGACCGGACCATCGCTCTTTATGTGATTTGCATCCATAATCGCTGATCCAATTCATGATTCCTGTAGGACTGATACCGATTATTGGCTCTGGCCCTTGTGGAAGACCGCTGATCCACGGTTGGCCAATTTATCTGCAATTTCGTTTCCTTGAACACCAGAGTGTCCTGAAACTCATATAAGTAAGTACTATTTTATTTTGTGTTGCAACAGAATTAAGCTTCTTCTCACATTCTTGAACAATCCTCGAGGTTGGCTTCACGTTCTCCAGGGCCTTCAGTGCATCCTGATTGTCACTAAAGCCTCCAATCTGTTTCCCCCTCCATCTCCTATCGATTATCCATTCGGCTACTTTCAGGATAGCAAAAATTTCCGTTCACTGTTCTCGTAACTGTAGCCCCTTCTGAGCATGAAACAGTAAATGAAAAATAGAAAGAAAATCATTTTCTTTTTTTAATAAACGGGCGTTTCTAAAGGGTCTTTCAAAAGTTGTGCCGAGATGTCAGTAGTGAAGAATTCTTAAAAGGTAGCTTTTTCTGTGTCATCTTTGCATAGAGAGATATGCAATTTTGTTCTTCTTAAATGGCACGATAATCGCTTACGCGATTTTGGCCGAGTTTAACGAAGCGCGCCAGTCGTTTCTTTGTCATGCTAACCGGCGCCAGTTGGGCACATCCAGTGAAGTCAAGGCCTTCTCCACTGGATTTTTCCAATGCAGAGGAGGCCTTTTTCTTCCTCTGCTACCACCAGCTGGTACCGCATCGTAAACCTCATACAGCTCATCGTTCCATCGCCTACGATATTCGCCGTTGCCACCGTACAAAGATCCAAAAAATCTTGCGCAGAATCTTTCTCTCAAGTATTCCAAGCGCCGCTTCATCGGTTGTTGTCTTCGATGTTGGGTATTCGGATCGTACGTACATCTAATACATTAGAAGCGTATCTTCCATCTATCACAACATGATCCTAATGGTTTCGCGTTTTTCGATCAGAAGATAGCCAGGTAGCTTGGTATATCTTCTTATGCTAAAATCTGGTGCTGCACACTACCATGTTTCGGGCCCCGGCGAAGTCGAGCAGCCTCTGCCCGTTACCGGATGTTTCGTTGTGCGGACTGAATTTTTCGATTGTTGGCCCAAAAAATCCCTCCATGTCCACCCTGGCGTTGAAGGTGCCATGCACGATTTTTATGTCGTGGCGGGGCAGCATTCATAGGAACGTTCCAGGTGCTCATAGAAAGAATCTTTCCTTCCCTTCCGTCGGGGCGTGGGCGCAAATGAGCGAGATGTTAAAGAACCACGCTTTGATGCGTATTATTGCGAGGCGTTCGTCCACCGGAGTGAACGACAGTGCTTGGCAACGAAGTGTCCCTCCCACAAAAAATCCGACACCGAATTTGCGCTCCTTTACATGGCAGCTGGAGTAGACGTCACAAGGTTCTATGTTTTTCTTGCCTTGTCCCGTTTATCGTATCTCTTGAATGGGACCGGACATTCCAGGTGCATGCTACCCAGGGGATACTTGGGCTAATCCCGGAAGTTGTGAGCTGCTTGAACCATATGTAGCAGAATCGTCCTGGCCACTACCAAGTGAATGTTGATCAGTAACAAGGACTGGCAGTCCAAAAACTGGACACCCTCTTGAGAATATTGCTGCTGTAGCGCGAAGTGTTGCTGAACAATCTTCAACATCGATATCGCGACGTTCTCAAGAATTCGATATTCATGAATCGACCGTTTGGCGGATTTTACCTTTCACATATACTAGGTTGTTCAAAGAGGTTTGCGGTGTGATAAGAAAATACAATTTTATGGTTTGAAATACACTTATTATCCTCTTATTCCAATGAGATTCCAATTTATGAATTCCATCACTGAAGTGAGAATCTGGAAAGGCTGTAAAATACGCTTCCACAGCTGTTATGCCCTCATAATTTGATGAAAAACGCTTTTAATGCATGCATTTTTTAGGTCTGGAAATAGGCAGAAGTCGCTAGGGGCCAAATCTAGTGAATACGGTGGATGCTCCAACCATTCGAACTTTAATTCATGGATTTTGGACATTGTCAAAATGATCTTGTGACTCAGTGCATTGTCCTGATGGAAAAGTTTTTTTTTTTCCTTTGCAAATTGGGTATTTTTTCACGAATTTTTTCCTTCAACTGGTCTAAAAGGTTACAATAATATTCAGAATTTATATTGTTTTACCCGATCGCAAGTAAGCCACGAACAAAATTCCTTTCGCATCCCGATGCTAACACTTTTCGATGCTGATACTAAAATTCCAGTAAATTGTCGAAATTTAAAAATAATATTTTTTGATCAAAATGTTCAGATTTTCACCGCCGTAAACACCTTTTAAAGCATTTAACTTTTATAATTTCCTACAACGTGCCACACACTCGAAATTGTCTTTAAAATTGCCAACCCCACCCCGAGGAAACATTTTTCACACATTTTGTTTTCAAATTTTTCATGCTTTCGCCAAATTCGAACCGAACGTCACAGAGTTCATTGTAATACATACACACTTATGCACATCCATACAAAGCGCAAAGTAAAATGAAGCAGAAAAAAGTGGATTTGCCGCTACTTAATTGCAACGCAGCATGTATTACATCATAATTCCCCAAATGCTTCCTACTATACCACACAAACAACAATAACAACCATGCAATAAACGCAATAAAAACTATAAAATCATATAAAAGTGAAATAAAAACAAAAGAATAAACCAGTTCAATTGACGCTACTGCACACAAACGTTACTGATTGGCAAACAGCGCATACTGTGTTTGCGCGTGTGTACTCAGAGAGTTGGCGAGCGAATAAGAGGTTGGAGCGACTTCAACTAACTTAGTGCTCACTTGGCTCTATTCAATGCTGTTGGGGGAGCTCTGAACATATTTCCTGCTTGTATTGAAGTATTGAAATTTCTCATACACAATGTGTTTGGGTATGTGAGCCTGAGCAGCTAAGAGAGACAAAGCGTTTGCTTGAGCAAATGAAGGTTTGCCATTCAACGCTCTGTTTACACTAAGCTACGCTGGCACAAATGCCGGCAGCGCTGATGTCGTCGTGCTCACTCGCAGTAACAGCAAGTCGGTAGTAGTAAAGAATAAGAAGAAGCATCAGTAACAACAGCAACAGCGCACAATGCAATGTGAGTGTATGAGAAATTGAGGAATATTTATTTTTTTTTGCTTTTTTGTTTGCAGTGAAGAAAGCATTTTCGGGTATTTGCCGAAAATTTGAAGCCAGCAAAGTCAAGACAGCTACTAGCTGTTGTTGATGAAGTGGTGTAGGGTAAGGGCTGAGGTATTCAGGCGAAATGGACAGCTGTGCGTGAATGGGCATAAAGAAACAGTTGAATTTGTGTATGATTTGTTTAGTGTGCGTGCTTGAGTATATGTGTGTATGTGCACGTATATGCGGTGCGTTTTGAGTTCATTGAACTTTGCTATTGAAATTTTGGGAACAGCTAGGCACTTGCATACACACACACGCACACACACATGTGCTTATAGTAATTTGCAGATATGGCAGGCATCGCAGGCATAATAAAAGCACAAAAATAACAATAAGAAGCACGCATGACGACAGCGTTAAATGTGGTGGGTGCGAAAAAAAGGAAAGAATACCTATTTACATACATGCATACATACATATGTATATACATATGTATTTTTCTAACAAAAACAACACGCAAACGAATTCGAAATAGTATGTAGACCCTTATTTGCCCACAAAGTCGCTGCTTCTTGATTTATGTTTGTTTTTTGTCACAACTTTTGCTGTTTGTTGTTGTTTGCTATTATACGGACATGCATACTTATGTAAATTCTTACTCACATATGCGCATAGGCAGCTATGTTTATCTGTACTTACTAATATTTGTGGGTGTAGTAGCTTCTTCAGGAATCTTTTTTAAGAAGTCTTGCATAGGCATTCAATGGGATTCTTATTGGCTTATCGCAAGCAAAAAACAAAAAAAAAAAAATAATTCTTCAAACGCAGATACGCTATTTATAAAGCTTTGCATGTATGTATGTAAGTACCTAGCAACACTTTTTTACCTGCTGAGATAAAGCGTGGTTATTATAGTCTTTTTGCCTTAAGTTACTCTCGCCATTGAATTTGAAAATAAGTAAATGACGCCTTTTCTCAGAATAAGCAAATAAGCGTCATGGTTTTCGATAAATGCGTTTAATTTATTTTATTTTATTTATTTATTTATTTTTGTTGTTTTTAATTTTACAATTTTTACAAGCATTTTCTAAGTATGTAGTATACAGTAAGCGCATACTTTTCGAAATCATACAAGTTTTGTAAAACCAAAGTTAGCGTATTTTTCACTCTCTTTCAATCAAGTGAACTTTCCACAATTTTTCGAAAGGAAGTGCGAATAAGTTTTGAAAAATTTTTAAGCGCCCAATTTTCCAAATGCTATGCAACATCTAATACTCCGAATGTGCAATAATTTAGAAATTTTTTGATTTTTATAGAGTTTAGGGAAAAAGTTTAATCAAATCATAATTTTCTAAATGCTAAGCAATATTCTCCATAAAACGTTCTGAATTTTTAAAACTAAAAAAATTTAAATTTCTAAATTCTGAAATAAATTTCCTTCTTAAATTCAGAATTTTTTTCAATTTTGAAAATTATCTAAAAGTTTTCAAAATTTTGTAGTCAAATCACAATTTATTTTTCTTAAAAAATATACTTATTCCAAGGAAAAAAAAATTCAAAAACGTTGACAATCTTCCAAAGATTTCTTAAAAGTAAAGAAAAAATACTACTTTTCTTAAAGAAAAATCCAAATATGTACTTTTTAAAAGAAAACAATATTTAAAGTTTTTACAAAATTTTTATAAAATTTCTACACTTCTATAATATTATCATTATCATTAATTTCTTAAAACATACGTCACAAATTTCCAAAACCGGGGAGAATTTTGAAAAGTTTTGTTTGAAATTACACAATAAAAATATTCTTCTTCTTTCTTAGTATAACGTCCTAGCTGCACCACTGCTTTCGCAACTATCTTCCTCCAGATTTATCGATCCGCTACTATGCGCCATTAGTGTTTCACTTTCAACTCTTTGAGATTGTCGATAGCTGCATCTGCCCATCTTTTGTTTGGCCTGCTCTTAGTTCGCTTCCCAGTTGTTTCTTCAAGGCTCGTTTTGGAGCTCTTTGTTCTGGTATTATTCCTACGTGTCCAAGGCAGCGTATTCGTTGGACTTTTATGTGTCTTACGATGTTTTGCCTTTGGATGAGGTGAATGTATGATGAATAAAAATATTATTACAGCTTTATCACAAAAAAAAAAAAAATTTTTAATTAAAATTTTGCCAAAATTAATTTTTAATTCAAGCTTTTAATTTAATTTACCTACTTATGCAGTAGGATCGTATGTGGTTCAAGAAATTTAAGAAATTTCCGCAAATTTGAATTTTTGAGAGATCGTCCAAATTAAAGAAATAAAAAAAAAATAATACCTTTCAAACTTTTAAAAATTTCTTCAAATATTTCACATAAACAAAAAAATTGAATTTTCAATGATAAATTCATAAAAGTATAAAACAAAAATCCAGTTTTAAAAAAGTACTAGAAGGTTGATTTTTTTTTGATAATTCTTTGAAATTTTTAAAATTTTTATGAATTTTGTACTTTAAATTATAAGATTTTTGCTACATAATGAACTAAATGTTCATAAAAAAAATTAGGAAAAAAATGTTGCATAAAAAATTGCGAAATTATGGTGAAAGCAAGAAATGAAGTGACTTAATTTTGTGAGCGCAAGTGTACATACCTACATACGCGCATATGCAGCTTTCTTTGCCGCAAATTTGTTATCTATGCATGACTGTCTTTGGCTCAGTTTCTTGTATGGGTAACTGTGACTCAACTTCTTCTGCTTTGTCCTGTTTTTTTTCTGCTTATTTTCGTGTGATAAGAAATTTATTTCGCACTTTGTTTCCCCATTTTATTGCAATTATCCTTTGTTGGGTATGACAAATATTGAGAGATTTGTCATCTCTATGCACGCACATTCAAAGTGGCAGAAATTTGTAAAAATATATTTATTACAAATTTATAATACATACATGTGTGCGTGTGTATGTGTGCGTATTTTAAATGTGAACTTTGTCACTTCAAACAAACGTCCACTTACGAGTTCTTCATTTCCATTCAGTTTTTTACATTTACTGCCATTGACACAGTGCAGCAGAATTTTTGTTTTGAAAGCTTTCACATTGCACTTATAAATAAAAAAATGTTCATTTTCTGTGAACTGAATGAAAGTAATTTTGAAAATGTCATAACCTTAATTGTATCCCTACCGACAAATTTACCACTTCTGCACTACTTCACCAAAAGTTTGCTTTGCAGCGAACTAGCTCATCTTCTATCTTCTTCCATTGCCACGAAGTAGTTCATAATAGACCCAAAAAATACTAGACCAATTTGTGACGAAACTCACCAGTTTGGGAGGAGTTGAAAAAGTAACTGAAAATGCATAAATGAACGTGTAAAACATATTTTCTAGTGAAAAAAATAAAGTTAAGTGCCCATTTTAAAGCTGGTCCAATTCTGGGCTCTCTCGAACTAGTATGCCTTCTTGCATTACATCCTAGTTTATGAACTAAAAGTCAGTCCATGCAACTGAATTACATCAATTAACGAAGTAGTTCATAGTGGGCCCAAAAAGTACTAGTCCAATTTGTGACGAAATTCACCAGTTTGAGGGGAGTTGAAAAAGTAACTGAAAATGCGTGCATGTGTATTTGTAAGTACCCATGTGTGTGAGCGCGTATTTTAAATGCAATATTTGTCACTTCAAAGAAACGTCCACTTACGAGGTTGTAAGATTAATAAATTCGTACATTGAAATGTGCATGTGTTGGTGTGCAAAACACTTTTGACATTGACTATTCTGGCAAAAAGCAAATAAGTCCGCTTAGTTGCTAATAACTTCATAAAGAAAATGCTATCTTTTCATGTTAAAAAAAATTTTTTTTTAGTGAATTTCCTTTCACCAGCCTCCACTGCCTTTCCACTCATCTCTGCTTAAATAGCAAACTTATCAGATTGTGAATTGACAAATATTTGTTAAGCATCGCCTAAACTTCTAATTTGGCCGCACATGCCAATCATCTTGACAATTTTCGGATATTATTTTGAAGGTCAATAAACTATGATTTTCTCATTTACTGTGCATTTGAAGGTTAAAGTTTTCCTTTGATTTGCGCTCACGTACGACTTGTCCGCAATCACTTGAATTAACTGTTATGACGTGGGTTGCAAGCATTTTGACAGGCATATCATTTTCAATATGCCGCTGTCAAGGAAATAGCTGAAAATTCTTAATTTACTTACTTACACAAAGAGTCTCTTTGCACAAGTGTGAGTGTATTGCAAAAAAGAAGTGTGCGTGTGTTTGAAATTAAAAGACAAATTTGGCTGAAAACTTGCCTATGTAAACCTGCGGAATCACTAAATTGGCTGCCAAAAAATGCGCAAACATTCACGCCTCAAAAAGGTTTCCCAACACCATCCCATTCAGCTGCTCTGCCACGCTGAGTTCCCAGATGAGTTCAATGTCCACTTGACTTATTCCCAGTGGCTAATAGAAAAAAAAGTATATAAAAATAGTACAATAACCTTCTTGAGTTTTTAGCTAAATATTAGGCGCGTGTTTGATATTATTATTATTGTTGTAATTGTTGTGCAACTAAACCATAGGCAAAATCGCCTATGCTCAGGCTGATGACAGATGTAATACAACTACCAAATTTGGGTTTCCGTCAAAGGTCATTGTCGTGTGAATTGGCGAAAGTGAATACAAAAACAAAAATATATATTATATATATATATTACAAAAACAAATATTATTGGAAAGTGTAAGTAGCGTACATTGACCGATTTCACAATTTATGACAAGCTTTCCTTTGCATTGCAATTTACTACTTTATTACGTTTGCCCTCCAAGTCTTTCATTTCCATTCAGTTTTACTACATTTACGGCCACTTAATTTCACTCCACACTTAAATGTTTTCCAAATTACTCTTTGATTATTCACTAGTCATGCCCGGGGTGCGCTTTTACAGTGCAAATACCTCAAAGTTGCACTTTTGCATTCACATTTGCATGGCTGCTAATGAAAAAATAAAAAAAATTGGAAAAGCTGAAAGCTGTCACATTGCATTTATAAATTTAAAAATTTGCACTTTTTCTGATCTAATGAAAGTAGTTTTGAAAATGCCAAAACCTTAATTATATCCCTACCGACAAACTTACTACTTCTGCACTTCCTTACCAAAAGTTTGCTTTGCGGCTAACTTAGCTAATCTTATATCTTCTTCCATTGCCACTAACTGCTAGTTTTAACATGGCGGCCGTCGACGAAATGTCAATTATCAGGCTATGGATTAGAATCATACCATTTAATGAACTACTCAGCCCCTGAAATACATCAACTAACGAAGTAGTTCCTAATATACCCAAAAAATACTAGTCCAATTTGTGACGAAATTCACAAGTTTGGAAGGAATTGAAAAAGTACCTGAAAGTGGATACAAAAAATCTATCTGAAAATCTATTTTAAAATCTATCTAATATACAATAATTGAAAATCTATTTTATTGTAAATAAAAAATAGTTTAAAAAAACTAAAAAACACGCTTTTATTGCTAATCGAACTAAAAAGTAGAAAATAAATTTTAATGACAAAGAGACCTATAATGAAGTAATAGCAAATCGAACGATCAGTCATAGTCAACTACCTCAGAACAGAATTATAACAAAAATTAAGGTACAAATAGAGTAATTCAAATTAGAGTTAAAAGCGTGGGATGCTTGATATAGTAAATTTTACAATCATTCTATTGGCAACTATCTATGTACAGAGGGTTATGAAAGTGAAGCAAAATGCATACATACATACGTGCATACATACGTACATACATGCATACAACCCGACCTAATAAAAGTGTGTTAAAAAGATTCAAAGATTCAAATTCACCTTACTTTTTGCCCACAGGTAAAAACAGAAAATATTAATCCTGGCAATCCCAATAAGGATAATGGAAAACTTTTATCAAATTATTGCATTGTCATCGGTCCTTGATAGGTGTGCAAAATTTCAAGTCGATCAGATGTTTAGAAGCCAGTGAAAATTAAGCTCAAAGATTCCGTTACATACATACATACATACTTACATACAACCCGACCTAATAAAAGTGTGTTAAAAAAAAGAAAAGTTAAGTGCCGATTTTGCAACTGGTCTAATTCTGGGCTCTCACGAACTAGTATGCCTTCTTGCATTAAATCGCAGTTCATCAGCTAAAATGTCAGTCCATGCATCTGAATTACATCAATTAACGAAGTAGTTCATAATAGACCTAAAAAATTCTAGGCCAATTTGTGACGAAATTCACCAGTTTGGGAGGAGCTAAGAAAGTAACTGAAAATGCACGAATGAACGTTTAAAACGTATTTTATTGTGAATAAACAAGTTAAAAAAAAATTAATTCAATTTAATTTCTAAAAATTTGCATATTTTAAATTTGTACAATATTTATTTTATATTATATTTGTATTTGTAACACATTACAGCGCAGACGAATATTTTTTTTGCATTCATCTCTAACTGAAGACCTTACAACTGCTACAAGTCTGATCTCTCTCGCCCTAATATGCCCTCTTGCTTCAAATACCAGTTCATGAACTAAAATGCCTGCTAAATACATAAATAGTTGAAATCGTAGAAGAGGTGATTGTAGTAAGCCAGATTCACATCGAAAAAAGCGCTCGCTTTTGTGTGTTTCGTGGGGTATTCATGAAACTGTCTATTTTGAAGTACTTAAACCCGAAGAAACTGTTCATGCAGACCTTTATTATGAGCAATTAGATCGAAGAAAGGAATCATTAATTGAAAAGTATCCAGCGACTATCAATAGAAAATGCGTTATTTTTCAACACGCCAATGCGAGACCGCAGTGCGTACGACAAAAACACTGGAGCACAGAATTAATGTATTGGGGTGGGAGATACTGCCTCACCCACCATACTCTCCTAACATTGCGTAAACGGATTTATATTTATTCCGTCCACTGCAACATTTCTTAATAAAAAAAAGTTTCAAAATTTGATTGAAATGATTTGAAATTTGGTTGGTTGATATGAAAAATGCAATCTCCAGACATTTTAGCGAAAAACCAATTGATTTTTGTCGATCCGGTATTGAAAATTTGCGCACAAGATGGCAAAAGGTTGTTGCCAACGAGACTGAGTCAATGAGTCAATGCTGTAAGACTAAAAAGAAAAATTTGTTTATGCGAATTTTCTGGGAAAAAAAACGACAAAGCTTCGTACGGGCTTTTCCTTTGCCCGCATTCCAGACGCCCAGCATGTGTAGCACCTTTTAGGGGAGATTACTTCCGACACGCGGAATGTAAACCATCCCACCTTAATGTGTCCAAGCTCCAGGACCTTTTTGGCGTCATCCGCATGGAGCGAAATGTTCACAGATTCTGTGCCTCCGTGTATGTTACGCCTGTTTTTTATTGGGCTTTTATTCACGCTTTTCACTTGCACCTGCTCTACTATTGCGCTGAGAATTTCATCATCTGTGCTCAGATCCGGAATAAGTCCTCTGCACTGGATTGTAAAGTTGTGCGTTTTGAGGTTGACCGTTGCCACATTTTCTAGTGCTTTTTCTATGGCAGCTCAGTGCTTCTAAATCCTTGCTCCTCCTTAGTGCGATCGCAAGTCCGCCTTTTTGTGTAGGCCGCATGGTTTTTACCTTTTCGCTGAGGTCTTTGAGTTTTGCGATGTTTTTCACCAACCCCAGCATGTCCGCGTATGACATACTATCATATTTGCCTTCTTTTCGATGTTGATCGCATCAGGCCTGGGTCTAATAGATATGCCACCTTTTTTATCTTTCATAGGTTTCTTTTTTTTTTTGACTTATGTTATGTTATACTATGCTGTGTTATGTTATATTATATTGCTATGCTAAGTTGTATTATGTTTTCTGTTGCTATGCCATGTTATGTTATGTTATATTACATTATGTTTTGCTATGTTCAGTTATGTTATGCTATGTTACGTTAGGTTAAGTTGTGTTACGTTATGCTATGTTTTGCTATGTTGAGTTATGTTATGCTATGTTACGTTAGGTTCAGTTGTGTTACGTTATGCTATGTTTTGCTATGTTGAGTTATGTTATGCTATGTTATGTTATGCTAAGTTGCGTTATTATTATGTTATATTGTTTAGTGCATGTTATGTTGTGTTATATTATGTTCTGTTATATTGTGCTATGCTATGTTTTGTTATGTTACATTATGTTATTTAATTGAGCTGAATTTAATTTTATTTATTTTTTGTTTTATTATATTACCTCAGTATTTAATATTTTATTTAATTGCCTATTTTTATTTTATTTTCTCTTACCTCACCTTATTTGTTTTCTTTTCCATTAACTTTTCATCCTCACCACCTTTCACCCCATTTGATCAAGCATTTTAATGCTTTTGCATATTTTGACACGTTTTCGATGCAAAAACATTCCCCAGCTCTTCAAAAAAGGGCACTTAGTATTTGAAGTTTAGTGTCAATTTTCGTATGTATGTATGTGCGTACGTATGTAAATACATAGCACCAAAGTATGTATGTTACTGCGAAACGTGCCTACCAATTGCCCGAAAGTAATGAAATTGTGCCTAACGGTTATGAAAACAAAATGGAAAAATATAAGTTCATTGAACTTATCAAACTTGCATATAATTCACACACAAACATACATGCATACATAAATGGGCACCTTTAGTGCGGAGGCGGTTGCTTGTGGCGCTTATTAGGCGCTCTTTTGCGTATAAGTGATAATAAATATTTGTGTAGATTCCATCATTGTGAGACTTGCTTAGGCTTATGATGACACTGCTAATCGGTAAAACACACAAACACATACATATTCCACTAGCCTTAGGCACTTCTCGGCACAAAAAAGTCAAAAAAGGTGTTACCGCACTTTCTTTCTTATTTAAATATGTATCTCCAGCTGAATAACTTAAACACTTAGCAGCAAAAATGTGCGCTCAAAGGGTCTCGATGGTGAATCCTACGTTGGAGTAGTCTTCTTAGATGCGCGATTGGTCTCAGGTCAAGATACTATGCCGACAGTTTGGGCATTTTAAAGCAAAAACGGAGTTTTGTACGATATGCGGACTTATGTGCTTTGAGTCCACAAATACTAACACTCACACGGCTGTACTGCTAAGTTCAAGTTGAAGATCGACATATTATATTTGCTTAAATAAAAGTTGAGGGTTGTAATGTTGCTGGGCGCGCAGCCACCCTCTCTGCTATCAATACTTGTTTGTATGTATTCATGTGTATGTGTGTATGTGTATGTATTGCCATCAGGGTGCGTTGGCATTTCTGCGTAATTATATGAACAAACCGCATATTCACTCATCCTCACACATACATACCTATATTTATAACAGCTTCTATGTGTGTGTGTGTATTGGTGTTTTATGACAAAAGTCATTACATTTTGGGGGTTGCTGTAATACCTACGCGTTTATTGTAAGTATACAATTTTTGCCATGACATTGAAACTCGTTTTGAAGGTTTCAACTCGAATGTTGGTACAAACTGACTGCATTGGCAACTGGCTGGCCGACCACTCATACCCAAAATTTTAATGATTTTACACTCGATTTTCTTTGTTTATAATTTTTTCCAAACCCTCAATCCAGCTGAATATTTCAAGTTCGAGTAGCTAAGTGGTTGCATGCAAGCTGTTTAGTTTGTTGTTGTTATTTTTATAAAATTTTTTTTATGATATTCTCATGCGCATTGTCATTCGCTGGCTGGCTGATGTTACATGCAAGCGCTTGAAAATTAAATGTGACATTAAATAGAGGGCGCCTCAGCTGCCACGGCAATGCAATAGTGAAATAAAAAAAATAGAAATAAAAATAAAAAACTAAGAAATTAATCAAAATTACATAAAAAACTTATAAATTAAAGATTACTATAAAAAATAAAAATTCTTTTTACAAATTTTTAATAAAAAATTTTTTGTTTTTTAATTTCATAAAAAAATTATAAACAAAAAATTTTTATATTGTAAAACATAAAAATTCTTTTTTACAAATTTTTATAGAGAATTTTTATTTTTTATAGAAATTTTCTATTTATAATTTTTTTATAAAAATAATTTTATAGAGAATTTTTATTTTTTATAAAAGTTTTTTATGCATAAATTTTTTTTTGTCATATTTTTAATTTCTTATATTTTTATTTGAAAAAAAAAAAAAAAAATTTCATCTTTATTTATTGCACATTTTTCATTCACCCCCCATTGCGTCATTTTCTCCACTTAATATTTTTTTATACAAATTTTTTAACTTTTTAATTTCATTTCTTAATTTCATATAAAAAATTATAAACTACAAATTTCTATAAAAAATAAAAATTCATTTTTACAAATTTTTTATACAAAATTTTTTATAGAGAATTTTTATTTTTTGCGTAATTTTCTCCACTTAATAATTTTTTACAAAGCCTAGCCTTCCATCTTATTCGGTATGTATCATTCACGCCAGTGTAGTCAGAGATTTTCTCTCGAAATTTCCTAACCCACCGGGGCTCGTCAATGTCTAGGACTCAGAGTCGTACAGTAAAACCGGTAAGATGATTGATAGAGCGTTTTTTTTGTGCGTCGAGAGAGGGCTCTGCCTACCCAGTCCAAAGTAGCACCTGTTGGCAAGAGTTATTCTTTACTAGATCTCTTAGCTGGCGTTGTTCTAGGTGTTAATGCTGGATCCTAGGTAGCCTAAGTCCTTGACTACGCCGAACTCGTAGTCGTCAATAGCAACTCGCTGTCTAATAAGCGTAGTCTTTGTCTTGCCCTCGTTTACCGAAAGCCCCACTCGACGGAGCTCTTTCTCATGATTGAAAAAAGTTGCAAGTTGCAGAAAGCCAACAATGTCGATATCATCAGCGAGCAAATGGACACTTTTGTAGAAAAGAGTGCCGGGGATATCAATATTGGTGGCGCGAATAATTTTCTCCATCACCAAGTTGAAAAAGTCGCATGATTAGGACTCGCTTGGTCAGAAATCCCGTTTAATTTCAAATGGCTCAGAAAGATCTTTGCCAATTCCCACTGCGTTGGTGGTGTTTGTTAAAGCCGGATGAGCTTTGCGGAAATACCAAATTCAGACATGGTGACATACAGGAGATACCTTATCGTACTGCCAGATATAGCTTTGTAATCAACGAAAAAGTGGTGGGTGTCGATTTGTTTCTCTTAGGTCTTCTCAAGGATTTAGCGTAAAGTGAATATCTGGTCGATGGTAGAATTTAAAGCGATTTTGCCAGAGTATAAGAAAGCACGCCAGTTAGACACACCGAGCGAAACCAAGACCTTCTCCACCTGGTCCTTCCAACGCAAAGACGATCTTCCTCTTTCTCTGTTACCACCAGCTGGTACTATATCGAAAACATTTAAAGCTGAACATTGCTTAGAAGTAATGCCTTCCAATCTTGCCAAATCTTCCAATCTTCAAAATCTTTTTCTAAGGCCAATTTCGAAATCGCCTTCAGTTTCTTCTGCGAATTCTCCTCCATCGCCACAAATGTCTCAAAACATTTCACTCAAAACGACAATTTGAGCCGTGGGACCTGGAAGTAGTTTTTTTTGCCGAATGATACTCATCCCAACACCTCATCCAAACCCAGTTCCCTCAATTAACCGATATGAAGCTGGGTTGGGTAGAGCACAAGTGGCAGTTTTTTAAGTTAGGAAAATTAGGCCAAGATAGTTAATTCTTCCTCTGGCAATGGCATCGCACTCGAAAAGAAAGTGTTGAGCCGTTGGACCTTATCTCGAGCCTGTGCAAATGGCTGCGAAATCTGCAGTGACCAGTGTGTAGGTCAGTAAGTGAAATGGTTGAAGTACCACTCTGGCACTCCCCCAGTAGCACTAAAGCGCCGTTTTGATACCGTTATGAGACCTCCAACAGGCAGATATCAGATACCCAGCCAAAGCTGCTTATCTAATAAAGAAGATTGGTGGGATTTAGGTTGGCGCTCTGCTCCAGGCTGTCGAAGAAAGAAGCACTCAGCGACCTTAATCATCTCCCTATCAAGCTCAGACATTTACAAAGAAAAATCTCAACAGTTTCGTTCTCTAAAAGGGCCCCATAGCTTCTGCAATGGGAGTTAACTGGTAAACCTAGCCTTTTCGCGTGTGTGCTGATCGTCCAACGACCGGTAAGCACAGCTACGAGTTTGGAAATTGCATGGCGTAGAGTTCCCAGATGGAGTCCACAGTAGATGGAATACGGAATATTTTCTGGCTTACTCAATTTATTTCTCAGAAAATACGCAGAAAATATGGAGCTCCATTTCGTCATGTGCTGTTAGGAAAACGCTTTGGCTCAGTAAAATAGACGGAGGACTCAGAAAGTGGCTTAAAAAGACTCAAAAAGACCTCCGTCTATTGTACTGGGGCTATAGGGCTTTCGAAATAGCGAACGAAGAAATGTAGATCCATCTCTTCTGTGCTTTTCTGAGGAATAAGTTGGGTAAGCCAGTAGGTTAGGTTAGGTTTGTTAGATTTAAATATCTTTTTGATTGTAAACTCCGGGCGTGGTTTGGCGTAGTCCTACAGCTTGGTGACTGCCAGCTTAAGTTGCATTAGCTTTTCACTTATGGGCTCTTCTTTAGTAGTATGGCTTCCATGGCCAGGAGGGGCTCAGTTGCTATTAGCCTCGAAGCGGCAGGCTGCAGAGCTCTCGCTCAAATTGCATACGTTTTTGTTGATTGCACCAATTTTTTTTTCGGTTTTTCAAAATATAATTCTCACATCAAAGACTAAACTTTTAGAGCTGAAAATTGGCATATTTTCATCTTATATTGATAGCAATAACCGGTAAAAGCAGCTTATAAAATCCGTATAAAGGCTTCCCCCACATGCATGCCCGCCTATAGACGTTGGTTCCTTAAAGTCCATTAAAAATAAACACAAAAATTATTTTTCACCTCTTCTAAAATTTATAAGTATTATCGAACATTTTTGGCAACCCAATATCCAGCTACTCAGTTAAATCATTATTCAATATTTTGTTTTGATTTCCTTCTGCTTTTTGCGTGTGCGCCAGCATCTTTGTGTCCTTTGCATTTTCTTTACTTTCATTACTTAACACGAGTCCCTTTCCTTTGCTCTCACCAACCCTTTTATTGTTTGTGTTTTTTTGTTCTTATTCTTATTTTTCTTTTTATTTTTTGTGAAGCTTAATATTTTATTAGCTCTTTCTTTTGAATCGCTTTGCTTGTGATTTTTTCCTTTTTTGAAATAAAATTTTTGAAAATTTCAAACTGGTTTGCTTCGGCTTATAAAGCCAAAGTTCATTGTTTGTTCTTTTACCTACTCTTTTCGTGTATTTTATTTCCACTCGCCTTGCTCTGCTTGAAAATCTGGTTTACGCAAAATTACAGCAGCCAAAATTTGTTTACCAACATTAGCAACTGTACTTCAGTCCCTTGTTTGCAGTCATGTAATGATTTTTGTATTCACCGAACAAAAATTGGTTGATTTGTATGGAGGCTGCGAGTTCTGTGAGATAGTTTACAGATATCCTAACTTACAAAGGCGTTCATGCAATTCTCTTTTGGACTAAGGATTCGTAACTTATTTCAAATTTGCGCCTGCCTCGATATTTGCCAGTGCAACTGCAAGGAACTAAGACCAGTTCATCTAAGGATAAATCAGCTGCATTACCTGACCAACTCAAACTATCCTAACTTTGACGAAATGCAACTCCCGAAATTATTATAAAGGGACCACAAGCTTTGACTATTTATTTTTTACATTTTCTCAGTTTAAAAAAATTCTGTCAGGGGAAAAATGACCAAAAAACCACAATAACACATTTTGAGAGATTTAAAATTTCACTTTGCAATATTAAATACAATACAATGAACTATAAAACTGCGTACCCAATTTTTTTTTAATAAAAAGCTCATAATAAAAAATTGTTTAATAAAAAAAAAAATACTTAAGTTTTTATGAAAACTGTAAAATTTTTATAAATGTTGTACAAGGTTGGAAACTTGGAGTATTATTTTCTTTGTTATAAAATGAATTGTATTTTTGTAAATAGCCAAAACATGTAGAGATGTGGTGTATTTACAGACCAACCTACAATAACCGACACCTCGATTGAGAGGAAATTTTTTCTATACCAAATCTTATGTAACGGAATAAATGACCCTCTTTTGATTAGGCATCTCTCTTACACAGACAAACGCTGACTGACAGTGAGTGCCCACTAAAGAGAGGTTGACTGTACTTATATAATAAAAAATGTCATAGACGCCTACATCAGTCTTCAGGAAGAGAGGCGGGAGGCATCCACTAAATGCTTACAGGTATTATACCGCTGAGAAAGTGATAACAGATTCCGCAAACTAACAGCTGAGATATAGTCCCTACCACCCACTGATTAACTGGAAAGAATTTAATAATATGCAGGTGATATTCTTACCACCAATTGTTTTCAATTCTTTTCGATTCACTTAAAAGTGTGCGCATTAATTATTTTTGTTACGAAACATTGTTTTTATCACCAACAGGCGACACATTAATCAGTCTGTCAATGCCGCAATCGGCCAATCAGAGCTGGTTAACCGCCCACGATCAATTATGCAATTATGCAAAAATCGTCAGCTATTTTCAAAACCGCGTTGCCAACAATTTTTTCATTACCTTTGTCTATGTGATTGTCTCCCATTGAAGGTTTGAAAGATAATCGCTGACAACAACAGCGCAAAGAAGAGGTGTGCATATATGCATGCACTTACACATGTACGCTCTTACATATATGTAGAGTTGGTTGGAAACGAGGGCGGAGCGCCCTAAAATAGTACAATGCTCGTTCATTGACTTTGCAAATGTTGCATTTTTTTTGGTGAACTTTGTTTTAGCTTGCGAATTTGTCGTTGTGGATGTAAGTTTATTAAATGCTGACGAAAATTTAGCTGGAAACTGTTAGCTTGACTTTATTCAATTAAACTTGTTATGTATAATAAAGTATGAAATTCACGTGGTAGATAGCAAGTGGGTTGTCAAATGTGTGTAGTTGCCAGATTTTTACAAACTCCGCCTCAACCCAATTGCTTTACAGTATTGTATGAATAAAAAAAATAACACTTCAAAATTTTTCTAACAATACATTATACAATTAAAAAGAAATACAACGAAAAAATTTAATCAGCTCGATACAACAAAAAAATTCAAAAAAATATTCAAAATTTCAGCTTCATAGCGCCAGTTAGGTATTCGTGTCGGTCTTTGGGAAGATTCTTCGTAAGTATATCCGCTACATTATCTTCTGACGGGACATATTCAATATTTAATTCATTTCCATGATGTTTGTCTCGAAGGTAATGGAAGCGAATGTCGATGTGCTTGCTTCGCTGATGCACAATTGGATTTTTTACTAAGAATTGCGCACTCTGGTTGTCGCACATGATTGTTGTTGGCTTCTTAGTGTATTCATTAAAACCCATCTCCTGCAGCAGACTTCTATGAAATGTAACTTCTTTTGCCCCGGAACACATTGCGATGTACTCCGCCTCCATAGTACTAAGTGAAACCACCTTTTGTTTTTTGGATTCCCACGCAATCAGGTTTTCGCCTAGGAACAAAGCGAATCCACTGTACGATTTTCTATCCGTACTATCAGAAGCCCAGTCGGCATCTGTAAAACAAATAAGACTATGGCTGTTAGGTAGAAAAGTTAACGTACCCTGAGGCCTAGATTTCAGGTATCTAAGCACTCTTTTTGCTGCCAACATATGCTCTCTATGTGGATGCCCATGGAATTGAGCTAGTTTGGATACGGTGTAAGCGATGTCTGGTCTCGAAACGGTAGCCAAGTATGTCAAACCACCAACAAGCGATTGATAGTTTTTAGTTTCATAGCCAGAACAGTCTGGATCTGAGCATTTATCCAGAACGGTGCCGCTAGCGAATGGCGTTGACGCTCCTTTGCATTCATCCATGTTCCATTTTTTTAACATTTCCGCCATGTATCTATGTTGGCATATAGATATAGAACCGCGCTGTCCATCACGACAGATCTCCATCCCCAAATAGTATCTAAGAGGGCCTTTGTCGACTGCCTCGACGTGTGACTGAAGCTTTTTAATGATATGTTGTAATGTTTCCGCCGACGAACATGCTAGTATAATGTCATCGACATATACTGAAATTATGTTAATCTCCTTGTCTGTCATCAAAGTGTATACGCAGTTGTCGACCTTGCATCTTTTGAAACCGATTTCGCATAGGATAGAGTTGACCTTCGTGTTCCAATTTCGCCCAGCCTGCTTCAGCCCGTACAATGATTTGTTGAGCTTGCACACCTTTTTAGGAAAATTTTTTTCTATGAAGCCTTCTGGTTGCCTCATATACATCTCTTCCTCGAGATCGCCATTAAGGTACGCCGAAACAACATCGACGTGGTTGACTAGTAGCTTATACTGCACTGTCAGCGACAAAATGAGACGTATAGTAGAGTGCCTTACCACCGGGGCGAATGTGTCTGTGTAATCAATGCCGGCCACTTGTGTGCAGCCCTGCGCCACCAAGTGAGCTTTATACCGATCAATAGTGCCGTCAGCGTTATGTTTCGTAGTAAATACCCACTTCGATCCAATGACGTTCTTGTTTTCTGGGCAGGTTACTAGGCTCCATGTGTTGTTTTTCGTAAGCCCGTTATACTCAGTCTGCATTGCATTTTTCCATTCCCGATTTTGGGACGATTCGTGTGCTTCTTTAACCGAATTGGGTTTCTCAACTACTGCGTGTAAATAACGGTTTTTATGTCCCATGACTCTTTTTGATTCACCGAACCTTCCCGAAATTGACCGATTTTGCTTTTTTCGCGCCACAACTCTATTTGCAATTGTTTCTATGTCATCATAGTCATGATCATTATCGTCACTACTCGCACTTAAAAAATTTTCTTCGAGTTCCTTTTCTTTTGCTTCTTCGCCACTTTTATTTTCTTCTTTCATCCCGAAATCTATTTCATACTGTTCTCCTCCTTTTCGTTCTGTTTCTATTTTGTACTCGTTTTCAGTTTTATCGAAAGTTTCTTCAAAAAATAAAACATCTCTTGCAATTACGATTTTTCTTTCTTTTAAGTCAAAAAGTCTATAGCCTTTTGTGTTAGACGCGTATCCAACGAACACCATTTTTACGCCTTTTGGTTCAAATTTAGATTTTTTGTTTCTCTTATCAAGCACAACGGCCTCACAACCAAATACCTTAAAATGTGTTATACAAGGCTTTTTACCGACCCAACATTCAAATGGCGTTTTATTTTTTAGTATTTTTGTGCACGAACGGTTTCGTATGTATGTGGCGGTATTTACTGCTTCGACCCATAAATACTGAGGAAGGGTTGACATTTCTAGCAAGCATCTTGCCATCTCTACCAACGTCCGATTTGACCTTTCGGCAGTACCATTCTGCTGTGGAGTGTAGCTGACGGTTGTTTCGTGTACGATTCCGTTGCTATCCAAAAAATTTTTAAAATTAGAATTCACATATTCTAAACCGTTATCACTTCTCAATTTTTTGATTTTGTTACCCGTCTGCCTTTCAACTTGATTTAAAAATGTTTTAAATGCATTGAATGCATCTGATTTTCTCTTTAAAAAATCGACGTAAACGTACCGAGAGAAATCATCGATGAAAGTGATAAAATATTTTGCACCACCTTGTGAAGGCACACGCATTGGGCCACATATATCACGGTGTATGATTTCTAGCAATTTCGAGCTGCTGACACTGGAATAATTTGGAAATGGTTTACGACTTATTTTACATAACGCGCACGTATTACAGTTTATATTTTCGGATATAATTACTGATCGAAATTCCAATCCACGGACCATTTCCCTTTTCGACAGATTCAGTAAGTCCGTGCAACCGTTGGTGCCATAATTTTAATTCGCTCTCTTTCATTGTCATTAGCTGCTCTTTGTTGTTGTTACTAATTGTTTTTTCTAAATAGGTATAAAACACACCGTTGTCTTCTTTAGCCGCGAAAACCGTTCTATTGTCTTTGCTTTTTACTTCTGTTTTCGTTTCATTAAAATACACTTTATTTCCATTTTTTATCACTTTGCTCAATGATATAATGTTTGCTTGTAAGTCCGGAATGTACAACACTTTATTTAAAATCAATTCTGTGAAACTTGACTTTAATTTTATGGTACCTATCCCCGTCGCACTCACTTCTTCACCCGTTGCTAAGTACACTTTTTGCGAGTGTTTGCTTAACTTATTGAAGAATGACTTATGTGGGCACAGGTTGATCTTTGCGCCTTCTGCATTCAGCACGTATGTGGCCCCTTCTTCGACACTCGTAGCACTTGACTTTGTTATTTTGCTTATCGGCTCCTCGTGATCGTTGTTGTTGTTGCTGCGAGTATTGCAGTTTTTTATTTCCTCTTTCACCATTCTTTGAGTTCATCGCTAGAACTTTCTCGCTGTTTGGTTCGTATTTGTCACCACGTCTTTGCTCTTCTTCGAGTATTTTACTTTTTAGGCTATCCAATGTTGGCAATTTGTCTCTGCTTTCGATTGCGATGACGAAACTCTCCAAGTCGTCCGGTTAGCTGCATAAAAGCAAAATTGAAAGCAAGTCACTGGTAACCGTAACTGCAATTTCGCGCAAGTTTTCTGCTATTGAGCAGAATTCATTTATTTGAGGCGCAAACTTTTCGCTGCTGTGAAACTTGAATCTGACTAGTCTTTTGAAGAGATTGACCTTCCTCGCAGGTCCACACGCGTTATACAGCTCGCTTAATGCCGTCCATGCATCTTTCGATGTTTTACAATCTTTGATATTCAGTAATTCTGATGGTCTTACACATAGAGTAATTGTGGCCAGAGCTTTTTCATCGTCCGACAACCACCGATCTCGTCCCTGACCCGATGCTGGACACTCTGTAATCACTGGCTTCCACAAATCTTGGGTAATCAAGCAACTTTTCATCTGTAATACCCACGTGGAATAATTTTCGCCGTTAAGCTTTTCAAGCTGCATCGCGTGGCTCATGTTGAGTAGAGGTTATGTTTTTTCAATCGACGAACGAAATTGATAAAAAAACTGATACCGCGTTTTATCGCGCACAATCGACAAACGATTCACTTTAGTTTTCCGCGAACAACGTTATTATTTTAGACCTCTTTTTTTTCTTAACTTTTACTTGGGGGCTGGGCCCATAACCTTTGTCAGCTTGACTTTATTCAATTAAACTTGTTATGTATAATAAATTATGAAATTCACGTGGTAGATAGCAAGTGGGTTGTCAAATGTGTTTAGTTGCCAGATTTTTACAGAAACAATTTCAGCTTTAAGTAAAATAAGGAAAATCCAAATGAAATAAAATGAAATCAAATAAAATTAAAAACAAAAAAAATTAACCAGAAATAAAATAAATTAATGGAAATGAAAAATAATAATAATAAATAATATAAAAAAAAATCAAATGATTTAAAATAGAACTAAGTTTAAATAAAATAAAATAAATTAAAAAAGGTAAACAAACTAAATTAAATTAAAACTAAATAAGATTAAATAAAATAAATTAAAAAAAAAATAATAATAATAATATAAATTAATTTGAATTAAAATAAATTATTGAAATAAAATAGAATAAAATAAAGGAAAGTACAATAAATCAAATGAAATAAAATTAGCTTTAAATAAAATAAGTAAAACAGAATAAAAAATTGAAAAAAAAAATTGAATGAGCTTTAAATGGAATTAAATAAAAAAAATTATTTTAAATTGAAATGAAATAAACTAAAACGAAAGAAAATCAAATAAAATCAAATAAAGGGGAAAAAATATTGGAATGAAACTATTGTAAAATAAAATAAAATTATATAAAATTAGTTTTAAATAAAATAAAATAAAGCTAAAAACATTAAATTTTCTTTAAATAAAATGTAACAAAATAAAGTTTAATTTTTTGTTATAATTTGTTTTTTAATGTAATCAAATTCAGATCAAGAACGAAAATTCAAAAAAATAAAATAAAACGAACTAAAATAAAAAAGTTAAATCATGTTAAAGAAAATAATTTGAACTAAAATTACGAGTAATTAATGGAAATAAAGCAAAATAAAATAAATAAATATAAAAATAGATAAAAAATAAAATACATTAAGTAAAAGAAATAAAACTAAATACCTTCTAATAAAAGAAAAATTAAAAATTGAAGGCCCTAGTTAGGGTTATATTGTATCTATCTCCTATAAATAATAATAAATAATAAAAAATCAAATTAGCTTTCAATAAACTAAATTAAAACAGATAGTTATTTTTTAAATTGAAATGAAGTAAAACGAAAGAAATTAAGATGCAATCCAATAAAGTTACAAAAAATGTATCTAAATTAAGGTAAAACAAAATAAAATAGAATAAAATAAACTGAAATTAGTTTTAAATAAAATAAGATGAACTAAATTAAAATTAAAAATACATGTAAAATGAAATATAATAAAATAAAAAAGTAAAAAAAATTAAATTAATTTGAATTCAAATAAAAAATAATAATATATGATTAACTAAAATTTAAAAAATTAGTTTTACATAAAATAAGATCAAATACAATAGGAAAATGAAATCAACTTTAAGCAAAATAAATAGAAGTTGTTAAAAAATGTAAAGTAAAATAAATATGAAAAAAGTTAATAAAACAAATTTAAAAATAATTTATTTTAAAAATTTTATTGAGATAAAATAAATTAATGTAAGTGAAGTTAAATATAAGAGAAAAAAACAAAATAAATAAATAATAAAAAATATAAAAAACTAATATAGAAACATAAATTTTTTTTATTTAATTCAATAAAATAATATAATATATTATATTTGGTTGGGCACCTATTGCGGCGCGTCCCAGGTGGTGGATAGGGTACGCCACAGTTATCTTCTGTGGTTAAGTAGGTCATAGCCTTGGTAAAAGCCTACTCGCGAACCAGCCTAGTTCTCGTCAACCAACAACTATGGTAGGGGGAACAACATGTAGTGCAGTGTTACTGCACGCGTGCCGTAACTGCCATAATTGTTGGCAGTGACCCATATCCACTTCGGTGGAAGGCGAGAAGCCACTCGTATTAGTAGGTCATGTCTCTGCTAATACGAATGGAATAAACATGGACTCACGGGGAGAAGGCCACTTCCTTATATCAAAGGCTACCAATCCAAGGTGGAACAGCACACGCCGAGGGATGCATGGCTTAGGGTGAGCTAAGTCGATTGTATGCAGACTCTGGGACACCTGTCGCACCCCAGTTTCAATTCGACTTACCACGGCATAGGGCTCTGGCGTGGCGGACCCCATTATTTCCCTACATAAATCCCAGGTCACGACTGCTGACACGTCAGCTGAGTGACCGCACCGCAAAAATATGAATCAAACAACAAACAAAAAGCAAGCAACAAAACCAAAACAACAAATTCCTTCCCGACGCGGAAGACCTCTTGGCTCCACCAAACTTATGGCGGGGTCAAAAACCACCCCTTCGGTGGCGAAAGTGCTCGCTAAGAGCAAAACCGTCAAAGAGACACCACCGCACTCCCTTGTGGCTTCTTCTTCCAAAACCGACTCGGTTGCGGAGAACCAACTGACCACCAAATCTGTTTTGCCAGAAACTGGGAAAACAAGTCGGACAGAAGTCTCCAGAAAACCCATTCCTCCTCATCTCCGTCGATACAGAGATCGAAGACGCGCCACTTTCCTTATGGAAAAGTTCGGCAAAACCCCTGAGGAGGAGCTGTCCGACCAACAAAAGTCAACTCTCGATTGGGCCCGGGACTTCCTTCGGAAGTATGAGGCGTCCAGAGAGAAACCGAGTGCAGCTAAGCGGCAGCGGTCTTCAGAGGATCCTCCTAGTTCCAACGACCCCAAGAAGCATAAAACTTCCTCTGAGGTCAAATTGCGCAAGTTCTGCGAAGTTACCAGAGATAGTCTGGTCATGGCGGTGGTGGATAAAAGCCACCCTGACGGTTTCATCTCTCCATCAAACTGGAAGATTGTGGAGAGGAAACTTCAGTTGGGCTACCTGGACGTTCTGAAGCAGAACCCAGGACCCCCTCCTTTCTGCTCTGACGCGGGATGGTTCCAGGCAAGGGTCAAGTTGATCGCGTGCTCGGATCAACGTTCCGTCAACCTGTACGGCATGGCCCTCGACCGACTCGGCGAGGTATGGCCCGGGGCGAATCTCAAGCTCGTCAATAAGACCGAAATACCAAACCAACCACGCGGCAGAGCAAGAATACCTCTAGAGCCATCCGATCCGGAAACTATTCTGGAGCTACTGAAGATCGGAAACCCGAACCTACCCACCGAAAACTGGAGGGTAGTTAAGATGGAAGAGCCTTCAGAAAACTCCAGACATGTCACGCTGCTCCTGGACCAGGAAAGCGTTAAAGCACTGGACGACCGCAAGGGGATTGTGGCGTTCGGGTTCATCACCACTACCATCTGGACATATCAGCCGAAAAATCTCCTCGCACCCAGCGAAGAGAGTACGGCGGCCCCCAAGATGGATGTCGACAAGCCTCTCTCACAAGCTTCGACGATTGAGTCCGACTCGGAATCGAACAGCGAACTTGTGGGACACTTATTTAACATTCAACTCGAGGACGAGGATAGACTTTTAGATAGCGGTGATGACGCGAACGCCACAGTCATTGAATGTTCGTCTAAAAGTGCTGCAGATTAATCTGCACCACTCTAAGGCTGCCTCGGCAGCCCTCATTCTTCGTCTCTCTGACCTCAGAGAAGACATCATTCTCATCCAAGAACCTTGGATATCAAACAACAAGATTTGCGGCCTGAAAGATAGGCACTACACCTTGTTTCAAGGTGAGGCTAACGTTAGATCGCGCTCTTGTATTCTCATTCGAAAACATATTAATGCTTTTCTTCTTCCCTTTAGCAATGCTGACACCACTGCCATAGAGGTTGAAGCTGTCCACGGCCCGATTTGGATTGTGTCGGCTTACATGCCTTACGACGCAGCGGAGGCGCCTCCTCCTGAAGCAGTGAGAAGGCTCGTCAATACGGCGCATCTGAACCAGAAACGCATCATCATTGGAGCAGACGCTAATGCACATCACATTGTTTGGGGTAGTACAAACAACAACACACGAGGTGAGCAACTCTTTGACTACATTCTAGCGAATAAGCTTGATATATGTAATAGAGGTGATGTCTCTACGTTTCTTAACTCGTCTAGAAGAGAGGTACTCGATATTACTCTTGCTAGCGAATCATACACACAACTGGTGCAGGACTGGAGCGTTGATAAACAGCACTCTTTTTCCGACCACCAATATATAACAATCACTTTAAAAGCCGAAACGGCAAAACCCATGAAGTACCTTAACAAAAAACGTATGAATTGGATCAAATATAAAGAACATCTTGCCAATGGACTTCCTGATATCAGGCAGTTTGAAATGGCAAATAAAAACGATATCGAAAACGCTGTCAACATGATAACGAAGACGTGTCAAAGCGCAGCACGACAATCTTGCCCCCTAACAAAAACAGGAGGTAAGCATAAACCTTTTTGGTGGGCTCCAGAAATCTCAGAACTTCGCAATCGAACTCGGAAACTCTTTAACCAATCTAAAATAACAAAGGAATGGGAAGAATATCGACAATGTCTCAAAGACTTTAAGAAAGCTGTCAGAAGTGCAAAACGCACATCCTGGCGATCATACACTCAAGAATTAGAGAACACTTCAGAAGTAAGCAGACTATGCAAGATTCTTGCATCAAACCCTGTCTCTCCCAGTTTTATCATGACTCAAGATGGAACTTGGACTACTTCAACTGACCACACTCTTAGAATACTTCTAGAATCTCACTTTCCAGGCTGTGTTGCCAACTTACCTGCTCTTCCCACCACTTTCCAGAGTAATTATGGGAATAGATCAGATCTAATCAGCTCTAATAGCATCTCTACAGCAATACTAAGCTTTAAAAAATTTAAATCACCAGGTCCTGACAACATCATTCCAGCAGAACTTCAAGAAGGACTGGAAATTCTACTGCCTTGGTTAACAAGGATCTTTAACAAGTGTTTAAATCTCTCTTACCTTCCGACAATTTGGAAGAAATCGAAGGTAGTATTCATTCCGAAAACGGGGAAGCCTTCACACTGCAAACCAAACGACTTCAGGCCCATTAGCCTAACCTCTTTTTGCTTAAAGGCTTTTGAAAAAGGGAAATCGACTGAAACGGCACTTCATTCACTGGTGCAAACAGTGGAAACTTCCCTTCACAATAAGGAGTACTCTCTTGTCGCATTTATGGACATAGAAGGTGCTTTTAATAATATTGAACCCAACGCTATTTTGTCTGAAATTGCCGAATTGGGTATTAATTACTCCATCCGAAAGATGATCGAACAAATGCTCCAAAATAGAATAATCACTTCAGAGCTTGGGTTAAGCCGCATGAGAATGTACGCCGTCAAAGGCACTCCTCAAGGCGGAGTACTTTCCCCCCTTCTCTGGAATCTCGCTGTAAACAGTTTGCTTCGAAATCTCGAAAAAGCAGGCTGCAAGGTTGTAGCCTATGCAGATGATATTGCTCTCTGCGTGTCAGGCAAACACCTGAATACCCTCACTGAGCTCATGCAACGTTCAATCAATATTCTGTCAAAATGGTGCACCGAATGCGGACTAAATGCGAATCCAGCAAAGACAGATCTTGTTCTCTTCAATAGGAAACAACAATCTCCTCCGATGCAAACAATAACTTTAAAAGGGGAATCATTAGTCCTATCTGATTCAGCTAAATATCTAGGAGTTATTCTTGATAGAAAGTTGAGTTGGAAATTGAACATAGCTCTCTATACTTGTAAGAAAGCTATAGGCAAAACCTGGGGTTTTTCACCTCGGATCATTTATTGGATATATACCTCGATCATCAAACCGATACTCTTCTACGGTGTGGTTGTATGGTGGACAGCACTCGGAAAACGGTGTAGAGTAGCCACAATTGATCGAGTCCAAAGATCAGCCTGCCTCCTGATAACAGGATGCTTAAGTACAACACCTACTAAGGCTCTAAATACGTTGCTTCACTTGTTCCCTATCGATCTGACTGGCAAAGCGATTGCAGCGAAAGCAGCGACACGCATGAATGCTATATCGAAATGGAATAAGTATCTTGGCCATTCGGCCATACTGAACAGGAACACTGTTATCTCTTCCGACATAGACTATCATGTAAGTCTTCCATCACCACCTTTGCTATTCTCCTGTTCACTCCCAACTAGGGAAGAATGGAAGACAAATCTTACCGAAATCGATGGCCCTCTGATTATATATACAGATGGTTCAAAACAAGACGGTAAAGTGGGATTTGGAATCTTTTCCAATTCCCCTCACATCAATCTATCATTTAGATTACCCGACTACTGTAGCGTATTCCAAGCGGAAGTATGCGCTATCTGGTATGCTGCGAAAACTCTCTTAGAAAATAGAATATCACTAGAGGATATCCGCTTTTTCACCGACAGTCAAGCGGCCGTTCGAGCACTCAGCTCCTCTTATACCCACTCAGATGTGGTTCGATCCTGTCTCTTATCTCTTAACGAGATAAGTGTTCAGAATTCTGTCCAAGTTATCTGGATACCGGGTCACAGTGGATTCGAAGGTAACTGCAAAGCTGATGAGCTCGCAAGAGCTGGAGCTGCGCAATCGAACGTTAGTAACTTACCCACAATCCACATTCCGCTCTCAACATGTAAATTGCTCATTGATCGAGAATTTCACAGCATTGCTGATCGGAGGTGGAGAGTGGAAACTACTTGCGTTACGACCAGACAAATCTGGCCATCCTACAATCTGAAACAGACAAAAACCCTTATAAGTCTTTCGAAACACGAACTAAGGCATATAATATCTCTTATCACCGGCCACTGTCTTTTGGGCACTCACGCACGTCGACTCGGGGTTCCTCAAAACGACCTGTGCAGATACCGCGAGGACGAAGATGAGGAAGTATCGAGCAGACATTTGCTGTGCAGTTGTCCCGGTCTAGCCAGAAGTCGACTCGCTCTTCTAGGCTCTCCAACAATTGACAATCTTTCAGTATTCTCGAACCTGAAAATCGAATCTCTCATCAAATTCTCGAAACGAATTAATATCTTTGATCAAAATATACAATAAAAATCTCGGTTAGGTGGGGAAATCATATAAAATAATGAGCTCTAGGGCAACACAACGGACCCAACTTGCGGTCTATGTGGCACTCCGATGCGGGGTCACCCTTAAACCAACCAACCAACCCAATAAAAATTAAATACAAATAAAAAAATTTTAAAAATAAATAGCCGAAATAAATAAATAATAAGAAAAATATTTATAAAAAAAGGTGAACATTTTTTATTAAATTCAATAAAAGTATGTATGTAATAATAAAAATTAAATATAAATAAAATAAAAATCTTAAATTAAATAGATTTATTTAAATAAAATACAACAAAATAAACTAAATAAAACAATTATTATAAGAGAAATATAAAAAACAATGATAAAATAAAATTTCGAAAATAAATATAAAAATATAAAAAATAAATTATGTAAATAAATATATAAATAATTACCCATTATTACCAACTAATAAAAGGAGAGAATATTTTGCGCTTCATCAACGTCCTAAGAATCAGATGGTGAGGTCGTGCCACGAGACATGGAACACAGCGGGAGCTCATCTGAAAAACGAAACATTTACGACGAAAGCAAAAGTCAGACTAAAATCATGATGAATTGACGAACTGGAGGATGACATGAGGAGACTCAAAGTAGGAGGAAGGAATCAGCCAAAGATAGGGTCAAATGGAGACATGTCGTTCGGTAAATCAAAGCACACACAGAGCTGTAGCGCCAAACGATGTTTATGGTGATGATGGTATATAATTATATATGTAAATTAAATTAATTGTTTTTATATAATAAAATATTGAAATATTGCCAAAAAAAAAAAAAATGTAATTAAATTTAATTACGAAAACTTAATAAGCTAATTATAAAATGAATTATATGAGTTATGAAATGAATTCAAATTAAAATATACAAAAATTGTGTGGAAGGCTTTCATTGTCACAGTTATCGTTTCTGAATATTTTACCAGTCAGCGTATCAAGTAACTTAACGTCATCGCCGCCACTTGCTGGGAGTTTTAATGTCATTGCCACTGCTGCTGGCAGTTTCAAATTCGTAACGTTTATGAAAAGTCAGCGGAAAAGCGAAAAGCTTGCTGACTGTGCATTCATTTCATATATTTACTAATGTGTGTGTGTGCGTGTGGTTTTGAGCGAAACGTGTTAAGATTCGTAATTATAGTTAACCAGTTATATTTTGTGGAACACCATCAAGACGCATAACACAGAAGTATTTTAATTATTAAATTTTGCAACTTTTAACTTTAGGCTAATGAAAATTTGCAATTTCCAAACTTGATTTAAAAGTTTAGATTTCTGAAACCATTTTTACTCTACCTAAATTCTCCCATTGATCATTTTCAATTTAAATTTTCTCAATTTCCCGTTTCCCATTTTTCCCATTTGATTCGACAGCCACTGCCCCAGATAAGCCACGCATTTATTTACTGCACACACACACACAGTCGCACGACATCGATTGTCAATTATGACATTTCACTGAAGTGTTTACTCACTCATTGCCTTCGCCATAGCAGCGCAAGACAAAGAAAATCTGCATGAAACATCTTACAAAAGCATTTTACAATTTTCGGTACATTTCCCTGTATGAGAAGTGCAAAGAAACAGATGTAAGTGACAATACAATTTGGCAGCTGTCAAAATTGTTTATGGCATTTTCTGCATACTGAAGCTGACTGAAGGTATAAATTTTATGAATGCATGCGCAAATATGTACATACAAATATGGAAAAATACAAAACAGCCAGTGCGCATGTGTGTGTGTATATATGTATGTATGTATGAGCAAGTAAGTAGGAATGCAGACATTTCAAATTCTGAGGACTAGTAAATTTGTTTGTAAAAATTGCGTTGAGATAATGAAATTAATTGAGCGCTGTAATAACCGTAAAACACTGGCAGAGTGTTGAGTATGCAAGGCAAGTACAGGAGGAATAAAAAATTAAAAAAAAAAAATTTTAATTAAAAAATATGTAGAAAATCACAAAGGAAATGCAAGCAATAAGAAATTAAAAATAAAAATAAAATAAAATAAAAAAGTTAAAACATATGGAAAAACACAAAGTAAATGTAAGCAATAAAAAATTAAAACTGAAAAGTAAAAACCAAATTTAAAAAATATGGAAAAACTTAAAGTAAATTCAAGCAATAAAAAATTAAAAGTAAAAACAAAATTAAAAAATTGTGGAAAAACTTAAAGTAAATGCAAGCAATAAAAAATTAAAAATAAAAATAAAATAAAAAGAGTTAAAAAAATATGGGGAAAAAACAAAGTAAATGCAAGCAATAAAAAATTAAGAAAAATTAAAAATATGTAGAAAAATACCAAGTAAATGTAAGCAATAAAAATTACAAAAAAAAAAAACAATAACAAAATTAAAAAAATTATAGAAAAACACAAAGTAAGTGCAAGCAATTATTTTTTGTTTGCATAAAAAATTTTACGGAAAAATTAAAAAAAGTTTTATTAGCATAAACATTTTTACAAACAAATTAAAATAAAAACTGATATGGCTTGCTTCGTTTTGGAGTAAAAAAATTACATTAAAGTGTCCACGAAAAATATTTCGAAGTTTCCCAGAAGCTCTTTCCACATTTTTACTTTGTCAGTCTCACTAACAAGCGCGAATTGGCCTGTACAGGGTGCTTCATCTAGCGCTTTGAATTTGAGCTATCAATTTTATTTACTTTGAAAGCTGAGAAAACATCTGTAATGCGTCAGAAACTCAGTTTACGGTTAGATATCTAAGAAATGGGTCGTTTTTTGCTTTAAAAAAATTGAGAAACTTTAGAAATATTCAAAAATCGAACAATCAGCTGAAACAGTGCTGCTAATTGGCAGCCTAAATGCGAAATTTCGTCTACTTTTTCTTTAGAATCGTTAAGGATAAAGGTAAAATCAACTAAGTAGAGACAATTGAAGAATTGAAAAATGAAATCGAAGTTGGAAGTGTTAAGGTAAATCCGACAGTCACGAAAATGTATTAAAAAATTGTCAATCATGGAATTGCGTGAAATTGCTTTCTATTTTTAATGGCAAATTAAGTATTTCAAATGAAAAAAAAAATTTTTTTTTCGGAAATATATATTTTTGATTTTAAAAAAATTTTTTTAACTGTCAAAATTTTTTTTTTTAATTTCCAAATTTTTGTTTTTTAATTGTCAAAAATATTTTTTTTTATTTTAAAAATTTTCTCTTTTTATTTTCAAAAACATTTTTTTTTTTTCGAAAATATATATTTTTAATTTTCAAAAATTTTTTTTAACTGTCAAACAATTTTTTTTTATTTATAAACTTTTTTTTTAATATTTTGTTTTTTAATTTTCAACAAAATTTTTTTTATTTTCAAAAATATATTTCTTTTATTTTTTTAAATTAAAATTTTTTTTTTTTAATTATTTCAAATATAGTTTTTAATTTTCAAAAATATTTTTTTTTGTAATTTTCAAAAATATTCCTTTTTAAATTTAAAAAACTAATTCTTTTTTTAGTTGTCAAAAATATTTTTATTTAATTTAAAAATTTTTTTGCTTTCTTATTTTACTGGTTAATTGTCAAAAATATTTTGTTTTTTTTTAATTTCCAAAACTTTACAATTATACAATTTTTTTACAATTTTACAATTTTCAAAATTTTTTTTTTTTTAATGTGCAAAAATATTTTTCTTTTTAATATTCAAAAACATTTTTCTTAATTTTCTCAAATATGTCTTTTAATTTCCAAAAATATTTTTTTCTAGTTTTCAAAAATATTTTTTTTTAATTTTCAAAAATATTATTTTTTTAATTTTCAAAAATATATGTTTTTAAATGTCCATACGACTCCCAAGTAGTGTACAATTAAATAAAATTCCAAACACTACATAGATGAATTAAAACGAAAATGTATTGAAAATTTGTGTTGGCAGAGTCAATTATGAAATTGCATGCATTTTGTTTATGTTTAATAGCAAATTTAAGGCTTTCCAATGAAAAAAAAGAAAAAATTTTTTTCAACACTAAACCTACTAATACTTTATGTATTCCTATTCCTACCAAAGTGGGTCAAATTACCCGTTTTTTAAATTTTATATGTATTACTAAGATCATATATATTTCTCGGTAAAACAATTAGCAAAATTCGTGAACGGGGATTTAATAATGTTATTTCTAAAAACTTCTGACTAAGAGTTTAAAATGGGTCAATTGACCCGTCATAGTGGGTTTAGTGTTAATTCAAAAAAAAAAAATTTTAATTTTCAAAAATATTTTTTTTTATTTTCAAAAATATGTTTTTTTAACTGTCAAAAATATTTTTTTGTTTCAAGGATAATGTTTTTTTAAATGCCAAAATTATTTTTTTTCTAATTTTCAAAAATGTTCTTTTTTTTACCTATTTTTGAAAGTTTTTTTTTATTTTCAAAATTTTTTTTAATTTTCAAAAATATTTTTTTAATTGCTAACAATTTTTTTATCGTTTTCAAAAATATTTGTGTGTTTTTTTTATTTTCAAAAATTGCTTTTTTTAATTGTCACAATTTTTTTGAAATTTTTTTTTAATTTTCAAAAAATTTTTTAAATTTTCAGAAAAATTTTATAAATTTTTTTTTTAAATTTAAAATGTTTTGTTTTTAATTTTCATAGATCTCTTAATTTACAGCCCAATTAAATAAAATTCCAAACACTAGATGAAGCACCCTGTGCAACATTTTACATCAATTCGAAGCGCCGTCGGTCGTTCTGCACGTATTCGCAATTCAACTAATAATATTCTAAATCCCATGAATAGTTCGCTGATTATTGATTCGAAGAATTATTGGCCACTTCGTTTTTCCGAACAACTCAGTGCTCTTGTATCCAGTCAGGTTTAGATTTATTTTATTTCTCAATTGTCTTTAGCTGCAACTTAATTTACCAGATCTTTTTTAAAGGCGCTATCCAAGCTTTCTCATGTCTAAGAGACTCTCGGTGTAATGCCTTAAGCAAAAAGGTTTAGAATTTGAATTAAATAATACCCAGGTGTTTTTTTTTGGAAACAGACAAAACGGTTATTGTCCTCGTAAATCTGCTAAGCCGCTCTCTGTGCCTGGTGTCCCGATTGTCACGCAACGGATTGCAGAAGTAGGGACAAGTTACACTTATCGCCATTAAATCTTTTTTTGAATTCTTAAGTCAAAAGGTAGAAATCTTAGCAGAATATAAGGAATAGCGCCTATAGAATATCACCTCAAGAGGTATGAACATTTGTTGACATATCTAAAATACTGACTCGCTTGGGAGGAGGCTAAGTCTCTAGCAAGTACCTGTAAGGATGATCCCTGCGATAGCACCCCAACAGGAAGTGCTTGCTGAGCATCTTACTATCTATGCTCTTTAAGCGGAAGGATGGAGGCTTCGTTGTATAGATGTTGCAAGGGTGATCTCAAAAAGCTTCCCATGGATGTCCTGATGTCTGTATTCTGACAAGTCTGAACCACTGTTGGTATACCACGGACGCAGCGTAATTTAGAGCGCCTCAAGCGATTTAAGGGCGGTTTTCCAACTTAGTCGCGACGGGAAGTGGGGTGTTGTTTGCTTTGCTTGCCAGCCAATCTTTCAATAGCATTTGGCGTTCCTTTCAAAGTACTCACTTTTTGACATTTTTAGCGACTTTTTCGCGTTAAATTTTTTATCTATTATCACACGTAGAAGTGCAAATATGAGAGGCAAAGGAAGTGAAAATAAAAAAATAATAATTTAAATGGCTAAAGCAGAAAAAAGGCTCTTTCGTTATAAAATGTACTAAAATTATTAGCGCCGCTGGTTGATGTCCAATAAAAGCGTATACTTTAACTACTTCACTCAGTCATTTTTGTGGCTGTACTCGCACGCTTGTGATGACGCACATTTAAGCGGCATATACCAGAGTTGTATCAAAGGGTAAGCAAATGATGTTTGGAAAGTACGCGAGGTGTGGTCACGACTAGTGTTTGCTGAGAGTTACCGCTAATGCTAACTATTTTTCTCATTTATGGTATAAGTGTGTACTCATTATGTTTTGGGGTTTTCCTGTGTTTTTTTCTTCCAATTTTCAACATTTGCGCTGACTGTTACTTGATTCGTGTCTTCTTTCTTGTTATTGCTCTACCAAGGAAGGGCAACAAACAATTGTTGATGAGACTTTAAAACGAAATTACCTACATCAGTATTAGTTGTTAGCAAATAAACATACGAAGGTTTGGATTCCCTGTAAGGAAAAGCTGAACTGATGAATGAAAATTGTGTTTGGGAACTTGTGTGATGTTGTCCATTGCGAACTGCTTAGCGTGGCTCCAGGAGCATTACTTTGAATATTGCAAAGATCTCCGTTTGGAGACTTCCAGAATAATACTTGTTTTCGAACGGAGCCCAGCATTGCCTACCTCTTGGCTATTCAAACGGATGAACGACATGTTGGAAATATCCAGCCACAGGCCGGATGGTTGTACTTCGTACGACGGTTGCAGTTTCACGCTTTTCTCATGAAGTAGAAACCTATACCTGTAAATTCAATTGATAAAATCGTCAAATAAATTAAATTTAGAATGCATAAATTTATTTCGACAAGGTGTTGCTATTGGGGTCCAGAAATAGTGATTATTGTTCATCTCTCAAGCAACAGCTTTTGTTCGGAACCCTGATTGTAGTGCCATATAATCGAGAAATACTCTTAAAGTGGACACTTGCTTCTTCTAGGATCTGAAACTTTACCCCTCATACTCGTACAGCAGCTGCTCAACAAGATTACATTATCAAGGTTAAGAATGCTGGGCAATGACTTGGGACGACCTGCAAGGCGTGAGTTTTCGAATGCCATAAATGTAAGTTTTTGTGCTTTAAAGATTTGAGTTCTAGTAAAGGATAAATTAAGGAAGATATAAGCTGAAATAAAGTTATAAATTAATGCACTGTAAACTAATGAAACACCTAAAGAAAGTAAAAACTTGCTAGCTTCTATCAAGAATTATACATAGGTCCTACTGAATGATAGGCGCATCATCTATTGACTATTGAGGCAGTAGCGCTAGTAGCATTTTTTTTTTCACAGTAAAAACTCGTCGTGAGAATTTAATATTGCTGAACGGTTTTAGAGCATACCGCTTTTAGTTTTGAACTGTCCAATTTAGTCCTAGTTACCAACTACTTCGATTAGTACTAGTTATCAACTACTCCATTTAGTACTAGTCACCAATGGTCTAATTTAGTACTAGTTGCGAACCATCAAAAACAAGCGCGCTAGAGCGGTCAGTTGTATATAACTCATCGCTTGCTTATTATAGCCCCGAATTCACCAGCTCGATACTAGTGAATTTCTCTACAGGGAGTTTAACGTCTTCACCAGCACTTAATTGTTTTCTGCGAAGAATCACCGTTAATTGTGTGTGCTTTCAATCGTCAATTTGCTTGCTTTCTGCTTTCTGCTTCCAATTGTTTGTTGTATTGCTATACAAGCGCTTTATAGTAATTTGTAGCTTTTGAAGTAAATTCCTTTTCTAGTACATACGACTCAAGGGTGTAACCTAAGGCGTAGCAGCTTACGTCATTAATTTGTTATTATGCGCCGCAGTAGCGAAATCAAATATTAAAAAGTCTTACTAATGTAAGGTAAAGTTGTGAGTAAAATGTATGATAGTAAAGGTCATTATTCTTCGATAATCCAAGCTGTGTAAATTCCTCTCACGGTTGTGAGTTTTAATTGGATTACTTCATAACCGTCGTCTGACGTTTCTGTTGTTTGAAATTACTTTGTTCAAATTTATTTGAGTGGTCAAGTTTAATAGCGCTGAAAGTTAAGAGTTCAATTACCTGGCTTTTCTGTTTTTATGCTTATAGCCCTTGTGGCGACTTTCTCCGTGCAAAGAGTGTGCGTGAGTTCCTTTTGTTAGCTGTGGTCTGATTTTTGGCATGTGAACTCCGAATCAGTTCAGCAAGCGCTAGTTGTTCTGTCCGTGGGGGATCGGAGGTGATCGAGGGAGCTTTAATGCTAATAAAGCAGAAGGTCTTAGACAAACATTCTCCGATGGGGAATCCTACGATGAGACTCAGCAAGGTTATGCTTGCAAGCATCTGGGCTCTTACACGTCAGTTGACCTCCATTTATATTGGTTACATTCAGATATCTTGGCTCTCACTTCTTAAATACGGCTGAGGAGCTATCAAGCTTGGATATTAACCGCATGTGAAACTTCTAATATGGAGATGGTTTCTTCGAATGGATGAACTGTTGTCTTCACATTCTTTTAATTGTATGTAGATAGCTCTTGAACTGGTGGGCTTCAACTTAGAGATATTTCCATACCGTTGTGCCTTTTCTCTGCATAAATCTCCAGTTCTTTGCTGCGGATCGGAGTCTTGGACAATAAGTGAAAAAGGCAAAAACAAACTCCAAGTATTCGAGAGAAAATTTATGAGGATAATCTTCGGTGCAGACAAAGGCAAGTGGCGTATAGAGTGGCGATAGATAGAGTGGCGATAGATGTAGCGCAGTTCATCAAAGCTCAAAGACTAAGATGGCTAGGCGATGCGATGAGAATGAAGCCTACGAGACCTCACAAAAAATATTTGAGGCTAAAACATTTGCAATGAAAGCAAAAGGCAGACTAAAATCAACATGGATTGACGAACTAGAAGACGACATGGAGAAACTCAATGTCAGCAACTGGAAAGAATCAACCAAGAATCGGGGCCAAAGCCAAAGCTCATCAAGAGCTGTAGCGCCAAATGATGCTCATGATGTGTCTGTTCACTCTGTGAGCGCTGAATTGAACAGAACTGAACATCAGAACTGACCTATCTAACCAGTATATTGACGAACTTTAAACCAATGATTCAGCAGAGCTGGGCCTGCCGTATTGGCTGATTGTCTGTCATTGAAGATATTCGCACGAGAGTGGAAGTATTGAAAGGCTCTAGAAGATCGACCTCTGGACAGGATTCAAATTCCCACTCCTTCATTCGTTTTAAGTACGTCTAAGAAGTAACTGTAACTATTCAGGCTGGATCGATGCGCTTACTTCAGCACCTTTTGCTTCATCAGTCCATAAGAAGCCTTTTTAAAGTTGGTCAGAGAATCGTTCGTGCTATTATTATTGCAGCTCATTAAACCCTGTGTAGATGGATACCATCATATCATCGTTTTTGATGTCATCTATGGGTAGGGCCTGGAAGCATGCTGCAACACCAGAGGAAGATGAGTGTTGTATATCCCATTGATACCTTCACTCCAAGAGAGGGTATCTTCACATGTCGAGTACGTCAAGGTGAATTATGGATGGGTAGGAGCTTCAGCGTATTGCTGATCACACGAGGTAGCTGCAGCTCTTTGTCCGCGATGGGTGATGGCTTGATGTCCAATGGCGGCATTCAAGAAGCGATCAGAGTGCTCCTCTGGACCTCGTTAGAGAGTTGGATGATATGACTTCTGACAGTCCCAATTACGGAGACGGTTCCGCTTTAATAGGTGTCTACTGATAGGTTTCGGTGCTGGTTAGAATGCTCGTCTGGATCTCGTTAGAGAGTTGGTTTGTATGACTTCTGGCGTATCTGAGATGCCCACCGTTTCTATGTGCTTTGCCCAGAGAAAGTGGCCCGTCATCAGTCCAACCAGCCTCCTACAGTCCCCTGTACTTAGTGGCAGGAGGAACTGCGACAGTTGATCGGATATGACAGGGAACATAAGCTTTCACCATCTACGGCCTCTCTCAGCCTGTCAAGCTCACTTGTGGGTTAGAGTAACCCATTTGCTAACCGTGGCTTTGATGGCTGCAGAAGGGAGTGGCAGAACGGGATCTGGGCCAAAGAGCCTCTGTCTACTCCCGTAATTTGTGGAACACAACCGCCTTTTCTATTATAAAGTGCGCTAGAGAGCCTTATAAATCTACAACAGCTGGGGTTGTCTAAGCCGGGAGCCGCAGGGCCTTTTGGAGTTGGATGCCTCGGAATGCAATTTTTCAGCAGCTGTAGCAGACACTAAAGGGCCAATCTTAACCCAATCCTCTATATTTAGCCTCAAGACTAGCTTGTCATCCATTAGATATATCATAAAGTTGCTTCTAGTTTAGAGTTAGCTCCAATCGGGGACTCCAAATTCTGATTAGATACTCCAGTAACTTCACTCACCCTTTTACATTAACACCAATTTCCGCCAGCGTTTCAAGTGGCCATCTATTCCTAATCAACTTAAAAATACATCCACTTTCACAGCAGTATCGTGCAAAAATTGCTATAAACGGACGCTGATGTAATTCAATCTCCGGCTAAATAAATTAAACAATGCAATTGAACGCTGCATGAAATGAAGTGTATGTACTTATCGAACGGGCAGACGGCGGCCTACAGGCAGCAAAGGAGCAAAACAGATGATTTGCCAATGGGCCAGGCATGCCGCCAACAGTCGCCACCCACAATGCTACATAAACTATCCTCTGTATCTACTAAATGCTTAGAGCCACTTACAAAAGTGCTCTACTCCCTGTCCTCTTTGCTGCCCCTACCCCTTCACTGCCCCGTACAACAGCAACTAACACACCAGGCACCAGCCACCAGCCACCCAGAGCGAGAGAGTCAATGAACATGCGGTGGGTTTATTACGCACACGCATTGCGAAACAGTAACAATAACAACACTGGCCGAACGAGTGAATGCCGAAAAAGGAGAAGAAGCAGAAGAAGGAAGCACTAAAAGCAAGCGAACAACGGTAGTAAAGGCCATAACAGAGTAAAATGAAAGCATAGTAATGGCCGCAAAGCAGAAAGGGCCCACTTTGAGATCCCTACATACATACGAGTACATAAAATATGCGATTGTGTATGGATATGTATGCGTGCGTGTGTGTGTATGTGAAAAGCGTTGAACGGCCGAAAGCACGCCGGTACGGTGAATGACCGCGGCTAACACACATTCGATAGCAAACGAGTGGCGAATGAACGTACATATATATGTATGTATGTATGTATGTATGAGCTAGCGAAGTAACGAGTAAGCAAAACAAAAAAACAAAAACGAATAGGCGAGCTAACAACCAGCAGGCAGGCAGGCAGAAAAGCAACCGTGGGTATGTAAGCATGGATGTGCATACGGCGGAGAGATGTAACAGTCGGGGCGAGCGAGTGTACTTCGTTTGCATGTGAATTTGAATTCCCAACGCATGTTTGACAAAAATATAGAGTTGTGTGCATAATAATAGCAACGGTAAAATGAGAAAGAAAGTATTGTACGATTTAAAAAAAAAACGAAAGAAAATTGATTGATTGAGATCTATTTCTTTTTTTATACCAAAAAGTCAAAACGAAGCTGGTTGCCTACGTAAGGCTCAATTTCTGCAACATAACTTATCTTGCACCTCAGTAAGAAAGGAGAAAAATTGTGGAAGTTGCAACGGCCCACACCGAGCACCGATGATGCTGAACTTAACTTACCTTAAGAATTATGCAACGGTTGCTAAAATTTTGAAGTAAAATTTTAGAGTGATATTTTTTCCTCACCTTAAGCCCGACTTGTGCGTTTTTTGTGTCACCAAAACGTTAAATTTTGGAGTAAATTTTGGTAAATTTTTTTCCTTACCCTCCAATTTTTTGTGAATATCTAAAAATCTAAATAAATTTTTTTATAAATACATTTTTTATAAATAAATTTTGTATGACTAAATTGTTAATGAAGAAGAAAATTGAAATTTGGGTATTTTAGAGAAAAAATACTAATACATATATATTTTTTAAAACAAAATTTAAATTTATTCGTTTGATTCCATGGCAAATTCTTACATCCGACTGTAAATTTTTTTTTTACCAAAAATTTAAATTTTGATGGAAATTTTTTCATTATTTTTCATTTTTTTGTGAATCTCTAAAAATGTAAATTAGATTTTTTTAATTAAACTTTTTAAAAATAATTTGCTTTAAAAGAAGAAAATAGAAATTTAGGTATTTTAGAGCAAAAAATAAAAATACATATTTTTGAAAAACAAATTTAAATTTATTATGGGAAACTCGATGACAAATTCTTAAATCCGACTTGTGAATTTTCTTTCACCAAAAAGTAAAATTTTGGTGTGAATCTGGAAACTAAAATTTGTTCATCACCCACCAGTGTTTTGGTGAAGTTCTAAAAATGTAAATAAATATTTTAAAAATACATTTTTTATTAAGAAGAAAATTTAAATTTGTGCGTTTTAGAGCAAAAATTACAAATACATATTTCGGTAGACTCGATGACGAATTCTTAGATCCGATTTGTAAAATTTTTTTCACCAAAAAGTAAAATTTTGCGTAAATTAGAAGCAAAGTAAAAATGTTTCCTTCCCCACCATTTTTTTTTATGAATCTCTAAAAATGTATTATAAATTAGATTTTTTTAATACTTTTTTTATAAATAATTTTTTTACAGAAGCATATTGAAAAAAAATGGCAAATATACAAAATATTCATTTTTGGAAACTAAATTTGAGTTTATTCGGTGGACTCGATGACAAATTCTTACATCCGACTGTGAATTTTTTTCACGAATAAGTAAAATTTTGGTAGAAATTTTTAAACAAAAGTTTTTTCATCACCCACTAGTGTTTTTGTGAACCTCTAAAAATTTAAGTTAGTTTTTTTTTAATTTTTTATAAAAAAAAATTGTTTAGGAAATTTTTAACAAAAATTTGTTCTCACCCACCAGAGTTTTTGTGAACCTCTAAAAATGTAAATTATATTTTTTTAAATTTTATATATAACAATTTTTTTTAGTAAATTTTTTATAAACAATTTTTTTGTATGCAACTTTTTTTTAATTAACTAGCACTTAACTATTGTTCGTTGCAAGTTGCAGTTTTGTTGTTTCAGAGAAAAATATATAAATAAATATTTTTGAACATTAAATTTCAATATCTTTATAGACACCCGAAAGCAAATTTTTACATCAGATTTTTGAGTATTTTTTCAACCTCAAATTTTAAAATAAGTATTTTTTCTCACTTATAGTTTTTCCTTGGCATGTTTTCTGCTTTATCTCCAACTAATGTTCGTGGAAAGATAAAAAAAAAAACTTAAATTAAACTCAAATGTTCGTGGAAAGTTAAAATTAAGTAAAAAAAAGAATTTAATTTCAGCTCAAATTTTTTCAGCTCTTCATAATTTTTGTTTTGGAGACGTCTTGGAATATATAGAATTCTTACAATGTTTTTTTATATATTAAAATTTAATAAATAAAATATTAAACAATTTTTTAAATACGAAAATTTTTTTACAGAAAATTTAAATTGTACTAATTACATTTTAAAATTGGCTTTGAGTGGATTTTCCATGCGAAAAATGTTAAAGTAAATTTTTTTCCTCATTAACGTTTTTGTGGTGGAAGCTTCTAAAAAGGTATATTAGTAATTTTTTTTTTAATTTTTTTACCGTAATGCTCATACAATGTCGAAATTTTGAGTTTTTTGAGAGAGAATTGGAGCAGAAAGTATATAAGTAGGATATTTTTTGTAAGAAAATTTGTAGAAAATTTTGAATTTCTTTAAGTACGCCCAGTGATACATTTCAAGTTTGACTTCTGCGTCTCTTTTACTCCTGAAAAATTTTAGAATAAGCAATTTTTCTCATTTGTAGTTTTTCCAACTCATCACCTACAACCTAATCACCTACTTTGTTAGAATACTTACCTCGATTATGTAACCAATACAAGTTGCCTCGGACGTACGATTGCTCAGATGAAAGCATCTAATCGCATACGTTGGAGAAGCCATGTTGAGGCCCTATGCTCCTCAGACCATGGCATAGTTTTTGCTTCATCTCGAATTAACGTTCGTAGAAAGCTGAAACTTTGAAAATAATTTTTTTTTTAATTTTTTGAAGGCTACAGTCCGCTGGGTTGGTTACACCAAGTTCTTTGAAGTAAACACTTATACAATCTGTTTGGACGCCTCGGTGTAGATTAATTTATGGTATCTTTTCATTGGAGCCTACATTTTCAATTGGCCGTGGGCTGAACAAAGAAATTGAAAAAATCTTCTTATTGACAGAAATGTCTATCTCCCATTTTCATGTACATGGAAAATTCTCCCGAAAGTCTATATCGAACAAAGAAATGGGGGCAATTATTCGCAAAAGGTTCTATCTCCCACTTTCTTTAAATAGAAAATGCACTCGAAAATCCATTGCTATACCTGTTGTCTGTATATTGTTAATTATTGACCCAAACCTGAAGGTGCACGCCTGCCACAGGCCTGACTACCTGATGAAAAAGATGTGGTTATAAAAACCGTCACAAAACTGTCAGAAAATACTGAATTAAAATGGGAAGCCAAAAATAAATTGAATTTATGTGAAAAAAGGGTGTGTGAAAAAGTTTGTTTACAAATGTATAAAAAAAAGTGTTAGCCAAATGGAAACGCGGTTGGTAATTGAGAAAAATTACACCCAGAGGAGATTAGAGTGTAGTGAGTGATGAAAAAGTGAGTACCTGAAAATTTATTCAATTTGGTAAATTAAAAATAAATAAAATAGAAATCAAGGTAAAACGAGAACAAAAATAAAAATTCAATACACGGCACAATGAAAACTTTGAACTCCAAGTGAAGAAAGGTGTCTATGATTTGGTTAAGGTTAAAACAAGTCTTTAGTCAGACTTTGGCTACAAGCACTCCAAAATTCTTAGAAACTCCGAATTAATTAATCGTTCATAGGTCAGCTCTATAGGGCGCGGCACTCGAAGTGAAACCAATTATATTCAATTCAAAGTAAAAAATGTGTAAAAATAATACAAAATTAAGAATCAATTCACTTTTGCTCGATATTACCGCCTTTGCCTTGACTATGGCCTTGAGACGGTATAGAAACGAATCGCAAGCTGCACGAATGTGACTTGCAGGCATTTTGGCTTTTTCAGCGCCTCGAGACTGGTGAATATTTTAGTTCGTACTTTGGTCTCCAAAATGGTCCAAAAAGAATAATCTATCGGATTCGTGTCTGGTGAATTTGAGAGCCATTGTGTGGACGTTATGAAGCTCGGAACGTTGTTTTTTGGCCATTCTTAGGTCACTCAAGCTTTGTAAGACGGTGCCGAGTCCTGTTGAAACATCCGTGGTATGCCACCAAAATCTTTGTCTGCCCACGGCTTCAAAGCAACCTGCAGAATACTTCTCCGATAATATTTCGCATTTACCTTGACGCCAGGCTCGATGAAAACGAAGTGAGAGCGCCCATCTGCGGTTACAGCGGGCCAAACCATTACCTGTGGCGGGTGCTGCCTCCTGGGGCCCCAATCGATGCTCGAATTTTCGTATGAACGGTCGGTCAAATAAACCCTATGTCTGATGGGATGGACGGCCATTAACAAATCTTTCTTCAAACTCATCCCTTCGCAGAAAAATTGGGCAGAGAGTAATTTTTCAACCCACTCACATGTGAACCGAAGTTGGAACTCCCCATTAATCTCAAATTAAAGCTTGCAGATAACTAATGCGCTGTCAGAGCTGGCTGAATTAAAGAATTTCTCGGTTAGTCGCTCGCTAATATTATATCCACTCTACAGATTATTGTTATTCCTATAGTCAGCCTATGTTAAAGGTCTTACGTTTGAGGTGCTGATAGCTGATTCTGTCCTGAGTAGGGGTCTGCGGTCTGCTCAGCCTACTCTATTCTCTCAACTGGGATTATAAAGTTGATAGAAAACACAGTCTCATTGAGAGGTCTCATGAACTGGCAAGGCAGGACTTTCTCATTACCTGCAGTTTGCTATTGGATCTAAATCAGCTTAGCCGGATGCGCTTCGTGAAACGTAATTTTGAAAGGTCTTTCTGGCAAATGTTGAATAAAAGGTGGTGGAAAGTGATATTCAAGGTATCCAAACCGCAACAGTCGATGTTGTAGATTTTGACCGCGCGCTAAACGGTGAAAATATGTCTAATTTTAAGTCCTTACTTTTTGAGGATCATCTTTGAGGATCGTCTGAGCTCCCTCTACTGCTTTGACGAGGCTACGATTCAGATAAATTGGTTTTTACTTCATCAATACTTCTGCGATGCTATCGCTGACGGATGGATATTAGTGATCTACGGAACTTAAGCAGACAGCGGATCGCGCAGTATCCTGCCTTTCACTTTCTTGCTCGCTCCTATCGTTCATCTATTGACCCCTTAATGGTGCTAATGAGAGTGTACAATAAGAGGCTCTCAATCAGATGAAGATACGCGGAAGACTAAAATGTATGACCCTGAAAAATTTCTGAAAACTCTAATTTTCTAGGCAGTTGCTGCGAAGCCATCATCAAATTCTACGAATACCAGAGAAAACCAGGCCAAGAAGTCGGGTTCTATGGGGTATAAAGAAAATCAGTTCAGCGGGAGTTAGCACAGATCAGATTAAGCTAATGCGATATCTATGATATTGCCGGGAGAAGCTCTAAAATTGTATGCCAGCTTAGATAGAGATAAAAAGTTGCCAATTGCTTCTTCTTTGATAAATTATGCCATATACGGATTTTACAAATTTTTGTGCTTTTTTTACATCAAATACGTTCATCGGTGCTTTCGCTTTCACTGTCCTCCACCCAAGATGCTGCATGGCAGGATCTCTTCACTGGAGCCTGCATTTGCAATAGGTCGAGGATTGACAAAGAAACTGCCACCTCTGAGACAGACTGTGGATAAGGACTTCAATGATCACTTTGGCGTGAGTAATGACTAGACGCCCGATACTCGTGAGGATTAAATATCGCCTCTGTTATGGATAGTTGAGAAGCATTTACAGTTCTAGGGTGAGCTATCAACAATGCAAGACATTTTAGAATGAGAACAGGCGATGGAACAATGAGCTGTATGAGCTTTTCGGCGACATAGGCATAGCACAGCGAATAAAGATCCAGCCAACGAAGCCCGGCTGGCTGGGTCATGTCATCCGAATTGATACAAACGCTGCCGGTCTGAAAGTCTTCGGTTCAGTGCCAGCTGGTGGTAGCAGAGAAAAAGGAAGGACTCCTCTGCGTTGGAAAGATCAGGTCTAGAAGCACTTGACTTCACTTGCTGTGTCCAACTGGCGCTGGTTATCACGAAGAGGAAATGACTGGCGCGTTATGTTAAACTCGGCCGAAATCACGTAAACGGTTACCGCGTCAATCAAGAAGATGAAGGCAAAGACTGCTCTATGATGTACGGTACAGTAGACAGGGATAGTTGGCCCTGGTCGCGAAAAACCCGAGTCATTGCGATAGCGTAGAACTGGCGGGCATGGGAATGCAAGTGTCCTCGGCCTACCGTTGGATGAGCTAGACGAAGATGACCAGTGATCTGCATAACACTGAGGGATAAGTATACTGCTACAACAACAACAACTGCTCTATGAGAGGTCAGAAGCAGGTCGGTGCGATATATCGAATCCAAACATTCAATTTCTACTGGATTTTCTATAGGGAAAAGTCAAAGAAGAATTGGCTGGAAAGGTGCAGCGAATGGCGTTTACACCTTCAGCATTTGGCGAACGAAAAATGGGGAGGTGGCGTAAGTTCCAAAAAATCCAACATCCCTGGGATACTGGCAAGGCATGGACCCATTTGTTCATTGGCCTTCAACTGCGTAGCCTGCGCAGTGATGGGGATATGTAAGGAACGTGTTAAATTGATCCACACTCGCCTACAGAAAAAAGTTCTTTAACCGAAGGTACTGATATTCCACAACACGTCTAACGGTAATTAGCTACTTGTCAACGTATTTGTCAAAAAATTTGTCATCGTCTAACTGCAAAAAATACACATCCTGACATGTCTGAAAAAGGCGCAAGCATTTGTTGACGGAAGCATGGCTGCTAGTAGGAAGAAAGATGCATAAAAAGAATGCAAAACACTTTATTATGAAATTATTGGGCAAACAATAAAAATAAGAATGTCAAAGGCAAAAGACTCGAGTAAAAAAGGAAGAATGCGGTTGGCAATATTTTAAAATAAAGCAAGTTAGGTATAAAAATAAACCGTATGCCGATAAATATGCACAACAGCGCACACAAAGCTGAGCGCATACAATCACACATACATATGTATGTATGTGTGTAAATATGACCGTGCAAACAAGTATTCGCGAGCAAGTGCGATACGTCACCCGCAAGTCGAACGAGATATAAACAAAACCGAGAGGGAAGAAGCAGCAGCAGCAGCAGTGGCAGTAGCAGCGACAACAGCACCATCAGTCAGTAGGTGTAGCAGGAAGCAATAACAAATCTAAAGCAAAATGTCATTAAACTTTGTATGGGCAAAACAAAAAGGCAAAAAGAAAACAAAACAAGAGCATGAAATACGCGCGCCAAGTGGCAATTGAATACAAGTGAGAGCGAGTGTGTATAAATACGATACAAGTGAGTGCGAGCGAGTGTGTGTAAAGTACAGAGAGCAATTACGTGCGTGTGTGGGAGACTTGAATGCGAAACAGCTACGCTCTTACAAAGAGACTGCGAAGTTGTCTCCCAGCTGTGCAATCAAATGCTTGCAATGGACAAACACTAGCAAAGATGGCGCGCTCTCTTATTTGGAGTGAGCGAACTCTTTGCTGTTCTTAGAGGAAAAGTGACCGTTACCTTTTGCTTTCTTGCAAGCAGAATGCACAAAGCCTAGCTGACGCGCCAAAAGAACGAGAAGTCACATTTGAAACATTTTTAGGGCGGGCGTCGTAGGCGCGTACATTTGTGGATAACCTACTAGCACTAGGCACTGAGTTCAATTCCTGCTGCAGTTATAGAATAGCAGAAAGTTTTTTCGAACAGTGGTCACTACATTAATAGACATTCAGACTTTTAAAGTATTACTGCATGAAAAAGTTTCTTAAAAGAAAAAGGCAGTGTCACTCCATGGCGGCATAAAGTTGCAGGGCTCTACATTGTGAAACAAAATCATGATAAACTCGATTTCGTTTTCTCAACAACCGGTTAAATATTTATTTAACACAAGATAATCGGTGACAACACTAAAGAAACTGTCAAACTCAGGTAAACACCTAGATAAACCGCGGGCTTAACCAAAACCACCACTGCGAGGGGACTGCCCTAGTAGGGCTGGACTTAAAGAAGACTTTTGACACAGTCAGTCATTGCACGCTACTATTTGACATTATTTAGTCGACGCTCTCACCAGGGCTGAAGAGGTGCTCCGCTAACTATCTGAGTGGTCGACACTCGTCAGTAATCTTTCGAGACCAAATCTCTAAACAGAGGAAAATTAAGCAAGTTGTTCTGCAGGGTGGTGTCCTTTCATTCTTGATTTTCAACTTCTATACCTCGAAGCTCCCCCAAGCACCAGAGGAAGTTTTATTGGTTTCCTATGCTGGTGATTGCACAATAATGGCGTCGAGCAATGACATTGCTGGCGTGTGCGCCAAAGTAAAGATTACGTCACCAATCTTTCTCGCTCTTTCACTGCAAAGAATCCATAACTTTCCTCCACTAAGTCCACGGCGACCCTTTTTACCACTAAAAGGCAAAGGAGGTCAAACTGCAGTTCAAGGTCAAAGTCGATGACCCACCACACACCAATTGCCACTGTAAGCAATCCCGAAATTTTGGGAGTAACCTTCTACAGTCTGCTCTCCTTCTCTGCGCACACAACCGCGATTGCAGCTAAAGTACCACTTTGGTCCTCAAATCGCTACCCCGCAGTACTTGGGGCAAAGACAAAGAAAAATTTCTGTCGATATTTAAGGCAATTGGTCGCCGGTTCTAAAATACGCTGTGCCTGTCTGGTATCACACGCAGTGGACAAAGCTTCAGACATATCAAAACAGTGCTATTCGGATAGCCACGGGATGCCTCCTGATGCCCCCTCTACAACACCTACATAACGAGGCACAGATGCTTCCTGTAAAGGAGCACAACAAACTGCTCAACAAACAGTTTCTGCTGGGGTGCTACCGCACGTTTCACCCACGTAGACACCTTCTTGAACGAGAACCACCTCCCAGGCACGTCAAGAGGCACCTCTTCAACTACGCCGACGACATCCAGGACAAATAGTCGGATAATAAACGATATTCATCGGTAGACCCTTACCACCTTCAAAAGCTCTTCAACTGACAACAACGTGTCTGTGGAGCTGAGCAACACTGCTAATTAAAATCTTCTGTAATACCTTCTGATTTCTTTATAAATCTTTATTCCGAAATTGTGTATTTTAATAGCTGAAGCAGGTCATTCTGAACGAGTAGGAAGCTTTGTATTTCTAAACATTTCTGAAAATTTCGAACCGAAAATAAAAATTTCTGAAAAAAGGCTTAAGACACGCACACAAAAGTCGACGAGATTGGCAGATCGGCACCGATTTCGATTAAGTCCAAGTGAGGTGACGGACAAAAGCAGTCAGTACTGAAGAGAAAAGACCAAGATGAGCTGCGAGACTACAAAATAGGAGTTGAAGGAATATACCTCGGGATGTAAACTGGAGTAAATCGCTAGATTACAGTGAAAGGGGGAGAGCAATTAAAAGAACAGAAAAGGTCAAGCGAGCCGAATAAATGTAGAACCCAGCAAACTCTTGGATTAGTTAGAAAACAGAAATGGTCTGAATCTTAGAAGACATGATTTTTAGATAACGACACGTAGAAATGAATGAATGAATATTTGAAATTTATCTCGGAAGAAGCTAAGAACTGATAAAAACAAATGCCGAGTATATGATGAAAGACCACAGACAGGTGGCTTATGACATTCCTATGAAATTTTTTCTTTTCTGCAAATTCTCCAGAATATATTTTTCGAATATTATATGCTGTTCTAACTTTGCTTACTAAAATGACAGATAGGTTCACAGGTTCACAGGGTAAGCGAGAGATGCTGATATGTTATACCCTTTTATGGCACTAAACGAATTGCTTGTCATACAAGGAAAACTGTGAGTACCTAAGAGAGGCCGCCACTCGTTAAGGGCCGTGGAAGTTATGGAAAATGAATATTACAATATGGGACAACTCAGTTTGGATAATTCTGAAAATTACTTGGGAAGACTAAAGCAGATAGCAAATTTACCTTTTTGTTGGATTGGAGTAAGTGTTAATAAATTTGATAAAATTCGCAGGAACAGAGCGGAATTCTCGTTGGAGTTGAATAACTTGAAAGCGAGAATATTTCGAATTTCGAAAATGTGAATTTAGGATTCTTAACCTGCATTGTGGTGTGCGAGAAGGAACGCTCTGACAGTGCCGAAAGTGAATACAGTCTACACTTTTCTTGAAGCGCAACTTTATGGTATTCTAGAAAGGGGCTCAAAGTCAGCAGTGGGATAAAGACACGACTGTTAGTTAATATACTCTTAATCATTTACTGGCCACTTTGTATAGGGTGGGCCATGTAAAATTTTCTTTTGAATCGGCTATAAAAAAAAACTAATCAATATTTTTTCAAACTTTTTTTTTTATTTTGAAGATTGTACATTGTCATTTATGAATGAAAAATAATATCGTTCAAATGACTGCAACGACTGGCTTTACAGTAGGCCATTCGATCAATCCAATTTTTAAGCACATTTTCGATTGTTTGGGCTCCAATTTGATGAAAGGCAACTTCGATTTCGTCTTTTAAAGCATCAATCGTCTCTGGATGGTTCGCATAGCATTTGTCCTTAACGGCTCCCCGCAAAAAATAGTCCAACGGGCTTAAATCACAGCTCCGAGGCGGCCAATTGGTGTCGGAATTCAAAAACGGTAGCCAAAAGTTCGAGTGTAACTTTGGCAGTGTGACAAGTTGCACCGTCCTGTTTTGGAAACAAAAACTCGTTGAGCATGTCACGGTAACGCTCGCCATTTACTGTAACCGCGGAAGAAGAAGAAGACTCACCACTTTGGAAATAGCTTTTCAATATTTCCCAATTTTGTTCAAGCGTATAGCGTCCCATTTCGTAAATGTGAAACCTTTAAGTAAATTATGAACACATTTGACATGTCACCCGTTATTTAATCATTGTGAAAATTGTCTCATGGTCAGCACTGGAATGAAAAAAACGTTAGACATTTCATATTTAATAAAGTAAAGTAAGTAAAGTTGTTTAACCCTCCGTTGGGCACCCGAATCTGGCCAAACTGACTTTTTCGACTTTGGACGTGAATTTAACATATTTCTATTATAGCTATCGACTTGAGCTTCCTAAAATTTAATTTTATATCGATTTACGAATATAGGTTTTTAAAAAGGATTCTCGAAAAGGACGAGGAAAGGTCAGTCCCGGCTGCCTAACCAAAGGTTTTAAAAAAGGTATGCAACGGAGGGTAAATTTGACTGATCACTCTATATATTAGGTTTCTAAAAAGTGCCTTGAGCCAAGCAGTGGGATAAAAAGATGCCTTTGAAAATTAAAATTTTATGAAATATTCGGCCTCTTAGCCATGTACTAACCGCCTTATAACTAAAAGTTATAGAAAGTTATTAAAAGTTCAGCAGAAAGATAAAGAAAACGCCAGATAGTTTATATGCTATGAATTATGTGATTCCTTAGACTTCCACTGGCCGCTCTACATCTTCGGATACTAAAAAGTGACTTAAGCTCGTCTGTGCGGCTGAAATAAAAAATATAAAAAAATAAATAATTGGCGCGTACACTTCTGTGAGGTGTTTCGCCGAGCTCCTCCTCCTATTTGTGGTGTGCGTCTTGATGTTGTTCCACAAATGGAGGGACCTACAGTTTCAAGCCGACTCCGAACGGCAGATATTTTTATGAGGAGCTTTTTCATGGCAGAAATACACTCGGAGGTTTGCCATTGCCAGCCGAGGGGAGATCGCTATTAGAAAAATGTTTTTTTTTTTCACCGAGATTCGAACCAACGATTTCTCTGTGAATTACGAATGGTAATCACGCACCATTCGGCTACGGCGGCTGAAATATTAATGATAAAAAACGTTAGATAATTAATATCTCTCAAATAATTTGATCCCTTAAACCCTGACCGCTTCTCAAGATTCTAAAACAAATGTATGCACCTCCGTATCTTCCTGCACTGGCCACCACTTTACACCGTAACAAAGCGCATGCTTGAATTATGCCATGTTTTTATACTCCACCTTTCAGAGGCCGGTTTTCTGCGCATCTTCACTCTACATTTGCTTCCTGCTTTGCTTCAAAACATTTTGCTTTTGCTTTTTATTTTTATCAACAACGTCATTATGAAGCATTTGCCGAAAATGTCATTCACCGCACTGCCAACGGGCCCAGTCTTCGCGCTCTTCCTGCTTGTGCACATTTCTAGTTGTTTGCCCGTAATATTTATCTTTTTCTTCCTTTTGCTAATGGGGAAAGGGGGGCTTGTTCGGGCCAACCCATGCGCACCTCATTTGCCACTCGCTGATTGTGTACGTGTGCGTGTTTATGTGCGTGTGTGTTAAGAGTTGAGTGAACGAACGTTGATGTTGACGGGTGAACGACCGACCTAGCCATTTGTTTTTTCGTCAAATATGATTTGATTTGTTCTTTTTGTGTGTTTGTGTGCTGCGCAAAGCATACCAGAGAAATAGAGAGCGCGCCAGAGAGAGAGAGCGAGTTCTGAGCGTATTTTGGTGCTGTGTTTGAGAGTGTGCGCTAAGAAAATAGAACAGAAAGTAAAAAGAAGCAATTGAATCAGCAGAAGCAGCAGCGACTACAGCAGCAACAACAGCAGCGTAATAGCCGTACTTGAGTGCTAAGTTTTTCTGTGCTCGGCATTTGGGCACATATTTGCCGGCCGTCTTTGGTAGCCGTCATCAGCATCCCATTCAAATGAGTCACTCGCATGGTTTTCTTCACGTTTTTCGCTATTCGTTCAGCTTCACACACACACCTACGAATGTTGTAATCGTACATTTCACTATGTCTAGCATTTGTCAGGGTTCTCCTTAGACGCCCGTACGCCCCTTTTCTGCTTACACGGTGCGGCTTTCATTATATTTCCGGTTAATTCGCTTTAATCCTACTCCTCTCACTCATTCTTGGCTTAACTGCACTTGCGATTTGGAAATTGTCACTTTTGACATTTGTTGGTGGCTGATAATTTTTGTTGTTTTTTTGATGCGGTAAGCATATGTGTGGGAAGATTGATTGATTGATTGATTTAAATGACACTGTTTGATTTGCTTGATTTATTATGTCCATACAGAAAACGGTTTATTGCCAAGAAGCATTCAATCAGGTCATCTACGATTCGTTAGCGTCATAAGAAATTGAATAAGGCAGTTCGATAAGTAGGATTCAGGAGAGGATAGACAGAATATCTTCTATGCTCATCATGGGTAGGGCGGGCGAAAAGTCTTAAAGGTAAACTAAGCCTAATCTATACGTAGTAAAGCATAGTCTGAGCAGATATTTTAGAAGAGCTTTAACTGTCTTCATTTTGCGGTCTTGTAGAAGGGTATGGAACGCATTCATACCGTTAAAGCAGAAAATTGTTCAAATTTGATTGTATGCGTTAGCTTATCTGCTCCTTATCTCTCTGCTGATAGCTTCTACAGCAGTTCTACTCGGTTAAGAGCTATGAATCATACCATCTGGAGCTCTGGAAGTTTCTGAATTTTCTATTGAAACTCACTCCATTGACACTCACTTGACCGTCGTGTGTTAAAGACCCGTTCGTCCATCCTCTTCAAGATAATTCAAGCTTCTTTTCGTATTTAGGACTCTTAAAGTTCGCCGGTCGCTGCAGCTATATGGGTTGTGGTGCTCTACTACCATAGAAAAGTGCGTGGATTCGAATCTCCGGACATGAGGCACCAATTGATAGAAAAAGATTTTTCTGAACCCTCTAAAAAATAGGATTTGTCGAACTCTCCAAAATACGCCTCTGTCTCGGCGATAACTTCCTCGTTTGAACTTATTTTGTTTGCTGCCAGCCATATTTTCATTTTAGGATACAAGAAAAAGTCACAGGTCGCCAGATCGGGTAAATACGGGGTCCAAAAACTCACTGCAGTATTGTCGCACTGGTACTGTCCCACTCGTTTTTCCTTTTTCTAAAAAATCCATGAGGATGACTCCGTTCGCATCCCTTTACCTTTCCGGTCGATGGGTCTGTCCTCGCCTTCTTTGGAGCAGATTCATCGGGATAAATCCATTGTTTTGAGTGTTGCTTAGTTTCTGGGGTGTAATGATGAATCCAGGTTTCATCAACGGTGACAACTCGACTCAAAAATTCCTTCGGCTCTCGCTTAAATTGCTCCAAACACTGCTTCGAAGTTAACAGTCGCAACCGTTTGTTGTTGATTGTGAGCAATCGCGGCATCCATTGGGCCGACAACTTTTTCATCGCCAACTTATCATGTGAAATAGTCATGCCAACTTTTACAAAAATTCATACATCAATTCCTGCTTATTATAGCTTATACTTGCAGGCTTCTAACTAATTTGAGCTCTTCCTCAGGATTTTTGTTCCACATAACCAAGGAACTTAGAGGTGCACCTGTTTATAAGGCATGAAAGAGTTGATCTTGAGCCAAAATTACTTTACCAGTCTTACTACTGATATAAAAAAGGGTTTAGGATTGAAAAATTCTCGCTCGGTTAAGTTGCTCGTCTTGCCTTTTTTTATACTATAAACGAAGTCTTGAGTATTTGCTCGAATGTAGTTATGTGATATATGTAATCCGACTGAAATCCTGGACAATACTAATCTAATTTCCTCAACTGTGAAAAGTAGTTTCTTGGACGAAGGGGTATACCTCTGTGGCAGTCTACATAATGTGAATAAATTCGAGTATTCCAAGTTTTGCGTAGCGATGAATCTAAGGTGGATGATGAGAGTCTTGACACAAGAGTATTTAGGCCTAGACTACAAAAAAGTATGCCGATGTTCAGATATCTACCCACATTCCAAGCGGAGGCTTCGACAATTGAGATGCATGCTATCGAATTACTTTCTAGAGAGAGAGAAATGTGGCTGGGTTGAATATTGTGTCGGAGAGCTGGCCGTAAAAAAGGTCTTCGACTCGTACAAAATGTTGTTGGACAACTCTTCAGAGAGTTAGAAATAGCAGAGAAAAAAAATTGCTTATGACGGTCGCCTCTCGGCAGACAATGGCAAACCTCCGAGTGTATTTCTGCCATGAAAAAGCTTCTCATAAAAAAAATATCTGCGTTGGGAGTCGGCTTGAAATTGTAGGTCCCTCCATTTGCGGAAAAACATTAAGACGCACACCACAAATAGGAGGAGGAGCTCGGCCAAACACCCAAAAAGGGTGTACTCGCCAATTATATATCAAAGAAATATTACAACGAGGGTATGAAACGCTAGTAACGCAAGTGATTTTCACTTACCGCCCGCGGACATTAATCAGCAGGAAAAACACAATCCAAGAGTTGCATAACTTTTTCGCAAAGAGTCTCTGAATGCCTTCTGGAACTCACTGGGTAAGGATTAAGGAAGTTTATTTGTTACTTACCAGTACACTGAAGATTCTTAATTCCTATTTGGAGAATAGCTCAATTACTTCTGGACCTAAGGTTGACCCAACCTACTGGTTATCTGACAATTAACTGAGGATTTGTAACCTCTTCGCGGTAAGTCTTCCAAAAACTTCAGGAACTCAGCGGATAAGGGCTAAAGAAGATTGGTTACCTAATAAGACACTGCAACAACACCGTAGAATCTCTCTTGCCAACAAGTGCTACTTTGGACTAAGTAGGCAAATTAGTCCTAAAGTCCTCTCTCGACGAACAAAACTAACACTCTACAAGGCTCTTATCATGCCTGTCTTAACGTATGGCGCAGAAGCGTAGACGATGACAACATCCGATGAAGCGACGCTTGGAGTGTTTGCAAGAAAGATTCTGTCCAAGAATTTTGGAGCTTTGACCACGTTAGTAACGGCGAATATCGCAGGCAATGGAACTATGAGCTGTATGAACTCTGCGACGACATAGACATAGCTCAGAGAATAAAGATCCAGCGGATTCGTTGGCTGGGTCATATCGTCCGAATTGATACAAACGCTTCGGCTCTGAAAGTATTCGACGCGGTACCAGCTGGTCGTAGAAGAGGAAGAGAAAGGACTCCTCTGCGTTGGAAAGGTCAGGTAGGGAAGGACTTGACTTCACTTGGTATGTCAAACTGGCGCCGGTTAGCACGAGAAAGTAATTAGTGGCGCGTTTTGTTAAATTCGGTCAAAATCGCGTAAGCGGTTATCGCGCCTATTTAAAAGAAGCTGAAGAAGAAGAAGACACTGCATGTTAAGATGGCATCTTAGTAAAATTAGGCCGTTTGAAAAACGAACTAAAGGTTCTCTCAGCTGACAAAGAAAACTGGCGTTCCCACGACAGTCAGTTACGACCCGGATTTATATCCAGACAAGGATTGCCGCTCCACCAGAATCCTCCCGAATGTTTATGCTGCTACAACAACAAGAACAACTACTAAGTAAGGGCATAAACTTATATGCCCTCGAAAGCAACTACCAACTCCATTCAGAAAATGGAACATAAAAACCTCCAATTTTTTAATGATTTGCGATTGGTGTGATTTTTAACTAAATTTAAGATATTTTTAGGAGGCAGCTGCAATAATATCCAAATTAAAATAATCCGCTGCTCATAATAGCCAGCTATAATTCATTAAATAAATAACAAATAAAAAGTTTCTAATTTTAGAATCAACGCAGAAGGACTACGAAGAAACGCACACGAAGAGCAATGACCCGAATTTCCTGATAGCTTTTATTTTAAGCAGACCACAAAATGATTTAAAAATAAAAAAAATTATATGTAAGAATATAAATGAATAAACAATAATACTTCTTAGCTGATTGACCGCAGTTGGATGGGCGGGCGTCCGTACGCCAGTCAGCTGATAAAAATTCGCACCAATGAAAGTCACAGTCAAGGTCAAGTTGAGTGAGTGAGTGAGTGAGCAAATGAGTGAGTGCGTTGTCGTGTTCGTGCCTTTCCATTTGTGCTCGTGTGTGTGATTCCGTGCGTGTAGCGAAATGAGCGTAAACGCATGAAAACGCTTGTAGCTCTTCAGAACGTGCCGCTCGTAGCGTCGCAATGCGCAGAAAATATTCTCCAAATGCAAAATAAATTAACTTCGACTTTTATGGCGGTTGAATGTGTATGTGTGTGTTTTGCTGTTTTTATAATTAATTTTGAAATATTGATTGACAGCGAGTTGATTGACGCTGAGAAACGCTGGTGATAGCAGTATAGCAAAAATATCTAAAATAAAAAATAAAAAATGTTGATAAAAACCAGTTTCACATGATCAGCGAAATTTTTGAGAGGCTCAAGCAAAATTTATTTATTATATGTAAACTTTTCGTCGTACTCCGTACTCCTCCAGTACTCGAGTAGGCCTCGTTGTTCCCGCTCACATAAAAATACACTTTTGAAGCTGTTGCTTACCTCGCAGCAGGGTTCAGTACCAATGAAGGGAGTTTTTGCACGCTTTTTCGCTAAATTGTCCGCAATTTCATTCCCTTCGTGCCCCGCATGTCCCGGTACCCACATCAGAGTAACAAAGTTTCTTGATGCTGGAGTTTCCCAGACCAACCTTGATTGTAATGCGAAGCTATCTAGCGATTTTAGAGCTGCTTCGTTGTCAGAGAGAATGTTGATATTGACGGCACGCGTGCCTCTACGAAGACATTCCCTGGCACATAGCTCTAAGGCGTAGATTTCCGCCTGAAAAACGGATGTTGCCGTCGTCGAATTTGCAAATGCCTTCTTGAAGTATGGACTGACAACTCTAGCCTCGGCACTACTGTGCTTCATTTTGGGCCCATCAGTAAACCATACCTGTTTTGAAGATATTCCATTATTTCTGCACGCTGAGCGATCACTGATGACCACCTTGAAATTCTGGGAGAATTCTGGTTTTCTTTCTATATTGAAACAGACCGTCGGCCACGGAGAGTTCTGGATTGAACCTAGAATTCTTACAGCCCTGTAAAATTGGCCTTTTTAAGATGAAATAGATTAGGAAGCCTTAGGACTACACTAACTGCCGACCGTTTGGCAACAAGGTGAAGTCAAATGAGTCCAGTGATCATTCCTAAAGTCGTGCGGCAAGTTCGCATTGTCCCAGTTACGCTTAGACAGGCTATTCTGTATACCTTGTGAGTCTTAATTTAGCCTACTTTTGGCCCCCATACCAGAGAGGCATAGGTGATCATTGGCACTATTATTGTCTTATAAGACCATGCAATCATCTTGGCCGTAGGCTCCATGTTTTGCCGTAAAGCCTTTGGCATGAGCGTATTGCTCTCAAAGCTTTTTTTGTGATGTACGATAAATGACTTTTTCTGGTGAAGGTTTTATCAAGGATGACCACCAGAACTTTATGTACCCGGATAGAGTTAAGTTTGCGTAACCTATTCTCACTTGCGGTTTTCAGTACAGTGCCGCCACTAGTTTGTCTGCCTTCGCTTTCATGTCAGAGAGTTTGTGAGAGAGGAGGCAGATGTCATCGGCGTAGTCCAGGTCCTCAAGATGTCTGGTGAAACTCCATATGATGCCTTTTTGTGCAGAGTTCGTTGACTCATGACGTCATCAAGGACGATGGCGAAGAGAAGGGGCGACAGGGGACAACCTTGCCTTACGCCTGCGTTGGTAGTGAATGAATCGCTGATATCGCCTTTGTGAAGCACTGCCAGTTCGGAGTTCTCATAGAGGGTTTTGATGAAGCGGATTATCTTGGCAGGAACCCCCTTTCTACTCAAAGCCAGCCATCTCGTTTGATATTGTCGAACGCCTTCTTAAAGTCTACGAACTGCATGTATTCTAAGGGTCTCTAAGCCTAGTTTCCTTCTTCGGGTGGAGGGTACCGCACACATGCTTCGTTCGGATTTATCGAGAGCCCTTTCTCTTGATACTAATCTCGCGCAATGTTGAGAGGTAGTTGCATGCGAGCGGCTATGGTAGAGCCAAACTTGCTTCTAACCGTAATAACTAGATCAACAGCAAAACCCCGAACCTCGTACCCGTGATCATCGAGAATCTGTAGAAGCTCGTCAATGCCCAAGGGCCAAAGCAGCGGTGATAAAACGCCTCTTTGGCGGCATATTTTGGTTGACTTGACATGTTATCTTTTTGGCCCAGTTTCAAAGATTGTTGTTCTATTCCTCAGCGTATTGAGAACCCACATTATGATTAGTCTATTTATTTCCTTTCCAACCATACCTTCCTCAATAGAGCTGAAAGAAGCATTGTCGAATGCCCCCGTAATGTCAACCGGTGTACAGACGGCAATTTCTTTACCAGCCAACGCCTTCGCGGTCTTAGTCGTAAGGCTGTGTATAGGAGTCTCAGTTGACTTGCCTGACTGGTAAGCTATTGTGCAAAATGGAGAGGTGAATCCCCAAGATAAGCATCTGTATTGATCAATTATGTTTTCCATGGCTTTTACTAGGAAAGAAGTTAAGCTTATGAGTCGAAAAACTTTTGGGGTATGACCCGCCTCTTTGCCAGCTATTGTGATGAAATCTACCCTAGCTTTACTCCAATTTTTAGGCACTGTGCCTAATTCCAGGCTTATCCTGAAAATATATGTTAAGCCTAGTGCTAATATATTCACGCCTTGCTGAAGTAGATACGGCTATTTTTTTTTGCAATTTGAGTTACTTTTACGATTTTTAATTCATTTTAGTCTAGTTTAGTGGATTTTATTTTGTATTTTATTTTATTTTACTTTATTATATTCTATTTTGTTTGGCATTATTTTATTACCGATTTTTTTAAATTATATTTTTAAGCATAATTTAAGTTTTTTTGTTTTATTTTATAGTGATTTTATGTTTTTAAGGGCAACCTAAGTTGGTTTTATTAGTTTAAATTTATTTTACTATATTTTATTCTCTTTTCTTCCATTTTAATTTGATTTAATTTAATTTTTTTTTTTAAATTTTATTTTATTTAATTTTATTTTATTTTATTTTCTTTATTTTTATTTATTGCATCCCAAAAAAGAAGTGGTTTACATTAATTGGCAACAGCTTAGCTGGAAGCCAATAATTTATAACAGGTACAAAATATTACAATTAAATATATGTGTATAAATATTATATAAAATATTGTAGTTAACAATGAAAACAACGTTCACTGTAAAAAGTTTCGGAATTTATGACAAGAATTGAGTAAAGCTGCTTTCTGCAAGTCTAAAATTAAATATTCTGGGTGTTGAAGAGTTTTCACGTCCGTGCTAGGCCGTGGGCTGAGATGATAATTGGTAGTATGTGCACCTTCCTTAGCTTCCACTGGAGTTTGCCATCAATGCCTAAGTCAGAATATTTGGATATTTTTTCTGCATATGTTTTTTGCATTATCAACTATATAACCAGTCGTTTGCGATTTATCGATCAAGAAAATGTCTGGTCTATTGTGGTCTCTTGTTAAATTTGTTAAAATTGTTCGGCCATAATACCAAAGATAGTATTTTGCTTTGATTGAAGTTGTACATCCGCATCAGTTTTAGATGAACTATATTCACGATGTCATTGTGTCGCTTCAGGTGCATAGAGTTTGCCAGTGTGGTGCGTCCAGCTAACACGTGGTCGAATGTCTCACTCCGGTTATTGCATCTTCGACATCTGTCTGCAGCAGCATTTGGATCTCGCATTACATATTTAATGTAATTTCTCGTTGGAATCACACCATCTTGTATGGCGAAAATGGTTTCCTCCGTTTCGGCGGATATCGACCTGTAGGTAAGCCATAAGTGGGACAATTTTTGGTTGACATGTGGGCTCAGTAAGTCTTTTCGATACACGCCATGAACAGACATTTCTGACCATCTTTGAATCTTTTTATCCGTTGAGGTAACGTTCCTGATTTCGTTGGATTGATTCAACCGAAGTAGGGTGTTATTATCATCCTGGTGCAAATCGGATTTTGAGCACTTATGTTGAAAGTATCCTCTTATGTTTAAGATAAGTTTGTCATGCAGTGCTTCAACATCAATCTGTCCCCTGTAGCCCTCTTTTCTAGGTAGCATCATTCGAATGACAGAGCTTTTTGGATGGCGGCACTTGTGTTTAATCATAATTGTACGTATTATTCCCTGTAGATTTTCTATTTCAGATGAGCATTTTACAATTCCGAAGCTAAACGATACCACTGGGACGACGAATGAATTAATAGATGTGGATTTGGTTTTTCCCATTCAGTTGGGTTTTACAGACAACGTGAAGGCGCCTTTTAAATTCTGCTATCAGATTTTTCCCCATTTGCATAAGTCCAAGGTACTTGTATACCTCCCCCGGGCTCCATTTCTGTTATATAGAGTCCGCTACTTTCCGCAGTTACATGTCGAGAAACCACTTTCCCTTTAACTATTTGTGATCTTTCAGCATTTATCAAGCCCAATAGGCATTTTAATGTCATTGGAGAAGGTTTCGACACATTTCAAAAGCTTTTTTTAGCTGTTTGGAATTGCTGGCGTAGAGTTTCAAATCATCTACGTAAAAAAGGTGGCTCAGCCGGAATCTTCCAGACTGTCCGTGCTTTAATACAAACCCATGTCCCGTCTCATTCAGGGTTTGACTTAAGGGGTCCACGCTAAGAGCAAACCAGTTTATTTTATTTTATTTTATTTTTCTACTTTATTAGAGATTGATTTAATTGCAATTTCAGTAAGTTTAATTAATTTTGTTTTATTTATTTTAGGTTAGTTTTTTTTCATTATTTATTTTATTATTGTATTATTTTTATTTTATATTGTTTAATTAATTTTTGGAGTGTAATTTAAGTGGTTTTGTTGTTTTTATTTTATTTTGTTTTTAGTTTTTTAAGCTAGTTAAATTTTTCAATTTTATTTCTAATTTTTGTTATTTTATTGTATGCTGTTCCATTTAAAATTTGTATTCTATTTTAGCTCAGTTTTTTATTTTTTGTTTTATTTAAAATTTTTTTTCAATATAAATTAAGGTAGTTTTATTGTATTATTTTTAATTTATTTTATTTTAGTTTGTTTTTTACATTTTATTACTTCTTATTTTATTTTAGTTTATTGCAATTCTACACTATTTTGCTTGATTTTTTGATGTTTTATTAGTTTTTGATGTGAAATATAAGTTAGTTCTTTTGCTTATTTTATTTTGTTTTCATTTGTTTTAGGTTGGTTTTATTATTTTTAATTTATTTAAATTTTTTTAAGTTTGTTTAATAATTTTCTTTATATTGTATTTTATGTTAGGTTTATTCTAACTAAAGTTTTATTTGGACACATTTTTATTTGATTTCATTTTATTTGTAAGTTTTTATTAGTTCATTTTATTCGAATTTATTTGGTCTTATTTCATTTAACTTTTTTATTGATTTTTTATTTCTTTTAATTGTTTTGAAGCTTAATTTTATTACATTTTAGTTTAGTTTATTTTAATAAATGTTTTTTTGATTATTTATTTGTTTAAAACTTTTTTAAGTTTAATTTAATTAGTTTTATTTCTGTATCTCATTTTATTTCATACTAGCGTACCCTCGCCCGCTTCGCTAGACGATAAATTCAATGATTTGCTGAAAGAGAATAAAATTAATACGAAACAAAGCAAATTCTTTGATACAATTTCATTCGAACTTTATTGTAACACTTTTTGGTAGACAACGTTTTTGGTTTTTTCATCTTTCGCGTGAATAATGACGATGGTTTGCCAACTCGTGAGCAAGCTACATACAATTGTCCATGAGAAAAAATTGGGTATTCTAAATTAATACCGCACATTTGTAGAGACTGTCCTTGCGCCTTATTAATTCTCATAGCGAAGGCAAGGCGAATAGGGAACTGCAAACGTTTGAAATCGAATGGTAAATCCGCCGGAATCAGTAGAATTCTGGGGATCAAAATGTCTTCTCCTTTGTACTTCCCTTTCAAAATTGTTGCTTCGATAACGTTACCCATTAGCTTCTTCACAGCGAGTATGGTACCGTTGCAAAGTCGGGGCACATTACTATTGCGCAGCATAATAATCGGTGCTCCAATTTTTAATCGTAAATTATGAGGTGGTAAGGCTGGTAAATCGAGTGAGTTTAAGAATTCAGTTGGATAATTTACGACCTCATCTTGATCAGTAATAGTGTCCATTGACTTATACGCAACTATGTCACCAGGTATTTGATCTAAAATAGCTGAATTTATATCATTGACGTCCTTATTTTTCCCAGCTAAAATTGCTCTTTCGCTGAGTCAATCATGGTTTTTGTAATGTTGAACTATGTTTGGAAATACACTCTGTATCAATGCCTCTTTAGACTGTGCAAAAGTGCAGAAATAGGCAATGTTATCATTCCTGTTGTTTTTGAAAAAAGGTTTATTTTTTTTGGTTAAAAAGTGTTTTTTGAAGTTTTGAAAAACACTTCGCTCTAACAAATTTCTTCTCAGTTAATTGCTGAAAATGAAATATTTTATTTTTTTTTAATTTAACGTTTTTGAGAAAATTTTGTTCTTGAAAAAATTTCATACTTTTGTAAAAGTTTAAATTGATTTGTTAAAAAAGATTTTTTTCCGCTTTGAAAAACACCCCCTCGAAAAAATGTATTCTCTATTAATAGTGGAATATGAAATGCTTTGAAAACACCATTTTTTTTTTAAATTTTGTTTGGTTTTCAGAAAATTTTGTTTTGAAAAAATTTCATACACTTGAAAAAGTTTTATTTTATTTTATTTGTTTAAAATTTTTGAAATTTTTTTTTTTTTTGTAATTTTAGAAAAACACCACTTCGAAGAAATTTCTTTTATCTTTTTGAGGAAAATTTGGTTTTGAAAAAATTTCCTGCTTTCGAAATTTTTTTATTTTACTTTATTTCTTCAAAATTTTTGAAAACAATTTTTTTTATAACTTTCGAAAAACACCCCTTTGAAAAAATGTTTTCTATGTGTCATAGTGGTATTCCATTAACTTTTAGGATTATAGTCAAATACTTACAAATATCTACGCTTTCACAAATAGCAACAATAAACAAATTTCCTCAAAACCAAAAAATTTACTTTTTTTCTACAAAAATTCTAAACAAACAACGTAATAAATTTAGAATTTTGTGTTCACGAAAAAACAGTATTGTTTTTATTGTATTAACTGAAAACCAAAATGTTGAAAAAAATCAAAACAAAACTAAATTATTTTTTTGTGTTCATTTGGTCCATATGTTCCATAAAAAGTTGATATGGTAAATAATATGCAGGGTCTGATACACGCAAATTTCCATTGACCATTATAGTGACAAAATTATCGATCACCAATTCCAACAGGATTTCAAAATCAGAGTTGGAATGAGTTGTTGTGTGGTGTACTTCTGAAAAAATGAGAAATAAACAAAATAAATCTAAAAATTCGAATTCTAACTTTATCTTGTGTATGTTCTTATTACCTTTGAATTTTTCCAATGAAGCACCATTCATTTTAAATTTTCCAAGAATTTTTTTTATCATTTCGCGTTTCTTTCCTTTTTCATTCGATTCCAACATTTGTTCATAGCCGAAAACATCGTTTGCAAACGCATTCATTTCCATATAGAATTGGTCAAAGAAAGTATTGCTCAATTGAATTGAAACATTATTTTCATAAATACTTAGGACCTTAACTAATGCACCTTGGTACATACCTAACGCAGATATTCATCGCGACCTTGACATCGATACTATTGATGAAACAATACAAAGCGCTAGCAGAAGACACATAAATAGACTATTAACGCATACAAATCCTATGATGAGAAGACTACCAAATAAAGAAAAATCAATTGTCAACTAATCGTATATGTCATTGTTTGTTAACCACTTGTTTTTAAATAATATGTATATATTTCTTCTAAATGAGCTTGGGGGCATTGGCCCTTCAATATCACTCTCATTCCATCTTTTTGTAAATCAAATTACTTATTGTCTAACGACAGGTGTAATATTTTATGGAAGAAATAAAAAAAAAATAAAATTTTCATTCGAATCATTTGAAATTTCTGTATACAATAACGAAAAATTCAAAAAAAGTTCTACACATAAAATGAATGTCGATTCGAAACTTACTTTAATCTAAGAATCGAGCAAGTTTTGTTTTGTACAATATTTTGATTTTTTCTTTTTTTTATTTGAAGAAAATATTTAAAAGAAATTTTTTTTTGCTAAAAACCTTCCCCTAGTGGATCCCTATAATATGAAAAAAGAACGAATAAAATTGGCCTCGTATCGGCCCAAAAAAATGCGTACAAACGAACATCATTTCATTTATATATATATAGATTTCAAATTATTTGTACTTGTTTTCTGTATTCTTGTATTCTAATACATTTAATTTTATTATAAGTGTTTTTTTAATTTCTTTTAAGTTAAGTTAATTTTTTTTCAGTTTAAGGGGAAAGATACCTGTAAAATTTCGAAAAAAAAAATTTTTTTTTCATAAAATATTAATATAATCCTTTAAGAATATGTCACAAAAATTTTAGAACGTAAATTGATGTATTTCTTATATTGTAGATCGTCAACCGTGACGACTCTATTCGTTGCGCTCGAGCGCTAGGAGAGGTATAGTTACGTTGCCGACTTTAGAGGCGTTTTTTTTCAAAACTAAATTTTTCGAATTGGCGTGCATGATAACTCGAAAAGTTATTGACCGATCTCCCTGAAATTTTGCACACATCTTTTTTATGATATTACTTTCCATGTGAATTTACAAATCGAAAATTTTTCGAAAAAATTATTTTTTCGAAGCAAAAATAGTACGAAAATTTGCCAAAAAACTCATTTTTTCTTTTAAGCATTTTATTCCCCGATTTTTTTTCCATTTCATATTAAAATTATGACATTAGTTAATAAAAAAATTTTGGTTTTTTGTATTCCGGTCACTGACATCGATGCTACAATGCCCGCCGATTGAGAGGCCCCGCTGCGACCTTCCTGGAAGAATTGAGTGTACATCCGCCATTTTTATGATTAAAATAAAATTTATATTATTTTAATGTATAAATAAACTGTATGCCAATTTTGAAAAAAATATATTGACTTCTTCATTTTAAATAATTGTAATGAAAATCAGAGAAAATATGGCCGTTTACAGGTATCTGTCCGCTTAATTTATTGTAGATATGATAGTTTACCTTGTTTTACGCTATTTAATTATATTTTTTATTATTTTAAATTTTATTTTATTTAATCTTTTTTATTAAAAATCTTGATTGCCCATCAACCTTTTCTGCTCCACCTTTTTGAAAATCGGTCCTGCCTTTTTCGAACTTATCTATTACGCAATACTCGCCTGCTACTTGTACGTATTTGCTTACCTGTTTGAGGCGTGCAATGCAAGACGATCCAACAGCTAAGAAAAAACCAAATAAATAAAAAAAGAGTTTCAAAGCAATCAGCTCAAGCCAGCTGCTACCAGCGACTGCTGAACAGAGCTCGAGTTCATTGACCGCCAAGCAGGCAGCCAAAAATATTTGGAAGATGAAACAAACAAACAAAAAACACACGCATACATACATAAGTAAATATGTATGCACGTAATCAGATTGTCGAACAGGCAAAGCGCCGGTTTTGCGACTTTCGTCGATTTGGTTTGCGTTTTTCGGGTTATTTATTTAATATCATTTCTGGGCTGTCTTAATTTGCTTTGTGCATTTTGATTTCATCTTTTCGTTTGATTTCATTATTGGCCAACATACATACACATGTACGTATGTATGTATGTTAGCTTTATGTGCATGGGTACTAAAATATGTAAATTTATTTGATTTGCTGTTATTTCTGATAACTTTTTCCAAACTTTGACACTTCGTAACCAGGCGGAGTTCGAGTTTTTTTTGTTTCTGTTTTGTGAAAGACACAATTTTATCAGCGACTGCTCACGTTTGTATAGTGACTTGTCGTTTTCATATTTATGTGCATATGAATTTTTTATAAATAAAGATATGAAAGAGTTATACATTTTTTGGGGCATATTTGTTTTTGTTGCTGCAGTTGCTCGCTTTGTGCGCACGTGATGCTCATAAATTATAAAAATGCTTCATTTGAATTGTATTCGCTTTCGAATTATTCATTTTTCATCGAACTACTATTAATCAAAATGTTTTACTTTCTTTTCGTTGCAGGTAAATGACAACTCATTTTTGCGAAATTAAATAAACATTAAAAAGAATGTTGCTAAGCAAAAAGTTGCTGACAAGTTAAGTTGCATGTGAGCTGAGAAAGCCGTAATGGGTATTTAAAAAATGAAGCAGAAAATAAGTAAGGTAAGGTCACCTAAAGTTTGCAGCCAAAGGGAAAGGATAAACAGTAAATAAAAATAGAAAACATAAACACATAAAATGTGATACGACTAACATTTTTAATTATGTGCATACCCTGTGTTCAAAATAATCGTAGTTCAAAATCTCGTAAAAGACTTTCGAATATGTCAGTCTTTTATATGGAGGAAAATTCTCAGTAACGGAGCGAAAAAAAATTTCAAAAATCAACGAGAATTTTGAGCCACTTGAAACTTGCACTTTGTTGGACTAATATTCAATGGGCTGTTAGTCTGCATACCCACAATTTTTCTAAAACTTCTAAAAAAAAGTTGGAAATTTACATGCATATTTTCTTTTTGTTTTTTTGAAATTTTTAAAATGTTTGTGAATTTCGCACAAAGTTGGTAAAATGGCTGGATACACCATATAGTTTTGTTGTAGAATACATTATGCTTTTATGAAAATAAAAAAAATTAAAAATGAACAAAATGTTTAAAACAAAAAAATTTTAATTTTCTGTATTGCAGAATACATTACAATTTTATAAAAACATAAGAAAATTAAATACAAAAAAAAGTTAAAATTTTAAATAAAACAAAAATTTAAATATTTTGTGTTTTAAAATACACTAAAATGTATAAAAACGTAGAAAAAATTATTACAAAAAACATAGTAAACAATTTTAAATAAAAAATGCTTTTTGTTTTAAAATACACTGCAATTTTATGAAAATTGAAAAGAAAATAAAAAAAAAGAACAAAAAATAGTTAAAATTTTAAATAAAAATTTTATTAAGTTTTTGTATTGTGAAATAAACTACATTATTTATAAAAACATAAAAATAATATATTAGCAAACAAAACAAATATGGTAAAAATTTAATAAAATGATTTTTGTTGTAAAATACACTACACTTTTATAAAAATATAAAAAACAGGAGTAAATAGTTAAAATTTTAAAACAAAAACTAAGAAAAAATTCTATAATTTTCTAAAAACATAAAAAAATATATACAAGAACAAAAAACCAAAAAATAGCTAAAATTTTAAATAAAACAAAATTTAAATTTTTTGTGTTGTAAAATACGTAAAATTTACAATTTTATAAAAACATAATAAAATTAAATGCAAAAACAAGCGCAAATAATCGAAATTTTAAATAAAAAAATATAAATTTGTGTGTTGTAAAATACACCACAATTTTATAAAAACGTAAAAAAATTAAATACAAAAAAAAACTAGTTAAAAATTTAAAATAAAAAAATAAAAAATGCTTTTTGTTGTGAAATATACTAAATTTGAAAAAAACCTAATGAAATTGTAACAAAAAAAAATTAATAAATAAATAAAAATATTTTTTGTCAAATACACTACAGCTTTATTGAAAAGTAAAAAATTAAATACAAAACAAGACAACAAAAATAGGTAAAATTTTAAATAATTTTTTTTTTGTTTTACCCTACACTTTTATAGAAACATAAAAAAATGAAATACAAAGACGGCAAAAATAGTTAAAATTTTAAATGAAAAAAAAATTAATTAATTTTTGTGTTGTAAAAAACACAATAATTCATAAAAACATAAAACATTAAATACAAAACAAAACAAAAACAATTAAAAATTTAAAATAAAAAAATGAGAAATGCTTCTTCTTGTAAAATGCACTAAAATTTATAAAAACGTAGAAAAAAATTTAATACAAAAAAAAAAGGTTCAAATTCTACAATATATTAAAAATTACACTTTTAAACATAAAAAAAAATTAAAAAAATGAAATACAAAAAAATTTAAACTTTGAATTTCGTCGCACTACTATTATTTTGAACCCAAGTGTACAAACACCGTCAATTTTTATGGAAGCCGCTTTCTTTTAAGAGGCGATCGTGACTGGAAGGCTTTCTATGTCCAAAACCTCGTTTATGGTTTTCTTTCTCTACTTCGCAAATGGATCGGCTAATATTTGCCTCAAGTTCTATATCAGTACTGATTTATCTGCACAAAATCGTTCTTTCAGAGTACTCCAAACAGTAATCTGAGCTGCTAAATCGCAGATCGGTGGTCGAAATCTTCTTGTAGCCATTTTGCTACAAAAGCCTGATCACCTGAGGCTTGAAAGCGAACAGTCCGAGATCTCTGTGAAAAGTTCTTAAACGACAACCGGTGGCGTGAAAGGTGTTTTTGAGTCAAATTTTTTCCATAAACTTGCTTACTGTAGGTTCCATTTGATTTGACTCAAGGCTTCTTCTAGTACTGTTTGGCAACACAGGACTAGTTTGAAAATAATAAATAAATTACAGAGAAAGAATAGAGAATACTTAGAATCCAGTTAAATAATTTGTTTTGAAGTGGAAGAAAACTGTAGGCCAATATGAAATATTGGACAAGTTCAAGAAGTCGTAGCATTGAAAGCATAATTAGTTCTAGCCTAACCAGAAAATATCCTGACTTCGTGAGCTTTGTTGAGCATTGACGGTTTGGCCCGTTGGCATGAACTCCTTGTGGACAATTCTCTTGGAATCGTAAAAACAAAAGAGCATCAACTTGATTCTTGACTTCGCCAAACGTGATTTTTTGGGTGGTGGCTCGTCTGGAGCCTTCCATTCGGCACTTTGACGCTTGTTTCAGGTTCATGTTGAAAACATCTCGTTTCCTCACCAGTTACAATGTTGTGAAGGAAGTTCTCGTCTTTTCTCGCCTCTTTAATGAGGTCTTTCGAATGTTGAATTCTGAGCAATTTTTGGTACTCAGCTCAGATCACTCTCCAGTCATTATCAGTTACGACACTCTAACTAGCCTACGGCAACAGAAATACAAAACATTAACTAGTAAGAGTCAAATAAAAATTTTTCAAGATTGGCTAACCCAAAATTTGGAACTTAATATTTCAATTAAAACAACAATTGAGCTAGATAATGCAGTCGAATATTTCACAAATAAAATCCATGAAGCGGCCTTTTTTTCTACTCCCCAAAAAGGTAATGAGATCAAATATCGTAGCCGTATACATGTATGTGGAGAGATAAGAGCATTAATTAAGCATAAGAGACGCCTTCGAAAAAAATGGCAAACTACTAGGAATCCAAGAGACAAAACTGCTCTAAATAAAGCAACAACTGAAGTCAAAGAAAAACTAAACGAATTTAGAAATAAATCAGTATCAGACTATATACACAGCCTAAACGATAGAAATGTTGATGATCATAAGATTTGGAATGCTACAAAATATCTCAAACATCCCAAAAAGAGAAATGCGCCTATAAAAGATTGTGGCAACGTTTGGTGTAGGACGGACAAGAGTAAGGCTTATGCATATGCTAGATATTTAGAGGCAATGTTTTCTCCGTTTATAAACCAAAGCAACAACGATGATGATGTGTTAGCATTTCTCGATACCCCATGTCAACTATCTCTACCGATCAAACATATTACACCGAATGAAATTCGCTCTGAAATTAAAAACCTGTGTAACAACAAATCTCCTGGATATGATAAAATTGACGCCAAAGTAGCCAAGTGTTTGCCGAAAAAAGGAGTTATGTTCTTAACTCTGTTATATAACTCAATATTAAGATTAAACTATTTTCCTACACAGTGGAAGTGCGCCGAAATAGTTATGGTCCTTAAACCGGCAAAACCTGAAAATCAAATATCCTCTTACAGACCAATCAGCTTATTGACAATATTCTCCAAAATATTCGAAAGACTATTTTTGCGCAGAGTATTCCCAATACTGAAAGAAAATAAGGTCATACCCGAACATCAATTTGGTTTTCGCCGATACCATGGTACACCTGAACAATGTCACCGTGTTGTTAATTTCATAACCGACTACTTTGAACGAAGGGAATATTGTTCAGCCGTATTTTTGGATGTACAAAAGGCATTCGACAAAGTATGGCATCAAGGCCTGTTATATAAATTAAAAAAAATACTGCCTGCACCATTTTATCTAACACTAAAGTCTTACCTCACCGAAAGATCATTTTACGTTAAGGTAAATGAAGAAATAACTGATATTAGATACATAAAAGCTGGAGTACCACAGGGTAGCGTACTCGGTCCTATACTTTATACGATTTTTACATCTGACATACCCGAAACCGAAAATGTCCTAATGGCTACATACGCTGATGACACCGCTATACTAGCTTAAAGTCCATCCCCAATTGATGCAACCAATCTAGTTCAGATAGAACTAAACGAGATACAGACGTGGCTGGACCGATGGAAATTAAAAGTTAACACAAACAAATCTGTGCATGTTTTGTTTTCATTGAGACGGAAAGAATGCCCTTCACTCTATCTAAATGGTAATATAATTCCCAAACATGATACGGTCAAATACCTTGGCATACATTTGGACAAACGGCTAACCTGGAAATGCCATATTCAAGGAAAAAAAACCCAGTTAAAGATAAAAACAAACAAACTTTACTGGCTACTAGGACCAAAATCAACACTTAATCTAAATAACAAAATATTAATATATAAGGCTATACTAAAGCCAGTATGGACCTACGCAGTACAACTGTGGGGAACTGCTTGCAATTCTAACATAGAAATTCTGCAAAGATATCAGTCAAAAACTTTAAGGCTTATCACAAGTGCACCCTGGTTCGTCACAAATAAAGCCATACATACTGATCTAAAAATTCCCTTTATAAAAGATGAAATTAAAAAAATTACCACAAAATATTTACAGAGATTAAGTTATCACGATAACCCGCTAGCAATTGCATTACTTGATGAAACTAATGAAATTAATAGACTTAAAAGACATCATATTAGACATTCCATTCAGAACCTAATAGATAAATCTAATATTAAAATGTATTAAAATCTAACACATAAGTCTGAATATAAGTGTACATTAATCGTAGTATACATATATATCATTATTGACCTCAATGGAGCTCAATAATATAAGTCAAATTGTTAATAGTTAGATAATTTGCTTATTATTTTAAAAATAGATTGCAAATAAACGACAAAAAACAAAAAAAAAAAAAAAAAAAAAGTTAACTTGTGCGGAATGAAACGTGTACAGACCTTTCGTAAGCCCAAATGACTAGTTAAAATGCGATAAATCGATGTTTTGGAGATATTCAACTCCGATTCTATGAATTTAAATAATGATTTCGATTCATTTTTGATAAATTTACGAACAAAAAATCAATGGAGTTTTCAGTGATTACTGATTTTGGGCGGCCCGTATGTTCATTGTAATTTATGTCCTCACAAACATATCTGAAACGTGAAAACCACTCACGAACTCTGCCACGAGATAGACAATCGTCGCCATAAACTTTTTTCATCAATTCAAATGTTTCGGTAAACGTTTTACCGATTTTAAAACAAAATTGGATATTAGGTCTTTGTTTGAAACTCATTTCTGTACCGATGACACAAACATACTGACACTTTATACGCAATAACTTCGCTTCCACTGAACCGAATGTCGCCAAGCTTTCATTGGGAGTCAGATAGGGATGTAACTTCCAACGCACTAACCCATTAAAAAGATGGCGCCATCAAAAACGTTTTTATGACGCAAGTCTTGTTTATTTTGGACTTCACCTTGTACTTCTCCTTTGTTAAATCTAACCTTGAGTATTGTAGTATAATCTAGGATCTTCACTATACCGGTCATTCCTTATGAATAAAAAAAAACAAAACTGGGAAACGATTCACGAGGTATGCTACGTATGCCATTCATCGCCTGAATTAGAATGTTAACATGCGCGAGTATAGAAGCAGGCGGTAGGACAGACCGTATTAACTACAGATTTTTTGTGGAATTATTGTAATTACCTGTAATTGCCCCACGCATGCTCTAAGACCTTCCTACATATTCAATATTCCTAATTGTAGTAAAAACTAGTATTTAAATAAATCGCTCAACCGCTGCTTTAGATTCTCGAATGAGATGTGTAGTCAGTTGGATTTTTTCTCGGAAAGTAGGAATGGTTTTAAGAATAAATAAACTTCACTATCTAATAAGCATTGTGTGTAAAACTAATTGATGTAAGAAATAGTAATTAAACAATAAATATATAAATTGTACATAGAAGGAGGTTTCGAAACAGTACTGTACCCAGTCTTAAACCGCCTTATTTGGCAAAACTTTTGCTTGACGACCTCTATCTGTTTCTGCATTAAGGGAAGAATATCTGAGTCCGTTGAATCTGTACAAGAGAATTTTAACCTGGATACATTGAAAAAATGTTATTGAGTCGCCGATAGAATATCGTTTCATCTACCGCCCATACATAAATTAGATTAAGATTTAACAATTTACTGTAAACTCAAGGTTAGATGCTAAGCGATCCAGTATATAAAGGTTAGGCTAGGTTGGCCTGGCTAGCTGAATGTCACTAGTATATAAAACTGTGTATTAAAAAATAAAAAAAAAAAATACCGTCCCCAACCTTATAGTTTTATACAAGCTCGTGAGAATCCTAATGACCACCCTATGTTCCTCATTTCTCATCAGCCTGTGCTTTTCTCTGAGTTCAACAAATGCAGAAATTCTCACACACAAAACTATAATAACCCCCCAACCACACCAATACTAACTTCTCATATTAACTTCTCATTTCTCCACTCTACAACCAGTCCTCGGGCACTCCCTACGCTTAATAACTGGGAACACAATAAGAAATATGGCAGTCGCCATAGGTGACACGCAGAGCAGTTAAGTGTTGAAGCAGCATTCCATTATTACATATTTGAATACCCTGTCAAGTTGCATTAAGTATTAAAGTTGATGTAGTTGCCAATAGAGTATGAATTCACGAGGTGTGGCTCTGAAGTAATAAGACTAAGGCTATAAAACACTTTATTTTTATTTCATTCATGTAGCAATTTTTTGTTTGATGTAGTCAGGTCCAGGTACGGTATTTCAAAATGGGAGTAGAAAAGTCGAGAAATGGAAAAGTGAAAAGTCAATTCATTCTTCCATACCTCTACGGTTAAGGTGAAGTGAAAAGCTGGAACAGGCAGCCACCAAAAATTGTTCAATTTATGAACGCAATGCAGTAACAAAACTCAGTGGTAGTTCCAACAAATTCGCTCTGTTGGTATTAGTGTTGAAGATAAGGCACGATTTCCTAGGCCGATTCTCGAAAATGTTTAATAGAGGGAATTGAGTATTAGCTAGAAAACCGTCTGAAACTATTTGCCTAAGGCTGGTTTCTGGTTTCAAAAACAAGTTTGTTGCTTGAGTGCCAAACAAATTGGCGCAATATTACTTTTTGGACCGAATTGATGCCTGAAATTCTTTACTGAAAGTCAATGAAGTGGTCCTACTACTTAAACGAGAACTGGCAATGAAATTTGAGCCACAACAAGAACAACAGCCGAAAAAAGTTGTGATCAAATCGCGTTAACGACCTAAAACTTAACAATCGAATTTGAGTCGAATTTACAGAAGGTTTATTTTGGCGTTTATTGGGATTGAGAGGGTAACATCCACTACGAGCTCTTGCCATTCGGCCTTTATTAGCAAAGACTTACCGGATTGAAGTAGGCGATCGACCACTCGCAGCCATAATTGACGAATAGGAAGGAAAGGAATTGTGTGCTATCCATACAATGCCTGACCTCACACATCTTTAGAGATGCGCTAGAAACTACGAGGATTTTAGACGGGAAGTATTATTCCATCTTTCGTATAGGTCTGACCTAGCTTTTCAAGCAATTGCAAGATTTTTGATTCACGTTAAAGTTAAACTGCGCTCATGACGGGCTTAAGAGGATTAGCTTTTCAATTGACTTTCCCAAATAATCTCGCACAAGCAAAGATGAGTGAGCAGGTGCATTATTATAACTCAAAAGTTATAAATTTTTTTTCACAATTCCAGGCCTTTTTCGTTTAACTTTAAGGTATTACTTCTCATTTACCGTACGACTTTGTAAAGGGTTTTCCAATAAGAGTTGATATTCAAAGAAAAATGCTATTTTTTATTATAAATGATTGGATGTTTATTTCATTATAAAGAGGAAGGTATGCCGTTAATTGTGGAAAATAACATCAAGGAAATGACCACCACGACCACGGTAACAAGGCAATATCCTTTTCATGAAATTTTCCATAACCGAATTGCAGAGTGGCTGCCCTATGTCCTCGATAGCCTCACGAATTCCATCTTTGAGGCCTTGAATCGACTGTGGGCTGTTGGCGTAGACCTTCTCTCTCACGTGGCCCCACAGAAAAAGTCACAAGGTGTTAAATCACAAGATCTCGGTGGCCAATTTTGATCACCTCTTTGAGAGATAACACGGTCCGGAAACTTTTCCCGTAAAAGATCAATGGTGTGGCATGTAGCGCCGCCTTGTTGAAAATAAACGTTGTCCAGATCAGTACAATCCAATTCCGGTCATAAAAAATCGTTCCTCATCTCCCGATAGCGATAGATAACACCAGTTATTGGAAAACCATTTAGTAAGAACGCCTGTTGCACTACGCCATGGTGACCAAAGAAAGCAAAACCTTGATATTCGATCGAACTTGGCGTGCTTTTTTTGGTCTCCGTGTTCTCTTGGATCCTGCCATTTGGACGATTGCACTTTGGTTTCGATGCCATAACCATATACCCATGATTCGTCACCAGTGTGTTCCTTTTAAGCAAATCTGGAACATCGTTGACGTCATTTCACAATTTCTGAGCGATGTTCATCCTACGTTGTTTTTGGTCAAAATTCAAAATTCAGCTATTTTGGAACGAACTTCGCTGCCACACGCTTCATGCCCAAAATTTCCGAAAGGATTGCATGACATGAGCCAACCGATTTGCCGACATCCTCAGCAACTTCCCTAATTGTGATTCGACGATCCATAACAATTTTCTTCACTTTCTCAACATTTTCATGGATTGTTTTTGTGCTGGGGCATCCAGAGCGAGCGTCCTCATTCACATCTTCTCGACCCGCTGTGGAAAGCTTGTGCCACTTGTAAACATTTTTTTGACTCGGAGTACTCTCACCATATGCCACTGTCAACATTTCAAGTGTTTTTAAACACTTAATTCCTTTTGTTTTACAAAAAATTGTATGCAACTTCTTTGATTCATTTTTTTCGATAGCAGAAAATCGCCGAAAACGCAAAACTTGGTCTTACGAGGGTGCCTTTTATATGTCGGGATTAGAGAACAAAAACAAATTTTAATCATCGAAAATCACTTTATTGTTTTTCAAAATATTCTCCATGAACATCTATACACTTTTGCATGCGTTTGAACCAATTGTCGAAGCACTTTTGCCACTCTGAATGGGGTACCTCCAAAACATGCATTATGAATGCCGCAATCGCTTCTTCAGGTGTCGAAAAACGTTGACCTCTCAGTTTGTTTTTTACGTACGGGAATAAAAAGAAGTCATTCGGTGCCAAGTCAGGACTATACGGCGGATGACTCATTAATTCGATGTTTTGGGTGCTCAAAAATGCAGTTGTTTGAGCCGATGTGTGAGAGCTCGCATTGCCCTGGTGAAGAGTGATCCGTCTTTGGCGATTGGTTTTCCTAATTTCTTGGAAGACAACTGGCAAACAAATGGTTGTGTACCACTCAGAATTTACTGTTCTGCGTTGTTCTAGTAGTACGGTTGCGACATGTCCAGTTTTTCCGAAAAAACAGGCGACCATTTGCTTGGAAGTGCTTCGTGCGCGAACAACTTTTGTTGGATTTGGCTCATCTTGAAACACCCATACAGTCGACTGCTCTTTACTTTCGGCCTCATACGCGTAAATCCGTGATTGATCACCAGTCACGATGTCATAGACGTGTTTCGAAGCCCCGCGATCGTATTTTTTGAGCATTAGCTTCGACCAATCGACACGAGCCTTTTTTTGAGCGATTGACAAATTGTGTGGGATCCAACGCGAACAAATTTTTTTGACAGTCAAATGTTTATGCAATATTGAATGTATGCTGGTCTCACTAATGCCTAAGATTGTCTCAATCTCACGATAGGTCACATGACGATCTTGCAATATCAGTTCGCGCACAGCATCAATGGTTTTCGGAACAACAACTGATTTTGGACGACCTTCACGAAATTCGTCTTGGAGTGAACTACGACCACGATTGAATTCACCATACCATCGATAAACACTGGTCCTTGATGGAGTTTCATCGCCAAAAAATGAATTAAGTTCATCCATGCAATGGTGCTGAGTTAATCCACGTCGAAAGTTGGAAAAAATAATCGCACGAAAATGTTCACGATTTAATTCCATTTTTTGACCGAGATGAATCTTTTAAGTTTCTGTAAACAACACAAATAGCGCTGGTATTTCAAAACGTTCTGAGTACGTAAAAGCCAAAAAATGTCAAACTTTGTGATACAGCTGTCAGTTGCCAGATTGCAACACCAGGGTTGCCAAATCCCGACATATAAAAGGCACCCTTTATGCCTCTCACAAACAAACTAAACATCCTATGTATGTGTATTGCTAAAACCGTTAAAATACCTTCGAGACGAGTGTTGGTTAGTTAAAGTGGTGTTTTTTCCAGAATCCAACTAGCGCTTCCGCACCATTTTGTTGCCACAACCTCGTTACCAACTTGTTTAACGGTTATTTATAGCATGACTGTATCCACTCTGTGCGGTTTGAGCACCTTATTAGTAGATTGTTGACATTTAGGACAGACAATTGTGGGAGAGTTTCTCTGGGTTAACATTCTGTCCTTCCATAGGACAGGCCATTCACAGAGGAAATGGAAGACTGTTTCCTTTTTCTCCGGTTGTTTACAACTGTGACAGTATGTATTGTGAGGGATACCCATTTTGGCTGCTTGTTCTCCGATACACCAAGCTCCAACAATACAATCCATTTTACTGCCATCTGTATAGACTGTAGTGTCGAAGTTGTTTAGCGAGAATCCCTTATTCCATTCTTCCTTAGATGGAAAGAGAGTGGCGAAATTCCTATTGAATGTCACCGTCGGGACGATGTAGTTAGTCCTCTCCGAGGTTACACTCGGCTGACCAATAAAAAAAAAAAAAAATAATCGAAAGTCGAATGTACGTAGCCCACGAAATTTGAAAATTCACCTTATTTTAGAAACACACCTCGTACGTGACGAATATTAATGAAATATTGAATGAAAAAATGAGACAATTAGAAGTTCTTTTCGCTTTTATTCGCTTAATCAAAGTTCGAATTTGAGATATTTTCTTATCGTTCCTAATTTGCTGTACAAATACTGTGTACGCTAATGTCCGCATATCCTCCTCTCATTCATGCATTTAAGTATATATTTATCGGAACAAAAGCAGGATATTGCCATACATAACCAGCTCCGATAAATATTTTTATGCATTTCAGCTTTTTTAGCACTTTTTTTTTCTTGGTACGCTCGGCGCAACACACCCTTGCTTTGTAGCAGAAACTTTGTATGCGCTTTCAGTGTTTTTCTCGATTTATGTGCTTCATCAATGCACTTCCTTTTTAAGCATTTTTTGTGCAGTAGTTTTTTCTTTGATTTTTTTTAAATTTTTCTCGTTTGCTTTGTTCGATACTCAACATGTAAAGGGATAAAAATAATGCACTTTGGCATTAAATTACATCAGCAATACAACAAAAATAACAAGAAGTAAAGAAAATACTTTTTTCCACACTTAGCTAGCTGTTATGCGCGCAACAGCCAGCTATAAGCGTGCACACACACACTCACACACACATACACTGAGTACTGCCAGCTGTGGTTCAATGTCCTTGCAGGCAATCCTTGTTGCTGCTGCTGCTTGTTGCTTGCGCGTTGTCCTGCTGAACTGTCGTTGATGAAGTGTTGCAATGCTTTGTTAATACTGCACACATACACACATTCACACATACATACATACTTGCCCACATATGCTCTTCAGCTGTTTGCTGCCCCTTTTTGCCTGTGTGGTCATCTTTCTTGCAAAGCCAACATTTCAAGGACCTTTTGCATTGTTTGTTGTTGCTGTTGCTGTTGTTGGTTGCTTTTTGATCTTATTTTGCATGTACTTTACGTTATCCTTTCGTTAGTTGGTGTTTATAATGCGCGCGCATTATGTCAACACTCGTGCAAATGGCGAACAAGCAGAGGAAGAAGCAGCAGCAGCTGCGACAGCGGGCACTTTTGAGTCAAAGTGCAAGCTTCGACCAGCCATCAACGTCGCTTGTAGACATTGCGAAACGTATTGACTAAGGTTAGTTTTTAGGGGCACAACTCGGTGCTTCTTTTTCATTTGCTATTTAAAAATGTGCATGTGTGTGTGTGCCTTTAAATAGGGTTGCAAATTGCGTTCAAATACCATGCAACATTTTTTTGCGCGCGAAAACGTAAATTGAAACTAAGGCAAAGGAGGCAAGGGAGGCATTGCGTGGAGAAAATAATGCAGGAAATTTGTATAAAATAAATAAAAAAATATTTTACATCAAAAAATCCACTAAAATACGAAAAGTTGATTTGCAGCCGAATTCCAAATGCTTGAGGAAGTGGCAGAGTCCATTCAATGATGCTACTGTTGTAATGTCAAACTATGAAGAAAGTGCGTCAGATTTCCTGGCAACTACTTCATCGAGGAGATGGATAGTCTAACTAGCAGGGTTAATTGGCTGAATCGGGTCTGCTTAAAAAAATATCAAGGAATAGTATTTGGAAAAGTTTTCCTGTGCAACCATAAAAGCCTCTGCGACCACTGAGTGAACTCTTAACAAGGGAAGTACGTCCAACTTGACCATAGTAGTAGCTGCAGGAAAGCGAGGTGGTAATCATTGGAATGCCAGCTCACTGTGTACACTCTAGAAGCAGCTGACGCAGCCAAAGTAGATGGGTTAGCTTTGGTTGAAGCGGACAACCGCTGTGGTACACACTCAGGCTCATAGTCCATTGTGATCTCGCATGAGCGAACTTGTCCTTATCTCCCCTAAAGCCTGTATGCATTTAAAAAAAATTTAGAAAATCGCTGATTTCTCAAAGTACAGATCTTCCAATTCAATAAAAAATTGCCCACCTAAAATGGCAAATCTACGTCTGCATAGAGCAGGAAAATGGCGGAAGAGGTGCGAGATCGTCTCTTCCTCATCTAGACAGCTTAGTTTGCATGCCCATCCTCTGGGAGTGCCTTGGTGTTAGACAATGCCCCATTGTAATAGAAATGTGCTGAGACTGTGCGTATTTTGGCATATCAGAGATTCGATTCTATGAGTTTAGCATTGAGAGTCGGCCACAATTGTCGGGTCTATTCTGCAGGTGGTTTCATTACCCCATCTTTCATTCGCTGCTCTTACAATTTCTTCAAAGTTAAGTTGCTTGCATATGTCTAAGGGTTTTGTTTTATTTTCATGGGCATTGTGTTAGCGCGCTACCCTCAACTGGCCCTTTGAAGCCAGGACACGTCTGTTGTTTCGTCGAACTCCTCACCCCACGGTACAACCGCCAAGCATTACATCGTGCGGGGGAAAGGCGAATTAGTCACTAGTCTTTCGTTGTAGTCTTTCGCGGATTCTTAGTTTCTTTATAGTCTCTGCTATGACATCGCATGCCACCGTCCATTTTTCCCTGCTTTGTAGCATGAATTGAACGAATGATTGGTCGCAGTTTCCTCCAAATATGCTGCAATGCTTTAATCTAGAGCCATTAAAACGCTTACATGCGAAGAATCGCGTTTACCCCACAGTATTCACAAGTGGAATCCGATTCCGAACCGATGAAGGTATGCTTTAAAGCATCCATACCCGGTTAAAAATTGAGTCACTCTCCGTGTTTGTTTTCGAGTCAGCTTCGCAAGTCTGGATTGCAGCAATGTGTCCATCTATAAGGGTACTCGTATGTTATTGCCTCTATACGCATCGGGCAACTTGGTGCCAAGTCTGCTTAGTTCATCGGCCCTGCAGTTATCCTTAATTTCACAATGACCAGGAACCCATGTTACCTATAGGTGAATTGACTCAGCCATCTTGTTAAGAGATAGGCGCATTTAATGGCTACTTTAGAGATTGTCGACAGCTTTGTGGGAGATTTCAGTGCCGCCTTATTATGTAGATATAATCCCCAGGAATTACATCACGCTGTTCCAGTGCCACACTGTTCCATCAGTTCAGGCTGAAAGATACTACAGTAGTGGGGAAGCCGAAAACTAAAGGAGGTACGCAGATATATCCCTTCAGGTAACCCATGGCTGCCACCTATCCACTTTTATAAAATATGATGGCTAGTCTAGCTTCACATTTCTCCAACTCAGCTTCAGCGATCTTAAAGTCTGCAAGTAAAATATTCTCATTCCAGAGCTCCAAGAATCCGCCATAGCCCATATTAGTCGTACTCTCATTCCTTTTGATTTTTACAGCAACCGCCTAAACAGCTAATGTCGAATACAACAAAGCGAGTCAGAGCCGGATCATTTGTGTTCATTCGTAAAATGAGTCCTTGACCTGACACTGCAAGGTTAGCACACTCCTTTATAATAAGTCAAACGTGGCAGAGAAGTATTGGAGCATAAGAGCTCGCCTCCGCTACCCAAATAAACTACATTTTCAGGCTGAAGATGAAATTTGAGTCATGTTGTCGTTGAGTCCATTTTTCTACGACTAAGTGGCTGCGAAGTGGCGAGCTTTCTGTAGTAGAGCAACTGAAACCCGTAACAGAAGATGTTTACCCGAAGGTGCGAGCGAAATTCCATCAGCGAAATCTATAACTTGAAAGCCAATAGTCACAGGATATGGTTGTTCTATATCTCCTTTTGACATAGAGACCATCTCAACTGTGATGTACGCCCTTGGGACGCCACGGACGTAAGTTAGGAGCGGGCATAGAATGTCGACAGCTGCTGTAGGCTTGCGAAAAATATACAATATGGCCACAAGGTTTTATAGCCAATAGTTTCGGCCGATCAGATTGTATGCTAAGCCCAATTGCCATCAGAACTTTTTTCCATATATTCTCAGAAGTCTTTCCAAAATCTCTTTGAACGCTTGTAATGGACTACTTGAACATAGGCTTGCCAATCCGGTTCGTTTAGTTCTATTAAAGGGCGTTTTAAGCTATTCATTCTTGAAAAGATTTGGAGATTCTAAAATGTAAATCTGTAGTCTTATTAAACTTCTCAGATGGGCGTGGGGTAAGAAGCTCTAAAAGCAGTTTCACAGACTTCTAAAACAGTTTCAAAGAGTCCTTCGCTGCAAATAACGTTTTTTTTTCAATTTTTGATTCCAGCTCATGAAGAGAAACCAGAATTTCGTATTAGAAGATGGCTGATTCATTATTGAAACTTATTTGGAGTTGGCTAGAGAAGGAGACCGCACTGCATACATGCCATTTTAGGATCTGTTCTGAGAAGATATTCGAAGTCGACGTAAATGTGGAGTGGATTGAGAGGAAGAAAAACATTGGCTCACAAAAGCTCTGTTCTTACTAAGAAACCAAGAGAAATTGTGTCTTTAATGTTTGTCTGGTAATGGAAGGCAAGGTTTGAAGTAATTCTTTAGCTGTGGGTTCACAAACAGAAGACTCTCTAAACGCCTCACAGACTCCAACTGGAGTTCACCTGCATTTGAAAAGAAACTCCAAGAGTGTACACTGCGCTGGTACACAGATGGCTCGAAGACACCGGAAGACATGGCCGCTGAAATAATATGGCCCCAGATCCAAGCGTTCTATGCAGATGGGTAGCTTTCCAAACGGATGTGATTGCCATTTGTCTATGTACTGAGATCAATTTAGACAGGAATCTCCGGAGGTGCCATTCTGAGCGGTAGTCACCTTAAGTGCTCACTGGCCTTTGAGCGTATCGAGAAACGCAATTTGTTAGGAATGCATAATCCGCATCTAGCTAATTTGGTCACAGAACACAGGAGTATAACTGGGAATGAAGAAGCGGATGCATTGGTAGGAGAGACTGCGGTCTCGTTACTAATAGGGCTCGGGTCCTTCCTTATCCTGGGCTAACAAACCATCAAGAAGAAGCCTAAGAGTGAAGAGCTAAGTATAAGGGAGGTTAGCTGGCACAAAATGAAGCGGCACCGCCAGGTGAAATCCTTGCTGGGTAGAAGGGTGAGACATCTCGGGCAATAGCAGGCAGAAGAGAGGTAAATACGCTCAGCCCACTCCAGCTCAATCTCAAGGTCAATAAGTGAAGTGGGTTTAGATGAGATACCGTGATGACTAAAGAGCACGAAATACCATCAGATCGAAGTGCAAACCTCAAATCTAATTTAAGTATCTAATCGTCTCACGTATTTTCATTGCAGCGGCGGCAAATATTGTACCCAAGCTGAACCCGTGTGGTAGAAGAGATTAAATAGCCGCATTGGAATTTTTGTAGCCTCAATGACAAATGGAGTCTGTTATCTACACTAGCGGAAGTGCCAATGCATAAGTCTTCAGGAAATGCTCTATTCATGTACTCCATAATGTACAGAATGCAAAGGCGTGGCCAAAATCAAACCGTTAATTGGTTCTCAGCGAATTTGAGGGAATCAGCTGGCATAATAGGGAAGATGACAGCGGTTTGTTTACAACAGAGGTCGCGAGAAACTTCGATTATGTTGGTGATACACGAAAAAATCAACTCAGTCAGTGGCTCTGTTATTTTGTTGTCGCCTAAGCACTGACTGACTGGACGAGCGTAAAAATACGTGTGAAATGAGCGGCTACATTTGGGTTGACAAGTCTGCTATGATGTAGCAGCCAAAGTTCCTTTCACAATTTGGTTTGAATTCATCATTACACTCCAGAAACTAACAAATCAATGTGTCCTGGTGAATCTGTTCCAAAGAAAGCTTAGACAGTCCCATCGGCCGGAAGGGGCATTGCGACGATTTTTGGGATGCTAACGGCGTCATCCTGATGGATTGTTTCGAAAAAGGAAAAACGATCACTGGACAATACTACAGTGAGTTATTGGACCTCTTTCACAAAAATTGCAGGAGTCACGGCCGCATTTGGCGAAAAAGAAGGTACAGTTTCACCACGATAACGCCCCAATACTTCCATCCGAAGTTATCGCAGTGGAACTGCATGGATTGCATTATAAATTGCTGCCGCGCCTCCCATATACACCCGATCTGGCTCGCCGCGACTTTTTCTTGCCCCTAACATGAAAAAATGTTGGCAACGTAAAATCTCTCTGCCAACAAGTGCTACTTGGCACTAAGTAGGCAAATGAGTAGTAAAGTCCTCTCTCGACGAACAAAACTAACACTCTACAAGGCTCTCATCATGCCCGTCCTAACGTATGGCGCAGAAGCGTCTACGATGACAACGTCCGATGAAGCGAAGCTTGGAGTGTTTGAGAGAAAGGTTTTGCGCAAGATTTTTGGACCTTTGCACGTTGGCAACGGCGAATATCGCAGACGATGGAACGATGAGCTGTATGAGCTTTAGGACGACATATACATAAGACAGCGAATAAAGATCCAGCGGCTACGCTGGCTGTGTCATGTCGTCCGAAGGGATACAAATGCTCCGGCTGTGAAAGTATTCGATGCGGTACCAGGTGATGGTAGCAGAGGAAGAGGAAGGTCTCCTCTGCGTTGGAAAGATCAGGTGGAGAAGGACTTGGCTTCACTTGGTGTGTCCAACTGGCGCCAGTTAGCACGAGGGCGAAACGACTGGCGCGCTTTATTAAACTCGGTCAAAATCGGGTAAGCGGTTATCGCGCGAATTCAGAAGAAGAACATGAAAAAAATGGCTCGCGGGGAAAAAAATTTAGTTCAAACAAGGAAGTCATCGCCGAGACAGAGGCGTATTCTGGAGAGTTCGACAAATGTTATTTTTAGGAGGGTTTAAAAAATGACCGGAGCGTTGAGATCAATGTATCTTTCTAAAACAGGACTATGATGAAAAATAAAAATAAATTTTTTGAAGAAGTAGTGTTTCATTCCGAGCATGAGAACTTATTGAACGGGGCGTTCAATAAAGCCTCTTTTCTGTATATGTTCTGTGGAAGTCGGTCTCTGCTGGGAGCAGAACGGCGTTTTGTGTTTTATGAGGAACTTTTTCGCGACAAAAATGCCCTCAGAGGCTTGCCATTTCTGTCTCACTATAGGCATCACATCATAATGCCGCACTGCCATGTAAATCCACGCAAAAACTTTTACATCAACTTTTTCTTCAATACCAAAATTCTGCGTTAGTTCCTGAAAGGCAGCTGTGCAGCTCGGCTCCATGCTTTCGTGCAAGCATCGAATAGTGAAAATTGTCTAACCATTGTGCAGCTCCGAAAAAAAATATGCTATCCGCCTACTGCTGCATTTATTTTCAATGAAATTCTGAGAAATAAATGATGACTGTAGCTCAGCAAATGTGATTTCAGAGTTATGTTTTGTCTATATATGGCTGGCTTTGTAATGGACCTGTGGAAAAAATTTAAATAAAAAGAGTTGTAGATTGCATTAAAAAAGTGCATCGGTATTTGGGTCAACAGGATGAGACTCACAAAACAAAAAAATCACAAAAAAAAAAACAAAAAAATAAAAACACAAAAAATAAAACCACAAAAAAGGCAAACACAAATATTTAAATAAAATGAAATAAAAAGAAAAAAATTGGCTGCGTTATGAAAAGAAAAATCGACGCATTGAAAACCAGACTAACAGTGACTTACAGTCCCATCGAGGCTATGTAAGTGCAGGCAGATTTATCTGAATATGTTTACATATATGGCGGCAAATCCTTTTCAGTATTGTGGGAATGCATTGAAGCACAATGCACAATGAAGCGTAGTGCAGTAGAAGTACTTAAAAACAAAAAAAAAATTAAATGAAAAAAAGATCGCTGTAAAAAATTTAAGCTGCTTTATTTTCGTTTTGAAAACCACACCGCTTCAACGCCCTCAATGCGCTACAAAAAACACTAACTACAAGCACTGCTATTCAAAGCGCGCTTGCCAAGCTGCTCAACAACAACTCATTCAAACATATTTTTTCTTCTCTGCATAAATGCATCCTTTTTAAATATTTTATATGAAAATATGCTCGCAGTTATACAAATACTTCTTTTTACCTGTCTTTTCTTAAGCTCCTTGAACCAACCAACCGACCAACCAACCAACGAATCAACCAACTATTCTCATAGTGCGCTCAGCTCCTCCTACTTTCGTTGCTGCCTTGCCTTTGTGAGTGCACATCATCCTGTTCATTGCTTGCGCTTGTTGTTGGTTCCCTCCTTCCCTTCCTCCATTGGTTATTGCGCCAATCGCTTTTGCTTACCGCACTATTTTCAAGCATTTACAATTTAGCTTTGTGTCGCTGCATAAATCTATATACTTATACACACACACATACATATGTGCGTGTGTTCCTGTGTTCCCGTGCGAAACTAATACTTATAGAGATTTGTGAGTATCCTTGTCACTGCCATAGCTGCTTGAAGGACAACAATTACAACTACTACTTGAACCTTATGGCAACTGAACTTTATATGGCACTTCAGCTTCTTCGACTATTGCTCCGCTATTGTTGACTACTGAGTATCTCCGACTGCATATTGTAAAAGAAAAAAAAAATAAACTACTGACACAACTAATCCGGCGCTGCTTACCCTCGCTAGCACATCCTGTTTTGCGCAACTCAGCTTTTGTAGCGTGTAAAGTGAACTTTGGCTGAAAAATAGCATAATTATGTGTATACCTACATACAAGTTGCACTATATATGTATGTAACAGTATGTATAGGGGTATTCGTTAAGAGTGCTCGAACTTAAACAAACAATCAAACAATTTATAGAATATTGTCATAATTTTTTTTTTCCAAAAGTATTCGTTGGCAAGAAAATATGTTGCCTATAGAGCCACGCTGCGATCGGGCGCAACGCGAGCCATGTGGGATCGCTACAGAGCGCTAAGAAAGGAAGAGAGATGTACTCGTATTATCCGACAGAAGAAACGAGAGGCAAAAATACGTGAGTGCGAGGAGCTCGAGATGCTGGCCAATAGGAACAACGCCCGAAAATTCTATCAGAAAGTTCGGCGGCTTACAGCAGGTTTCAAGACCGGGGCGTTTTCCTGTAAGAACAAAGACGGCGGCCTGGTGACTGTCATCCAGTGTATACTTAAATTATGGAGGGAACACTTCTCGAACCTGTTAAGTAGGGACAGCTGCGCATTTCACAGAGAATGTGAAGATCCCGATACCGCAATCGTTGATGACGGAATTGTCGTTCTGTTACCCGACCATGACGAGGTGGAGAATAGCGATAACGCGTCTAAAGAACAACAAAGCCGCGGGCGCCGACGGACTGCCGGCTGAGCTATTCAAATGGCGGCGAGGAGCTGGTAAGGTGCATGCATCAGCTTCTTTGCAAAATATGGTCGGATGAAAGCATGCCTGCCGATTGGAATTTAAGTGTGCTCTGCCCAATCCATAAGAAGGGCGATCCTGCAATTTGTGCCAATTACCGCGGGATTAGTCTTCTAAATATCGCCTATAAGGTCTAGCGAGCGTATTGTGTGAAAGGCTGAAGCCCACCGTCAACCAACTGATTGGCCCTTATCAGTGTGGCTTTAGACCAGGAAAGTCTACTATCGACCAAATATTTACAATACGCCAAATCTTGGAAAGTACCCACAAAAGGAGAATCGACACAAACCATATTTTCGTCGATTTCAAAGCTGCATTCGACAGTACGAAAAGGAGTTAAATGTATGCCGCGATGTCTGAACTTGGTATCCCCGCAAAACTAATACGGCTTTGCAAGATGACGTTGCTCAACACCAACAGCGCCGTCAGAATTGGGAAGGACCTCTCCGAGCCGTTTGATACCAAACGAGGTTTCAGACAGGGAACTCGTGGTCGTGTGACTTCTTTAACGTGATGTCGGAGAGCATCACACGAGCTGCAGAACTTAATCGCTCAGGCACAATATTTTATAAGAGCGTACAATTGTTGGCGCATGCCGATGATATTGACATCATCGGCCTTAACAACCGCGCTGTTAGTTCTGCCTTCTCCAAACTGGATAAAGAGGCAAAGCGAAAGGGTCTGGTGGTGAACGAGGACAAAACGAAGTACCTCTTATCATCAAACAAACAGTCGGCGCACTCACGTAATGGCACCCACGTCACTATTGACAGTTATGATTTCGAGGTTGTTAAATACTTCGTTTAGCATTACCACCGATAACCATGTTCTCTTACCAAGAAGTGCTACTTTGGACTAAGTAGGCAATTGAGTAGTAAAGTCCTCTCTCGACGAACCAAACTAACACTCTACGAGGCTCTCACCATTCCCTTCCTAATGTATGGCGCAGAAGCGTGGGCGATGGCAACATCCGATGAAGCGACGCTTGGAGTGTTTGAGAAAAAGATTCTGCGTAAGATTTTTGGTCCTTCGTACGTTGGCAACGGCAATTATCGCAGGCGATGGAACGGTGAGCTGTATGAGTTTTACGACGACATAGACACAGCGCAGCGAATAAAGATCCAGTGGCTTCGTTGGCTGGGTCATGTCATCCGAGTAGATACAAACGCTTCAGCTCTGAAAGAACTCGATGCGGTACCAGCTTATGGTAGCAGAGGAAGAGGAAGGCCTCCTCTGCGTTGGAAAGATCAGGTGGAGAAGAACTTGGCTTCACTTGGTGTGTCCAATTGGCGCCAGTTAGCACGAGAAAGAAACGACTGGTACGATTTGCTAAACTCGGCCAAAATCACGTAAACAGTTATCGCGCCAATTAAGATGAAGAAGACTTCGTTGGCAATATATTAGTTTGGGGAAACAAAAATCCATTATTTTCGCACAAAATTCAAAACTTTATTTAAGATGTTTCAGATTGTCCGATTTGGGTCACATACGCATCGTTTTGTTGTATTTGTTGCTATTTCAAAGGTCTCTCTCATAGAAGTTTTGGCCCATATTGGCAAGAAACTCTAGTAATCGATTTGGACAACCTTCTCTTGGTACTAATTTTTTATCACTGAAGAAGTCTTTGAATGAGCGAAAAAAAGAGTAATCGCCTGCTGCCAGGTTCGGACTATTTGGTGGATGCACTAAAACTTCCCAACCAAGCTCCTGGAGTTTTTTGTGAGCCACTACAGAGGTGCGCGGCAGCCTTGCCTTGTCCTAATGGATCACGAAACCTCTTCTGTTGGCCATTTCTGATCGTTTCTGGTCAATCGATAGGTTCAGTGTTGCCATTAGAGATCTGAATTTAGTTTTTGGCCATACGGCAGCAACTCATAATAAATGAATCCTTTCAAGTTCCACAAAAAACACAGTAGAACATTCCTGGCCATTAGTTCTGGTTTGGAAACCGTTTGAGTTGCTTCATCACTCTTTGACCCTAATCGTTTTCACTCAATATTGTCGTATGTGACTCATTTCTCATCCCTAATCACCATCCGTTTAAGAAATGAGTCGCTGTCATTCCGTTTGGCCAAAGCTTCATAAATGGAAATTCGAGGCATCATGTTTTTGGTATTAATTTGTGTGGCACCCAAGCGTCGAGCTTCTTTTCAAATCCAGCTTTACGTAAATAGTTTAAAATTACGTCTACTAACGTTGCCGATCAACTTTGATTATTTCTGTTATTTTATTGACGAGCACTAATTTGACAACGAGCATAAACTTTGAATTCCTTGATAGATACTTTACTTTCTTTTTCCCCAAACTAATAATTTCGGAATAATGTATGTATGAAATTTCATGAAGCTCCACTGATGCTTTGAAAAATAATTGCGAATGCCACTGGGGGTGAAAATTTCATGGCAAAAAGTGACTATTGCAGAGTGTAGGGGAGACTGATGAAAGTGCCATGAACTTTCATCGCTCCTAATCAGTTGTTATTATTTCTGCCATGAAAAAGCTCCTCATAAAAAATATCTGCCGTTCGGAGTCTGCTTGAAACTTTAAGTCCCTCCATTTGTGGAACAACATGAAGATGCCTACCACAAATAGGAGGAAAACGCTAATTATTTCTTTGTATTTCTATAGCGAGCTCAACAATGGTGCCGCACGTCTTGCCGAAACGTACAAAAGACGGCAACTTGCTGTACGGCTGAAAATCCCGCACAACGACAATGTAGGCAGCACACGATGGTAAAAAGAATGCAGAAGGTATGGCCAGGATGAGACCGTTAATCGACTCTAATCGAATTAGAAAGAATCAGCTGATCGTCTGACGTCACCAGGGTTATGAGTGTTGTGTTGGTGATATACGAAAAAATCAACGCAGTTTCCATACATGTTACTTCATTGTCGTCTAAATGACGTCAGATTGGAAAAGTGTGTGAAATAAGCGATCCTCTGGTAGGTGATGTTTCGAAATGTTGCCTCGAATGACCAAACGTGGTAATCCTTCATCCTTCAATACAATACAATTTACTTTCAATATATTTTTGGCTTTGTACGACATGCCAGTTGTTGTTGTTGTATCAGTCCACTAAACCCTGTCAGGCAGTGTAATCACCGATCCTCACCATCTAACTCATTTGCTTGGGTCCAGAGGGAGAGGGCTGTTGGGTGAGTAGGCTTGAGAGGGCACGTGAAAAGATTTTTACTATCGTGCGGTGTGCCTTCACATGCTGACGGTGGCATTTCCACGGCAGCGGGTTCTGTGTACCGGAATGACTCGGGTTTTTCCCGACCAAGGACTGCCACGCCAGTAAACTAGCCTTGTCTAGTGCAGCCTCATGGCTGGCATTGAGCTTAACCCTGAACTTGAAATGCACTTCTGCTGCGTTTTCCAAAGACGGCTCCAACCAAACTCAACCCCCACCATAAGACCTGCTCAGTCCTTAAGACCCACAAATAGTGATCCACACGGTATATGGCCACGTGTTGCTTCGACCGTCTTGCACTCTCATCCCAAACGGCTTCTACCTCAGAACTCGTTGCTTTAACGTAGGCAAAGAACTCATTCTGGCAGGCCTATAAGTTCAAGTCCGCCCAGTTTGACAGTTGTACATAGCTTAGCCAAGTTGGCTGCTTTGCTGTTGAAGTTCGAATGCACCTATTGAAACGCCCTTTATGAGGGTTACTGCTTGGCATTCGTGCTTATATTTTTTCTTTTTATTTCATTTAATTTTTCCTTTTATTTCACTTTATTTTTCTTTTTATTCCATTTGTCACTTCGGCTATGTTCCTGCGCGCGTCTTTGTTCCGTAAACAGCAGCAGTTTTGCATTTAAATAGCTCTATAAACACTTACATTTATCCACACATACACTCACATAAAAATTCCCTCATAGATGTACATAAGTGCCGCTCCTTTACGTTCACTCGCTTATGCAGCGAAAGACACAAATATTCGCTCGTTCGCATTGTTGCAAAAATTTCGCTATTGCATTCCTGCCCTATGTCAATAACACTTGCATTAGGGTCCATTCGCTCTGTCTGTTTGTCAGCGCGCACTTTTGTTTGTTGCTAAACTTGTTAAGGTTTTGTTTTTCTTTTGCTCACTGCATGTGACTCTTGTGGATAGTTTCTCGTAGTCACCAATCAGGTCCTTTCAAAGGAGTCGCACAAAAGTTTCACCCCTCTGGCAAGCAGATGCGTTTTCAATGCTTAAATCAATAGTGATTGCATAAAATAATATGAAGTTCGAAGTAGTTAAACCACGCCCGGATTGTTGGTTGGATCTGGAAAAAAAAAAAATGCTCGAGATATTTTAACTTGCACAAATTTCTACCCTGAATTTTACCTCAACTTTTACTATCTTTATCCTTCATAACTCCCAAAAAATAGCAGCATTCGCCATTATATTCTCAACGCAGTATTCTGAACCCAACAACCTTAGGGCTCACCTACGTACTTCTGTTAGAATGCTTTTAAGTTATTCGTTCTCCATGTTTGCCAAAAATAATAACCATTAGTATATTTAATATTTTCTCGTGGCGACATTCTACTCCAACCTCTCTCAGAGTCTAGCGACATTCTTTAGGATTTTATTACTTTTACTTCCTTATTAACCACTAAACTCTTAGATCTACTCCTCAATAGTCGACCGACATTTTTTTTTATATCTTCTCCTGCCGACATTCTACTCCAACCTCTCTCAAAGTCTAGCAACAATATTCATGATTTGATTTCCTTTACCCTTCATTACTTCCATACGAGTTTAGTGGTTACTCTTGGATCTCCTCCTCAATAGTCGACCAACATTCTTTTATTACAATGCTTTTAAATTCTTCGTTCTTCATGGCATCCAAAACTAATGACCACTAAACTCCTGTATTTCCTCCTCTCAGCATTCTGAACCCACCTCTCTCTTGGTCGACAGTCTTTCTTCATTTCTAGATATCTTTTCTGTAAGCTTTTTCTTGCAGTTCATAAAAATGTCTAATCCTCAGTTATATGGAAACAAGTCCAATCAGTCTTGCGTTCGACCGATTGCGTTTCAGTCGTTTGCATTATATCGATTCATGCCCAACATGTAATCGGATGATCCCAGATCAGGAAGGCCTTGTAGCAACTTGCAAGGTGAAAAGTTTCACCGACACGGGGCAGAATGTCCAAGACAAAAGTAGACTACATACTCCACTTTTTTAGACCAGGAAGTCTTAAACTGTTTGTTTAATTTAGAGCCGAAATATCAACGAACTTTCACTTTCTCTGAGAGGAGCTAGCTTGCACCATCAAATAACCGGTAAACACAGTTACGAGTTTGGAAATTTAATGGCGTGGAGTCCTCTCGACTTTCTGAATCCTCCGTTTATTGTACTGGGACCAAAGGGTTTTCAAAATAGCACATGAAGAAATGGAACTCCATATTTTCTGCGCTTTTCGAAGAAATAAGTTGGGAAAGGGAACTGTCAACAAGATTCAGAGTGATGTCGATAACCGGGGTAGGAGGTCACTGAGATCATTTCAGCGCTCTTTTTGCCAAGCTTATCAGCAATTTCATTACCCTCATTACAGCACATCCAAGAAATGTGATCTCCGCTTTACAAGAGTTAAATAGTTTGGATCTGCACCATGGCGTCGTCAGAGCCTTGATTGCAGCTCGACTATCTGAAAAAATGTTAATGAGGAGTGAGGGAGAACTCCCACGTTCCCTAAGCGTTTTGCATGCCCGCAGGATCGCAAAGACTTCTGTCCCAAAAACACTAGCAGTATTCGGTAATTTTAGGGATTAATAAGGATAAATTGGAAATAAGAAAAGAGAGAAAACCCCTGCTTCGACTCCCGATTCAATCTTGGAGCCATCAGTGGAGATACAGGTACCAGCTTCGGTGCCATTCTGCCCACTTGGAAGGATTGTCTTGATACAACCCTCAAGCACTCTCTGTCCGAAGTTCAGAGAAATACGGATTTAACTGCCTAAAAATGCTGTCATGTCCCTTGAGAGATTTACTCTAGAGGAAATATCGTATAAGTCGATGGAAGGTAGCAGTCGATAAGGGCAGCAGTGGGGCAATGTACAATGCAATCAGTTCTTTGCACCATCTCCAGTTAAGTGATATTATAGTTCCTCCGAAGAGACCAGACATCGGTACGTTAAACTGGCTTTGGACTTACTAAAACAGGTATTTTCTCATCTGATGCTATAATACTTTGTTTGAGTTGCCTCAAGCAAACTGATCTATGATCAGCTTAATGATTCCAGTTCTATGGTTATTGTGATATTGCAAAAACTCTTACTGAATACAAATAGGTTTGGGCTAAGCGAGGCCTCAAACCCCTCTATCTGTATCTATTTTTTTCTGCAGCTGCACATTTTTAAACCTCGACACTCCTGTCTTTATTAGCCCAGTGCAACGTCATGTAGAGTGCGTCCCTCGTGCCGGTTGAGCAAGAGGAAGGAAGTTGGGTTAACCAAAAAATAAAAAGAAAAGCCGAATATCTTATCCCATATCTTTTCCGCGCCAGGTTCTGTAATCGTATTATCAGCTGTCTCGGCGAAATTAATTCTACACCTAGGAGCTGTAATTTGACGGCTTTCGATTTTTTTGTAGGGTGCCGTGAAAGACCGATCCTATGCGAACAAACCGTCAACGGTATAAGCCCTTAAGAAACCGTCATCAAGGTCTGGAAGAATGGATTAACAGGTTACTACGAAACGAAAGAATTCATGTTCTGGTTAACACCTTTTATTGGGTGTTTGGGCGAGCTAATCTTTTATTTGTGATATGCATCTTGATGTTGTTCCACAAATAGGGGGACCTACAGTTTTAAGCTGACTCCGAACTACTGAGGAGCGATCGCTATTAAAACAAATTCTTCTATCATTCGATGTTTCTTGCTCGAAGATTCGAACTTGGGCACTTCTGAATGTTAGCCACGATTCAACCCATTCGGCTACAATGGCCGCAACTCGATTGGAAGGTTGACATTTTCAGTAATCACGCTGCTGTGAAGTCGGGGTGTAGAATGATCTTCCACTGGGAGTTCTCTCTGTGGAAGTATCCTCTGTGGTGGACCAGATCATGTTGAAGGAAAGACGGACGAAGCTTACCATCAATATGAATGTCATAGAGGAAGCCTGACATTCAAGTTGGCTAAGGACAGATGCACTGGACTAGGCGTGAATAAACTAATGACAAACCGAATAAATTGATTTATAGGCATATTTTGAGTGTTTCAAAGGAAAGCACTATATGGGCCATTTTGTAAGTGATCTCGCATATAGGATACGAGTTTAAAATTTCGGCCGAATTGGTCTTGTTTATGGCTTAGCTATCAAGCTAGAATAATAACTGACCTATCGGTTAGATAGTAGTCAAAATAAAAAAAAAATGGGAATGAGAGCTGACTAAGTTGCGTTTCAGAAAGGAATCCGTCTCTACAGTTGGAGTCCATTAGAGACTTATCGGTTTACATAATGATGACCTCGGATGAGAATTCGTCCCAATTATCAGAGTGCTGTGTGTTTAGTGATGAAGGAAACACTGAAACCGGTCTCGAAATCTAGCGATCTACCCACTTATGTAATTACTATGTGGATTTAAGACGTCAGAGCCAGTGACTTTCCTCCTCATCATCGACAGTGACTTGCCTCCTCATCATCGACCTCTTAAGCATACTCGTACAACATTTTTCTTGGTCCATTTGAGACTTGTCCGTATGCTTAATGATGGCCTGGCCTGGATGGCCTCATATGGAAACCCGTCCCAATCATCAAAGTGCTGTCTGTTTAGTGATGGAGAAAGCACTGAAACCGACTTCGGAATCCGGCGATCTATCCGATTAATTTCGCAACTTTTGTTTTTTTGTGACTTGCCTTCCCATCATCGGCCTCTTAAGCCTACAACATTTCTCTTTGTCACCTTTTTTCCTACGAAAAGCTGTCACCGCTGAGTGAAATGTGAAATGTCATTAACTTGGGTTTAAAATAAAAACCACCGCCAGGTGGTAATGAAACTCTAAAAGATTTGCATATAAATATATCTCCACATATTTACATGTCGAAATACGGGAAATAAAATGAAATTAAAAATGAGCGCTAAAATGTGCAGGAAAACTATTAAAAAAGTAAAAAAGCAAATTGAGCAGCAATGAAAAGGCGTGACGCGGTGGGAAGCTTTGTGCATTAGATACCACAACTGCCAAGCCAAGCCACCACAACATATGATCGTGTGAGCGATGCGGTGGAGCATGACACACAGCTGTCAGTATGAAAAGCGGGAAACCAACAATCCGCAAAGCAAATCGGTGAAAACCAAACGGAAGCGGAACGAAAAAGAGAAAGGGGGAAGCGCCATGAGCCATGACTATTAAAAAGAATGGCAACTGTGCAGCGGTCAAAGACCGGCCAAGCCCTTGATTGTGAAATTTCAATGTCAAATGCGGGTTTTGTCACGCACACCCGCGGTTGGGAACCAACAGAGAAGGAGAAAGAAAAAAGTATACTTATTTTTGGCAAATATTTGACTAAAAGCAGCAATAAAAAGTTGCGAAATAGCTGAAGAATAGCAAAAGAAAAGAGGCAGTGAACATCCCATGGGACTATACCCAGTAGCGCTTGAGAAAAGCCGTGGGTGGAGGGAAGAAAAATGCGTGAGCGGCTATTGAACCCATACACACACACATACATATGTGCATACATATTTGTGCCAAGCATAGCGGACATGTGGCTGGTGCTGCTGCTACAGCCCAAGGGAGAGTGAGCGAGTCAGCAGTGACTCAGCTTGTGGGACAGCGGCGCTGTGAACGAGATAGGCCGCCTAGGATGTCGAGGGCATTAAACTTCACGGTCATGGCGCTCGTATTAAATACACTTACTCATTATTGATAACGGCAAAATTATAGTACACACAAACATATGTAAATGTGTGTGTATTTGTGTTGTAAGATGACAATGACAATGGTAATCACGTCCAAGGCGAAATTAAAGAAACAAAAAAAACAAAAAGATATGCAATATAGACAGAGAAATAGGAAAAGGAAAAATCAGCAAAAACAACAACAGCAACAGCAGCGGAGTGTATCGAAATCAGAAAGGTAGTGGAGGGCAGGAACAAAAAAACTTTCACAATGGTTTATGCCAGCTCGGTAAGTTGATAAGCTTTCGTGGCGTGGCCGTACAGCTGAGGGGGAGGTGTGTGGTGGATGCGTGTGTTTAGTGTTACTATGTGCGCGTAGATACGCAGGGCCATGCTCCCAGCGAGTGGAATGACCGATAAGAAGTAATACATGCGTGATATGCGATAAGCGCCATCGAGCACCAAGAACGCATCGAGTTACGTAGCAATCAGCCAGCCCGGCGACCCTTCGACCGCTGCTGTCAGCTGTCAGCTGATGTAGCGTAAATATACTTTTAATAGTAATCAAGCAGTACAGAGTGCACGACAAGGTGATAAAGTAGGGGTGCATTTCGCTTATCGTTCATCAAAATATTTGTAATATATAAAAACTATATTTGTATGCATAAGTAATTAAAAGCATTAGCGACTGTTGACATTTTAAGCTGCTTACTGCGGGTTTTCGCTAGCTGGAGTCAAATATTTAACTTGGTATTTTTTAAGCAGAGGTTGTGGAAGAAATTTGAATTAGGATTACCTTTGACTTAGGCGAAAATTAATAGGAATTTTTATTAATACATACATGTCGAGCAGCTACAAAAATACGCTAAAGGAAAAAAATTTTTAGGATGGATAACAATAGAAATAAATACAATATAAAAAAATTGTATACATTATTATTAGTACTTAAACTTTATAAACATTTTTTTTTTTACTTTTTCATTATAAAAATTAGTATATAAAAAATTAAGTGACCCAAAGTATCATACAATGAAAAAAAAGTTGCTCCACGGTCTGCATTATTTCTCCTTGAAATGTTGATGGATCTCTAAAAAGTAAGTAGTCTGCCGAATTTCTGAATTTCAAAAAATTTTACTATTTACGGCATTTTTGAAAAAGGTATGCGTTTTACGTCATAAATCCCACACTTTAATTATGTTTATAAAATTTTTTATTAGGTGCGCAACTAAGATCTCCCTGGCTTTTTGTTGAAAATACAACTTCATTCTAAAAAAATGATTACAAGTGAATCGTAGAAAGTATTGCCCAACGCTGGCTACTACTTTTTCCCCATCTTTCTGGTAGATCTCGTACACCGTCGCGATAAAACTCTCTAAACCTTCTGAAGCTATCCACGGATCAAGCCATTTTTTGATGTTTTCATATGAATGGTGCTGCTGGTTAGCTAGACCATGTGCCACCGATCGGAACAGGTGATAATCGGACGGCGAAATATCAGGCCGGTCCATAAGTTCGTGCGTTTTTTAAAGGTGGTTTTAAAATTAATAAAAAACATGTTTACAGTATTTATTAATCAATAATATATTTTGCTTCATTATTTACAATGTCTTCCCAACGTTTAGGCAAATTTTTAATTCCCTGCTCAAAAAATTGTTTGTCCTTGGAGCCAAAAGACGCTTCGATACTCCTTTTTATAGCTTCTTTTGAGCAGTACCTCTTGTTACTCATATGGGATTGAAGTCCACGGAAAAAGTGATAATCACAAGGTGAAATATCCGGAGAGTATGGTGGATGTGGCATTAGCTCCCATCCGAGGTCGTTCAGCTTGCCTAATGTTTGCCTTGCGGTATGAGGTCTTGCGTTGTCGTGGTGAAACAATACTTTGCGTTTATTCACTAACGACGGTCGATTTTTGTTAAGTGCCTCATTCAGGTTTGATAGCTGATGGGAATAATAATCAGCAGTTATCGCCTGGTTTGGTTCTAGAAGTTCATAATAAACAATACCGGCCATATTCCACCAAATAGACAGGAAAATCTTCTTGGGGTGAAGGCCATCTCTAGGGGTCGGTTCTGGTGTTTCATCTTTATCTAATCATTGGCGTTTGCGAACAGGATTATTGTAAATAACCCATTTTTCATCACCAGTAACGATACGGTTCAGAAAACTTTCATTTTCAAGCCGTTGCAGCAGCTGAGAACACACATTCACTCTCTGCTGAAGGTTGGCGACGGAAAGTCAATGCGGAACCCATTTTCCCATCTTTGAAACCTTTTCCAACTGAACCAGGTGTCTGTGAACTGTTCCATGCGATGAATGTAACCTCTGAGCTATCATATCGACTGCCAAATTCGGCTCAGCTTCCACGAGTTCGAGCAAGGCGTCGGAGTTAAAGACTTCAGGACGACCAGCGCGCGGGGCATCCTCCACGTCGCATTTACACTTCGGAATTTTGAAAACCACTTTTGCGCAGTCCTTAAACTCACGTTGTCCTCTCCGCGAACAGTGTTTATTTCTGCAGCAGAAGTTGTTGCATTTTTACCACTTTTATAAAAAAAAAAAATACAAAATATGCCTCTTATACGCGTTCGAAGATTCCATTTTATTTTTTAACAACATCTGCTTCTATTAGCGATTAAAATCACTTGTTGAATGCACAATATATCAAAGAAAATATAAATAGTTCCGTTATGTTCCGCAAATAATTTTTTGTATGCAAAAATCGTACAAAAGTGAAATAATGGGTAAAATATGCACGAACTTATGGACTGACCTGATATCTGAAGAATATGGCGGGTGGGGTAGGATTTCCCATTTCCGTGTTTCCAGGTAGGTTTAGCGAGTTTGGCAACGTGAGGCCGAGCGTTGTCATGCTGTAGATTCACTTTTTCATGCCTCTCCGCGTATTGCGGCCGCTTTTCGCGCAGTGCTCGGTTCAATCGCATCGATTGACGTCGATACCGATCCCCAGTGATGGTTTCACTTGGTTTCAACAGTTCATATAATAATAAATAACACCAACTTGATCCCACCAAATATATAGCATAACCTTCGCAGCGTGAATATTCGGCCGAAGCGACGACGTAGAAGCACGATCGGGCAGTCCCCATGACTTTCTTTTCTTTGGAAAGAAAGAACCCTTCCTTTTTTTCCGCTGGAGCGAAAAAACGACGTTCAACATTTCTTGGTTTTAACTCATAAGGAACCCAAGTCCCCTGTTTGTGAATCATTTCCAAAGCATGCAATCGCTTGGAAATGGATTGGCGGGTAAGTCCTAATACCGAAGCAAGCTCTTCTTGCGTTTAACACGGACACAATTCCTCATTGAGCAATGCCTCCAATTCAGCGTCTTTTTTTTAATAATAAAATCACCGTCTTTGAAGCGACGAAACCAATTTCGGCACGTTGTTTCACTTAAAGCAGCATCTCCGTAAACTTTTTGTAGCTCTCGATGCGCTTCAGCCGCCGTTTTTTTTCGAATGAAAGAGGAAAATCAGCACTTCTCGGAAATGACGATTATTTGGCACAAAATCAGGCATTTTCACAAAACCAAAAGTATTTGAAACCAAAACAAAATCACTAATGTGTCAAAGTAGTTTTTTTACCATATGTCTAAGGTTGGTTTATGAGGTTTAGGTTATGTTAGAATCGATTAGCACACACTGCTGGCGGCATCTATTGACAGACAGTTCCCGCTGGGCAACCACCAGGTTGCGCACCTAATAAAAATATCAAAATTCCGGCTCGACAGACTATAGAGAAAACCCTTTCGAATATTTAAAAACAGCCGCATCAAAAAATATTACAAAACTGTGTGAGTTATCATGCAGACCGTGCCGGAAAAAGTAGTTTCGAGAAAAACGAGTTTAAACTTGCAAGTCTCAAATGAAGGGCAGCTGCCTGTGCGAATCAAACTCTCGTCGGGCAGTTACATTTTCTACCATAACTTTTTGTCTATGGGGAATTTTTACAATAGACTTACACAGAAATACGCCTAAAACTATAAAGAATAATAATCTGTAAAAAAAACAACAATCGATTTTTTGAAAATTCTGGTTGTATGTAACCCCTTAAAGCTTATTTGAGTACTTCGGTAAGTTGTTTATATGAAACTTTCGACAATTTTTCATGTATGATATCAGACAGTGTGTGCGTAATAGTTTTGCAATTGAACTTAGTGAGCTGACTTCTTTGTAAAATGGGAGCATTGAAGTTCCTTTGAAAACCAGCGATCGGCTACTGGATAAGATGACCTTGCGTCAACGTGTAAAGTCGCAAGCTTCTGCTGTCTTTTGTTCGCGGATTTGTTTTTTTTTTTTGTTTGGCGGTAAGTGTTAAAAATGCCTTCGCACCATATAGTAACGTCACTACTACGTGTGTGGGGATTCTAGAAAAACCAAATATCCTTCCTCTTATCTTGAATTTTTCACTCCATCCCGCGATTGCTTCCGTATTGCTTCGAGGTAGTGGACCCAAGACGGCGTGCTAAGAAGGACACATTCGATTACTCACCCTGCATCCAGGGTTGCCTGTTTTGCAAAAACCTATGTTCAATGCTCTTCAGCATAAATTTCCATTTCACGCCTCTTTTCTTCCGATAATATCCTCCAAAAAATTTGCGGCGGTATTCCATTTTTCTTCGCTTATCATATTTTTCTCGATTGTTTCTTCAGATGTAAATACACCAAACATCTCGTTGCAGAATTGTTCTCTATATGTTCCATCTCTTGCACTTAAAGAAACTCCGCATCATCATACTCAGTATCAAATGCAATTTGGTAGCTTCACCTTTCTCATTCACCACAAATACTTGTGAAAGGACCCATGTCTGGACAAAAAAAATTTGAGGTAATAGTTAACCTCACCGAGATTTCTACCACTACCCACTTTTAAGAGCAGATATTAGCCTCGTTGTCCATCTAGCCGTATCGTTCAGAGTTCCATCTTGCTTGCCAAAGTGCGAGGGTTTGAATTTTAAGCCAGAAGCATGGTCCAGGGATTCCTGAGATTTATGCCTCCCATCTCCGTTTGCGCTCTTGTGCTAGAATATCTATAGGTTTGGTTCTGCCGATAACTAAAACCGCTGTTTCTGTTACTGTTCTGTATTAAGGAGCCACTCTGAGAGCGCAGGTACGTTGCCCCAATCGTAAAGTTTTTCGCCGGTATTTCACCCTTAGCGAATCTGCTCTTATTGCGCATCCGTATAGAAGATTTGAGTTCGTGGTGCCCTTTAAAAGTTTTCGCTTGCTCTGAGCTGGTCCTCCAAGATTTGCCATAAGCTTACTTTACATGTCGCTTGCATTTACAACCCACCGGTGGATCGGAGGCGCTCGAGGGAACCGTTGGAGTTAACTAAGCCGCTGATCGCGTATTTTGTGGGAGGGTGTGGATACTTAAGACACCACATGGTGAGAGTGATTATGACTTGGAGTCCTTTTCGCAGCGCCTGCTCGGAGGATGGCGCAGTGCTGAGATTTAGGTTGGTACACCTACAAATTCATCAGGCTTAGACATTACCATGTTTCAAAAAGGAGAGCTTTCCTGAACGAGCAAAGATGGCAACCGGGTGAATGACATCCGAAGCATTATTAAATTATGGAGGGAACACTTCTCGAACTTGTTAAATAGTGAAAACTGGCATGTCTCAAAGAACTGGAAAATCCTAATCTCCCAATAGTTGATGACGTGACTATCATTCTGCTAAAGAACAATAAGCTTGCGGGAGCTGACGGACTTTCGGCAGATCTATTCAAATATGACGGTGAGGAGCTGGTAAGGTGCGCACGCATCAGCTCCTATGCAAAATATGGTGGGATGAAAGAATACTTGCCGATTGGAATTGAAGTGCCCAATGCCCAATCCTTAAGAAGGGTGATCCAGCAAGTTGTGCCAATGAGCGTTATTGGTGCAATCTTTTATTTACCTACTTCCTTGATCTTACCATGCATTTAAAATTTTAAAATTCCAAAATTCATGTCAAGGCTTTCGTGACTCTACAGAATCAAACCCTTTTTTCAAAACTTCGATATAGCCCTGTATGGGTCTGGGAAGTCAAACCATGTATCGAAATAGGACAATTTTTCTTTTCTTATTACGGAAATATCTAATTTTTTGTGCTTCTGCTATATCAGGTTTGCCACCCGTATATCAGGTGTAGGTGAGTTATTGCCCGATTTCACGGACTTTTAATACCGTCTGTACACTTCATAAGAGTAACTTATGCACCGACTTTCATTGAGATATCTTATTTTTTGTGCTTGAATTATTAAAGGAAATGTTTAAATGTTTACTAAAGAAATTTGGAATTTCTCTTAATTAGCTCCAGTGTATATCTTAACTCCACACTCATGCCTCATTCTAAAGAAGTTACAAACCTTGGTGTTCGTATGGACAGGCGCCTGACATGGAAAATGCACATTGAGGCCAAAAGTGGGCAGATGAAGCTAAAAACGAAAGTTCATCAAGCCAATCTGGACGTATGCATCACAACTGTGGGGTAATGCAAGTGCCAGCAATTTAGATTGGCGGCAATTTTGGGCAATTTTTTTTCCCAAATGAGCAAAACGGCCCTTTTTTAGCAATTTTTTTTAGATAAACGTGCGATATTTGTGCGATGCGGTTAAGGATAAATATTACGCCAAACTTTTAACAACGATTCGAAATTTTAAATTTGTATTTGAGGCATTCATATGCGAAATATGAGCCGAAGCCGGGCGAGCGCACTCAAAAACTGGCTGATGACAAAATGGACAACTGTGCAGTCAGCTATGGCGGTGATTTGATTGAAATTGCGTGGCATACAGTACAATTCCTCTTAACCGGTCACCTCAGGACTGCATACCTGGCCGGTTGCCGTTTCGGCCGGTTAATCCGAAGTGTACTTGTATAATATATTGTATACATACATATAAAAAAATGGAGAATTATTTTTTACATATTTATGTATTTCATATTTACATATGTTAGTGTGTTACATCAATAAAATATAAGTGTAATAATTATTTTTTGAAAAAGTCTGTGATTTTCTTCTGTTTTTTAACCTTCAGTGAATTTCTGAATGCGACATCCCTCCATTTTCTAATCACCAAAACGTCTAATGCTGTTGACTCATGTTGCTGCTCAATGTATTTCAATGCAATTTCCATCACATTTTTGGCTTCTTCATGAGAAACTGTTTTCTCCTCTTCAACGTCACTACTCTCATAATCCTCCTCTTGTTCTTTGTTTGCTAAATCTATGATTTCGTCATCATTCAAAAATTCATTTTCAAGGTATTCGTCACAGTTTATCATCCAATTTTCCACATCTTCTGCCTGTAATGATTCGTTACCCGATAACTTTTGAAGGTCTTGTAAAGCAGAATTGTTTTCTTCTTCTTCAGTCCCTGCAATATTCGAGATCACAATTAGATTCTCAACATCTGGCCAAAGTTTTCTCCAAGACTTAACATACGTTGAAGAGGGCATTTCTTGAAATGCTGTAGCTAACATATAGATAACATCCTTGATATTGATCTTTTTGATGACTTCTAAAAGACCTTTGTCTTCACTCTCCGAATGTTGCAGAATTTCAGAAACAAGTTTACGCCTGTATCGTCTTTTTAAGCTTTCGATCACTCCTTGGTCCATTGGTTGCACTAAGCTTGTCACATTAGGAGGAAGATAAACTAATTTTATGTCTATGAATTGCTTTAATAGGCAAGTTTACACTTTTTAAATGTTTTTTAACTTTTGGAACAAACTCCAAATTATACCTCTCTTTAAACAAGTTTGAATTCATCCACGCTGATTTTTGTGACTTATAATAAACCGGAAGGGAAGATGGATTCAAGTTTTTGAATACCCGTGGTTAAGCAGACTTGCCAATAACGAAAAGAGGAATTTTATGAGTCTCTGCTGCATTCGAACAAACGGCCACTGTAATATGTTCTTTGTTCTTTTTGAAGCCAGAGGCAGACTGTTCATGACTGCCTAGAAAAGTTGTTTCTGGTAACATTTTAATGTTTAGCCCGGTCTCGTCCATATTATAGACTTGTTCTGGAGATAATTCCTCTGTTTTAACCATTTCACCAAACTTAGTCTTGAATTCTGTCGCACCAGAAGTATCAGCAGACATTTTTTCTCCGCTTACATGTGCGAAATGAATTCCGTGTCGCTTCTTCCATCGATTAAGCCAACCATCACTTGCCACAAAGTCACCTCCATTATTAATCTTCTGGTGGTTAGCCAAAGCTTTTTCTTTCAAAATTGAGCCGCCAATCGGTGTACCTCTTCGACGTTCCTGAAGAAACCAGATCCACAAAGCTTCATCGACGACCTCGCAAATCGGGTTTTTCTCGTAAAACGGCTACCAAGATTTCTATCAGATTCCATTTTCGAGCAAAACCCCTCAATGGAACGCCTATCTCTTCGCCAGGTATTTACAGTGCTTTTTCCAACATTAAATTCTGCACATATTTTCGCTACGGATTCACCATTATCAATCCGCCTTAGCACTTTTAAACGTGTATCAATCGAAACCACAATTCGCTTGCGCTTTGCACTCATTGTCAAGGAAAGAACTATGTTATGTCCGTACCCACAGCAAAAACAAACCAAATTGATCAAAACGATAAACGACAAAGTCCTATCTAACATCGTTTATAGTTGACTTCGCCGGGATCTCCCCGTAATATAGGGGGAATCCCAGCCGCATCGCCTCGCCGGTGAATTTCTTGGAAAATATTGCATTGCGCTCGGCTGTTGTAAACAGGCCGGTTAATCCGTCGACCGGTTAATGCGAAGCCGGTTAAGAGGAATTATACTGTATTTAAAAACAACGTTTATTTACTCTTTTCAAGAATTCAAAAATTTGTTTAAAAATATGAATGCGTCTTGCACTTATAGCCGCACTAAATTGAATCACAAGCGCTAGGGGGGACACCCTGTGTCTCAAATTTTATAAACCCTATGGATTTCGTTTTTTTTTCAGTATGATTTGAAAATTACCGAAATTAAAGAGCAGCCACCCCTACTCACCATAAAGAAAGAAACAGCTTTTCCACATTTTTCTTTAAAACAAAAACAAAAAATCTATAAAAAATTGAAACCATTTTTTTATATATCTATATATATTTTTTTTTTGTTTAAACGCAAAGTAAATGTGTTTGCTTTTAATTTTGAGTTAAAAAAAATTGTTTGCTACCTGTGCCGACTACGCCTGTATGAAACTGTTCTGCAAATATTTACTTCAAAAATTAAAGCAATTTGTCGCATCATCACATTCAATTTAAATTTCATGCAACAAAATTTTTAAATTCCAATTAAATCGTGCGAAGCTACCCTTCGTGAAGTTGAGCGATTCATGCGTATGTATGTGTGAATGTTTGCGTGTTTGTATGTGTGTGTGTCTACAGTGCACTGATGTGCCTAACCTCAGACAATGCCGTGGCTGCAAATTGTTGTGTCGCAATGCCAGCCCCCTTTTTTTGCACAGCGTCGCAAAATAACAAAACGAAAGCAATAACAACATACCAGGCATGCAGTCACGTTTAAAGCCGCACATGTGTTGACTTGTGTCCTTGTATGTGCAACATTTCGTTTGCGTCTCGCATACAATTTGCGCACGAGTCTAGTTGTCTACGAAAATTGCAGCTGTTGCTGTCACAAAAAACAACAAAAACCAAAAATTCAAAATAAAAGAACCAAAAAACGCCAAAACAACAACGCAATGTAACATAGCAGCGGCATGCCGAAGTATGTGGCAATGCAATCAACTACACATGCATACATGTATACATTACTGTAACAACAATCGCAATAACAACAACAAACAATGCAACGAACTGCAGCAAGCCAATGAAGGCGGCCGAAGGACGTGCGCGGCAAAGTGCCGCACAGAGACCAACGACCAGCACACATTTCGCGAAAGTACAAAAAAATGCACCCCAATGCACAAAAGCAATAACAACAACAAAAACAAGAACAACAATTAAAGCGTGAATGACGCATATGGCAGTATTAGAGCCAAGAACAAGAACAACTGCAGCCACATATACGACAGCAAACGACAGGAATAATGAAAAGAAATATGAAAAGGCAGCGAGCAATTCATATATACACACACACACACATACGTAAATATATGCGAGTATACGCAGCACACGAATCAGCGCCGCCACGAAGCGCCAGCCGAACGAATGCTAGCGGCTGGGTTCAACGACCTTCGACGACCCTGAGCGAGGTCAGCAACCCCCATTCGGCTCGCATACAGCTGGCTGATATAAATGATTGTTTTTGTAATTGTAGTTGTTGTTGTTGTTGCTGCTAATACATAGCTATATACACATACTACTATCCCTGTTGTCGTCATCATCGGCCATTCAAACGATGTACTGTTGCAACCACGAAGCGATAGTTTAAATGAAAATGAATCGTCTCGTCGTCGCTTTCGTCAGCGGCTTCATTATTGTGTTCGCAACGCTTTGCGCCCAGTCGCCCTCATTCACGAATACAAATACGAACACATACATTCCTTTAGTTCGTCCGCACAGTTCACCCGCATCGTCGTACTACCCGCTTTGTCACCCATCTTCAACTCCCTGAACATCATCATCTCTAATGCCAGTTTGCTCTGCTTCTTCTCACGAACTTCATCATTGAGTCGTCGCCGTCGTTGCCGGGGTCGTTGATGGTCGTTATCCCATATACCGAGAAAAATCTATTTTTATGTTCTGTATATACGCGTGCATGTGTGCATGTGTGTGTTTAGCGCTCGCTGAGTTACATTTCGTCGTGTTTGTTTCATTCGCTTGCCAGTTCGTTTATTCGCACGTTCGTTGGCCCTTTTAGCATGTTGCTTTTATTGTTGTTTTCTAGTTTCATTTCCACTGCTGCCTGACGGCATGTTGTTAGCACCTTAGCGCTTGTAAGAGCAACGCACATAACTTTTTAGATATCTAAAGAGAGAGAGCGTCGCTGTCTGCGTTTGATTTGAATATAGTAGGGCTGCCAGCTGAGAGCTATAAAATACCAGACAATTTTTCTAAAGGCTTAAATATTGTATACACAATTCTGCAAATTAATATGACTCATTGCAAGGGTTCAAAATTTTAAGGCGCTGTAAGTATTCAATAAATCCTATTGCGAGTTGATTGTCCGAAAGAGCTTCTTTCCCTGCATGATAGTTGAAATAGTAGTTCTTGAATGACCTCCATATTCCAGAATTCGAAATAATATTCTCAGGCGTCTCTTTATCTTTCAGCAGATCTGATAGGAGTGAAAATGCGAACTATTTTCTTAGAACAGACTATAATTTTCTTAGAATGGACTATTCGACTGACTCTTCCTACTAGGTAGACCCCCAATATCCAATATTTTCATACAGATCTCCGATTAAATGCTTCGACGTGCAGATAATCTCTTGTTTACGCAGCTTCCTTTTTCTTACTAGAAGAGCTGGATCTCGAACTGTAAAATATTTTAGATGGAAGTAAATATATCCCTTCATCTATTCAGCAGATTTGATTAAAATGGAAGTTATTGATCCCTGGCAATCTCATATCGTTGCTAGCGAACTGTTTTCATGAGAAAATACTATAAGAATAATTTTCATCGAATAATTTTAATTGACATAAGTTCCTGAGAGTTCCTGCAGAGAGTTTTAAAAGAAGCAGCTTCCTTTTTTTAACTAGATGAGCTGGATCTTGAACTGTAAATATTTAAGATAAAAATAAATTCATCGCATGCAGTGCCATATCGGTGGGGGGTGATCTAATTTTTATCGTGAAAATTTGCTGTTGAAGATTTGTAATTTACTCCAAATGCGTCTAGATTATCTAACAATATATTAGCTCCGGAAAATCAATAAGAAGTAAATTTCCACGGAAAAAGTAATTTTTTATGCCACAATAATTCTCGAAACTCTTTCTCAGATATACTAAGTTCAGTGTCGTGAAATTGAGGAGTCTCGATATCACTAAAAGCTCGAAACTCTAAAAAAATTGTAACTCCAAGGGTTGATTTTTTCGGTATCACTAAAAACTCAAAACTCTAAAAAATGTAAGCTCTACCAAACCAAACAACTCAAACTATTACAACAAGAACTAAACCAGCCGTCAAACTCTAAACTAACTGAGTCGTGAAATCATCCTAATTGCACCATTTTATCAGGAGTTGCATTGTTGTGAACTTACCTTTGAACTTAGCTGGTTCTTATCAGAGTTGTTGAGGCTTAGAGTGCGAAACGAGTAATGGCTCGATGAAAAAATGACTTCTGAAAGAATTGTGATTGCACTCTCTTATGGCAAATATCATATTTCACTTCTTGGCCCTTCAAACTACCCATAGATAATCTTGTAATGGAAAAATCTAGATTCCCGAAGAAGTGGTTCCTCGGAAATCTGTGCCACATTTTGCGAAGAGCTGGACAATATACGAGGAAGTGCTGAATAGATTCTACCTCTTCTTCATTTCTGCAGCTACTCCGGAAATTCTTATGTTGAGCTCCGCAGCTGGCGATAGTGCAGTGTGTCGTTGGTAATGCCGAGAAAATTCATGTGCCTGAGTACGTTTTGTGTTCTTGCTTCATTAAGTTTTGGCAAAAGTTAACGCGTTAACACCTAGATTAGTTATTTTACGGTTAGTATTCTCAACTTCGGAAAACAGGAAACCCAGTGAGGTTTGTATGATTGGGCTTGATTCGTCAAATTCTTTCTTTTGTCATCTTCTCTCACAATCATCTGCTTCTTTAGTTCCGAAATATCACTAGATTCCGAGTCCCAATACAGATTGATGCTTTGCTATCGCAGGGACTGTATGGTTTTCGAAATTTTTGAACACATTTTCATTAGGTTCTAAGCAATCTTAGGATTGTTCTCAAAAAATGGATTTTGAATGTGCGAGGTTCTTAATGCCTATTCGCCTTGCATTGATCTCGGTTTGAAGAACGATTGATTAGTCAGCAAGTTTTACAGTTTCTTTATTTGAGAGTTCCTGGAAGAGTATACCAGATTTTATCCCACTGCTCATTTTTTGGACCGTTTTTTTGAGGAAGGGATTATGTAGTTTTCGCTCAAAACTGGCTTTATAGAAAACGTACCTCTTTGATTTCCTGACAGCTCATTGAATATTCGTGTGACTCCCGTTGGCTTTGTTAGTTCTTTCGGGGCTTCTATAAACTGTAGGTCCCTCAATTTGTGGGGAAACATCTAGGGGCATGCCATAAATAGAAGAGGGAGATTGTCCTAAGTTCCTTCAAGTATCTATGCGTCTTTTTAATATTCTTATTATACCTAAGTAATCCAAAGAGTGTGGACCTGGCTAAATATATATTTTTTTTTTTTGACGCCTAGTGGAGCATAGGGCATAAAGAGTTGCCTATCGGTCGCGTCCCCAGGTGGCGGATAGGAACGTGCTGGCGGAACTTTCAGCAGATATGCAGGGTAGGTGGGAAATAAAATACCACTTGCGGACCAAACCCGCAACACCTTCGCTTAAAGAAAAAAATATTTCTAGATAGTTTCGTATAGCTGCTTAAGGTGTTAAGTCAGCTTAGCAGCGGAAAAACTGGTTTATTCTGGAATTTTTTCAGTGGCACAACGAAAACATAAATACACTTTAGAAGTCTACATAAACTTAAATTTCTTTTGATTTGCCTTGCGGCGCGGCCATTCTGAGCACTACTTCGAGTATATTCTGAGAGTCGATTTTAGATCTACTTTTTTAATAGGCTTGAAGGTGTATATACTCACATATCTTTACCAAAAACGGATCTTTGGTTGTTCGATTGGCAAACACTCTGGTACTCCCCAAGTAGCACTAAAGCTCCGTTTTAATACTATTATGAGATCCCCAAAAGGCAGATATCTACGGCCAGTCAGAGCTACTGATTAAGTAATGGAGAAATTGTTGGGGCAATACCCAAGGCTATCGAAGAAAGGAGGACCCAGTGATCTGAATCGTTTAGCTATCAAACCCGAGCATTTACAGAGAAAGTGCTCAACACTCTCCTTCCCTGAAAGGACCCCAGAGTTTCTGTAATGCAAATTACCTACTTCTCAATGAAATCAATAATTCGTTATGCCACCAGTACTCGACTCCGTATATAAACACACCTTTATTATGAAGTTAGTCTACAGCTTTTTTGTATAAACCCCAAAGTTCTTGAAGAGTAATCAACACCCGCCAAAGTTTTCAGTAATACAAAATTTTACTACGTAAGAAATGAATTCCTCAATTTTGACCCACAAATTAATCAAATAATTCTGCATTCTTATATCTACTCGGCAACCCCAATTTTAACGTTTCACTTGTTCACCAACGCTCTTTGCCTACGCTCCACTCGCATGCTCTGCTCCGATGTCAGCCTGAAGGTTGTCTTCTCCTTTGCGCTCCCTGTGGAGCATGCGCCGGCACTAACAACAATTACATACTGCCTGCTTGTTGTCATTGCATTTTAAGTTGTTATTTTCATTTGTCGTAGCAGTTGTTGTTTTTGGTGTTGCCTGGCTGTTATGCCTGGCTGGCGTTTGCACTTGCTTGACAACTATGGCGTCTAACAACACGTTGCTTGGGTGCTGTTGCTGTTGATGCCATTGCCGTTGCCGTTGCCGCTGAGTCACATTGTTGTTATAAATATTTAAATTTGTTATTGTTGCCGCTTGCCTGCCATCGGTGGCTGATTGCTAACAGCAACATCATTGCAAGCGGTAGGCCTGTTTGTATGTTATTATTGTTGCTGTATGTGGCTGGCTGAATGGCGCACTGCCTGCCTGCCTGCCTGCCTACCAAACTGCTTGCATTGCCTGTTGGTTGATTGTGTGTTTTGTTGTCATTACGGATTTCCGCATTGTAATCCTGCCGATGGCCTTTGTATACCCTTATTTACATGTTGATGCTCTGCACTTGTTGTTTTTGGTATTGTTCTATTGTCGTTGTTGCTGCGCTTGTATTTTGCATACAAGTATAACTACTAAATACATTCAGAAATTGGTTGGCATTCATTGCTAGGGCGTTGAGTGGGTGGGTGTGGCTGTGCGCGTACATGTGTCGTACCCTAGCACGCGCTGTCAAGCGATTTGTATGAATGTTGAGAGTAGCTGCTAATACATGCACGATTTTGTTGTACACGTGTCTGTGCATTATCGCTTTTTTTACTATTGTACATTTGCGTTCTTTTCACTTTAATTATTTCCTTTAAATCAATCAATCATTACTGCGGTCAGTGATCTGTTGACATTTTCCGTTTGCTGGGAAATTTATAGCGAAATCTTTATGATGGTAATGTATCGAATCATGAGCGGAAATTCAATGGCATATTGAGTAGATAAGATTTGATTTGGGTTTTGATTTGATTATACAGTTAATTCGAAGCTCTTTCTTGGAGGGACTTGACTCTTAATGACCTTCTACCCACATAAACTATAGCGAATTATACAGGTTTAGGTGAGTTGTGACATTTTTAAAATTAATGTGTACGAAGATGTACGAGAGCCATCAAGAAACCGGCCTGTCAAGTGGTTGGGCAAATGCAATTTTTTGAGACATTTTCCTTAAAGTAGATTTTAAGTTATTAAAGCGCATATGAATATGATTTAGATGAATTTAGCTTGCTTTATCTTAATTTTCCCTCCTAATTTAATATAACTTAATAAAACTTAACTTAATTAAACTTAACCAAACTGAACTGCATTTAAGTGACTGGAACTGAACTTAGCTTAATACTATATATGCTAACTTTGCTCTACTGAAATTACCAGAAATTTACTTAACAAAACTTATCTTAATTTAACTTAACTTAACCGTAACTGATATTAGCTTAAAAAAACTTGACTGAACGTAGGGTATCGTAACTTGCCTTAATTTAATTTTTCTTACCCGATCTTGTTTTTAATTAAATGAACATAACTTTACTTAACATAACTTAACTTTACTTAATTGAACTGAACTGAGGTGACCGTAATTGAACTTAACTTAACAGAACTTAACCTAACATAACATACCTTTACTTAACATAATTTATTTTAAATTATCCCTAACTCAACTTACCTTAACATAACTTAATTTAAATGAAATGAACAGACATAACTTAACATTACATAAATTAACTTAATTTAACTTAACTGAACTGTACTTAAGTGACCGTAACCGAACTTAGCTTAACTTAACTTAATCGTATTTGGCCGAAGCTTAAGCTAACTTACCTGAACTTAACACATCTTAACTTAACTTTACTTAACCGATCTTGATTTAAATGAACTAAATATAACTTTACTTAACATAATTCAAATTAACGTAACTTAATTTAATTTAACTTAACTAACTGAACTGCCTTTAAGAGACGTTAATTAAACTTAGCTTAACATAACTTAACAATACTTAACTTTAATCAACTGAAATTAACAGAAATTTACTTAACAAATCTTATCTTAACTTAACTTAACTTAACTTAACTTAACTTAACTTAACTTAACTTAACTTCACTTCACTTCACTTCACTTAACTTAACTTAATTTAACTTAATTTAATTTAACTTAACTAACTGAACTGCCTTTAAGAGACGTTAATTAAACTTAGCTTAACATAACTTTACTTTACTCAACTGAAATTAACAGAAATTTAACATAACTTAACTTAACCATATCTGAACTTTACTTTACCAACCTTAATTGAAATTAACAGAACAAACATAACTCTACTATACATAACTTAACTTAATTTAGCTTACCTTAACTGAACTTCATTTAAGCTTAATTTAACCGAACTTAGCTTAATAGTACTTAACAGAACTTGACATAACTTAACATAACCTAAGTTTATTTAACTAAAATTAACTGAAATTTACTTAGCAAAACTTAACTTAGCATAACTTAACTTAGCTCAATATAACTTATCATGACTTAATATATCTTAACTTAACTTAATTTAATTTTACTTAACCGATCTTAACTTAACTTAAATGCGCATTACTTAACGTAACGCTACTTAGCGTAGCAAAACTTAACTTAACATAAATTAACGTAATATAACTTAACGTAGCATAACTTAACATGTTTTCTTCTTCTCAATTCTTGTTATCCCTGGTGGGGTATAGGGCCTCATAACTTTACTTAATTTATTTTATCATCATTCAATATATTCAATGTTCAATAATATCAACTAGTGATGCATCCAGCGGTTGATGTTTAGCTTTACCTCTATCTTAGTCTCCTTATTTTTAATTCCATTCATCTCTATTCCTATCCTTATCCCATCCCTATCCCTGTATCCTTGCATCTTCTCCCCCTTCCTGTTCTTTGTCCTTATATTTTTTGTTTTATTCTTTTCCTTTATGTGTATCCTCATTTTTACCGCTATCTCTATCTTTATTCTTTTCTTCATCTACATATTCATCTTCATCTTCACATTCGCCTCTTATTGAGCATATATATGTGTAATTTCTCTCTTGCATTAATCTAAACTAAACTAAATCATACCGTTAGATAAGCCGTGGACTTCAATTTCTTTAATTCAGCTTCAGTATTAAAGCATATATCTAGGAGGCACATGTACATATTTTGGCTTTGTATTAGTGCCATAATTACTTACTATTTTTTACTTTAAACTCAATTTATTTTACATTGAAATTCATAACCCAAGTGGCTCTCTTATTGGATCACTTCACGCCGTCAAAATTACTTAAAGCTCAAGACTTTGAATTCAAAAAGAAAGTTACCAACTAAATGCCTTCACGAACTAAAAAAAGTCTGCCTTTAAAAGCTAGGCTAATCAGAGCTTGAACGCCTAGAAGTATACACTCTTTCATGCACCCCATTAAAGATTTAACAACCAATTCACTGGACGTTAGCCCAAGCCACTTTTAAATTAAAAAATAAATAATAAAAATACTACAACAAATACTAGCAATGCTCATACAATAAAAACAGCGATGACAAGAACAAAAACAATAATAAGCTATAGTCCGAGCAATGACAACAAAGCAATGAAAAATTGCACGAAACGTAAACAAAATCCAATTAAAGAACAGAAGTAATTAAAAGGCAAAGAAAAAAAGTTTGTGCAGGGAAGCCGTTGCCAAATAGAAGGGTGCACCAAAAGCATGAGGTGCATAACTAAAGTCAGGCAAACTAACTGGCAGACGACTACTATATTATTATTAAAGAGCAGCCAGCAGACGAGTGCTGTGTTGACGTTGGAAAGAGGAGACTATTACGAACTGCAACGTTGCTAAAATCTATACAAACAATCACAAATACGTATGTATGTATGTATGAGTATTTGTCCCTCCATTCCTAGCTGGCGTATACATTTGCGCCCTCTTTGTCAATGCGTACTTTGTTGACCTTTTAAGTTGAGGTTGGCCACCGATGATGATGACGTTGCAACGACCCGCCAACATTACACCCTGCTGCTGCTGCTTCTGTTTCTATTGTTGTTGTCGTTGCTATTGTGCAGTGCATGGTTGTGCAATATTGCCTCACTGGTGTTTGTTATGTATGTTTTGCTATTGTTGTTGGGGTTAATGAAACCGATTGGCACAGAAAATGCAACACTGCAAATGCGACCGGCCCATATGGAACAACGAACTCAGGAAGACCCAAGACTGGGCGACACGGCGAGACAAGACACCCATACATGCGAAGCCACTACATAGGCGCATGCCCTCGCGTGTGCAGTTGCAGTCGCAGGCAGCGAATAGTTGGATAGATGCAATGATGGCCGATAGAGAATAACAAATGAGCGGCGGAAGAGTGTCTGCAAAGAGTATCGGGTCAGAGAAGACAATTTGTGACAGAGGAAGAGCAGAAAAGAGAAGCGCGCATTAAAGTAGGAAGTAATTTGCGGAAACACTCAATGATGTGTTTAAGAGAAGGCGCATACGGTTGGCGGTGAATTTAATGCAGGAAATAATTTGAAGTGAAGTGAAATCAATTAAAGAAAAATAAATTAAAATAAAATCAAATAAAGTAAAGTAAGATGAAATTTAATAAAGTAATATGAATTGAAATAAAACAATATAAGAAAATCAATAATTTCCAAAAAAAAAAAAAAATATATATACTAATTAAAAAATAGTATGTTAAATACAAAAATAAATAAAAACAAGAAAATGGAAAAACACACAATAAAGTAAAGTAATAATAAATTAAAACTAAATAAAATTCAACATAAATTAGAATAAATGGTGGAATAAAACAAAACACCAAAACAAAGATAATAAAATAGAGAAAAACTAAAAAAAAAATTGCATAAAAAGAAATAAACAAAGTATAATAAAGTACAGTAAAATAAAATAAAATGAAATTAAAGGATTACATAAAAAGAAAACGGAAACAAAATGAGGAAAGTAAATGAAGATAAAATAAAGCTAAATAAAATATCGTAAACTAATAAAGTAAAATAATATAAAGCAAAATAAAACAAGATGGAGTAAAAAAAAGTATGCCAAAAAAATAGCATAAAACAAAACCAATTAAAATTGAATATAAGAAAATGAAATTAAAAAATAATATAAAAAGAAAAAAAAAAAACAAAAACAAGTTAAATAAAAAAATAAAGAAAGTAAAATTAAAATTAAATTATGTAAAATGAAATAAAATAAAATAAATAAAATAATATGAAAAGCAAAAAAAATGGAGTAAATATATTTAAAAAATTAAAAAAACTACTAAAATTTAAATTAAATTAAATAAAATAATGGAAAATAGAATAACATAAAATAAAATAAAGTAAAATAATAAATAAGTAAAACAAAATAAATAGAGTTAAATAATGTAAAATAAAAGAAGCAAGATTTATTTTGTTACCTAAAACAATATAAATTAAGACAAAGCAAATGAAAAAATTAAATAAAGTTATAAAAAAAATTAAATAAAATAAAATGATATAAAAGAAGAAAACAAAATGAAGTAAAAAAATAAAAAGGATAAATAAAACGTATATTAAATAAAATAAGATAATAGAAAACAGAGAAAGCCAAAATAAAATAAAGTAAAATAATAATAAATTTAAACAAAATAAAAAGAGGAAAATAAACTAAAATATAAAATAAAAAAAAATGGAACAAGATGGAGTAAAATAAAATAAAGTAAGCTAAAAAATATAAAACAAAACAAAGCAAATTAAAAAATAGAATAAATAAAAAAATTAAAATTAATGGAATGAAATAATAAATAATGTACAAAATAATTTAAAAAAATAAAAACACGAAGGAGTGAAAAATAGAAAGGACAAGTAAAACGTATACTAAAAAAAAAAAAATAATAAAAAAGGGAAAAATATTAAATAAAATAAAGTAAAATAATAATAAATTAAAGCAGTATAAAGTAGAACATACCAAATTAAAATAAAATAGAGGAAAATAAAGTCAAATAATTTAAAATAAAGCAGGATAAAATGAATTAAATAATAGTACAAACAAAAAATAAAAAACAAAAATTATAATTAAATAAAAAATAAAATTAAAATAAAGTAAAGGAAATAAAGTGAAATAATGTAAAATAAAGTAGGATAAAATGAATTAAAAAATAGCACAATAAAGAAAAAAATATATATGTATAAAAATATAAAAAGAAAATTAAAAACAAATAAAAAAATTTAAATACAAAATAAAAAAAAATTGAATTACAAAGAAATAAACTATATTACAATGAATTAAATGAAATAGAAAAATGGAAAAAGAAATGAAGATAAAATAAAGCAAAATAAAATGTAGTAAACTAATAAAGTAAAATAATATAAAGCAAAATAAAACAAGATGGAGTAAAAAAAATTATGCCAAAAAAATAACATAAAAAAAACCAATTAAAATTAAATATAAGAAAAAAATGGAAAAAATAAACCATAATAAATTAAATTAAATTAAATACCAGAAAAAATAAGCCCTAAAACAAATTAAAAAAATATATTAAATTAAAATTAAATTCGCAAATAAAACCTAGAATAAAATATAAAGTAAAGAAATAAGTAAATAACAAAAATTTAGCAAATTCAATTATATTAAAATGTGTTGGAGTAAATAAAATAAAATAAATATCACAATTTGAGAATTAAATGAATTTTCAAATTATAATAAGCAATAAAAATTAGCAGGTCGAGCTTTTACACTAATTTTTAGTTTGATAGTTGCATTACAAATTCGAGAGATTGCAGTATTAATTTCTTTAGGAGCTTTTATATGGGGAAATATTATTGAGAAAATATGTCTTTTATCATTGCTTTGTTGGAATCAAATGCCATCGATATTTAGCTGATAAAGTGGCCAGTTTTTGAAGGCTGACAACTTTTTGAGCAAACCGTGTGTCCAAAAAAAATAATTTTTTATTTTTTAACAATGAATCAAAAATTAAAACACTCAAAACAAAAATTGAAAATCTTTTTTCGTTTTCGTTTTACACGCTTTTAAAAACACCCAAAAAACACCATTTCAAATCAGGCGAGGGCCTTAAAGCCATAAATTGGAGCTCAAATGTGTTGTTATCAGATTTTAAAAGCTTTTTAATGTAAATCTAATTACACACTTAAATTTTATAAGGCGTCGTCGGTTTTGCCTCGAAATTCTCTTAACTCACCACACGCTCTTCAATTCTTTCACCTTCTTTCTATACTCAATAAATAAAAAATCTCTTTCACACCGTCAGCTCTTGCCAAGCTGTACTCTTGCGTTTGACACATTCTAATAACTCTTAAACTCACTCAAATTCTCTTAAATTCTTAGATCCACTCTTTGTTCACTTCATAACACTCTTCCGCCAATTGCCCGCTCTTGACAATTGAAAGTGAACGCGTTTGCCAGCACTCACCCAAACACCCAGCCGCCCGTGCCGAGCGTGCAGCCAGACCCCCTCTTTGCAAAAATATCAACAACCTTAACACTTTGTCGTCTTCCTAAGTATACATAGCGCAGCTGTTGTTGTGGACGGACAACAACACTGTATGTGGCGACACGGTGCTTACTCACTCACAGCTATCAGCGCGCATGTTGCAGCAAAACACTTCCGCATTTTCTTTCACACGAACATTTCGCTTTTCCTTTTCCTGTATTCGCGCGATGCTCGATGGTCTCTTTTCAGCCAAAGCCTGTACGAACGAGTGCTCATATCGCCATGCTCTTCTACTGCACTCGCATTGCATTGCCGCGCGTTGTGTTGGGCAACATTATTGCAACGAGGAAAATACATAACAAATGGCAGGGTGAAGTAAAAGTGCCAGAAATGAATGCGAATGCAAGTTGAAAGCGTAATTTATGTTTCGAAAAAGCTTTCGCGCCATTTTCGTGTTTCTGACGCTTGTTTTGTGACCGTTTTTCTTCTTGCTGCCTCTGTTGTCAGATGCACTTTCGTTGCTGTCAGCATTGCAGCTGCATTGTGACATCTGTGACAACTGCATTCGGATGGCCCGCGTGCTGCGTGCAGTGCGCAAGTACAGCTATCGACCGTTAGATGGCGCTTGGAGCGCTTGTAGAGTAGAGTAGACTGTTATTTTTGAATTTTTGGGGGTGTTAAATAGGAAAGTGCGATTATAAATTATTTGTGAAATGGGCATTTGAAGCAAGAAGGGTGGCAAAGAAGTTATGAAGTGCGCAAAAAAATGATTTTTTTATCCTGGGCTCATCTATAATTAAATATTATTATAATGAACAGGCCTAGGCTCAAATAAATTAGAAAACACAATAATAAAAGAATACAATTTTCTCTCTTTCTTACTATAATTGGTAATAGGTGAACCGTCTAACCTATTTTGGCCGTGTTCAAAACGTCAGTAACTGATGATATCACTGCACAAAGTGAAGTCGAGCTCTGCTTTATTTCATCGCTTTTGAGTAACGTAGACCGCCTCCTTTCTAGTAACATCACCAGTAGTTATCAAAATAAACAAAAGAAAATACATTTTCTGATTCATCCTTCTCTGACATGCTTCAAAGCGGTCATATTGCTGTATCAATCTATGTTTGTTCGAAGTATCAGCAGATGGATAAATTTCTTAAGCAGCTGTTAGAGCGCAAAGATTTGTTGATATAGTTAGACTGAGTACGATACAACGCATTACTCTTGCTTCTGCACTTAATGCTGTGTACCGCGATTAGTCTAGATCAACGTTTAACCTCAGCTACTCGACAAGAAATTGGTAATTGTACAAAGAGAGTCGGAGACAGTACAAGAAGGCAATTAGGGCCGCCAAGAAAGAGAGCTGGAGCGAATTTTGTTCGTCAATTGAATCCACCAGGGATTCTGCCAGGCTTAGCCGTGTTCTGTCCAAAGATCATTCAATGGCTTCTTGGATCAAGAAGCGTGATGGTACTTGGACAGCTACGCCAGAAGAATCGCTAGACACGCATTTCCCGGGGTGCAGCGTCCACGAAAGTGGGAGGGGAAGTATCAGGCGGAGCCAATATAATCCACAGCACCTTGCAAAAGAAATAATTACAAAGGAGAAAGTTGCATGGGCAATTAAATCTTTTTCACCTTTTAAATCTCCGGGGCCAGATGGGATCATTCCAAAGATGTTACAGGAAACCTTGGACTGTATCCTACCATGGCTAGAGGAAATTTTTAAAGCGTGTTTAAACCTAGGTCATATTCCAGATAATTGGAAACTAGTCAATGTCGTCTTCATTCCAAAAATAGGCAGGAGGGGACATGAATCAGCGAAGGAGTATAGACCAATCAGTCTTTCGTCTTTCCTGTTAAAAACCTTTGAAAGACTTTTGGATATATATCTTAGAAACTCTTTGGAGAGCTCTGGTATATCTACTGCACAACATGCGTACCTTAAAGGCAAATCTACGGAGACAGCGCTTCACGAGGTAATCCGAACAATAGAGGGCTCTTTAGAGAATAAACATTATACCATGGCGGCATTCTTGGATATAGAAGGCGTCTTTAACAATGTTAGTACAGATGTGATCCAACGGGCGTTGATAGACTTAGAGGTGGACAATTGCATCAGTAATTGGGTCATCTCTATGTTAGAAACCAGGATCATCAAAGCTAATATGGGTAATATCAGTATAACCAAGAAGGTCCACAGAGGCACTCCACAGGGGGGAGTATTGTCTCCACTTCTCTGGTTATGCGTTATTAGTAAAGTCTTAACAAAACTTAATAGAGGTGGGGTAAAAGCGGTGGCGTACGCTGATGATGTGGTGTTATTGGCGTCAGGACTGTGTCCTAATACAGTCAGTGGGATCATCCAAAGGGCGTTAGGCGAGCTTAACTCTTGTGCCACAGGCTGTGGCCTAGGTTTAAACCCACGTAAAACAGAACTTATGCTTTTCACCACCAGATATAAGGTACCAACTTTTACCCTACCAAATATTAACGGACAAACTCTGTCACTATCACCCAGCGCCAAGTACTTAGGGGTAGTTCTGGACTCCAAACTAAGCTGGAAATTAAATGTTGAAGAACGGGTAAGGAAGGCAGAAATTGCTTTATATGCCTGTAAACGTATGCTTGGAAGAAGATGGGGTCTTCAACCTAAGCATACATTATGGCTGTATAAGACGGTTATACGACCTATTCTATCGTATGGTTCGGTAGTTTGGTAGAAGGCTCTAGGGAGAGAGTACAATACCAAACTACTCGGCAGAATACAAAGATCAGCCTGTGCAATAACGGTCGGTGCAATCAGATCATGTCCTAGAGAGGCTCTCAATGCACTGACACACGTAATTCCAATTGACCTACATATTAAGAAGACGGGAATCATGAGTGCATTTAGGTTCAATGAAGCGGGTCGCTGGAGAGAAAAAACTTATGGTCATGCTAGTCTATTATTGCGACAAACTCAGTTAATCTCGGTGAGAACTGACTACATCGTCTCGACGGTAACATTCAATAGGAATTTTGCCAGTCTCTTTCCATCTAAGGAAGAATGGAATAAGGGACTCTCTCTAAACAACTTCGACACTACAGTCTATACGGATGGAAGTAAAATGGGCTGCGGTGTTGGAGCTGGTATATATTCTCACAGACTTAAAATTGAGAAATCTGTGCGTCTCCCTAATACCAGCAGTGTCGTCCAGGCGGAAGTACTGGCAATTGGGGAAGCCTGTAGGCTACTAATCGCAGATTTCTCTTTTAAGGGTAATATCGCTATTCTCTCGGTTAGCCAAGCTGCAATCCAGGCACTGGGTTCGGCTACAACAACCTCTAAAGTGGTGGAACAAAGTAGGAATAGCCTATCCATCTTGAATGAAAACCATTAAGTTACCTTAATCTGGGTCCCGGGACATCGGAACATTGAAGGTAACGAAAAAGCAGATGAACTGGCAGGAGGGGGATCTGCCATGAATAACGCTCTTGCAGAATCGGTATTCACACCATTAGGTGCAGCCAAGAATATAATTTCCCTAAAATACCTCCAAATCGCGGACTGTAGGTGGAAAGTCCAGACGAAATGCAAAAGAAAAGAAGCAGCCAAAATGGATATCCCTCACAACACATACTGTCACAGTTGCAAACAACCGGAGAAAAAGGAAACAATCTTCCATTTAATCTGTGAATGCCCTGCCCTATGGAAGGACAGAATATTAACCCTGGGCCAACCGCTGTTCGAGAATCTCGAACAACTATCTGGCTTAGACATTAACAACCTATTAAGGTTCCTTAACCGCACAGACTGGATATAGTTATGCTGTAAATAACCGTTAAACAAGTTGGTAACGAGGATGTGGCAACAAAATGGCGCGGAAGCGCTAGTTGGATTATGGAAGAATCACCACTTTAACCAACTAACCAACCGCGGTTAGATTTAAAGGCTTGAGCTTTAAGCTTGACGAGCACTCCACGATTCAAATTCACCCCAGAATAGACTGACTAATGTGCACCTACATCACGTTTCAAGGCCCGATTGGGCAGGGTGTAATATTTTTATACACGTGGTAGTGAAGTTAATCCTAGAGGGCTTAGAATTGGATGTAAGAGTTGACGGAGATGTGCCTGCCAAGAGTTTACCAGAAAATTGGAAGGCTTAAGAAGTGGTAAGACAGTATTCTACCTATAATCTGCTCTTGGATGGACTGCAATGGGAGTGCTGAATTCACACTTGGATATGCAATGTTGGGATTCCTACTGACCACGAGTAGACATATAGTGAACAAGCGAGCGTGATAGGCTTATTTAGTTCCAACTCTCGAACTTGGCAGTGAGAACTGCCTGTTAGGGAATCATGCTGTGAGGCTCAATGTGATTTGGGGTCTTCGCGGCAGCTGCCTGATATTTTCAAATCTTGTGGCATTTACTTCTGCCTACATAATTATGTAACTTTATCTTTTCTACAATATTCCTAATATTTGTCTTCCTAAATTTATTAAGTCAATTTCTTTTTAAACATCTCGCGGCAAAAAATATCTCTCTCTTTATGGAAAAAAAAAATTCCAGACTTTGCATGAAATTCAGGAAAAAATCTCGTTAAAACGCTCAACTCTTTATTTTTATCAGAATGTTTAGAAAATTTTTGGGTATGCAGTTTTATAGCACATTAAATTTGGTATTATAAAACTTAAGCCGGAAGTCTCTCAAAAATTGCGCTGATTTTTAAAAATTTGTTTCATATGATGTTCAAAATTTTCTTCCAAATAAAGCACATCTTCGGAAATATCTGAAAGATACTTAGTTACGTCATCCCAAATGACGGCATACCGTTAAGATATAAGAGGAATGATGTTACAAATATTTAGCTTTTATGCGACATTTAGAAATAATTTTAGAAATCAATTTAGCTGTTATTATGACATGTAAATGGATCCCGAGTTCCGCGTTCTGGAAATATGCAAAGAAATCGGAAAAATGGCGTTTTTCAAATATTAAAAAAAAATATATATAAAAATATTTAGATGATATTCTAATTGTTAAGTTGATCCCGAATTAGGTAATGCCGAAAATCGTCTGCCATCTCGAAATGTGACAATTGCGATATTTAAATTTAATTCAAATTTGTGTGCAGAAACGGTGAATTTCGGGATTTACTGAACTTACTGGGTTAATTTTTAACAAATTTCGTAATATTTATTTAAAATTTGAGAAATTCGAGCCAAGAAGCAGCGAGAGATTTGGAAACACCTGAAATACTCAGGCTAAAAAGCCCCTTGCATTTAAAGCTCTGGAAAGTAAAAGGGTAGATAGTCGAGGAGCAAAGGAGAGAAGTGACTGAAAGAAAGAGATAGCATAGATGAGAGACAGAGGCAGGCTGAGCTAGACCGGGGAGATTCTTCCAGATTCTTTGGCATCTGAAAATATCCACCAGTTTGAGAGATATAATACACATTCTCAAGATATCGGAACTCACAGCCTTACTCAAGCAAAGGCAGGACACTCACAGAGAAAATGCTCAGTACTGTCCGGCTCCTCTAAGCAAGACAGTCAGAACTTGCACTCAATGAGTTCTACAATTTTCTTTTCGGACTTGCCACAAAACACTTTGCAGTGCTCTAGACTGGTGATGGTTCCGTAAATTGCATATATTATATAATCGCCCATGTAATTCATAACCTACAATAAACCACCATGGTTTAATTTTAGGTTAGTGAACTTAAAAAACAGAAAAACCAAAGCAGTCTAAGGCCAGTAATTCAAAAGCCGTCTATGCACAATTTCTTAAGTTGCGGAAGGAGTTCAACTCCTTTCATAATTTTTTATTCACGCAGTATTTGCTTTCTATTGAAACGAGAAATAAAATCCAATCCCTCGAATTTCTGGCATTACATTAAAACCAAAAGAAAAACTACGGGTTTTCCTGCTAGTTTAGAATATGATGGAAATGTTTCTGATAATACCCAAAGTTCATGTGATTTATTTGCTCAATTATTTGAGAAAGTGTATGAGAGATATAACTCCACGTTTTTTCTTACCCTATCAGCTTTACCTTTACACACTATCAGCTCCTTTGAGATTAGTAACGATGATGTGCTTCTGGCGATTTCCAAACTTAAGCCCAGCGCTAAGTCAGATAGTGGGGGATTCTCATCACATCTTTTTAGAGCGTGTGCCGATTTACTAGCTCGTCCTTTTTTATTGATATTCAAAATGTGTTTAAATAGTGGAACTTTTATCGATACATGGAAACTTTGCTGGATTGAACCAGTCTATAAATCAGGTGATCGGAATGACGTCTGTAACTATAGGCCTATTGTCAAGCAGAGCACTATTACTAAGTAATTCGATCAAATAATACAAATGAAGTTACTTGATCATATAAATCAAGTTATATCACATTGCCCGCATGGATTTTTCCCCAGCAGGTCTACCTGCTCTAATCTTGTTTTAGCTATAAATCAAATAATAAGTGCGTTTTCGAAAGCCTTTGACAAGCTGGACCACTCAATACTTTTGTATAAGTTGGAACACAATGGGATTGGAGGAAATCTCTTGAAGATCTTCGCCAGTTTCTTAAAAGCTAGGCGACTATTAGTGAAAATTGGACCCATTGTATCTAAAGTCATCATCAATGCATGGTCTGGTTTACCGCAAGGAACTCATTGCCGTCCATAGCTGTTTCCTATTTTTGTAAATGACTTACCTAAACATTTCAAGTTTGCAAACAGTTTAATATTTACGGACGATATAAAACTCCTCCAAGAGGTACATAACTTAAAAGATAGTCAAAACTTACAGTCGGACCTCGGTTCATTTATTTCTGAATATCAATAAACGTTTTATTTTAACATATACCAGGAAGGCAAATTACTTTTCTGTTAGGTTAGTCTGGTTGGCAACAAGCCACGCATGGACCTTTTGGTCCCTAGCGATACCAGATGGTGATCTGCTCCAATGAATACCGAAATTAGACATCATGTAGGATGTCAGAGCTTTTGGCGAATCTAAGCAGCGCTGGGAGAACCACTTTTGAGACGTCCTCCAGACCCTCAAACAATGGGGTTCCCAGGCATTTTAAACGCACGCAATAATGCCGGACAAACGCACAGAAGTTGTTCTAAAGTTTCCTCAACATCCTCTCTGTATTTCCTGCATTTGTCCGTGTTAGCAATTCCTATCTTGTACGCATGTGCAGCCAATAGATTATGACCTGTTAGCATACCTATAATAGTTTTGCAGTCCTTTCGCGAGAGTGTAAGTACGAATTGAGTCAGTTTTTTGTCGTTAGTTCTACACATAACTTTTGCTGTTTTGCATGTGGCCAGATTAGTACACCTAGCTTCCACTCGCCTTTTCATGTAGTCGTCTATTTCATTGTAAAGAGCCCGCCATCTATCGTTACGGATTTGAACTAGGTATTATTTGAAGAATGGTAACACTTAGCTGTCATCTGATTTGACAGAAAATTAGTTTTATTCTTCCGCTGAACGAAAATTGTTGTGTATCGCTCAAAGAACGCTGGAAAATATTGCGACATTACTTTGAAAATCATGGTAATGTTGGAGAATGTGTACGAAAATTACGTACTGCAATGGGAAGAAGAAAAGCACCGAATGAAGCGTATGTGCGTTACTTTGCGAAAAAAGAAAATAAACTGGGTTGCTTATTGACAAACCCACGCGTGACCGACCAAAAACCGTGCGTACACCTGAAAATATTGCTGCTGTGGCTGAGAGTGTTCGTGAATCCCCAGGAACATCAGTTCACCGTCGTTCTCAATAATTGGACATTGCGGAGACATCATTGAGACGAATTTTGCGTAAATACCTTGGTATGACGCCGTACAAAGTCCACATGAATGAAGTTGTGTTCCATCATTAATCGGAAGGATTGTACTTCAAAATAAAAAAACAGTTTGGAAAAATATTGATTAGTTTCTTTTTTATAGCATTTTTAATTCCGTAAGGTTATATGGCGGACCCTGTATATTGTATTTAACGGGCTTGGTATGTCGTTCTCTTGTTCAAAAGGTAGTCTAACACCACTATATCGTTCCCCATAATGCCTTTGTGACCAGGTATCCAGTGGATATGCAGCCTACTACTTGCGGCTAGCCTTTCTAAGGCCTCCCTGCTCCGTCGAACATTTTTGGATTTAATACAATATGAGCTTATTGCTTTTATTGCTGCTTGACTGTCCACTTATATATTTGGTAGGCGAATAAGTCTTTTCGTATTTTGTTAATAGATGTCGTTGGAGTCATCTATATATCTCCAATGCTACCAATCACATTGTGTCATATCATATGGTGTTAGAAAGGTGACATTTTAAGCTTCATTTAACCAAAAAAAATTAAATTCGGAGAAGTTGAAAAAAAGTTATAGCTGTTCAAAAATGAGTGAAAATAATGAAGAAATTCGCTATATTTTGAAATTTTTTTATAAAAAAGGGAAGAATGCCACGCAAGCCACCAATGAAATTTGTGAAGTTTACGGAGACGATGCTGTATCAGTTCGTGTAGCACAACAATGGTTCGCTCGCTTCCGTTCTGGAAATTTCGATGTGAAAGATGCACCTCGCTCCGGTCGACTTATCGTTGAAAAAGTCGCTGAAAATATGGAAAAGATTGACCAGGACCGTCACATAAGCTACCATGACATCGCCAAGGCACTAAACATTCATCATCAAACGGTTTTGAACCATTTAAAAAAGGCTGGCTACAAAAAGAAGCTCGATGTTTGGGTACCACATGAATTGTCTGTGAAAAATTTAATGGACCGAATTAACATCTGCGATTCTTTGCTGAAACGAAATGAAATCGAACCATTTCTGAAGCGAATGGTAACAGGAGACGAAAAGTGGATCAAATACGACAATAATGTGCGAAAAAGGTCACGGTGCAAGGGTGGTGAAGCTCAACAAATGGTCGCAAAGCCAGGATTGACGCCTCGAAAGGTTATGCTGTGTGTTTGGTGGGATTGGAAAGGTAGCACCCACTATGAGCTGCTGTCAACAACTGATGAGATTGAAGCAAGGAATCGAAAAAAACGGCCAGAACAGATCAGCAGAAAGGGCGTCGTCTTCCATCAGAACAATGCTAGGCCCCACACATCTTTGATGACTCGGCTAAAACTGGGAGAGCTTTGGCTGGGAAGTTTTGATGCATCCACCATATAGCCCTGACCTTGCACCGTCGGACTACCATTTGTTTCGGGCAATGCAGAACTCCCTTAATGTAGTAAAGTTGGCTTCAAGAGAAGCCTGTGAAAATTACTTGTCGCAGCTTTTCGCCGAGAAACTACAAAAGTTTTACACTAATGGAATAATGTCTCTAGAAGAAAAATGGCAAAAGGTGGTCGACCAAAATGGTATATATTTGGTTTAATGAAGTTCATTATAAATATAAAAAAAATGACTTGAAGTTTGATTAGAAATACGAAAAGACTCTTTCGACTACCCTATATTAATTGTTGAGTTCTTTCTTGTTCTATTATAGGCTACCTCTGCGGCTTTCCCCACAGCAAAAACTTCCGCTTGAAAAATACTGCTGTGGTCTGACAGCTTGATAGGCTGCCTTATCCCTAGTTTTGAGCAGTAAATACCCGCTCCCACTCCGTCTAAAGTTTTAGAGCCGTCATGTAGTCTGTGCAACCTGAGCGCCACTTTTCTGTTAACTACAAATTAAATAACTGTATCTTAAGTGGGAAGTGGGAAATGAAAGGTCTTGGTGTTATTTTTGATATTAAACTTTCAGTCACTAAACATATTGATTATGTGACATCTAAAGCTTTTGTAATGGTTGGTTTCATCAGGAGAAATTCCACTGATTTTGAAGATCTTCAAACGTTAAAATCTCCCTATGTTGCCTTAGTATGATCTCGCATAGAGTACTGTTCATTAATATGGAACCCATACTATGAGGTTTATTCGAGGAAAATCGAAAATGTATAATAGATTTTCACCGAAATAGCGTTGTTTAAAATGCGCTGGCAAGATTATTCTGCCCCTTATATAAGTCGCCGTAAATTAATTGGCTTACAGTCATTACATGATAGGCGAATATACTTCTCAATAATCTTTGTCTAAAATATAATATCATTAATGTTAATATCGATTGTAAGTAATAACGCCAATTTCAATGCCATACGTACTCAGAACGTTTTGAAATACCAGCGCTATTTGTGTTGTTTACAGTAACTTAAAAGATTCATCTCGGTCCAAAAATGGAATTAAATCGTGAACATTTTCGTGCGATTATTTTTTACAACTTTCGACGTGGATTAACTCAGCACCATTGCATGGATGAACTTAATTCATTTTTTGGCAATGAAGCTCCATCAAGGACCAGTGTTTATCGATGGTATGGTGAATTCAATCGTGGTCGTAGTTCACTCCAAGATGAATTTCGTGAAGGTCGTCCAAAATCAGTTGTTGTTCCGAAAACCATTGATGCTGTGCGCGAACTGATATTGCAAGATCGTCATGTGACCTATCGTGAGATTGAGACAATCTTAGGCATTAGTGGGACCAGCATACATTCAATATTGCATAAACATTTGACTGTCAAAAAAATTTGTTCGCGTTGGATCCCACACAATTTGTCAATCGCTCAAAAAAAGGCTCGTGTCGATTGGTCGAAGGAAATGCTCAAAAAATAAGATCGCGGGGCTTCGAAATATGTCTATGACATCGTGACAGGTGATGAATCATGGATTTACGCGTATGAGCCCGAAAGTAAACAGCAGTCGACTGTATGGGTGTTTCAAGATGAGCCAAATCCAACAAAAGTTGTTCGCGCACGAAGCACTTCCAAGCAAATGGTCGCCTGTTTTTTCGGAAAAACTGGACATATCGCAACCGTAACACTAGAACAACGCAGAACAGTAAATTCTGAGTGGTACACAACCATTTGTTTGCCAGTTGTCTTCCAAGAAATTAGAAAACCAATCGCCAAAGACGGATTTTTCGACACCTGAAGAAGCGGTTGCGGCATTCAGAATGCATGTTTTGGAGGTACTCATTCAGAGTGGCAAAAGTGCTTCGACCATTGGTTCGAACGCATGCAAAAGTGTGTAGATGTTCATGGAGAATATTTTGAAAAGCAATAAAGTGATTTTCGATGATTAAAATTTGTTTTTGTTCTCTAATCCTGACATATAAAAGGCACCCGTCGTACCACTAATTATGCATTTAATGAACCTCTTGTGCGATCTGCGCGATTGGGTAACAATTATTGTAACATCAGTAACTTTAATGATAATATTGTAAAATTTAAGCTTGATCTGTTTACCATATTTAATTAACTGAATTAGTCTGTAAGAACATTTTCTGTAGACTGAAGTAAGTAAATAAATAAATAAATAAATTTAATTCCCTTGAACACCGCAGTGTGCTGGTACCCATATAAGTATATTGTAGGCCGGGTCGATTTGTGGGGAGGCAAAAAAATCGCCATTGCTCTGTGAAAATCATATTCTAGGGATCAAAATAAGAAGCTTTGCCGAATTCTGATGTCCCCCAATTTGGGTCGAACTTTTTAGTTTCTTTTTTCATGTAAAGGCCAAAAATGGTGATATTTTGAAATGATTGTATGGGGAACCCCCAGGGGAGTGCCAGGGGGTGTGCCACTGGCATGGGTGGATTGGCCGTCCAAAGTTAGTGGGGGTCGGTCATACATTTGGACTCGATTGGAGCACTCTAAATGGGTCAAAGTGGGAATTTTCGTTCGGCCCAAATTGGGGGACATCAGAATTCGTTTTAGAGGTATGGTTCCTTCGGCAAAGTTTCTTATTTTGATCCCTAGAATACGATTTTCCCAGAGCAATGAGCGATTTTTAAATCGACCCGCCCTAAAGTACAAGCTTATTCTATCTTGCAACAGCTAAGCTCCTTGCATGCTTCCAAACATTAAGCTTCTTCTTACATTCTTGAACATTCCTTGAGGTTTGCTTTATGTTCTCCAGACCCAATTTTCTCTCAACCGAAATTTTCTACTTACAGCTTTTTACACAACTTGCAACACAAACAAGAGCACAACAACGCTGCTAGAGCTATCAATTACACCAGCACAACAACAACAAATCGCCGTGCTGCAACTTTGATGACAACGTCATCAACGTCACCGGCAAATCGCTCAACGGCAGCAACACTGAATAGGCGCACAGAAGTGCAAAGCAGAGTGCAAGCAACACAAGAACGTTGGTACAGCAAAAATAACAAAAATAACAACAAAAAGAACAAAAACATATGAACTAACTGAGCTGGCTGGCATATGCCATAGGCGAAGCAATAACAACAAAACAACAAGCAAAAGTACAACAAAACACTGCAGTGCGTACAGGCAGTGTAGGAACGAAAGCAACGACTTTAGCTGCAACAGTAGCAGCAACAACAATAAAAACTCTACATTGAATAACTACACAAGCAACAGCAATATAAGGAGTAAAACTGACCAACCCGACTATTTTATGGGGTAAGTCAGCGCCAATGCTGCGCTTACATTTTTGCACTTTGCAATTTTTTTCTTTTAATTTTTGTGTTGCCCCTTTATGGCTTTTATATTCTCGTTGTTACGTATTTACGCGCTTGTGTTTCTTCGATTGCCGCTGTGGTTAAAGGGTAGTTTGTTATTAGTTTTGGCCAATGCCACTGGTAGCGCATCAATGCTGCTGGTTCCCTAGTCCATAGGGCTGCCTTTTCTACGCCGTTTTTCTCTTTTTGTCGCTTGTAGCGCGAAATGGGGCGTTTCGGCAAATGTAGTGCATAGTATTAAGAAGTAGTAAGTACACTTTCTTCAATGCTGTTAAAAGTGAAATAATCCACGGCTCTTCAATTTATCTTCTACATTCTAAAACCACCGAATGAACCTTTATTTCTCGTCTAAGCGCGCCGCTGTTCCTAGCGACAGCCACACCAAGCGCATAGTTCTGAAAAATTAAGGGAATCATCATGTAAAATATTCAACTTTTACTGATGATAACATAAATATTAAAAAAAAATTGAAATAAATTTTAATATATCTCAATCGCAGGCCTGAGTATAAAATATCATTTGGAAATGTAATTAAAAATATTTCTTAATTAAAAGGTTTAAATTTAATGAAAATTTTAATAGTAAAAATGGAAAATTTCGGGATTCACTGAATTTTCTCAATCTTGAATTAATTTCCAATTAGCTTAATTGTATTATTCAGGGAGTTTCCGAAAATCTTTTTTTAAAAGATCCAAATGATGGGATCCCGAATTGTTTTTGTAAAGGTATTTAGGGTAATAGTTAGGAATATTTCATAATTAGTACTCTTCAATTTGACGGAAATTTTAATTGCGGAATTGGAAAATATTCGGGATTTATGGCATTTTCTCAATCCCGAGATAATTTGTACTTAGGTGTTCAGAATTACTTTTAGAAATATTTATTGCATATTTTAACATTCAATTCGACCCCGAATTTCGCGACTTCTATTTTCGGGACCCCGAATTGTTTTTGTAAATAGCATTTAGAAATGTAATTAGAAATAATTCTTCAATGAAAGATTTCCATTTAATGAAAATTTTAATAGTAAAAGTGGAAAATTTCGGGATTCACTGAATTTTCGCAGTCCCGAGATAATTTCTAATTAATTTAATTTTATTGTATTATTCGAGCAGCTTCCGAAAAACTTTGTTAAAAGATGTTCTGAAGTACTTTTAGAAATATTTAGCTGATATTTTAACATTCAATTTGATCCCGAATTTCGGGACTCCAAATGATGGGATCCCGAATTGTTTTTGTAAAGGTATTTAGGATAATAAATAAGAATATTTCATAATTATAAATCTTCAATTTGACGGAAATTTCAATTGCAGAATTTGAAATTTTCCGGATTTTCTCGATCCCGAAATAATTTGTACTTAATCCGACGACATTTTTCGGCGGATTTGTTGAACATTTTTTTAAAAGGTGTTCAGAATTACTTTTGAAAATATTTATTGCATATTTAACATCCAAATTTGATCCCGATTTTCGGGATTTCCAATTTCGGGACCCAGAAATGCTTTTGTGTATAGCATTTAGAAATGTAATTAAAAATATTTTGCATTTAAAAGGTTTCAATTTAATGAAAAGTTTTAAAAGTAAAAGTGGGTAATTTCGGGATTCACTGAATTTTCGCAATCCTGAACTAATTTCCAACTAATATAATTTAATTGTATTGTATTATTCGAGCGGCTTCCGAAAACTTTGTTAAAAGATTTTCTGAAATATTTTTTGGAAATATTTCGCTTATATTTTAACAACCCGCATTTCGGGATCCCGCATTGTATTTGTAAACGTATTTAGGATATTAATTGGAAATATTTCATAATTAAAATATTTGAATTTGATGAACATTTGAATTCCAAAATTTCGAGATTTGGGATTTTCTCATTTATATGTTTTTCTAAATTCTGCGTCTTAGTGAAGCTTTGAAGTGTTTAAAAAAAATCTCAAACGCTGGCAAAAACTAAAAATGCAGAATTGCTACAATTGAGTTCTAGTCTCGCTTTAATATTTATTTTCTCATGGTTGAGAAGTACTGGCGCACGGTAGAAATGAGCCAGGCTGACTACTTTTACTAATAGTACGTATTTGCTGTTTCTAGACCCGCCATTATAAGGCTGCATTTTTGTAAACGAACCCTACGATGCTTTAAAATACTTATATTCGCCATGCGAGTAAAAACTGAGGCTTTCGTGTGTGAATACTCTAAAATATCTTCATTGACGTGAATATTTGATGTGCGTACATAAATTTTTTCTTCTTTATTAGACATTAGTGTGCCAACTATTGAGGCGAAAACTTTAGCCTCACCTAAAGATAATCCCACTTGACTCCAAGCATTGACATTTTTTTAATAGAGAGACTCTGTTGTTCTAAGGAAAGAATAACTCTTTAAGAGTTCCATTACAGGTTGACCCACGTAACTCGATAAAGTGCTTATATATTTTAGAAAAGAAATCTTATGCTAATTATTACAATTTAATGACTTTTTAAACTTTTCGTACTTATGTAAATGAATAAGCAATCGTAAAAAACCAATTTCTCATACAATGTTTCATAATTGCTTGTGACAGCAAAATTTTGTGAATTGAATTTTTTTTTTGTAATATTTGAAAATATGTGCCACACAAGTCACAAGCTAGTAAATTGCAGCACACAAAAGTGTGCAATTAAATATTGTACGTAGAAGTGTACATACAAATACATACATACTTCCATATCTAATAGGTTGGCCATAAATTAAAAGTGAACTTATTTGTTACTAATACGCCATGTCGTACACATACGCACAACAGCAAGCCGCAGCGTAGTGCAACAATGTATAGACATGCACATGTGTGTTTGTACGACTACTTTGCGCGCACACAAATATTTGCAGGCTTATGTTGGCAATTAAAAAAAATATATCGCGGGTTTTTTTCCGTATTTTTGCTTTTTTCTCGTTTCTTGCTTCTTTTTTCAGCGCACAGCCCGCTTTGCATTGCTTTACTTTCATTGCTGCTACATTTCATTTGACAGGCAGTTGAACAAATGAATCTGCCTCGGTTGCTATTTCGGTTGCACTTTTGCAACGCCAATGCTCAATGCTGAGGCAAAGGCAGTCGAGCGATGGCCGCGGCCAACAGCCAACATCCAACAACCAAGCACCAAGTAGCAGAGTCATAGTCAGCATATAGCCTCAACCGTTGCTGTTGCTTTTGCCTTTGCCTTTGCCGCTTGCCATAGCCGTAGCAATGACCCTTAATTGGGCCAACAACCACTTTAGAGTGCAGGCATGCAACGCCGACGCCGCCGCCAGTTTCGTTCAGAGTCGTTCTTTCGCTCGTCGGCTCGTTTGCGGCTGTCATGCAAGGCAGCAATAACGCTCGACTACTTACAACCCCGCATGCACACTTTTACAGTTAGAAGTGTACTTCTTTTTTTTCGATTTGCTTTGCTTTGCTTTCGAAATGAAAAATGAAAAAAAAAACTGCTTAGAATGGAAAAAAGTGTGGAGGAAGTGCTGTGGCGAATGTGCTTGTTGGCATGTGTGTGTGTGTGTGTGAATGTAATTTAGTGCGTGGGCCCTCTGGTCGAACTAAAGCAATACACTTTTCACGAAAAAATATTAGATCTTGCACCCATACCAAATAAAATGTTTACTAATAGCGACATGGAATGCCAAAATCTCTGTTTAGTAGAACTAATTTATAGAAAATTATATAGTAATAAAGGGTGGTTAAGTTTCAAGGGCCGCTGTTGATTTTGAATAAAGTACAACTGGCCGCCGCGGTCTCGGCGGCACACCTCCATCCGATGGTCCAAATTTCCAAATTTTCGATGACGCTGAGTCATAACTGAGGTTCTATGCCGTTAATGTGCCAAATAATCTCATTATTTAGCTCTTAAATTGTTGCTGACTTATCGACGTACACCTTTTTTTTCAAATAACCCTAAAGAAAGAAGACCAACGGTGTCAAATCACATGATCTTGGCGGCCAATTGACATCGCCGCGACGTGAGATTATTCGGCCATCAAATTTTTCGCGCAAAAGAGACATTGTTTCGTTAGCGGTGTGACAAGTGGCACCGTCTTGTTGAAACCACATATCGTCCACATCCATATCTTCCAATTCGGGCCATAAAAAATTCGTTATCATAGCGAACACTATTCACAGTAACTGTGCCTCATCATGATTTTCTTCGAAAATTGGTCATTCACTGTTGCCATTTCCTGTCACCATTTTGACCATTGACGAGGCTTGAAATGGGCAAGAGGCTTTAGTTCTTGAGTCAATTGCACCTCGTAAGCGTGTAAATGCAAGACTTTATGCATAATGTTCATCAACGACGAGCGTGAAAGTGCAATAGTTGGGCACGACGACGAGTTGAGGTGGACGGCTCTTCAACCACACTATCGCGAACAGCAGCAATATTTTCTGCAGTACGAGCTATACGAGCACGCACTGGTGTTTCCGCATCTCCTACAGACCCGGTTTGCTCAAACTTTTGCACAATTTTTCCGATTGTACCCACATTTGGACGATTAAATTGACCGAACAAATCACGTAGTGGGCGATATGCATTTTGATTTGATCGTCCGTTTTCATAATAAACCTGAACAACTTTAACGCGTTGCTCGATTATGTATCTTTCCATGTTTAAAATTGAATTAGTCTGAAATTGCAAAATCTCAAATGAAATGCAGAAAAAAACTTGACGTTTAGGTGTCGTTTGCATTCAACATCGGCCTTTAAAATTTAACAACCCTTTAGAAAAAAAAGTGAAGAAATTATCTCTCAAATTATTTCAGATCGAAATGAGGATCAGTAGAGCCAAAGATAAGAAGCCATTCAACAAAGATTAGAACATACAAATGAAGAATTGAGGCGGATAAAAATGCGAGAAAAAACTTCAGATACGAAGGCCAAATATAATAGCCCAGAAAACAGCGTCTTAGAGAAGGCAAAACTCGTTTCAGTGGGTGGTTTTTGGGAGATGTAGGATAATGAATAGAAATAAAAACGAATGGGTTAGGAAAATATGAATTTTTTTCCTCAGTCGATAGATATTTTCATGATATCGGTGATAAAAACGATTACCATCAAGGGAGCCACAGGAGTACGCCATCCTATGCATCAAACTTTGAGCTACCTTTTAGAGCATTTGAAGGCTTAATAACCGATTGATTCCGATATGCGTGTCCTGTCTTGAGAATGATGACACTGACGACATTTTCTCTGTAGCTGGATAAAGTTCACACTCTTCCTCTTCCGGATCTCTTAAGGTAACAATGGTATCCTGACTGAGTGCTTGGACTTCGCCAACCCCCCTCAAATCTAACCTAGTCGAACCGAGTGATTGGCTTGATGTTAGTCCACAAAGCTGCATTTGTTGTTGACTTATTTTCCTAGAAATCTTCATATTATTGATGATGAGATATTACTTCAGATATTCTTGACTGCTCACCACTGGAGCAAACTCATGGACGTCACGAATGACGAGCTTAGTAGGCCAATCGAATGTGGTTTTCAAATATTTCTCTAGTTTTTTCCTTGTTGCAGTAGCCCAATGACTTCAAATAGCTCCAGAGCCTTCAATTCAAATGAGTCTTTAACCCAACCCTTCCTTCAATAAGTGGAAAGCTTTGCAATCAGTATGCCAATTGGTATCGCTGTGACGAAATCTGAGGCCTTCTAGACCACGCTTGCGCTCTTTTGGGGCAATAAAGCTCATTGCCGAGCGCCTTTGGCGTTGACTGCTTACTTCCATTGTCCGCTTTTCTAGTTGTATGGGACGATTCGACCTCTTGATACCAAAGACCGAATCTTAAAGCTGGAAATTTAGAGCTAATATGCGAAATCACTGACCGGACAACGGAGACTGGGGAAAAGGTATATATGTATATTAATCAAAATCCGAAGATCGAAACTACCTCGTGCCATAAATCGGAGATTAGAGCCAATAAAACGTTGATTAAAGGCGGCAGTCTTCTAATTACAAACCATGAACCGGAAATCACAGCTCGTATAAAGTATTTTTAAGGCGGTGGAGACTTGAAACGGAAGCAAATCCGTAGTTGAAAACTAACTTAGAGCAACTACTGTGGATCACAGACCAGAAATCAGAGACTAAGGTCATACGAGATCAGACTACCCAGAGGGGAAAAATAATGCAGAGGTAAGAACGGAGATTACTGTCCAAGAAACTTAGACGAAGACATCAAAAGGCTAATGACAAACTAAAACACGAGACTAGAAACTACAATAGCTCAGATCGAAAATCAGAGATCAAATAGGAAAAAACTGAGATGGGATACATCGGAGGCTTGATTGCGAAACAAAATATGAAGCTTAAAGCTAACTTAGACCAGAAGTCAGAGAACAAGTACCAGAAAACTGAAACTATGGACGTCATAAACCTGAAACAAAACCAAACCCTAAGGTTAAAAATTTGTTCAGAGCAAACACTGGAGATCAGAAAACACAAAAAGTAGTGTGGGGACCTTGGAGGCCTTCGGTGAAGAATGCTCCTAAACTAACAACTAACTCAGAGCCAATATCGGATATCGCGGACCAGAAAGCGATGATTTAGGACTTCAAAACCTTTATCACAAATGAAAACCTGAATCAGGTTTTGGACTCAGAGTCAGCGTTGGAAATCATAGAGCAGAAAACCGAGATTGAGTACTTCCAAAACCAGATCACAAACTAAAATGCGGAGCGAAAAACTGATTTTGAACCAACAACGAAGACCACAGGTCAGGAAACGAAGGCTGAAGAATTCACAGACCTGATTACAAACTAAAATCAGAGTCCGGAAGCTAAATAAGAGTCAATATCGATTATCAGAGGCTAAAAAACGCTGACTGCAGACTACAGAAATCTGATCACAAACCGAAATCCGAAACCTAAAGCTAATTCAGAGTCAAGATTGGAGGACAGATGCGGGAAAACAAAGGCTGAATAGAAAAGAAAACGATGACTGAAGACTACAGAAATCCGATCACAAACAGAATTCCGAAACCAAAAACTCATTCAGAGCCAACATAGGCGAGAAAATGAAGGCTGAAGTTTTCAGAAACCTGAGCACAAACCAAAATCCGAAACCTAAAGCTAATTCAGAGTCAAGATTGGAGGACAGATGCGGGAAAACAAAGGCTGAATAGAAAAGAAAACGATGACTGAAGACTACAGAAATCCGATCACAAACAGAATTCCGAAACCAAAAACTCATTCATAGCCAACATAGGCGAGAAAATGAAGGCTGAAGTTTTCAGAAACCTGAGCACAAACCAAAATCCGAAACCTAAAGCTAATTCAGAGTCAAGATTGGAGGACAGATGCGGGAAAACAAAGGCTGAATAGAAAAGAAAACGATGACTGAAGACTACAGAAATCCGATCACAAACAGAATTCCGAAACCAAAAACTCATTCAGAGCCAACATAGGCGAGAAAATGAAGGCTGAAGTTTTCAGAAACCTGATCACAAATAAAAACCCGGAGGTTGGGAAATCATATGACAGGAAACGGACACTGAGGGCTTCACGGATCTCGCAACTAAGTGAGGGAAACTACCGGAAATTGCAGAGTGGGAAACAAAGCAGACGTCAAACAGGGAAACAGAGATCACAGCCTAGAAAACAGACTCAAAGGTCTCAGAGACCTGATCACAAAGCATAAAGCGGAGTTAGTTACCAACTCTTTGTGCTGTTTAAGTCTCCACTTGCAGCCTTAACTTGAAGGTAAAAGCGAAATTACGCGGCAATACAATATATCATTGCGTCTCTTAGCCGCCAAAAACAAAAATAGCGCACGAGTTTGCGAAAGATGGGAGGCACATATGAGTAATGGAAGACTTTTCTTGTACTATTTTTTATGAAAAAAAGCGTTTTGCTTGCGTTATCAACTGCTTGCAACTATTAGGCATGCATGTACACAGCTTTTTTAGCACGTGTGTGTGTAAACTTGTATGTGTATTTGCCCATTACAAATTCTTGTACATATTTTCGCAGTCATCAGACTCATTAATGACATACAACAGCGCACCATTTTCGTAAGCAATGGGCATAGTTGAGGAAGGCGGAAAGTGTGAATTGTGAGGAAGTATGTGAATGAGTGTGTGTGTGTACGCTCATAGGTAGCAGGAAATGTACTCGTATATATTGAAAGCACAATAGCACATGAAAATTGAAAGTTCAACAATAATTGTAGGGCCATGCATTGCATTGCTGTACATGCCGCTGAACTCATTGCACCGGGTTGGGCTGATAATTGTTTGGCTTTGCGATAAATTAGTTGTGCTGGTGGGCTCTGAGCAACTATAATTTGTTTTATTTGTGAGGAAGGTGGCCGGATGGTTGATTTATGTAGTTTGATTTTTCAGTTTTTGTGAAATAACTTGAAAATTAAAAACTCTTTATTGATAGGTAGTGGTTTGTGAGATCACTTTGGGACCAATACTTCGGACTTTTTTCTTGTGTGCTTTGGACAGATGTGTGGTCTCATCCCGAGTGGCTTTCTTGTGACTCTCAGTTAATTTTCACTGTACTCTTTTCCTTGGTATTTTCCAGGGTCGTTGACTTATTTTTTTAATTTAAGTACCAGCCTTTGCTGTGTATCATCACCAACTTTCGTAGCTTCCTTCTTAAAATAAGGGGAAAGATGATTATAAAAAAACGTATAGCTCACTGTCGAACAAGAACGATATAAATCTAAATTTGAAATTTTATACTGAAACAAGAAAAATCCCACAAACTTTCAATTTCAGCTCCACGGCTTTCATTTAGTATGGACTAATTTATAAAAAAGTTGTACGAAAAATATTGCACAGTTAAATCAATAGCTTTTCACTATGCAAATCTCCAGATCCTGTTGTTGTTGTTGTTGGTGTAGTAGCATAAACATTCTTGATACATATACGGGGAATGCTGCTGAAGTGACAGTCCTTGGCCGGATATAAATCCCGGACGTTCCCGTTACGTAGAACTGACTGTCGTGGGGACGAACTCCAGTTCCTCGTGGAATTATCCTTATAATGTTGCAGGAGTCATAAATAATGGCGACTCCAGGACTGGATCTTCAAATTATGCTTAAAATACAGCAGCATCTCAATTATGCTTTTTACTAATGGAAGAATGCGTACGTACTTTTGGTATCTAAACCGCTTATAGAGAAGAGCGAGCAGGAGTTGTCTAAAGATCTACAACCCATCAGTTCCATGTCATTTATCTTTGAATCCTTCGAAAATTTAGTGGAAGTGTATAATTCCACTAGATGGGGCTGCAGAGCTAACTAATACTTGGACTTCGCAAATCGAGGACCGCTATATGGATTTTGCGCTGCATGAGATTCCGCAAGAGTAGAGGCCATGTTCGTGGACAAGCAATTTACGTTGTCTGCTTTCGGAACGGAAGCAGTTTTCAACAATGTTTTCCTAGAGACGGCGAAGTTATGACTCCGCACCAGAGACATCATTTTTTTTAGAGGCTCGACCGAAACGGACTCAAGACGAAATGAATTTGCGACATTCGTAAGTTCATCACTAGGAGAGTTGAGCTTACTGTCAGAAGACTGTGAACTTCAGACCTTCAAAGGTCGATCAACTACTATTTACTACTAGGAAAACAATTTCTAACTTCAGCCCACCTTTTCATACAGTCAGTTTGAATACCGCGGAGATCATTAAGGGAGTGGAGCTCGCGTTCGAAGAACTGTGAACTTAAAGCCTCCAAACGTCTATCAACTACTACGAATATTTACTACTAGGAAGACAATTTCTTACTTCAACCTACCTAAATAGTCAATACCTTTCTCTAGCACTAAATGACTTAAATGCTGCAGAGATCATTAAAGGAGTGAAACTCGTGGTTGAAAAATTTGTGAACTTAAGGCCTCCAAAGGTCGACCAACCACTATTTACTACTCGGAGGAAAATGTTTAACTTCAACCCACCTGCTCTAAATAGTCAATACCTTTCTCTAGCGCTGAACGATTAAAATAGAGATCATTAAGGGCGTTGATCTCATGGCCGGATAACTGTAAGTCTCCAGAGATCGGCCAGCAGTTTCTAACTTCAGTTTCTAACTTCAGGCGGGTACCTTACCTAAATAGTTAATGCCTTTCTTCAGCACTGAACGATATAAAAAACGGTTAAGGGAGTGGAGCTCTTGCTCTTTCCTACTACCCAGAAAATTCTTAACTTCAACTTAACTTCGTTAAGTGCTTCATAATCCTAAACACATCTAAGTTAAACAGAATGCTGATTTAATATGCTCTTTATTCCTACACAGAAGGTCTAGAAAATACTCACTAAGAAATGGGATTTTCAACCAAATTTCCTGATCTCCTTAATCCAAAGCTGTAATTCGTTAAAATATTTATGTCTTAGGCTTGTCGGAAAGCGGTTGAGATGAACTACATTTTTGTAGTAATGAGCAGACCGTCCCGCTGGGACCTCTTGTAATCAATCTTGTGATCACATCTTCCTTAGTAAAGGTTTTGAACGGTATCTGCCTCATGTCGACGATAGATCGTTTTAACGAAGAAACAGTCGTTAAGAAGGCCCTGATACTAAAGTGACTTGGGCTTGAGAAAGAGGGAGCGCAGGAATATGGAAGTATTCCATACTATTCCAATGACTTGGGCATTCTCCGGTAAATATAACTGATTAACATTCTTCTGTGACCAAAATTTTCAGGCTTCCTTCTCTCTGAATACATCAGAACTTCTATTTTCATGGTTAGTTCCAAAATGAATTGTGTGGTAGGTGCAGGAGCATAGCCAGCGGACGTTCAAGTCGAAAGGTGTGTGCCATTTCCGGACTCGCCGAATGTCTTTCATAATCTGTTGTCTAGCAGATTTTTTGTTGCTAGTGTTTTTTTGTCACTACCTGTATCTTCTAGGTTTGGAGTTATTTTGAGCTTTAAATTAGTGCAAATAGTACGCCTTGGACTTACTTGTAGCTTTTTCGCATACACTTAGCTTTTCTGTATTACTTTGATTTAGACGCCGTAGGACAAAGGTTAAAAAAATGGCTGATAAGCTGACCAGAATTGGCTCCGTTCTGGATATTTCAGAGGAAGATTTTCTTGTTTTTTTGAATATCACTAGCTGCTGGAGCTCTAACTACTCTCTAATTAAATATAGCTAAGCGCAGGTGGAAGTACCTTACGGGAGTTTGTGGACTGCCTACTGCGCTAAACGAAGATTTCAGTTAATTAAAGCATTACCGACTCATACATGCATACATACATGTCCGTATAATACATAATTTAAAATTATGAATTGATTTTTCTTTATTTAATTGCTTTCAATTTCTTTCGCCACACACAAACTCACAGCATAAATATGTGCGTCATATCGTATAAAAACCACTGGAAGTGGATCCTTGAAAAGGAGCACAATAACCGCAACCTCGCTAAACTTCCGCTTGCTATGTTATATGTTGTTGTTTATTTTTTGTTGTATAGAAATATCTAACGCTATGTGTATGTTGCATGCCGTTGCATGAGCTGTCTACGTTCACAACCTGGGCCATGCTGTGCGCCTATGACTTGAAATTACATATCACATACACAAATGCACGCTCGCGCACGCACACGCCTAATAGCGACGTTCGTGGCTCATATTTACATATGCAATAACGTACATGTGTGCGTAGGTCTGTTTGGTTTTGTGGCGCACTCGTGCATAAATTCGCATACGAAAGTCATTGCATGCCACATCGCGCTACGCCACCTAATCGAAGGCGAAAAGGTTGTTGTACGCCAACTAGGTAAAGGAGAAAAGTGGCGCGAATATGCATCGCAACTTTCATGATACAGAAAATGTGGTAGAAAAATGTTTGGAATGGCAATGCAAAAATGAGCTAAGAGAAGATGGTGGAAAATGTAGTACTATTGCGTAGAAAAGGATGGAGGATTCATAAAAACAAGATTTTGCTCTAAACCGTAGTTTTTGTAAAGGAAATATTAATTTAAAGTAGGAAATATCATTTTTTATAAATAAATATAAAAAAACAACATTTATTGAATTTTTGTAAACCATTTTAGGTGTCTCCAAGTATTTACTTTTCATATGCCTAATATGTGAGCCCAAAGCCTGAACTGTAAATTATAATTTTCAATATTCGAATTATTTCATTATAAAGTGTGCGATAACCAAAAAATCATTCCCCGGTAATTGAACTCAAAGTGCTAATCAAGATCATTAGAAATGCTACTGCGCAGTTCATTACATCCAATTAAAAACAATCAATTATATTAAAAATTAGGTGGCAACCCTATCCACATTTTTTTTATAGAAAGTTGTACAAAATTTACTTCATTTTGATATACGACTGTATTATAATATTTTTTAAGTTTAAAATATATTTTAATAAGTGGCAACTCTATCGAAATTTTGTTTATTGAAAGTTGTATAAAATATATTTCATCTTGATATACGACTATATTAGAATATTTTTTAAGTTTTAAATATTTTTTAATAGGTTGCAACTCAATCGAATTTTTTTTATTGAAAGTTTTATAAAATATACTTCGTTTCATATGCGATCGTATTAGAATATTTTTTAAGTTTTAAATATTTTTTAATAGGTTGCAACTCAATCGAATTTTTTTTATTGAAAGTTTTATAAAATATACAGTAGGTTCTGTTTTTATGCGGTAGATACGTTCCGCAAGAAACAGCATAAAAAAAAAACAGCATAAAAAAAGCTACTAGTTCTATAGTAAAACTATAGATACGTTTCAAAAGTGCTAAAACCGCATAAATCTGAAATAATGTAATAAAATGGCATAAAAAAGGGCACTAGTCCCTTATTATAACTATAGATACGTTCCATAGACCGCATGAATCTGAAATAATTAAATAAAATCGCATAAACAAAATATTGTATTTTTGAAAATTATATCTTTATTTAAGAAACGTCAGAATCGAAAAATAAATTTAAGTCAGAAATAGAATCAGACAATACCCACATGTTGCGCATTCGTTTAGGATTTGGCGTAAAATCACTTTCGTCACTTTAGGAAATGTACACGTCTGATCTAGATAGTTTTGCAGGCGGTTCCATACTTGTAGGGTTATCATTTCTGATGTAATCTGTGATGAGTTTTTGCTTAGCTGGTTTAGAATCTTGTTTAGATGTATAATTCCCGATAGGTCGACATGCATTTTGTAATTAAAAAAAAAACCGCACTATTTCAAAACCGCATAAAAAAAAGCCGCATAAAAACAGAACCTACTGTACTTCATTTTGATATACGATCTTATTAGAATATTTTTTTAATTTTAAATATTTTTTAAGTTTTAAATTTTTTTTAATATGTGGCAATTCTATCGAATTTGTTTTATAGAAAGTTGCATAAATTATTCTTTATTTTAAAATACGATTGTGTTTGGATGTTTTTAAGTTTTTAGTATTTTTAAATAGGTGACAACTCTATCAATGGTTTTTGTATGGAAAGTTGTATCAAATATATGTACTTCATTTTTAAATACGATTGTATTAAGAATTTTTTTAAGTTTGAACTATTTTTTAAGTTTTAAATTTTTTTAATAGGTGGCAACTCTATCGAATTTTTTAATTGAAAGTTGCATAAATTATTCTTTATTTTAAAATACGATTGTATTAGGATATTTTTAAGTTTTTAGTATTTTTAAATAGGTGGCAACTCTATCAATGGTTTTTGTATGGAAAGTTGTATTAAATATGTACTTCATTTTTAAATACGATTATATTAAGAATTTTTTTAAGTTTGAAATATTTTTAAATGGGTGGCAAGTCTATCTAAATTTTATTATTGGAGGTTGCATAAAATGTACTTCATTTTTACATACGATCGTTTAATAATATTTGTTAAGTTTTAAATATTTTTAAAAAGAAGGAATAGAAGGTATAAAATGTTTAATTAAAAATTTAAAAACTTTTCGATCGTATTAGGATATTATTTTAGTTTCAAATATTTTTAAATAGGTGGCAACTCTTTCCACATATTTGTTTTGGAGGTTGCATAAAATATACTTCATCTTGATTTACGATTATATTCGGACATTTTTCAATTTTTAATATTTTTAAATAGGTGGCAACTCTATCAAATTTTTTTGATTGAAAGTGGTATAAACTATACTGCATTTTTAAATACGATTGCTTTATTCTTTAGTTTTAAATATTTTTAAATAGGTGGCAACTATATTTAATTTTTTTTATAAAATATACTTCATCTTGACATACGATTATATTCGGATATTTTTGAAGTATTAAATGTTTTTAAATAGGCATCTCTGTAAAAAAATTTATTGGAAGTCATATAAAATATACATCATTTTTAAATGCAATTTAAAAAGAGGCTCTTTCTAGCAAACACATCCGATTTTCCTGTTCATACATATTTCCATTTTCAAAAAAAAATTTCTAATTTATCACTTTCGCCTTTTCGCCTTGAAATTTGTGCTGAATTCTTTTAAAAATTTTCAAATTGTTTTTGCTTATCCATTTTTCACTAATTTTTCAATATTTTAATATTTAACGAGCTTTTTTCTTTCCTGTAATCATGCGCCTGTGATTTCCAACTATATTTTCCCATTGCCGCCTTCTGGGCGCTAGACATGCAACCAAGTCAGCTTTTAATGCGCTTTTTGCCACTTTAGCCATTTTAAGTACTTGAACTCCATTCAGTGTTTTTTTCGTTCCGCATTTCCACTACAAATGCCTTTACATCGCTTCGCGCCAAAATCACTCCGCCTTTCGTTTGTTAAGCACGTCAATAAATAAATTCTCCTTAACCTCAATTCGCTCGTTTTATTTACTGCGTTAGCTCTTGCTTTGTTTTTTTTTTAGTATGCGATACAGCAAAAAGTGGCAAGGTTCAGCGGTCACTGTTCGCTTTTGACAGCCTGTAGCCACCAGCCCGCTTGTTTGACTTCCCACCGACCAGGCTGCCATTTTTCAACTTCTGCGATTGCTGCGATTTAATAAGCTTTTTGTGCTAGTTTTAACTTCAATTTCTTGCCACTTATTTTCTCCACTTTTGCAATTTGTATGCAATTATATGTATGCATTTACACACACACGTACACATACATAGTAGCACGCTCAACATCTACTTCACACGCTTCCTGAATGCTAACCCACTTAAAGTCATTATCCTTCAGCAATGTTCGACCCCGCGCGAAATTATGAATAATGGAAGAGTGCAACGGATAATTCCATGTTTGTGTGTGTGTAGGAGTGCTTGAGTGAGGGTAGCAAGTGAGGTGTAGAAGCGCGCTGTATTGCAGCGTGGGCATTGCTGCTTCGCTTGAGATGCACATGAACTTTTGGTTTTTCGTATGAACGCTCACACTCAATAACGCCCGAAGGTATGCTTTGTTTTCTAGCTTAGAAACATGAACTATAGACTTTTCTGCTGATTGGTTATGTTTATAATTACATTCAAGGTGAGGAGTGTACTAAGAAGGTACAGGGAAAATACAAAATTTATTTGTTTATTGAATTTTTTTTTAAATTATGATATTGACTAAATGCGAGTCTTGATTAATTGTTGAATAATAAAGTTACAAAGCTTTGCTATCACGCTTTCGATGCTACTGCCAAAATTGGGGGCTTATGAATTTTATTCTGAAAAACTTTTGAAATGAATAATTTTTGCTTTCAAGACATATTTTAATTATATTTTAGAGATTTTGCAAAAGTCAGATCTCTGACGTGAGTGATTGCATGTCAAATGATTCAAGTGGATTGGTTTATTGAGTGTAATCTAAAGTAAACTGAAAAAAACAAAAATTAAAAAATTATAATTTGAGGTTTATTCAATTCTGAAGATTTTGGTATTGAGTTTTTTACAGCGAACAAAATAAAAAAAAAAAATCTAAAAAAAATCTAAAAAAAATCTAAAAAATATATAAAAGTAAATTTAAAAAAAATTTATTAAAAATTTTAAAAATATGTTTTTGAAAAATTCTGAAAATTTTGGTAGAGTTTTTTAAGTAAAAAAATGTAAGTTTTTCAAAGTGAAAGCAAATCCAAATTATAATTAAATTAAAGAAAAATTTAGTTAAAAATTCCAAAAAAGAACATGTTTTATGCTTTTGGAGAATTCTGAAAATTTTGGTAGAGGTTTTTTTAAGTAAAAACAAATTTAAGTGATTTAAAGTGAAAGCAAATCAAAATTATAATTAAATTAAAGAAAAATTTAATTAAAAATCAAAAAAACTGTTTAATGTTTAAGAAAATTCTGAAAATTTTGGTGGAGTTTTTTTAAGCAAAAAAAATTAAAGTTTTTTAATTGAATTAAAAAAAAAACTGTTTTAAAAATTCCCAAAAAAAAAAATATGTTTAATGCTTTTGGGAAATTCAGAAAATTTCGGTCGAGTTTTTTAAAGTAAAATAAAGATTTTTAATTTATAGAAAAATAAAAACAAAACACTAGTTAAATTAAAAAAAATTTTTTTTTTATTTTAAGGGTAAAGTATAAACACTTTTTAAAATGAAATTGTTCGAAAAAAAAATTACAAGGGATTTATAGTTAAGTTAAAAAAAGTTTGTTCAAAATTGAAAAAAAAATATTGGTTTTTTATGTCTTAGGCTTCAGAGTTTGGTGTAAAGTTTTTTGAAATAAAAAAAGTTTAAATGTATAATTAAAAAAAAAAGTTTACAAATAAATTTAAAAACTTGTATTATTTAATTAAAAAAAACAACAAAAATATTTTAATTAAAAATTAATTGTCAATAATTAAAAATTATTTTTTTTTGTTTTTTTAATTTTTTGTGATACTTGAATACTTTGTATGAACTCGTTCGGAATTTTCTTTTTTTAGTGTTTAGTACAAAGTATACCTTTCAAAAAATCGTTTTGAAAACAAATATTTTTTTTATTTTAATAAAGGTTTTATACCTTGCGCAAATTAAAAAAAATCGATAAGTTTTGCCTAGAATTGTAAATTTAACTAAACTAAAATTTTAAATATTTTACTCCGATTTTTTTTTTAGAGTGATAGATGTTAGTTCTGAGATATTTTCTTACGATAATGTTTTTTTTATGTAATCAAAAAAATTTTATTTTTATTTTATTATTTTATGTAATAAAAAAAATTTTATTCCAATATTTCAGAACGGAATGGTTTAAATTTTCTAGCAATTAGGTCTTCAACTTTTTTAATAAGAATAAAATATATTTAATTTAATTAAAAAAAAATTAAAAATATAAATTAAGTAATACAATAATTTATTTAGAAAAATTAAAAATTATTATTAGTTTGTTGTTTATTTAATTATTATATTATTATATTAAAAATATACAAACTACAAAAAATATTAAAAAAAAATTTTATATATTTTTTTACTTTTTTTATTATTTTTTAACTTGTGGTTTTTTAATATTCTTTTGTTGTATTAAAAATGTATAAATTATAAAAAAAATATTTTGTGTTTTTAAACTTGTTTTTCTTAAAGTTTTTTCTATCATATTAATATTAATTATTTTTTAGTAAAAACATTTGTTTTTATTCATGTTTATTTATTTTAATCGAAAAAAACGTTAAAATTTAAATTAAATAATGAAATAATTTAACTAAAAAAAAATTAAGAATTATTATATTATTATTTTATTGTTTAATCAATTACTATATTATATACTATTATATTAAAAATATACAAATTACAAAAAAATATAAAAAACTGTTGTTTGTTAATATTCTTTTGTTATATTAGAAATATACATATTTAAAAGAAAAAAATCTTTTTTCTTAATTACTTTAATAATTTTATTAATTTTTTTTAATATTATTTATAATATTAAAAATTAAAATTTTTTCCGTATAAAGTTTTGTTTGATTTCTTATATATTTTCTTGCGCCTAATATCATTAATATACATATATGTTTTCTCCTTTCACCCACAAACTTTCTCATTATGCTCCACTTTGCCTCTGCCAAACTCCTGCACTTCTTGCAAATAAACACCCTGAAGCTGCTTGATTGCTATCTCTTTTGCTGCGGCTGTCATCGACTCGTTCATGTCAACAGTCTAGAGGACATTGTGCCATTTATTTTGCTGCGCCTGGTAATACATACTTTTTGTGGCGTCTGTTGCCAACGGAAAGTCAAGCGTAGAGACATGAAAATAAACAAGCATTTACGGGTATCTATACGTATATGTTTGTACATGAATATGTATATTTATATACATTCGAATACGTATACGTATTTCCTTGCATGCCCCACACTTTACCGCTCATTCTCGTTTTTTCTTGCCGCTTTAGCCGAGCAGCGTCTGTTTGCATTGGTGTTGTTTAACACATAAAAAAAATGTGTTTTTAAAGCAGAAAACATTTTTTTATAACAATAACAAAAACAAGAAGCAAAAAGTCGCCTACAACAACTTAAACATATGCAATACAACAGTCACTTGAACAACCAGTCATGCTTCTCAAATCGCCATGTAAGCATTTCCTATTGAGAACTTCATCGCCGGCTCTACTCCTAACATTATGCAACGCTTTAGAGACGTGCATGTTTTTTTATTTTCCATTCTTATTTTGCTTCACTCTTATGCTGCCGAATAAAGTGTATGAAGCAGTGCAAAATATGGCGAAAGTAAGTATGCGAAAAAATTGCATAGAGAGTTTGAAAGGAAAAAATGAGAAAAAAAGAAGTACCCTCAGAAACTAGGTTAATTTTCCGCAAGTCGAGGTAAGCATGGACACTTACATACCCTTTTGGGAATACGAGTATAGTGTACTCATGCATAAATACTTATATATGTGTGCATGGCTATGCCAACTCTGTGACAGCCAGTCCGCGGCATGCCTGGAATCGATTTATGGAGTAGTGACTACAGTGGGATGAACTTTATTTTTCAAAGATTGTTTTCTTTGTTCAAATAAATGCACTTGCCGCTGAATTTTGAGTGATTTTAGAAATTGGAGTTTAGAGTCATTTCAGTCAGGTAATAAAAGAGTTCTTTACTGACTCTACAGAGCAATTTTCTATTACGTATTTGGTCATTAGTGGAAATGAGGTTATGAGTGGGTTAAGTATTTTGTATAGATCACCTGCTGATATGGTAAAAAATACTTCAAACCAAAATTTGTCAAGAGACCTTTGATAAAGCGCCTCCGAGTGGCGAATTTATCTAACAGTTACATTAACTTATTTATAGAAACCGAGCTGGGGTAGGTTGAACTTAATTTTAAGATTGAGGTTAAGGTTAAGGTTAAAACTAAATCAAAGGTAAAGTCACAGTTAAAATTAAAGTTAAGGTTTAGGCAAGTCAAAGGTAAAAGTAACAGTTAATGGTAAGGTTTAGGCAAGTCAAAGGTAAAAGTTACAGTTAATGGTAAGGGTAAGGATAAGGATAAGGATAAGGATAAGGATAAGGATAAGGATAGGGATAAGGATAAGGATAAGGATAAGGATAAAGATAAGGATAAGGATAAGGATAAGGATAAGGATAAGGATAAGGATAAGGATAAGGATAAGGACAAGGATAAGGATAAGGATAAGGATAAGGATAAGGATAAGGATAAGGATAAGGATAAGGATAAGGATAAGGATAAGGATAAGGATAAGGATAAGGATAAGGATAAAGATAAGTAAGGAAGAAATTTAATGTTAAGGTTAAATGTGAGGTTAAGAAACGTTACGATTAAAGGTCAGGATAAGGTTAAGGATAGGGGATCAATTCAAAGCTGAGGATAAGGTTAAAGGTGAGCCGGAGATTGAAGCTAAAAGATAAGGTTGAAAGTAAGACGATTTCAGAAGAAGCTTCAGATCGTATGGACTGAATTGGCAAGGTTTACAAAACAATGATATACTCAATTTCTGCAAAACGTTTTCCAGTTATCTGAAAAGAGGAAAAACCGGTTCGCCCTGTAAATATCTGCGATAATATTAAGGGTACAGATACCTGTAAACCGCCATATTTTCCCTGGTGTTCAGTGAAATTATTTAAAATGAAGAAGTCAATATATTTTTTTTTATATTGGCATACAGTTTATTTACACATTAAAACAATATTAAATTTTTATTTTTTATTTTAATCGTTTAAAATGGCGGATGTACACTCAATTCTTCCATGAAGGTCGCAGCGGGGCTGTTCAATCGGCGGGCATTGTAACATCGGCGTCAGTGACCTGAATACAAAAAACCAAAAATTTTTTGGTTTACTAATGTCATAATTTCTATATAAAAAAAATGGGGGAAAATAAAGGAATAAAATGCTTAAAAAAATGAGTTTTGGGGCAAATTTTCCTACTATTTTTGCTCCGAAAATATTATTTTTTCGAAAAGTTTTCGAATTATAATTTCACAAAGAAATTTATATCATAAAAAAATGTGTACAAAATTTCAGGGAAATCGGTCAATAACTTTTCGAGTTATCGTGCACGCCAATTCGAAAAATTTAGTTTTGAGAAAAACGCGTCTAAAGTCGTCAACGTAACTATACCTCTCCTAGCGCTCGAACGCAAAGAATAGAGTCCTCACGGTTGACGATCTATAATATAAGAAATACTTCAATTCACGTTCTAAAATTTTTTTGACATATTCTTAAAGGATTATATTAACATTTTATTACAAAAAAAATTTTGTGTTTTCGAAGTTTTACAGATATCTGCCCCCTTAATCAAAGTAAATGGCTTACTAATTCCAGATGTATCCAATTTAGACCGAGTTCCTTTTCCTGGCTTTCTTTGTACCAGCAGGCTCCTCGCGAGCGACATGTGATCCATCATTTGAGAGAGCTTACTATTGTGTCTCAGCTCTTTTTGGGAGCACCAGAGGCAATTTTTAATAGAGCTTTTAGAGAAAATTTGTATTTCAAATTTGGAATTTTTTGGTGTTAAAGCACTTTAGTCTTTTCTGGAATCTCAAGAGATTCAGAGTTTTATACGGTGTATAGTGTTTTTTACAGATTGATTTCTGAGTTCAAGGTTTCTTAGTATTACTATTTTTTTTTCTCCAAGAAATGTTTCTTTACTTTTCTTGCTCTACTGCGTTATATTAACTGCGACCTTTACACTATTTTTTTTTTATTTTTTCTTTTCCGAATCTTTCTTGGATTATTGATTTTTAAGTTCGAGACCGCTGACTGTTTTTATTCTGTTCAAAAAATTCTTTCCTAACCATTTTTGGATTATTGATTTTTAAGTTCAGAGTGAATTTTATTTCGTTAATTTTTTCCTGCAAGAAAGCCGATCTCCCCACTGTCGCTCTGCCTCCACATTGTCTAGAACACATTTTTATAACTCCACCTTGCAGCATTTTTTTTCACACTACAGCCATCCAGTTGCATTAATTTCCCACTTCAGCCAACATTTTATAAAACAAAGCCACAGAAAAGTCCCTGAACGTCGCGGGCACCGCAAAGCTGCCGGTAAAGCATAACGAGTCCTTTAGACTGACTTTGCGATGTTTTGTGAGATGTGGAGTATAAAAAACTAACAAATGAAAGGATTTTTCAGAAAAAAATTAAAAACAACGCGAAAATGGGGGGAAAAATAAAAGAAAAAAAAATTTAAAAACACAAAAAAATCAGTACAGCGTTGAAAAGGAGAAGAAACGGCAAACAAAACGAAAAAATGCATTAAAATGAAAAGTTGCTATGAAAAGCCATTGTCAAGGGGCGGACGGTCGAGAAGAAAGGCTGTGCATGTTTGTATATCGTTGGTTGGTTAAAAAAGTCGGCACGAAAAAGGCAGATGAAGTATGCCCGTGAAGAGAATGAAGAGAGGACATGGGTCTGCAGATCCCAGGGAGAGTTCGCAATATGGGCCAGAGTCAGACGTGGAGTTGCATACAGCGGAGTGGTTTGAAATAAAGTGGGCTGAGAAATGAAAGAATCTACAAAGTGAAATGGGAGGGCAAGGACGACGTGAAGAGTAAAGGAAGTAACAGAAAAGGAACGCACGAAGCAATGGCTTTGGTCGAATGATGGAAGTCAAAGAAGTGGTTGATAATGGAGTTATGTGGTGTGCGGTTAATGGGTGAATATACTCGTATGTGTGTGTGAATGTATGCTGAAAGAAAGGACCACATGAAATGGAAGTAGTGCGGAAAGAGACGACTGCAATTTGTGGTCAAAGCTGAAATCAAGTGTACAATTAGAGACACCCCTGATATCTGAAGAATTTCTGTAGCTTGTCAAGTTCTTAGACAATTGGCGCTTCATCGAAACTATCAAAAAGTCTGTTCATAAGTCCAGTCAGTCAGTCAAGCAGCCTTCTGATTTAGTCACACCACCCATTGCATGACCAAGCAAGACTCGCGGCCGACGCTCATGGGGTTCATGTACTGTCGATTACTTTGCGCGCATCGCTGGCTAGGCGAAGTTGAGGGGCAAATTTGCAATGCTAGAGCAGCAATAACAACAACCAACAAACAACAAACAGCAAGCGTCAAGCACACTCAGAAGTCTGAGCTGGCGAGTTTCCGACAGCGAGCAGCAAACAGAAAGCAGTAAGCAGCAAATAGCAATGGCGCTGACGACGGGTCGCGATGGCAACGGTCATGGAGGTTGTTGGCACACTTTCGGTTCATTGTAAGCCTCTGCCTGCTTTGTATGTAGTTTTTCATCTGCATGTAATGGTGCTGTGTGTGTGCAGGCTTGTTGTTTTTGGCCACAACAGCCAGGTATCCACCGCCAGTCAGTCAACCAACCGATGTTTGTTTGCTCGTCTCAGTCGAGAGTTTTTTTTTTGTTAATTATTTATCAACTCGACTGCAATTGTGGAAGAGTAGGGAAGTTGAAGCAAAGCAGGTGGTGCTAGGCAGTAGGAAAAGTGGTTCGGGGATGGAGCGGGTGTAAGCTTTGTAGTGTTCTTCAGTCTAATGGGTGTAGGGTGTGTGGTTATGTTGAATGTTGTGTTATGTTGCATATTTAATGGCGTTTGCCTTGCTTTGACTGACGACAATGTCGGATTAATGGAAGCCAAACAGTGATGGCGGTTGAGGTGAAAGACGAAAACTTCGAAATGTACTGAGTTGTTGGTTATTTATAATTTATTCTTTCTTACGGCGGATAGACAATTTTAAAGTAATAAGAGTTGATTTATTATTAAAAGTAATTAAATGAGTGATTTTAAATGAAAACCCGTAGATTGTCAAAGACGATTTCAAGTCTAGAAATATGTATGTATGTATTGCATGTAAAAAAATTACAATTAAAATATACATTAACCATTACAACTTAAATTAGAATTATATTTACAAATACAATTGTACTGTAAAGTACATTCGCGATTATAGTTACCGTTGATGTTGTAATTAAATTTACGGTTATGTTTAAAATTACAATTCAAATAGCAATTAAAAATACAAGTACAATTATGATTCCAATAGCAATTACATTTGAAATTACAATTATGACTATAATTACAATTACAATTATTATTATAATTACGCATAATACATTTACAATCAAAATAACAATTGCAAATACAATTACTACTATGATTGTAATAGTAATTACATCTACAAGTACAACTATGATTTACAATTACAATTATAACAACTGTTATAGTTAAAAATACAATTCAGCTACTACAACCATTGCCATTACAATTATAATTACAATTAAACTTCAAATTCTAATTGAAATTTTAATCATATCCATACGTACAACTAGGACTACAATTCCAATTCCATTTACCACTACAATTACAAATATCATTACAATTATGGTAAGGAATTTAAATTAAAATTGTAATTGTAATTACATCTACAAGTACAACTAGCATTACAATTTCCATTACCATTACAATTGAAAATACCATTACAATTGAAAATACCATTACAATTATGATATGGAATTTAAATTACAATTGTAATTGTAACTACATCTACAAGTACAAATATGATTTGCAATTACAAATATAATTTATATTATACTTAAAATTACAATTCAGTTACTACAACCGTTAACAATACAATAATAATTACAATCAAAATTTAAATTACAATTGTAATTGTAATAACATATACAAGTACAACTAAGATTACAATTCCAATTACCATTACAATTACAATTACAATGATTATTATAATTACACATAATACAATTACAATTAAAATAATAATTACAAATACAATTACTATTATGATTGCAATAGTAATTACATTTACAAGTACAACTATGCTTTAAAATAACAAATATAATTACTTTTATAGTTAAAATTACAATTCCGTTACTACAACAGTTTCCATTACAATAACAATTAAAATCAAAGTTTACAACTGCAATTACAATGCAATACCTTTCTAAAGCTATGAAAAATTTGTTTAATTTGCATCAGTCGCTGGTAAAAAATTTCAATTTGACTTAAGATCAAAACTCGAGGGATTTGATAGGTTTTAAAATGATATCCTCGACGTATGAGCAATTTTTCTGGTCAACAGAAAACTGACAGCACTCATACGCCAAGTAGGACATATACATTTCAGAAATCCTATTGAAGCTTGTGACTCTGCTGCTTTGAGGCAAAATTGTGCTGATCTGATGCTAACTCAAAGGAAGTTCCATCTTTACAATGGACTAAATCGCAAAGGCTTCGGGCACTTGAGTCACTTATCGCAGTGAAATCTCATTTACTCTCCTTCGAATTCGCTGTGACCTGGACGTGAAGAAGATTGATCCTGAAGGCCTGGGATAACTCGTTAAGAGATTTGCGCATATTTACATATATTTAGATATGTCACATAGAGTCTGGTGCAGCTATTATTCGTGTCTGGAGTACAAAACAGTAGGGCGTTGAGTTGCAGGAAGCGCTAATAATAAGATCACCAGAAAAGCTACACCTTGAACTATTTTTTTTTTAATTATCTTTCTTTAACTCCTATTGGAGCATAGGACGTCATTTTACCTTGAACTATCCAGCCATATAAACGTTAGTGGTAGCATTTGCAACAAAAAGCAACTCCAAGAAACTCCATAAAACTTAAAACTGGTGGGAAAGTTAAGCGAAGTAAGACTGTTACTGCAACTAAAGTTTTTATAACAAACAGTTTCAGTAGACAAAAATTAAGGCAAAGTAAATAAAAATATTTATAAAAAAATATTTTAGTAGGAAACTGAAAACTTTTAGTTGATATGATTTCTAAACTAATATATATATATATATATATACCTATATAATATATAATTGGCGCGTTAACCCCTTTTTGGGTGTTTGGCCGAGCTCCTCCTCCTATTTGTGATGTGCGTCTTGATGTTGTTCTACAAATGGAGGGGCCTACAGTTTCAAGCCGACTCCGAAAGGCAGATATTTTTATGAGGAGATTTTTCATGGCAGAAATACTCTCGGGGGTTTGCCATTGCCTGCTGAGAGGCGACCGCTATTAGAAAAATGTTTTTCTTAATTTTGGTGTTTCATCGAGATTCGAACCAACTTTCTCTCTGCACCAACCCATTCGGCTACGGCACCCGCTGATTTCTAAATTATAACTAGTAAATATTTTTCTACACCTTAGTGTATTCTGAGTGAATGAATGTATATCCTTTCACTTAATAAATGTTAAAAAAGGAATTATTCACGTCATGTAGTTGACAATAAATGCGAAATGTAGATAATTACTAATCCGTTTAATAGGTTTATTATTTTTTCTTTAATTTCGTGCGTTAAATATTTTCCAAAACTTTTTTTGTATAAAAATTTTACAAAAATTAAATGAAAAAGTCCGTTTTTTCATTGAAAGCGCCGCTTCTGTAACTGACCAACATGTTGCTGCAGCATGTTGCTCTACTAACCGCTGGCGCCTAGCGAGATCAAATTTCAGAAATTATAAATTTTGTGTGCATGTATGTAACTAACTGAGTGTGGGCACGAAGAGAGAAAGTGAGGGAATAAAATTGAGAAAGAAAAGCTTCCGCTCAATCGAGAGCTTTTTAAAAAAAACTCTCTTTTGAGCGATAGTGAGTTTATTAAAAGCTCCATGCAACCGAAATGAATGGTATGAAAAAGAAAACAAATATATGAGCGAATAAAGTGAGCAATAAAAACAAAAACAAAAAAAACTAAAAAAACAAAAGAAAAACAGCATGAAGCAGAAAAATGTAACTCAAATCCACACACAAGCGTGCTGTATATGCGTATAGAAAATTATTAACACGGAAAGAAAAGCGAAATGACAAATCAGGCAAAGTGTAGGGCAAAAAACAAAAAACTAATAAGACAACACAAGAAATAAATAAATAAATAAAAATATAAATATAAATAAAATAACATGGAAAATGAAGTCAACTGTCAGTCAATCAGTCAACCGTAACGATCGGCAACTGCTATGCAGAGAATGTGAGGGCGTTGCCAGAGTTATGCGAGTATCCATGTGGTCCCAGGGCTGCCAAGTAGTATCAAATGATTGAGCGGGAGATGGAACGCCACTCCGAAGTAATGCGAAAGTGGTTCCAGGTTAAGTGGTTCATGATTCACTTATCATGGCTGCGACGGGCAGTTTAAAGTTTAAAGCTCCTCGTCTGCGAAAAAAATAGCTGACTTTTGGTTAGTCTCATGTTCGGTAGCCACTATGAACCTAAACCATCAAAAACCAGAAAAATTCTTCCTAATAGCGTTAAGAAATAGAAATATAGGAAGAGCGTTAAGTTATTCTCCTTAGTTAGAAGCGGTTTGGAATGCCGCTGTTATTTTACTTAAAAAGTTTTCTCCCTGCTTAGAGGGATACTCCCTCGGAAGTATAGTCGTTATTAGATTACCTAATTATCAATGGAGTCAGCAAATATCAGAGTAACTGATAGAGAACGCGAAATTTGTAGAATAAGGTACTCAAAACTAGCTTGAGTGAATGCCCATACCATTTTCAATTGTGAAGGATATGCACTCAGAAATTAATTCCCCTTCATCGTGACTTCTGTTCATCCACTTAATGTACATATCACTATAATATTTCAGCTACCAGTTAAAAAGTAGTTTAGCACTTGGCTGAACATCTGTCCCTTATCGCTTAAGCAAAACAATAAAACTCTTTATGCGCTTCATGTCATGTGGCAACCCACAAAATAGACAGTTGATCAGCCGATTAACCGATCTGTTCGTCAGAAAGTTTGACGTTATGTCTGCACTTTTGGCTTGCTGCCAGTCAACATTATAGGCGGCATTTCCCCTCACATTAATATACACATACCCAATTGCATATAAATGGGCATACATGAGCAACGTGCCTATACAGCTTCCTTTCCATGTATTCATCGACGCAATCAAGCCGTCTATGTCTCACTGCCGACACTAACTGCGCTGACTGCCTACTCACCCACCGACTTGCCCCTGCTTAAGCAGCCCAACCAACAACAATTGCTGCTTCGTCTCCCCGTCTGCTGCTGCGCGGCTAGCAGTCGCATCGCCCACTCAATAGCACCATAACTGCACTGAACAGCGAACAGCAAACCAACAAAGCCACAACTCGTCTATTACGACACCAAGCAGCAGCAGCAGCAGCTACAATAACAAATAACAACTGATAGCATAAGTATTAAAAAATAGCAACAACTACACGCTTAAATGTGACCATAGGTATAATTGAAATAGAGAAGTGAAAATGAAACAAATAAAAAATTAAATTTAGTGCGTATGTTTTTGCTATTGTAATGCTCTTGTCTGTTGTACATACGCACGCAGTCGTATGCTTTTCGTATTGCATTCGTGCATTTATTCAGTCATCGTATAGCAACGACGTCGTCATAAACAACGTGTTGTTGCGCTTTCCAATGCTACTGCTGTTGTTGCTGTTGTTATTATCATCATCGCTATCGTCGTCAGCCGACTCCGACACCGACACAACGAAAGCGAAAGGCCATTGGCCGGAATTTTATTTGACCTACTAAGCAAAAGTAAACTTAAACTACGACGAGCACTGTCATTGCCGTTTGTCTAACGAAAAAGACTTTCAGCAGCGACATGAACGCGAGTAGTTGAGGGAGAGTATGTAAAGTGAATGAGTGCGTATGTAAGAAGAGACAGACAGAGTATGAGTGGGGCAGGTGGGTAGCTGTCGGTATTGGTATTGGTTGGTATTCGAGCAGCAGTAAAAGCTTTTTGTTTTTAGTTAAGTAGCAGCAAAAGCAAAGTGACTGCAGTTGTTAACTGTGAGCTTCAAAAATACTTTTGAGAGAGAAGAGTGAGAGCGCGTATGTGTTGCGAAGCAGCAGCAGCAGTGTGAGTGGATTGGCGTGCTGTTAAGTTTCTCTACAGTGCTATGCAAAAAGAGCTGCTAGGTTTATGAGCTTTTTACGAACGAGTATACTTATGTTGGGTATGCTATTCTTTGACATTAATACATCAGCTGTTGAGTTAGATGTTGTTGCGCTGTATGCCATGCAGTTGCGTGAGCTTTACACGAATTTACTTTCGTATTTTCTTAATACTTCCTCGTAGTTTTTTAAGGCTGGGTTTTAATTTTACTTTTTAAAGTCAGTATTTAGCTGATAGCCTTCTATTAGCTGCATCGATTTTTTAAGGACCCTTCATTCTCTTTTATGAGGAAATTCTTATGAAAAAAGAATGGGTAAGAGTCCCATTATGCTGCTTAGCAGAAAATTCTTCTTCTTACGTTAAGTGATATCGATTTATAGGTATTTGCTTTCAGCGCTTCCAACTGTAACTGCGCATGCCTTCGAAGCAGTGATCCTAAAGAGTTCTGAGGCCCATTCTTCGATGCGTAATGTTTTGACGCGAGAAGCAGTGAAAGGATTCTGTGTTTCTGCATATCCATAGCTCTTACAGAAATCTTAGGTTTTGAACCTGGCGATCATAGGACTAATTATTCATTAATTAAAATGCGAATCTATTAAAGATAGTATCGGTAGACCAGCTGATTTGTTTTGCTTTCAACGTGTACATTCGGATGCCATCAAATTAAATGAAGAAAAGTCGTTCTCCTCGAATTATCGTCGTATGCTCCTTGCTCTACGTTCATGTCGGCTGGGGAACATAGTTCGACGTTTTCTTTTCCTTTTCCTTTTCCTTTTCCTTTTCCTTTTCCTTTTCCTTTTCCTTTTCCTTTTCCTTTTCCTTTTCCTTTTCCTTTTCCTTTTCCTTTTCCTTTTACTTTTCCTTTTCTTTTTCCTTTTCCTTTTCTCATGTCGTAACAATTTTAATGTAGAAAACGTTGTTATTGCTCTAGTGGCCCCACCTTAATGAATGCGTCTTGATTAGGTAGCTTTGAGAGGGAATAACTATATCGATTCTCGAGAGGCTCTGTAAGTTTAGCTTGCTACACTGAGAGTTTCTCAAGGTAAGCGTGAAACTCCGCAGGGGCTCATTTCTGTTCCCCTACTTTTAATAGCTGCTCTTGTCTGCTACTCATCGTGAGCAAACAGGGCACCCATATTTTTAACAGTTTTATTTAATTGTGTTCTGACACTTTTCAGTTTTTTACTTCTTGTTTCACTTAGCCAATTTCTACAAAAAAATTCCTTACTGTTAAAATAAAATTTTCTAACCTTTCTTGACTGCATCATAGGTTGAATAGAGGGGGTTTCATGATATTCTTTGTTTATCACAATCCGTACCATATCTGATATTAATCGCATTAATTAAATGCTTCACACACCAATACTAAAATACTCAAGTGACGCTAAGTACGGGTTTTCTAATAGCGGTCGTCCCTGGGCAGGCAATGGCAAACGTCCGAGTGTATTTCTGCCCTGAAAAAGCTCCTCATAAAAGGCCCCCTCCATTTGTGGAACAACATCAAGACGCACACCACAAATAGGAGGAAGAGCTCGGCCAAACATCCAAAAAGGGTCTACGCGCCAATTATATATATATATATATTTACGTTTTGCTGAGCGTTCGGGGAAATTGGGAGAAGTTTATCTCCTACGAGTTACTCTCATCGGATCTCCACTGCCAACAAGTGACCTGATTTCAGCAGTTAAAACTCCCAACTATATATGGTACACCCTGTACAAGGCAATTACTCTTATTCTAGTGCATTTCATACAGGGTTGCCCATATTCGACGGACCCATGTGTTTTTTTTAAGTCAAAGAAAAACACAATTTATTTTTTTGATGTTGACGGTAATAGTCATTTTATTTGGTTCAAGTAGATTTGTTGGCATCACTTTCTGAATATGATATCTCTTAAATGGCCGCCTTGAGCTTGTACGGCTTATTGTGCCCGCTTTGCAGCATTTTCCATAGTTTTAGCTAACATTTTGGCTGGAATAGCGGCTATTTCCTCACGGATGTTGTTCTTGTGCTCTTCTATGGCCTTTGCCTTATTAATATAAACCTTTGATTTTAAATATCCCCACAAGAAGAAGTCAGGTGGCGTTAAATCGGGCGAGCGCGGTGGCCAGTCAAAGTCGCCATTTTTCGACATCAAACGACGAGGAAACAATTTCTTCAAAAAATCGATTGTGGTGCGAGCTGTGTGTGGTGGAGCGCCGTCTTGTTGAAACCAGAACTGCCTCATACCCTTTCGACGAATAATTGGCATCACACTTTTCTTCTATTCTTCTTCCTCTTCTTCTTTTCACAATTGACTTCTTTTGTTGAATGTAAATTTAAACAAAACGCTCGCGTGGCGTGTACTGTTCCATGGTAAAAATCTGCTTGGACTGACGCTTTCAACGCGGTATGTCATTAAGCGATCTGACGTCTCTGTCAAAAGATACAGGGTTGCCAGATGGGTCCGTCGAATATGAGCAACTCTGTATAACTGCGGTCGAACTCTTTCTCCTGCTGCACAAATTTAGTGCTCAAAACTTAGCAAACTTTTGCTTTTCTTGGCTCGGCGCCAAAAGATCCGCAGGACTTATGAATTACGCTCTCGTGGGGGGCTGAAAGATATGCTTTAGGCGAATAATTTCATTACTTATTGCACTTTTATGTTTTTATTTTTATTTGTAACTTAAGCCTCTAAAATTCTGGCTTTAAAATCGACTAGCAACAAAAACCCACCCACACAATCAACACCAACCAAGCAACACAACGAATAAAACAAAGAAAATACAAATGAAAAACATAAAAAAATAAAAACATAAAAATAAATGAATGAAAAAAATTTTGCAAAAACAAAAGTTCCAAAAAAACAAAAAAAAAGCGTGCTGTATAATAAGGGCCATAGAAAATGAAACATTTCACCAATTTCTGCAAGCTTTTTTCGGTGGTTTTTTGGGTCACTGACCGCAGTTCACACCGCAGCAGCGAAATGCGGAAATTGCGACCCTCCGCACAGCTCTGACTGGGGTTAGACGTTCCCGTAAAGCGCTGAGCAGCTCAAAAGCACTAAACATAGTTGGAAAAAAGGTAACTGCGTTTAAAAGTCACTACGTGCGTCTATACATACGAACACCAATCTAAGGCTTTGTGAGGGTTAAAAAGCAAAAAGTAAAATAAGTTATGAAAAGGTGCCGAGCTAGCCACTCTAGCGTTAAAATCTTGATTGCAAACAATAAAAAAATATGCATAAACAACACAAAATAAAAATGTTTGTAATAACAATTACAACAAAAAATAGTGCAAAGTTAACAATAACAATGCAGCCCGCGCGATCAGTCGGCAGTCGCTAGCCAACAACGGTCGACGGTAGGCACTCAGAGCCAGCTAAGGCATTCGACAAAGCCGGCCAGATTTTTTGACAGTTATCAGTTGAAGTAGTGGAATAGGAGATTGGCTAGGTGGCTGAAGTGCTATCAGATTATTTGGCGGCAATAGCGCAGCTGCTGAAGTGCGCTGAAACTGTTGATGAAGTGAATAAATTATATTTTTTCAAAATTATGATAATCACATCAGCAGTCAAAAAATGGATACTGGCTAAACCTGAGAGAGCCCAATTAAAATGGGGAAACATTTTATTTGTTAAAAGATTTCAAAAAAATATATTTGTCAAATAAATACTTGCTCAAAGACAAAAACAAAAACAATCATTTTTAGCGGAAGACAGAATTATTGTACCTAATTTTAATAGCTTTTATATTTTTTTATTAAATCTTAGATTTTTGGAAATAAAATTTAGTGTAGAGAAAACTCGAAATGTTTGTTTTTACTTCTAATTTCTTTAATAGCAGAATAATTTTTTTCTTTAATTCCACAAATAAAATTTAGTGCGGAGAAAACTCGAAATTTTTTTTTTTTTTTTTAATTTTTTGTTTTTATTTTTAGTTGCAGAATAATTTTTTTGTTTAATGCCGCTAATAAATTTTAGTGAGGAGAAAATCCGAAATTTGTTTAAATTGTTTTCAATTCTAATTTTTTAATTGCAGCAAAACTGAGAATTTTGTTTATTTTAGTTACAAAATTACAAAAAAAAAACAAATAAAAAATGCATTTATTTTTGAAGACACGTAAAATAATTTCGTGCACATCAAAAATGTGTCTCTGAATTTCGTCCAAACTTTTGCTATTTCTGAAAAAAAGGCCAATTTGCTAAATGTTTTTTTTTTTTATTTAATAGCTATTTTCACCAAAAGCCAACTTTCGCTGCAAGAATTTTTTGAAAATTCATGTAGCTTAAGGGATTTTTCGAACGTTTTTTTGTTAATTTGTTTTTAACCTTGCAAAAGCTGACAAAAAAAAATAATTTTTTGTAAACTTTTTATTATTTTAATAAGTTTTTAAATATTTTGCTATTCTTTTTGCAACTTTTTTTGGCTGTATATAAAAAAGCGATTACATTTTTTTTTTGTTTTTTTTTTAACCTTGCAAAATCTGACAAAACAAAAATATTTTTTCTCAAGTTTTTTATTATTTTAATAATTTTTTAAATATTTCACCATTCTTTTTGATACTTTTTTTGATTAAATTTTTTTTTAATTTTTTATCTTTGGATTATTTTTACAAATTTTCGTTTATGATTTTTACGAAAAAAAATTACTTCGAGCTCAAATTTATGTTTTTTATTAACTTAGTATTTTTTAAGCTTCCGTTTGCATATTTTTTTGAGTTTATTTACAGAGAAACAATTTTTTTTTTAGTTTTGTTTTAGTTCTATTTTAATATTTTTAAAATTAATTTTTAAAATTTGTAGCCCTTAATTAAAAAAAAAAAAACTTTTTCAAATTTATTTTGTGTTTAATTAAAAAAATATTGCCTTAAAAGTTTCAGCCGTAAGCTTTATTTTGGAATATTTTTTAATTTAACAATTTTTTTGCAAATTTTAATTGTTAATTTATAAAAGGAAAAACTATTTCGAGTTAAATTTTTTTTGTTTTCTTTTTTTTTTTGTTAAAATGTTGTTCCGTTTGCAAAATTTTTTGTCGTAACTAACTATGAAATCAAAAATTTAAAAATCAATAATTGTTGCAAATTTTTATCACTTAAGTATAAGAAAATTTTTTTAAAATTAATTTTGTTTTTAGTTTAAAAACTACATTTATAAGCGTTTCATACTTAAATTTTCGATTTGATCGGTTAGTTTCTGAAAACTAGTTGACAATTCTTTTTTAATAATTAAATATTTAAAAATTTTGTTTCTTACTTAAACACTAAATAGTTTCATTCAAATTTATTTTGTTTTAATTGAAAACTAAGGTTTTAAGCGCTTCACGCCCAAATTTTTGTCACTTAGCTTCTAAACAGAAATACGAAAAACACTTTTTTTCTTAATTAAGTACTAAACTATTTTTCTTTATTTAAAAGTAAATATTGTGTTTTTTATTTCATTTTTTTTTTTCAATTTTCAGAATTACTAAAAAAACGTTTTTTCTTAGTTACATACTGAAATATTTTTTTTTCGAATTTCTTTTTCCTCAATTTTCAGAAATACTAAACAACTTTTACTTAATTAAGTACTCAAATTTCTTTTTTATGTAAAAGTAAATTTTTTTTTCAATTACTTTTGCAAGTTTGGATTGTCTTATTCAAAAAGAAGATTTGAAAACATTAGTTTCTGAATTAGATATTTAATAAAAAATTTTATTTTAAGTTCCAACATTTTTTTCTTGTTTTTAAAGAACAATTATTTATTATTTATATTTTTCTTAAACTTTTTCTTCGTTTCTAGAAACAAAGGTTAAAACACAAGTGTTCTTAACCAGATACTAAAATATTTTTTAAATTAAAAATTAAATTCAATTAAATTAAATTCAAAAAATAGTTTATTAAGCGTAATTTTTTATCACTTAGTTTCTTAAAACAAAGATTAAAAACAAAATTTAGTCTTAGTTAGATTTTAAAATATTTTTTTGTATAAATCTTTTCGAATTAAGAAAAAATTTTCAGGTATTCCACACTCATATTTTCGTTTGCAAGTTTTTTAGATTTCATAATAAAGATATGAAGACAAAAGAAGAAAATTTTTGTAAAAACATTTTTTTAAATTCTGATTTTTTAAACATTGAATTTCAAATTTTGTCTTACTTAGGTTGTAAAATATTTTTTTATATAAAGGTTTAAAAAATAATTTTTGTTTTTTCAAATTAAAAAAAAGTTGAGGTATTTCATATTTTCGTTTGCAAATTTTTTAGGTCTGAAAAAAAAAAAGATTTGAAGACAAAACAATAAAATTTTTGTAAAAACCTTTTTTTTTGATTTTGATTTTTTTTAAGTTAAAAAAAATAACTTTTCTTAATTAGATTTTAAAATATATAAAAGTTTAAATTTTTTTTTTTTCAAATTAAAAAAAATTTTCAGGTATTTCACATTAAAATTTTCGTTTGCAAATGCTTTAGGTTCCAACAGAAAAGATGTGAAGACAAAAGAGTGACATTTTTGTTGAAATTTTTTTTGTAAATTCTGGTTTTTTAAAGATTAAAAAAAAACAATAATTTTTTTTTTTTTAATTTCGGTTTTTTCATCTTAAAACAATACCAAAACGTACTCGGCTTTACCTCTTCACAAATTGTTATCGCTTAATTTGGAAAGAAAAAAAAAATTCATATTTAAGTTTAAATTTGAATTTACATTTTTTTCCATTAAATATTTATTTGTTATCTTTAAAAGGGAAATGATGCTTGTTAATTGTGTTTCAAAATTTTTTAATTTTTTTTTATTTTTTAAAATGTATTTTGAGATCAAAACTTTTATATTTCTTTTTCGCAATTTCCGTTTAAAAAGCCTGAAAATGGTAATTGCTTTGTATTCTGAGACCAATTTATTTCATTCATTACAATACATAAATAGGTTTAATAAAAAATTAAAACTCTTTCCCGTTGGGCGGTGTAGAAGTTATATTTTGTGCTTTTTGACGGACCCTGTGCTTCGAAACTATATTTTTCATTCAAAATTGTGGAACTTTTAAAAGCATTCGTCATTAATTTATTAGCATTGAATATCTCCAAAAATCATTTTATTTACGCTTTTGCTTTTCCAATTTTTATTTTGGTTTTGTTTCTTTCGCTGAGTTTGCTTTACACTTCTAATAATCTGCCCTTGTGTTATCTTTTTCTGTTATCGTCTTTGTGTTGTTATTATTGTTGCTCCGCACTCAGACCACACCGCTTCGGCTCCGAGCGCCAATGCGTTTGCTTCGATTACTCTCTTGTCAAAAGCATAACAATCGTACCAATAGCAGTAGAAAAAGTGCGAAACTGAAACAACAAAAATAACAACAGAGGCGGTAGAAAATAACGACTACACATATTTACATGTGTGTTTGTGTGCTTTCTCGAAAAAACTTTCACTAGCTCTGTTGTGTGGCGCTGTCTGCCCCTCTGTCTGAGCCTGTCTAAGCTGATAAATGTCCATTGAATGATTTGCATAGATATCTGATACATTCACAGAGTGTGAAGAGTGTGGTTCCATATGTTTTTTTTAATCTATCCAGTTATCACTTGTGGCTTGCTCGCACTGAGTATTGTGATCGAAATCGAAAAATAGTTTATATATATTACAGAATTATAGGAAAATTAGTGGCAGTTGCCAAAAAACTTAAAAACATTAAAAAATGGTAATGGGAAAAGGGGTATCAAATAAAAGGGTATATGAAGTAAATTTGAAAGAGTTTTTTGTTTCAAAAATAGCGCTTAAAAATTAAACAAAATGTCTACTGAAGTTTTTATACTTCAAAATCTTTGAAGATTATCTGTGGAAGTAAGTTTAAAAATGTGTTTTTGTTTTTAATTTCGCTTTAAAAAGTTTAAAATATATCCTTTGAAATTTGTATTTCTGTGAAATAAATGTCAAAATATTTTATGTTTAGAATTATTCGCTTTCAAAAATGTGAAAAATACCTACAAAAAATACCTACAGTTTTAAACCACCTCCGAACGGTAAATGGTTTTTATGAGAAGTTTTTTCATGGCGAAAATGCGCTTGGAGCTTCTACAGAAATCGAAGTACGGGAGTCCTAACCTTCAAGCGTGGCTGCCTATTAAACAATGCGCAGTTAATACTCCTATTATTTTTCTTAGAACTTCTCTGTTAAATCTTAACAAACTTTTTGATCGACCGCTGTTCCATTTCGGCGATGTCTGTCTGCTTAGTTCGCATGTTGTGAGGTTTTGCCAACTTGTATTTACCTTGTTGATGGCCTCCCTGTCTATAAGTAGTTTACAAATGAAGTATAGAAATAAAAAAAAAAAAAAAGTTATCTCGCATATTTCAAAAGAAATAATTGCTTAAAAAATTTCTTTCATATCCTCTCATACATTTTATAATTTATAAACATTTTGCGTCTCCTGGATCTTAACCAAAACTTTGAAGTCCTCTTAAAAAATGTTGCTGTTCTATGGGAAAAATGAAAAATTCAAAGAATACAGGAGAAAAATAAGTTTATTTCACTCAATTCAATTTAATTTTTTTTTTCACTAGTTCATACCCGATTTGGTTCAGAAGCTTCTCATATCTTCAAATTAAAATTGTTATCCTAAAGTGATTCGAAAACTCGGAGCAACAGCCATTTTGGAGGCGCAGTGATTCCAACTCAGCAGAAAAAGTGTTGCATATCTGAAGGAAAACTTGGAAAATATTTGCTTTTTTAATTTCTGTACGCTTTTAAGTTATTTTTACTCAGATTCTTACTGAGAAGAGCCATAGTGAAATTTTGCGATGAGTAAATTTCTAGAACAATTTAACGCTCTAGTGACCCTACAAATGCATTTACGTTCGGACTTCTCCAAAAATGAACAAAAACCCAATTTACTTTTATTGAGCTAAAAATAAAATGTAAAAATATTCCACAAAAAAAGAAGATTTTTCAATAGTTTATGAAATGAGGCTGTTTTGGAGTTGTTGATGGTGATGGTGTTTTTTAGGTGTTTCCTTAAAAGCACGTAAAATGAAAAAGAAAAAAGATTTTTTACTTTTATTTTGAGTATTTTTATTTCGGATCCGGATCCATTATTAACAAATAAAAATTTTTGTTTTGACCATCCGTTCAAACAGTTGTCAGCCTTCAACAAATGATCTTCCCAAAAAAGGTATGCCGCTGGCCATACGGATTCCGGGACTCACAGGTCTCTGAAATCAAAAAGGCAATAAGGTTCTTGTGCAGTATGAATGTTGTTATTGTGTGAACTACGATCTTAAAACAAAATTAAATTTGACAAAATGGCGAACGTTCAAAGATGAAAAACCCTTTTCTGACTCTTTTATTTTACTTTAAAGGTCCGAAAAAAATACTAAAAAAAATTTCGCTCCAAATGATCGTAGTTCACATGATAACGTCATCAACTCTACGTCATTTAAGCCCATATCGGTTCAGTAAAACCGGCTATATCTGTGTTCATTGCTCATGTGAAGACATTTTTTGAAGGTTGACAACTTTTTGAATGAACCTCGTATGGTCAAAAAAAATTTTGTTTCTTAGCAATAGATCAAGAAATAAAATACTCATAACGAAAATAAAAAATCTTTTTTCGTTTCCATTTAACGCGCTTTTAAAAAAACTCGCAAAAATCCCTTTTCAAATGAGGCGAGGACCTAGAGTATGTAATTTTATAAAATACAGGCAGATAATTGCACGGCATTTATTTTTGGATATGATATCCGATATTATATCCGGCGAGTTACAAAGTCCATTCGATCAGTCCAATTTTTGACTGCTATTTCCATTAAATCTGTCCATTAGGCGTCAAAGGTAGCTCAAATATTGCAATAAATCGATTTTTAAGCACCCTGAATGGTAAGTTGCGCCATCTTGTTGGAATCAAATGTCGTCGATGGTTAGTTGATTACATTTTGGAAACAAAAATTCAGTTAGCGTGACTCGATAGTGGCTGCCATTTGCCGTAACGACAGCTCCTTCCTCATTGCGATAGAAATATGGACCGATGATGCCGCCAGCTGGATTCGTGAACTTCGCGAACAAATTTTTTTTTTTCAAAGTAAATTTTCACAATTTGAAAACCTGGTTCTGGCGTTAGACGATTCATGATGACTAACCAAACCTTACTGAACAGAAATGAGTGTCCAGTTTGCCATTCTCAGTTGTCAAATCATAGTTATCGATATTTATAGTTCTCATATACCTAAAAAAGCACCCGCTACTATTGTATCAGTTAATCATAACTATGAAATGTTCTTAAATTACAAAAACGTTTGAATATATAAAAATAAATCAGTTGGAAATAATATTAAAATTCCACCTCATCTTGCTTCACAATGCAAATAAATGCTAAAGCAACTACATGCGCGATCATGTTAATATTCTCTCTGCACACCCGCAAACACATTTCCATATAAAAATATAAATATACGCACTTACATATACACATACATATTTGCAATAACTATAGAATGACCTTTAACTGGGTTAAAGCTCGCCGTCTCTCCCTCCTTCTTTGTTCCACACTCTCCAGCTCTCTCTCTTTTCCACTCTCTCTTTGCTGTCAACAAAAAAGTCGCACTCGCTTTCATAACAGCAAGCGAACAGGCAGTCATTTGCATTTTGCTGCATGCCACTTGCACGCTCAAGTATGCATGTAGATATTAATATAAAAAATGCATACACACACACACGTACATTCGTGTGTGTTCTTCAAAGTTCTGTTATTTGTTTGTTTGCTGCTTTCCCCACCCCCTGACTCTCTTTTGATTGCTCTGCAAACATGTGGCGCTGCACTTTTGGCGGTATTTGCTTTGGGAACAGTGATGTCATGTAGTTGAATGCTTGTTTGTAGTGTCTCTAGCGCAGTCCCTATCTCCTTATGTGCCTACGTATTGACGAGCAAGTGGAGTTGACAGTCGGCCACATATTGTAAAACGCATACAAAATTAGGTGCCAGTGAGAAAAATTATATGTCAGATATGAGCAAATATTCGTTTTATCTCATCTAGACGAATTTATCAGACAATTAATTACAAATCACCGATGAAATCCATCCTTGGGTATTATTTGTTAGCTCATCTGCGTCATGTCTTAAAAAAATTGTTTTTGTGATCAGGCTTACAAAAGTGTTTGATAGATTGGTAGGCAAGGACTTCAATTCATGCTGGCCTTTCAATGAGCCAATGTCCGGCCTGCTTATAGTCCCGACGATTTATAGTGGGATCTGCAATTGTTCCTTTTGATTTCACGTGATTTATTTTCCAAACCTTTGGACCCCGTCTTTGGTACCGGTGAGTTATTTTATTTTTTCCTATTGATTTCATTCTTAATATTCCGATTTTTTGCTATTGATTCCACTTGATTCCTCTTTCTAACCTTTGGACTCCATCTTTGCTACCGATGGGGTATTTTATTTTTTCCAATTGATTTGATTTTTATTATTCCGATTTTTCCTATTGATTCCACTTGGTTTATTTTCCAAACCTTTGGACCCCGTTTTTGCTACCGATGGATTATTTTATTTTGCCATTGATTTGATTCTTATTATTCCGATTTCTTGCTACAGATCCCACCTAATGTGTTGTTCAAAGCTTTAGACCCTGCGATTGCTACCTATAGGTTATTTTATAGCAACCCTCCAGCCCGCAGCTATTCTGCTGTATGCCATCTAATACAAAGATTCCATTATTTCTTCAGAGTATCAGCACCGATATCTTTCGCTATTGGAAGTAAAGAAGCTTCATTTATTCACCGTCCGTTGTTGTTGCCTGGTAAATAGGTCGTAGGTTTACACCAATTTGAGCTGCTGCAATTTTTTTTGTTTTTTGCTTTCTGTACACAAAAGGGTGAACTCTGCGCTCAATTTGTCGGAACAATGTTTTCCTAGCAATCTTGGTTTAATAGATTTCTCTTCAGCCCTGATAATAGTTAATAACCCCAGCTGGTTTTAATTTGTCCTTCACTGGTTCTTGCATTTCTTTCGCGTGTCTTCTGTTCTTTCAGCACTGACGGTAGAAATGATATAAGTCGTCGTATCAGGCTATCCATGATCCTGATTAGTTCCTTCTTTCGATTACTTCAGGCTCCTATTCAGCGAGTGCAAGCGAGTTACCATTTAAGTCTTTGACTCAGATTTTTCTTATTTTTGGTGGCCGTATAGCATAGATAAGTATCCACTGCCTGCTTTGATATACATTAAATAATTAATAGTATCCTTGAGGCTTTAGGTTTTGCTCAGATAAGCTTGGCGAACATAGCCGATAATTATCGACTGACTGCTTTGGTATTTACTACGAAATTCTACGTCTCTTGCAGACCCTCTGCCTTAGATTTTAGAGAAGAATAGAGTAGAGAATTATCGACTGTCTGCTTTGGCACATATTTATAAATTCTAAGGTATCTTCGAAGCGATTGCTTTTTTCATAAGCATAGGGAAGGAGATTCTTCCACTCTTAATATTTTCATAATCATAGGAAAGGAGACTCTCCCATTCCTTTATTCTACCGTAAACTGGTGCAGAGCTCACTAGGATTAGGTTAAGTTGGGTTGGGTGAGTGCTGGCGTACAAATTTTTAAATCTGGAAAAGGCTGATTCTGGTACTCGTAAATATATTTGGCAGTTCAACTTGTAGCAACTGTTTGCTGGGGTGGTGCCTATGGTAATAACAACCCAGAAAATTGCAGAGAATTTTATTAGACTACATAATTAGCTGAAAACTGAGAGCTGATAAAAGCTCCGCTGTAAAGGTGTTGTTCAAGTGAAATGCATCAGAAGACACTCCGTGGATTTTTTAAGCGCAGAGTTTACAAATATACGCACCTTCTTCTCCCACGTCTTACTATACCCCAGCGACCACATTGAAGCAGCAAACAGTCCCGACACGAGTGAAGTCGCTACCTAATAATACTTAAATGGCGCGGGTTTTACTCGACTAGAAGTTCTTGCCTTAATTATGCCGATAGGTAATCTTTAGTATTTCGCTTGGTGTTTCTAATTGGCGTTAGTTAAGCTAAGGAAGTAAAGTAGATAAGTTTACATATTGATGAAAAAATTCAGGTTATAGGATGGGCATTTAATGAAGAGAAGAAAAGAAGAATTTAAGTTCTTCTTAGCATTGCTCTTCTCCTAGAATAATTCCTCTGAGCTCTCTGCCCACAACTCGCTCTATTGTAAGGATTTCATTTCCTCTAACTGCGATCGATATAAAGTTCTTTCTGTACTGGTTTAGCCAAGCTCAAGCCAGGTAAAATTAACTCTTCTGCGAATCTTGTTCTTCCGGAGACTTAGTTTAGATTAAATTCGAAGAAATTTTCTTTTAAATATTTTATTATATTATAAAGAGGAGAAAAAGCTGATAGAAACAATACAGGCACCGTAGCTGTAACGAAGCTATGCTATAAAATGATAATCAAATTCATATTTTCTAACTGTTTGCCAAAAATTATGTCAAAAATAAAAAATTATATCAAAATTACAATAACAATAAATTATTTTTTAAATCATGCAATTAATTTATTCGGTTTGAAAGAAGCTCAGTGGGGATTGGAATATTTTCCAAGAACTTATCAGTAAAAAAAATATTGCTTAAATTTATGTATGCCAAATATGTCAGTTTTTTGTCTTTTATTATATCAGAAAACAAGAAAAAAATCGCAAAAACTCTATAACAAAACTATTATTTTCCCATTTAAAGATATTCCTTTTTTGCACCATGCAAAACAGAATAACCAATCAAACGCAGCAACCACAAAGTTCAATAACTGATTTATGGCCATAGCGAAATTTTTGTGTAAAATTTTCACTTTTATTTTAAACACATTTTTTATTTCGCGCCCAGCGGTTGTTGAAAGCTTTTGACTGATTCGACCAGGCAATACAAAGTGTAAAAATCTTTACAGTAATAAAACCATTTATTTGTGGGCGTGTTTGCGCACGAATATCAGCTTAGAGTGAAATAAAATTTAGCTATGAAAATTTAAGCTTTTTGTGCGGATTGTCAGAAGTGATGCAGCTGAGGAGATGACTGAATGGCTGACTAATGAAACCAAAGCAAAAAAATATAAAAAAAAAAAAATGGCTGCCTTTGAACTGAACTAACACTGAAATGGGCGTTTGAATGGCAGCAGATGCGTGAATCATGATAACTCTTTTAACCGGCAAAGTGGTAGGCTGTGGGTGTACGAAGATATGCACGTGTATATGTGTGTATGCATGCATGTATGCGTGTTTAAAGGTAGCTGTGTATGTAAAGAGATAAGTGCTCGCTGTGGATGCTAAGTCGATGAAGACGTTAGAAAAGCCGGGGTTAGCACAGAGAAAGACACTTGATGATAAGTAATTGTAAATTAGTAACAAAATTAAAGATAAAAGGCACTACATGGTTTTGTGAAATTAAAAACTAAAATTTAGAAATTGGCTTAGAAATATGGTAGCACAGTTAGTAAATAAATTTTGTTGGAAATATGCGATAAAAATTAAAACAAAATAAGATAAGAAATTAAGAAATATAAAAATGTAAAACTTAGAAATTACAATGCGGTTGCAATGAGAGTTGTTGGAATTTTTTAAATTAAAATTTTTTGTTTTTAATTTCTAATTTATAGGATTCGGCTTTAAATATATGAAAAGGCTAATTGCTTAAAAAACAAAATATATGAATACGCAATACACGAAATTTTTTTTCTTATCTTTTAAAAAAATGGTTTTAAGTAATTGGATTGATCGAAAAAAAAGAAATTAAAAACAAATAAAATATAAATAAAAAAGTAGAACTTTTAAGTTCACTCACTTTACATCAAGTTAATTCTGTTTAATTTAATTGTTTTTAGAAAAATAATGATACAAATATTGTTTTAATTTTCTATTTTCTCAATTTTTTTCCCAATTTTTTTAATTTTTTAAATTTTAAATTTTTATTGTTATTTATTTTAATTCCTTTTATTTTACAAAAGTTTAGACAAATAATTGGATTCATTAAAAAAACCAAAGAAAGAAAAATAAAATAAAAAAAATAAAAAATAAAAAAGGACAATTTTTTAGTTCACTCCCTTTACCTTGATTTAACTCTGGTTTATTTAATTTTTTTCGGAAAGATAATTATACAAATATTTCTTTAGCTTTCTAATTTTTTAAATTTTTCTTGACTTTCATTTATTTAATTTTTCATTTTAGAAAAGTTTAGTAAAATAATTATATGGACCACAAAAACGAAAGAAAGAAAAAATTAATAAAATAAAAATAGGAAAAAGAAAAGAAAAAAAGGGCAATGTTTTAGTTCATACCCTTTGCATTAATTTATTTCCGGTTAAATTAATTTTTTTAAGAAAAATAATGGAACAAATATTTATATTATTTTGTATTTTTCAATTATTTTTTATTTTTATTTATTTAATTTTTTATTTTACAAAAGTTTAGTCAAGTAATTGGATTGATTGAAAAAATTAAAGAAAAGAAAAATGAATAAATTAAAAATAAAATAAAAATAAAAAAATTATAAATTAAATAATTTGTTTATTTTTATTATTATTAATTTATTATAAATTAAATAATTTTTTTTATTTTTTTTTTATATTATTGGCGGATGAAAGTAAAAAAAATTATGTTAAATAATATTATTATATTATTATAAAATTATTATTATTTTTCTTATTTAATTTAAAAAAATTTTTTTTTTGTTTTATAGGGGGATAAAAATAAAAAAATTATTTAATTTCATTTTTTGTTGTTCTCTTTATTTTTAATTTTATTGAGGAGTAAAAATAAAAAAAAAAATATTTATTATTATTTTTTATTTTTTTACTTTTTTTTATAAAAGCTTCATAACAATAAAATTGTTATATAACTTAAAACTAACGCCGCACAATAGAATAATCACTTCAGAGCTTGGGTTAAGCCGCATGAGAATGTACGCCGTCAAAGGCACTCCTCAAGGCGGAGTACTTTCACCCCTTCTCTGGAATCTCGCTATAAACAGTTTGTTTCGAAATCTCGAAAAAGCAGGCTGCAAGGTTGTAGCCTATGCAGATGATATTGCACTCTGCGTGTCAGGCAAACACCTGAATACCCTCACTGAGCTCATGCAACGCTCAATCAATATTCTGTCAAAATGGTGCACCGAGTGCGGACTAAATGCGAATCCAGCAAAGACAGATCTTGTTCTCTTCAATAGGAAACAACAATCTCCTCCACTGCAACCATAACTTTAAAAGGGGAATCATTACTCCTATCTGATTCAGCTAAATATCTAGGAGTTATTCTAGATAGGAAGTTGAGTTGGAAATTGAACATCGAAAACAGATGCAAAAAAGCTTTCATAGCTCTTTATACTTGTAAGAAAGCTATAGGCAAAACCTGGGGTTTTTCACCTCGGATCATTTATTGGATATATACCTCGATCATCAAACCGATACTCTTCTACGGTGTGGTTGTATGGTGGACAGCACTCGAAAAACGGTGTAGAGTAGCCACAATTGATCGAGTTCAAAGAACAGCCTGCCTCCTGATAACAGGATGCTTAAGTACAACACCTACTAAGGCTCTAAATACGTTGCTTCACTTGTTCCCTATCGATCTGGCTGGCAAAGCGATTGCAGCGAAAGCAGCGACACGCATGAATGCTATATCGAAATGGAATAAGTATCTTGGCCATTCGGCCATACTGAACAGGAACACTGTTATCTCTTCCGACATAGACTATCATGTAAGTCTTCCATCACCACCTTTGCTATTCTCCTGTTCACTCCCAACTAGGGAAGAATAGAAGAAAAATCTTACCGAAATCGACAGATGGTTCAAAACAAGACGGAAAAGTGGGATTCGGAATCTTTTCCAATTCCCCTCACATCAATCTATCATTTAGATTACCCGACTGCGGTAGTGTATTCCAAGCGGAGGTATGCGCTATCTGGTATGCTGCGAACAATATCTTAGAAAAGAGAACATCTCTAGAGGATATCCGCTTTTTCACCGACAGTCAAGCGGCCGTTCGAGCACTCAGCTCCTCTTACACCCACTCAGATGTGGTTCGATCCTGTATCTTATCTTTTAACGAGATAAGTGTTCAGAATTCTGTCCAAGTTATCTGGATACCGGGTCACAGTGGATTCGAAGGTAACTGCAAAGCTGATGAGCTCGCAAGAGCTGGAGCTGCGCAATCAAATGTTAGTAACTTACCCACAATCCACATTCCGCTCTCAACATGTAAAATGCTCATCGATCGAGAATTTCACAGCATTGCTGATCGGAGGTGGCGAGTGGAAACTACTTGCGTTACGACCAGACAAATCTGGCCATCCTACAATCTGAAACAGACAAAAACCCTTATAAGTCTTTCGAAACACGAACTAAGGCATATAACATCTCTTATCACCGGCCACAGCCTTTTGGGCACTCACGCACGTCGGCTCGGTGTTCCTCAGAACGACCTGTGCAGATACTGCGAGGACGAAGATGAGGAAGTATCGAGCAGACATTTGCTGTGCAGTTGTGCCGGTCTGGCCAGAAGTCGACTCGCTCTTCTAGGCTCTCCAACAATTGACAATCTTTCAGTACTCTCGAACCTGAAAATCGAATTTCTCATCAAATTTTCGAAACGAATTAATATCTTTGATCAAAATCTACAATGAAAATCTCAGTTAGGTGGGGAAATCATTTAAAATAATGAGCTCTAGGGCAACACATCGGACCCAACTTGCGGTCTATGTGGTACTCCGATGCGGGGTCACCCTTAAACTAACCAACCAACGCCGCACTGGCTTCGGAATATTTCGTCTGTGATAAAAATATATATAAACACAAACCAATTCAACTCAATACTTTTTTCTTGAATTTTCAATTTTGTGTGAAGTAAAAATACTGGAAAATAAAGTTATAGAAAAGACACAAAAAAAAAAAAAAATTAACTAAGTTCAAACATAATTCGTACATTTTTTTTTCAAATAATAAAAATTTATTAAAGTACTAAAAACAGAAAATCCCAAAATTCCAAATATTGCTAGTTTTAAATAAATATTTTCTTGCAGATTTTAATTTAATTGTTATTGGAAGTAATGAAAACACTTAGAAGACACAATAAGCTTATCAAATTTAATAGACTTCAATCTTCGCTTTTAATTTGTAAGTTGCCGCGCGTTAAAAATTAAAAAATGTAATTATATATATATATATAATTGGCACGTACACCCTTTTTGGGTGTTTGGCCGAGCTCCTCTTCCTGTTTGTGGTGTGCGTCTTGATGTTGATCCACAAATGGGGGCGCCTACAGTTTCAAGCCGATTCCGAACGGCAGATATTTTTATGAGGAGCTTTATCAGGGCAGAAATTTAATTATGCAGTAGAAAAAAAAAATTTCTAACAAATTTTGAAAAATATTTTCCAATAATTGGCTTAAAAATATGAAATATTGTCAAACAATTTCTGAAAAATATTTTCCAATAATTGGCTAAAAAACATTAAATATAGGGTTGAAAAAGCTTTACAACAAATCCAACAAATGTTTTAAAAATGTTTTCAGATAAATTTAGGTTGTATCAAGAAAGGTAACTGAAAAAAAAATCAAATGTGTCTAAAGTTCATACATATGTCGCTTTTATTTGATGCCCATATATCTATATCCAATTCCAAATAAAATCTTCAAGGACAAAGACCAAACGAAAGAAAAATTGTAATGTATCAAAAATTTAATTTTTCATATATTTCAAAAAAGATGATTGCAAATGAAGACTGTATTTAAGTTTTATACACTGTGAGCTTTCATTTGACACCCATATGTCCATATCCAACTCCATAAAAATCTTCAAGGACATTTAAAAAAAATGTTGAAGTATATAAATTTAATTTTTAAAATGTTTTAAAAAAGGTAATTGTAAAAAAAAACGTATCTAACGTATCCTGCATATTCGCCTTTCAATTGATACTCATACGTTTATATCGAATTTCATAAAAAATCTTCAAGGACATTGAAGAAAAACTTTTAAGATATCCAAAATTAAATTTTTCAAAGGTTTCAAAGAAGTTAACTGCAAATGAAAAATGTGTATACATTTTCTGCATATTCACCTTTCATAGGATACCCATATGCCCACATATAATCCCATAAAAAATCTTCAAAAACTTTAAAGAATAAAAATGGCAAAGTATCAAAAAGTATTTTTCAAATGTTTCAGGAAAGGTAATTGAAATAAGTACTGTGTATACATTTGTTCAGTTTGTTTGTTAATTTAATTTTTTGTTGACAGTTAAATATTTGCCTTTAATTCATTCCAAATTTTAAGTGAAACAATTAAAAGTTAAGAAAAAAATTCAAAAATTCGAATTGAAAAAAAACCGCCAGACTTTCGTTTAGTATATAATTTTTGACCCTTACTTACTAATAATTATATTTTTATTAATTTAAGTTTTTGAAATTTTGGGTCTTACCTTTTATTATTTTGCTTCAATTTGTCCCTAAATTCTGAGTAACCCAAAGTAACTTTTTTCTAAATTAACACAAACTTTTTATTTTTTATTTTTAAATGCTTTAGATTTATTAATTCTTCAACTTTAAACCTGGTGTTACATATAAACGAGGGTAACTAGTTAAAAATTATATTTTTGACCATTTGAAAATAGTGGTCGCGTTCAAAAAGTCTCGCTTTGACTATTAATTAATATTTTTTTATAATTTAATATCTTTGACAGAAGCATCATAACTCAGTTTTCTTCTCCCAAAATTAATAGGACTATGAATAAGTTCGTGCGGTTTTACAACAGATGGCGTAACTTGATTATTATTCCATCGATCCACATTTCCAAACATTCATTGGAGAGCTACTGTCGTAAGGCACAAACGTCAGTATAAGTTTTTTATTTGAAGCGTAAACAACAATATTTTTACCACACTTGAAAATGTCGAATTTCGTGCCAAATAATGTGTTTTTGCGGGGAATTCTTCTTCATTATTTTAATATGAAGAAAAAAGCAGCCGAAAGTCATCGTATCTTGGTGGAAGTTTATGGTGAGCATGCTCTATCTGAGCGAACGTGCCAGAAGTGGTTTGCACGCTTTAAAAGTGGTGATTTTGGCTTGGAAGACGAAGAACGCGAGGGTGCGCCGCCAAAGTTCATGGATACCGAATTGGAGGAATTGCTCGATCAGGATCCGGCTCAAACGCAAGAAGAGGTTGCAAAAACTTTGGGAGTTGATCAATCAACCATTTCCAAACGTTTAAAAGCCATGGGAATGATCCGAAAGGTAGGCCATTGGGTGCCGTATGAATTGAAGCCAAGAGACGTTGAACGCCGTTTTATGGCATGCGAACAACTGCTTCAACGGCACAAAAGAAAGGGTTTTTTGCATCGAATTGTGACTGGCGATGAAAAGTGGGTCCATTACGACAATCCAAAACGTCGGGCAACGTATGGATACCCTGGCCATGCTTCAACATCGACGTCGGCGCAGAATATTCATGGCCTGAAGGTTATGCTGTGTATCTGGTGGGACCAGCTGGGTGTTGTGTATTATGAGCTACTGAAACCGAATGAAACGATTACGGGGGATGTCTACCGACGACAATTGATGCGTTTGAGCCGAGCACTGCGAGAAAAACGGCCGCAATACGCCGATAGACACGACAAAGTTATTTTGCAACATGACAATGCTCGGCCACATGTTGCACAAGTGGTCAAAACATACTTAGAAACGCTCAAATGGGATGTCCTACCCCACCCGCCGTATAGTCCAGACCTTGCGCCATCCGATTACTATCTCTTCCGATCGATGCAACATGGCCTGGCTGACCAGCACTTCCGTAATTACGATGAAGTCAAAAAATGGATCGATTCGTGGATTGCGGCAAAACCGACCGAATTTTTCACAAAGGGAATCCGTGAATTGCCAGAAAGATGGGAAAAAGTAGTAGTAAGCGATGGACAATATTTTGAATATTAAATTTGTAACCATTTTACGTCAATAAAGTTTCAAATTTCGAAAAAAAACCGCACGAACTTATTCATAGTCCTATTACGCTCTCTTAATACTTCGTACACATTTTTATTATACGCTTTTTTAGTACCTAGAAATTTTTGAAATTTCACTAAAATGCAATTAACACCTCAAACGTAACCGCTTAGCTTCTCTGCTGTTCCTCTGCTGCTCCTCTGCTGCTTCTCTGCTGCTACTCGTTAACTACTCTCTGCCGTATCGCGCATCACTCATACGCCCCGTGGCGCCAGCACACATCATGAGAGCAAACGATAATCTTGACATTGTTGTTATTTGTCATAATTTTTTGTTTGCTAATTTTAGTATTTATGCTTCTTATTAGCGGCTCGCACGGTTTTGAGGTCACGAACACCCGCCTGCGCGCATCCAGCAACAAATGGCAGCCAAAGTGGCGCACAGATCGGACCCCTTGCCTTGGCATAGCGACAGATTGCTTATCAATTTGAAAAATATTTTTATTTGTAATTTCTTTGTTTGCTTTCTTTCACGTCACATTTCACTCTATCTTTATTGTATACCAAAGCAAAAAGAAAGAAATCAACAACAACAACCAAAGGCGCTCGCATATCAATTTGATTTAATTTCTTTGCGCTTCATTTCATTTAAATTTTTTTCGCGGTCGCTCTCTGATAATGAAATCAAATTTTCATTGCTAATAATGCGTCAGTGAAAAAAATCACAAAAGCAACATAAATAAATAAATAAAATATTAAAAATAAAAGAAACAAATCATTCGTACTAAAGTCGCACGCGTTCGCAGAAGCAAAAGCAACAGTAGACGTGCGCATTCACACGCACATACAAACATACGTATGCCTGAGCAATTCATATATAGTTGACCCAATTTCGTTGACGACGTATCAGCAAAACAACAACGATAATTTATATTATATGGCATAAATGCTGATAGATAAACAAAATTTTATTTTTATACTACAACTTTTTTTACGCCTTTGTTGTAGTTATTGTTTCTGTGCTCATTATACTTTCAGCTACCGCTGCTATTGTTCTTATGGTTGTTGCTATTATTGTGCCATTTAATACGGACACCAAATAATTTCGCTTAATTATTTCAAGGACAAATGTGCGGCCGCTATCAGCACAGCGTTTGTGTGCGTGGGATTAGTTTTGTTCTGGTGTTTTTTGGTTTTTTTTTTGTTTTGACCTAAGATATTTCTATTTACCTGAGACACAGACTGTTGTGCTATTTTTTGCAGAAAAACAAGACGATAAATACCAAAACAATGCAACCCCATTTCTGGTGTTTGTGGAAGCAACACAGTTGGTGTTTTTTGTAAAAAAAATTGGGGTATGCTTTCTTGGAGGCATATAAAATTATACCTGTCTGTTGATTTTATTTAAGAACTCTTTGTATGGAATCAGTGGGGCGCTCCGTACCACTCCTACTCTAGCGCTTAACACTATGCTGAATGTGGCACCCGTGGACATCGTAGGAAAAACTACCGATGCACGCGCCGCAATCAGACTAAGGTATTTGGGCCATAAGCTAGACTTAAGTTACGGACACTCTAGCATCCTTAAAAATTTGGAGTTCATCCCCACGGTGCTGGATCACTGTACACCCACGCTAGGTCCGAGCTGACCGTTTTCTACTCATATTCCCTCAAGAGAAGAGTGGACGGGGTGCAACATTTGGCGGCAAGGCATGGCAAACATGTTCACGGATGGCTCGAAATTGGACGGAGGGGTTGGTGGGGGAGTATTCTGTAAGGAACCTCCCATCAAACTTAAATTTAGGCTTCCGGACCACTGTAGTGTTTTACAAGCGGAGGTATCCGCAATTGAGAAAGCGGAGAACTGGTTGCTTACCTCGGTCATTACCGTTAAGGAAGTAAATATTTACTCCGATAACCAAGCGGCAATTAGGGCCTTGGACTCGTTGTAACTCCTAAGGCTAACAAAGCCCCAGCTCTGGGTATCCTTATCGGACATTGTCCAGGTGTTCATGCCGTGAGACTTGGGATTGCCTCAAGTCCGTTCTGCAGAAGCTGTCTGGAGGACGAGGTGGAATCATCTCAACACCTTCTTCTCTGCTGCCCTGCTCTCGTCTGGCAAAGATTTTGACATCTGACTCCTGCGGATATAGCCGATCTAAATATCATAAAATTGGTAAAGTTCATCAGTAGCTTGTTGCGGCTAACTACGAACGCAAATCAGCCACCGTCGGCGTCGTCGTAAAATTTATGGTCATCATTGTCTCTAATCCCAAGGCTCCTTCTTCCTTTCCATCTCCTTTCTCCTCTCCCATGTATTGCCTCACAACGGACGAATTTTCAATATTTGTCCAAGTGTGCCCTTAGCTAGGGCAGCCATTTAACCTAACCTAACCTTGTATGGACAACTAATGTCTGAAGTAAAGTTTTAGATACTGAAATTTTTCTTCTACCCCCCCTCTATTTTGTAATTTATTGGCTTACAACATTTTTAAAAGCCAGTTTTCACATTTTTTAAAGGGGATGATTGCAAACTAAAAGTGTATTTCAATTATTCGCGCATTCTGCTTTCATTTGATACCCATATGCCCATATCCAATTCCATAAAAAATCTTCAAGGACATTAAAGGACATACATTTTGAAATATTAAAAATTAACCTTTTCACATGTTTCAGAAAAAGTATTGGCAAACGAAAGACATTTGACAATTTAGACATATAAATTTCCAGCATATTTTGCTCTCACTTGACACCCATATGTCCACATCCAATCGCAAAACAACTTTCAAGGACATTGAAGTATGAAAATTTCTAAGTATAAAAAATTTTATTTTTAAATTTCCTGCAAATTCTGCTCTCATTAACGCCCATTTGTTCATACCCAACTCCATAAAAAATCTTTAAGGACATTGAAGGATAAAAATTTCGAAGTATAAAAAAATTGAATTTTTCACTTGTTTCCAAAAAAAAGGTTAATTGCAAATGAAAAATACGTCTAAAGTTGCTACATATTCTACTTTCATTTGCTACTCGTACGTGCATACCCAACTCCATAAAAATTCTTCAAGGACATGGAAGGGTAAAAAGTAAAATATGAAAAATTTAATTTTTCTCAAGCTTCAGAAAGGGTAATTGCAAACAAGAAATGTTCCCAAATTATCGGCACATTCTACTATCATTTCATACACATATTTCATGCGCCACATCTAAGTCCAAAAAATCTTTAAAAATTTCAAAAGCACATTTTTTACACTTTTCTGGAAAAATAAATGGAAATAAGGACATTTTTGAATGTTCTTTAGTATTTGCTTTTACCTTATACCCATCTGTCCAGATTCAAGTAAAAGAAAATTTTCAAGATCCTTTAAGGATGAAAAAGTCAAAACACATTTTTCACACATTCCAAAGAGAATAATTATAAATGAAAAACAAGTTTTAAGTTTCTTCTTCCATATTTCCATATCTCATATTTTTAAGAAATTACTTCGAGGTCTCAAAAGACCATGAGCCCTTTGGAAAGATTTGTTAAAGATGTGTAACAGCTTTATGTGCTCTGGGTCATAAGTGAATATTTTGAGCTCAGTTAAAGTTAAGAATCGGGCGTGCTGGTAAAACACTAGTAATGTCTTCTTTGGCCCTTTTTATTTGTTACTTTTTTATTTTTATTGTTTTCTTACTTTAGCCTCGGTACACCAAGTGAAGGCTTAGGAAATGCTTAGGAATGCATTTGAAGAGTTACTACAAAGGATTTACAGCAAATTGAATCCGTTCACTATCTTCCTGATGTAGTACCTAGAAGCAAAGAAAGACAGAAGTAAGGCGATTATACATATGAGCTTATGCTATATCACAGTGAATTAGGGCAGAATAAGAATTGACTTAGCAAAGCAATGGCATAGTGGCGCTTTCCAACAAACCTAAACCCGTGCTTCATAATTCGGTACACCCGATACACAACGGCCGTGGCAAAGTCGATCTAATTCAATCCATTTAAGATAGATTCAGTAATGAAGACTAGCTTCTGAGTGTTTGGCTAAATGAAACTCCTGTATTTCTAGGCATAGGCTTTTAAAACGGATGTATATTCGCATTATTTTTCTTTTTTGTCGAAGCGAAAATACAGTTAAGTCAGACGCTCGTATACAGAAATTTATAGCTGAACTGGTTTGTAAGTCTCTCTTACATCCTAAACCCAACATTGCTATTTAATTTTACTTTTTGGTTTGCTGCTCCAGTACATATCTTAAGTGGCATTGCCGGGGGGCCACATTTTTTTGAAGATATCAAACATTTTTTTCTTATTTTTTTTATTTTTTTTTTATCGCGGTTAGTTAGGACTTTAAATGCCTTCGCGCTTATGGCGCCCGTCGTTTGCTGCGTTGAGTCGTGTGCCATGAAAGCAATCCCTCTACTTCCTGTCTTGGATGTTCGCTCTGCCTCCGGAACTACGGTAGCATTTCATCGAAGACAGAGCAGATCAAAGTAGGCGTTCTGATAAAGACTGCATCTTCTACTCTCCTTGCGTCTAAAGTCGCCAGTTTTGAAGCCAGCTTCATGCTATTGGCTCATCTTCTACTGAGATAGGTAGGTTAGGGAAGAATAGAAGATGGATATTTTACAGTAATCACCAATTCTTGCAGTTAATAACCCTTGAAGCTGTCTCTGCGTAAACTGAAAAAGTAGATACCGTTGGACGTTTAATTTTGTTTACAATGGGGTTTACCTTGGAATGTACCATAAAAAGTATGGCCTGCGTGTTTGCCAAAGACTTTTCAATAGGTTAGTGCATCTATGGCGCATTCTTGCTGATTTTTCAAAGACAACTTGAACATCAAGGTTTAAAATTTCATACGGATCGGACATCATTCAAAGAACATTTCTCACACAAGAGCTAAGGAGACTTGCACATACCAAGTCTTCATTTTTGGAGTCGATACTTGTCAGTAAATATCGTATTAGCAATTTTCATATATTTTCATATAACAAATCCTGGTTTGATCAGAAAGGCGTCTTCGTGCATTTCGTCTAACTCTAAACGCTCCAGTATCTGGTAGCCCATTTGTTGAAAATGTCTATAAAACATTCAGAATCGCTCTAGAAATTCATAGGCGCTCCAGTATCAGGCAGGCCATTTGTTGAAAATGTCCATAGAACAGGGAAATAGTCGAATTGGATCGTCACGGCAGCACTTATTCCATTGAAGAGAAACTGAATATAAGCTAGAAATCTTTCTGGAACCATTCTCATAATACTGGTCATAGGAAAAAGCTCTATTTATCGCTGACACACGAATTGCCGGAAAAGAACCTCTTGCAATGAATTGACGACTGCTATTATTTGCTGGCATCTGATCAAGTCAAACTATCGAACTTAACCTATGAAAAGTGGGTACATATAAAAAAAAAAATCCCAAAGAGATCGTGGTTCCTGTTGCGTAGACTCCTTTAGCTCACCAAAACACAAAATTCCCAAAAAAGCAGCAAAAAAAAAAAAACAATAAAAAGAAACAGTCTTCATACAGGATGACCCGCTTAAATTTTGTTAATATTATAGGCTTTTAATTGCCCCTTTTGTTCTTTTTTAACAATTTTTTTGTTTAGTTTTTTTTTTTACTTTTTGTTTTGCTTAAAGTTTAATTATTGTTTTTTGTATCTGCGAAATCGGGTACTTGACCGCAATTCGGGGCTGAATGTAAATTCAAGTTGTGTGCGCAATGCAAATGTCAAGTGTTTTTGTGTTTTTGCTAAATAAAAAATTATAGATTTGTATACATGCGCGTGCATGTGTATGTGTATGCACATAGGTGTATCATGCAAAAGTGCAACCTTGCAGCTACTTAAAAAAATGTAGTGCTGCAAGTGAAATTGGAGCTGTTTTCACTTAAATATGGCACAGAATTTTTAGATTTCTTATATTCACTTAAATTCAATATTTTTTATTTTTAAATTTTACTACAATTTTTTTAATATATTTAGTACGTAGTTTTGCGGATACTCTGCCATTAAATTCTCACATTAGTTACTTCATAAAAAATCAAAACAAAACAAAAAAAAACAAATAAACTATACGAAATTGAGTCACTAAATGAGGTGAAGGCAAAATTGGTGGACACGTCGATGAGCCACTGATGGCAGCGTAAATAACGGCATATTGCAGCATATTGACATGTCTAAATAAACACAAGTGTATGTGTGCGTATGTGTGAGAATGTCACACACATAAAAATAAGTAAAGCGGCAAAGTGAAATTATTGAAAAATTGCTAAAAATCCAACAACAACAAAAGGCACTAACAAAGTTTCGAAAGAAAATTGGCCCAACTGGGTGAACGATTGGTAATTGTCGTGATTGTTGTTAGTGTGCTTGCTTGGTGCCGCTATTATCACTTGGCTTGCACTTCAAAAGCAGGACACACACACATGCGCACGCATTTGTAGGCAACCAAATATGTATACCTATAACTGTACATCAGTCAAACAGAATTGGGTTAATTGCGCAGAATTGTCAATGAAAATTGAAACGTATATTAAATTGCAGCTATTAAAATTTATATAATTTTTTTTTATATTCCAAATGTTCTAGAAAATATTTGCAAACGTTCGGTAGAGCAAGTGAAAAAAGAGAAAACTTGATGAACTAAAAAACAAAAGGTTTGCAGTAGGGATACAAAAAGGTTTGGAAGAGTAAAATATATTGGAAAACTTGAAAATTTTAAAAATATTGAATACAAAATTTTGCCATAAAATACAAAAATTTGAAATCCATGTCGGAAAGAAGAATAGTGTTAAACTCTGATAATTTAAGTTTTTTTTGTAATATTTCTGCTTGGTTTTGTAAAATTTATGGTTATGAGGGGCCACCGGATGGTTTTAAAGTTATTAAAAAATTTGGGGAATTTTTGGAAAACAAAAACTTCGAAGAATAGTAATGACTCAAACAAGCATGAAGTTGGTTTATTTTTATTTACCAAAAAATAAAAATAAAATAAAAATACTATTTTTTTTTTTAATTAATTAGGTTAGGTTATGGTGGTGGTCGGACTGCATGACCAACTCACTCAGACCTTATAGGTCCGTTGTGATACCACTGTGCTGCACCGGAACCTCATTTACCTTCCTTCGTGCAACCATTTTGTGGCCGTAAAGAAACGTAGAATTGTTGGCAACCCCATGTCAGTCAGTTCTGTAAGTGAATTAGAAGAGTACTTACCTAGACAACCTGCTCTGATTTTAGCTGGGGCTGGACTATTGCAAAGGAAGTGCTCAACTGTTTCTTCATCTCTGCAACTTCTGCAATATTCATGGCAGAGCACTCCTAGTCTCGAGGAATGCCTGCCAAATAGCCAATGGCCGGTTAAACAAGCCACGACCTTCGAGATATCATCTCTTGAGAGACTAAGCAATTCTTTTGTCCTTTTCTTGTTTACTTGCGGCCATAGTAGCCTAGCTGTTACACATGTATCTTCATCTCTCCATGACCTATTGGCCTCTTGGATAATGTTGTTTTTTATTATTAGTTTACTCGTGTCCATAGGTATTTCAATGGTGCTTTTATCACTGAGCAGTTGAAGAGCAGTACATTTTCTGGCTGACTCATCAGCTTTACAGTTTCCCTGAATATATCTATGCCTCGGCCCCCAAATAAGGCTGATCTTGAATATGACACTAATATCATTTAGGGCTGGCCGGTATTCCTGTGCAACCTTCGATCATTGATTTGATGGCCGCCTAGCTATCTGAGAATATATTTATAGTCGTTTTTGTTACGGCATGCGTATTTAGATATGTAGCCACTTCTTTTATAGCTAGAACTTCTGCCTGATAGACGCTGCAGTAGTTTGGTAGTCGAACGGATAGTTCCAGTCCTAATTCTTTCGAGAAAGCTCCATAACCAACCTTATCGTCTAGCTTGGAATCATCTGCATAAAAATTCTGCCACTCCTTTCTTGACGGTATACTCGTCTTGAAGAGCCTTTCGAAGGTGAGTCTAGGAATAGAATAGTCTATTTCTTGTTTGTGACTATTCAGAGACAGCAAAATAGAAGCGTGGCCAAACCACCGGTCTCTCCATAGCGCCATACTTTTGAGTCTGAGCGCCGAGGCAGCGCCCACATGTTTCGCTACTAGATTTAGTGCAGGTAAATTGATTAGCACTTCTAGCGCTTTGTTTGGGGTGGTCCTTAAAGTGCCAGAGATGCATAAAAAGCTGTTCTTTGGACCCTACTCATGATTTAAGGTCTGATTAGTGCACTACGGCAAGGTATCTGCCTTCGCGGAAGTTTTTATTAATTAAGCAAACATTGTTCTTTATTTTTCAATAATTTAAAAACAAATTCTTCAGTATTTTTTAACTTTTTCTTTTTTTGAGCCTTAAAGGAAAAAAATATCATTTTTGAATTTGGTGAAAAAACGAACTAAATTTCAAAACTGTTAATGGCCCAAACAACCATAAAATTATAATTTTTCATTGTGACAAAAAAATTTAAAAATGAAAATAAAAAAACCAAGAAAAAGCAAAGCACATTTTTTAAATTAATTATTGAAAAAAAAAATAATTTATTTGTAATTTCTTATTTTGTTTTTTGTGTGTTTTAAAGCCTCTTTTATTTTTTGAGCTTTGAAGAGCAAAACTATTTTCAAACTCGGCGAAAACCCAAACTAAATTTCGAATATATTAATAACTCAAAAAGCCGCAAAATTATATATTTTCATTATGACAAAAAAAAAAAAATATAGAAACAATACACATTTTTTTAAATAATTATTAAAAGAAAACATTTTTTACATTTTGTAATATTTTTTAAATTAATTGTTACATTTTTTTTTAAATTCCTTTTTTGTCAATATTTTAAAACTTCTTCTATTTATTGAGCTTTGAAGAAAAAAAATTTTTAACGAATAATCGAACCAATTTTTCTAATTATTCTTGGAAAAAAATTTTTTTTTACATTTTTTTAATGTTTTTAAATTTTTTAAGCTCTACCAAAAAAAATCGTAAATTTTTTTTTTTATTGTGGTAAAAAAATAGAAATAAGAAAAACAATACACATTTTTTTTAATTACTAAATTTTTTTTTTATATGAAATTCTTATTTTTTTAATGTTTTTCATATTTTTTGAGCTTCGAAAACAAAAAAATTTTAACTCGGACAATAACCGAACCAAATTTCGAAAAAACAAAAACATTAAAAAATGTTTGCTTATTGTTTTCATAAAAAACAATATAACTTTTTTAATTAATTAACCTTTTATGTTTTCTTGGTGTGTTTTCTGTTTGAGTGTTTTTAAACTTTTTCTTTATTTCTGAGACTTGAGGAAAATCAAAAATCATTTTTGCATTAGGAGGAAAAACGAAGTAAGTTTGAAAATTAGAAAAATGTCAACTCAAAACACCGTAAAATTAAAAAAAAAAAAAATTAAGAAACCACGCAACATAATTTTTAATAATTAATTAAATAACTTTGTTTTTTTTCAAAATTTTTTATTATTTTTACAGCTCTAAAAAAGGTATTTTTAATAACTGAATTAAATAACTTTGTTTTGTTTAGAGCTTTAAAATTAATAAAATTATTTTCACTGGTAGAAAAAGCGAACTAAATCTTAAAAATGATTGAATCATTATTAAATCGATAGGCTGGATATATGGAGCAAATATGGCAAATAATGAAAATTCAAATTAAATAAAAATTCTAGCAATATAAATATATGGGCGAATTTGGAATATAGATAAAATTACATATCTTTATTATGACCCAAACACAAAAACAGATAATAAAAATATATATTTTTTTGTTTTTGAACAAATAGTAATTAATAAAACTGTCAAAACAAATTAATTTTTTTCAGAGTTTGTTTTAACGATTTTCTTACCTTTAGAAAAAAACCAAAAATGGGGTTTTGAAAAAAAAATAGAGAAATGTACTCCATTATTTCAGTTAAATTTCCATATCTCCGTAAGTTTTCCTGTGATTTATTTAAAATTTCGACACAAAATTAAGAAAGCGCTAATCTTCAAAAAAATGCAAGTAAAACAAAAGTCTATTTTTGGGGGGAAAAAATCAGTGAAAGGTCCTAGTTGCACTAGTTTTTTCTTCTGAACAAACTTGATTTTCAATATATTTTAATTTTTCAGGTTATTTCATACATTTTGCGCTTTTAAACAGTTTTGTATCGCTACTACAAATAATTCTTTTTTAATAAATATATTTAAAAGATATTAAAAATATTAAAAAATATATATGATAAAAAAAATATATATATAAAAAAAATAAATATATATAAAAAAAATTTCCAAAAAATTTGAATAATTTGCTTAATTCATATGGCTTTTCCTTAGAAATATTTTATGTTTTACAAGTAAAAGCTCAATTTATTTGTAACTAACTTTTCTTTACTTTAAAAAAATAGGATCCTAGATTTTATAATACATTTAATTGCTATAATATTATTTTTAAAATGCCTTTGAAACTAATTAAAAATTTAACAAAGGTCTCCATTTATCAGTCATCTTTTACACACCGGCGCTGTCCCACTTTTCTTGGCGGGCATTACAAAATTTCGAAATTTTCTTATGGAAAATTCCATAACACTGCAATGTACAATAAACACTTTTCCTTATCGTGCAGCAATCGCAAAAACAACAACTGCATCAACGCACATTTAAAAGCTATAAAAAAGTATTAGAAAGAAGAGCACAACGAAAAGAAATAGTGGCAACTTAAAAGCCATTGAATGTATGATATAAAAGTGCAGCCAAGAAATGATGAAAACGTCAATAATAATTAGAAAATAAATGTCAGAACTCAACAACATTGAAAATAAGCAATTACTGTAGATTTATTTTAGAATCTAGATAATAAAAAAAGAAAATAAAAATTCTTGTTTTCTGTTTGTTGACGCTGTGATTCAGCCGTGCAAGTGGCACATTTTCACCGTTGGTTGTGAAGGAAGACATTGGCGAGGGCGGGTGGGAAGATGTGCGGTTAGAATGTTCTAGTGGATACATGCGAGTATGTACTGCTGACTCATACACACGCAAACATATATCTACATATACACAATTTTATAAAAATACACCTCAAGGAGAGTATGTTGCAATATTTGTTGTTTACTACTGTTTAAAGGAAAATCATCCGAGTACTTAGGTTATTTACTAAAAGTCGAATAACAAAAAAACAAAAATTAAAAATTTGAGGTCCAACGTGCCGAAGGCACGTAACCACTGAGCCACTGGTGAGTGAGCGCTATTATTTATTGGACAACATTTGGGAGGTTTCGTGATCTTAATACAGAAATACTTGGTATTCATTCGAGCTCGATGAGTCATAATCAGTTCGTTGGGTCTGGGAATTATTTGAGAGGTAGCTGCATCTTCCTACAGACGAAATTTATATTTATTCAAGCTCTATGAATCGTTCTATGGTTAATACGTTAGATCACTAGTGTCGCTTGTGTCCACAGCCTGCTGGTCAGCAAAGTATTCTCAGCCATTTACGAATTCCATAAATCGGTTGAGAATTGCAAGTAAACCTTCTGAGCCCTACATAGTCTGAAGTCTGAACTCTTCTAGTATCGCAAACCTCACAAGCACTGGTTCGAAGTTATTATATTCAACGCCAACCTATCTCGAGATCCACCTTACCTGCATTGCTTGGTCTTTGATCTATTGGTCTAACTGCGCCTATTCTATACTTTCGTACAATAAAAAACTTTGTCTGAACTCAATTGTTTTCTGGTTGAGTGTTGCTGAGGCATCATGAAATATCGTTGGGTCTTAGTACGTTGGTTCAGACTATTTGCTGTTGACTTTCTTGAACTCGGGAGCTGATTTGCTTCAAATAAAAAAAGCCTGCGTAATCTGTATTCCAAATATGTTCCCCCGTCTCCCAGTTCCAAGGGTTGTATGCTGCAAAATCAAGAGCGGAATCAAAAGAAAAAAGGCTAACTCCGACTTTCGTTGGCTAAATCTGCTCGCTAAAACTGATCGTTTGCATACTTTCTGTGTTATGACCACATTTAGTAGCCCTTAAGTGAACTAACCATCTTCTTGCGGAAAATTCTGATGAACTGTCACCCAATATTTTCAACCTTGCATAAGAAAAATGTCTTCCAACAAACCAGTGATTTATGGACAGTGAATTAATATGTTCTCATCCGAGGCTTTTTTGTAGTTTTCATTGGGGACCAATTTTTACGTGGCGTGTTCCAAACCCAGCGCAGGACAGCTATCTTGGGTTGCTTCGCCCTCTCACATTAGCTCGTTCTCGAGCGGGTTTTCGGAAGCTACCCATAGTATATTTGGGCTAAGCCCGGAAGTTGTGAGCTGCTTGGACCGTATGCAGAATAATCTGGCGCACTTTGTTAAACTCGTACAAAATCGCATAAGCGTTTATCGCGCCAATCAAGAGAGAAGAGAGTATTAATCGGTTTAGCGCGCTTCCCTTGTGACTCCAAGGTAGGTCAGCCGATACAAGTCACAGATAAGAGGGAAATCTATAATCCTTATCACCTGAGCGCTCATTCTTGATGATCTCTGATTGGAAAGTTATATTCAAAAACAAATAAAAGCCCAGCTTTATATACAATATTGTGTACGGCGAGGAACGAGTATATTTCGAAATAAGAGTACTTGGCGCTTCTTACTTCCAATGTATACCTGGAAAGCTTAAAATGAGAGTGAAAATTGGTAGATAATCTGGCAATCAGTGGCCCTTATGATCTGCGAACGAAATTACGAAGTCAGCCATACGAGTATGTAGAAACAATACGGAAGATGGTGAAGTGAAAGGGACTCCACTTAAACTGGCTTCCAGGTGGTAGTAACTTAGGACCAACTGTGTAAATGTAACTCATGAAAGTCTACCTGGAAACGCCATCACAGGCGAGTTGTGTATACTCTAAAAAATCATGCTCGAAGGCCAGCAAAAATACAGTCGGAAGAATGACGAGAAAAAAGAAACTATTCCTCATATTTTCTGCTACTCTTCGCATTGTTTAAAAAAAGAGCGCGGTAAATGAGGTAACCAGTGATTTAAAAAGTCTGATGAAATTCATTGAGAGATTCTCGATGGTATGGAAGGGTCCGGTGGCATGAAATACAACTTACCTACCTATCCTTCAACCCAGTCTAACTGGTTTATAATAAATGGTATAATTATTCCTTGACAACAGAAATTTTGGATGAAAAAATTTGCTGACTGTACGGGTCAACATTCTGTATAACGAGAGCCGGTGGCATATCTTGTAGTGTCTGCCACTCGGAAATACATCTGACTATTTCTGAGGTACACTTGCCGAACCTTTGGCATATTCTTTGCCTTCTGAGTTACATTTAACGCTTTCTGAAATGTACTTAATTATTCTGAAAAATATCTTACACCTACTGAAGTACAACTGTCTATTCTGAAATACATTTTATGCTTTCTAGAGTACATTTTACGGTTTGAAAATGCAGCTGACACTTTCTGGTATACAATTGATTATTATTTAAATATTCTTTGTCTTCTGAAATATATTTAACGCTTTTTGAAATACACTTAACTATTCTGAAAATCATTTTACATCAACTGAAGTACAACTAATTATTCTGAAATATATTGTATACTTTCTGAATTACATTTCACGGTTCGGAAATGCGTGTGACGCTTTCTGAAATATACTTAACCATCCTTTTACATATTATATAGCTTCTGAAATATATTTAACGCTTACTGAAATACATTTAACTGCTCTGAAAAAACATTTTACACCAACTGAAGTAGAGCTGTCTATTTTTAAATATATTTTTTGCTCTCTGAAATATAATTTACTATTCTGAAAAATATTTTATGATTTCTGAAATAGGCTCTACTCTACCTTTTTAATAGTTCTGAAGATGTATGGAATTCGAACAGTGACCGAATTTGCACAGGGTGCTGCTTCGATAGTGAGAGCTATAAGTGCAAGAATCGGTATAAATTTTGTTATTACCTCTTCCGCTTTACATGAACTTTAGTTTTCACCATCTTCACGAAGATATAGGCAAGTCTTGAAGAGTATTGCAGCATCCGGAAAGTCGAACGGTCGGATGCTATGAAGGCATCCGTAAATTGGATGAAGTTTTATTAGAGAAATATCAGGTGACGCTAATTTAGTTCGTAAAATAATGGCACACAGTTGACGGTAGGTAATTCGTTCTTGGATTTTACGAGAAATCTTCGATAACTACAGGTATTTTCTATTTTACTATTTAATTGCTACAATCATTTCTCCATTCATGCTTTCTGAAAACGATTTTCAACATTTTTAAATAAAATTATTTTTCATAAGCAAATCAACTTTTCTTTTCAGTGCTGGAAAAATGTCTACTCCACACTTATTTCTCACAAAAAATATACTTTCCGGTTGAAAGGCGTTAAGCGTCCTTTTCAAACGCGACCCTACAAACTACTTCCACCTTCAACCACCTTTAGATTTTCTAGTAATTCACTACCCCTTTCATTTAACCCTTTCTTTGCATGTGTATTAAAAAACAAACTTCACACAAAAGGTAGACGTCGTTGAATTGCCATATTTTATTCATAACTTTCCTAGGAGTTCACACACATACAAAGCCATTACTATGTTCTGTAAGCACTGTAAAGCACAAAAGACGCAGTGAGGCGTTGCTGGAGTCAGACGTTGAATTTTCTTTCTTTCTTCAGCACGTTGTAGTTAAGGCTGAGTTTCGAGCGTCGGGTGACGGGTGCAAACAGGTGGCAACTATATGCATACTGAAACATTGACTTGCTGCTTCCCTGTAGCGGAATTCGATTATAGTGAAGTGGTTGATTTCTTGTGAATTTAGAACCGAACTGGGACTAGTTTATGCTGCTTCTTTTATCTATGAAATCAACTGCAGAATATTTTTTGCAGATATGCTCAAGGAAGTATCAAATTGTGTCTTTTGGATAGATTTTTCTAAATTAAAAATTGCACTGAATACGGCATTAGGTTTTAGGTATGTATCCCAGAGGGTATCAAATTGACTTCAAAGACGTTGAAACGTACTTCAGAAGATATTAAATATGATTCAGAAAATGTTTAAATGTGTTAAAAAAATTCTAAATTTATTTCATATAGTTTAAAGGTTATAAACGGCAGAATACATCTATTCTGAAGTAAAATTTACGCTTTGTGAAACACACTTAACTATTTTGAAAAACATGTTACATCCACTGAAATACAACAGATTATTCTGAAATATATTTTATGCTTCCCGGAGAACATTTCACGTTTCCGAAATACATCTGACATTTTCTGAAATACACTTGACTATTCTTTTACATATTTTACAGCCTCTGAACTATATTTGTCGTTTTCTGAAATATATTTACCCGTTCTCTAAAACATTTTACATTTACAGGAGTAAAAGTGATTATTCTGAAATATATTTTATGTTTTCTGAAGTTCATTTCACAGCTCGGAAATACATCTGACTGTTTCCGTACTACACTTGACTATTCCTTTGACATATTCTTTGACTTCCGAGCTACATTTAACTCTTTCTGAAATACACTTCACTATTCTGAAAATTATTTTACACCTGCTGAAGTACAACTGATCATTCTGAAATATATTTTAGGCTTTCTGGAGAACATTTTTCCATTCGGAAATTCATTTGACGCTTTCTGAAATACACTTGGCTATTCTGACGAACAGTTTACTCCTTCTTGAGTAGAGCTGTCTATTTTTAATTACATTTTATGCTCTCTGGAAAACAATTTACTATCCGGAAAAATGTTTTATGCTTTCTGAAATACGCTCTACTCTACCTTTTCAACAGTTCCGAGGAAGTAGGAAATTAAAATCTATTGCCCAGGCACTAGCGCATTTAATGATATCTCAAGTTCTATTTCGTTTGACTTTTCGGTGTAAAAGAAGGAACTTTATGGATTTTTAAACTCTTTTCATTTGAATTTATTAAATTATCTTTAGTAAATGAAACTTATATTTCCTTTACGAGGTCTCTAGAAACTATTATTATATTTTAGGCTTGAAATAAATAAAAGAGAATTAAACGAATGCTATGAAAATGGCAGTCGATAGAACAGAAACCTGGCTTCCAAAGCAATTCTTTGGACTAACAAAAAAAATTAAAATCTTTATTTTATTTTTTTCTAATGCAACTGTACTTAAATGTTTGAAATTTAATAATTCAATTTTGTTTCAATGAATTGAGGCACCAAAATCTGCAACAAAAAAAAAAAATAACCACAGCATTCCATCCTCCAACCCGCCTCGAATCAGCAGTATACTGCATCAGAAGCCCAGTAGGCTCGCATTTACAATCCAAAATTGAGATATTACACTCTGAATGCAGATTAGCAGTTGCTACTCACCAAGTCGGTAGTGTCAGTGAAGTGGTTCGTAATTGGTGAAATCGTACTAGTTTCGAACCAGTTGTATGTTTAGCACAATTTTAAATTTTCGTACAGCGTTCATTATTTCTGCGCGCATGTGTGTGTGTGCGCCTGTGGTGAGGTGTGCCGCGTTATCCGGCGTGCTTGCGGTATGTTGGCCGACGGTGGTGGTGTTGGTGTTGCAACTTTTATCATGGCAGTTCTTCAACCTTTCACCTACTTTTACGCGCTTTCAAAACTTTTGTTTATAGAATACGACTATGGCAGCAAGCAAGTTGTTGTTATTTGTGCTTGGCTGTTTTTTCTGAACTTTTTTCTCCCTTCTTGTTGTTGACGTTGCTGTTGCCACAACTGCTGTTGCTTAACTGCATTTTTTTTACATTGTTGTTTTGTTGTTGTTGTTTGTTTGTTGTTATTACTATACCGCCTGTTTTGTGGCTGAAAGAATTTTCATTTCGATTAGTTTTTCCCAATTTTTTCTTCTTTTTTGTTTTTGTTCTTCAGCATTTCATAAAGATGCTAAAACCAATATTTTGTGTTGTTGTTCCATTTACTTTCGAATACCCACCAACGCAGCATTGGCTTCCTCAGCTTTGAAAGTCATTCACCGCCAATGACAGTTTGACAGTTGCGCAAATAAACCAGCAGCGTTGCATTTTGACAGACGAATGAACTGTCTTTGCTGACAGCATTGCGGCGGCAGATTAAGCAACAGAATTCCACTTTTTTCATTTCTAACTCAAAAAAATAAAATATAAAAATTAAAAAGGTGCTATTCAGAGAGCATTGAAAGCTTTGTATTTGACATCCATGTGTGCATGTATGTGTATGTATGTATGTATGAAGAAAAAGTAAAGCGCAATATGGGATGCGGACCCTGTGTGTGTACAGCTGTCACATTCAGCAAATAGAAATGTCATTGCAACAGTTGTCGCCATAAGTGGCAAGGCTAACAAATAGAAAGTAGGAGTAATGAAATCATATTGATACAGCTGCCCGCTGATTTTAAATAGGCAAATAGGTGAAGTGGCGTGGCCGGATATTAACACTGTCCACTATGAAGTATGGGTTGATTATAAGTGTGGATGTGAGAATTATTAAAAAAATGTCTTACTAGCTAAAAATATTTTTTTTTGTATAAATTAAAAAAATGAATTTTATTAGTATGTATTTAAGGCCGCCGTAGCCGGAAGGGGTGGTGCGTGGCTTACAAAAAGAACAATAATTTTCAATAAATAAATTAAAATAAAAAAAAATTAAAATTAATTAAATTAAAAGAATTTTTTTTTTATTTATTTATTTTAATTAACAATTAATTTGAATTAATCAAAGTAAACGCGCTAAAAGCAACTTAACAAATTTAAGGCAAATTAATAAATAAATGAAAATTAAATAAATATTTATTAAAAATGATTTATTTCGCTTATCTATTTATAATTTTTAATAAATGTTAATAAGTAATTAAGTAAAAAAATTAATATAGAAATAAAAGCAGTAAAAGCTATCCATCAAAAGTTTTGTAATCTTTGGAGCTCCGATACTAAGTAGACCAGCGCACAATTAGCACAAGTAACCCGGCAGCGCGGCATTTCTAAATTACGACGGCAAAACTTTAATAAAATAAAAATTGTATTTGCATATATCCAACGGTAAACATAAAGTGTCCTACCTCACTAAATAAAAAGGAATTCTAAAATTTTAAATTTGAAAATAAATAATTCCTAAATTTAAGCTTCCATAAATAATAAATAGTCCACTGCAACTACTTTTAACCAAATTAAAAAAAAAAATTAAAAACTCAAAACTTATATATTTTTAGTCTCAAGCGCCCAAACTCACATCTCTTCTTAGCAGATAACTCATATGAAGCAACTATAAATACGCTGAACAAATAAAAAACATTTAATTTGAAATTTTTTTTTAGAAAAAATACAAAAAGCCACATTAGGATTGAGTAAAATAAAATATTATTCTACTTAGCAGATAACTCGAACGAACTCATACACTAATGAAATAAAAAAAATTATTTAAAAATCTTTTATTTAAAAATATTTTTTTTTATTGCAGAAAAATTAAAAAATCACATTAGGGTTTTTTTAAATAAAACAAATTTTTGATCAAACTTTAACATAAAAAATGAAAATAATTTTTTAATTTCAATTTATAATTTATAATTTTAATTAATAATGCAATTTAGCGCAATTTTAAGTACTTCTTAACACACTTTTATTAGCTGGGCTGTATGTATGTATGTAACGGAATCTTTGAGCTTAATTTTCACTGGCTTCTAAAAATCTGATCGACTTGGAATTTTGCACACCTATCAAGGACCGATGACAATGCAATAATTTGATAAAAGTTTTCCATTATCCTTATTAGTATTGCCAGGATTAATACTTTCTTGTTTTACCTGTGGGCAAAAAGTAAGGTGAATTTGATTGTAAAATGAAAAATCTTTATTTATTCTTGTAAATCAATTTCATCCCCTTCAAAATAATCCCCTCTCAATGAAATACACTTATGACAACGATTTTTCCAATCCCCGAAACATGCCAAATATTCCATTTCCGGTATAGCCATCAGCACCTTCTTCGATTCAGCTTTTATCTCCTCAATCGACTCGAAACGCGTTCCCCGGAGTGGTCTCTTGAGTTTTTGGAATAGCCAGAAGTCACACGGAGCCAAATCAGGTGAATACGGTGGTTGCGGAACGATATGCGTGGAATTTTTGGCGAAATGGTCACGAAGAACGAGTGCAGTGTGAGACGCTGCATTATCGTTATGCAAAACCCAAGAGTTGTTGGCCCATAATTCTAGTCTTTTTAGACGAATTGCTTCACGTAAACGACGTATAACGCTCAAATAATATTCCTTATTAACAGTTTGGCCAGGTGGAAGGAGTTCATAGTGCACCACAACACGAAAATCGAAAAAAAACTGTCATCATGACCTTTATTTTTGAACGACTTTGACGTGGTCTTTTCGGTCTGGCCTCGCCTTTAGCACGATATTCGCTTGATTGGTCGGTTGTTTCAGGGTCGTAAGCATAAATCCAAGTCTCATCTCCCGTAATGATGCATTTGAGCTTGTCCTGATAGTCTGAAAGCATTGTTTCACACACATCAACGCGACGACTTTTTTCCAAGAAATTGAGAGTTTTCGATACCAAACGAGATTTGACTTTTCGTAGGCCCAAATGGTATTTCAAAATGGTTTTCACAGATCCTTCTGATAATCCGATCATATCAGTAAGGTCTTTAACAGTCAACCGACGATTTTTGAGCACTAACTCCTTCACTTTATTGACGTGTTGGTCATCTGTTGACGTCGATGGTCGTCCGGAGCGCTCCAAGTCATCAACACGTTCTCGACAATCTTTGAAGTCTTTGTACCACTTATAAACATTTTTCTGCAACATGGTCGAATCACCAAATGCCTTCTGCATGCTATACGTTTCCGCAGCCGAAATTTCATTCCGCAAACAAAATTTGATGGCTCTTCTCTGCTCAATCAAATCAGTCATTGTAAAAATCGAAAAACGCACTCTTGGTCGTTTGGTAAACACAAGCGTAAATATATTACTTATAATGACATCCACATGAAAGTTGGCCCAGATGTTATTAACAGTGCTGCCAACTCACGTTTTCAGGGTAGTTGCATTCTCACTTTGTATAGTCTTTACACATGCGTAGATACTATATTACAAGTCTCATACACGCAAATTTACTCTATTCAATGTTCATATAAGATGAAATAATTTTCGTATAAGATGTAATTTTGTTAATTACAATAAAATAATCAAAACATAAATTTTGAAATTATTTTACGGAACAAAATTTTGGCAAATAAAGAAGGAATTTATCATTACCATAATTTCATTTATAAAATTGTATCGATTAAAGTACAATTCACAACAAAAATGAACTAAAAAAAGCGAAACTGGAACTTTACATCTCGTTTTGATTGTTTCAATATAATCCACGGTCTCCTTTTTCTGTGCTGAGAGTATCTATTCTGTGTCAAGGCCAATGCTGGCCTTTCTTTGGACATATAGTCGGTAAAGAAGAAATTAAATATAACACAATTAAATCGGACTATAAATCACTGACTAAATGAAAACAATAATTTTCATTCAGAAAAACAAGGCTCGACCTTCAATCAATGATCTATATGGGAAAAAGTATGTAATGAGATGCACGAATTATTTAGCAATCTTTATTTAGAGTTTTACAAAAAACGATATTAATGTTGTCACAGAAAAAAGAACAATCAGAATAATAAGTAATAACAGATGACACGCATAGTGTTGCCAGAAATAATTTCAACACGCCCTCTCAATATGCGGATCATCTAAGCAGTCAAACCAAGTCCAGTACGACATCTTTCGTGATTTACTTGTGCTAATGGTTTTGTCATCACATCCGCAAGCATCTCATGCGTTGATATGTGTGCCAATGTGAATGACCCTTTACTGACGCATTCTCGAACAAAGTGGTGCTTTATGTCGATGTGTTTGGTCCTCGCATGATAAACCGGATCACTCGCCAAACATTGCGCTCCTCTATTATCCACATATATTGTAATATCAGTAAACTCTTTAGTGCCAATCTCGAGTAAAAGGCTACGTAGATAAACTGCCTCTTTAGCTGCTTCTGCCAAACTAACATATTCGGCCTCTGTTGACGAAAGTGCGACAGTACGTTGTTTTTGTGATTTCCAGCTAATGGCTGCATTGCTGAGCAAATATGCATATCCTGTATAAGAACGATGATCGTTTGTGCATCCACCCCAGTCAGCATCGGTGTAGCCTACAAGCGGAAGGGCTGTCCTTTGATACACCAAACCTTTATCAGCCGTGCCAGCAAGATACCTTAAGACACGTTTAACCGCATTCCAGTGTGCTTTCGAAGGATCATTTACGAACTGCGCCAATCTTGCCACCGTATTAGCTATGTCGGGTCTTGTGGCAACGGACAAATACATAAGATCCCCAATTATTTCCCTATATGGATAGGTTTTATCAAGCTTCTCGCAAGATTTATCAAAAACCGTATTAAATTCTGACGGCGTAGCTACTGGGTTACACTCACTCATGCCGTATTGTCTCAATAGTTCTAATATGTAACCCATTTGCTTCAAAATAATTACACCATTCTCTTGATGAATCTCTAATCCAAGACAATAGTTGGCTTTACCGACATCTTTAATGTCGAAATCATTTAAAAGTTGCTGCTTAAATTTGTGAATTATATTTGGTTCACGTGACGCTATTAGTAAATCGTCCACATATACCAACAACAAAACTAAATTTGAATCGAATTCTCCATAGAATAAACATGGTGCATTCTTTGTGGCCCGTAATCCCATACTTAAAACCTTCAACTTAAGTTTGGAGTACCACTGCCGTCCAGCTTGCTTTAGGCCGTATAGTGCTCTCTTAAGTCGACAGGCGTTGCCATCATTACTTAAATCGGTCAGCATTTTGGATGCTTTTCTACCAATTTCTCTCTCCTTATCATTATTTAATATAATTCGTTGCAAAATATCGTATAACATAGTTGGCACTTTCATGAGCACTTTTTCATCTAATGCTCCATTCAGATATGCGCTCACAACATCAAACTGCCAAATTGTGAGGCCAAAGTGTGCCGACAAAGCGAGCATTAACCGTACTGTATCTAATCGTGCTACCGGTGCAAACATCTCATAGTAATTAACCCCGTATGTTTGACTGCAACCTTTAGCTACAAGTCGAGCTTTTCGCCTCTCTATGTCGCCCTCTGGACTAAATGATAGCGGAACTGATTCTGAATTTTCGCGATACTGAAATAATTTACGCGGTCGTCCTCTCTTTCCAGTTCGCAGTAATTTTGGCGCTCCTGGTGCTCTTTTCATTTCTTTTACATCTTCTTGAACATTGGCAACAGGTTCACTGCTCCTTACACTCTGGTTATTTGGATGAGGTGAGAACTCCACACTTTTGGGACTGGCGCTATTATTCTCTTCTGCAAATGTTGGCAGCGACAGCAGCTCATCAATATCGCAAGTTGGGGGGGAATAAACCGGTTGTTGTTTATTTATAAACCTGACGTCACGCGCACATATGATTTTATGCTCTTTTGACAACCATACCCGATAACCCTTCTTATCTCGTGGATATCCCACAAACACGCCTTCAAATGACCTGGGAGCAAGTTTACTTTTTGAAGCTACTTTATCTAGTACCAAATGTCCTAAAGTACTTCACATTGGGTTTTACTTTGTTCAAACACTCATAAGGCGTCTTCCCTTGTAAACTTTTCGATGGACATCTGTTCTTTATATGACAAGCAGTCGCCACAGCTTCTAACCAAAAACTTCTACGCAGACTGGATTGCAACAAAAGACCACCTGGTGCAGTCATCTATGAAGGTAACGAAATATCTTGCTTTGGAAAATGACTGTTCCCTAAACGGTCCAACAACGTCCGAATGCACTATGTTCAAAGGCTTTGAACAAGGTACTCTGCCCTTATTAAAAGGAAGTGCAGGCATTTTACTGGCCACACATACTTCGCACTGTGACAATTGCTTAACGTCGCCAAAATCTGATAAAGGAACGACACCATCATGCATTAACCTTGATAAATCTGCCGCGTTTAGATGACCCAAACGACAGTGCCACTTCAACAGTTCGGAGCACTTCGTTTGAGCAGCAGCGCACTCGCTGTTTTCACGAACAAAGTATAAATCGCCCTTGCGATCTGCAATCAAAGTTGTAACGCCACTTGCATTACATACATAAGCACCTTCTTTGGAAAATGTCACTCTGTGCCCTTTATCGGTAATTTTTGCCACCGAAATTAAATTCGTATGCAACTCGGGCACAAACAACGTGTTCTGAAACTCAATATGCCGCTGACCATTTTCACTTGACACTGACAACTTCACCACGCCTTTAGCTTTAACATCTGCACATGCCTGACTTGCCAAATTGAGCTTCGCTTTTGACGTATTTTCCATCGTTTTAAAATTATATTCTTCACCACACAGGTGCGCCGTACATCCACTGTCTAACACCCATCCGCGCTTTAATCGTTTAGTACTCACACCAAATGTCCCGTCTGTTGTCCCAGAATGGCATGCAACATACGTATCGTCAACACTATATGCTAAACTTTTGGAATTTCTACCGCCTTCATTCTTTGAAGGACATACGCTGATCTTGTGCCCTAGTACACCACACTTGAAACATCTTATTTCCTTTTTACTTTTAGAAAAATGTTTACGAGCATTTTCACGTGACTTTGCAGTCATTGCTATTACTGTGCTGCTCGATGACTGCTGACGTGCTTCGCTCTCTTCCATTATTTTTACTTTAAGCTCTTCAGCGGTTGGAAGTGAATCACGTGACTCGATTGCACAACGAAAATTCTCATAAGTAGACGGCAAGCTGTATAGCAGCATAATTGAAAGAAGATCCCCATTTATCTGCACGCTCATGCTCTCCAATTTGTCTACGGCATCAAAAAATTTCGCAATATGCTCTTTCACATCTTCGCCTTCCGTCAATTTCTGTAACATTAGCTGCTTCAGTAGCGTTGCCTTTCGCGCCGGACCTTTTGACACATAAATCGACTCCAATTTGACCCATACTTCTCGTGATGTCTCACATCCACGTACCTGTTTCAATTCAGACGGATGTATAGCCAAAATCAAATCAGCTTTAGCTTTACGGTCATTTTTCAACCATGTGCTTCTCGCAGCAGGCTCGGTTTCTGACGGTATCGCCACATGACCACTTACATATTCCCAAAGGTCATTTTTGACTAGCAATGCTTCTACTTGCATGCTCCAAGTATCGAAATTCTCCTTCGACAACAACTCGATCCGGGATGAGCTGGATGCAGAACTCGAGGCCATCACGCTAAATGTATCGCTATATTTGTATGCGTCGATTTGACTTACCAAACTTTGAGTTTTCTTCAAAATATTATGCATGGACAAACTATGGTACTAGATACGCTTTATTTTCGGCATCTGGGCCCATAACCTAATGAGATGCACGAATTATTTAGCAATCTTTATTTAGAGTTTTACAAAAAACGATATTAATGTTGTCACAGAAAAAAGAACAATCAGAATAATAAGTAATAACAGATGACACGCATAGTGTTGCCAGAAATAACTTCAACAGTATGTAATATAACATATTGATTATGTCAGTATATTTTTTGTTACGTCTCCGTTTCAGGAGTGGGGTAGCCGTTTCTCAGGCTCCCTCCACGAAATAAGTTCTTCATCCCGAATACTTCTTTATCACGGCCGATAACTGCATAGCTTTAGACTCACAGTCGATAAGAAAGGAATTAAAAATAACACGAATATATCGAATCATTTATTCACTGACTGCATTGATATCACTAATTTTCATTCATAATAAAAAATAGTTTAAAAAAAAAAAAAACAAAAAAACATGCTTTTTTGCTAATCGAACTGAAAAGTAGAAAATAAAAAATAGTTTAAAAAAACTAAAAAACACGCTTTTATTGCAAATCGAACTAAAAAGTAGAAAATAAATTTTAATGACAAAGAGACCTATAATGAAGTAATAGCAAATCGAACGATCAATCATAGTCAACTACCTCAGAACAGAATTATAACAAAAATTAAGATACAAATATAGTAATTCAAATTAGAGTTAAAAGCGTGGGATGCATTTTGCTTCACTTTCATAACCCTCTGTACATAGGTAGTTGCCAATAGAATGATTGTAATATTTACTATATCAAGCATCCCACGCTTTGAACTCTAATTTGAATTACTCTATTTGTATCTTAATTTTTGTTATAATTCTGTTCTGAGGTAGTTGATCGTTCGATTTGCTATTACTTCATTATAGGTCTCTTTGTCATTAAAATTTATTTTCTACTTTTTAGTTCGATTAGCAATAAAAGCGTGTTTTTTAGTTTTTTTTAACTATTTTTTTTTTATTTAATTATTAATGTATTTGTAAATTCTAAAAAGTTTTGTTTTTGAAAAATTCAAATTTAATGAAAACACTATACATATGTATGTGTAAATAAAAAATACTTATATGTAGGAAAAATACATTTTGTGAGAAAAAAAGTTGTAATTAAATAGTTATAGCCTCAAAACCCCTCGATGGTATCTAACCTAGTCAAGCTTTAATACTAAAATTAATTTTAAAATTCACAGAATTATGACTTTAATGGGTTAGGCAGTGGAGTGCGCAAAGGTCAAAATATAAATTTCCATCATCCAGCATTACTTTTGTTTTATTTAACACAAAAGTTATTAGAAATTGTAATTGGATAATTAATTTTGCAGCACCTTTTATTAGTCATATGATGAATTTCATCAGTAGTTTGAAGCGGCTAACACAACCGCAATCCAGCTATGGCGCGGTCGTCATCAACTTTTTCATTATTCGTATTACTGTATCTTGGACAAAAATTATTTCTGCGTCTTCTGAAAGCTATTTGGAACTAAAGTAAAAGGACGGGTTGTGAAAGATTTTATTTGAATATAACGGGTGGGCCATATAGCGTTTGCTTTTTGAACCACCTATTTTTTTGAGAATGGCAACACAAATGACATGTCAAATGTGTTCATAATTTACTTAAAGGTTTAACATTTACGAAATGGGACGCTATATGCTTGAACAAAATTGGGAACTATTGAAAACCTATTTCCAAAGTGGTGAGTCTTCTTCTTCTTTTCTGATGAAGCTCATTTTCATATCGGTGGCTACGTCAATAAGCAAAATTGTCGGATTTGGGGCTCAGAAAGTCCACACGCTACTGTAGAGAAGCAAATGCATCCACAACGAGTCACTGTTTGGTGCGGTTTTTGTTCTGGCGGCATCATCGGGCCATTTGTTTTCGAAAATGAGCGAAGAGCCGCGGTTACAGTAAATGGCGAGCGTTACCGTGACATGCTGAAAGAGTTTTTGTTTTCAAAAATTGAAGAGGATGACATCGACGACATTTGGTTTCAACAGGACGGTGCAACTTGTCCCACTGCCAAAGTTACACTCGAACTTTTGGCTATCGTTTTTGAATTCCGATATCAATTGGCCGCCTCGGAACTGTGATTTAAGCCCGTTGGACTATTTTATGTGGGGAGCCGTTAATGACAAATGCTATGCGAACCAGCCAGAGACGATTGATGCATGAAATTGGAGCCCAAACAAAATCGAAAATGCGTTTAAAAATTGGGTTGATCGAATGGTCTACTGTAAAGCCAGTCGTGGCAGTCAGTTGAACGATATTATCTTTTATTCATAAATGACGAAGTTCAATCTTCGAAATAAAAAAAAAGCTTGAAAAAGTATTGATTAGTTTTTTTTTTATAGCCGATTTAGAAAGCAAATTTTACAAAGCCCACCCTGTATTAAACTTATTTTTGTGTACTTTTTCTCTTTAAATATAACTTCCAGCTTTAAATAAGGAGAAATTATCACTGATATTGCATAGAATTTAAGAAACAGAGCCTTGTTTGTATTTTGCCATCGTATCCAAAATCATTCCTTGACCGTTGGTCATTCGGTTAGGCTCTCATGACCGTTGAAAAAATGCAGAACGTTGGGAATATCGCTGTACCATTTATCGACTCCCGATGAAGTTGACAGTTTGTGTAAAGGTAGCGGGTCACTTATTTTTCGAGCACGACCACTTAGAAACTGAATATCGGTAACCTTACTCAGAGTTTTATAAGTACCCAGTTCACCATAAATATTTTGGGGAATGCTGTGTGACAAATCTCAGCAGAAAGTAAAAGAAAAGTTTCTTGATGCTAGGATGTTGAGGATTTTGAAATATTCCCAGACCAACCTTGATTGGAATGAGATGCTATCCAGCGATTTTAGAGCTGCTTGACTGTCAGAGAGAATGTTGATATTGATGACACGCGTGCCTCTATGGAGACATTCCCTGCCGCATAGCTCTAAGGTGTGGACCTCTACCTGGAAAATGGAAATTACTTTCCCCATTGTAATTGCTGTTTTGAAATGTGGCTCTACCATCTAGCCCTGGCACTACCGTCTTCCATTTTGGACCCACATCAGTGCGCCCTGTTTTAAGGATATTTCATTGTTTCTCCACGCTGAGCGGTCACTGATGACCACATTGAATCTCTTTCCTTTCCATCTTGTCCTGGACTGTAAAGCACGGAGAGTTCAGAATCCTTGCTAACGCTTATCCTTCTTTATTCCACTTCTCTGCTCTGCTGTTTTCTGATACCTTCACAGTTTCAATACTTCGCGGAGGAAATGCAAAACAGCGTCATTGAAGAAAAATTATCAAAAATTCACGAAAATTTTTAGCGACTTCAGAAATGCAATTTCTTATAACTATCAATGTTTAATGGATTCTAAACTTAACTCTAATTTCGATTTAAAACTTTGAAGATTTGCTGAAAATATATAGAATTGTTCGTAGTGTGAAATTTGTATTATTATGATATTTGTTATAGAATGAATGATTTTTTTTATAAAAAAAATAATTCAAACCCAAAAATAATTAAATAAATAGCCCTTTGAACCCTTTTATCTACCTGTTCGAAATGCAGCCTATTTCCTCTCAATTGAACCGCCCAGAGTTGCTACAGGTGGTCAATTGTTTGACCAGGTGCCTAAGCAGTTAAGTGCGTTCAACTTTTTAACCTACTCCACTTTTACGCTCTCATATAAAAATAATTTAATAGCGCAAGTGTAACCCGAGTATATTTGACCTCCATTCCTCACACAATCCATACGAATATCCAGCTGTGAAGGCTTTGCTTCAAAATGCAACATCTCGAGAACTTATTGGCTGATCGTAAAATTTTCAACTTCATTAACTAGTCTACAAATAAAACTTGACTCTGCAACAACAACAAGCATACAAATAAACTATTGAAGCACAACTTAAAGTTAGAACGGCGCTTGAGGTCATCAAAGCGCAAAACTACTAAGAAGAAAATGCGCCGCGCTGCAAAAAATACGTCCTTCAAACTTCACGGTGGCGATAATTTTTGCCCTGAAGTTCAGGCGTGAGATAGAAATCAGAACAACATAGAATTACCGTGAACAAGTAACAATTACCCAAAAGTCGAGAGCTACCAGCTCTAAGAATATTTCAATTAAAAAGAAAAAAAACACCAAAAAAAAAATACAAACAACAACACTAAATGCATGCAATAAATGTATATATGTATGTATGCATGTATGTACGTATGCATGTATGTGTGGATGCATAAAAAACCACTGTATGTTAAGTACTTCTTCGCTGTAGTTTACCCACAAAATCCAGTCCAACAAAATCACGTTTATTGCGCATAAATTGGCTTGGCAAGCGCAAACACTGTTGCTTTTTGTTGCTTGTTGTTTTTATTGGCATTGCATGGCCACATGGTTGTGTGTAGTCTGTTGTTGTAGTCTCATACCCATGCCGCATAGCTGTTTGCCTGGTTCGTTGTTCGTTGCCTTCGATTCAATTTCCATTGGCAATGTTTTTTTTGTCTTGATTTTTTTCTATTCGTTGCCAAGCATCCGCAGCCGGGTAGTAACTATTTATATTTGCCGTTGTTCATGCCGTTGAAATGATTGCATTGACAATGTGTGGCAACATTGCTTTTGCTTTTGATTTTGCTCTTGCTATTACTGTTACTATTGCTGCAGAGCCAGCGTAAAGCCACAGCAACAACAACTAGCTGGCTGGTGACATATGCCCAAATGGCAACAAACGCCCTTGGATGGATTTTGTGGATGTCGCCATGTCGTTGCTGATGGTGGCGGCAAGACTGCGCCATGGTTGTTGTTGACAAATTATATTAATTTATTATTGTTTTTGTTATTAATGCTCTTGGTTTGCAATGTGTAGCAATGTGCAAAGCCACTATTTTTATGCTCTTTACCACTTTTTTTGCAGCTCATTTCGCGTGTTCTGACTGTGTATTCGCTCTCCGTTTTTCTTCCTTCATTTTTTCGCTCTCCTCTTCGGCCGTTCTTTTGCTTTGCTTAGACGCAGCAGGTGCCGAAAAATTGTGGAAATCTTGTTGGAAATGTCTCTGCTGCGCGTTGAGCTGAGCTCTCAATGATTAAATTTTTCAGGGTAGGCAATCTTATTTTAGTAAAAATGCGGAGAAATCTAAAGAGGTGACGAAAGTTTATAGAATTGTCAGCAATAAATCATTATGAAGCACAGTGCTCACGCAGGAAAAAATTATAAGTAGGTGACGGTGGAAACCCAAAGCGCAAAATTCGAACCGCTGCACTTTCAGTGACTTTGACCGAATCAACGGATATGCTGACCTAATAATTGAGTATTTGAAATTTATCTTATAGCAACTCTCAGCTTAGTAGGACTTGAATATAGGGCTATGCTAAACTGACTTATTTGTGATCAATGACTATTTTCTGGGTACCTACACAAAGACACATTCCTGGAAATTACAAGTTTTAAGCCGTCTCCGAATGGCAAATGTTTTTGCATGAGTAAATTTTTCATGGCAGAAATATACTCGGAGGTTTCCCATTGCCAGCCGAGGAGCGACCATTATTAGAAAAAAAATTGTTTCTGCCATTTGGTATTTTATGGACGGAGATTCGAACCTATGCACTTTCGAACCGTAGTCACGCCCCAATACATTCGGCAACGTCGGGTGCCCGGCGTGTGGGTATCGCTTTATCCACTAGCGAACTCTGGATCGGTCGGTCTACATGACGTGGGCTAAAAGTAGGTGGATCACGGAGCCCACTAGTGAGGTAAGTAGGCAGATCTCGCTTAGACGGATTAAACACACAACTTGGTGCCTCATCAATCGCTGTCTAAACACTTACTTCTTTGGATGTCTGGGAATCTGCAATTATCCACAATATTTCATTGTTTATTACAAAAGAAAATGGTTTCTCCACAACGAGAATTAGAAGAAAGGACTTGTGCTCAAATAAGTGGTATTACAATGGGCCTCGAGATCTAAGTGGACTAATAAAAGTGGTAACTGCCGTAAGCCAACTTTTCCCAACTCTCAGCTCGCACAAATTGAGAGGATTTTTAAGGAATTTTTCTAACAATCCAATCCGCGTTCCCATGATAGTCGGTTCTACGTTACCGGAACGACCCGGATTTATATCTGGCCAAGAACTGTCACTCTAGCAGCATTCTCCGTGCATGTATAAGCCTAAGATACAACATTTGTCGTGAAACAACGGCTACTAGAATCTGACACCAGGGACCAGTTACGATGTACGTGGAATCCTTATTTAACAGCCAGGCTAATTTCAATGAATCTACCTAGACAAGACATTGATTTAGGCAGATGGCGATCAGATTAGATCTACGGATTTATAGTTTTACGCGACCACCAACACAAAATTGGCTTGTGCATCGCCCGAGCTCGTTTTGCCTACTCCACGTAGGCACGGGTTCTATAAGAGGACATGAAAAGATGTTTACAATAGCGATCGCCATTCCGCAGGCAATGGGAAATGTCCGAGTTGGAAGGACAACATGAAGTCCCTATCATTAGTTGGAGAAGAGGCACAATCTAAGCACTTACCGTATGCCCACGAATATATGAAAATATTTCACAAAGAATTCTTTTAATTTGTAACTAAACTTTCTTAAGTCTTAATTTTGTTCCGTGCATGCATTTTTTTTTTTTAGTTTCATCAGAGCTCTAATCTGTAACTTTCTTGTATTCAGAAGAACCATTAATCTTGATCGGACCTTCCGTATTTCCTTAAAAACAAACGCGCTCGCCCAATGTCTTCCGGAGTGCATCTATAAACTAGTAGATTTTTCGTTTTATGGTTTTCTTCAGAAGCTTAAAACAGAGGAAAGAAAAAAAATTATACCAAACACTGTAGCAAGCAATTTTCATCTTTTCTAACTCCACCATTCAGAAGGAATAAACAAGAAGTTCATTGGGTACCGCTTCGAAGTTGCTTTCTCAATATTTCACCTAGTCCGGGTTTGACAGCTAGACGATTAAGATCACTGGGTGCCCCTTTCTTCGACAGTCTGGGGCATTGCGCCAACCTAAAACCCATCAGTCTTCTCCATTATATCAACAGCTCTGGCTGGCTGTAGATATCTGCCTGTTGCAGGTCTCATAATGGTATCAAAACGGCGATTTAATGCTACTTGAGGAGTGCCAGACTGGCACTTCAACCATTTCCCCTACCTACCTTCCTAGAAGTCCTGGCTTTGAATCACGCTAACGGAGTCTCAAACCTGTGAAATTCTCGGACTTATATGGCGTGAATACAAAATTTCTAATAATAGAGTTGGGTTACCAATTGGAGTTAAGCCTTCAGAGACCTTCTATGATTGAGTGAACCTAGGTTTTTGTAGTTTGGTTTGCACGTTAAGAGCTGCTGGCTTTATGGGCGCAGTCTATAATTTGCTGCGAGAAAAAGAAAAAGAGAGTCAAGGAAGTAATCCATAATACTATGCGAAAGAATCTGAGAATGAGGAACTTCATCTTTGATAGTACAGAATTTTTCTTTCAATGAAACTGTGGAAAGGCATGCCAAAAAATCCAACCCGGAATGGGATTGTGATGTATCGTTCCTTATGAGCTATCAAGCAAGCACTCCAGACGACCACCTAAGCTCAAAAATAATTCTGCCTTCTTCTGTCCCAAAATTTTTGTGACGATTATTCCTTAAGGATCTCTGGACGAGGATCTCTTTATTGACACTATTTTTGCTCCACCTGTGCACCCCGACATCCACAAAGCCAACGCTTTTTACGAGTTACATAGGTGTCAAATAAGGTAGGTTTCAGTTCATGACATAGAACTCTAAGTTCGTAATATAAAGAAAATTAACCACTAACCAGTTTCCGATTCGCGCGTCCTTAAACAGCACCGTTTTATATTTTTGCTCTCTTTTATTTATCTAATTTCCACGCTTTTATTAGCGCGCCGGCACTCTGCCTTGCTCATTCTGATAATTTGCACCTTTGCCGTATTTTCCGCTTATTGCAAAGTCTCACACACACACACATACTTCACATTCTCTCACCTCTCAGCCTTGCACACTCACGTCCTTTTGACGCGCTGCCGCTGCCACTGCCTTCGCTTCGAACTACCGACCAACTGCAACGGTCACGTCGCATCGCAACGCGTCGCACCGTGTGCCGTGGCGGTGCTGTGGCCGCACCAAGGCGTTCGTTCGGTCACTGACATCACAGCCTTGCACCGGCTTTGTTGGCTTTTCTAATGCAATTCTAATGCATTTGCCATTGTTGTTGCTGTTGCTGCGCATGTTTTTGTACCTATTGCCTCGCCATTGCATGCGCTGCGCTGGCACTGCTTGTGTGTGTGCGTGGCTGGGTATTTGTGCGCTTGTGTGTAGGTGTTTGTGCATTCGTGCATGTGCCGCGAAATTTGTGGAAATGAAGGCGAATAATAGTAGTCGATTTTTCTAGTTTTGTTTTTTTGTTGTTGTTGTTTTTTGCATTTAAACTGGTGCTGTACTGGCTGGTCTGTGTGTACACGTAGGTGTGTGCACATGGGTATATAACTCATGACGGTTGTGACGCTTTTTCTTCTTACTTTTTGTATTATTTCTGTTGCTAACCCAATGCAAGGCATGTTGAGGTAGTCCAGAGTTGCCAGCGTACTTTTTTTTAGATGTTATATGGGTAGGAATAATGTCTACGCTGTGTTATAGCTGCTGCAAGGAATAGACCCTACGGAAACACACCAGTTGTTACGGTTATTCTTTTGTAAATCCATGTTGTATATGGAAGGCTGGAGTTTTGCACTCTCTAAGGAAAATTGATATATCTAAAGAACTACTAAAGTGAATACATATAATATTTTTTTATGAAAGGTGAAATTCTAAGGAATGTATTCGTGATATACGGAAAATTCAAAAATCCGTTCGCAGTGACTAAAAATCAATTGAAATCTTTTTTTGTAGCTTTTTAGTAAACATTTTGATATTTGAAAAAAAAAAAATTTAATAACTTTTTTAATAAAAGTTTTGAAATAAAAAAATTTATAAATTAGTTAAAAAAGTGTTTACTATAGTTTAATAATGTTTTCTAGCTTTTGTAATAAAAGTTTTGAATGTGAAGAAATTTTTAGTTTATTTTACTACATTTAAATAATTTAATAAACAATTAATTCAAATTTTTTTTCCAGCTTTTTGGTAAAAAATTTAGAAATTTGAAAAAAAAAATGTAATAAAATGTTTTGAACTTTTTTAATATAAGTTTTGAAATAAAAATAAAAGTAATAATTTAATTAAAAATTTGTAATATTTGAAAAAAAAATTAATAATTTTTTTTACTTTTTAATAAAATCTTTGAAAAAAAAAAAGTTATTTTGATAAAAAAGTGTTTATTATAATTAAATAACGTTTCCTCACTTTTCTAATTAAGGCTTGGAAATTGAAATTTATGAAATAATCAAAATTTTTTATTTAAATTTTAATGAAAATTTAGATATTGAAAACAAAAACCGTATAAGCACCATAACGTGTTCGAAAATATTAATGTCAAAGAAATTGTTACTCGAAACACCTAATTTTGAATTTCGTTTTCTGAATCTTTTGATATTTAAATGCCTATTAACCAACTGTTTAAAATTTAATAATTTTTTTAACTTCTTAATAAAAAATTTTATAAATTCTTGTGCACTAAATTAATTTTATATATATGTAAGTTAAATATTTTAGAAAAAATTTAGGAATTAAAAAAAAAATTAATATTTTTTTGTATTTGAAATAATAATTTAGTAATTTTTTTAACTTTTAACTTTTTTAATTTTTAATAAAAAAAATAATGCTAATTTAATAATTACTTAACTTTTTTAATAAAAGTTTTGTAATTGAAAAAAAAATTATAAGTTTTAGAATTTATATAAATTAAAGGTTTTATAAATTTGTTTTTATAGATTTAGGTAGTTTAATAAATATTTAATTAAATTTTTTTTTTACTTTTTTAATAAAATTTTGGAATTCAAAAAAATCCTTATTAGCACCATAACGTATTATAGTTTGAATTAATTCGAACTAACGGTTTTATTAATATCTACAAAATTGCTACTAAAACGCTCAGTGTGGTGTAACTCACAATTTTAAATTTTGTGGCGTTTAGTTGTCTATCACCACTTTTTTTAATAAAAAGTTCGGAATAAAATCAAGCTAATAATTTAATTAAAAATGTGTTTATTATAGTTTGATAATTTTTTTGCTTTTATTGTATAATAAAATTTTTATTAAAATATTAAATTAAAAATTAGTTATAAATTTGTTTAATGCATTTAATTATTTTAATAAATTTAATAAATAATTAATTTTTTTTTTAACTTTTTTAATGAACAAAGTTTGCCCAAACGTTCACTGTGGTGTCACACACTATTAAACTTTTTTTTTAATCACTTCGGTTTTAGATGTCTTTCACCCAACCCTATAACTTTATCAAACCATAGAAGGTTCTGAAGACCCCATGCATTTCGCGATCCTTGTGTCGTATTCTTACCCGTATATGCAATTACTTATGAATATAAATGTTTGATCTAAGCTGGCTGAGTAGCTTAAATTTTTACCATAAGCAGGAATGATTAGGCCACCATGTGGGCTGGAGTATAATTACACCACAACTTCAATTTTCTCTTTAAGACGAAGAACCCAATAAAAAATCGCTTTGTCCACAAAAAAAAGCATCATCCAAAGCATTTTTTATGCCATAACTTCATTCTGCTTCCTTCTGAATTCTGAAAAATAAAAACCCCAAATATACCAGCCTCAAATGAACTGGTTTTTTAACAGGGGGAAAAATTATATGAGTATAATTCGCTCGAGATGGACATCAGGCTTGTCTTTTACTGGTTACTGCAGCTGTCATCATTCAGCGCAATTTATGTCTAGGATAGCAGCTGATTCTCACAACTTAACACCTCATTTCAAACACAGATTGCCTAATTTTGTATTCAACAAAAAGTTTTGGAGTACCAAAGAAGCAATAAATGTTGAGAAGTTTAAATAAAATGTTTGATTTTAGGCATTTTGGATTAGAAAAATAATTTATATTAATGTTGAAATCAAATGTTTTAGATATTTTTGGGGCATTCGCTGCACCGAAGGTTTTTCAATTTCAATCATTTTGATTTCATCATTAACCTGTGAAAAATTTCATTATGTAAATGCTCATTCAAATTCATAAGAAGAAATACACCACTTGAAGGGTGGTACCATGGATGGCATAGATAAATAATAATAATAAACGCACTATCTGTTAATCCTTTACATAATTTCTCTCTTTTTCCCAAAACCTTTGCCTGCAGCCACTGTAGCTTCCTTCGTCTTTCAATTCATACCATAAATAATTCATACTAAATTTGTATTTAAAATAAATTTAACTTTTTAATTTTTTTATTAAGTACCTTTATATACAAGTATATGTGCAGTATACCCACATACATAAATATTGGTAAATATATACCTTCAACAATTCAAGTCCTCAACCTTCCTCTTGTGTTCTTGTGCGTGTGTGCATAGCTTTGAGTTCTTCCCCTAAGCGTAATCCACCTTCAACCCTTCTTAGCGAAGGTATTAGGCGACTGAACTTTTGCCTTACAAATTCGAACATAATGCCATGTAAAAATATGCAATATGCAATCATACATTTGAATATATATGAGTGTATGTGTGCTTGCTTAGTAGCACTGCAGTCAAACCCACTGGTTCTGAGCTGCTTTACAACGACCAGTACACTTTCTAGCTGAATTACAAGTAGATTTATTAGTTGAAAATGTGGATACAAGTTTATAACGAACTCTTAAAAACAAATTTTACTAGTTGGCCTTCATGTGCCTATTGTACCAGTTATTGACCAGTTTCTAATATACAAAGAAAATCTAGTTTAATTTGTGGCAAAAATCACCAGTTTTGGTCTAGTTGAAAATGGTGATTAAATGGTCAAATGGTGATTTAAACTTTTTTCTAATATAGTTTTTAACGGCTAGTTAGCCTCTATGTCCATATTATACCAGTTAATGAACCAGTTCAGAATGAACCAAAAGTTCTTGTCCACTAGAAAATCATAATTTTGGGCTGTTTAAAAAAGAACATTAAAATTGATAGGCGAAGATTTCTAGATGAAGATGGATAGATGAAGATTTCAAATTTTGTTCACTTTCGAGAACTAGTTACAAAGGTAATCAATTTTAGACTAGTTGATTAAGTAGGCAAAAATTGATAAATGAAGATTTCAAACATTTCTCTGCCGTAATATCCCATTTATTGGACTAGTCCATTTTGTGGCAGAAATCACCAGTTTTGGACTAGTTGAAAAAGTGAATGAAAATTGATAAATCGAGGTTTCGAAAATTTTTAATTTTTGTCGAAATGGTGAGCTATAACCGTATTACACCAGTTACTGAACTAGTTCATAATAGACAAATGTGTGGCTAAAATAAGTAGTTCTGGACTACCTGAAAAAGTCCACATGCAGGTTTCGAAAATTTTTAATTATTAACGAACGAAATGTGGATTTCAATTTTTTTTTTATTTTTTATAATTAGTTACCTCCTACTCCATATTTTACCATTTATTGGATACATAGTCCAATAGGTAAAGTCACCAGTTTTGGAGTAGGTGACGAAGTAGTTACAAATTGATAAATGATTATTTAATTTTTTTTTTAATTTTTTATGATTAATTACCGATAACACCGTATTTTACCATTTATTAGGTCATTTTGTGGCGAAAGTCATCAGTTTTGGACTAGTTGAAGAAGTAGATAAATATTAAAAAATAAGGGTTTTGAAAACTTGTAATTTCTAACGAACTAAAAGCCTCTACACCCATATTGTACCAGTTAAGGAACTAGCACATAATAACCAAAAAATATTGGTGCCTATTTGCTTCGAAAATCACCAGTTGGGACTAGTTGAAAAAGGAGGAAAAAATTTGTAAATGAACGCTTCCGAAATATTTTTGTAGAAATAAAAAATTTGCAAAAGAAAATGTTTCTAATATAAATTTTTTTCTCATGATTTTTTTTTTAAATATCACGCTTTTTAAATTTTTATTTATGTGCAACTAAAGGAAAGCAATTTCAAATAGCAATAAAAACAACAAACATATCGCACCCTAAATACAAAAGGGTCACAACTCAAAATGTACCTTCAGCTCAAATATGAACGAGACGTTATCAATAAAACGGTCCGCGGATGACATATGGCAAAAAGAAATTTTTTGTTTTTTGGTAGGACTGTTATAAGCTTACATGGCAAACTGCGTGATATGTCACATAGTTTGTTTTCTGTGCTACTGTAAACAAGTCAAGCTCGAGTGTGGAAAATTTTGAGTTGTGACCCTTTTGTATTTAGGGTGCGATATTTAAGTGAAGAATATTTCTTTTGCATGCGTTTCTAATTAGTGACTTTGCAACCAATGTAATTAGAGTCACTCACCAGCTAGTTTCGTTTCGTCAATGAAATATTATATTAATATATTTTTTTTCCATGCGTTTCTAATTGGTGACTTTGCTACTAGTGTAATTAGAGTCACTCGCAAACTAGTTTCATTTCGTCCATAAGATATACAAATATTTGTTCTGCCTGCGTTTCTAATTGGTGACTTCGCATTTAGTGTAATTAGAGCTACTCGCAAACTAGTTTCATTTCGTCCATAAAATATAAAAATATTTGTTCTGCCTGCGTTTCTAATTGGTGACTTTGCAACTAGTGTAATTAGAGTCACTCGCAAACTAGTTTCATTTCGTCCACGAAATATTAATTCATGAACTAGCATTTCTGCTCAGTAATTGCGCTCTTCACTACTTAGATATGCACGCATACAATATTTCTTTAGCTATAAATGTAGGCACGAATATGTAAATGTGTGCATGTAAATGTGAAATGTTCATGTTGGTTACATATTAACAAGTGTAGCAGCACGTTAATGCGCTTAATTTATGTTAATGAAAGAAAAAAAGAAAGTGTAGAAAAAAAAACAGCAAATATAGCAGCATAAAATCGATTCAAGGAGTACCTACATTCATTATGTGTATGCGCACGCCACCTTGTTATGTATTTTGAATAATGAAAAAAAAAAAATTAATTAATGCAAAAACAAAATATCAAGCAAGTGCAGTTTTTATTGCATGACGTATTATATATAATATATATATGAATTATTTGGGATTTTAATGTTTGATTAAGTACGATAGAAGTGATTACCCTGTGGCACACACTCAGGCTCATAGGGAACTTACATACTTTATTCCAATATTCGCTATAGAAATAATTTATTCAGCATTTTTAAAATTTTCTTTTTTTCTCTTTCTAGCAAACAACTTTTCGCCGCTGCAACGGTGAGTAACTAAACCGAAAGTTATGTCATATACAGTTGTGAACATAAAAAAAGTATGCACACACAAAAATTACAGTTTTTGTTGCATTTTGCGAAGGGTTTGATATATTTTTTACTATTATTAAGTAGTTGGCATGCTAATGTTAGCGATTTCGGTATATTTCTAAAGTAATCTTTTGATCCAGGGACTCGTCCCGGAACTCCACTTGGCGTAATGAGTTCCTTCTTTTAATATGACTAAGAATTCAATAACTGAAAGCGTTTTAAAAATTACATGTAAGGTTATTAACGCACACCTCAGATCCACTGGCAACGCTAGCAGGTTCATTGGCAAGTCCCGTCATATGGGATCAGTTTGCATCAGCGAAATTGCAAATATTTGTGGTGTAAGGGCTTTCGCAAGTGTTGCATTAGAATACTCGGCTGTAGGCTGTGGGTAGGGAGCCAAATGGAGTGCAACGAAACAACCTCGAAAGTGTGCCAATGCCCTGACTGGCGCACGAAGGCTGTCAACGCGATGGTCATAGAATGAAAAGTGAATGAGCCAAACTAACAAAAAAAACCAAATAAAAATGAGAAAAGCAAAGGGTAGGTAAGCCACCAGCGCTAGAAAAAGAAGCAGGTAGAGAAAGACCACCATTAAAGATGAAGTAATGCATTGCATTTCCAAACGAAGCTAGTAAAGCATGAAAAGGAACAAAAACAAAAAAAAAAAAAATCAAGGAAGCGCTAGAATTTTCGGAAAATAGAATTAAACAGGGTCATGCAATTTGAAAGAGTAAACGATGAGTGAAAATATGCATAGACGGAAATTTCGTGTGCAACTACGTATTATATGAAGAAGAAGAAGCCACATTACAAATGCAATATAAGCGCATACAGGAAGTTGCACATATATATGTGTATGTGTGTGTGTGTGACGCTTTCAATTGGACACTCATGTGTTCATTGTGCAGTTCCACATATGTGTTGACCGTTAAATGAGTTGACTTACTTGGCGCACTGCCAATTTTCTGGGCTCCTGAACAGCAAGCACCCTGGCAGTGGCCATAGAGGAGCAAAGCTGTGTGCAGAATGAAAGGAAAAAATTATGTTTATATAAATACATTTTTTTAATATATCTACAGGAAACAAATTGAAAGGAAAATAGGCAAACTAAACGTATTTGTAGGCAATAGTCGGCTGCTTGAGGAGGGAGGGAGAAGCCGCTGCACTCCTTGTTAACAAAGCAGCATTCTGGTATAGAAAGTTTGAGGCGAAAATAAAACACGATTTGAAGCGGTGAAAGAAAAAGTTGGTCAAATTGGGTGAATATAAAGAAATTGAAAGCAGTATTTTCCGGGAACTGCCAATGAAGAAGAGAGCTACAAAGAATTGAATGTAATAGGGAAGTGAAGCTACGAGGGGTCGCTTGAAAAGTGCGCGCAAAAATAAAACTACCAAATTCTTTGGAGTAAACCTTTTTTATGTTCCGACCCAGTCTCTCTTTTTTGACTTATACACTTCGTCCAGCGTTCTTCTAGTTTGTTGATCCCTTCTGAATAATAGAATTTGTGGAAGGCTGCAAAATTGACATTCGTTTCTGCAATCATCTCCGCGTTTGAATAAAATCTTTTTCCCGCAAATCATTTCTGAAAATTCTGGAACAAACAATAGTCCGTGTTTGTAAATGAACGCTTCCAAAATACTTTTGTAGGAAAAAACAAATGTCAAAAAAAAAAATGTTTCTAATATTAAATTTTTTTCATGATTTTATTTAAAAAAATTACGTTTTTTTAATTTTTATTTATGTGCAACTAAATGAAAGCAATTTCAAATAGAAGTAAGGCTACTAAGAAAATTGCAACAAGAAAAACAATAAACTTATTTAAGAGAATATTTCTTTTGCATGCAGAAGCACACTTTGCAACTAGTGTAATCAGAGTCACTGGCGAACTAGTTTCGTTTCGTCCATGAAATGTAAATATTTTTGTTTTGGACGCGTTTCTAATTGGTTACTTTGCAACTAATCTTATTTGAGTCACTCGCAAACTAGTTTCATTTCGCCCATGAAATATAAATATTTTTGTTTTCCATGCGTTTCTAATTGACTACTTTGCAACTAATGTAATAAGAGTCTCTCGCAAACTAGTTTCATTTCGTCCATGAAATATAAATATATTTGTTTTGCATGCGTTTCCAATTGGTTGCTTTGCAACTAGTGTCCATGAAATATAAATATTTTTGTTTTCCATGCGTTTCTAATTGGCTACTTTGCAACTAGTGTAATAAGAGTCACTCGCAAACTAGTTTCATTTCGTCCATGAAATATAAATATATTTATTTTGCATGCGTTTCTAATTGGTGACTTTGCAACTAGTGTAATTTAGTCAGCCGCAAACTAGTTTCATCTCGTCCATGAAATATAAATACATGAACTTGTATGTCTGAAGAAAATGGCCTATGCTAAAATTTTTTAATGAAAAGTTTACAATGTTTTAGAAAATTTTCAGAATTGAATGAAAAGAATGAAAAGTTTAAAATTTTGTGGAAAATTTTCAGAATTTTCATTTTCCAGTTAAAAGTCCTAAGTCTACGCTGCTTAGCGAAAGTAGCCTTCCACAAATTCCTCTGTCTGGCGTTGAAAATCGTTTCGCTTGTTACTGACCGTAAGGCAGTGTTCAACGAATTTCTGCTCCTCGCACTTTCTCAGAAACTCGTTAAGACAACCTTTTGTAAGTACACAGCAGAGCTGAGGATCAATTAGAGGTATGTTCGGACCTTTTTTAGTTCGATTATCAGCCTTTTCATTTCCCTCATGTCCCTTATGTACAGTAACCCAACTTCATAATATTGTGCTCAAGTTTCTTAACAGGTTCAGAAGGCTCAGGCAGTAATTTACCATTTTTGAGGTGATTGCAGTTGATAGCAGGGCCACCTGACTACCTAAAAGTATGTAAATTTGGGTTCCTCTCAATTTACAACGGATGCATTCCCTCACACATATCGCAGTGGCATGAATTAGTACCACTGATTTCCACCCTGTTCCACCATCTTGTAATTTCAACGCATCAGCAAACCATTACTGGAAACCAGGTTTGAATTTGATATAAATATTTCTTCAGGTTTTACATTCATTGATAGTGTATCCACCCCATAAATAATAGGATTATGTCGAAAGTCTTCTAAAAGATTTAAATGTCATTTCATGCCCAATTTTTCAATTGGAGATGCCTTTTAATCTTTAGGCGCTCAAACGAGTTTGTTTTTTGAAATAGAAATTGGAAGCGGTGGTTTGCATAAGAGCTTACATTACTCCTGTTATACCGACAAAGACGAGGTGATACTATTTGTTGAGTTCATTCTCCGCCTTTCGTTGAGTAGCTTTAGATTTTCATGCCAGGTCATCATGGAAGCGTTAGTTATTATGAGTTTGAATTGGTTTGAACTTAGTGAACACCCAGTAAGTCATTCTAGTGTTCAGTGCTCATCATTTTCCAAAAAGCTTTGCATCGGCCAATATTGCTTTTGCAGTAAGTTTCTCAGAATGAGGGTTGCAAGTGAGTGTTCTCTCAAGTTTGATGCCAAGATAGTTCGCTTCTGTGGAAAGTTGAATAGTTGATTCATTTACGGCGGGGCATTCGAGGTTGATGTTCCTTATCCTAGTGAACGGCACTCGCGTAGTTTTCGATGGATTAATAGATAGTTCTTAATCTGTGCATCATTTGTTTTTTATGCTAAGGACTTGTTGCATGCGGTTAGAAATGATTCCCTAATGCCAGGTAGTGCATATTCATTTCAGAATTCTTTTTTGTGTAGATAGTAGAAGATCTGAAAATGGTAATTTGAGTTTGGAAGAAAAAAAAAAATTCCCAGTTCAATATCAAATGAATGCGGCGATTATTCTGTGATATTTATTCAGTTGATGGACAGAAATTCGTTACCATGAGTCTTTTACCATAAATGCGACCATTTTCAACAAATTGCTCCCCGAAGCGTCGCCTATCCTTGGTGGGCTTTGCGTGAACTCAGCGAGCGCTGGGTAAGTACATACACTTATTAGATCGCGAGATCCTTTAGGACACGTATGGATCGGCGGCGCTTCTAACAAAATCTTCGCTCTCGTATTTTTACATGCCCTTACAAAACATTGACTATGAGACTCGGCATAACTTCAAGTATTTTTGTGTCTGCTGTAAGGAAGATGAGGCGGAGTCTTTCAGCATTTCTTTGCTATGCCTACTGACATAGTAGATATTGATATTGGTCACGTGATGAATTTAATGCTGAATGATTTCGTGGAGCGGTTAACGCAACTGTAATTCAGTCATGGTTCGGTCGTCATCAACACTCTCTTTAATCGTCTGCATCTTTTGACAGCTATTTGGAACTATAGTAAAAGGCTGAGTTATGAAATATTTTGTTTGAATATATAACATTTTTTTGTGCACCTTTTCTCTATATAATAACTTCCAATTATAAATAAGGAGATTTTATCTCCGATATTGCATACAATTTCACAAATGAACCTTGTTTGGATTTGACGATATACCATCGGAACCAAAATTATTCATTGACCGATTGGTCGCACGGTTAAATTCTCATTGCTGTTGAGAGTATACAGAACTTTTCGCATATAGCGGTACCGCTACTCGACTCTCGGGGACATTTCACAGAATCACACGATTTACAGAATGCAAAGGTGGCGAACATCTCGTACCGCTATCCCGCTCTCAATGAATTTTATAGAATCGCTGTGTGTTTGTGATTTCACACTTGTGCAATATATGAGTTTGTTGTTTGTGAAATTTCTTCTTCTTATCTCTCACGCATCTGAATGTAAAACGTCACGCCTCTCTGATGGACGCAATCTCCTGACAGAATCAGCGCTTGAGTTGAAGTAATTAAATGCTTTCTGGCCTTTTTTCCAGCGTAATTTTTGGACTATTTTGGCACCCTCTTCTCAGTTCTCTCAGCTGCATACCTCATCTACAATAATGCCACGCCAAGTTTATATTCACTTTTCTATTTCAATCTGCTTCATCTTATATTTCATAATTTTCAGCGTCTCATTTCTACCTGAAAATTTTCCATACTTTATTGGGACAATAATAGCTCACGACTTAATTTCATCCATCCACCTGCTCCAAACTCTGCCTAATGAGGATTTGTGCTTAAAACCTTTGAAAATATTAAAAAGCCGTTATATTGCAACCAAATGAACCTAAGGTAAATATTTATTTACATCTATATGCACATCTACAAATACAAAATTAAAAAACAAAATATCCAGCGTGCGACTTGAAACCAGGAAATAAAAGTTTTACATGCCACTCTTTCATCGCTGAGTTATCCGCCTGCTCGCTCTAGTGCAACATTGACTCGCTGACCGAGTGGCGGACACAAAAATGCAATTGCAGCAATGCACAAAAAGTTGGCAGCAAAAAATAAATGAAAACAAAAAAAAAATATATATAAAACAAACACAACTTTTTGCCCACAATGACTACAAAAATAGCAGAAACTACGAGAAAAATGATAAAAAACAGAGGTAAAAAAAACTACATACAATGCAAGTGACAGAAAAAGCTGCTGGTGCACTCGAATGTGACGCAGTGTTGTCGGGCGCTGTATTGAAATCGAAAGTTCAACAAACTTTCACGTAACGACAAAAACAACAGTAACATATGCAAACTGTTACAACTATAAAGAGCATAACGTGAATTGGTAACAGAAGCAGCTAACCATACAGACACGTCGTATACACACGTGCATATGTATGTGTCTATATATATTTATTCACTGTAGTTCGTATTACGTATATATGTACATATGCATTCATGCTGCCCAACAACAGTAATGATATGATAAAAGAGTTGGTTTGTGGTAGAGAAGGAGAAGCACAAGAGCAAATCGGCAATGCTATGGCTTAAAGGGGTAGGCAGCGAAGCAGAAAGGGGAGAAGAGACGAAGAGACTGAGAATGTTATTCGTACACAGGTAAAGATCAGCATGGCGGTAAAGTCGGTAAAGGATGGAGAACTGCATGGAATGCATTTGTACTGGCAGGCGATAGAAGTGCCCGCCTGCTGGATATGCAATAAAATTTTGAAACAATTCGCTAATTATCATTCGGAGTAGCCCAACTTGATCACTTGAGCAACTATTTTTATTTCACACGAAATAAAATCAAAATAAAATGAAATAAAAGAAAAAAAACTGATAAAAGTAAAAAAAAAAAATTAAGTAAAATCCCAACAATAATAACAAAAAAATTAATAAAATAAAAAAATAATGAAATAATGAATAGAAAATAAAATCAAATAAAACTAAATTAAAAAAATGGGAATAAAAACTTAAATTAAAGTTAAATAAAATAAATTAAGATGAAATAAAATAAAATAAAATAAAATAAAATAAAATAAAATAAAATAAAATATAATATAATATAATATAATATAATATAATATAATATAATATAATATAATATAATTTAATATAATATAATATAATAAAAATAAAATAAAATGTTACTATCAATGTAAATAAAATAATAAAATATAAAAACTTGTATGAAATTATATTGCACAAAATACTGTTTTATATAAAACAATGTCCAATTTTAATATCAATCAAATTTTAAAATAAAATAAAAAAACTAATAAAAGGGGGGGAAAAAAGAAATACAACAAAATCAAACAAAATTAAATTAAACAACTTAAATAAAATGAAATAAAAATATTAAACTTTATAAATTAAACTAAATGAAATAAAATAAAATGTTGATACGAGTATAAATGCAAATAAAACAGAATTTAATTTAAAAAATGAATGAAAATCAAGTAAAATAAAATAATAAAAATATGTGAAATCATATTCAAAATTAATCGAATTATATTAAAAAATGAATCATTTATATATATATGTATATAATTGGCGCGTACACCCTTTTTGGGTGTTTGGCCGAGCTCCTCCTCCTATTTGTGGTGTGCGTCTTGATGTTGTTCCACAAATGGAGGGACCTACAGTTTCAAGCCGACTCCGAACGGCAGATATTTTTATGAGGAGCTTTTTCATGGCAGAAATACACTTGGAGGTTTGCCATTGCCTGCCGAGGGGCTAGCGCTATTAGAAAATGGTTTTTCTTAATCATTTGGTAAAGTTTAAATTTATATTCTAAAATAAAATGGAAAGAATTAATAAAAGGGGAAAAATTAATTACAACAAAATTAAATTAAGGTAAAGAATTTGAATTAAATGTAATAAAAAATTAAAGAATTAAAAACAAAAAATTAAGCGAAATAAAATGAAATAAAATAGAATACAATTGTAAAAAATTAAAGAAAATCACGTAAAATGAAATAATGAAATGTGCAAAATATGTGAAATCACATTGAAAAAAACATTTAATTATATTAAACAGTTAATCATTTAGGGAAATATAAATTTAAATTCTAAAATAAAATGGAAAAATTAATAAAGGAGAATAAAAATAAAAAAAACCCCAAAATAAAATGATGTTAATTTAAATTAAAAATATTCAATAAAATTAAATTAAAGAAACAAAAAAAAAATAAAGTAAAATCAAATCAAATAAAATAAAAGCTATTATTGTACAAAAAGTGTAAAGTATATTATGTGACATAGCATAGAAAAATTAATTCAATTATATAACAAAATTAATTATTTAGTAAAATATAAATTTAAGTTACAAAATAAAATGGAAAAAATAAAAAAAACGGTAAAACAAAATAAGATTAAATTAAATAAAATTAATAAAATGAAAAAAAAATTTAAACAAAAGCAAAAATGAAAATTAAGTAAGATACAATAAAATTATAAATCGAAAAAAAAGTTTAAATAAAGGCAAAAAATAAAATTAAGTAAAATAAAGTAAAATTATAAAATGAAAAAAAAAAGATTTGTTTAAATTAAGGGGTTATATACCTTGTGGTCCGGTGAAATTAGCGAAAGTTGGGTTTTTTTTAAAGATATGTAGCAATAATTTTATTGTATAAAAGTTTTTATTATTGGATATTACAATGTTTAAAGAAAAAAAAGGCTTTGTTTGTGTAAAAATATTTAAAAATGGCGGAGTTATGGCGTTTTCCCCCAAGACCCTTTTTTTGGAAGAGGCTTGCGGTGGACGCGATTCAAGTCCACCAAGTCAACTGAAATCAAAAAATCGAAAAGATTTCATTAGTATAGGGTTATATCTTCTTAGTGAACGATCAATATATTAAATATTTTGATTTTTGTGAAAATAGGAACATGTTTTTAAAAAACTCCACTTCTACAGTCCTAAAATTGGCATTAAAAAATTCATATCTGCAAAATAAAAATGTATACATAAAAAGTTGATCGTTCACTAAGAGGCGACATCAATTACGAACAATTTAAAAAAAAATTATAAAAATCGGTTGAATACTTTTTTTGCAATCGCGTCCACCGCAAAAGCATTTTTGGAAAAACACGTTTTTGAGATAATCGCGTTTAAAGTTTCAAGCGCCGCATGAGGCCGTACGCTCAGGACGTGACGACGCACAATTTAAAACGCTGTAACTTTCGATCTATTGCTCAGATCTCTATGAAATTTTTGGAAAATGTTCTCAAGGGATTGTACTTTACGATAAAGAAATAAAATTTATTTTAATTTTTTTGAAAAACACAAGGTATATAACCCCTTAAAGCAAATATTGTTTTTAAATAAAATAAAATAAAATAAAATTATAAAATGAAAAAAAAATTTAATAAAAGCAAAAACTAAAATTAAGTAAAATATAATAAAATTATAAACTAAATCACAGAAAAGAAGTAAATAAAATATAAAAGAACATGTGAAATGGCATCAAAAAATTAATTGAATTGTATTTAAAAGTTACCTGTTCATTATCAATATAAATTAAAATTTTAAAATAAAATGGAAAAATTAATAAGAGAAAAAATGAATTAAAATAAGAAAACAACAAAATAAAGTTAAACAAATTAAATAAAGTAAAATAACAAAAAAAAAAAAATTAAGTATAATAAAATAATTGGCCATCCTACAATCTGAAACAGACAAAAACCCTTATAAGTCTTTCGAAACACGAACTAAGGCATATATTAATATCTCTGCCTTTTGGGCACTCACGCACGTCGGCTCGGGATTCCTCAAAACGACCTGTGCAGATACTGCGAGGACGAAGATGAGGAAGTATCGAGCAGACATTTGCTGTGCAGTTGTGCCGGTCTAGCCAGAAGTCGACTCGCTCTTCTAGGCTCTCCACCAATTGACAATCTTTCAGTACTCTCGAACCTGAAAATCGAATCTCTCATCAAATTATCGAAACGAATTAATATCTTTGACCAAAATCTACAATAAAAATCTCGGTTAGGTGGGGAAATCATGTAACATAATGAGCTCTAGGGCAACACAACGGACCCAACTTGCGGTCTATGTGGCACTCCGATGCGGGGTCACCCTTAAACCAACCAACCAACCAAAATAAAATACTGTTATAAAAATTAAATTAAATCAAAGAAAAAGTGAAAAAAATTAACTACAACAAAACAAAATAAAATTAAATGAAAAAAAAAATTTAAAAAAATAAAGTTAAGTAAAATGAAACAAAATAAAATACAATTATAAAAAGGAAAGCAAATCAAGTAAAATAAAATAATAAAATACCTGAAATGGCATTAAAATATTAATGCAATTATATTAAAAAGTTAATAGTTTAGTAAAATATAATAAATAAAGAACTAATAAAAGGGCGGGAAAAAAATTAATTGAAACAAAACAAACTAAAATTAAGTTAAGTTAAAGAATTTAAATAAAACTAAATAAAAAAATTAAAAGTAATAAAAACATAAAAATAAAAAAAAACAAAAACCTAAAATAAAATAAAATACAATTGCAAAAAATTAAATAACATAAAGTACAATATTATATAATAATAAATATAAAAAATATATGAAAGGTCTTCGAAAAATTAATTGAATTATGTTAAGTAATTAATAATTTGGCAAAATATAAATTTAACTTTTAAGCACAAAATTATCAATATATTAAAGTAAATAACAAAATTTATAAAATAAAAATAACTAATAAAATAAAAAAAAATGTATAAGAATTAATTAAAGTCACACAGGTAAGCTGAGAATTACAAAATAAAAAGTATTTAATTTAGTACTAAGAACAGTGTAATCTCTCTTAACGGGCATTTCTCTGAAGCAGACACCTCCCACTTTTTTCAGTACATATAACAAATCCTTAGGAATTATTTGTTCTCTTAAGTGGACACCCCTCCTATAAAATATTATTAACTTTTTTTATAGTTTTTTCATAAGTGGACACCTCCGATAAGCGCACAAATTTTTCAGTTCCTTAGGTGTTCGCTCAAGAGAGAGTCCACTGTATTTGCAATTCATGAAATCACAAACCATAAAACAGAAAGAGCCTTCGGCGGCTTAAAGTTTGCAGTGCGTCCGACGATTCCGACAATGATAATACATTAAGATTTCAACTAACATCTACTAGAAGTGTTGACATAGAGACGTCAAAAAAATTAAAAACCCATGAGAGGCAAAGAAATAATAAAAATTGCATTAAAAATGTGTCTACGATTGCGTATTTCCTTAGCACACAAAAACGTGCCATACTTATAAATTTAAGATTTGCCACCTGAGTTGCGTGAGGCATTAGAGCGATTCATAATAAATTTGATTATCACTTTAACACATTTTTACAGATGTATTTTTAATTAAGCTGTTATTTCTTTGTGCTTTGCTTTGCTGGCTACTGTCTGTTGTTTGACCGTCCAGTAGTGGTGTTCCTTAGCTCACTTGGGGCTTGTGCGCTTAACAAATGACTTAACCACCTGTCTGGCAACCTGCTTTATAGTGACGCTTTGCGTCTTTACGGCTTGCATAAGAGTAGGACAATACCTAGTTTTAATTAAAATTTTAATATCGGGTGTCCAATTAAGACCGCCTATTTGGAAATTGAAGAAAGAAAAAAAAACGCAGTATTAAAAGTTTTAATGTTTTTTTGTGTTACTGTAATCAGGAGTGGAGGCTATACTCGTATGTGGAAGCCAATATCCACTAAATGGCCGTTTCGTGGTTTGTAATCGCACTCATTGATCTTTTTGATCAGGTCAAAACGAGCCTTTCGAGCAATAATTATTCTACAGTTAATGGTCTCTTATTTCTAACATAAATTCCTTTGTTTCGGTCGCTATGTGGCAAATTGCGCCATCTTGTAGAAACTACCTGTATACGATATCAATTTTAGGAGCTCATTATATTTTCACAGTTACTGCATTACCAGCCGCATGCGCGTAGAAAAAATATAAATTGCCTAATAATACCACCTGCCGAAAACAGTAACTCGTTGAGAATGAATGGGACTTTGAAGGATCACTAATGAAATTTTAACTGCCCAAATGCAATAATAATGTTAATGACCTAGCCATGAAGTTCGAAATGCACCTTATTGGTGTAGGGCAATTTTTCAGCAAAAATAAGTTTGTATAAATATTTAGAAAAAATTGTTTGGTAACATTTTATTTTATTTTGATTTATTTTATTTAACTGTATTTTATTTTGTTTTATTTTATTTTATTTTATTCTATTGTATTTTATTTTATTTCATTTTATTTCATTTCATTTTATTTTATTTTATTTTATTTTATTTTATTTTATTTTATTTTATTTTATTTTATTTTATTTTATTTTATTTTATTTCATTTCATTTCATTTTATTTTAGTTTATTTTATTTTATTTCATTTCATTTATTTCATTTTATTTTATTTTATTTTATTTTATTTTATTTTATTTTATTTTATTTTATTTTATTTTATTTTATTTTATTTCATTTTATTTTATTTCATTTATTATCTTATTTTATATTATTTTACTTTCTTATTTCGTATTGTTTTATTTTATTTTTTATTATTTTACTTAATTTCCATATATCTGTAGCCATTTCCGCAGAAATAATTTTTTTCAACAACTGTTAAAACAACAGTCTATATAACATTCATAAATCTATGTAAATACAATAACAGACCCTCAATTCACAGAAATATGTGAAAATACTCATAAAAGACAATAATGAGAGCATCTACAGCGGCGAATGCAACGAAACTGCATTGGCAGTTACAACAAAAAATATATACCAACAGTTTTTAAAATAACAGTAGCAGAAACAGGGAGCAAATTGCAGCTACGCCGACGATAACAGCACAGCAACTGCAGTACAGGCCAGCAGTCAGAGAGCGACAACAATAACGCAGCAACAGCAACTGACTGAAACAAAACCAACAAACTAGCAATATGAGAGCGCTACATCTCTTACGTATGTATTCATATGTATATTTGTATGGAGCAACAGCATTAGTATGACAACAGTTGAAACAACAAGAAAAACAATAGCGCCATCAACAGCCAACGCCAACGAAGTAGCAACGGGTTCAATGGCTGACCCAATTTCACAAACGACAACCACGTTGAATGTAAATATAAAATAATATGAGTGTGTGAGCGAGTGTCTGTTTATACAGAAAAAACGAAATTATACGACGAGCGCAACAAATAAATAACAACGAAAGCAAACAGAAACAGCTGAAAAAGTAAACGAAAAAATTAAATAAAACTTAATGAAAAGAAAAAAACAAAAAGGAAATAAAAAAAGTATATGAAAAAAATTAAGAAAAAAGGCAGCATGGAATAGTTTGAAAGTAGAGAACAATATAAAAAATGTAGAATACCGTTTGAGAAGAGTGGGGAAAAGAGAGTTTTGGATAAATAAAGTTAAAAAAAAAAAAAAGTTTCAAATGAATTTGTGGAATAGAAAAGTCATGTATTTTGGGAGCTGGTGATCATGTAGGCAGATTAAAGAATGATCGGTAGCCGTTTGAGTGGGTGGCATGGATGAGATGAAGTGTGGAGTGTGGAGTGTAGAGTATAGAGTATAGACATGAAGAATAGAAATAAAAGGTGGACGAAGGTATGTAAGTTTGTGGATTAAAAGCTGCTACGGAGAACGAAAGGTGGGGAATGAAAGGGATGGGGAATGAAAAGTCGCCCAATACTACACTACACCAGCACAATTTTTTAAAAATGTAGGCGCGTATGTATGTACATTCGTATGAGCGCTTGTAGATTGTCGATTGTCAGATTAGCGTAGATCACGATCATTGCAGATCACGATCATTATGTACTTTCCATGTATTTTTCTAGGTTTCATTTATTTACATCAATTATGGCTATGTGTATTTGGTGGCCCTTCCACAGTTTTATACCTCTGCCTCACTTTGCTATGATTGATGTGTTGGAACTTGGGGGGCAACAGTGAGATTGTTTTTGGAAAGAGTCGGAAATGTCAGAGCGATTGGAATATAGAAATTTATGTGTACACAAGTATATTTACAGTTGTAAGTTTATGCATTTGTATACACACAAAATGTGTACATAAATTTTCTTTGGAAATAAAGGAAGTAAAATTAGTGTATTTAAATGTGGTAGTTTTAGGCATTTGAATTTAATTAGACATGTGCGTATGTGTGTGTGTATAGGTGTATGCACGGAAATTGAAGTAGTTTGTTACAGATTTCCTGCAGCGAATTTCATTAGCACTGAGTTGGTGCGGCTCTAGTGAATTTAAAACTAGCTCGTCCCTTCAGGGCGGAACCAGTACTAGCACAATATTAGGCAGTTGGGATCTAGTGCGCTCTGCATGTCTTTTTCAGTAGTTTCGAAGCAGCGTGAGATTTGAAAATCTATATTTGTGAGAAAAAGAACAGTAATCTAGCTCACGTTGATGTGATAGTGTGAGTAGTCAATGAGACGAGTATAAACTTCGCATTTGCGATTGTTCTTGGCTCGATTTTTCGGGCAAAATTAATTTCAGTTTGTAAATTTAATTATTTTTTTTTTAATATAAGCCAAAAAACCAAAATGATTTATAATTCTTCATTCAAAATGTAAATAAATAATAAATAAAAATAAAAAAATAAATAAATAACTATTTTCCGACTTGAAAATGCAACGTAATTTAGAAGAGCAACCCAACTCACGAAGCCACGATTGCAAAGTGCGTAAAGCGCGATTTTACTTAGAAATTATGAAAAAATAATTCTTAATTGGCGAATTAATGTTAGTATTTAACCAAAAATTTATTTCACTGGTAATAGTTTTTTTGCTTCTGGCTACTTCCCCAATAAAAAAATAGTGGCTAAATCCTATTGGAGTGCCGATTGAGCTAAGAAAATTAAGTACAGTGGCGAGAACCACTGGCTAAATGTGTGGCATGCATTTCTGATTGCTGTAGAGTCATTTTTCAAAATAATGCTGCCTAATTTGCAGGTTAAAGGCTTAATTTATTAAACAATAGAAGGTGTTACTTCAAGTTCACAAAGGGCTCTAAGGCCAACTTCCTTGGCTCGGAGCCCGTTCTGCCACTCAATTCTGCAGCCATCAAAGCCACGGTTAGCAAACGGGTTACTCTAACGCACAAGCGAGCTTGGCAGGCGGAGAGAGACTGCAGGTGGACAAAACTAGTTTTACATGTCATGTCCGACTGACATTTCCTCCTGTACTAAGCAAAAGGGACTGTACGCAGCTGGTTGGACTGATGACGTGCCACTTTCTATGGGCAAAGCACATGGAAAAGATGGGAATCTCAGACAGTGCACTCTGCACAGCATGTGGAGAGGGCGATGAGACGGCGGTCCACTTTCTGTGCTTCTGCGCAAATCAGGTTTGAGGTCTTTGGCAGTGATGTGTTAAGAAGCGACCATTTTGGCTCCTTGGCAAGATCTACTCAGATTTCTTCGGAGGGCGAGTAGACTTAAAGAAAATTAAAAAGGGAGTCCGAGCGCAGTACAATGGACTTAATTGCGTATGAGTGCTATACTTGCTAATCTATCTCGGCACAAAAAAAAAAAAAAAAATTGACAGAAAAAAAGTTCACAAAAAAGATTAAAAAAAAATAAAAAAATCAGACCATCCCACTCTTTTCCAGTAATCATCACTGCAGCCTTTGTACTTTGTGCAGCACCTTAACCTCGCTTTCACGTTTCTGTCATATAATGCTGGCTTGATGGCGGCCTCCTACTCGATTTTTTCAGCGCTCTGCCTGCTTCCACGTACTGACGGGCTTTCGATCTTTCGTGGGGCTTCGTTTGGTGTTTAGCTGCTTGATGCGTCTATAGTCGCTCCATTACTCGCACATCTCTGTCCGAAAGCAGATTGAGAATAACTTAACGCGGGTTATCTTAGTTATCTTATTGAATCTCCACTGACACTCGTTATTCCCGTAGATCTACATCTCAAGAAAATGGCAACAATGAGTGCATTTAGGTTAAATGAAGCGCGTCGCTGGAAGGAAAAAACTCATGACCATGCCAATAAAAAAATTAGTCATTGTCACTGCCAAAATAATTACAGTTATATGAAGCATCCTAGCCGCTCCCTTATTTATTTTGTTTTGCTTTTTTACCTCTCAAAACCCATTTCCAGCAACTTTTGTTACATCCGCATATGCAAGAGCGCACAGGGTTGCTCGTACAATCGACATATGCGTGTACGTATATTTGTTGTTGCTTTGGAAACCGCCATTTCACTTTCTTGTGGCTTTTCTGTATTTATTTTACTTACTTTTTTTTGGCCATCAACTTTTTTTAACGACTTGCAATGCGTAAGTACACATAATTTTAAGGTTATGGCCGTCATAATTGCACAAACAAGTAAAAGTAGATGAAGAAGAGACAACAAAAGTATTATAAAATCAACAACAATAATAATAAAACAGTGCTCTTTTTCGTTTTGTGTATTCAAATATGGCGAAAAGTAATAAGTGCGAGCAATAAAAAGTGCGACAGGTACACGCAGAAAAATACCAGCGACAATAAGTCGCAAAAACAATAACAACAACAGCAATTGTCACACCTTATATATAGCTACATATGTGCTTGTGTTTGTGACTGCAATAATAATGGAAAAAATTAAGCGGAGACCTCGAAAAAACGCATTAAAGAAATTTCACTTTCACATAGACTTCGCTACCAGCAGCAGCAAAAGGTACAAAAGAAATTTAAGAAAAAATAAAAAGTGCCACATAATATTAAATAACACAACAACAAAAAGTCTCAAAAATAAATAATGCTCTTACTGCACGCCCCCCCTTCCGCACTGGGTGCGTAAGAAATGAGTTGTCACTTGCGCGCATACAAAAAGAAATTTCCTATCAACCATTGCACGGAGCGATGAAAACAAAAAATGAGGGAAGAAGCGCAAGACGCACGCCTGGATGTATGAATAGCAGGCAGTTGGGTAGTAAGTCAGTTTGGAATAACAAAATACGAATATGTTGCACTCACTTGCCAACACAACAACAATTTGTCAGCCTTCGATGCTTGCACTTGAATTCAAATGCGGCGTGACAATTGCCTGCTCACTGCCTGCCCGCCTGTGTTACGTGCATGCAACGTGCATACGTACATGGTTAACGGTACTGTATGTGTTACGCTGCGAAGAAGAAGTAGGACGAGGTTAAGGTGCCCAACGCACGCAGGCCACAACAGTGAAAACATCCGCTCTTGGTGCACACAAGGTCAATGCGAAAGATGAGCGGCAATTTGTGTTTCCCCTTTGGAAATCGAATTATTTGCTTAAGTGAGTTAAAGGATTGAAAAAGAGTTTACTTGGTATGTCAGATTTAGTTTAAGGGGACGAAAATCGCGCAGTGGGGCTTAAATTTTACTACTGTAAGTAAGCAGATGGTGAGGCAGATCTATATGTGTCTGCAGCAACAACCAAGCTGTGCTCATGGCCTTAGACAGCCCCACAACCACGTCAAGGGTAGTCGAGTACTGTAAATCCAATCAGAACTATGGCGATAGACATAGGGCATCGCGGTTAACGAGATCTCTGACTCTTTAGCCAGAATGGGCTCTGAGACCAACTTCCTTGGCCCAGAGGCCGTTCTGCCACTTCCTTCTGCAGCCATCAAAACCACGGTTAGCAAACGGGTTACTCTAACACACAAGCGAGCTTGGCAGGCTGAGAGAGACTGCAGATGGACAAAACTAATGTTACCTCTCATGTCCGACCGATTGTCGTAGTTCCTCCTGTCACTAAGTAGCGGGGACTGTAGGAGGCTGGTTGGACTGATGACGTGCCACTTTCTATGGGCAAAGCACATGGAAAAGATGGGCATCTCAGACAGTGCACTCTGCACAGCATGTGGAGAGGTGGATGAGACGGCGGACCACTTTCAGTGCGTCTGGCCGGTCCTCCCCGAATGGTCTTAATTGTGTCTGAGTGCTGTACTTGCTAGTCTGTCCTGTCAGATTGCCTTCTTGCTTGTTCTGGTAAAGCGAGGAGTGCCGTAAATGTCCTTCAAGTTCTCCCAGAAACAATCCTTCGCCAGTTTGATCTTCTTCTCTTTCGAAATTGAACGATTGTGAGTACAATTTTTAAGAATCTCGTTTTAAAACGCTCATAATTACTACAATAATTGGCGAACAAGCACTTTTTCCACCAAAAATCCAATGCGAAACTTCTGGCCCTTTCCATTACAGCTGTAGTAAGCTTCACAGGGCACGATTTTTGTTTACCTACATAGCTTCATCTGTGGAGCCTCTTGTGAGTCGGCGATGCCAGTTTATACTCTCATGAGAACATCAACCAATCGGGCAGTGGCACTATCCCCATCAAGAGATCAGCCGTTCTAGTTTCAGCTATTTCCCCAAACATAGTTTTGCCGCGCCTATCCACAGAAGCGCTTAATAATTGAGACTGAGCAAACTGAGGCATTCGCAGATAAACACTAAAACATCTCGTTGTTACTTGATGCTGATTATGAAAATAATGATTAACCCCATATTGAGTCTCCGTAAGCACTCGACGTTGTCTACTTAAAAATGGCTTAGATGATGTGCTGGGGTGGGTCTGGATATTTACCCGTCTAAAACAGCTGTGATTCCTTCCACCAGTAAAAGAGTTTTACCGGGAATGAGTGAGATCAGCATGGATGGGGTTATTGTTGGTTTAGTCAGCGCAGTTAGAAATCTTGGCTTTGAATTGTATGCCAAACTTAGCTGGACGGGGTATGCAACCTTGTCCAAAGGCTCGAAGGCTCTGATGTTCTGCAAAGCTAACGTCTAGCAAGAAAATACTGGGGTTTTAGCCCAAGAATCCTGAGATGGATGTACATCATGACAATAAGACCAATGAAAACATATGAAGCGGACGCTGGTGCATCAAGAGCCACTTTCTTGACGGTGCGGGCAGCGCTTAGCATATCTTTGCAACACAGGCATCGCTCCTGCCCTACAGCTGCGATGGAGGTGATGCTTGAGCTACTATCGCTTTGTATATTTATTCTGCAATCAGCCAATTGAATATCACTTGGGAAGACTTCCGTAGAGGAAAAGTGATGTGATCTTAAAACATGGAACTGCTGATGCTGCAACACCCACGTACCCAACTATCCAGAGATGATACCACTAAAGCAATCAAAGTCGAAAATAAGTACAGAATTGAACTAGACGATAAGTTAAGCTGGAGTAGACCCGCATTTGAAACGCAACTTCAGGAGTGTACCCTGCACTAGAACACAGATGGCACGAAGACACCAGAAGGCATTGGCGCTGGGATGTATGGCCCCAGAAGCAAGGGTTCTGCTCCGATGGGTAGTTTTCCAAGCATCTTTCCAGCGGAGATGTATGCCATCTGTCTATGTGCAGAGATAAACTTACACAGAAATTTTCGGAATGAGTGAATTGCCATTCTGAGCGACAGTCAGGCAGCACTCAAGGTGCTATCATTCTATGAGGTTAAGCCCTTACTGGTTTTGGGGTGTATCGAGAAACTGAATCTACTGGGAACGCACAATCACATTCGGCTAATTTGGGTTCCAGGACGCAGAAGTGTAACTAGGAACGAAGTAACGGATGCATTGGCGAGAGAGGCTGCGGCCTCGCCATTAATAGGACTCGATCCCTTCCTTGTTATGAGACAACAAATCACCAAGGATAAACTTAGGAGAGAACTGCTAAGGCTAAGAGAGGTTTGTGCCAGCAAACTATTAAGCCCTCACTGGTTCTTGAGTGTATCGAGGTGCTGAATCTACTACGCAAAATCGTATATGGCTAATTTGGGTCCCAAGACACAGGAGTATAACTGGAAACGGAGTGGCGGACATATTGGCGAGAGATATTGCGGTTTCGTCATTAATAGAGCCCTAGCTTTTCTTTGCTATGGGACAACAAACCTTTACGGAGAAGCTTAGGAGTGAAGAGCTAAGGTTATGGGAGGTTTGTGGCAGCAAACTATTAAGGCCTCACTGGTTCTTGTGGGTATCGAGAAACTGAATCTACTGAGAACGCACAATCGTATCCGGCTAATTTGGATCCCAGGGCACAAAGGTAGAACTGGGAACGAAGTATCGGACATATTGGCGAGGGAGACTGCAGCCTGCCATTAATAGAGCCCTAGCCCTTCCTTGCTATGTTGTCCCATACCTTTAAGATGGGGCCACGTCAGGTGATTTCTTTACCGGGAGGGTGCAACCAAAATAGGTTTAAAAAGCTCATAACCCTCCCCGAGGATAAACTGAGAATACTCACGGGCATCTTCACACTCCAATGCAGACTGCGTAGTCATCTGCACATGATCGGGATATGGTCCACTGATTCTTGTCGTTTCTGCGACTAATCCCAGGAGACTCCAATACACCATCTCCTGGAATGTAGCTCTATAGCGCGGAGAAGGTGGAGACATGTCGGCCAACTACATCGTGAATAAGGGCGCATCCGCTCAAGCCAGCCCAACTCTATCCTGAGTTTAATAAGGGAACTGGGTCTGGATGAGGTGCCGTGATAAGCAGAGGGCACACAACACCAAGAAGTTGAAGTGCAGACGTCGAAGTAATCTATCCATCTGATATTTTTCACGTTTCTAATTGACGTTTTTTGTACTTTTTTTATGCCAACTGCATTCTTTCGTCATTTCTTTAATCTCTATATGCTAATAGGCGATCTGTAACCTTTCACAATTCACAACAAGTACGCTTGAAATTTCTTCGAAGCAATCTATCAATTTTTCTGGCTTGCTTTTGGAGTTTTTTATTTTTTGTTTAACATTTAAAGCTCGTCATTTGCGTTAATCTTTCGAAATTTTTCCAAAATCACTTCGATGTAAGCCACTTATATACGCACACACAAACGCATATAAGTGTGTGTGTATATCGCTGCCTGACAGCTCTCCATAAAATGTCAATGGCCGCTTAATGCGTTGCGCCCTTCCCGCATTGCGCCCCACCTTGTCCCTTCCTCTGACTTCAAGTCCACATTCGTAACGTAAATTGAAGTGCACGACATTGCAATTGTTTTTGTAAGCGCCGAAATTTCATTTTATTCACGCTACCGCACTTTCTTTTATGCCTGGCTGATGGAGGCATTGACTACCAAAAATTAAAAAAAAAAATCATTCAAAAATTTTTTTTTGTTGTCTGTTTCGAACAGTTAAGCGTAACGATGTGCCTGTTTTGTCTATCTGTTGTCGTTGCTGTTGAATGTTTAAAAGCTTTTTGTTGTTGCTGCATTTCAGCGGTGTTACATTATATGAACTTTAATTTTTGGGTAAACCGGTCTATGCTCAAACATACAAAGCAAAAAAAAAAAACAAAAAATTAGGTAACAAAAAAATTTCAAGGGTCAAAATAATTTACTCAAAATTTAAGTTTTTACCTTTTGACTGTTTTAAAAATTTTCTGTTTCATTGTTGTTGTGCACACGCTTTGTTAGCCAGCTTAATTTTCCTTTCTTTATTTAACACTCTGGCATTTTGGTAGTAAATGGAAAATAAACTTGAACTTGCCGGTTCACTTTTACTTTGGCCCGCTTCGAGTTTCTTCTGTCGGAGTCTTTGCGCTTGGCATTTCATTATGAGTGGCGCAGATGATTAAAGAAGCAGCGAAAGTGTCGGAAAAAGTTGAATTAACGATTGAAGGGCATACGCATGCGCAGACGCAGATAGTTGATTTTTTTGTGTTTTGTATTTCTTGAAACTCTTGGGTTGCAGCGCTTCATTTCTTCAACATTTGTTTCTATGTCTTTGCGCTTTTAATTAATTATTATTCTCTTTTTTACTTTTTTACTCATTTCATTGTTGCCCTTTTGGCTTTACGGCCATCACGATTCTCGCTGGTCATTGATCATGAAAAGTTTTAATGCGGATATCAAGTTTAATGAAATTTTCTGGTCATAGTCATAGCACTGATTTTACTTCGCTTTTAATTTGTTGTACTTTTTTAAGGTTTTTTTTTTGTTTCTTTGTTTTTTTTTTTTTAAATTTTTATATATATTTGACAGTAGCGCCGTTTCTAAGTTGCCTGTGAAAAATATGGAAATTTTGAAAGCAAAGGCCGCTTAAAAATCATCAGTATTTTTGAGATTCGTGCTTTGAAACGAAATTCTGAAAACTGAGTGGAATCGAAATCCGAGAAATTCTGCAATACTGATGTGAGAATCTAAGTCACTTAAGGCTCAAAAGGCGTATAAATGCATTATGCTCTGATATTAATAAGTTTCCATCCACTCAATTAGAGTCCCTTCCATTCCATTATGCTCCAAGATCATTCTGTTGTGTTCCATTCCCTTCCATTCCACTATTATTCCGCTTATTCTGTTCCGCTTTTTTATAGTCTCGTATTTCAGTCATTTTTTACTCAACTTCCCCTCAATTCCACATTTTTTTATTTAGTTAATCTTTTTTTTTCTATTATATTTATTTTCATGCTATTATATAGGGTGGGCCATGTAAAATTTGCTTTTTGAATCGGCTATAAGAAAAAAACTAATCAATATTTTTTCAAACTTTTTTTTTTATTTTGAAGATTGGACATTGTCATTTATGAATGAAAAATAATATAGTTCAAATGAATGTCACGACTGGCTTTACAGTAAGCCATTCGATCAACCCAATTTTTAAGCACATTTTCGATTGTTTGGGCTCCAATTTCATGAATGGCAACTTCGATTTCGTGTTTTAAAGCATCAATCGTCTTTAGATGGTTCGCATAGCATTTGTCCTTAACGGCTTCCCACAAAAAATAGTCCACAGCTCCGAGGCGGCCAATTGAAAACGGTAGCCAAAAGTTCGAGTGTAACTTTGGCAGTGTGAGAAGTTGCACCGCCCTGTTGAAACCAAATGTCGTCCATGTCATCCTCTTAAATTTTTGGAAACAACTCGTTGAGCATGTCACGGTAACGCTCGCCATTTACTGTAACCGCGGCTCCTCGCTCATTTTCGAAAAAAAAAATGGGTCGATGATGCCGCCAGACCAAAAACCGCACCAAACAGTGACTCGTTGTGGATGCATTTGCTTCTCTACAGTAACGTGTGGATTTTCTGAGCCTCAAATCCGACAATTTTGCTTATTGACGTAGCCATCGATGTGAAAATGAGCTTCATCAGAAAAGAAGAAGAAGACTCACCACTTTGGAAATAGGTTTTCAATATTTCCCAATTTTGTTCAAGCGCATAGCGTCCCATTTCGTAAATGTCAAACTTTTAAGTAAATTATGAACACATTTGACATGTCATTTATGTTACCATTCTCAAAAAATTGGTGGTTCAAAAAGCAAACGCTATATGGCCCACCCGTATTTAACAACATTTCATTTTTATTCACCTTAATTCGTTTCATTTCATTTATTATTATTCCTTTTGTATCCATTCCGTTCAATTCCACTACACTCCAATTATTCCATTCCTATACATTTTTCTGCTTATCTACACAATCATATCACAATTTATTTTCTTGTACATAACTCATTAAATCCCATTGTGTTTCCCTTCCACTATGTTGCAGTTACTTTTTTCATTCCTTTTATTTTCTTTTAATTATGTATACTCTAAAATAATTTTCTTCATCTCACAATTCTTTTTTTATTTACGTCATAATTTCGTTTTATGCCATCATTATATTTCGATTATTCCATTCCATTCCAAGAATTATTACTCACCTACTCCATTCCGAAGTATTCCGTACCATTCCTTTACATTCCAATTCGTTCCTTTCTGCTCCGTTCCACTAAATATCTCGTCATTCCAATTATACATATTTCCCTTCATTCGATTTCGTTCCAAACGCTATCGCATTTCAAACTCCTTCTAATTTTTTTAATTATCATTCTGTGTCATTCTGTTCCATTCTAGTCAATTACATACCATTTGCTACTTTATTCCATACGCATCATTTTTTTATTGTTTTTTTCAAGTTCTATTTTCGCTCTGTTCCATTTATATTTTTCATTCCATTGTATTTTGCTTCAATCCTATTCATTGCAAGTATTATTATCCACTTTATTCCATCTCATTTCTTTTATTTTTTCCATGTCGTTCCATTCCGTTATATTCTTATTTATTCCATGCCTTAAATTTTTGTATTCGAGGTTAATTTCCGTTCCGCTGCATTTACTACCTCTTCATTCCATTATATTTTTCTTCATTCCAAATATTATTGTTCACTTTATTCCATCCCATCCCTTTTAGTTTCTTTCGGTACCATTCCATTCTATTTTATTCTAATTTATTCCATGCCTATAATTTAGTATTGTTTCCGTTCCACTAAATATCTCTTCATTCCGCTATATTTCTTTTCATCCCATTTCATTCCAAATACCATTGTTTTTCGCATTCCATCTCATATCTTTTATTTTCACTCCATTTCCACTGCCATTCCGCGCCATTCTATTCTATTCTACTTTATTTATATTGTGCTTTATTCCTTGTGCATCATTCTTTAACTGTTGCTCTCAAGCTTTTGTTTTGTTCCATTACATATCTCTTCAATCCATTATATGTTTCATTACTCCATTTCACTCAAAATAATACTACCAACTTAAACCCATTTCATGTCTCTTACTTTCATTACGTGACATGCCACACCATTCGATTCCATTATATTCTACTTTATGCCATGCCTACACCTTTTTCATTGTTGCTTCAGGTTTAACTTTTGTTCCGTATCATTAAATATCTTTCAATTCCATTATATTTTTCACCATTCCGTTCCTTTCAGAAATTTGTCACTCACGTAATTTCATTATTTACTTAATTTATTTCCATTCCGTACCATTCCATTTTGTTCCACTGCGTTCCAAGCCTATATTTTTTTATTGTTTCTCTCAAGCATCGGTTCCGATCAATTAAATACCTCTTCAATACCTCTACCAAAGTTTTCTTCATGAAGTTTCTGTTCCAAATAATATTATATCCTTAATTCCATTTCATATTTTTTATTTCCATTCTTTATTATTATATTATACTTTTTACCATGCCTAAGAGTTCCATTCCAATGCCACTCCATTGCATTAAATATCTTATTTTGTGGTTGTAATTTTTTTCCTTATTTCTTAATTTTTCTCATTTCCAGTCCATTCAATTAATTTTTTCCATTTCATATGAATTCGCCCTTCATAATTTTTTTTCTCAGGCAATTTTTTTTCTTGTTTCATCAAGTTCCATTCCCATTCCATTCATTTGTTCCATTGCATGTCATTTCATGGCCACAACCTTCATACTATTTTCCGTCAGGTAATTCTTTTCCGATCAAGTTTCATTTCAATTCCAATCTTTTATTCCATTTCATGTCCATAACCTTCATAATTTTTTCTCGTAGGTAATTTTTTCTTGTTTCCATCAATTTTCATTTCCATTACATTCCTTTCAGGTATTCCATTTCATATCATTTCATGCCCCCAATCTTTATACTTTTTCCTCACAGGTAATTCTTTTCTTATTTCCATGAAATTTCATTCCATTTCTTTTATATTTTTTTCCCCAGACCTCTTCCATTCTTTTCACGCCGAATATTTGAAATTTTATTTTCCATATAAACCCTTTCCCTCTTTCCCATAAAAATTGGCAAGCTCCCACCGCACGGCATAGCTTTAACTCTCTTGCCCATTTTTCACCCGACGATTGGGGTCTCACCGCATTACTTTTCCTCATATGCGGTAATCAGCAACCCTTTTCCCCTGCGGATTATTGCCATCCAATAATGTCATAACTAATTTCGCTTTGTTTTATAGACGACTATCATTTTATGACGTGTCGTAACAATTAGCTTACTGTAATTTTCCTCATATTTCGTCATTACCGACACCTTTTTCCACCATCCCATATTATACTTTTTTTATTAGTCTCACACAGATAGCTAAGGAGCAACAACAACAACAAAACAAATAACGCTAAATGCAATTTATATGCATTTGCCACATATGAGTGTAGGTGTGCGCGCTACCTTGCCACAAACCAACACACACACACACACTGACACAAACATCGATATCACATTTTAAGTCTGACGCTAATACTCGCTCGTATGATCAAATATGACTGTGACTATGACTGTGAAACTGTTGCATAAAACTTGTTTGATTTCATATTTCTTAGCGGTTCACCACGGCTCACCACCACACCGCGCGCCTGCATAGATCTTCTCGCTTTTTGTAGCTTTCTTGTTTTGTGTTTGCCTTTTTCTATGTTTGTGCTTTGCATGCAACTAATTACCGTTTGCGGCGCCTAACTTCACTTAGACGTGGATTGCAGCTTTGATCGTTGGCTTGCACTTTTCTTGCACTCAAACACACATACATACATACACATATATATATATGTAGTCGCTGGTGGTGTTAATATCTGCAAATTTTATGAGCATTTTTTCCCGTCTCCTCCGGCCTCGCATGCGCTGCACTCCTGATTGCAAAAATTATGCAAGTATGTGCACTTCATGTTTCTTCTTGTCTCACTCGTGTTTTTTATGTTTTGTTTCCCGAGTTGGTGTTGTAATTAGTTAATTAATTAATTAGGTTTGTTGATGTAATCAAAAACAAAAACGGGGAAAAAGAAGTAATAATTGTGAATAAAATTAGCAAATTGCATTTGCGGAATGCGTCGATTACTCGCTGCATTAAAAAATTTTGCACCTCTCAACGATAACTTGTTTTTTTTTTTGCAATAATTGATTGCATAATTTTTATAGGGTGAACACATGAGAAATAGTTGAAAGTGTGGAAAAGTCCGAGCAAAATAAAACACACAAAAATTTTATAATAAGAGCAGATTAGGGAACAGGAGCGTAAAGCGTTTTTCGTATTTTTGCTAAGATCGACTAAAATTCAAAAAATAGTTCTGAAATCAGAAACAAAACAAAAAAAAAACAATTAAAGAAATATTTGTTTTTCCCCAAAAAATTAAAAAAAAAATTATAATTATAAATGTTAAAAAGTGCTGGTGTTGTTTCATTTAAAATACGAGAGGTGCCTTTTATATGTCGGGATTTGGCAACCCTGGTGTTGCAATCTGGCAACTGACAGCTGTCTCGCAAAGTTTGACATTTTTTGGCTTTTACGTACTCAGAACGTTTTGAAATACCAGCGCTATTTGTGTTGTTTACAGTAACTTAAAAGATTCGTCTCCGTCCAAAAATGGAATTAAATCGTGAACATTTTCGTGCGATTATTTTTTACAACTTTCGACGTGGATTAACTCAGCAACATTGCATGGATGAACTTAATTCATTTTTTGGCAATGAAGCCCCATCAAGGACCAGTGTTTATCGATGGTATGGTGAATTCAATCGTGGTCGTAGTTCACTCCAAGACGAATTTCATGAAGGTCGTCGAAAATCAGTTGCTGTTTCGAAAACCATTGATGCTGTGCGCGAACTGATATTGCAAGACCGTCATGTGACCTATCGTGAGATTGAGACAATCTTAGGCATTAGTGGGACCAGCATACATTCAATATTGCATAAACATTTGACTGTCAAAAAAATTTGTTCGCGTTGGATCCCACACAATTTGTCAATCGCTCAAAAAAAGGCTCGTGTCCATTGGTGGAAGGAAATGCTCAAAAAATACGATCAAGGGGCTTCGAAACTCGTCTATGACATCGTGACAGGTGATGAATCATGGATTTACGCGTATGAGGCCGAAAGTAAAGAGCAGTCGACTGTATGGGTGTTTCAAGATGAGCCAAATCCAACAAAAGTTGTTCGAAGCATTTCCAAGCAAATGGTTGCCTGTTTTTTCGGAAAAACTGGTCATGTCGCAACCGTACTACTAGAACAACGGAGAACAGTAAATTCTGAGTGGTACACAACCATTTGTTTGCCAGTTGTCTTCCAAGGAATTAGGAAAACCAATCGCCAAAGACGGATCACTCTTCACCAGGACAATGCGAGCTCTCACACATCGGCTCAGACAACTGCATTTTTGAGCACCCAAAACATCGAATTAATGGGTCATCCGCCGTATAGTCTTGACTTGGCACCGAATGACTTCTTTTTATTCCCGTACGTAAAAAACAAACTGAGAGGTCAACGTTTTTCGACACCTGAAGAAGCGGTTGCGGCATTCATAATGCATGTTTTGGAGGTACCTCATTCAGAGTGGGAAACGTGCTTCGACAATTGGTTCAAACGCATGATTTTCGATTATTAAAATTTGTTTTTGTTCTCTAATCCCGACATATAAAAGGCACCCCTCGTAAATCCTTACCAAAATTTTCAACATCTCAAAAAAATCTCAATCAAAATTATAAATTTTTTTCAAAATCTTTTCGTTTGCATTTTATTATACTCAAGCTTATACTAAAACTGGAGAGGGGTAGAGAGAGAAGACTGGGAAGGGTGCAAATGACTGCTTGTATTGACATCACCGGAACATATAGAACTTGCCCCAGTGCTCCCCTGAGTGTCGTTTTGCATTTACTTCCCATCGACTTTTCCGTTATTTCCATTGCTGCTTAAAGTGCAATCAGGTGAAAGGAGGTTGGCCTCTAGAGCCAGTCTCTCAAGGGGAGTGCTAAGATTTTTAGACAGTTAACACCGTCTTTCTCTGAGGTTCGGACAGATCTCTCAATCCGCAAAACGGGGGGTTGAGCTTCGTGCCAGGGCAACCTTTCCAAGTATGCAGGATTGGAATGATGTGAAAATCTGCACCGGAGCTGGTGACTCTAAGATGGCATCGAGAGTCATAGTAGAGATTTTCTCTAAATCAGCCAATTAATCTATTTCCTTAAAATTGCCGAATACTGCTAGTGTTTTTCAGACAGAAGTCTTTGCGTTCCTGCAGGCATGCAAAATGATTACAGAACGTGGGAGCCAGAGAGATATTAACATTTTTTCCGATAGCCAAGCCGCGAACAAGGCTCTGACGACGCCGTAGTGCAGATCAAAATTAGTCAGCTCCTGTAAGGAGGAGATCAAATTTCTTGGGTGTGCAGGTAACATTTCTCTTATCTGGGTACCAGGACATAGAAACATAGAAGAAAATTAAATTGCTGGTGAGCTTGACAGAAAGGGGACTGAATTGGTCTCTGAGACACCCTACCTGGTCATCGGCATCCCCCTGAATTTTGTTAAAAGGAAATTGCAAAACTAATTTCTCAGAAAAGCGCAGAAAAGATGTCATGTGTTATTACGAAAACCCTGTGGCCTGAGTACAATAGACGGAGGACGGAGAAAATTTTAGGCACTCCACGCCATTCAATTTCTAAACTCGTAGCTGTGTTTACCACTCATGCGATACTTGGCTCACACGCGGAAAAGATAGCTCTCCCTTTTAACTCCCATTTCAGCAGCTGTGTGGACCATTCAGAGAAGGCAACTATTAAGCATTTCCTCTATAAATGTCCGACAAGGAAACCGTAACTTAAAGTTCATCTCAAAATGCAGACTGGCTGCCATAAAGCCCACGACACTGCCTGTTATCTGTAAGCTCTTTGTGATTGACCCATCTCTAAAGCTTCAAACTCTCGCCAACCCTCAACCACTCGAGTTTTATTGCTGAGTTCGCTGGCACTTTTTTTGTTCACCTAACAATTTACTCAAGAAAAAAAGGCGACAGTTTATATAAAATCCTGGGCTCTGTTTTCGTGATCCTTCTACTCTGCTTTGAATGTACACGAAAGAGGAATAAATCGAAATGGATGAGCGGGCATTTAAACGAATCAAGTTTTCATCTTATAGCAAATCCTTTCTAAAAGCCTAATACCTACTTCTTGCGAAGGTTGAAGGTTAGGCGCTTAAAAGCTGTTCCATTTTCTCATATTCCTCAAAATGGACAGCATGCCTTCTACAGAGAGCTTTTAGAACCCATGAAAAAGAAAAAAAAAAAAACGAATAAAACCGGTCAATAAAGCCACGATTTCCCTGTTATATCGTCTTTTGAAAGTTAACAGGTGGTTAGTCAAACCGTCTGAAACCTAGAGAAATTAAGATACCTGGTTTAATAAACATTCCGAAATTAAGCCCAATAAGAGTTTATCCCAGTTAAAAGATTGAGATAACTGCCAATTACAAGTAAGAGTGCCCTTCGCATATGTCTTATCGACGATTGACAGATCCTAAATTGACTGAGAAAGCTAGCACCTGGGCGTAAGTAAGTATATCTATTCTTAGAAATATTGAAGTCCACCGAAAATTAGACAAATTTGTCCGTGCTATCATTTTCAGCGCTGATTCCATTTTCCATGAGCTCACAATGAATAGTTCATTATAGAGGCTCTTAAGCCCATTTGACAGGCTGCAATTTGTTAGCGGCACACGCATGCAAGATGGGAATTACAACCAATGATAGCTACAGATTTTGCGCTGAGCTCGAAGAGGGGGGGAAACTCTAGCAAACCTTCTATGTTATTGCCCTGCATTAGCTGGAACCCGAATGAAATGTTTAGGAGCTCAACAATATGAGAGGTTAGAATGTCTCTCGAGGTTAGAGCTTCAGAGCTTACTTAGATTCACAATCTTAGACGCAGGCTTATTACCTACAAGCCTACTACAAGGAAACGTAAGGGTCAAGCTCCATCTGGTAGCAGTAAGGACTAATAGGTCTATGTGACAACCAGCCAGGCCAACCTAACCTAATTTCTTAAGCCCATTTAAGAGTTTAGTTATGTCTATCAGGAGGAACATGTCTAAGCAGCCACTTGACGTCTCCGCTTGAGTGGTGTTTTTAGAGTTAGTTTATATTATAATATTTTGGGTTGTGAAGTAATAAGTACGAAGAATAAAGCCTGAGTCTCTCCTTTTCAACGGATTCGAATGCGACATTGTGATGCTTGGGAAAGATTCCAAAAATCTAGTTAGCTCTTCTACTGAGGTTGTAATAAGCTAACCAGATCCTCGAAAAAATTGTTCCCTCTAAAACTGCAATGCATTCTTTGATGTGCTGGACTCTTCCACAAGCAGTGTTGAAATGATTCTGTGTTCTCGTTATTCTGCGGTGTTTCAGAGGTTTACTGATTAGTTTACTTGTAGAAAAAGGTAACCCAGCATGGATAGTAAGCTTACACTCGCTAACCAAGTTCTGTCGCAGTCTCTTCTTCGCTTTCCAAAAATCCACTTGAGATCCAGTACCGAAACATTGGAAACAGTTCGTTACCAACTCTAGGACCTTCATCGCGGTTGGACATTGCATAAAAAGACGAGCTTTGTAGGAGCGAAGTGAGGATTATCAGCTCAACCGATAGGTTAATTGCATAGAATTCGGCATCAAAGTAGTAGAGCGAAGACCCAAGCTCGATTTAATGTAGTCGTCTTCCAACTTCGAAGAATACCGGCTGTTGGACGAAGGCGTTGATTATTTCTGCTTCGATATACATACATACATGTGGACATACATAAATGCTTACGAGTGCATGTGTATGCGGTAATGCACAAGTACACAGTTTTCATTTTCGTTATCATTTTCTCTATATGAATGCGTGTAGTTGTTGAGCTACCGTAGCAGCACGCACTTGGCTCTTGTCCATTGACAGTTGGCATTTGCTTACTGCATTCTAGTTGCAATGTGGACAAACGCCCTGTAAGGAAAATGTAATGATTATGAAGAGGTGGTCTTCTGGTCGATTTAGAATCAAGACAAGTTTGCGTTCTTTGGTCTTTGTCCAAGTTGAACTGAACTTAATACAAGCATTTACCTTCAAACGAGGAGCCGCTTGAAAATTCATTTCCAAGACTGCCTTTAGGGCGAAGATCAAAAGCCGCACAATCTGATTTTGCGAACCATACTCCAGTTATCTAAACTCTTTCGAGAGTGCGACTCACAAGCGATGGATGGCAATTGGTTTCTTCCTGACGCTTGCACAGGCTGCTTGGCAGTGGCTGATGAGATACACTCTGTGTCAGATTTTTTTGTTTTTGAGACTTTTCGTGGCATCCGAGCTGGGTGCCGAGGCTGAAAATGTTTTTTTCTCTATTAATGTTCCGAGGTGGGCTACCCAATAAATTACAGAACGAAAGACATACTCTGATACAGCAGAGTACTTTGCTATGGGGGCTCCACCGTCACTTCCAAAGAGACCATCCGAACGGAGATGCTTTTTTCGAATACAGTCACGTGACTCGGGTTGCACGCAACTCAATCGATAAAATAACGAATAACATCTTAGATTAAGATTAAGAAGAAGAGGAAACAGTCAGACACCTTTTATGTGAGTCTGAAAGCCTAGCTATGAGAAGGCTGCGCACTCTTGATACAGCATTTCTAACCGGGCGGACATAGCCCATCTAAAACTAACGAAGCTCTGCTCGTTTATTAAAGCTACCGGATGGTTTGAAAAGGAACACGTAGAGGAAGAATAAGCTCCAGTGGTATCACAATGGACCTGCGAAAGGTCTAAGTGTGTCTTTATGACAACCACCCCACCTACCTACTTAGATTAAGATGCCTCGATCGGATTTTGGTTTACATCTGTAGCGCTTCATAAAATCAAATACGATACGAATAGTCTATTTTAACAAGGCTCTCGTCATGCCCGTCTTAACATATGGCGCCGAAGCGTGGATGATGACAACATCCCATGAAGCAACGCTTGGGGTGTTTGAGAGAAAGATTCTGCGGAAGAGTTTTGGACCTTTGTACGTTAACAACGGCGAATATCTCAGGCGATCGAGCGATGAGCTGTATGAGCTTTACGACGACATAGACATAGCACAGCGAATAAAGATTCAGCGGCTACGTTGGCTGCGTCATGTCGTCCGAATGGATACAAACACTCCGGCTCTGAAAGTATTCGATGCGGTACCAGCAGGTGGTAACAAAGGAAGAGGAAGGCTTCCTCTGCGTTGGATGGCCAGGCGGAGAAGGGCTTGACTTTACTTGGTGTGTCCAACTCGACCAATTCGACCAAAATCGCGTTAGCGGTTAGCGCACCAATTAAGAACAAGTCTATTTTAACTGTTCAAACAGTTCCCGGAGTAAACTTCACTCCATGGCTATGATTTTTATATTCTGGACCATGATTTTGATTATTACACTGGTGTGAAAAAATTAACTCAGAGAACTTAGAATTCTGAATAACAGTCTTTCGACTCTCGTTTGTGGAGACAGTTTAGGTTAGGTTGAGCTGGTTGACCTTCAGCCATGACCACAGCGATACCAGATGAAGTTCTTATTTATATGCTTTGAAATAATCCACCCGCATGGTGTTTTTATTGCAAATTTAAGGAGAGATTTCCAACCTACTTCTGGTATATCTTTCAATCCATCAAACTGTTGGGCCCCCGGATATTTTAAGCGTGGTTTTAATTATGAAGGACATCAGCAAAGGATATGCTCTAGTTTGTGGAAATAAATCCAATTAAGAAGATGCCAACAGGACGAGCGGACAAAACATGAGAACCAGGAAGTGGCAGAAGATGCTGCCCAACTCTTCATATATGAAGATTAGCCCAGACAAGAGGTGGTTAACTGAGCGATCGGACAAGAAGAAACATAGGAATTGATAGCACCTATTCAAATTGAATCGAAGATGTAGAAGAAGTACCAACACCATGAAGTGAAAAGCACTCGAATGCAGGTGAAAGTCGCCAGGCAGACACTGATCATTTCGGCTCAAATAACTAATACACTTTGGTATCCGTCATTAGCTTAGTATTTTCCCGCGGGGTTCTTACCTCTGTATCTGCGACTCGTGTGTGCTTAGTGTATACAAATAGTTGCTATGTATAATAGACAAATGACTATGTTTATGTAAAGGCGCCATTTTCTAAAGTTTCCGCAAAACAAAGTAAAAGTAAATCATAGTCGCACTCCAACTCCCTCCCTTCATCCCGCTCAGAGCTTTATAGATACAAAACTTTTATTTGGGTGGTCGCCACGCATCTGTCCCACTATCTATCCCACTTTTGCGCCATGCAGCCAACCATGCTGTGCTTGCCTGTATGCCTGACTGCCTAACCGACGATTGCATGGCGAAAAGTTTAATGGGACTATGACCGCTTAAATAGTTTGTCCGAGTGCTGCACACACCGCACACAGACGGCACTTGGGCACGTCGACGCGGTCGAGGTAGATATGTAGAATGAATAGAGCAGAATTAAACAACGCAGAATAGAACGCATAAATACAGTCGCTCATAAAAGTGCAGCAGCTACATGCATATTATATTAATAAAGTCAGTTGATTACTGAAGGGTATGCGGGTTGAGGGGGTTGGTTGGGAAGACGAGATTCTTTAGGCAGATTCCTCGGGCAACGCAACTACCTAAGCGTTGAGTAGTTGCAGCTTTCGCAATCAACTTCAAGTGAACGAACGCCAGGCCGACAATGTGTGGCGCTTGTTAGCCGCACGCCCGGTGGTCGCTGTGCGTGAAAGGGAAATCGTAAGCAGAGAAATATTGTGCTGACCCGAGCAAAATTTTATAAAACTAATTTATGGTTTTCTATAGAAACGAAAGTAAAGTCTGTTAGGAAGCACAGAGGAGTGCACGTTTCGGAATTTCGCAATATGAAGTTTTGGTGTTGAAAATCTGCTTTAATTGGGGATTTTAAAATTTGATTTATTTGAAGGAAAATTCAACATCTGCCCAAAATTTCTGCAGTTCGGAGAAAATCATAAACTTTTTTCGGTTAAGAAACAGAAACGGTTAAGACCATAAAGGTCGTGGGCTCCTTCAAAGTCCCCAATCTGGGATACCTTCGGGGAATTTCCTTAAATGACGAGGATATCTCGTTTTTGGGTGTACCCAAGCACAGAGCTCAATATATGGGAGTCCAATAAGAGAGTTTGGGGGACAGACTCTTTGGGAATCAATATCTTAGACCTACCTCAGAAGCCTTAAAAACTCCTTTTCGGAAAGAATATTAATTCGAGCCGCTCCAACAAAATAGCAGCTGTGATGTTGTTAAAGAACTTGAACTGTGCACCGCTGAATATAGAATACATATGAGGCGGCCGCCGTAGCCGAATGGATTGGGGTGTGATTACCATTCGGGAGTGCTCGTGTTCGATTCTTCGCGTACGAAACAGGAAAATGATAGAACAAGTTTTTTCTAATAGCGGACGCTCTCGTCGGGCAATGGCAAACCTCCGAGTGTATTTCTGCCATGAAGAAGCTCTTCATAAAAAACCATTTGCCGTTCGGAGTTCTCTAAAAACTGTAGGTCCCTCCATTTGTGGAACAACATCAAGAGGTACGCCACAAACAGGACGAGGAGCTCGGCCAAACACCTACCAGAAGTGTCCAAATAGTATGCACATTTTAGGCCCTCCATTTGATGGAAATCGGCTGAACGATTCTTATCGTAATAGTGAGGTTGCTAATACATAATAGTCACAGAAAATACTCACACCTCTTCGGCTGATAAAGTCCAGGGCTACTGAAACTCAATATAATTTAGAGTAGTAGTTAAACGAACTAGCAAAAAACGTTACTTGGGTATCACTTTTAACAATATGGAAGAGCTTACGCAACACCTTCACAACGAGACTTCCATGCTCCTGGTCAAGGAGCACAGCAAAATGCTCAGTAAAGAATATAGTATTTGCTTGGCTATTTCCGTAGGAACCACTGGCGAGTCAGAAGACATCTACTACTACTGAATCGATCAGTATGTAAACAGACATTAAGCGACATTTATCAATAGACTCTCACTTCCTTTCCAAATTCCCGACCCCCGAATCTCGTTATCGGAATCGCACCACCGTCCATTGGAGACGAAGAGCTAGAACTCCTGAGACCTGATTAACTTTGGCCCAATTACGGTCTGGATGTTAAAGCAGATTAAACTCCTACTTATCCGACGTACTCAAAATATGTCTGGAATGTGAGAGTACACTGCACGGTACTAAGCAGTTATTCACATGCTCTCGTAAACCCACACACCTAACGCCTCTCTCTGCCTCTGAACCCAACTAGTCGAACAGCTCGTTTCCTGGGCCTACCTTTGGATGAGTTGGAAGATGACGATCGGTGACTACACCGCACTTGCAGGGTCTAGTGAAGTAAAGGCGCATTGCGCACCCCCTGCTAAGTGAACTCTTTCTCAAATAAAATGAAATGCAAACTCTTGCTATGTGAGCTCTTCCTAAAGTAAGTCTAAAAGAGGAAAAGTACCTGCAAACGTAGCCAAATTCATGAAGCCAAAAAGGAACATTGGCCGGTCGTAAGAACTGACTATGCTTAATCAAAAAGAACCATTCATAAATATGGGATTACTTATAGAACAACGAGGAAGTGCCAAAACCTATCAGGCAACTACTCCGTGCTTACTCGGGTATATCTAAGAGACGACACAAATTTTTGGATACAGTGCTCTTAGGTCAAATGATGATGAAAAATTTAACTGTAGCTCGTTCGTTGACTCCAGATGATGAGAAGTAAGGGTTTGGGGTCCATAATATATTTCTTGAGTTTATGTCTGGCTATGGCGGCCGCCGTTGGGTTGGTGCGTGACTACCATTCGGAATTCACAGAGAGAACGTAGGTTCGAATCTCGGTGAACCGCCAAAATTAAGAAAAACATTTTTCTAATAGCGGTCGCCCCTCGGCAGGCATTGGCAAACCTCCGAGTGTATTTTCCATGAAAAAGCTCCTCATAAAAATATCTGCCGTTCGGAGTCGGCTTGAAACTGTAGGTCCCTCCATTTGTGGAAAAACATCAAGACGCAAACCACAAATAAGAGGAAGAGCTCGGCCAAACACCCAAAAAGAGTGTACGCGCCAATTATATATATATACAATATATATATATATATATATGTCTGGTGGAACTATCAGCAGCTACGTGACTTTAATCTGCTGTCAGTATAAGTGGAGGCCAAAGTTCAGATAAAGGATCTAAAATATCCGGAGCTGTTTTTGTTATATGGATAATAGCTGTGGATTCATTACTCGTACTCATCCGAATTTCGATGTGCGAATACGAATACTGGATCCAAACTGGGCAAAGAAGCAAAGCGAATAGGTCTGGTGGCGAATGAAGACAAAACGATGTACCTCCTGTCGTCAAACAAATAGTCGGCCCACTCGCGTATCGGCACCCATGTCACTGTTGACAGCTATATTATGATTTTGAGGTTGCAAAAGACATTGTTTATTTAGGAACCAGTATTAACACCGATAACAATGTTAGTCGTAAAATCCAACGAAGAATCTCTCTTGCCAACAAGTGCTACTTTGGACTAAGTAGGCGATTGAGTAGTAAAGTCCCCACTCGACGAACAAAACTAACACTTTATAAGGTGCGCACAAAGTCCGTCTTAATGTATGGCCCAGAGCTTGAACGATGACAACATCTGATGAAACGTCGCTGGGAGTGTTTGAGATAAAGATTCTATGGAAGATTTTTGGACTTTGGCACGCTGGTGACGGCGAGTATTGTAGGCGATGGAATGATGAGCTGTATGAGCCTTACGATGGCATAGACATAGCGCAGCGAATAAAGATTCAGCGGCTACGTTGGCTGGGTCATGTCGTCCGAATGGGTATAAACGCTGCGGCTCTGAAAGTATTCGATGCGGTACCAGCTGGTAGTAGCAGAGGAAGAGGAAAGCCTACCTTACGTTAGAAAGATCAGGTGGAGAAGGACTTTGCTTTACTTGATGTGTCCAACTGGCGCCGATTAGCACGAGAAAGAAACGACTGGCGCGCTTTGTTAAACTCGGCCAAAATCGTGGAAGCGGTTATCGCACCAATCAAGAAGATAGTAGAAAGAACAGAACTTTTTTGTTAATTTCATTGATGAAATTATTGGTTGATCATGAATTTCTTTGATGTATTTTTGCACCAGTGGTACAAGTTTGGGCTCGGCGCCTATTTTGGTCTCTAATGATCTGATGATCAAAACCGTATAAAAGGTTCTTGTTTGTTGACTCTGCCTAACGCCATTTAACGTCGAACCTGGAATAGTCGCCGATTCAGAGGTGGCATAAAATAGAAGGGAATTTCATTACATAAGCTTTGCGGAAACACTTTTCACGTCCTCTCTTAATTTAGTTAGGTTAGGTTAGGTTGATATGGTTGCCCAGGGAATGGGCACACTTGGACGAAGAAGAATTCGTCCTTTGTGATGCCATTGTGGAGGGTGAAGCGGGAGAGAAAGACCGATGGGATACAGGGAGAGGGCGGGGAGAGGTGGTGCTGGGATAGTTGGGGAGCGTGCGGATTACGAACGATGACTATGTTTGCAACAACCGCTTTATGCTGCTGATGAAATTCATCAGATTTTTAATGTCAGCGCCAGCTATATCAGCAGGCGTGACAAAGAAGTAGGAGCCAAGATGCCTAGATCTTAGCCCCGCCAGAGCAGGGCAGCTAAGGAGAAGGTGCTGAGATGATTCCACCTCATCCTCCATACATCCAGCGCAAAAAGGACTCGAGGTGATTCCAAGTCTCACAGCATGCATTCCTCGCGCATTGTGTCCTGTGAGAAAACCAACGAGATTTGAGAGCTGATATTTTGTCAGCCTCAGAAGCTCGCACGAGCGCCTCCGGTCCACCCGTGGCCAGAGGGATTTCGCGACCTTACACGTTTGTGTACTTGCCCAGCGCTCGCTGAGTTGGTGCGATGCCCATCTTTCCAGGAGCAGACCGCAGGTAGTCAGGGGGATCCCAATTCTCTCCCTTCGCGGGGAAATCACCTCGCATGTCCCTTGTCTGGCCAGCTCATCCGCCTCACAGTTTCCAGCAATGTCGCTGTGACCAGGAACCCAGATGAGGCTGATGTTAAAGAATTCGGACGCAGTCGAAAGTGAGGTCAAGCATTCCTTGACCAATTCCGAATGCACCGTCGTAGACCCGAGGGCCCTTATTGCCGCTTGGCTGTCGGAGTAAATATTTACTTTCTTGACCGTTAATACGCATTTGAGCAGCCAATCGGCTGCCTCCTTGATTGCGGCTACCTCTGCTTGGAACACACTGCAGTGGTCCGGTAGCCTGAATTTGAGTCTGATGGGGAGCTCCTCGCAAAAGACTCCTCCGCCAACCTTACCTTCCAACTTCGATCCATCCGTGAACAAGTTCACCAGGCCCTGTCCCCAAGTGTAGCCCTCCCTCCACTCTTCCCTTGACGGGATACGAGTAGAGAAGGTTCCGGTTGGACTAAACGAGGGTATACACTGATCCGTTGACAGAGGGATGAACTCGAAGTTTTTGAGAATGCTTGAGTGCCCGTAAGTGAGGTTAAGCTTATAGCTCCAGCCCCTCAGTCTGATTGCAGTACGCGAGGCGGCAATTCTGCCTGCGATGTCTACGGGTACCACATTTAACATTGCGTTGAGCGCCAGAGTAGGAGTCGTTCGAAGCGCCCCACTGATTCCAATGAGTGCCGACCTCTGGACTCTCTCCAGCTTCTTCACCAATGTCGTCTTCTCTAGTGAGTTCCACCAGACTATGACTCCATATAACAAGATAGGCTTTACAATAGTATTGTATAGCCAGAAAACAACTCTAGGCGAGAGGCCCCACCTTTTACCAATTGCGCCCTTGCATCCATACAAGGCGATTGTTGCTTTCCTCACTCTTTCCTCAATATTGGGCTTCCATGTAAGCTTGCTGTCAAGGATAATACCTAGGTACTTAACCTTGTCAGAAAGCATCAGCGGAGCGCCCCCTAGTGAGGGAAGTTGAGCTCTGGGTATCTTATGTTTCCTCGTAAATAAGACGAGCTCCGTCTTAAGAGGATTCACCGACAGGCCGCAGTCCGTTGCCCATCTAACAACTACGTTAAGATATCCCTGCATCAGGTAATACAGGGTATCCACAAATTTTCCTCTGACGATTAATGCGACGTCATCCGCGTAGGCAACCACCCTGCAGCCCCCTTTCACCAGCTCCTCCAGCAAGTCATTTACAACAACGACCCAGAGGAAAGGCGAGAGAACACCACCTTGCGGAGTGCCCCTACTCACCTGCCGGTGAATGGAGATGCCGCCCCATTCTGCCGCGACAGTTCTGTCGCTAAGCATTTTATAGATAAATCTGATCAGGTCGGTTTCGACCCCCAGTTTACCAAGAGACCTGGTGATTGCCTCCGGGAGGACGTTGTTAAAAGCCCCCTCGATGTCGAGAAAGGCGCCCACCGCAAGCTCCTTCTGAGAAAGAGACTCCTCAATCTCCTTCACAATTGTGTGCAGGGCAGATTCCACCGATCTTCCCTTGCAGTAAGCATGTTGGGTATGCGGCAACCGACCCCGAGGAATTTCGCTTCTAATGTGCAGGTCAATCAGTCTCTCAAGGGTTTTTAGCAAAAAAGATGAGAGACTGATTGGCCTGAAGTCCTTAGGGGAGACATGCGAGCACTTGCCTGCCTTGGGTATAAAGACAACCCTCACGGCCCTCCATGACCTCGGTATATAGCCCCTGGCTACGCAGCTCGCATAGATAGGGCTCAACCAACGACCTGATACCTCCACTGATTTTTGCAGATGTGCAGGAATGATGCCGTCAGGACCAGGCGACTTGAAGGGTCTAAAGGATTCAATGGCCCAAGACAGGCGGCGCTTATCCATCAACCAGCCCCGGTCTCGAGTGCAGGTTGAACTGCTTTCCAGGCCGGTGCTGCTAGGTGCCGGGCTCGTCGGAAAATGGGCGTCGAGAAGTAACTTTAGTGACTCCTCGCTGCTCATCGCCCAACGTCCCAATTCGTCTCTTATGTACCCCAAGGGAGCGGAACTCTTCGTGAGTACTCGTCTAAATCTGGAAGACTCATGGCAGCCCTCTACGCTCTCGCAGAAGCTTCTCCAAGAGTCCCTCTTAGCTTTCCTAATTTCGGACTTATATATTCCTAGCCCTGCCTTATAAAGCTCCCATCCCGAGGGAGATCTTGTTCTTTTAGCCCTATTAAAAAGGCGTCTACATGAGGCCCTAAGCTCAGAGAGCTCCGCTGTCCACCAAGGCGGTTTTTCCTTCCTGGGAAAAGCTTTTGTTGGACAAGAGGTTTCAAGGGCGTTATTGCAAGCTGAGGTGAAAGTCTCCACCAGTTCGTCGATCGCTTCTTCCGATAGATCTTGATTTCCTCCCGGTGCTTTGGGGAGTAGGTTCAGTAAATTTCTGTTGTATGCATCCCAGTCCGTCCTCCTCAGGTTCCTGTAGGGGGATCTTATTGGACGGGTTTCAGCGAGAGAGAACTGAATGTACCTATGGTCCGAGAAGGAGTGAGCATTTAGCACCTTCCAATCGGAGACTCGGTTTATTAGTAAAGAAGAAGCCAGAGTGAGGTCAAGCACCTCTTCTCTGGCTGCGGTAATGAAAGTGGGGTCTTTACCCCTGTTACAAATAAACAAGTCCTCGTTTAGAATATAATCAAAAAGTGACTCACCTCTTGCATTGATGTCTGAACTTCCCCAGCAGGTGTGATGGGAGTTCGCGTCAGTGCCTATAATAACGCCGATTTTCGACTAGGGTTTTCCTTAGCAGCACCGGAGGTGGTTCCACCTCGTCGTCATGTGCCATGTAGACTGACATCAGCCATAGTTTCCCAGAGGGGCCCTCCAGGCTCATCGTTACATTGTCTTCATTGCTGAAATTAGGCAAAATAAATGCGTTAAGTTCCTTTCTGATGAGTATACAGGATCTTGGTTTACCTGTTCCGCTATACGCCACCAGATTGTAGCTTTTCGTCCTAAGCCCAGAAATGCCGTTGCTGCTCAGCCACGGTTCCTGGATCAGGACTATGTCAGCTCCACCTTGCTCAAGGTGGATAAGTAGGTTGGCGGACGCCGCCTTAGAGTGTTGAAGATTTATCTGAAGAATAATCATCCTCCAGTATCCTCTCCATCACCCCAAGGACGGCGTCCTCGCTTTCCGAGGGCAGAAGCCTCTCCTCCTCCGCCCTGTCGAAGAACGACCCGATGCTTATGACGGACCCCGGTAAAGAGCGAACGTCATCAGCATTGTCACCCTCCGACATGATGGATTCCACTTCCATGTCCACAGGAGCTTCCTCCACTGTGGGCATTACGTCTCCCAGCACGTCCGGATGTGCAGGGGCATCTCCTCTGGCATCGGTTTGGTAGACCTTAAGGACTACCTTCTCGAAGCCATAGTTAATTACCCCTTTTGCTTCAGCGAGAGGGCTGAGGGACTCTGCATTCAGCAGAATCAGCGCTTGCCGATAGGATCCCTCAGTCTTCTCCACCTTCACCACCCTCCAGTTGTGCGTGGGAAGTGTAGGGTTGCAGTAGCGGAGGATTTCCTCCATCTCCTTCGAGGCAGAGGGTTCGGAGGGGAGCCAGACACGTGCTCGCGGACGTACAGGTAGATCCTTTCGGTCCACTACCCTCAGCTTAGCTCCCTCCCATACCTCTCCCACCAAGGCTACTGCTGCCCTGTACATTGAGGCTGACCGTTCGTCAGCGCAGACGATTCTTTTATACGAACCGTAGTGCCATCCTGCACTTTCACAGCTTGGGGGGGGGGGGGGGGGCAGGGTTTTCCCTCACTACCCTCATAAATACAGAAATTTAGTTAATAAAATTGTTTGTACTCGTAAAGTAATTTCTTACCAGTAAAACTCATGTTTCCAAGTATTCAAATTTTCCACCTAAATTTCAAATATCACTTCATACGCCACGTCCCATTTATCAACCACAAAACGACAAATTTCTCAATCGGATTACGATTTCATTCGTTCAAACAGAAAACAAACGGTGACCGTTTCCGCAGAGCGACCAACTACGTGGAACGCGCCATTACAACACGCACACCACCCAACAAAAGGTTAATGCCACCGTTGAAGGTCTATGTAAAAGCTTGCGTCGTGACGTCCCAGCGACGCACGCTTACATCAGCGTTACAGTAGCACCGAATAACAAAATGCACTTCCGCCCGCGCGCCAATAAAATATAAAAACAATCAAATAGTAATAATAAGAAATAAAACAGCAGTGCTTTGCATTGCGTCGCCCTTCCCTACTTTACAGTTATTCAATTTTTTGTTTTTTGCTTCAGCTTGAAAACCAAATAAACAATGGCTTTCGCTTGGCACGTATGAACTCATTCACTTAGCAGCAGCAATAATAACAATAACATGCGCTTTAATTAAAGATGGCGCTACGCATGCGTACGCAATGCCAGCCATGCCTTTGGCTGCGGCCAATTTTACAACTGTCATGTCAGCAGCGGCGGCCCTATTGCTTCGCGCGACGTTGCCACATTTCACTTTCATTCGCTGAGGCCGGTGATTAATGCGTGTGTGCGTGCGCTTGTGTGTGTGTGCGATGGCAAATGCGACTGCGCCTTAATTAGATACACAGAAATAAATATTAATTATTTATTTGGGTATTGTTTTTGTTTGCTTCCTGCAGTGTAGCTTACACATTTCTTAACATACTTTACTAATTTTGACAGTTTATTTTTAGCTTTATTATTTTTGTATTTCTCCAATTTCGTTGTTGTTTGTTTTCTTGTGCAGATTTTTCGCTGTTGTAAAAATGATAAATCAGTTGTCGGATATTTTTATTATTCGCGATATCTTTGATCCAATATTTCATTTCTTCCACTCTCGGTTGTTCAGCTTTGCGTGACAATCACACGTTTTACATTCAAAAAAAAAAAAAAATGTAGTTGCATAACTTCGACAAATACGTAAATTTTATGTTTTTTTCGTTTTTGTGGCGTAAATCTTATACGTTTTTTTAAGATTTGAAGCTTTAATGTTTGAAGAAATTGCAGTTGATGAATTGGAAAGTTGTGAAAAGTTGATCTGTGCTGAAATATGTTTCCACCCACGAGGTGTGAATTTTGCAAGTGTAACTGATGGCTTAGGCAGACCTGGGCTTGATAAAACTAGTGCGGTAATTTGATCGATGGAATTAAGTGCATTTGAAATAGCAGAAGACAACCAAAGTTCAACGGACGCCCCTAGAGCTAGTCAAGCCATTGCGGTTGAACGAGGTAAAATGGATCCATAAACCTTCGTAAAGTCTGTCATGTCTTTGAGGTTGGTTGAAATGAGACGGATCTAGAGAGATCACTCAGAGACCGCAAAGCCATGCCTTTAAGGTTGGCTGAGGTGAGACGAAAATATAAACTCAGCTCGGTTAGGTGGAAGTAGTAAGGTGAAAGAGTAACCTACAACGATTCCATTCAGGGAGTGAAAAGCCAATGAATCCTTTGATTCTTTGCACAACCCGAGATACATGGGACGCCATGAGGAAACTGAACCATGTTATGTTAAGGAACAAATTGTGGTTTCAGGACTATGGCCTGGAGCTCGCCAAGCATAAGACCAAAGTCAACTTAATGATAAGAGGTGGCATGCCACTCGAGGTCAGCATGCAACAAGGCGCCACGTCCGTGGTAACTCAAAAAGCGGTGAAATAACTGGGACTTTAACTCGATTTTAGACTTACGTTCTGGGCTCGGCATTGAGATACGGCACATGGTTACTAACGCAGCGAAGATCACGGGAATGCTGAGCAGACTAATGGCGAACATTGGTGGACCAACCCAGAGCAAAATAAGGCTGATCATGGCGGCCACAAGCAAAATACTCCTGTACCATAGCGAAATATGTGGAGATGCGCTAAACTGCAAAACCAAGCGCAAAGCACTGGCTGGAGGCTGTACAACGAACAGCGGCACTCAGAGTTGCTGCAGCCTACCGCACTGTCTCAGGCGTAGCAGTTTTTCTGATCAGCGGCCACCACCTCATGGCCCGGGAATGAGTGGTTGCGTGGAGCGCCACTCGCTGTAAGTGCGAAGGTATATTGAACTCTACCTCAGAACAAAAAAAAAAAAAAAAACAGTAGTGAGGTTCTCAAAGTCTCTGTAGCACAATCAGGCGGTGTGACACTTTTTTTTAGCGGAGGTAGTAGTCAGAGCTATGAAGTTCAATTAAATTATTTTGGTGCCTCTAATTAGCACAAAAATAAAATATTTGTTTCTGCTTTTATAAACTTTACATTTTTCTTGTTTATATTTTGCTTCTATTCGCAAACTATCCTTCCACTGACTAATATGTAGGTCGCTAGACTGTCTACAAACTTGCCTTGCGATGCACTCCACTATCACCTCATCTCAAATCTTTCATAACTATCTAACTTATCTATGTCTACATTTGTCAATTTGCCTTATTACCTCATTTGTCTGACGTTGATTTGTTCAGTTGGTCGGACGGTAGGTCGTCCCATATTTAGTAAGTGTCTGTTACTTACCCAACTGAATGAATTATTTTTATTATCTTTCCTCATTAAAGAGTTGCTATTGTTGTTATTATTATTATTAGGCAGTGCCATTATTTATGTTTACTCACCCGTCATCTGTGATTAAGGGTGTGCCGATGCTTTCCAGAGTAGTGTCCAACAGCGGTCAATGGTGCGAACAAAAATGGAGCAGCTGCAATCTATCAGCGACTGTCGGCATTTTCTTTCGCTCGCAGCTTTTGTGGCTAATGTAACTCAATGTAGGCGCAGTTGTTTTTCTGGAAATAGAAAGGAATGTTTTTATGTATTTATTTCTTATGACTGGATTTATTGCAAGCTATGTAAGAACCTAATTTAAAGCAGCGTTGCCATATGCTCTAACTGTAGTTTAGGTTAAGAGAATTAAACTAAGAAAATTTGAAAAAAAACTTCTTTACAAGAAATATGTGCAACAAAGGAATACTTAGCGTGCATAGAGCTCTAGCCAGAATATCATTTTGAAAGGGTGTCCATATAACTATAGAAATATTAAAAAATTATCTTTAATGATATGCTAAAATACTTTACAATATAAACATATAATAAGACTTAAAAATAGGAAACTATTCTTAGACGCTTTTGCAAAACAGGGTTACCAAATAATAGGACTATGAATAAGTTCGTGCGGTTTTACAACAGATGGCGTAACTTGATTATTATTCCATCGATCCACATTTCCAAACATTCATTGGAGAGCTACTGTCGTAAGGCACAAACGTCAGTATAAGTTTTTTATTTGAAGCGTAAACAACAATATTTTTACCACACTTGAAAATGTCGAATTTCGTGCCAAATAATGTGTTTTTGCGGGGAATTCTTCTTCATTATTTTAATATGAAGAAAAAAGCAGCCGAAAGTCATCGTATCTTGGTGGAAGTTTATGGTGAGCATGCTCTATCTGAGCGAACGTGCCAGAAGTGGTTTGCACGCTTTAAAAGTGGTGATTTTGGCTTGGAAGACGAAGAACGCGAGGGTGCGCCGCCAAAGTTCATGGATACCGAATTGGAGGAATTGCTCGATCAAGATCCGGCTCAAACGCAAGAAGAGGTTGCAAAAACTTTGGGAGTTGATCAATCAACCATTTCCAAACGTTTAAAAGCCATGGGAATGATCCGAAAGGTAGGCCATTGGGTGCCGTATGAATTGAAGCCAAGAGACGTTGAACGCCGTTTTATGGCATGCGAACAACTGCTTCAACGGCACAAAAGAAAGGGTTTTTTGCATCGAATTGTGACTGGCGATGAAAAGTGGGTCCATTACGACAATCCAAAACGTCGGGCAACGTATGGATACCCTGGCCATGCTTCAACATCGACGTCGGCGCAGAATATTCATGGCCTGAAGGTTATGCTGTGTATCTGGTGGGACCAGCTGGGTGTTGTGTATTATGAGCTACTGAAACCGAATGAAACGATTACGGGGGATGTCTACCGACGACAATTGATGCGTTTGAGCCGAGCACTGCGAGAAAAACGGCCGCAATACGCCGATAGACACGACAAAGTTATTTTGCAACATGACAATGCTCGGCCACATGTTGCACAAGTGGTCAAAACATACTTAGAAACGCTCAAATGGGATGTCCTACCCCACCCGCCGTATAGTCCAGACCTTGCGCCATCCGATTACTATCTCTTCCGATCGATGCAACATGGCCTGGCTGACCAGCACTTCCGTAATTACGATGAAGTCAAAAAATGGATCGATTCGTGGATTGCGGCAAAACCGACCGAATTTTTCACAAAGGGAATCCGTGAATTGCCAGAAAGATGGGAAAAAGTAGTAGTAAGCGATGGACAATATTTTGAATATTAAATTTGTAACCATTTCACGTCAATAAAGTTTCAAATTTCGAAAAAAAAATTTTTTTTAAATAATTTTTTATGCGTAGTAACTTTAAAAGCGCATCTAATGAAGTAAAACTAATACTTAAAACATTAAAGGAAATCAAAAAAATTAACCAGAATTAACAGGGTTACCAAATAATTTTCGAAAATAAGTTCTAATATTTTTAAAAAGCAAATTAAAAAAATACTATTAGCATGATAATAGAGTTACCAAATATTTTTTGAATAAGAAATTCAAACATACTAATGCCATTAAGGGGAAAAATATTACAAAATAGGAATTTCTAATATAAAAATTGCTTAGAAAATATTATTAATATCTTAAGAGGGTTGTCAACGTTTTAAATAAGAAATTAAAATTTACTTTTGTGATTAAGAGGAAATTTCTACAATTAAGCATTTATAATGAACAAATTGTTCAAAAAATATTATTAATGCTTTAACAGAGTTGCCAGTTATTTTTAAATAAGGAGTTCAAATCTAGTTTTGCGATTAAGAGGAAAAATGTCGCAGTTGAGCATTTGTAAGAAATAAATTTTTTAAAAAGAAATTATTGAAGCTTTAACAAGGCTGCCAAATATTTTTTTAATAGGAAATTGAAATTGAAAACAGGTTGAATAAAGATATATTATAAACTATAAAGAGGGTTGCCAAATACGAACCTATATTTGAAATAAGTAATTTAAATTTACTCTACACGCGTAAAATAAACACGATTTTTAAAGAATTTTTTTGTATAGAAAGAAAGGAAAAACAATCACTCTGATTTGAGAAGTTATTACTTATATACTAAAATACAAAACTACAAAGTTTGATCGAAAAATTTTACAAAATGGCGGCATTGGAGACATTTTTGTAATGTGGTTTCTCTTGAAGGAGCTCCGCGGCACGCAGCACAGGGGGTGCAAATTTTAATCTGGAACAAGGAAATTTTATTTTTCTTAATCTAGATAAGAATAGCTAGAGAAACACGTAGGCGACTTAAAAAATATTTATTTTTGTGGAATTAGCAAGCATTTGAAGGAAAAAACTCTATTTTGGACTAAAAAAACGGCACTTAAATAATTATAACAATCGTTTAAATTAATCTATCGAAAATCCCCTACGCTCTTCTCTTAAGAAGGTTATTATACAGACGTAGTGAAAAACCTGATTAAAAATATTTAAAATTGTTTGAGTTATGCTGCGTGCCAATTTCAGAAAACGTGTTTTGAGAAAAACGCGTTTAAAGTTTGGAAATTTGGAGAAATCGTTAGGCAGCAGTCACTAACGCTTCGTTAAAAGCTTAAAATATTTATGAAATAAACTTCGGTAACGTATAAATCTTCTTGTTCTGTATTTTAAAAGGTTCAAAGGATTTTTTAAGCTTATAAAAAAAAAATCAATTTTTTTGAAATTTCTACAGTGGTGTTACCCCTTAAGTAAGAAAATGTTACAATATGGACATATTGAATATAAAAATTTAATAAAAAATATGATTAACTCTTTCACAGGGTTACCAAGTACTTTTTGATTAAGAATATGTTTTGCTTTAAAAATTAAATTATTAATACTTCAACAGGGTTACCCAATATGTTTGAAATAAAACATTGAAATTCATTTGTCCGATTAAGAGAAAACATTTTACAATTGAGCATTTCTAATGAACAAATTTACTAAAAGAATATTATAAACTTTTAAACTGGGTTACCAAATACATTTTAAATAACAAACTGAAATACATTTTTGCGATTTGGAGCGAAAATTTCAAAATACAGTATAGGTTTTTCTAATACAAATATTTAATAATAATTTTATTAATATCTTAACAGGGTTACCAAATATTTTTGAAATAAGAATTGAAATTGGCTTTTTTGATTAAAGGAAAAATGTTGAAATTGAGTATTTCTAATACACAAATTTTTAAAATTAATTAACTCTTAAACGAGGTTGCCAGATATTTTTTTAAATAAGAAATTGAAATTTACTTGGCGATTAAGTGGGGAAATGCTATGACACGACCATTAAACAAAACATGTAGAAAAGTTTAAGTTGGATTATAAATATAAAATAATTAAATATAATAATAAAAAATTTCCCGTTACTGCTAAAAAAATTGCATTTTGAAAAAATTTATTATAAAATTAAAATATCTGAAATAAAGTGGCATCAGTGGAGAGGTATAAATGAGAGACTAAAAAAAAGTTTTTTTGTAAAAATATTTAGTAATAGGGTTGCCATATATTTGCAGCTGTAAAAAAAACTAAATTAATTTGTATAGATAGTGCTTATAATTTTGTACACGGTATTTAAGGCTATTACGAAAATTCCGTTGTAAAGGTTGCCACCTTTCATTTGAGATTTAACTCAAAAGGTGATGCCTTGGAATACTCCTAACTACATAAATATCCTAACTATATAAAAATCAGAACCGAATTAATCTAAGTTATTTCCATTTGGGCTGATTGCTTAAAACAAATTAAGTAGCTAAATAAAAATTTCAATTCTGCCAACTAATGTTTTTTTTTACTAACGCGCTTATAGATGCAGTCTTGACCTGGCGTGGCGTGGCTTCCGTCATTTACACAACTAATTTCTTTCAGAGTAAACAGAAGCAGAACTTATTAAGAAGTATGCAAGTATATGCAAGCTGATAAATACCTAGTTAGACAAATATTTACTTTAAAAATATGTACGCATCTACATGAATATACACAGCTGTATGTGTGCGTGTGTGTCCATTGGCCGCGATGAGTATCAAATGCTTGCATTCACAACTTCTAACGCACACCAGCAGCTGCTATAAACTTTTAACCCATTTCTGTTGCGTCTTATTTACAACGCACAACAGCACACAGGCACACACACATACACGTACATATAAATTTGCTCGACTAAACATACAATGCGACGACTATGCTGTGCTTTCAATGCATTCTTCCCTTAGTCTAACCAGGCAATTGATGTTTTTGCTTCATATTTTCTAACCCACCAACACATTCGTACGCTTTCGCTGCAACTTCGAAGAACGCCACTATGATGAGTTTCTAAACAGGCGTATCTGCGTGGAGAAATCAAAGGAAAAAAGCCAATTGCTTGAGTGATATTTACTTGCACAATTCGCATATGGATGTGTTTGTACTTTTGTATGGATATGTGTGCGTGTGTACGGAAATATGTAAATACATAATTACATTTTATTATGTGTTTGTATTTTGTATGATAATTATGTGGCAGCTCTTTTGAAAGCATTTTTAAAATTTTACTTTTTAATGTTTTTCAAAGTGGTTCATTTGCTGTGCGCTTGGATATGCCTATGTATGTATGTGTGTGCATGCATACATAAATCACTTCTGTAAATGTTTTAGAATTGAATTGTATGTGTGTATGCGTATTCACTGCTATATTCCTTGAAATGTGGCGCGCTGGAAATGCCTTAGTTCGTATAAGCAATTATTAGAAAGTGAAGATATTTAGGGATCTAAATCTAAAAAAAAAAATGTTTCCAAAACTAATTTTATTAATTTAATTTAGTTTAATTTTGAAAACTAATAAAACAAATTTAACTCGTGAGTTTTTTAAACAGCTTAATTTGCTGTTATACGCTAATATTGAAGAGGCATAGTTGGCCGCCGTAGCCGAATGGGTTGGTGTGTAAGTACCATTCGGAATTCACAGAGAGTACGTAGGTTCGAATCTCGGTGAAACACAAAATTAAGAAAAATATTTTTCTACTAACGGTCGCCCCTCGGCAGGCAATGGCAAATCTCCGATTGTATTTCTGCCATGAAAAAGCTCCTCATAAAAATATCTGCCATTCGGAGTCGGCTTGAAACTGTAGGTCCCTCTATTTGTCGAACAACATCAATACGCACACCACAAATAGGAGGAGGAGCTCGGCCAAATACCCAAAAAGGGTGTACGCGCCAATTATATATATATATATATATATATATATATATATATATATATATAGTTGAGATTAGATTAGATTTGTGGGGGGTTGATAAGAATACAGATAGAGATAAAATGTGGGAGGTAAGGCGGAAAAATAAGTTTTAGTTCACTCCTCCACAAACCTCTTGGGTTCATTGATGAATCTAAGAGATCCGGAAGAGGAAGAGTATGAACCTTGTCCATACTCAGTATATCACAACCCAATGTCTTAAGCCTGGTTATAGAAAATGCAGGAAAACTACAGAGAAAATGGTCTACGGTGTCGTCATTCTCAAGACAGAATAGGCATATCGGGCTGTCTACGACCCCCATGGCAGCCATATGCTGACCACAAGCTTTGTGCCCCATGATTACACCCACCAGTACTCTCAGGTCCTTTCTGCTGAGTTTTAGGAGAAAGGTCGCTATTTTCCTGTTTGGTTCTTCTCACAAAGCACTTGGCAACTCTGAACCAGTTCAACCCCGACCAACGTCCTCTATGGATAGACCTTATGAAGTCGTCAATCCATAGTTGAATCGATGCAGAATTGACACCTAGAAAGGGTTCAGGGCCTAGTGGCATACTTGCAGAGCCTTCATTAGCCAGTTTATCAGCTAACTCGTTCCCTGTAATACCACAATGTCCGGGCATCCAAATAAGACTAACTTTGTTGTATTTTGCAACACTGTTCAGTTTTGTCTTACATTCACCGGCTAACTTCGAAGAGCAGCATGGGTTAGTAAGGGCTTTCAGTGCAACTTGACTGTCACTACAAATTCCAATACTGCTGCCCCACCACTTCTTCTCAATTAGCCAGTCCCCCCACATTTAAAATGGCATAGTTTAGCAATGACTTAAATGCTGCCGGCTAGGAATTTCAGTACATCGTTGGGGCTCTGCACTTTCCCCATGGTTCCGGCTTTCTCTGCTGCGTGCTTTATTTGGGACCAGAAGGTTAGTCTTGAGCTCAGTCCTTTTGCCTAGGTATTTTTGAACCATTTTTGTGGTTATCGCATTTAAGCAAGTTTGTATTCTAACTTCTAATGGGGTGTGCTTCTTGGTTAGAAGTATTAGCTCCGTTTTCTCTGTGGCTAATTTAATGCCCGTATATTGACTTATTTAAGTTTTCTACGAGCCACTTCTGGGTTTCGTGCCGTGATGACGGCGATATCGTCTGCATGTAGTACGCTTCGAAAGGTACTATCGGGCATTTATTTATTGAATATCTCGTCGTAGCTAATGTTTCAGAAGTCAAGCTGATGTTTTGCTCTTAATGTGATGTTAATAAATCGGGACTACTCTAGGGTTCGATTGCGTTTGCGAGCTTGCGGTTTCGCAAGTCATTCCTCATTATGCGCAGGAGTTTTGAACCTTGGCTCTAATGACCGGCGGCTAATATGAGGTATGACTTTTCGACGCATGCACGAAGCGTTTCAATTAGTCTCATAAAAAGTCTCTTGGACTCGGTCATTCATTCATGACCAAATAATCTGTTGCTGGTTTGCATGTTCTTTTCCACAAGGGTCGTGTGCTGCTTGCACATTCATGCATTCCATGCCTCTGTATGCGTTCAACTTCAATCGTGCGCGCCGAGTTAAAGGCGACGTTGAACAACAACAATCTATAACAACAACTAGAACAAAATTAACACTTTCCTCTACATAAATTTGCGCTTCTTTGCCTCGCTGGCTGGCTGGCTTTCTTGGCTGGTCGTTGGAGGTGAAGGCGAAATGCAACGTTGGCGATGAGTGCTGATAAAAATACAGACACACACACACCTTTCACATAGCCATACAAATATAATTTTTCTAAATTCTTACACACCAAGGGGCCTTAGAATGCAACTACGAATGGCACTTAACTGTACTAAATGCATGGAAAAAAATTAAAAATTTATATGCATGGGTTTGTGTATTTGTTGGGCGATAAAGTAGTAAAGAAGACAGCCATTGAAGTGGAAGAAGACGCCGAGCAAGCAAAAGAAGAAGACACGCTCCAAAGCAACGCTGTAGGCCTTTGCTGACTTCCCGGGTTAGTCGAGCGCGACAACTTACTCAAAGTCATTTGACATATAAATGTATGCACATACACACATCACCACCACCAACACCATACACACTACTATACATATACATACATACACATATACATACACATCTATATACACCTTTTTACGCACATTGCTTCTCCTGCCAGTCAGTCCTCTTCAGCCAACGCATATCGCCACTTTCGACCGTTTGTCGGTTCGTCTGCTTGGCTGGGCTGCATTAAAGGCTCTTGTTGTTTTCACTTTTATGCATTCGCTTCTAATAAGAAGAAAATAAAAATAAAATAAATAAATAAATATAATAAAAATGTGTCGCCGCGTTATCTCTTTGAGCTCCAAGTATGCCTGTGCAACGATTAGTGGCATATACCAATATAATTACTTTGTATTATCTAAATTCACATGTGTGTGTGTGTGTGAGTGTGTGCCTGCGTTGCATTCATACTTGACTTCTATATCTCTTGGAGTTTAGTTTAATACCAATAATTTTTTATAGCTTTTTTTCTTCCTCAGAGTACTACTTGCCCTAATTTTGGAGCGGCGTTCTTATCAGTGACACTTGATTTGCTGGAATGTCACGCTGAGGGATTTATGTTTATAAAAATGTTGTATTTGCTTGTGTGTCACTGTAACAAGTGCAGTGACTGGCGGTTAAGCTTAATGGCGTCTACATATTTTTATTATTATATATATATATATATATTTATTTCAAGTAGAAATTCATTTTTGTCATTATAACAGAAACCTATTCATTCATGACCCTTAAGTGACGTGTCTTGCACAGTGACTGCTATGTGCCTGCGGGCTAGAGTTCATAGAGCATTTATTTCAAGCGCTTATTCAATAGGCTAAGCCTCATCGTCTTGAATGAGTTGAAATATTAATAGCTTTTTTTTTGACACTTTTCGTAGACTTACAAGTGGTTGAAATCAATTGGATCTTTCCGCCTGCATATCCCTTCAAGAGAGCAATGCGTAGCTTCAAAAACATTCCAGTTAAACGGCCAAGGACTATTTCTTTTCCTTCTTGATTAGTTGGATAACCGCCTACGAGATTTTGGCCGAGCTTAACAAAGCGCGCCAGTCGTTTCTCCCTCGCATACAACGCATCGGAGGCCTTTCTCTTCCTCTGCTACCAGCAGTGAAGCCAAGCTCTTCTCATACAGCTCAGTGTTTCATCGCCTACGATAATCGCCATCACCAACGTTCAAAGGTCTAATAACCTTCCGCGGAATCAGGCTGATTCACAATAGAAAATATATAGTAACTGTCGGAGGAGTCAACTCCGATGAGACCCGCATTAAGCTCAATCTTGGCTTCCAGTACACAGCAGTACTTTCCTAGCAGATGCAGCTGCTATCAACGAAGCAGTCGCTTAGCTGCTGAACAAATGTTTATTGGCTTAATGCCCAGCAAGAAGGTGCCTCTTGATCGAATGCACTGCAAAGTGCTGAAAATTTATTTGGCAAACCAAGTGGCAATGAAGACCCGTAAAGAAGTCGTGAATTCTGAGCCCAAAACTTGTCATGAGAATGCCAGATTACCCTTTCGATGGCCTCCAATTGCTTCGCTATAAAGCTTATAAAGGTAACAGCTCATACAAACCTAAAGCAGAAAACTTCAAGGCTGCTCATTTAGCTAGAAAGGTTACTCTTGAGATTACTTCTCCGTGCATGGAGAGACTGCGCATTCATTAGGTTAGCTATGACTAGCGCTACGTTAGCTAGAGTCGAGGTAGCTCAGTGAGCACTGGGCAAGAACATTGGCATGCAAGGCTGGAAGATTGCAAATTCCTATATCAAAGATACCTATGAAATCTCTCCTGCACGAAGAATGAGGGGCCATGGCACGCTCTAGACGAGCTCGAGGTAGCTCAGCCAGCGATAGACGGGAGTACTTACATGTGGGGTTACCAAGTTTTCCTGGTCACAGATAGAACGGTGGTGGTGGAGGAAGCTACTTAGTCTAATACATCCTTTAAAATCGTTGGTTGCTGTAGTAGTAATTGTAACGGGTAGCAGTAACGGATAGGAATGTAGGCAATGAGTCGTGATGTTACTTGGAGTACATTTTGTGGCAACTGTTCGGAAGTGGATAACATGGAATCAATCCAGTATTTACTCTTTAGATGTCCTGATTTTTCAAGGCTAAGATTCGGATATCTTAGCGACCCTCTATTTTTACAATAACTAGGACTGGTAGCTGGTTTCTTTTCTTTTCTTTCTTTTTCTCTTCTCCTTTTTTCGATTAATGTTGCCACAATCGGCGGACTCTTAATTGGCGCTCAGAAGGAGTTTCTCTTCAGCAGGGCAAACCATCTAATTTAACCTACCTTGACCTAATCTAACCAGGTTACGTTCCTTACTCCAAACTAATCTAAGCAAAATTAACTTCTTGTATTCTAACCTAACAACTTTTTATGCTATTCTAACTCGGTTCGGACAGTTTCTTATTTTGTTGTTATCGCTGAAAATTTAGGAACTGCTCAGACTGATGAAATTGTGCTCAGCTTAATTTTGCCTACCCGGTTAAACAAAAAAGGAGTTTTATAAAAATTTCTTTGATAAGGCTTGCGTAAAGGCTATTGCTGTGGTATGGGCTTCTTGTACAGCAGATGTGAGATGTGTCAGGGTTTGTTTCGGACAAGCAGCAGTTTATCCAACTCTAAAGTAATAAAACTCAATTTATTATGGGAGGTCACGAGGCTACATTAGCCGTCGTCGTCATTCACGTTAATTTTCTGGCTGATATTCTATTTAGATCCCGATTTTTCAGATTTAAAAACTCCTTTTTGTGGAGTTCTCATCTGGAGGCCATTCAGTAGATATTATTTGGCAGGGTTCGGATTCGGCATCCACAGTGGGCATGAAACACAAAATGAAAGACAATTTGATGTGGAAATGTTAATATAGGTATAAAATGTATATCAAAATCTTTGTGTATTTGGAAGTGATATCAAATTGTTGGCAGTAAATTTGGCTTTATTTTTAAGAATGCTTCATTTTTAGAAAAGATTTTTTCTACTAGCGGTCGCCCCTCGGCTGACAATGCAAAACATTTGCCTTGGAGAAGCTCCTCATATCAATGGATTTGGAATTCAGATGCGGCATACAAGTGTAAGTCCCTTTATTTATGGAATAATATAAAGACGCACTCCACAGGTTGGAGGAAAAGTTTCGACAAGCACCCAGCGAAGGATGTACGCGCGAATTAAATAAAAGGTAACACATTTTATTTATGTATGAAACTCCACTTCCAAAGGCGGGCTTTTCATGAACTAGTTTTTATTTATTTTGTTTTGTTTTGTTCATCATGCTTTCGCACTTAAAGCGACCTTTGCTTATTGCGTTGAGTGATGGGTCTACTAAAATAATCCCGCTTTCCCTCTGGAGAGACTCCCTTTTAGGTGATATATATACACCTATGTTGCCATGAACTCTACCAGTGAGTTAATCTAAACTGAGAGGCAATAAAGATTTAACATAAAACCAAAGCGCTCATAACTTTGCCTCTGGTTGTATGGAGTGAGTGTTCGATAGAAGGTAAGAAAAGCCGAGCGAAAATTTTCTGCAATGAAACACATCAAACCGGCAATTTTTTCTAAAATCAATGGAATTATAAATAATTCTTACTTTGCCTGTTTTTGCAGCAAATTTTTACGGAAATGTCTTTTTCTTCAAAACACCCCACAAAAAAAACCACCAAAAAACAAAAACAAAAAATAATAATATGTGGCGGAAACATTTGGCAGTCTTCCTCTACTCCAAAACGTGTAAAAGCACAAACGTTTAATCTATTTATGCATCTATTATAAATTTCGTGTGCATTTTATATGTATCATATAAGGATGGGGCAAAAATTTCTTTTTGTTTTGGATGCTACTCCGCAATTTATTACTATTGCCAAACAAATTTGCCACTTATTTTGTAGTCTTTTTTTTTAATATTTACGCATACCACCAATGTCTTGAAATTTTCTATTGAGGCTTCAATAAGAAAATAACACTTTTCCATAAATTTAGCATAAAATATTTACACATCGACATTAATTTATCTGCTTTTTAATTTCTCTTCACAAATGCTTAACAAATTATATCAATATTAAAAACACACGATAATTATAAGTATTTATTTATATTATATTAATAAATATCTAACTATAGTTTTTTTATTAAAAATATTTTTTTTCATTTAATTTTTAATTTTGTTAATTAATTAATTCTTTTTATTTTGGCCGTATCCCGATTTTTTTCAATTTTTTTAATTTTTTTATAATTGAATTTTTGTTTTAGTTTAAAAATTTGTTTAATCATTAACATTGTTTTTTTTTTTGTCTTATTAGAGATTTCCTTTTTTCATAATTAAAATTGTTTTATTTTGGTCGTATTTATTTATATAATAACAAGTTTTTTTAATTAAAAATATTTTTTTTAATTTTTAATTTTTTTCAAATTAACTAATTTTGTATTATGGTCGTATCCCGATTTTTTAACTTTTAAATGTGTTTTGTAATTGATAAGTTTTTCTTAATATTTAGATTTCTTAAATTATTAAAATTGTTTTATTTTGACCGTATTTATTTATAACAATTAATATATAATTATATTTCTTTTAAGTAAAAACTTATTTTTTATTTTTTTTTTATTATTTAAACTTTTATATTTTGGTTGTGTGTAAATTTTTTTCAATTTTAAATATGTGTTTTTCAAATGAAATTTTTTCTTGATTTTAATTTTTTTAATTAATAAAATTATTTTATTTTGACCGTATTTATTTATAACAATTTGTGTATAGTCATACGTTTTTTTATTTAAACACTTTTTTTATTTTAAATTTTTTTTAATTAATACATTTTTTTATTTTATTCGTATGTCGATTTTTTTAATTTTTAAAATTTTATTTTAATTATTATTTTTTAATTTTTTTTATTAAAATTGTTTCGGCTGCATTTATTTATAATAATTATTAATTTTATAATTAAAAACATTTTTTTTAATTAATTAAATTTTTTATTTTGGTCGTAAATGGAACTAAAACTTTTTTTCTTTTAATTTGTTCTTTTAATTATTAAAAATGTTCTATTTTGGCGGTATTTATTTGTAATAATTAATAAATTATTACAATTTTTTTTAATTACAAACATTGTTTTTTAATTTTATTTTTTAATTAATTAATTTTTTAGTTTGGTCCTACCCCCATTTGGTTTTCTTTTTTTTTTTTTTATTTTTTTATTAAATTAAATTTTTATTTTGGTCGTATCCCGCTTTTATCTATTTGTAAAATTGTTTTTGCAACTAAAATTTTTTTCTTTTAATTTGTTTTTGATTATTAAAATTGTTTTAGTTTGGCTGCATTTATTTATAATAATTAATATATAGCCATAATTTTGTTTATTAAAAACCTTTTTTTTTATTTTTGATATGTTTTTAAAGTAATTAAGTTTTTTACTTTAATCGTATCTCGTTTTATTGTGAATTTCTACAATTTTTTTTTGTTTATTTTTTAAATTTTTTTAATTATTATTATAATTTTTTTTTGTAAAAATAGTCATACTTTGTTTTTATTAAGCCCTTCTTTTATTTTTATTTTTTTTTTAATTAACACATTTTTTTATTTTATTCGTATGTCGATTTTTTTCAATTTTTTAAATTTTATTTTAATATTTTAAATTTTTATTTTAATTTTTTTTAATTATTAATTTTTTTTTTAATTTTTTATTAAAATTGTTTTATTTTGACCATATTTATTTAGAACTAGCTTGACCCGCGGCCCCGCTCGCGTAGGAGTAGTTTTGAGGGATTTAAGATATGTGTATAAAAGAATTACAAACAATAATTTGATAGAAAATAATTTTTTATTAATAACCATAATATTACAATACCCGGCATCCGTTGCTATGCCTCGTTGAATAAAATCAAAACAACCAATCAGAAAAATATCAAGCAAAATTTTTTTTATTAATTTTCTATTTCAAACCGTTTTTGAACTTTGCGTTTGGGTCATAGTTGAACGGCTTATGTGGATTATGAAGTCTAGAGTGTACTATAAATAGTGGGAAATAGGAAAGACTGAGATTTTTTAGATTAAATTTAAGCAAATATTCGATTATTCGTGACGAATGAGAGTGGTGGCGCGGCCTGGGGGCTGTGGGAAGGGAGTTCCATCATAAAAACATGCCTATAACCTTCATTGGTGAAAATATGAATGTATAAAAATGTTTACGTCATTTGGTGTTGTCGTTTTGTAGTGATGCGCGGGCAACGTACAGACACTCACCTTTATAGTATAGATAATTATAATTTGTATATAATTAAACAATTTTTTTTTGTTCTTAATTTTTTTTAATTAATTAAATTTTTTATTTTGTGTCATCCCCATTTTTTTTCAATTTATAAATTGTTTTTGCAATTGTTTTTAATTAAAAGTTTTTTTAATTATTAAAATTGTTTTATTTTGGCCGTATTTATTTATAATAATTTATATATAGTCATACTTTCTTTTTATTAAAAACGTTTTTTATTTTTAATTTTTTTTTAATTAATAAATTTTGTTCGTGTGTCGTTTTTTCAATTTTAAAAATTTTATTTCAATTTTTATTTTAATTATTAATTTTTTTTTTAATTTTTATTAAAACTATTTTATTTCCGCTGTATTTATTTATAATAATTATAATTTTTTTAATTAAAAACATTTTTTCCGTGTTTTGATCATTAAAATTGTTTAATTTTCCGAGTTTTTGTTTGAACTTTTGAATTGTTTTTAATTATTAAAATTGTTTTATTTTGGCCGTATTTATTTATAATAATTTATATATAGTCATACTTTCTTTTTATTAAAAACGTTTTTTATTTTTAATTTTTTTTTAATTAATAAATTTTGTTCGTGTGTCGTTTTTTCAATTTTAAAAATTTTATTTCAATTTTTATTTTAATTATATTATTAATTTTTTTTTTAATTTTTATTAAAACTATTTTATTTCCGCTGTATTTATTTATAATAATTATAATTTTTTTAATTAAAAACATTTTTTCCGTGTTTTTAATTAATTAAATTTTTTATTTTGGTCGTATCCCGATTTATTTTCTCAAACTTTAAAATTTTTTTTGATCATTAAAATTGTTTAATTTTCCGAGGTTTTGTTTGAACTTTTGAATTGTTTTAAATTATTAAAATAGTTTTATTTTGGTCGTATTCGAGGTTTCTTTAAAAAATACTTAACATTTTTTTATTTAAATGAAAAAACAATGTTTGACCCATCCTAATGCATTTAGATATGTAGATAAATATATGTTTATGTATATATAGATTTATATGTGTATGTACATATCATTCAGCAACGCAAGACAACAATAAATTTCGCATGCAACTAGAAATGCTTGAAGCACTGCATGCAACTTTGCTTTAGTCCCGGTTGCTGAGGCTTATAAAAATAGCTACTGAAATTAGGTCGGAAAGGCAATGACAAATGGCAATAAAGAGAGCAAAAAAAGGCAATGAAAATAAATAAGCAAGAACAAGTCTGATAATAACTATAGACAGCTGTGATTTGTTTTTGCTGTAGTGAAGCGCAAAGTTTAGAAAATTAAAATGTAGGAGTTTGTAGCAGGAAAAACAACGAAGTGGGAAATGCTAGTAAGATAAGAGGAGAAAAGTGTGTAGGCTATGTGAAGAAAATCACATAACCATTAAAGTAATAGAAATGTAAGGAAAAACTGTCGTATTTCTTAGTTTTGGTTAGTGAATTAGCACATCAGGTTTATTAGCCATCCAGGTCCAAAGCAAGTGATGGGACCAAAGAAAATGATCGCACTGAAACAATATTTTAAAATGGGTCTACATTTTTTTGCATATACATATTTTTCTATATTCATTTCAAATTTTGAAATATGTATAAATTAATTAATATAATAATTTTAAATAAATACCAAATTTTGAAATAAATGCAAAATGGCATGCTATAAAAGCTTTATAGAGGGAGATATGCGCCTAATATAAAAACTGGTTGATTGGAAAAGCTTCCAACAGCTTAAAAATTAATGTTTGCACGAAAAAATAAAAAATATATTACATAAAATAAAAAAATTAAAAAATACAAAATAGGCTCAAGTGTTAACAATTCTTGTATTGATTTCTTTTAATGAAATTCGCTATGGTCAAAAAATCTTTTGCTTCATTTAACGCAAATATGAAGGATGTTGAAGGGCAAAAATATTAATTAAATATGTCACGAAAAATAATCAGATGAAAGTTTAGAGGTATGGTAAAGTTGAAAGAAAACAGTAAGCTTTCTTAAAAATTAAGCCTAGGCAAATTTAATGCCAACAATTTTATGTCCCCTCACTTCCAAATATAAATAAAATTTCTTATAAATTTTATATCCTTTCCAATTGCATATCAAATTGTCTTCATAAATTTTTCTCAAAAGCGAAAGTGAAATTTGTGTTGCAGTAATTTCATGAGCAGTTGATAGAAGTCATTATTTTATCCACGCAAAGCCTGTTTGTAGAAAATGTTTGCGCATTTAATATGGCCCTAGGCAGGTAATGAAAACCTCTGAGTGTATTTCTGCCATGAAAAAGCTCCGCATAATAAATATCTTCCTTTGAAGACGACTTAAGCTGTAGGTTCGTCCGTTTGTGGAACAACATCAAGAGACATGCCGCAAATAGGGCAAATAGGAGAAGGAGCTTGGCCAAACACCTAGCAGCAGTGCACACGCCAATTATTTATTTATTTTTAACCTGCATTCTAGAGTTGTTTAATTTTTTTTCTAACGATTCTACGGGGTGATTGTAAAATTGCAGCGGAAGTTGGGCAGGAAGTCATTGGAGGCTGATACTCCTGAGAGAAACTCTTGAGAAATTAGAATATTTTTGAAGCGATACCTGTTTCGAAAACTTTCAGACTTATTTATACGGTCGATACCTCCCCGGAAAGCCTCGCTTGACTATGAAAATGTGAGCAAAATGACGGTTGTAGGCAAAAGAACATTAAAATTGGACTTAGTTTGTTTAGTACAAAATTATGTTCTTAATTCATAATCTCGAAATTCAGCCTGTGCTGTAGCGATAGGGTAACGCAGGTGAAAATGTGGAGATGAAAAATGATTCTGTGAAGAACATATCTGAAAAACAATTAAAAATTCAGGCAGCATAATAAAATGCTGACGTTATTTTTACTATAAGAACTCTAAATATAGACCGGGAAAAAATTCTCAACCTTCCAGTGAAGCGCATTTTTCGCAAGCACACGACTATTTTACACTCAGTAGCTCAGAAAGGTTCTTTTAATAATTTCCTTTTTGATCCAGAAGCTCATTATGCTGGTGGAAAATATGATTCTCTCTAAAAGCCTCAAAGGAATTGACTCAGTTGCATATTTTTAGTTTTATCTAAGTATATTTTTCTTTTTAAAGAATACAAATTTCATATCTTCACTTAACCCATATGGTTTATGTATGAGAAAAGGTGATCTGCAAAAAAAATTTTTAGAAGTAACTCCACCCGGATTTTTGTACAAATTTTCAAAGGCATATCCAAAATAATTCATAAAGATTACATTAAGTTGGGTTTATTGGCTTTGGATTCTAGAGAAAATATGTTTACACACATACATACATATATATAACTAGTTTTACTTATGTACATATATTGGTTTTACTAAAGTTAATAGAAAAAAGTTGTGGAAATATGAAGAATTCGACATTTAAACTCAAAAATAGCTAATATAATAAATAAATAAATGTGATATGAGTCATATCAGAACTTTTTTTAATTTTTTAATAAAGAAACAAATTGTTTTTAACAAGCATTTTTTTCCAAAAACGTTCTCTATACATATACATATATATACACATATATATTTTTCAAAATAAATTATTCGACTTAAAAATGCACGCGAGAGCAAAACGTGTGTACGGGGCGTATACGTAACAATTTCTGTATTGCAGAAGCACGTACCTGGAAATCATGTTATTCCTTATCGATTTCTTAAAACAAGAATAATAAAGAAAGTTTTGTACCTTCTATTCTATAGCTCTATTGAAAAACACTCTCCTTCCATAACAGAGCTCGTTTTGCCTTATTTTGGTTTAGTCCTAACCATGTAGGCTACAGGTCAGCTCAAAGAAGACTGAACAAGAATAATGACAGAAAATACTACAAAGCCGTCGAGTGAGTTTCTAAGGCTTGCAAAGCGATAATTTAAGTTTACTGAGAGATAATTGGGCATAAAGCGAACTTAGCAAGCGATCGGAGAGAATACATATGTACTTGTAGGTAAGATCGTAGAGTCCTTCTGACCACTCTCATATCAGAAGCAGTCGAGGGCGTTTCCAAGGTTAATATGGGGGTCCTACTGAATTAAATTGTACCTACAGAGTACTCAATCTAAATTTTGCTATGTCGAGACTTTTTTTCTATTCGAGAATTGGGGCCCGCTATTCAGAGTAGCTCTCTTTTGTTCTGACCTACAAGTTTCTTGCTATTAATTGTCTGCAAGTAGAATCATTTTACTTTTTTACGCAAAGTTAATTTTCATACATTTTTGGCCTTACCTTTTGTAAAAGGTGATTTTTTCCATACACCATTTCTAATCGTTACCGTTCAAAAATGTATTTTAGTTATGCTTTTGCTCTCCCTTCAAGCCTTTGACGGTACTCCATGTTACAATTATTCACCTTCAACCGCCTTCTTGAGCAACCATCTAATTAATCGAACCTAATATAATCTAAATAAAGCAAAGATCCTTTGATTGCGAAAAACAAACAAAATTGTTTTTTCTTTTGTAAATTTAAGAATCTAAAATTCGGTTCCGCCCATGGCCCGTCTGATCTTCGGTTCTAATTAAAAATGTTATTGTAAATGAAAAAAATTAACACTAAAGTTCCTTTTAAAATTTTGGAATTAAAAGAAAATGTTAAAGTTAAAAAGTTAAACAGTTATATACTTTATATTCAGTTTTATTTGAAAGCCACAACAGAGATAAGCTTAACATAACTACCTTCAGCGCAGCTCTGCACTCTCCCACTCTGCAGTTGTAGAGCGCACTTTACGCTGCATACAAAAGTATCACTGTATAATAGCACATAAATTCAGAGTGAGCGAAAAGCTGTGAGAGTGCGCTTGTGAATGCAATTGCTCTGGTTAGTTTTTTGCTTACTTTGCATTGCATTTGCTCTGCACTTTTACTCAGCTGTTAACAATGAGCGCTAAACTATGGCCAGCGGCATTTTTTCCGTTTTCCTTTTTTGGTTGCTTGTGCGCTCTCACTGTTATTCATTGGGTCAAAGACCTGTAGGAGGTCGTTTCTGCACCGGTGCAAGCACCAATACAGTGTTGCTTTGTTTGTGTATATGTGTATGTGTGTGCTATAGCATGCAATAGTCCAATAGCAACGTGCATTAACATAATGATGTTACATTGTGCTATGAGCAAAGGTAACATTGCAAAATAACATTTGCTGGCATTTTACAGAGTTACGGTACATAACTGAAAAGACAACAAGAACTGAAAAACGGGCAGGAAATTTGTAACAGTCGTAACTTTTCAGTGATTATGAGAGCACATTCTTTTTGCTGATATTTCTATGCTAGAAAATGAAGAGAGTACTTATACAAATGTGAGAAATCGATTTGTGTGTCTCAAAAGCTCATCTAGTAAATGGTTGGCTATTATTGTTGTTGTTATTGTTATTGATTGCATTTGCATTAGCCTTGCTGCAGCGAGAAGTTGTTTCGTAGAAATGTGCTGCCTCTCCGTTGTTGTTGTTGCCTCTTACTTCTTGTTTTTGCTGAAATGAAGAGTGGTTGAGCAGCTTGTGGAGGACTGAACAAGTCGACACTCATGAATACTGCTTTTTCTAAGAGTAACATACAAACTTACCAATGCGTTTTAGGAAATGTTGCTACGCTGAGTAAAAGCTGCATTTGAAAATTGCATGTCTTGTGCAAATTAACTGAAATGAGAGTGAGAGTACGCAATATTTTTTGAAAATTTTGCGCTTTCAGGTAAATATTTTCTGCTTTTGTTACATAAAAAAAAAAATTTATAAAAAAAAACAAAAGCATTTATGATGTAAAGCGATTTAATAGAGTACACATTTTTCATATACAATTTTCGTTTGGTTTTTCCGATGCTTTGTTTTCAATATTAAATTGAATTTTTGTGCGTAGCTGCGATTTGGGTACATCGTGGTAAATGAATTTGTCTATACAAAAGGTATGCAAAGGGTTTAAAGTGAAATCTAGTTGCAAAGCGATTGCAAACTTTCAGGATTTCTACCGTCTGCATGAGTTTTTACTTTACAAAATTTTTATTTAGTTCCGGTATCAATAGGTATGCATGCAAATCAATCCTGAAGCCTATTTCTCTACTCTAAACTACTCGTGTTTTATGCTGAAAATAGCTGAGTTTTTCCAAAATCATTAAAGTTCAGTTTGGTTTCTACCCTGGCAATTAGAAAAAAACCACCTTGAGATGTCAATATTAGCAATAGTCGATCACGGAATTTTAGGATATTTCTAATGCAAAACCGAAATCGGAAAAAACCAGCTCTAATATGAGCGAAGACTGCGACTGTACTGAACTGTTTATAGATCGAGGGGTATTTGATTCGAAAGAGAAAATTCCACTGTAAAAAACTTGTGGTCATTATATAAGATATTTCAGCGTTAGTCTCGGTATTCTTAATTCAGACATTTTATATTAAATCCTAATTTGTAATAGGAAAAACAATTCTATTAAATTTTCAAGAGAAGAATTTCCAAAGAACGATGCGGTTTAATAATACCTGCCATTTGACAACCGAGGAGAGATTTTTTAAAATCTGGTTTATTTAAAATGTCAATACCATCTAATATTACAATACATATTCATATTCACTTCAATTGCAAGTATTTTGTTAACTGCGTAGTAGAATGCTTTATTTAGTATTCGAAAAGTTAATATAGGATAAAAAAAAACTGACGCGCGAAAATCGAGCCAATCACCATAGTCCATATTTTATAATATAAATATTAAAATTTTATAAATATTCAGGATTTCCGGCTTGAAGAGTTCACGCCGATCACCCTATTTTAAGTGATAGGCAATAAAAAAACAAATTGCATATATTCAAAAATAAGAAAAATGTTCCCTTTGATATATGAAAAAAAGACATTTCAAAAAATTCCGTTTAAAAAGTCAACCTGATCACCCTAATGCATGTACAGCACTTCATATTATTTAATGCTACCTAATATCTTATATTTAAATGAAACTCATTTATAAGTATTTCAGTGTTTTCTAGTAGAAAAACGGTGTATGTAGTATTTACAAATATATTTCTTGGTTAGAAAAAAAGGGGCGATCCCCCTAGTACATGTTTAAATTAAAAACTAGTGTATAGTTCAAAACTGTTTTTGTTTTTCTTACACGCAGAAAAGAAATAGTTAAAAAATCTGGTTAAAAAGGTCTGGTCTAGTTGAAAAAATCTGTTCGATCACCCTAGGGCATATAATGTATATGCATATGTAAAGTATTGAAAAACAAAAAATGCGCTCTTGGATATTCAAATAAGAGAGATTTAAGAAAAAAAGCGGTTTAAAAAGATCTGCCCGATTACCCTAATGCAAGTAGTAAGCAAATAATATTTTAAATTACGCCGCAGTATAAAAAACAGTTAATTGGATATACGGCAAGAGGAAATTTAAAAAAAAATCGCTTTGAAAAAATAGTTCCGATCACCCTAGGACATATAATGCTTATGTATGATGGAGCCGATAACCCTAGGGCATATAATGCATGTGCATATCTAAATAATTAGGTTAGGTTAAATTAAATTATTAGAAAAAATAAAAACTGTGCTTTCGGATATTCAAAATGGGGACATTTAAGAGAAAACGCGGCTTTAAAAAATCTATCCCACCACCCTAATGCATGAAATAAGCAAATAATATTCCATATTACGCAGCAATATCAGAACAGTTCATTGGATGTTAGAAAAACGGTCTGGAAAAACGAACCGATCACCCTAGGGCATATAATGCATATGCATATCTAAATTATTAGGTTAAGACAAATTAAATTATTAGAAAAAATAAAAAACTGTGCTCTTGAATATTCAAAATGGAGCTATTTAAAAAAAAAGTAGTTTCAAAAGGTCGGTCCAACCACCCTAATATATTATATGTAATTAAAAAATAGTAATTAAAATAACACTGCAGCACAAAAAGAGTTTATGGGATATTTGGCCAGAAGATATTAAAAAAACAACTGCCTAAAAAAATCGTTCCGATCACCCTAGGGAGAGATTTAAGAAAAAAGCGGTATAAAAAGTCAGGTCGACCACCCCAATGTGTCTAAAAAGCAAATAATATTTAAAATTGAGCCGCCGTATAAAAACATTTTACTGAATATTCGACAAGGGGGTATTTTGAAAAAATCCGGCCTAAAAAAATCGAGTCGATCACCCTAGGACGCATGCTTAATGTAAATTGCATAAATTAAAACTGTCCTGCAGCTCTGATTAGTCTACCACTACTTGATGTTTTCGTCCAAGGAGAGGCCTTGAAGGCCATCTAAGCTGAAACATAATGGGAATTGGTACGGCCTCTGTACGGCATTGGACAACAGAGTAGGCACGGACTTCGATCCAACGATCCTTGCCATACCTCTTGACTCCATGCCATCCAGAGTCGTGCTTGACAAGAGATACGCTGAAGTGCTGCCAGAAGCTCAACTGTGGTCAAACTCAGAAAATGAGCCCGGCAAACACTGCTTTCGCATTTTCATGGATGGCTCCAACTCTGGGGTTTACGTGGAATCCAGCGGGACAAAACTGCACTTTGCTCTTGGAATGCATGTATCTGTGTTTCAAGCGGAGGTGTATGCTTTTCAAGAAGCGGTCAACTTTGTTGGCGGAAAACAGATGGAGAGGCAGATCTATATGCGACAGCCAAGCTGCGCTCATAGCCTTAGTTGCATGCACTTTGCCCATCATGTGGAGACGAGGATGAGACGGCGGACCACTTTCTGTGCGTCTGCCAGCCTTCGCTCGAATTAGGCTTGTGGTCTTTGGCACTGATGTGTTAAGAAGCGAACAACCTCGGAGGTCGTGTAGATTTAAAGAAAATTAAAAAGGGAATCCGCGTGCAGTATAATAATGGATTGAATTGTGTCTGAGTGCTGCACTTGCTAGTCTGTCCCGACGAAAAAATTCTGCAGTAGCAAATTATGCTTTGGAAATGGAGAAAATTCAAAAAAAGGTCTTGTTTAACGAAATTAGGTTGATCACCCTAATGCTTGTAAACTACGTTTTTTATTATACAGCCAAACGCTATTTTAGTCTTTTATTGACTTTTTTTGTGAGTTTTTTACTAACTACTTCTCGATTTGTTTCTTTCTTTTCAGGAATGCCAACCTGTCACTTCAACACCTTCAATAACAACAACATTAAGTGAGTACAAAACAAATAAATTTTAACGTGAAATACAAATAAGCAACATTTTTATGAGTTTTTCGCACATTTTTCTATTTTTATTTAAATTTTTTTGTTTTGTGTGAATATTTTCTGTAGTAACTGTACTCAATTAAGCAAAACGGGCGCACATTTAAATACTTTATTTGAGTAGCACACTTTCAAATATATTACGTACTTAAATTCATTTTATGTGGCATGCAACATTGTATGTGCAATCCAAAAACGCTTCCTTAATAAATCAGCGTAAACGGTCAAAGTTACATGTAAAGTAAAACTACAAAACAAAAAAAAACACAATAACAATACAATTGAAATAGCAAAAAAAACAAAAAAAAAACAAGACAAAGCGACTACGAAAACTGAAGGCAACATCGTATCAGTGCAAGGTGCAGCAACCAGAAAAAAGGGGAAAAATAAAAATGCAAAAATTATATAAACAAATTTCAAAGCAATAAATAAAAGCAAAAAGTCAGTCGAAGTGCGGGTTCGAGACCCCCAAAAATTGAAGCGCGTCCATGCGGCATGACATACAATTTGGCGGAAAAGTTCATATGCGCCGGTGTACATACGAACGAGGCAAGGGCTGAGCAAATCATGGCAGACATACCTATACATACACATACACACACTCATACACATGCAATAAAAGTGAGTGCGCTTAACAATAACAACGACCATAACGCAAAAAAGAACTATTAAAGTGGAAAAAAAGAATCAAAATCGCCACTTTTGGCCCAGTTGAACTCCAAATGCGCTGCGCTGCTAAATTGCATACAATTAGCAACATGCCTCACTCGCCTGCACCAAATGCGCTTTTCTTTCATTTTCATTTTCATTTTCGCGCAGCTATTACATTTTCTATGTTAATGCTAGGCAGACAGACAGACGGACAGACGAGCAAGCACACAGACAGACAAGCAAGCAGACAGCCAGCCAAACAAGCAGCCAGCCAGCCAAACAAGCAGCCAGTCAGACTGACACGCAGCCAGTCGCAGAGTCATACGAACCGGCAATACGTTAGCTATTCAGCTATTGTGCAACATGCCACACAACCTACACTGCTGGCACAGAAAACTGAAAACTGCAATCAAATGCAGCACCAACAAAGAAAAACATCAAAAAAGCTAAGAAAAAAACAACAAAGTGAAGTTGCAAATAAAAGGCGACGGTAAGTTGTTGTTATTGTTACTGTTGTTGCCGGAAAGCGCTTGCATTTTCGCTGCACACGCTTACGTAATCGCAATTGAAGTTGTGCACGCACACACACACACATCTATACCGGCGAACACACAAATATCGCACACTTCACACCACCCAACTCCACCTCCCTTCGCACTTTTCATTGGCTGGCTAAAGTAGCTTTCGTTGTGCCTGCTGTCTGCTGCTATCAGTGTCTCTCGAACTTCACTCTCCCCCCTCCACTTTGCCCATATTGCACTCTATGCACACTTACATACTTACAAATGCATAACTAAAGCAAGTAAATTTGTGCCACAAACCACTTCAAATGCCACATAGCTTGCAACTGCATTTCACTGCCCGTCTCGTTACTTCAAACGTGCTTCGCCGCTTCCCTCTTCAACTGCACTTCAGCCTTTCATCTGACGACCTACCTACACACCAACATACATACATACATACTTCATACCTATGCCTCGGGCCGGCCTCATTCGTCCGTTCGCATTGCTGCTAATCCCGCGTGGTCGTCTCTCGGAATCGTCGCATGGTACTGGTTTATGCTGTGCTGGTTTTTGTTGTTGTTGTCATTTGCACTCGTACTCGAGAGTGTTGTCGCTTTGTCATTACTTTTCGTATTATCTCATTGGGCGCGATTTTGTTGTTGTTGTTGCCCTCTTTTGCAAACTTTTCCGCTTTTCACGTTCAACGACGATGATCGTCATGAATTCTCCATCACTCATTTCGCTTTTTTCTGCCTACATTTTCTCCTTTTTCTCTTCTCCGTTATCTGGTGATTTTTGCGGATTGTGGTTTCTTTGTAGTTACATACTTGTTTCTTTATTATTTTCTTTTCATTTGCTTTTGTTTGCCTATTAGACTTCAGCGCCGGCGACTAGACTTTGTTGTTGGCCTGTAGCTCGCAATTGCATAATCCATGTGGCACCACTGTGGAGTGGCAAGACAGTTATAACGGTAAAGTCTTCAACCGCAGCAAGACTTCCTAGGTGCACTCTTCAGACTGTAAGCGGTAATGCTTAATTTTTCAAATCTGCACAAATACAAATTTTTAGGTTCTAAAAGATCATTTAGAGGTCCAGTAAGCCCCAGTTTAGATTAGCTTACATGGCTAGTCATGGGAGAGCCGACTTGGACAAAACCACAAAATTTGGTCCCTTGTAATACCATTGTGACGATAAAAGGGAGAAAGCCAACAGTTACTGCTGAAAGCAATCGATACAAAGTCTCTCCCACAAAATTCAAGAGCTGCAACTTAGTTAGCCTGATAAGTTCCCTTAAGCGAGCACCTGCGTTCTACCCTCGACCAGAAGGATCACGCGACTGCACACGTTTATGCATTCATCCATCACTGGCTGAATATATGTGAAGTCCACCTTTACTGTAGCAGACCACAGATTTTCAGGTAGCCCCGATACTCTCAGCTCAGAAATCAATTAACGGGTCTCCTCATTCTTCCAGCCGTTTCCCGCATTTGTGCCTGTGTCTGAGTATTCAAATTACCCCATGAGCGAGGCATTTGGATGCGGTTGAGGGAGAGGTCAGGCATTTTCCGATTAATTTCGAGTGCCCTAACAATGTACCGCGGGAAGCAAATGTCGCTTAGCTCTTGGAGTAAATATTTATCTCATGACAGTAGTCACATAAATAAGGGTAAGTTTTTCCAAACCTTTTTTCAATTTGTTTTAGAATCAAGTTCAGAAGCTCTACGTCATCATAAAAACTGCCAAAAATACAGCGTGGTTGTGTAAGATGTGCTGCCGATCCATAAAAATCATTATTTAGAGACCAAAAAGTTTTAGATCATCCTATCCAAACCTTTGCCTTATATATTCCAATCGTTTGTGGTATGCAAGTAATTCTCGCAACGAAGCTATACCCAGAGTATTTAAATCATTCGAAAAGATCGCAGGACTGAGTTCTGTAACCCATCTAACTGCGCTAAAAAGCGGTCATATGGATATCACGAAACCTCAGCCCATTCTACAGTAACTTTTATCTGAACTATTTCAGCTTTTTCTTAGAATCTAATCAATCTTTGACGAAAGGAATATTCTCAGAAACGTTTTCCCTGCTGACCAAGATCTCCGCATAATTAGTGACTTCGTCTCTTCTTCATTTTCTTTAGCCTGGGACATCTGAAACCTGAGTTTTCGAGACATCAGTGGGATAACCTAATGTAACAATTTAATGATAGAAAGGACATGTTTCTTCTACACCTGAGTTTTCGGGGCATCAGTATGACAACTTACTGCATCCTTGAATCCTAATCTTACCAATCCAAAGATAGAAGAGACAAATTTGTTCGATTATTTAGATTTATTGGAATTTTTGGCGTCACACTCTCGATGCCTGAAATTTAAATTATCGAACGAGCAGCGGTATATAGTTTCAGTTGCTATAGGTGAGTAGGTCATTGCGTACTTATCATTCGGTGTATCTAAGTTCAAACTCCTTTGTGGAGCTGAAATATAAAATTACAGAAAAAGTAGTTTGCACTCTCGAGAGTGCAAAACTATCTGCCGTCTGGAGTAGTCACGAATCTTAAGGTTTCTCCATTTGTAAGGCGGTATTAAGTCGCAAACTACTAATTGGGAGAAAAGTTAGGTCGAGTGGAAAACAAACCCGAAATGGATGAATGATGATTCACAAAAATGGTACACTGATGGATCAAAAACACCTTATGGTGTAGGAGCAGGAGTAGTGGGGCCCAGAATCCACAAATCATACACTCTCACCAGGGACACCACTATCTTCCAAGCGGGACTATACGCAATAATGGAAGCAGTAAAAATCATGCAACGCAGAATCCACAAGAGAGTAAAGATTAAAATACTCTCGGACAGCCAATCAGTTCTAAAAGCTTTAGATAGCTATACGTACAACTCAAAAACCCTCTTAGAATGCCACAAGGCACTCAATAATCTGGCATCCAAAAACAATGTTTCATTAATTTGGGTACCGGGACATGAGGGATATGACGGCAACGCAAAGGCAGACTTTCAAGCCAAAAAAGGGGCAGATGAAAACTTCATCGGACCTAGTCCTATGTTCGGATTCAACAAAAACAACCTAAAACAAAAAGTAAAATACTGGGCCAAAACTCTATTAAATCAGCATTGGAACAATGTAGAGGGTCTTAGACACTCCAAAAAGTTCCTAAGTTTCAACGCCAAAAGAGCTAACATGACCCTCACGTTAAACAAAAAGCCCTCACGGGTCACTTCACCTGCAACAAACACTTACATAATAGGACTATGAATAAGTTCGTGCGGTTTTTTTTCGAAATTTGAAACTTTATTGACGTAAAATGGTTACAAATTTAATATTCAAAATATTGTCCATCGCTTACTACTACTTTTCCCCATCTTTCTGGCAATTCACGGATTCCCTTTGTGAAAAATTCGGTCGGTTTTGCCGCAATCCACGAATCGATCCATTTTTTGACTTCATCGTAATTACGGAAGTGCTGGTCAGCCAGGCCATGTTGCATCGATCGGAAGAGATAGTAATCGGATGGCGCAAGGTCTGGACTATACAGCGGGTGGGGTAGGACATCCCATTTGAGCGTTTCTAAGTATGTTTTGACCACTTGTGCAACATGTGGCCGAGCATTGTCATGTTGCAAAATAACTTTGTCGTGTCTATCGGCGTATTGCGGCCGTTTTTCTCGCAGTGCTCGGCTCAAACGCATCAATTGTCGTCGGTAGACATCCCCCGTAATCGTTTCATTCGGTTTCAGTACTCATAATACACAACACCCAGCTGGTCCCACCAGATACACAGCATAACCTTCAGGCCATGAATATTCTGCGCCGACGTCGATGTTGAAGCATGGCCAGGGTATCCATACGTTGCCCGACGTTTTGGATTGTCGTAATGGACCCACTTTTCATCGCCAGTCACAATTCGATGCAAAAAACCCTTTCTTTTGTGCCGTTGAAGCAGTTGTTCGCATGCCATAAAACGGCGTTCAACGTCTCTTGGCTTCAATTCATACGGCACCCAATGGCCTACCTTTCGGATCATTCACATGGCTTTTAAACGTTTGGAAATGGTTGATTGATCAACTCCCAAAGTTTTTGCAACCTCTTCTTGCGTTTGAGCCGGATCTTGATCGAGCAATTCCTCCAATTCGGTATCCATGAACTTTGGCGGCGCACCCTCGCGTTCTTCGTCTTCCAAGCCAAAATCACCACTTTTAAAGAGTGCAAACCACTTCTGGCACGTTCGCTCAGAAAGAGCATGCTCACCATAAACTTCCACCAAGATACGATGACTTTCGGCTGCTTTTTTCTTCATATTAAAATAATGAAGAAGCATTCCCCGCAAAAACACATTATTTGGCACGAAATTCGACATTTTCAAGTGTGGTAAAAATATTGTTGTTTACGCTTCAAATAAAAAACTTATACTGACGTTTGTGCCTTACGACAGTAGCTCTCCAATGAATGTTTGGAAATGTGGATCGATGGAATAATAATCAAGTTACGCCATCTGTTGTAAAACCGCACGAACTTATAAATAGACCTATTAAATTAGGCATAACTAACACCAGCACCTGCAGATTCTGCTGCGAAGATGAGGAGTCTATGGAACATCTCATTATCGAATGTCCGGGGTTGACGCACAGAAGGAAAAGGTTTTTAAACAAGTTCATGCTTACAGATGAAGACCTTCAATCACTCCCTCAGAAGGAGCTGGTACAATTCATAAGCATACTTAACAGTCATTAGACAGCATAGGGTGCACAATAGATCAATATGGTCGCAGTGCTAAAGGGCCACACCTTAACCCTTTACAACCATTACCCATTAACCATTAGGTCAAATATTTAGTAAAGGATGTCCGCGAGTTTTCGTTGTTTGGAGTTTATTGTCTCTAACCATTTCCTTTTTGTTTTGTTGTCTATGAGGAGGTCTAAACTGCCTTGCATCATAAAAACTCCCGTCGCAGCAATGATATATCCGAAGACTAACAAAACTCTCCCTGGAATGGAGCCTCGCCTACCGCGGAACCGCTTTCGCATTACTTCATAGTGGCCTTCTATCTTCCTAATTTCAAGGTCTATGCTTGTAAGCTCGCGTCCAGGTCCGACTTTTTCATCCGGAAATTTTTTTCTGCGAAGCCTCGATGATTTTCAAGGTTTCCTCGCTGCTAAGATTATATTTTTAGTGGTTATGTGACCGACTTCATTCTCCAATATTCGGCGTTCTTGTTCCCAACGTATGCATTGGAAAAAAGTGTCTCTAACGCTCAAGACTATGGGTGTATTCGTACAAACTTTTACAGTAAATTGAATATTAGGTTTATAAGACTTTTTTATTTTCCTCAAGTTCCCGATCTCAGGTGAAGAATTTTTTAAATTGAAGACTAGGTTGGTAAAACTTTTTATTTTCCACAAGTACTTGATCTCAGATGGAGAGTAATGATGATGGCTTGGAAGAAGTAATCGTCCCTTTGGTAATACCTCGCTTTCTAAATTTCAGTTTTATTACAACTTAGTCATACCAGATCTCAAACGGCTGGCATCGCGTCTACTTCGGCATGTCCGTTTTCAGACAAAACCTCATCTTAGTCACGTTGGGTCGCGGACGGCTGGCATAGGCTTTATTTTATTATGTCTCTTCTCAGGAAGAAGCTCGCCTTGAGGTCACTGGCACGACTAGCTGACTTCACCTTTACTTCAGTTGTCAGATGAAATCTCATCTTATTCACACTAGGTTGTGAATGGCCTCTATTGTACGCATATTTTCTAGCAAAACCCCGTATTGATGCCATTTTCGTATCGCGATGGGCTGGCATCGCCTATCCTTTAGCTGTTCCGTTTCCATTCGAATCGATGTCGCCCACCGTTTTTGGCTCCCGAGCCTTATGAAGTCATGGGACTTAGCTTAGCTGAAGGAGCGGCTCAACTTACACGCCTAATCCGTCCCGTCAAAGCTCGCATCTTCTCGCAGCTCGGCAATTTTACTTACCACTTTTTTCAGAAGCATCCTAGCTTACAGGTCCACCCCACAAGGCTCTCCTTCTCATATACGTACAGACATTCACAGAATACGTGATTTATGTGACGTATGTGATGTCTCTTAGCACAAACAAAATATTATCTAATAGCTTTTCAAGTGTATTTGTAATTTGCATTAGAGTTGAATGCAAACAATTGCATAATGCACTGCCAACAATTGACGTAATCGGATCAGCATGAAATAGCTATAATGAAAATGTTGAAAATAAAAGTGCACTAAGTCAGCCACAGCAGAGAAACAGAAACAAAGAAAAGCTTTGTGGCACTCAATGCGAATATTATATGGCGCACTTGCCCCAAAGAAGCAGAGCAATTGCACATATGAGTATAAGTCACAGAAAGGAAGATAAGAAGCTGACAGGGGAAAGGAGTGCAAAGAGAAATAAGTCAAGTAAAAAGCAGAGAAAAATGGGGAGGAGGGAGAGGTAAGCAACATATTACGGTTTGGAGACAAGCTGGTGGTTGATAGAGTGCAGTGAGTGTTGGTTGGAAAATCAGCTGCATCGCGACGATCGGCCAGCGTCAAAGCAAAAAGTCGCACGAGCATGCAACAGTTGCAGCAAACGTAACCTAATAAATAGAAAATATAAACGCAAATGCAAAAAGAAAAACGCAAAAAAGTGTGGAATTTTCTTTTTCTTCACTTCATGCCAGTGCATGAGATGCCTTGCCGTTGGTGCGCAGGCGCACAGTTTTTATATTTCTTTTTTTTTTGTTTTTATTTTTGTGATTGTGATTAAATAATCACTGCAACTTATGCCGAGTGTGGTATGTATGGCTTTTTATAGCCTGTAACTAAATACACAACTTTATTACGCCAACAATTTGCTGCCCCTCCTTCAACTTGCCGCCCCTCTTGCGCTGTCTTGCGGCCATCAGCTGTCTTCAACGAATCGTTTTTCTTGTTTGTAATACATTTTTTCACTTTCATTTTGCCAATGTTGCATGGTTTCTTTAAGTACAACAACAACAACAACGCGCGCAAATGCAACATTTGATTGCCAGTACAACTTTATTATGTTGTATGCGCGCTAATGTGGTTTGTGGCAACAACATTGAGACCCACTTTCAGAGAACCGCTTTATGTTGGTTATGTAAGCGACTTTTCCATGTTGCAATTTTCTTGTTTTCTGATCTTGTGCAGCAAGGCAATCAGGCGGCATATTAGGCGCGTAGCGTTAGTTAGCCACTCCGACAGTTAGGCAGTCAGCCAGTCAGCCAGTTAGGCGTTGCGCCAGCCACTCGACCTAACAACCAAGCTACCCATTTTCTTTTTTCCTACTTTTTATTTTTTTCTTTTTATTTCTTTTTATTCATTCACATAAGTTTTCATGTTTTTTTTTTGTGCATTCAACATGTGGCATGCAACATGCACGATCTTTTACTTTGTTTTTATTGCATTTATTTAATTTTTTTCCCCACTCATTTAGTTTGTTCGACATTACGTGTTGCAGCAGCCATGGTTTCGCTTTAATTTGAACTCGTTTCTGTGTCGCTATGACTTCAATTTCGTCTGTGTTGTTGTTATTGTCCACTGGTTTTATAATATAATCGTCGTTGCGGAAAAGTCTGGAAAATGTGGAAAACTCGTTCTGCAAATGTGGCTGCGGCTGTTACGTGGCGGAGATCACGGCAGCTGTAAATGTGGCTGTAATCTTTAGAGACATAAGTGCCTTGCTGTTGTTGTTTTTATTGCTATTGTTGTTGTGATTATTTTTTCCTTTTTCTGCAATTGGCTTTGCCGTTGCGCCTTCACGTTTGCACTTCAACTAACCGCATTAATTTGATTTAATCAACAGCTCGCCTGTTTTTTTCTGACAAAATCCAAAACAACAACACACAACATGCACTCGAAACGCTGCTTGCATGCCTGCCACAACAAGCATCCTGTTTCAGTTTCTTCAGAGGATTTTTTATTTTTTCTTATTTTATTTTTTTCTCAAAATGCAATTCGTGTTTCGTAAGACTTTTTCGTTGACTTACAGACAATTCGGGTGAGCTACTCTATTGGCTAGCAAAGTTTGGCTGTCATTATGTAAAAGACCTTATCCGTTGACCTTTTAAACGTCTACAGCTAAATGAACTTTTTGGGCGACTCGTAAATATAAAAAAAAAATTAAATAAAAATAAGAAAACAAATACAAAAAAACGAAAAGGTCGCGTGTCATACCTTTTTTGGTTTTTCGTTCCCGAAAAGTCGAAAAGTTGATGTGACCTCCTTTAATTGAGTCAACTCTGTTGGTTGCTTCCTTGAAGGCAATTATGGGAATCATTCCTGCTTAAGTGAGCCCTGGTATTCATTTTAGTACTTCATACATTCGTTCGCCACAAGCGCTGTAATTCTAAACAGACTTATGAAATAATTTAAAAACTTTTCCGGCGCCTGAGCTCATGAGGAGAATCTTTTCAGCGGTGGTAATAGACTTCCTCGGCATAGAGCAGCCGAGATCTAATAAACATACCTGAAAAAACTGGGCTCCAACGAACTCTAAAACCAACTTTAACTCCTCTAAAGCTCGCTAGGAGTCCTCGCTCACCCTACAACTGCTTTCGCGCTACTTCAGAGTGGGTTTTCGTCTTTCTCATTGCGTCCAGTTCCCACTTTTTCATCCGGCGAAACCACTGATGATTTCCCACGTTTTTTCACTGCTTAGCATCTCGCTGATTACATTTTCAGTGGGTATGTGACCGACTGCTTTCTTCAGCGTTCGACGTTCTTGTCCCCAACGCATGCATTGGAAAAAGGTGCCTATAAGGATAAAGACTCTGGGTGTTTTCGTACCAACTTTTACAATGACATACCGCTTCCTTGAGCACAATGCGCAGGCGCTTCTCAACAGCAGCAAGTGATCTTATATCCCACAGATCCATTGAGTTCTAATAAATAAAACAATAAAGAGCTCCTCTCTAAGCTTAGATGAACTTCCCGCATTTCTTAATAAAATTTGCCTTTTGTCCCTCTCTCAAAACAGATTAAAGATGACTCTAGGGCATCTCAAAGCGGGCATTAATGTTCCTCCTGTTACCAACAATGGAAAACACATTCCAGTTCACTCCTATTCAAAGTCTTCCTTGACTTCAAAAAGGGTCTCCCTGCTACACTTACAAGTACGATTCCGTTGTTGGTATTCAGAAAGTGGGTACATATACGTTTTTTTGGGAGAGAGCTTGTTCCTTTGTTGTCGCTACTGGTCTTAGAGGCTTAACCCGCTGCGGTTCCAAAAACAATCGTTCAATGGCTTTACCTGTCGATCGTTGAGGTTGTAAATGCTCGTATATTTGTGTTCGCATGCCGCAAATACTCTACCACATTTGGAAGTCTAATTATGCCTGAATTACAAAAGTATCATCGTTACAAAGCACCGCAGTTTGTGCATGTTCGACTAGCGGAGGTGAGCTAGTTCACCGCCATTATCACTCAAGCAACTTTTGGACCTATGCTGATATTAAGTCTTGTTGCCAAAATCATCATCATCATCATTGTTGGCTCAACAACCCGGTTCGGGTCTTGACTTGCTGTAACAATTTTCTCCAGATCGATTTATTTTGTCTCTAGTTCGTTTTGTCCATCGCTTGAGTTCTTCAACAACTTATACCAAATAGCTCAGTTTCTTGATCTACGCCTTCCAACTACCGGACTTTTGGCCTTCCTCTGCCTCTATTTCTTCTGCACGTACCCAGTAGGATTTTCTTCGGTTGGTGTGCTTCGTTTACCCTTATAATGTGACCAGCCCATCGTAGATGGTTAACCTTTATTGTAGTGACAACATACAGGTGTTTATACAGCCTTTAAAGCTCTTGATTGAATCGTATTCCGATTTCATAAACAGCACCAAATATTTTACGTAGGATTTCACGCTCAAGAACGTTGAGTTTTTGCTCATCGGCTTTGTTTAGTGTCCCAGTTCTACCGGCGTATATAAGTACTGGTACGATAAGAGTACCATAAATCGCTATTTTTCCTGGCCTTTCAAGAACTTGTCAAAAAATCAACTGCGAGGGCACCTATCTGAATTCTGTGCTGCAAATTCCATTAGCGGGTTGTATTGAAAGGGTTGTGTTCTGTCATTTTCCGACCAGTCTACCTCTTATTCACCTAATGCAATGCCCTGGTCAAAAGATAGCCAACTCGTGTTCAGCGAAATTAGGCGAATACCCTCATTTATGGAAAATCAGTGGCAACAAAGTCTCTAATAAATAAAGTTAGTGAAGAGTCAATAGACAGCCTGCTTGATATAAGCGCCCAGAATGCGGAAAAGATTACAAAAGTTCGAGGATCCGATTGGGAATTTTGAAAGAAAAATCGCAGCACGCAATTACGAAATTCCACAGCAGCTAATATCCCAACGTAGCAGCTCCTCAGGGATAGTTATAAAGTAAGTACTTTAGATTAGCTGAATTAAGCGGTCAGATTACTAAATTCTCGGACCCTGCGCCGTCGAGATCATTGCACTTCATCATTTTCCATGCAACTACCACAGGACGCACCCGAAGTTATTTTGTGACTGACTGCATGGACGCCCTCGATCAGCGTCCTATTAAAGGCACCACTACTAGTGAGAAAGGCGGCCTTGTTAGTCTTGGGAGCTCTCTCGATCGGCTGCGATCCACCCGCAGATCGGAAAGCTTTGTCAGCGTGCATGCCGCACTCCCCCCAGCGCTCGTCACGATATGTAACTATTTTGCTGCACATCCCAAAATGTTCCCATTCTTGATTTGCTGCCTCTCAGTTAACTTTTAACAAAAATTAATAAAATAATTGCAATAAAATTTTAATTGGACAGTTTACTGTTAGTTTATGAATTTTTACGACTTAACTACTAAAAACCCTTCAGCTTCATGAGCGTCTCGCTACCCACATGAAAATGTTCGGGGAAGAAACATATCTCATGAAAATTAGTTACGTAGCAACTCATCAATTTACCGTTGCACAATCGAAATTCGCGTTCAAGCTGCACACTTCAGTCAAAGATGCCAAAGGCGAAGTCCAAGGGGGACGGGAGCGAAGCTGGTAACACAGTTGGCGGTGTAGCTGATGAGCGTGTTGGTGTTACTACGAGTATTAGCTGATAGCTAAGGTTTTTGTTGTTGTTATTGTTATTACAATGTAACGCTTTCCAAGCACGTTTTCCCTGCTACCGCCCACCGGCCATGTTTTCCATTATTGCAACGCTTCGTGCATACCATTTGCTTCCTTGTATGACATAATCAGCCTGTAACTGCATTGGTTGGTTGCAGCTCTAGAGGTGGCGCTGATGACGGGGAAAACGGTGAAAGGTGGAGTTGTGAAGTTTGTTGAAGTTGTTTGTGCGACTGATAAACAAACCGACAAACAACCGGCGCACAGCAGCCACTGTCCCACCGCTCCGCCATCCAATCCCACTTCCTGCCGCCCAACTGAGCTGCTCGATCGAATCGCATGGCACACCACTGAAGTTGCATTTCCATTCACTACCGCAAAAACACAAACACATGCGCCCAACGTGTGCAACATTTGCTGCAACAAGCTAATGCTCATTCACGAACAACTTGTTTTTGTACCGCTACCACCGCTCTGCTACTACCCCTCCAAGCGACTTTGCTCTTTCTAAACATTTTATCATCCTAATGCCATCGTTTTCACTTTCAATCTTGCGCAAATCGTGTTGGCGCGAATCGTTCGAAGCGAAGTGCAGAAAAGCCATACAACTCCTGAATGGCAAAACAAACAAAAGGAATAGCTGAAAAAAGCAACGAAGGTAACGAAAGCAACAACTACAAATGACAGAACATAGTGGGCAAACTGCAGCCAACTGATTTATGTACTCTGCAGCGTTGTTGGTGGTGCGCGCGATTAGAGTTGGTGGTGTGGATGTGCGCTAGGAAGTATGAAAATTGAAAAAGTAGCGGGCGTGCACGAATTTCGTTTGGCTGGTCGGTCACAAGGAAGCAGATGGCCTAATAGGGCGCGTGCAGGGTCAAAAACTGCTCCGCAGTCAACGACGATTAACCCAATTTGACTTAATGGCTAGCTATTTATGTTTACTATTTTGTAATGGGCTGAGATCATTAAGAAAGTGGTCAGTGGGGGTTAACTAAAATGAGTGAGTGAGTCAGACGCTTCTGTGCTTTGGTCTCTGACAAAAATTGTGGGTATTTAAGTGAAGAAATGGAAGAGCTGAAGAGATCTCAGTGAGATTTCGAGAATTCAGGTTGCCTCAAGCTGGATAGCAAACGACGATAGAGCAGATTTCTGGTAGCACATATATTTTCTAACTTCCCTGCCTTATTAGAAGGAAAAATCAGGTCCGCTAAATTCTTCTAGATTTGTAATGGCATGGATTCCAAACAGCATGCCGAGCAATCTGTGAAACATTGTTCTAAGTCAGATATTAATCAACTCGTAGTGAGAAGCTGCTTAGGCTTAAGGTGGGAATCGGGCTTGAGGATCTTGCTTTTCAACTGCACTCACGTTTCTATGGGCAATAGAGGCTGGTGACTTTGCAAAATCAATTCGTTATTCCAAAGGTATTGCACGAAACTGCAGCCTCCAAACTTATCAAGTCATTCTTCTTCTTCATTGGCGCGATAACCGCTTAAGCGATCCAATCGATAAGCCAATAGTTTCTTTCTCGTGCTAACCGGCGCCAGTTGGAAACAACAAGTGAAGCGAAGTCCTTCTCTACCTGATCTTTCCTTTCTTCCTCTGCTACCACCAGCTGGTACGGCATGTAATACTTTCAGAGCCGGAGCGCCAGCATCCATTCGGACGACATGACTCAGCCAACGTAGCCGCTGGTTCTTTATTCGCTGCACTATGTCTATGTCGTTGCAAAGCTCATACACCTTATTGGTCCCTCGTCTGCTCGTCGTTGCTACCCTGGAAAGGTCCAAAAATCTTCCGCAGAATCTATCTCTCAAACACTTCAAGGGGCGCCTCATCAGATGTTTCCGTCGTCCCAGATTCGATAGCATTGACATGATGAGGGCCTTAGTCAAGTCATCGGTCAGCGAATTTAGTTACATGACATCTTCTACTATTATACCGCAGCCTTTAAACATGTCAAGTATAACTGGAAAAGTGATTAAGTCATTCCACAGCGACTACAGCAACAGCTTCATTACAAGCGCCAAAAATGCTACTTTTTCACACCATATTTTAATCTCATTTTTAACTAACAATTGTTTGCTGTTTCTCATTTATTTGTCTTATATCCACGTGGACCGCTTCAGTTTAATCAGAGTATTTCCTACGGTCCTTTACACTGCTAAGCGTAAAGTTCGGGTATGCCAGATCACCTAAAAGTGTTTATAATTGTGCGCACTCTCCCGCTAAGAGGCGATGATGATGATGATCATAGAGGCGATCATGATCCCCACGAACTGCTCAAAAGTAATTTTCCAATACGACTACGAAGCAGTTCTTCAATTGAATAAACAAACACTGATGCCGGTGTGGAGAAGCCCTTTTATGAATTTTGCAGTTATTAGTAGTATTATTATTATATGCTATCGCACCGGCTAGGGGCCCAAATAAATTCCATTAGGGTGGATTTGCAGCTTTTGACTTTATCTGCGGCCAAGTAAGCGAGTCGTGACTTCGTCATAAAGGCTTCGTCTCATGCTCCTTTCCGCCATCCTTTTCGGTGAGAGCCTTCCGGATTCCAATCTAGTGATATTCTGCTGATGTCAGTCGCAGATTTACGGACTGTATGGCCTATTCATTTACACATTTACATGGCGTATTTCAATCGTAACCGGCCTTTCTTCGCTTCGAGTAGAGAGCGCGTCATTAGAAGTCCAGTTATCTTGCCACCAAATACGGTTTAAAAGTTTGGAGCTTTTTTGTTGTTTGAACCGCTACGTAGCACGCTTCGCAGCCATACAGCAGTAAAGACTTCATATTCGAGTTGAAAATCCTTAGATTTGTTCTGGTGGTTAGCTGCTCGGGGTACCATATGCTTTTAAGCATAGCGAAGAATGATCTGGCTTTCGTTATTTCGTAATATCAGTATTAGCATTCAAGGGCATTGCTTAGCACATCACCGATTACCATTAGAAACAAGAGTGGTGACAAAATGCAGCCCTGCCTCACACCTGCAACTCGTTCAATTGAGTCAGATAATGCACGATCATGCAGCACTCTACATTGAAAACCAGTTTATCTGGAAATCCTTTACGACGGAGCGTGCTCCAACCGGTCAAAAGTTTTCTCAAAGTCAAAGTGAGAATTTTGTAGTTTCTTGATGTTAGGTCCTGAAACCCCGAGTTGAAAATTAACAGTGCACCTTAAACTGGTCGACAGTCGGCTTGAAGACTCCTCAACACAGAGATGCCGAGATGTTCAGTTCCAGCACTAGCAATATTTGCGCAGATGGGGCATTGCTCGCGGTTATTTCAAGTGGAAGTATATGCTAACGGTTCGTGTGCAGAGATAGACATACAGAGAATCTAATGTGCTGGGCACATTGCAGTCTTAAGTGGCATCCAAGGACTCTACCTGCATTTAAGCTAAAGTTGCCTTCAGTACTAAAATGCATCCAGAAATACAACTTTCCGCATATACCCTTAAAAAATAAAAAGTAAGCATAGTATCTTTCAACTGCTAAGCTACAAAAGCATCATCGAAAACGAGAAAGCTGAAAAACTAGATATGAGGGCTGCGACTGCAATACGAATTGAACTCGATATCTTCTTAGTGGTGGAAAAGCGCAAACCTAACGTACAACTTGTGAGCTTTATGCAATGGGTCAACGTTGAGCTAAATACTCCAAAGTCCTTACTGGAAGGAGGTAACTCCCAAAGACTTTAATACCTTATTTACCTTGTAAATGACACGCTGAGGAAGCTTACACGTATCCCCACGAATCACTGCAGACTCACTTAGGTTAGGTTATTTAGTGCTGGCTGGTTTGTGAAAAAATCTCACTTAGACCTCTAGGGGTAATTTTTTTGCCAGTGGTATTTATCTGGAGTCAAAGATATCGATTTTATAATTTATAATGCACGTCTCGCGAGTTTTAAGAAACTGTTCAGCTTATTTTCAGTAATATCCTTCAAGGATAAAAAATATGATTGATCCTAGGCACATTTGACGAGTCCTACAAAGAGCAGGACAGTAGGAAAGCAGGTGTTCCAAAGTACCCCTAGCGTTCGCTTCGTTGCATGTATTACACGCATCGTTGTGGACTAATCCCAGTATGGCTGCGTGATGTGGGATAAGACACTGTCCTGTCAGTACTACAACAATATTTTACAGTCTTTCCTAGAGAGTGATACAATAAACTTTGCAGCTTTGGCATTCCAAGCTCTTAGTATAATTTTGGTAGTCTTATAAAAGCTTGAGTGTTCCCATATCGACTGAGTTTCCACAGCTAGTTCCTCATTTAGTTCCGTGATGTCTGACGTGCTCAATCTCGACAAGCCAATATCTGCCTAAGCGAGCTCATCGGCTCTCTCACTTCCCTCTATTCCTTTGCGCCCTGATATCCGGTAAATAGTGAACTCTCCATTTCCGCAGATTTTATCTATTTTGGATCCGCATTGTTGAACAAATTCCAAATTAGTGCAAGGAATCATAATTGCTTTTATAGCCGCTTGGCTATCAACGAAAACGTTTGTCCGAGTATTCAAAAAAGTTAAATCCAGAGCTAATTCAGCTGCTTTCGTTGCAGCATAGATTTCAGCTTGAAATATATCTATATTACTACAGTAATTTGCAGATCACTTAACCTTTTATCGTTTTTCTATAAATAGGAAGGCGCCTTCTCACTTGGTCTAGAACATTTCTACGATACAGTAACATATAATAATCGCAGAACTTGTCACAGTACAAAATAAGTTGTTCACTGAGCCGGAGCTCGGTCATGGCGGATTCCTAAACTACTTCTGAAAACCAATCTGAGCGGCATATAAGCCCTTATTGACTACCGGCAAATTGAAACAGCTAAGCGAACGGTTATACTCTCAGTTTTAGGTCATCCACCAAGTAATCGCGTTCAAGTTGACATTACCGTTGTTCCAAGATAGCCTTAGCGGTCACGGCTCCTTTTCATTTTGTCTAACCCGCTTTTGGCGTACATACCTACATACGTATGTATGTGTGTACATGAATTTTAGTCACGATTTGCTCATTCACGTCATCTTCGTTCGTACATACATACATCTGTACATATATACATTGCAGTGGGCTTTCATGTGACGGCTTTTGTTGACATTAAATGATTTTGTTGTTGCTTAAATTTGTTTTGGACACATATTGTTAGTTTTACGTAAGGCTCACATTGAACTTAGCGAAAATTTTACGATGAACGTACAAGCATTACCTGCCAGTGTTGCCACTTCATCTACTTGTATGTGAGTGTATGTGTATATACCTACTCATGCATATGTCTGCTTGTCTTTTGTAATGCGAATGTGATGTGCCTTGCATTTTGAGTGCTCGATAATTGCTTAACAAATAAAGTGATTAAAATAAAGCGTACAAAATTTATTTACAATACGTACTTATAGGTGTGCACATACATATGTACATACGTGAGTAAGTGTTTATGTGCGAATTGGCAATGAAGAAGGTTTCGAAGTTTGTTTTTAAACGTTTTTGTGATTTTATCTACAATACAAATTTCACTTTCACCTTTTGTTGCGCCGCCAGACAGGCATTCAATGCGGCAATCAACGCAGTAGCCTCTTTGACATTTTAATTGCAGCAAAAGAGGTACAAGAAAGCACAAAGCTCCGGTAGGTGTGTGGTGATAAGGGCGGCGGTTGTATGAGGGAAGATTTCTATTTATTATTATGGGCCATGGCAGATTGTACGCCTAATTTTGTATTGTTCGAGAAAAATAATTACGAATGGCATTCAAAAAGGAATGCAGTGAAAATAAAAATTTGATGTATAAATGGATGAAAAGGGTATAAGTATAAGTATAAGTATAAGTATAAGTATAAGTATAAGTATAAGTATAAGTATAAGTATAAGTATAAGTATAAGTATATTATAAGTATAAGTATAAGTATAAGTATAAGTATAAGTATAAGTATAAGTATAAGTATAAGTATAAGTATAAGTATAAGTATAAGTATAAGTATAAGTATAAGTATAAGTATAAGTATAAGTATAAGTATAAGTATAAGTATAAGTATAAGTATAAGTATAAGTATAAGTATAAGTATAAGTATAAGTATAAGTATAAGTATAAGTATAAGTATAAGTATAAGAATAAGTATAAGTATAAGTATAAGTATAAGTATAAGTATAAGTATAAGTATAAGTATAAGTATAAGTATAAGAATAAGAATAAGTATAAGTATAAGTATAAGTATAAGTATAAGTATAAGTATAAGTATAAGTATAAGTATAAGTATAAGTAATATATAAGTATAAGTATAAGTATAAGTATAAGTATAAGTATAAGTATAAGTATAAGTATAAGTATAAGTATAAGTATAAGTATAAGAATAAAAATAAGTATAAGTATAAGTATAAGTATAAGTATAAGTATAAGAATAAAAATAAGTATAAGTATAAGTATAAGTATAAGTATAAGTATAAGTATAAGTATAAGTATAAGTATAAGTATAAGTATAAGTATAAGTATAAGTATAAGTATAAGTATAAGTATAAGTATAAGTATAAGTATAAGTATAAGTATAAGTATAAGTATAAGTATAAGTATAAGTATAAGTATAAGTATAAGAATAAAAATAAGTATAAGTATAAGTATAAGTATAAGTATAAGAATAAAAATAAGTATAAGTATAAGTATAAGTATAAGTATAAGTATAAGTATAAGTATAAGTATAAGTATAAGTATAAGTATAAGTATAAGTATAAGTATAAGTATAAGTATAAGTATAAGTATAAGTATAAGTATAAGTATAAGTATAAGTATAAGTATAAGTATAAGTATAAGTATAAGTATAAGTATAAGTATAAGTATAAGTATAAGTATAAGTATAAGTATAAGTATAAGTATAAGTATAAGTATAAGTATAAGTATAAGTATAAGTATAAGTATAAGTATAAGTATAAGTATAAGTATAAGTATAAGTATAAGTATAAGTATAAGTATAAGTATAAGTATAAGTATAAGTATAAGTATAAGTATAAGTATAAGTATAAGTATAAGTATAAGTATAAGTATAAGTATAAGTATAAGTATAAGTATAAGTATAAGTATAAGTATACCCAATATGTCTTAAAATAACACAAAACATGAAAAAGTTACGACACAATTAAATCAATCGGCATTAATTGAAATAGCATAGCAGCGCATAACATAGCATCATGGAACATAACATAAAAAAACCCAAATGCAGCGCAGCAAAATCTGAAAAAAATGTGTTGTAGCATAGCAAAACATAACCAAACATAACATTTCATACTAACTCACAACAATACATAACGTAATATATCGTACCATAAAATATATTAAAGCAATATATCGTAAAAGTACAGGAAAAAAATTAAAAGAAATTAAAACAGCATAGCAGAACATAGCAGAGCAAAGCATAATAAAACACTTCTTCATGCATTTGGCCAAATAAAATTTTTTATGAAATATGTCGTAAAATAAAATGAACCTTAAAAACGCAACAATAAAATTAATTTGAAAAATTATATTAGTTAAAATATTATAACATAACACACCATAGTGGAACTTGTCGAAATATAGCATAACAAAACATAAAAACCGTAAAAACAGCAAATCTTAATCTAATAGGTATATCATAAAATAACATAAAACACAAAAAGGGTACGTGAAAAAATTTAGTTTAAATAACATGGCATAGCATAGCATAACGAAACATAGCATAGCAAATCATAATATGACATAAAATCGTAAAGTAACATGAAACACAAAGCGTACATGAAACAAATTAAAATAAAATAGCAAAACATAACAAAACATAGTAAAGCATAATAATGCGTTTAATTTAATAAATAATAAAAAAGTTTATAAAACATGTCGTAGAATAAAATGAACCATAGAAACACAGCAAATAAAAAATTGGTTCAAATAACAAAGCATAGCACAGCATTACAAAACATAGCATAGCAAAGCATAATACAACAGTCTAAAATCGTAAAATAACATGAAACACGAAGAATACATAAAAAAAATTAAAATAAAATAGCAAAGCATAACAAAACATAGCAATAACTTAAAAAAAAAAAATAAGTGGCGCGTACACTTCTGTTAGGTGCTTGGCTGAGCTCCTCCTCCTATTTGTGATGTGCGTCTTGATGTTGTTCCACAAATGGAGGAACCTATAGTTTCAAGCCGACTCCGAACGGCAGATATTTTTTTTATGAGGAGGTTTTTCATGGCAGAAATACACTCGGAGGTTTGCGAGGGGCGATCGCTATTAGAAAAATGTTTTTACTAATTTTGCTTTCACCGAGATTCGAACCAACGATCTCTCTGTGAATTCCGAATGGTAATCACGCACCAACCCATTCGGCTACGGCGGCCGCATAGCAATAACTTACTCACTTTAAAAAGGCTTTATGGTCTCACTTTAATAGTAATATTAAGGTTTTAAGCTCTAAAAATAGTAAAGGGCGATTTTTTAAGAGCTATAGGTAAGTTTTTCAAAACAACACACGTAAAATTCAGAAAAATGCATGAAATTTTAATTTAAATCGATAGTACAGTTCATATAATTTGAAGATTATTTCATGCAAATGTTAACCGCGACTGCGCTTCAAATGGTCCATCTGCTTAGTCCAATTTTGGTATACTCTTTCCAATGTTTCGGCCGGTATCTCGCATATAAATGCTTTAATGTTTTCTTCTAATGCGTTAATTGAAGCAGGCTTATCTGAATAGACATGAGCTTTACCACAGCCCCCCAAAAAATAATCTAAAGGCGTTATATCGCACGATCTGGGTGGCCAATTGACAGGTCCCGAACGTGAAATAAAATGTTCACCGAACTCGCCTCTCAACAAGTCCATTGTTACGCGTGCTTTGTGGCATGTGGCACCGTCTTGCTGAAACCACATGTCATGCAAGTCAAGCTCTTGCATTTTGGGCAAAAAAAGTTGGATATCATTTCACGGTAGCGCTCACCATTCACAGTTACGTTACGATTCGCAGCATCTTTGAAGAAGTACGGTCCAATGATACCTCCAGCCCATAAACCGCACCAAATTGTGACCTTTTCTGAATACATTAGTAGCTCTTGCAATTCTTCTGGCTGATCTTCACTCCAAAATCGACAATTCTGCTTATTTACGTATCCATTGATCCAAAAACACAATTTTTCGATGAAAAAGTTGATCTTCAGCTAACTTTCCAAAAGCCCTTTCACCAAAAATTCTGCGTTGCGGTAGGTCGTTCGGCTTCAATTCTTGCACCAGCTGTGTTTTGAAAGGCTTCACACCTAAATCCTTTCGCAAAATTTTCCACGTTGTTGAGTAACAAAGGCCCAATTGCTGCGAACGGCGACGAATCGATAATTGATGGTCATCATTAACACTGGCGGATACAGCTGCGATATTTTCTTCAGTTCGCACTCTACGTAAGCGTGTTGGTGGCTTGATGTGCAATAATGTCCCACTTCATTGGGTCGATTAAACTGACCATAAAATGGAAGAAGCGCGCGATAAACTTTCTTAACCGAACACACATTTTTATAATAAAATTCAATGATTTCCAAGCGTTGTTCGTTTGTAAGACGATTCATGGTTAAATTATAGGCCAAACTGAAGATGTTTGACAGTGAAACAAAACACGAAACGTGCGTCAGCTGTTTAAACCAACTGTTTAAAAAGATAATAGCTAAAAAATCACCCGTTAGTATAATTTCTCAATAAGAGAAATAAAAATTGTGTGGCTAAGTTGCACAACTAATTTTTTTCCCGATTCACAGTTCCAATATAAATATTTTGCGGAAAAACTGCTAACTACACTGGCTACAGGGTTTTTAAATAAAACATAACGCAACATAATACGGCACAGCCTAGCAAGTCAGAAAAAAGTTTAATAAAATGCAAGATAGCTAAAATAATATGACATAAGGAAACATAACTAAACATAAATAGCAAACCAAAACATAACGAACATAACATAGCATAGCATAATATAACTAAACATAACATAACATAAGAAAACATAACAAAGCATAGCGAAACATAACTAAACATAACAACTAAATAATATAATACAAAATAGAAACAAATCTTATACAAAATAAAATTCAATTCACTTACACTTTCTACCAATTCCATTCACCTACATAATTTTTCCATTCAAATTTTACATTTCTCCTTACCTCAGTACCTACAACCACAAACAAATAAAATTCCACGTCCCACCAAAAAGCTCATCCAATTGTCGAATTCATAAATATTTATTCACACTCTGCTGCGGCTCAATGAAGAAAGCCTTTTATGACATGTAATTATTGTCCATTTGTGTGCGTGTCATATTACATTGTGGCAACCAGCTGTTCAATCAGCCCAATCGAGAGTGCAAGCGTGCAATATTACTTACAATAAAAGCGCGGTTATTGAACTTTACTTTTGACATTTACTCAACTAAAATTTTTTCCGCTTAACTCCATTTACAAAGCGCGCATATCTACACACATACGCACCTACTTACTTGCGACTGTGTGGCTTGTGCCTTTCTTTCCTTACACCATTGTTTGTGGGTATTTTGCTTGCGGGTGTAATTGTAGCAATTGTTGCGCCGTCACGATGCCACGAATTTGGGTGAAAGATATAAAATTAATTTATTACTTTTTAAGTGCATGTATTGTATGTGGGAATGTGTGAATGTGTGCATGTATGCATGTGCATAAGGAGGTGTGTGTACAGCATTGTATATTTTTGCGTAATTTGTTTGCTCAATTGTTGTTTAGAAATTTCTAATAACTATTAAAAAACTTTAAGTTTCGTTTTAGTGGTTGCCACCTGATTCGATGTGTGGAAGCGAAAATTTTTTTAGTGTTATGAAGGCAAAATTTTCATTGCTTTTGAAGTGATTATCTTCGTCTTAACAACCTATGTGTATAACAATTGAGTGCGTTGTTCTTTTGAGGAGTTTCAATGATTAGCTGTCCTGTTTCCTCATTAAAGGCATTTGAGAAATCCATCTACCTGAGGCGGTAAAGATTGGATCTCCAATGAACTACAATTAAAATTACCATACACTTGCTAGAATGTCGCTAAAGTGATAGTCATTAAGACTAGTGAACAGCTCTCATATACAAAAAGTCCTAGGAAATGGCATAGACATTTTTTATGTTAAATTTCCTTAAGCCAGCACGCAGTTTCTAAAAAAATTAATACATTTTGTGCTACCCATGTCTCATATAGAGTTTCATGGCTCATTCGAAAGTCCACGTCAAGCAGGGTAAGCGAGATTTTCAGCTTAAAAAAATCTGCCTCAGACCTACCCTTTTGCTCGCTTTCATGGAGGTAAAGGTTAACACGATGAACTGGTCTTATCCTTCTATTCCTTCCGTCCACCAATGCGAACTCTGACGTTTAAATTGTAGTTTGAGTGACTGTATTTTCCAAACCGGGAGATACTCATTTAGCATTTGGCGCCGTTTTAATACGATACTCGTCTATTGTTTTAGTGCTGGAGTTTTCACAGGTGGTATTCTCTGTAGCGACTTCGTTGTGTCTAGAAAGAAATGAAGATACCTCAATTCTAATGCTGAAATTTTTTCAATGGAGTTAGGGATTGATTTGCCAAAAGCTCTAAATCCTTCTCTTTACAACCGCGGACAATTACAAAGATAGACAAAGCGAGTTCCCTACTCACCTACTTCTCCCCAACTAAGGCATATATTAGCCTTAATGAGACTGACGGGAGTCTCTACTGGTTCCGCTTCGGCCAAGTTTAAGGAGGGTCCTAGCTTGGTAACTTTATCCGCCTTCTCATTATCTTCAATGTTTGTATGGCTTGGATCCATAAATCTGAAACTTCTTCAATGTTGTTGAGGAATGGCTTACCAAAAGCTGGTAATGTTGCTCTTGACAACCCCAGAAAATTGCAAGGATAGTAAAGAGAGCTTCCTTCTCACCCGATTCTCCATATGTTGTTGCGTGTTTTGCTTAACTTCGTGATAGTGAGACTCGAGTTCCGCTTTAATCTGGCTGAAGCTAACTTCGACTGGCTCTACTTCGATAGAGCTTAAGGAGGATCACAGCCTAGGAAGCTTATCCACCCTCTCGTTACACCTGAAGCTCCTCTGGCCCGGAACCCATACTAGAGTAATATCGAACCGTTGACTGAGCGAGCTAAATTCATCTATACAGTGAACTACTAGTTTGGAAGTTAGGATGATGGAATTCACCGCTTTTAGAGTAGCTTGCAACTGAGCCCTATGACCAGAGAGCTTTATGTTCAAGTACCTAACTTTACATAACTAAACATAAATTGCATGGCATCATGGAATCCTTATGAAGTTAAATGATAAATAATGAATAAATCGGCACTCTGTAAATCATTTCGTGTAAGGAGGGTGCTAGGAGATTTTATATAATTTATTCAGTTGAGGCATGGGTAAAAAATCAAAAGAAATCGGTGGCAATTTTTCAAACCACTCAAGACATTTTCCTGTACAATCCACTCTACAGAGTTTTAGGCTAATCTTAATCTGATTACACGATAGGTGACAGTTATTGGCGCCCTAGGACTTTAAGAAATCAGTATCCAACTACTTCTAAGAATACTAGTTTAGTAGCGATAATATCCATATCCGATACTTACCCATAAAAACAAAATAGCTGGTGGAACGATTATCGAACTTAGTGTGCAAAGGAAGGATTGTCGGATAACTAAATGCTGGTTCGTACTGCCATCTTTATGGAATCAGACTTCACCCACATATAAAAAAAACCTCCAAAAGCAAAGTTTCCAGCCCAAGGCCATTCAGTTTGTACTGCGGATATATGAAATGAGTACTGAGTTGCCGCCATCTTTTGGGGGCTTTAGGGCAACTGCATGAAGGATACTAACAAACCGATCTTCTTTTGTGGCACAAGATACCAGATTATAAGGGAATTCACTCACTAAACTACAGTTGCATTAGAGACAATGGAGAGCTTCCTCTCTGTCATCATCAATAGCATCATCAATAGTAAAAATTTAATCAATGGCTAGATGCATTTTACTGTTTTGATACAGAATAGGTCTTTAAGCAAGAATACCTGCTTTAGAGAGTGAAAATTGATCCTGGTATTAAAACTGGTTTCTCCCTGACCTTTCTTCATTCTAACTTTGCTTCGAAGTGGGCCAAAAAATAAGAGAACTCAGAAATCGACAGCAAGTAACACTTAAAATGTTGCATTCAGTCCATATTTTCTGCAGCTGCATGAAAATACAAAAAATTTTGGCGAGTGGCATTAAAAAAATGCAACAACAAACACACAACTCTAAATATGACTTCAAATCAAAGTATTTATGGCGAAGATAGTCGCGAAAAAATGGCAAAAGTAAAAACGAGAAAATTGCGTAACATTTACCCACTGACGCCAAAAGACATAAAAATTACAACAACATCAACAACAAATAACATTAAAACCAATGCAACAACAACACCAACAATAACAATGCATATAAATGCAGCAGTAAAAGCCAATCAACACCAGTCAGGAAACCTAGAAACGCGGCAGGCAACAGCAATAGCTACAACAACAACAAACAGCGAAGTCAACGAAGAAGAAGTCAAACCACATGCCAAAACCAACACCGACAACAACAATAGCAACAAGTTGCATGCATGCAATTGCAATCAAACACCAAAGCAATGCAAACATACAAACAGCAGCAGCAGCAGCAACTAATGGCCGAAAACAACAACAGTAATAGCGTGCAACATTACGTGGAAAAATGCAGTTTGCGGCGACGGCAATTGTTGTTGCACTTTTTCACTGTCTCTGCGCAATCGAAAGGAAAATTGCAAGTTACAACACAACCATCAACAACAACCACGACACCAACACCACAATAGCACATGCACACATGCATAGATGCATATAAACATTTTCAAACCAATCAAAGTAACCAAAGCCAATGTGAGATAATAATTTTTGCAAGTTGCCGTAAAATGCAAAAGAAAAACGAAATCCATTAAATGCAAAAAAAAAACAGAAAAACAAAAAATAGTTACGCAAGCAAGAAGAAAATCGTTGTAATTATAGTGCATCGTAATTATAATGAATTGTAAATTAGCCGCGAATGTGTTTGTGCTGTTTGTAATAGTGACACATTGGCTCATAGTGGTTTAATAAGAAAACAAAAAGAAAAACACATCGACATTGGAGTGTGGAGAATTGGGAATTTCATAAAATGTTTTATTTGGGTCAAAAGTTCAATGAATGAGTTGCTGAGAAATGGAGTGAATGGGGAGGCAAAGTTAAGCAAAATGGTTTAAAGATATCGCGAAAGCAAATAGCGGCAATTAGTCGCAAACTTTGTCGCCTTGAGTGCAGTGGATGCTTCGATAAGTGTTGAGGCGCCAGTGCTCTGGTTGCGAGCAAAGTCTCAATAATTCTAGATTTTTCGAATTGGTTAAAAAGTTAAAAATAACATTTAAAAAATAAGTGGAATATGATTGGAACTAATTTATTTTCTCATGAGGTGAACAAACATTTTCAAATTTTTCAAAATATTGAATTTAATAAAAAGCTACAATATTTTCTCTGAATATTTCTAATTTTGACTCTAAACATAAAGATGAAAAAAATTAATATAATTAGCTTCGATTTTTTAGGCTTCAAACAGTTTTCATTTCAAAAATTAAAAAAAAAAATTTTCTTTTAAAATTTTTTTAAATTTTCGTAAAATTTGTTTTTTTTTGGAAAATGCCAATAACTCTAGTTTTTCAAATATTAAAATTAAAAACAAACAAAAAATGCAATAAAGTTTGTTAGCTTTTCGGCATTTTTCTAAATTTTAATTAGATTGGAAACATAAAGATAAAAAAATTAATATAAAAATAAAAAGATAAAAATTTAAAGTATTTGAAAATATTTAATTTTTATCATTTTGTTAGTCTTAAAAATTGTTTTCTTTCCTGAGAATGCCAATAACTCTATGTTCTTAAAATATTAAAATAAACTACAATAAAATTTTTAACCTGCACGAATTTTTCTAAATTTTAAATAAAATGCAAACATTAAGATTTATTAAAAAAATGATGCTCCATGTGTAAGATGAAATACAAACTAAAAAAATTTAAATTAAAATAAATTGTTGGCTTTCATCTTTTAGTTTCCGAAAAGCTTTTTTTATTTATTGTAGTGTTCCAAAATATTCAAATTAAAAAAAAAACCATTACAATAAAATTTGTCAGCTTTTCAAAACTTTTATTAAATTTCAAAAAGATTAGAAGCATAAAGATTTATTTACTTATATTAGAAATGAGTCTGTATGTGTAAGATGAAATAAGGAAAAGTTAGTATTTTTTTCTAATATTTAGAATTTTTTTAGCCTTTGAAAAATTTGTTTTTTCTTACACTGCGTTACAAAAATGAACGTCTTTCTGTATTTTTCATCTTACGAAAAATGCAGTGCCCGACTCGAAATAACTTTTGTTACGTTTGTGGCTTATTCGCACCAAGTAAAAATTTTAAAAATATTACGAAAACAGTGGTTAATTCGTTTCAGAAAATATTCAAGACTGCTTATGTTCCTTACTTGTGGTATTCTCCGGAAGTCGTGTGCGACTATTGCTATAGAAATTTATGCAAGTTTCCTGATGGAAGGTCAACAATAAAGTACTCTGTACCAACAATTTGGCTACCACGTACGGAGCACTACAGTGGACTGTGCTACTTTTGCGTAACTTTTACTCAAACTAAAGGGTACCAATACTTTCGCCGCAACAAAATTCGCTACGCTAATGTAGAATCGGTTATTCCAGCGGTTCTGTACTCACCAGAAGAACGTATAGCGGCTTCAATGGAGATTTTTGATGATGTTCCCGAATTAAGGGATGGAGAACTAACAGTAGCACCAACAATGCTATCAACATTTCTTGCATCGAATGCGAGATGTGGGGAACCAGAAGTATCGGAATTTGTACCAACACCCAGTGAACTTGGGACTGCAGTGCCGCATTTAGTAACGCAAGCCGACTTCAATGACCTTGTACGAGAAGGAAATTTGTCAAAGAGAACAGCCGAACTCTTTGCATCACGCTTTAAGCAGTGGAATATAGTAGCGGCTGATTTCAAAATAACAGCCGACACAAATGCTTACAAACGCAAAAATAAAACGCCTAAGGTTCTTTAAAAGCATTCAAATTTTGAATGCAACAATTTTTAATTTTAATATAATAAAATGAATAAAAACATTCGAGGTTTTATATCTCTATTGTAATGCGGAGTGAAATACCTTTCTTTTGATACCCACATCGGCATATCTCATGCAATTTTTTTTTAATTTCGAACAGGTGGCAACCCTGTGAAACATTGTCAGTGGCAACACCTAGGTGAAAAGTCTAGAAATGTGATACACTATCTGTGTGCCCAATTTCATTCAAATCCGTTAAGCTAATCCTGAGATCGTGTGGCTATACAGATATGCATAGAAGAATTGCTCGTTTAAAGTTATAAAATACAAAAAAAAAAAAAAAACAAATTGTGACGTGTACATGAAAATCGCCGATACACTGGTATTTTTATTTTTTATCCCCTTTCCGAAAAAGTATATTTGGTTCATAGGACAGAATGTGTGTAACGCGGTGTTATGAATGCCAATTATTTTAGCTTTTCAAAAAACTAAAATTAAAAAAACCAACAAAACTGTTTAGCTTTTCCGAATTTTTCTAAATTTTATATTAATTAGATTAGAAACATAACGATTTATTTATTTAACAAATGGGGCTGAATCTGTAAGTTAAAAAAAAATATATTTAAAACACCAAAAAATTTTTCTTTATTATAAAATATTTTTTTTTTTAACTTGTTTTCCTTTTTTTAACATTTTATATTACTTATTTTTTTTTTTCTGAGAATGCCAAAAATTCTAGTTTTTCAAAATCTAAAATTCAAGAAACCAACATAATAAAATTTTGTAGCTTTGCGAAATTTTTCTAAATTTCAATAAGATTCGAAACATAGCATAAAAGTAAAAATAAAATTTTAATGAAAGCAAAAATTTTAAATAAAGAAAAATAAAAAAGGTTAATGAATCAATTTTTTTAATTTTTATTATTTATCTTATTCTTATTATTTCAATTTCAATTGTTTTATTTTTTTTTAAGTTTTTTAAAATGCTAAAAGTAAAAAAATCAACACAATAAAGTTTTTTTCGCTTTCCCGAATTTTTCTTAATTTGTATAAGACTAGGGGTAAACATTATAAAAACTTAAAATAAAAAATATAAATTAATTAATAAAATAAATGTAATAAAATAAAAAATATTATAACTATTTAATAAATAAGTAAACAAATTTTGATTTTTAAGCAATTTTAATATGTTGTCATATTTAAAAAATTTCTAAATAATTTTAATTTTTTATTATTTATTTAAAATTCTGATTTTTTATAATTTTTTTCCAAGTGTTCAAAAAAATGACAAAGTAATTTTTTTTCTTATCCGCGTTTCCCAATTTTAAATGTTTAAACTAAATACTCTCCACCGTTTACAACATAACTTGAGGCTATTAGGGAAGTTATTCTTCTTTTTACATAAATTTGCTGCCTAAAAATATTAATGAAATGTATTTCACACTTTTTTTCTATTTACAATCTCCCTTCGCAAGCAAAGCTTTCCAAACTTGTATCGGAAGTGTGCCTTCCGGCAGGTTGGGAGGTTAGACTTTGCACGCGGTAACGAATGCCTCTCGTAGGAGGTGACCAAACTTCACACCTCAATCTGTTTGTTATGAGCACAACTCAACGCGAAAAGGCTGAGTGAAACAGGCACAGAAGCGGCTTGGTGACGACGGGAACACTCTAGTCATTGGAGCGTCAATTTATTGAGGAAGTTGGGCTCAGAGAAATGCTCTGCATTCAACAATTGATCTTTCTAAATCTTCCCACCAAAATAATAATCGGAAGTATGTGAAAACTATAAATCGCACTGGAAGCTCAGCGCAAATTTAGTAGAGTTGTATTTGCTTTAATACAAAAATTAACTAATTAGAAATATATTTGGCAAGCAATGCAATTAATCGCAGTCAATGCTTTTATTTCCTAGTGCAACTGATATGCAATAAAACTTACCACAATAAGCTAAATTATTTGAAGCCAAAAATTTAAACCCAAATCAAATACTTTAAATTACAACAACAACAGGCCAGCTCACTTTACTGCAGGCTCCATATCAAATGCGTCATAATTTTTAATGAATCAAACTTCGCAGTGCGGCAACAACTCCATAACTGCTATCGAATTGCAAGGAGTGGGGAGTTGAGTGGAGTAGAGTGAGCTAAGAAAAAAAAAATTATAAAAAAATTGCACCGATCAGCAGATTATTTTCCGGTAAAATACCGCATTAGAGTTTGATATTTTTAATTGGACATGCGCAATTGTATGTGCGACGTGAAATGTCAGCAACAACAAGCGGCGCATAAAAAGTTAATAAAACGATAAAACGAAAGCAACGCGCAGCAACAACCGAAAATATATAGTAATAATAATAGACAATAAAAACAACAATAGCACTGGTAATAAGAGTAGCGACAATGCGAAAAATGTGAGCGCAAATGTGTGAGTAGATATGTGTGTGTGTGTGTCTGTATGTATGTAAGTACAAATGCAAGTACGTGCGATGTACACAACAATGACAGCAGCGGTAATCGCATTCAAACAACTTTCACTTTACTTTGCGCATGAATTCATTCATCACTAACAGCAAAAGCTGGAACGCCGAGCAGTGCGGTGGTGTAGTGCGACGCCAGCACCACTGGATATTGGTGATGTTGATGTTGATGTTGATGTCGATGCTGATGTTGATGCTCATGCTAATGCTGATGCTGATGATGTCGCTGCCGATGTCGCGCTAAAGCTTGGCGTCAGTCCAACAGGCAGTCGTTTTGCCGTTAGCTATTTGTGTATACTCGTATGTGTGTATGTATGTATGTGGTACAGCTGACGGAAGATCTGACATGACGGTCGCTGGTAACAATGTCACAGACAGCGCTGCGCGCGCCCAAAGTGCTTGTTTTCTGTGTTTTTGCCTGCCGCGTGTTGTGCCTTCTTTCAATGCGCACCCACACCCACACTTCATTACATGATTTTACTTACCCATTGCAGCCAAACATTGCACTGCCATTTTTAGCTTTTGCACTGCGCTGTTAATTTTTTTCTTTTTATTGCTTTCAATTTTTCCACACCATCGCAGAGCGCGCGGGCGCTTCCACTCCCACTCCCACTCCACTCAACTGCCGTGGCGCATAGTTGTGCATTTGGACTGTTTTGCTACTATTTCTATTATTTCTAATTTTGTTTTCGTCGACTGTTACAGCGTTGCCATACTACTGCCATGGCAGCTGCCAACATTTCATGGTTAGTGTTGCCTTATCTATGCTCAAGCATCGCACCAACACCACGTGAGCGCCAAAACGTGCTAAAGATAATAAATTTATTGTGGCGCAAATATAATGGAAAATCAACAGTCATTAACACTGTGTGTGTTATGCGGTGTTGACTTTTGACTGGCCAACATGCGCAGGGTTGCACCGTTTCTTGTACGCGGTGATTTTGTTTTATCATTTTCCCTCCATATGCTCCCGACTGCTTCATTTTCCCGCAGCGGAAATCGCATTTGTTTTCCTTTCACTTAGCCATTGGCGTGCGAGACTTCCGCCAAAATGCCACAAACGAAATCGAAGCGAAACCTACGCAGGCACATACATAAAATGCAATAGTACGGCAGTCGCATTGCTTGGCTGGCGCGTTTTCTTCCTTAATTTTCGCAGCCTACCAACTTCTGTTGAAAAAGTAACTGCAGTTTCTCATTCAGTTTCTCATTTCAATCAATTATGCTGGAGATAATGTCAAAATGAGTATTTTCTAGTTTATTAATATACATCTGTCACTTGTTTACCATAAGGTTGACAGTGCAAAATTGGTCAGACGGCAGATTTTTTTGTGCCACCGAAAATTGTTGTAGTTATTGGAACCAAAAATTGTTAAAATTGCATACAAGTCATAGGAGAAATAAATTGGGTACAAAAAAAAATTAACCCTTTCATGACCAAAAAAAAAATTAGCCCCTTCACGACCATTAATGGAAACATAAATATATTTACCTTATTATATTCTGCTTCTTTGTATATTCTCTCAGCTAAATTTCTAGCATATCGCTTTTTTGATAACGGTTTAGCCTAGATAATTAGCCAATTTGAAATTAAGTGAAAGGAAACTCAATATATTCCTAAATTTTTTTAATTTTATTTGAAGGCATCGATTGGAGTCAACACGTTATAAGCTTATACCAGGCTACAAACTCAAATCCATGGAACTGTTTTAAGGGGTTAGGAGTAGTCAGAATTTTCAAAAAATTGGATTGTTTTTCCATTTTTTGCAAATATTGTGTGAAAATTTAAAGTGAATCCGACAAATAATTTTGAAGTTATTCAACAATTAGGAAAGGGCGCTCGGGCGCTCCGGATTCGATAGCAAAACTTCAAATGCGTTTTTCTCAAAACTATATTTTTTGAACTGGTAATCACTGTACGTTAAAAACCTCTTGGTAGATTTCAATAAAAATTATACTGATTTTGAAAAACATAAAAAACTCGTGCCTGATCGAAGAATTTTTTTTTTAATTTCGATTTTTTTAAAGAATTAATTGTCGGTTTTTCGAAAATCTGAAAAATATTTCCTGAGGCCGTCATATTGTTAATTTAGATAAAATACCTTCGATAAGGGCCAAGATTATCTATTAATAAAACTGATTTCTCTGATCACTGCAAGGGACTTCTGAAGAAACGGAATCCACACAAACAGCGATAACTTTTACAATTATTAATTCTTTTTTTTTTAATCTTGCTAAAGTCAAGTCGAAACCTGATGTATTAATGCTATTTTTTTATTTGTGTAAATAAAGCAATTGACTAGCAAAAAAAAAATTATTGAAAATCATAATTTTTTCGGGCCTCTGACTACCACTAACCCCTTAATTCTATGTCAAGGATTCAGTTTTCTTCTATGCTTAGCGTCGCAAATGTAAGGAGTATTTTGTAATTAAGAATATTATTAATATTAATATTACCTATAACACATGGGCCGGACCTAACAAAGAAAACACTTTTTGACGTGATAACGTCTTATAATTCGCACCAAAAAATGCGTCGTTATCTTGCTGATGAGTCGTTCTTTTGCCTCAATCGCCGTTACCTTCCTCATGCGTCGTTACCTTGCTTGAACTGCAAGCGAGAGCGCGGAACGAATGACAAGGAGGCACAATCGGCTCCCACGTTCGACATCTGGCTCTCTCCTACTTGAGTGAGCATATATATGTATGTATATGCGCATTTGTATATAAATTCACATATTTGAATTTGCATATGCCTTCTTCCTGTGTGCATCGTAATGAACTATTTCTCTGTTGAGAATAGAATGTTGAGAATATCTTTCATGAATTTGATAAATGTTTCGTCATTTTTCACGTTTGTGTAAATGTAACTTGATCAATTCCATTGCGATTCCATTTACCTCCTTCTCTATATCCATACAAAATTTCCATCAAACAAATAATATTAAAATTTTCTTTTGAAAAATACAACTATTACATTAGTATTTTCTTATGACGTTGTCACGTTAAACTATCGTCAGTAAACCGACTTTACAGACAACCGCTTTTTTGTTCAAAATTAGCTTTATTCATCAACGTCAAGAACAACACAATCATTCCAGCGCCGCTCTAACATTTCAGTACCATTTTTATTATTTTTTATTTATCTTATAAGTCCTCAGTTTCAGCGATAACCTCATTCAGTAGAGAGAAATTTCTTACCGACGAGCATTTTTTTAGGTCTGCGAACAGCCAGTAGTCGCTGGGAGCCAATTTGAAGTTCAATTTATGCAGTTTTGCCACTGCTCAAAATCATCAACACGTTTCTGTTGCTGGTAAACAGCGAGCAAACGCGGCACCCACTGTGCACAGAGCTCTTGATATCTTTACGATGTTAGCTAACTCACGCAATTTTACTTTTCGTTCACGCGACTTTTTGGATTTTCTTATGTTTTCAAGTGTTACCGCCTCATTTGTACTGCCACTGCATTGTGCATCATCGGTGTGTTTACGATCTCTGTCTGAAGTCAGCAAACCATCGTTTTATGTTCTTTCTGATGGAGCGTAGTCCATTGTTTCGCTTGAACTGTATTTTTCTCCTTCAAGAAGTAGTGTAAAATTAAAATGCGAAATTCTTTTTGATTCATGGTTTTGAAAATGGCGAAAGTAGCGTCACTCTTAGCGCAATAGCTCACGAACTAATGAATAGAATAGCTCGAAATTTTAACAGCTGTTAAGTTGGTACTAACTGAAGAGGAGGTGAATGCAATAAAACTAATGCCATGTTAGGCCCGAGACTTTTCACACCATGTGCTATTGATTAATTTTATTGTTGTATTATTTTTAATTTTTGTTATTACTTACGAGCGAATTTATCTTACTATGCCGTTCTCTTTATTGTTTAACCACCTTTGACGCCACGGTCAGAAATATTGCAATCTATCGTTTAAAAAAAAAAAATATAAAAATTTGTAGCCGGCGTCTCACTCTAACCGGTACAGAACGAACTGTATGACATTTTGGAGAGGAGCCGAGTTGAAATGCGGCTTATGCTCGGAGGGTTGAGTTGTCATCGCATTACTACAGCTGAGTAAGTAGTATTGGGTGAACGTTCGGAAGTATTTGAGAGAGAGAGTATTTGAGCGAGAGCTAAGAATTTTGAAGAAATAACTCATCGGTTCTTTACTATGAGTATGCGCCGCCTCACACAACTCACTTCACACGCACCAAAAACAACGACAATACCATTTCAAATGAACCCCTGGTATAGCCCTCTATATCTCTTTCTCTTTACCACTTGACGGAATTTGTTTTGAGATGATGGAAGCAATAAAGCAAAAAACGCAGAAAGCATTGGCGAAGGTTCCAAATTGGACTAGGAAAAAGTTTTGAAGGTTGAAAAATAACTATTATCACTTTGAAAGGAGTCAAATAAATTGGAAGACTAATAGAACAGCTTTGATATTATTTTAATCGGGTACTTTTTAAACAGGCGCTATATCATGTCTGCCCAACACTCCGCCTCATGTGCGCTTTAATAATTTCCATTTTCCATTTTTTCCCACAAGTAATCTCGCCTCGCTTTAGGAAATTATATAATTCACCGCTCTTTAACAAAGGCGCGCACACTTAACTCTGCACATTTATGTAGTTAGCAGCTGATGCGGTTTGACAGCTGTTACCGTTACTTCGTTAGTTAGCTCGCTAGCTGGCTGCCTAAGTGTGTTGCGCACGAGAAATCACATTTGGTGAGTTGTACCTGGGTGTATGCACAGGAAACAGGAAGCAGCGACTGTTGAGGAGTGATAGTGACGCATAAAAAGTCAGAGTTCGGCTGAAGAAGTTGGCAGAAAAGGGGAGAGAGAAGCGGTCGTTACCTTGTTTACGCCGAAGGAAGCTCGCTAGGCATAGCCGTAGCCTGTGGGTTGGCGCTTTATGAATAGTACTTTTTGTTTGTGGCACATTTTTTTATGTTGGCGTAGACGTCACACCCCCAGGTGGGTTATGGCAAAACACGCTTGCGTATGCTAATCAACGAGCAACACCACATTTAAAGCTGCATAAAATTTAATTAAAACTATTGCAAATATTTCCATATAGTTGAGTTGCATAATACCGTTTAAAAACGTTTTTTACCGCCTGTTTTGCTGTCACCTTTTACCGTTATGGAAATATGTCAAAAATTGCAGCATTGGCCGATTGTCAGCTGTCACAAATGTAACTTAAATTGGCATTCGTTATATTGTAAATTGTAGTTTCCGTCAGAAATTAAAGCAAAACCCAAAGCGAAGGGGAGTTAAGAGAGCAATCTGGACCTCGGAGAGGATAACAGTGAGCGTAACATAAATAGGTAGTGGTTAGCCGCTCGGAGAGAATACGGAAGGTGGCGATTTATGCAAACCGCTTCTCGTTCTCATTGAATCAGCTGATTTGCTGACGTAAAAATATAATATTTGCTCTTTTAATTTTATTGTCGACTCTGACAAAACTGAGATGGTGCTATTTACAAGAATATATAAATCTCCACACTTTAGACTTCCCAAATTAAATAACCACGCTCTTCCGCTTTCATCGGGATAAGCGGTATTTTAGAGTGATATTTGACTTCAAACTCCATTGCAAGCTACACATTGAAAATCGGAAGAAGAAGGTCAGTATAGTTTTCCACTCCTGAAAATTTGTGTTCGGCAAAAATAGGGACTCAAGCCACAGATCGAGCTTTGGATGTACATACAACGTAGTGATTCTGCCAATTTCAACGTGTGGATGTCTGGTTTTGTGTGAAGCTCTTCGTAAGGCGTTTATAACACTAAGCTGGGGAGGGCGCAAAGCACTGTAGAACTTGCCGCAGTGCTGCCCTGAAAGTCGTTTTGTACTTAAATCCCATCGACTTTTACGTTACTCCAATCGCTGCTCAAAGTGCAAACAGGTTAAATGAGGTTGGCCTCTGGAGGCAATCTCTCAAGGGGAATGTTGGCACTTTTGGGTACTTAAATCGTATTTCTCTGAACTTCGTACAGATCTCGCCATCCGCAAAGTGAAATTTGAAGGCTGTGCTAGGGCAGTCTTTCCATGTAGCCAAGATTGGAACGAGAAGAAAACCTGCACCGAAGCTGGTGTCTTGGTTTTCACTGATGGCTCCAAGATGGAATCGTGGGTCTTCTCTAAATCAGCTAATTTATATATTTGCTTAAAATTGCCGAATACTGCTAGTGTTTTTCAGCCAGAAATCTTTGCGATCCTGCAGACATGCAAAATGCTTAGGGAATATGGAAGGAAGGACGATACTAACATTTTCTCCGATAGTCAAGGTTATGGAGTTGCCATGGTGCAGATCCAAATTTGTTAACTCCTGTTAGGAGCAGATCAAATCTCTTAGATGTGCAGGTAACATTTCTCTAATCTGAGTTCCAGGACTTAGGAACATAGAGGGAAATGAAATTGCTGATGAGCTTGCCAGGAAGGGGACTGAATTGGTCTCTGACACCCCCTGCCCGATCATCGGCATCGCTTTGACTGTTGTTAAAGGAGAAATGCATAACTTATTTCTCATGGAAAGCATAGAAAAAATGCGGCTGCACTTCAACATGTGCTATTTGGAAAACCCTTTGACCCCAGTAAAATAGACGGAGGACTCAGAATGTCCTGAGCACTCACCGCCATTCAATTTCCAAACTTGTAGCTGTGTTTACCAGTCATTGGACGATGGGCACACACGGGGAAAAGCTTTTAATCCTCGTTGCATTGGATTACCTTTTAATCCCCATTGCAAAAGCTGTGTGGACTTTTCAGAGAAGTAGACTGTTGAGCACTTTCTCTGTAAATGTCCTGGTTAGACAGATAGATCATTGAGGCCACTGGATGTTCCTTTCTTCAACAGCCTGCGACAGTGCGCCAACCTAAGTCCCATATTGCTCTCCTGAGCTCTAGGCTTCCTTCTGAGCCCACCAGAGAAGTTGGGCCAACAAGGAGCTGTAGGATTTACTTTATCACAATGGGTATCCAGGCCTTAGTAGGAGTCTCATGGAGAGTGCCAACTACCGTAACCTAACTGTAGGTTTTTCCGAGAGGTACTTCTGGGAAGCTGGTATTATCTTATCACAAAAGTATTGAGCTCACGTTTATCGGTGGTACAAAATGTTCTGAGAAGGCCGAGAAGATGTCAACGATGAAAAGCGTGCTGGAGATAGACGAAAAAATTGATGAAGTGAAGAAAATGGTATTGGCCAATCGTCGAATCACCGTTAGAGAAGTTGCTGAGGACCTGGCTCGTGCCATTCGATTTTTTTCAATGACTGGGGCCGTCGCAAAATTCGTACCAAAACTGCTCAATTTCGATCAAAAGCAGTATCGCATGAACATTTCTAATGAGATGTTGGACTCTGTCCGCGACGACCCAAATTTGCCCCCGAGGGTTATAACTGGTGACGAATCGTGGGTTTATGGTTATGACGTGGAAACCAAAGCTCAATCATCTCAATGGAAGCTGCCGCACGAACCAGCACCGAAAAAAGCGCGCCAAGTTCGGTCGAATGTAAACGTTTTGCTTACCGTGTTCTTCGATTGCAGGGGCGTTGTGCATCATGAGTTCTTGCTACAGGGTAAAACGGTCAATAAGGAATATTACCTGCAAGGTATGCGTAATTAGCGCGAAGCAATCTGCCAGAAACGCCCGGATTTTTGGATGAACAAAAATTGGCTCTTGCATCACGATAACGCCCATGATCATACATCTTTGCTTGTGCGCGACTTTTTGGCCAAAAACAACACAGAAACTATATTCCCCAGATCTGGCCCCCTGTGACTTTTTCTTGTTCCCGAAACTGAAGAGGCCCTTGAAATGACGACGAACTACGATTGACGAGATAAAGACGACATCGAAGGAGGAGCTGATCAAAATAAAAAAATTATTTTTTTAAGTGCTTCGAAGAATGGAAAACACGTTGACACAAGTGCACAATATATCATGGAGATTACTTTGAAGGGGACAAAATAGATATTAAGGAATAAATAAATAATTTTTGAAAAAACCCAAAACTTGCGATACTTTTTGAACACACATAACTACGAGGTTATTTTTCTGTGTCTTATTAGGTGACATATTTGGATCGTTCCTGCAAAGAGTAGTTGGTTTTGTCCATTATTGCCTCAAATGGGGATTGAATCAGATGGCGCAGACTTCTTTCAGTTAAGATTTTAGAGATTTAGCTGGTGCTTAAATATAGCGCAAATGCATTTTACGTTTGCACTTCAGCTTTATGGACCGTTTTAGTGCAAAATTAAAATTAAAATGACAATTAAAAACATATTCGAGCTAAAGCAGCCTAAGAAATTCTTCAAACTTCAAATTGACCAAAATTTTGTTCGGTCTAGAGGCGCTTAAGAGACTCGTTAAATTTTGTATTAGTCAAAATTCTTTCGAGCCGGATTATGATGCATTTGGGCTAAAGTTGCCTAAGTAGCCTAAGTAGCTCTTCGAACCAAGTACTGACCACTGTAGCCTAAGAATTTCTAAAAATTATATATTTACCAAAATATCTTCTAAGCCGAGTATCATAAGATGGTCTTAAAACTATGTATAGACCAAAACACATTCCAGTCAGAGTAGCCTAAGAAATATTTCAAACTTGATGTATATTAGCCAAAAACTATTTCATCTACTATTGAAAAGTCAAAATAATTATTCATTTACTGATATGACTTTTACGGACTAACGGGGGAATCAGTGTATGTGAGGAAAGAAGTATCTACCGCATGTGAGGCTACAGTGGGCGTGGAGTGAGAAGCGTGCAAAAGTGCACATTTGCTGTGCGCATGAGAAAGCCTGCACTTGCAGCTTGCAGAAAAGCGAGCAGAAATTATCAATAGTATATACAATTTAAGTACATAGTTTGTTAGTATATAACCCGACTGCTTATGTACGCTTAGCAGACTCAAACAAATACTTACAGCAATCAATGAATGCTCATATACACAAAGGTGTTACATATAACTAATACACGCATAAGTACACATATGTATGTGTTTATGTGTATCCATATGTGCCTTTGATTATATGGTATGTACATATTTTGCCAGCGAAGGGCAAAGGACCATTACTCTAGCTCAGGGCCACTTTGCTCGTAGTGCGGTCGGACGACAGGACAACAGCACGTAGACATTGGCTGGATGTGTCGCATGGCTTATGCATTATTGTGCAGTGGTGTTGGTGTATGTTTATAAAAGTGTATATGTATATGTATAAATATAAACTTTATAATGCAGTTCAACTGAGTAAAGTAAAAAAAAATAAGTTCACAACATAAATGTCACCAGGCGCAGCATAGCAATTAATGTGACAAGTAAATGAATGTAATGCCATTGCAAAATTTATGCGATATATACTTTTTTGATATATACTTATATGCAATATAATGACTGTTCAAGGCTGTGCTTGTGCTTTTGCGTACAGGGACTTAATTTTTTACATGAAGCTTAAAATTGTCAACTCAATGCTGGCCTGATGTTTCTAAAAAGCAACTGCTCGGCAGTGCAAAATTTGAATGATCTTACGAGTACATAGACCATCTCACTCATACATACTGTACTAGTCGGTGGTCCACAAGCCATAAGCCACCGTTATGATCAAGAGCTCTCCACCAAGAGCCAATAGAGGTCCACCTTTTTATTCATTGAAACAGCTTGAAAGTTGTCAAATACAAAATTTGAGTACTGCTTGGGATAAATTTTATAGAATTCAATCCTGTTGAGTACTATTTTCTAAAATTGTTTAAGTAGATAAATTTAAAACTCTTTTTAAAAATTTGAAAATAAACAAAAAAATGAATACATAAATAATACTTTTTTTTATTATTTTAAATTTTATTCTTATTATTATGCTAAATAAATATTTTTATTATTAAAATTTTTAGTACACTTTTCCCATGAAATATTTAATCTTTTAGAATTTCAAAATTTTATAACATTTTAGAAGTAAAAACATTTATTCTAAATTAATTTTTTTATTATTAAAATTTTTAGTACACTTTTCCTATGAAATATTTAATCTTTTAGAGATTTCAAAATTTTATAACATTTCAGAAATAGAAGCAATTTTTCGTAAAACAAAATAATTAAAAATTTTTTAAGTAGACAAATTTAAAACTTTTTGTAAAAATTTGAAAACTAAAAACTATAAAACATTTTGCTTCAATTCTTTAGAGATTTTGAAATATTCTTAATTTTTCTTGTAAAAATTTGAAAACAAAAAAAAAATTCTTTTTTTCTTTGGTTCTTGAAGATTTTTTTTACATTTTTTTTTTTAATTTTTGTGAAATGATGGTTTCTTTTTTAAGTGCATTTGTTAAACTATCAGAAATCAAATTTCCAAAACGATATTTGCCTTTGCTCCTTTAAAATTTTTAAATGTTTTGCAATTCACCATTCTATACTACTAAAATTTTTTGTAAGTTGAAAAATTTTAGGTTTTTTATGAAATAAATTTGTCAAGGTGGTAAGTAGTGAGGGAATCTTACAGTTTAGTAAAAATTCTAGGATATAAGCAAAATCATATTTCTTTTAATACTTTAAATTTTTTTAAATCTTTTTTCTGTGAATTGATTCTTGAACTTTCTGAAATAAAATTTTAAATATAAAATAAAATTTAATCCGTTGGCTTTGGCTCCGAACTATTTTTTTGTTTGCACACATAAAATTAAACTAAAAGGGTTTTTTTAGACTTTGTTTTAATTTTTGTGAACTGGTGCTTTTTTGTTTTCTAGTTAATTTATTTAACGTTGCGAAATAAAATATTAATTATAAAATGAAATTTAATGCTTTGGCTTTTAAATACTTTGACTTAATTTTTTATTAGTAGTCTTACAACAAAACCTCCAAAACAAAGAAAATAGAAAATAAAATTTTTTGCAAAAAAAAAGTAGTAATTTGTATTTATTCACTTCATTTTAAACAACGAATGTATAAGCAAATTTTTATATTTTGATTTTTTTTAGAACTTGACATATTTTTATATAATATGAATTGGGAAATGTTTTGACTCATGTTTCCGAAATATTTTAGCCTAAAATAGCAAAAAACGCGATTTCGGCATAAGTTTGAGGTTATGTAGCATCCCAATTTCTATTTCTATAAAGATTTTTTTTAGCTTCATTTAACAAAAAAAATTTTTTTTTGCTTTAAAAATAATTTTTTGTTTTGCTTTAAAAATAATTTTTTGTTTTGCTTTACAAATATTAGTTTTTCCTTTAAGAATATTTTTGTTTGCTTTAAAAATAATTTTTTTTTTTAATTAAAAAAAAATTTGTTTTGCTTTAAAAATAATTTTTTTGTGGCTTAAAAATATTTTATTTTACTTTGAAAATATTTTTTTTTTTAGATACTTTTTTTATATTAATTTTTTTTAATTAAAATTTAATTTTTTAAAGCAAATTTTTATTGTATTTTTCATCTTCATTTTAAGCACAAAATACATATCTAGTCTTTAAATTTTTTGTCCTCCTGTTCACTACATTTTCATGCGTTTGCTGTAACTTGCGCCGAGTGCCAAAATATAATCTCCCAACTTCCTCCGATTGTGCAACACCCTATTCCAAATGGCATATATTTAATTTATTTTCTAGTTACTTCCACAAATTTTCCTTGAATTGACTATTTTTGTAGTTGTTATTGCTGTTCTAAGTAGTAGTGCGGATATCTGTGTATGTTTGTATGTAGTTGTGGCGCAGCGTGACTTGCCATGACACCGAACAATGCACCAAAATAGACGCCAATGCAAGCGTTCGCGCCACAAGCAACAGCACAAACGCGCGTATGTGCGTATGTGTGTGTGTGAATGCATGCAAGTGTATGTACCTACTATTGGATATGTATGCGCACTCAGGCTGCCATTCGCATCGATTGCGAAAGCCAAGTGACGCCAATATTTTTCACTACTGACCCAGTTAAAAGGATACAAAACTACGCTGAAACACACACACATATACAGTACACATAGGCACACACACACACACAGACTCATTCCCATATGCACCAACAGTCACATGCACTTGGCACTCGGCGTGGAAAACAAAACGGATAACGGTTAAATGGTGAAAGCGTAAAACTGCACACAGCCAAACATTCGTATACGTACACACACACACACACACACGTATGCAGAATCAGTCGCCAGGACGCGCGTAATTGCCTGTGCGCTATATATAAACATTGGCGTATTTGTGTGTGTGTGTGCGTGAGTGCGCGCTTATTCGCCAGTTTGTTTGTGTCCTTGGACTCGCAACGGTACATGACACTCGGCCGTTGAACTTCATGTGGCACGTTGCCTTGGGAAATGTGACTATCTGCATTAGCGGCTCCCCGCAACGTTGCGCTGCAGCGCTCGGCTACACTTCGAATTGTCCACCTCACCGACCGACCAATCCAGCCGATGACGACGACGACGACGAATGCTTTCGATTATACGGCGTGTGGGTGGCATCATCGTCGTCACTTGCCAAACGGTTCGTCGGCAGCAATTGTTGTACGTCGACGCCATCAAGCAGTCGATTGCAGCCCTGTTTCGCTGGTTGCATGTATGGCGCTGTGTGGCGGCAAACATCAAACACATTGCGGTAGGTCAGTGTAAAACGGATGAGTCTGCCCACGCATTTACTGCTGCTCATTCGTTTTCTTCAGTTCTTCCGGTGTATTTGCTTCCCTGTGGCTTTGCTGCTGCCACCTCGCACTCCACTTTGCTTTTTGTTCCTATACAGGTTGCGTTCTTCTTGCACTCATCCTTAAATTTATTTGATTTGATTTGCGCTGAAATGCCTTCTACATCGCTCATCCTCATTCTTGCTAACTAACCTCAAACTGATATGCTTTCCTTGCTTTTACCATTTACTACTTTTATTTTGCACTCCAAAGCAACTCTGCTTTGCAGAAATATCCGGCTGCTGCTGCTGCTGCATTTTGCGTATTTGTGTTTTATGTACTACATTTGTTGTTGCCGCTGCAGCATTTGGCAAATTTTTGGCAAGTGCAAGTTCAATCTGCTTGCCTACCCCAGCTTCCGTCACCACTTTTCGGCATCTTTCGCCGTGCTTGTCGCACAGCAACACTTACAACTTCATGTCCACCTCGTTACATACGCGCAGACACGATTTAGCCCTAGTCCCGGGGATAATGTCATTGCCAAATTTTGCAGCTGCACAGCTTCTGCAAAATATGCAGCAGTAAACAGACGGATGGACAAACATATACGCAGGTGCTATACACACATTTTTATATATACAAGTGAGTGCATGTCTGTCTGCAAGTTAAGCTGCTTTGCTTGCCATACCATCGCACATTTTACCCATTTCAACCTTTCCCTCCCCCCGAACATATATTCTTCTCTCCACATCTCCTTTCCAATCCCTTCAGCTATCTTTCTATATGCATCTAAACTCCCCATTCGCATTTTGCATTCGCATTGCGTAAGTTTGGTCCAGCTCAGCTGTTTGCTTGTCGCATCGTTTTCAAAATTAAGGTCATAGTTCAATAGCCACACACACTTCGCCTCTGTTTTGTGGGTGATGTGCACACAATTCGCATTTTGCAAGTTAGAGGTGGCCAGCATACTTATGGGGCGTTGTTCCACAATAGAAATTTTGTTACCTCTGCTGTATTACATATTTACATCCGTATGATTGTTAAAATTTTTATATGCTCTGTGTCGCCTGGAATGTTCTGACTGACCTCGATGCTCATCTTGCGCTGGTCAGTGCATTGAACTGGCGTAAAATGGTTGAAGGTAACCAGTGCAGATAGTACTAAGAGTGCAAGCAGGCTAGGTAATGAAGTTTATTCTATATGAAGTGCATATATACATATAAATATAATTATGTATATACTTGTTTACAGGCTTTCACTGCTTCCTCCTCGTAAAAAAATATACTTATTTAAGTAGTTGCCGCTTTCATCCTTTATGAGATTAATGGTCGAACTTCTTCTCTTGTTGTGATCCTATGACCAAAGGTTCGTGCCACCTCCGAACGGCAGCTGGTTTTAAAGAAATCTCTTTTCATAACAGAACTACTCACGTAGGTTTGCCTTCGCCAGCTGTGGGCGAAGAGTGTCCTCTTATTGTTCCCATGACAGTCGGATTTATATCCAGAACGACCCGGATTTAAATCCAGCCAAGGACTGTCACTCCAGCATCATTCCCCGTCCATGTATGGGGAATGTTTATGCTGCTACGACAACAACAACAACAACAGTGTCCACCTGTCATTCAATGACTGGTGACACAAGCCACGACTTTCGAAATCTTCTCTCTTGAGAGGTTGAACAAGTCTCCTAACCTATTCTTATCTATTTGCGGCCAAATTAGCCTGGTTGTAACAAGTTCCTTTTCTACATGTCTTATTTTTTATCTTTAATATGCAAGGGCCATAGGAATCTCTGAATTTCCTCTGTTTTCAAGCAGTGGAAGATTTGTACCCTTTCTGTTTAGCTCCTTGCAATTTCCTTCAATATCTCTATCTCCGAACCCTTGAAAATGATGCTAATATGATTTAGAGCTACTAGACGTTCATGAGTAATCTTCGAACTTAGTATAACTGTCTCCATTGATTTGACGGCTGTCCTCCCTACGAGGTGAGATTAAAAATGTCGTGTAATGAAAATAATTATGATTCGAAGTTGGACGGAAGAGTTGGTGGGGGCATATTCTGCGAGGAGTTCCCCATCAACTCTCAATTGGGGCTTCCGGACTGATGTAGTGTTTTCCAAGCGGTAAATAAGGAAGCAATGGATTGGTTGCTTACTTCTGTAATTACTATAAAGGACGTAAATATCTACTCCGACAGCCAAGCGGCAATTAGAAGCTTGAACTCGTTGTTTGGGCGTTCGAAATTAGCCGGGGAAGGCTTGGCTTCTCTCTCGATTGCATCCGAATACTTCGATATTAGGCTCGGTTGAGTTGCCGGTCAAAGCGGCTCAGAGGGAAACTGCTCTGCTGATGAGCTGGCTAGACAGGGGATCCTGGAGACGATTTGATCGCAAAGCGAGAGAATTGGGGTTCCCTTAAGAGCCAGTGGTATACTCCTGGCCAGCGCTAGCACGCAAACGTGCCAAGTCGCGAACCCTTCTAAGGCTAACAAAGCCGCAGTTCTCGAATTTGGTAGGTGCCCTTGCGGTGAGACTTGGGATTGCTTCAAGTTCCTTCTGTAGAATCTGTCTGAAAAATGAGGTGGAATCATCTCAGCTCCTTCTTCTAAGATGCCTTGCTATCGTGGGATAAAGCTTTAGACATCTGGGCTCTCACATATATGAGAATAGATAATAGAAACCCTTTTTTAGAAAGTGCACACCATTGGTTGGTAAAAATTTCCTCAGGTGACAGTTCGAAATTGGTAGCAGCTAGATTAGGCGATGCATTTGAGATAACTTAGCTATGTGAATAATTAACTGCTAGCAATTTTATGTTGGGAACAGTTTACTGCTGACAAGCCTTGATGTTGAAAGCAGTTTTTTAGACTAAGCGCTTCTACTTCATCGCTCCCCTTTGATGTATATTACATATTTGAGTAAAAGTTTTGCTATGTGCTATAATTAGTTGCACAATTAGCTGCTAACAACTTTGTGTTGGGAACAGTTTATCCTTAAGAATACTTAATGTTGGGAACAGTTTTTTATACTAAATACTCCTATGAAAATATGTATATGTAACCTATACCTGATGAAAATGTAAATTTGAGAACACTTCATAGCTGGAAACAGTCTGCGAAGTTATGTGCAAATTTGTGTAAGAGTTTGGTTACGTGATATTATTAGTTGAATTAGTAGCCGCTAACAATTTTATGTAGGGAGCAGTCACTGCTGGGAAGACTTTATGGTGGGAACCGTTTTTTATGCAAAGTACTCCTATAAAAATATGTGTATGCAACCTATACCTGATGAAAACTCAAATTTTAGAATGCTTCATCGCTGGGTACACTTAGTGCTGGGAACAGTTTACAGAGTTTGGTACATATTTGCGTAAAAGCTTTTTTAAATGCTATCATGGGGTGCATTATTAGTTGCTAGCAATTCTATTTTGGCAACAGTTCACTGCTTGGAAGACTTAATGTTGGGAACAGTTTTTTTGCACTGAGTATTTTTCTGGAAATATGCATATATAACCTATATCTGATGAAAATTTAAATTTGAGAACACTTTATAACTGGGTGCAATTAGTGCTGGGAACAGTCTGCGGAGTTATTTACATATTTGTGCAAAAGTTCTCTTACTTTAGATACTCAAACACTCCTCACTGCAAAGTACCACCAATGTAATGTTAAAGTGTTGCTGCTTCAGATACTCAAGCACTCCGCATTGGCTAAGTGGCTTGCAAATGCTTCTGAATCCGTTCACAGCAGCTGTCCTCACATTTGTTCACTTATATACATATTTTAATTAATATCTCATATTTACCGTCATCAATCTTTGTCATCTTCTAACACTTGTGGGAAAATCAAACTTACCCGAGCTGCCGTTGGCGCTTCTTTGCGCTCAATGACAAGCAACCAAGTACCGTTACACTTTATGTCGACTGCAACAACTACTCGCTGAAAATATATTTGCATTTCTTACCATATGTAGATGAGCTGACCAATACCACAAATTCTAGGCATTAATTTTGTTGTTATTGCTGTTGTCATTTGTCGTTTAATACGTTCTGGCTGACCTCTAAAACGGAATGTGTATAAGAAGCAAATGATGTGTAAATAAAAACAACAATAACAGTTTAAAAAACACAATGTCTGACATCCGCCTTCTATTGTTGTTTGAGCAATAATAGTTTTTGTTGTTTGTAGTGTAATGCGAGAATGCTTACTTACTAGTCATTGGAAAAGTTGTTTAAAGTAATTTTTTTTTTGCTTTGTTTTTGTAATACCTGCAAGTAAGTTGTAATAATTGTTATTCTTAAGTATTTGCTGTTTTTCTGCTGTCTAATTGTCTTTCTTCAACGCTTAAGTTCAATGTCAGAATTAGCATAAAGTACCGTTAAGCAGCACTTAAGTCGTCGTCGTCGTCGTCACCGTCACCATCGTCGCATTTGTCTTACCCATATGGTTCGCCACCAACTCACGAGCAACGACTTTGACTCAGCTCTTTGGCTTTGACTCAAGTAAGGTGTGCTTTGGCATTCGATGGCTTTCTTTGCGTTAAGCGTTGTGAATTTGTAATTGATAGTTAATTAATTTGTGCGCATTTGCCATAACAAAAACTTACAAAACTAACAACAATACTAAAATTTTTCTATGCGGCGGCGGAAACTCAGAATAATAACAATTGCCGAGCGAATGCAATTTGCGGTGAAAGAGGAGGGCACATTGACGGCAAATGGTAGGAAGAGAGAGAAGCCGAGAGAGAGAGAGAGAGAGGAGTTACACCGACGTTTTGAGTGCAATAGTCAACCTCAACCTGCTATCCTTGAATATTGGCAACGTTGCATGAGCTGTGCGAGTGGGATGCAGAAATGCAAGTGCGCGTACTCCCATTTATTTATATTTTTTGCTACTGACTCACTCTCTCTCATTCACTTTTTTCTTGGCAGCAGTGTTCTAAACTTGTTCTAATAGTTGACTGTTTTTAAGAATTCTGTGCGCCAGTTTATCAGCCAGTTCATAGTAATTAAGCGCTTAAATTCTCAGCTTCTTAGCTAAGGACCGTGCATGGGGTCTAGGCTAACTATTGCACTTGAGCGCACGCAAAGCCAGGCTTAAGCGTCTAACAACTAAGCAATAAATTGACATTGAAATATTTTTATTAGATGTAATTTTGTTTTTTTCTTTGTTTACAACAAGGCGCAACTCATTATCACGCATGCAAGTGGAATTATTAGAATTTCATGCATTTGCTGGTTTTTATGCAGCAAAGTTGTTACATAAGTCAGATAGTACGAAAAAAACGCATAAGAACAAAAAATGTATGCTATTTTTTTCTAAGAATCTTACTTATACTTACGTGGAATTATGCGGTAGTAGAAATGTGAGTATTCGATCCCAATCTCGATCGGAGTGCCGATCCCGATCCCGACTTTAACAATCCCGATATTATATTTCCCTTTCATTGCATTATCTTCTTTCCGATTCTACCGCAAATTTCCACACAAAAATTTGGCGTTGCTATAACTCGGCCTTCATTGCGCTACCCTATATTTATGTCCTTAGCTATAAAAAAATGAACAAAAACAAAAATACCAGTCTAACGGTTAGACGCGATAGAAGTGAAACCTTCCGTAAAACAAACTGAGAGAGAATGAGACGAAAGCAGCATTAGGAGCGGGATAATTATAGGTTCCTTAGAATATTGCTATAAAGTTCATATTTTATTTTCTTCATTTTATTATTATTCATCCTCAATGTTTTCAATTTCAACAAATGATACGAGAGGCTTATGATAGCTAAAATATGATAAAAATGCTTTGGTTTCGATGTTGTCAACATATCTTTGAAATACCGCGTCAATTGTTGTTTTTGATCGTGTTGTCGATTCAGTGCGATTGTTACACATTTTTAAATTGAATGTTGTATTGAGAAAGTCAATTAAAGGAACCGCTGTGTCCAATGCAAAATTTACGTTAAAATCGCCACTTAAAATCATTGGAACTTTATCGTAATCTTCTCTAAGTATCCGCGATACTTCTGGTGTATACTTTATTAAATTTTCGTAAATGAATTCCGTGATGCTATTTATTGATTGATTCGGTGAAATATAAATTGCCACAATTAAAACTGTTTTTCCATTGCTCAATCTGGTTTCGCATGCACATATTTCTCCCACTTTAGAGAGGCGAACAAACAGTGATTCTAGTTGTTGTGCATTCAGATCTATATGTGGGGTTACAATACGAGCACCGTCATTTTGGTTGTGGTATATTGCAACACCGCCTGCAATTGCGGTAAATATTTAAAAATGAAAATATTTACGAACATAAAAATACGGACGCAATACAGCACACGCGGTTGCTATTATGAGCGTCGAAACGCGTATATTACACAGACGTACTAACATACACACAAACATTCGTAGGACGCTTGGTCTAAGCAAGTATTAGGTAGTGTAGTATAGGTATACATAATGCCTTCTCGCTCACCGTGGCTCCCTAATACGCAGGCGCCATACGTACTAGCATACATACAAACATACATACGTATGACGCTTGAACTAAACACCAAAGCAAGTAATAGGCAGTGTAGTATACATACTACAATACTCACTATACTAGCTTGGCTCAGCAGTACGCAGCCACACACATATACGTATGTATATCAACATATAACGCTTCGCTTTTTCGTTTCATCGAGTCTCAAATCACTCCCAACGATTCTAAAGAAGTTTTCACTTAAAAAAATTATCAGAAATTAAAGAAGCATTTTGTAAAAGGAGGCTTTCTGACTCAAAAATTAATTTATTTTTAATTTTTTTGGCTTTGAAAAGAAATTTTTTTTAATTCTTAAATTTTTCTTAGAAAGTCATGCTTGATAGTATCAGGGGCTATCAGTATTGCATATCTTTCCTTCAGCGCCCTTACATTTACACGCACTTTCCTGGCTGATTTATATCACCCATTTTCAAATTTGAGCCGTGAGCTCCGTGATAGTGCGAGTCCCGAAATATTGTCCACCTCTAACGCTAGCCTGCATCGATCGCTTTATTTTACCCTCCTTTTATACCGAAAACAAAATGCCGCTACTCTCTGACAACACTCAACGCTTACTGGATAAATTTATTGCTATTTATCATTATCTAACATAAGAGTCAGAGAGAGAGAGAGAGAGCGAACGAATGATTGCTGTACATAGTGTTGGTGAGGAGTGCCCAATGCTAGACCTTAAGTGCATTCGAATGGCAAAAGTGCATTAAACGCACCTGGCAATGATCAAGATTAGAATTATTTTCTTTTATGTATTTGTGTTATTTATTTTTTATTGTATTTGCTTTTAATTTTCTAGCGATCAATGCTGCTGTGGGCTTCTTATGCGAGTGTTTCGATGCCTGCATTTTTTATTATTGTATATACGTATATGTATGGGTGTATGTACGTATGTATGTGTGTATGTATGTATGTTAAAGTGTAATAAAATTTGTTTTGCCAAGTGGTAGCATAATTTAGTGAATGAAGAAACATTTAAGCAGGCATTGCTCCATACACTTTTACGGTACTGAATGTTGTAATTTACATCTCGAGCACTTTCAATACATGGGATTCCAAACAAGAAATGATGAAGTTAATTTGCCGATAATTCGCTGGAAACATAAGCCTGTAAGAAGATATCCTGAACTTTCGCTCTTTATTCCAATGAATGAGCAGCCCTTTTTCTGTTATCAATATTTGCAGGCCTAAATTTTGGTCCTCAAGTATTGTTTCCGTCTGAATAACTCCAGAGATCTCCATTGAAGCACTGGAACCGTAGAGGATTTCTTACCCAGCGGCTTGCGAAAGGAAATCTTAAATTCTCAACAATTTGCCAACTGATTCCAGCATCTCGAATGTAATAAGTCTTTAGGTGTGGCACAAGTCGTATGTTCCAGTCCGAAGAACCCAAGAAATATGTGAGCAAATACCAGACCATTAGCGGGTTCCCACCCAGCGATTTCTGGAAGTAAGCCCTAGATTATTCGCATCTCAAACACTCGGATGTGATTACCATAAAAACAGCAAAAAAAACCAAAACTTTGCAATATTTTCTTAAAACCAACTAGTTAGCAACAGTTTTTTTTAAATTAAGACATAAAAACTTTCCAACTATTAAAAAACCACATGAATTAATGTGTCAACAGTCGTAAAAACTTGAACCAAGAAATAAAAATAGAACTGTTTGTAGAATATGAAATGAGTAAATCAATGAAGAATTAGAAATGCCATAAACAATGAAAACAAGAAAAACCACAAAAAATAAAGGTTTAAAGTCATGGGCAACAATGTTGCCATTTGTATTGCTATTACAATTACAATGCATATGCAGTTAATCAGTATTAGGAGTGGGGCAGATGCAAACATGGACTTTGTTGGCTGCCACTTAACTAAGCAAATTTGTTAATTGAGTTTCAAGGTTTTATACCACTTTTTAATATTCACAGGCTTAGAGTGCACCATTCAATTTTTAATTTTGTTTAATTTGATGACTTTTGATCTAAAAACATACATTATGTATTTTCGAAGTTGATGTTCGAATGATGATTCGAAGTTTCATAAATTCACCAATTTATGACAAATCAACTCCTATTTTTACTATGTTTTAATGGGATCATGATAAACGCTTAAAATAATGAGTAAAAAAAGTATAATTCGGTTACAAGAACATTTTAGTATTTAAAAAATTGCATTTTATGAATAACATTTTGTAGTAATCCTGCGTAATTGTGATATTAATTTAATTTGTTGTCTTTTCATTTGAAAACATATATGTTGTAAATTCAAAAAATTTTAGAAATATTCGAAAATTCGTAGTTTTATAAATTCGTTTATTAACTATAAATAAGCTTTTATTTTTGCTGTGTTTCAGTGCCATCATGAGAAACGCTCAAAATCGTAGGTATGTACAAAAATATAATCGTTCAGTTACGAGAACATTTTTGAATTAAAAAAAACCTTTTTTGGAATTCAATTTTGTGTTAATTCTAGGTAATTGTAGCATTAATTTAATTTGATGCCTTTTGATCTGAAAACATATATTTTGTATTTTCGAAAATTTCGAAGTTGATGTTCGAAAATTCGAAGTTTTATAAATTCGCTTATTTAATATATGATAAATAAGTTTTTATTTTTACTGTGTTTCAATGCCATCATGAGAAACGCTCAAAATTTTATATACAAAACCATTATCGTTCAGTTACGAGATTATTTTTGAATTAAAAAAAATCGTTTTTTGGAATCAGATATTATATTAATTCTGCGTAATTGTAATATTAATAAAACTGCATGCCTTTTGATCTGAAAACATATGTATATTTTGTATTTTCGAAAACTCGAAGTTTCATAAATTCATCTAATTGTGAAAAATGAGTTGATGTTTTTATTGTATGGGATGATGAGAAACGCTCAAATGTTTGTGTACCAAAAGATTATAATTCGGTTACGAAAAAATTTTACAATTAAAAAAGTTGCATTTTATGAATTAGTTTTTAATATAACCCAGGGAAATTGTAATATTAATTTAATTTGATGCCTTTTGATCTGAAAACCTACATTTTGTACTCTCGAGGCTTTCGAAGTTGATGTTCGAAAATTCGAAATTTCATAAACTCGTCTATTTATTACAGTATATGTACGCATATATCAGTATCATGGTACCTTATACATATTGTATATATTTTTGCTTCGGTTTGAAAATATAAATTTTCATTCTTCAATTGGTTCTAGTCTAATTTATTATAATTTAATTTTATTGCATTATTGGTTTAAAAATTTATTAGTAATATTTATTGAATTAGATTTGTATGCCTTTCAGCTATTTGACTATTTCTCGCCACAACGTTGTCATCATCAAACACAATCGGGTCAAAAAACCGGTGGCTGCCACTACCATTCGCGCCTATCGTGTCCGCACAATCACCCGTCCTTCTCAATTCACTTTTAAGCCGCAAGCGCCGACTAGCTTTACTATGTTGCTTCGTTCTGAATAGGATTGGTTTTTTTTTTGTTTTCGTTCGTTTTTCGTTTTGTTTGTGTTTGCACAATTTTCTGTAACGAATCCATGATTTCAATGCATAAACAATTTATTGGTATTTATATGCTGCGCTTTGACTTTTCCGATTGTTTAGATTTTTTAATGTTATTACTCCATTTGTTTTTTGCTGCAGTTGATTGTGAGTATTTTTGGTATTGGTTCAATGGTTTCACTTCACAATGGCAGGCTGCCTAGTTTTGCTAGTTGCTTAGCTCACTGGTTCGGTCATTCATTCCCACTCAAGGCAGTCCAGTTTGCTTCGACCGAAAACATGTCATTCCAATACAGACCAAATCATTTGCGAAATCTCAAATGAATAGCAAAAAATGGTAAATGCTATTGCAGAAAAAGTATGTATTACTTGGTTGAAAGGGAAGTGCTTTATATGCTAATAAATTCGAGCTAATATGTTTTTATAGATGATATAGATTTATTTAGTAGTTTACTTACCATAGATTAAATTACAGTAGCAATAAAGTAAAGAGGTTGAAGTTAAGTTTTCTTATTTTCGAACCGTTTGAGGTTTATATTTGAAAATTAAAAGTTGCAAAGTTTTGCTATTTTTCATTGAGCATATTTAATTTCAAACTGAAAAATTAAAAACTCTTAGTTTTCAAAACTTTCGAAGTTAATTTTCGAAAATACGAAACTCGTGGAAAGACATTAATTCATAGTTGCTTATTTTTCATTACGCATATTTAATTTGAAGCTGAAAAATTAAAAATGCTTAATTTTCGAAATTTTCTAAGTTAATATTCGAAAATACGAAACTCATCAACAATTGATGGTTGCCCTGTTTTTATTACGCATATCTCATTTGAAGTTGAAAAATTAAAAATTCTTAATTTTCGAAACGTCCAAAGTTAATCTTTGAAAATACGAAACTCGTGAAAAGACATTAATTCATGGTTGCTTATTTTTCATTACGCATATTTAATTTGAAGCTGAAAAATTAAAAATGCTTAATTTTCGAAATTTTCTAAGTTAATATTAGAAATTACGAAACTTATCAACAATTGATGGTTGCCCTGTTTTTATTACGCATATCTCATTTGAAGTTGAAAAATTAAAAATTCTTAATTTTCGAAACGTTCAAAGTTAATCTTTGAAAATACGAAACTCGTGAAAAGACATTAATTCATGGTTGCTTATTTTTCATTACGCATATTTGATTTCAAACTGAAAATTAAAAGTTCTTAATTTTCGAAACTTTCGAAGTTAATTTTCGAAAATACAAAGTTTCTTACAAGCCATTAACCGATGATTGGCGTGTTAGTTTTAAAATATTTGAGCATATTTCACATTTCCTTATATTCGAATCTTTCGATATATATTCGAAAAGTAAAAGTTAAGTTGCGCAGTTCTTTGAAAATTTAATATCAAACAATATAATAAAAAATTGGTCAGACGTCATTTATGAATGATTAGCGCGTTTGTTTTACTAAAGAAACCCATTAATTTCACTTTCAGGTGCATACGCACTTGTTTCGATCGTTAATTTCTATTTCGTCTTGAAATTTTGTACAAATGGATTGCTTTTTTATCCACGGATTTTTGAAGGTAAAGAACTTTTTTTATATTTTGCATAAAATGGGTTAAAATTTTGAAATGTTGAGTCTGAAGGTTGGGTTAATAATGATTAATTAGAGATGTAAATATTTAACCCACTTCTAGTAGAATAAAAAAACAAGCAAGAATGTATACAAAACTTTAATATATATCTTTGCTTAAAATTCATCAATTTAAAATGAATTTTCCATTTTCGAAACTTTCGAATTTTACTCTTTTTAATAAAAAACTCTGTGTGTATCATTTATTTTATTGTTTTTAAAAGGAATTCCATGAAAGCCCCATATATGAACATAAAAGTGAGTAAGCCGGGGGAAATTGTGAACCGAATAATATGCATAAATGCACTAAAATACGCATTGATTCGGAAATTTTAAAAACCATGGTCAACGAGAAAATCGATTACGCTGAAGCTCCAGTGATATCCCGACAGCGAAACAAAAGGCAATTGAAAATTTCTCTTAACTATTTCTTTTTATTCTTCCTACTGTACTATTTGCGTTAATAGACTTGATAAAGTTACTGTTTGATAAAGACGAAAATGCAAGCCAGGCCGCTGAAATTGTGAATGGTAAGTGGTATCGATACTGTAACAGCTAGTTACGTGCAATTTTGGTTTCGCCGATTCTGTTCTGGCGATTTTGATGTTAAAGATGCATCTCACACAGGCAGGCCCGTCGACGAAAATGTTAATGAAATTACAGAAATAATCGAAGTTGACCGACATGTTAGTAGTCGTAGCATCGCCCAGAAGCTATAGATCGATCATGAAACAGTTTCAAACCATTTACCCAAACATTTTTCGGTAAAATAACCTATTTACTAAACGTTCTCCAATGAACCACCGAGAGCATAATGCTCAGTCATGCGTAAATGAAGTGCCTAGGGAATAAAAAAAAATTGGTGTTTCTAGTTATCCATTCATTTAGTTATCAGTTTTATCCTTTTTTTTAATTAAAAAATTTTGAATTTCCTTTTCAAAATTGATGTTCGAAAGTTTTAGACCATCAAAAATGGATTAGCTGCTGAAAATTAAATACAATTTTTAAGTACATACGAAAATAACTCATTTCAAAACTTTCGAACTTAATGTTCGAAAATTCGAAATTAATTAAAAATCATGCCTACTTACTACTTCTCAAAAATACATTAAAAATACCTCTTTAAAAGTTCGAAAATTAGTATTTTGTTAATATTTTTGAAGATAAACATTAACTTTTCATTTTTGTAATTAATTTTAATGGCATAAAAAACTTTTCGTCTTTGTGCAATGTTGAATTTTGAAAATCTTATTATGAATACTCAAAATCTGAAAAAATGGAATGTTTCTAATCAGAAACTTGAGTTAAGAAATTTTGAAATATTCTTTATAAACGATAATCTGTTTCATAAGAAATTTATATACATCAGATATTATACACTCTTATTTATATACCCAGATATATGTAAATATAGGCATATTTCATAATCAGGGTCAAAAAGAAATTAGTCCATTTAGTCACTAAAACTTCTCAAATAATTAAATATTCCTTCGTATACGCAATACAAAGTTTAATTAAGGCAGTTGCTGCTGAGTCAGTTCGCCGCCAATTAAACTCTTGAACAAAAAAGGCGCAATCACAACAGTATTACTATCGCTTCAGAGCAAAAACAAAGTTACTACATAATCAAATACCAAGCAACCCTAAAAAATTAATCAAATCTAAGCAATTGTTTTTAAAGGCTTGATGAAGGCACCAAAAAATCTTCGCAATGAAATTGTAGTTTACTACTAAAAAAGCAAATAGAACAAGTAAAACAAAGCGTAAAATTTGATGCGTATTTGCTCGACGAAAAAACAAAAATAAACCCCACCAAAAATACTAATCATTTGACCTAAATTTGAAACCAAAACAAAAAAAAACTTAAATTGCTGCTGATGATGATTTCAGCACCACACGATTATTGCCACGTTAACTTTGTTATTGTAAAGAAAGCATATTCATACACACTGCATTGCGATAAGATTAGAGCAAGCGGCTACAGAAATTCTTGTTTCAGTTGGAGCGAATGATTGTTTGAAGGCAGCAACAACGCGGATGGAAAGAAACAAACATTTTTGTAGTTTGGTTTGAATTTTTTTCATTGTTTTTTTTTTTAGAGAACGCGTCAAATATGCACATACATATGCGTATAGAGCACAAGCACATGTGCTTATACTAGTATACATACATACATACACATGCATATTTGTACATGTATTTGCCATACGCATGTGTTGCTTTCGTTACGCTTTGTTCTTGGCTGCTATCGAGCCACGGCATATAAACAAAAATAAGCCTTCAACTTGATTAGTATCCAGGGATACCATATACAGCATTGATTGCGCCATCTAAGAGACTCATTTATGTGTGAGTGTTGAAAACAGCTGTGCATATACATATGTATGTACATACATTAATAGATAGTACATAGAAAGGATTTGAGTATGAGACCTACATTTAAAAAGACCTATTTGTAGTTGCAGACATATCATAGGTAAATATGTTCCTAGCCGCATACATATGTAAAGTACACACTGTATGCTACAGGGCTACGTAAAGGGTATGTGTATGTTGAGGTATGATAACTAGAACCATATGGGGTGATTCGCTTTGTCAAAGTCAATAGCACGCGCAATCAGTTCCTAAAAAAAAACATCCGAGAAATATGATCAGATGAGGCTGAAAATATTTAAATGAATTAAAAGAGGAATTAAGTGTTAATAAATGTGAAAGCAAAGCAACTTGAAACTGCGCAACTAACTTTAGTAGCCAAGTCATCTGTCACGCCTAGGCACAAACAATAACTTGATTTCCCAAAGGGATAATCTTTAACCTTTATCACTAAATTAAGTTTCTAAAACTTTCGATATTAATACTCGAAAATTTCAAAATCCTGAGATTTCATTTCGGTACCTTTCGAATTGAATATTCGAGATTCTGTTGCTTGCAGAAGTGTATTTTTCTAATAAGCATTAAATTTATGGCTAGAAAACACATATTTATCTTCATTTATGCTAATTTTCATTTTCAAAAATTTCGAAATTAATGTTCGAAAATTTTAAAACACTTTAAACGCTCTACTTATCACGTTATCTTGTATTTATGGCTATGGAAATTTATGGCTAGAAAACACATAACTATCTTCATTTATGCAATTTTTTAATATTCGAAATTGATGTGCGCAATTTCGAAATCACTAAAAATGGTTGAATTTATGCACGTTCCCTTGTATTTATGGCTGGAAAACACATAACTATCTTCATTTATGCCATTTTTTTATATTCGAAATTGAGGTTCGAAAATTCGAAGTCACTAAAAATGCTCAATTTATGCACATTCCTCTGTATGTGTAATGTAGCTTAACAAATTTTCAAAAGATCACCCCACTCACCCCCTAACCTACCCACAATTTATTATGATATTCAAGCGAATTATAAAATAATTAGGAAATGAAGTTCAATTTTTTCCACTTTTTATGAATACTGGATCACTCATTGCGCACAGTTGGCGGAATATTAGCATTTTAAGTTGTAGTAATGCAATTTTTAGTTCCTTACTTTTTACTAAGTATGTGGAGACTTGAGTGCTCAAACAAGTTGTGAGTTTTCCTAGGTAACTAAAATTTGCAAATTTTCTTGCCAGATATTAATTATCACATCATTATTTTCAATCATCAGTCAAGTATTTTGCGTGATTTTGTTTATTTCTTTGGGTTTACAACTTTCAATTCAAGAATACGATTATATCCTAAAAAGTTTAAAAAAGTTCCTTAGAAAACTGCTGATTTGTGTATTTTTCTTACAGTAAATTATGAAGTTGATTTTCGTTGGTTGGTTTTTTGAATATCTACTAGATCGAATACTCAGAAAAAATGGCAAATATTGTACTTAAAATTAAATAGTTTTTTTGTATAATTTTTAAAATTAACTGTTTTATGAGAATTTCTCCCCGAAGTATTCGAAATATAATTCGAATAGCATTATTTCATCATTTAGCATCGTTTCAGTAAAAAAGTAACAATTTTTGAAATATGAAATCATCTTCTTTTAGTTTTTAAACTCCAAATCTTCTAATATACCTAAGATTGTTCTTCAAAATATACCTACCTGAGATTGTTCGAAAAGTTGTCAATTGTAAATGTGAAGCTCCGGTTTGGTGTATAAAATTTGATATCACATAAACAAGCAACATTGTTTTTGTGGAAATTTTTGGTGTAAGAACATATTGTAAAATAATTATTTTTCTGTAATTTCGAAAATTCGAAATTGTCGTCGAAAGCTTGTAATTGAAATTCAAATGATGAAATATGTTGAAAATACTACCCCTTAAAAAAATTAGTAGTATTTTCCATTTTCGAATTTTTCGAAGTTAAGCTCGAAATATATTTTTTTACGAAATGAAATAGCATACACAAAAATAGCTTTAATGAAAAGCATTTACACACCAATTATAACAACTTCCGGCGTTTTAGAGTTAATAATTTTCAAATGCTATCGTTTGCTTTCAGTGGAATCAATGAAAATCTCTTCGAAATCTTGCTCCCTATGCAATGTTGCAATCTACACTTCGTCCAAGCGCTTTAGAATTTGACAGCACAATGCACAAGCGATTAGCAAGCATAAACTTTCAAGATTTAAATATCCACCTACGCATATACATACATACACACATGTACATACTTACTTTACATTACTTAGGCACTCACTTAAGTGATCAGTCACCCATATAGAATTGGTGCACGAAGAAAAAAACTTGTACATAAATTCTAGGTATGAAGTGTCACATGTGGCCCAATTTCTTCGGAAGAATTCTTTGTTTTCACAATGTTTTTTTTTTGTTCTTTACTTTTCAGTGCATTTCGAACGATCGAATACTTCGCATTAGAAAATTTGTTCATTTTGATGGTTATACATACTTCTACTTTCGACCAGAAACAATAAAAAATACTAGAGGAAATTGAGCAAAAAAAAAAAAACGAACAAAAACATTTCGGTCACGACTTTGTAAGTATTGATGATTGCCCAATTGGACGTAAAATGTTCCACTTAAAATGACAGCACCCACTTCTTTGCATCCCCCTACGGTCCCACCGCGCTGTACCTCAAACTCACTTACCTCTTTCTCCTCTGCGCCTATCTCCGACGCGGCACCACATAAGACTTTCTTTCCGCCTAATTGCACCAACAACTGCAGTAGCACCTTCACTTTTTGTTGTTGCTCAAAGTATGCTGCCACTCAAATTACTTAATTCACCCCTCGCCGCTCAGCATTACTTCGTTTTATCTGACTTTTCTTTTTCGCTGCTGCTGCTGGCTGTCAGTTTTCCAGTGCTTTTTTGGGTTTTTGTTTTTTTGTTAAAAGAATTCGTATACGTAATCGTTCTTCTAGTTGTGCTCTGCATGTTTGTGCTTATGCTTTGTTTTCGGTTTTTTGTTGTTGTTATTTTTTCAGTTTTTTTTTTAGTTTTTTTCAGTCTCTTCGCTTAGGCAACTTTTCAAGTTCTTGGCAACTTTGCTGGTTGTCAAGCATCAACACATTTTCGTATACCCTGGCTACTTACATGTTGTTGTTGTTGCTATTATAGCTTTACGCCGATCGTAGCATGTGTTTGTTTTTTCTGTTTTTCCTATCTGTTCTTGCTGCCTGCGAAAAGCAAACTGTCAAAATTGACCCAGAAATGTGGTCCGTAAATAAATAAATGAAAAATTGTTTCAGCGGGTGGGCGAGTGCATGAAATTTAGTGCTATTGTTGTTGTTTTGGTGTTATAACGGCAATTGTTGCTACTTTTCAGATGTTCCTTTATTTTTCATTTTTGTTTTTTGCTTCATTGCTCCGTTTTGTATTTCGAAAATGTGGCCGTGCCACTCGCCTAAAGTTCTGACTATGTCGAACTGCTACGCATTCGCCCACCTTGTCTTCCTGCTTATTCTTCTTCAGGTGGAGATTTGTTTTTCTGAAATTAATCTTCTTTCGAAACGATATTGAAATATTCAAAAGAAGCCCTGACATCCATTTTAGTGAAATCTGTAGCTGTATTTGATGGCATTTGAAATATTTACGCTGGGCAAAAGTATGCCAGCTGTGACAGGTCGTTGCAAGGAATGAGTCAGCGAATATGATCATCCGGCTACACTATGCGATAGTAAAAGTTACCCAGGAAAATGCAAAAGGAACTATAGATTTTATATAGTAATGTCGCATACTCAGTTCTTCATTTCGGCAACAATATTCAGTTCATAGTTTTAAATGCCTATACCCACTCTGGATGATATCAACAAACAACTACTGGAGTATGCGAACTCTGCAGGTGAAGTTTAGATAGAGCTCGTTGTTAGAATGGAGATTTGAGGGTTCCAGGCTTTGTAGAAGTGCTTTGACCATTTTTTCATATTTCGTTGTACTTAGGATGCCATTTTCGTCTTTAATGGGACGAGCGTACCCTGGAACTACCACGAACACTTAGAAGAGCTAGCATACGCAGCTGGCATATCTCTTTTGCCCGTCAAAAGGTCACACCTGCAAATAAATCTGGCCCAGCTCAGTGCTGTGACAAGTAAAGTTGGCTTTAAAATAAACGTCAGCAAGACGAAATTCATTTCTAATTTTAAGCAAAATGAGCTCCACCGTGACTGAATTTCCACAACATTTTCTTACACCATCGACACGAGTCCTTTCTTGGGCAATTGTCAAATGTTCATGCAGCATTGAATGTATGCTGATCCCACTTATGCCCAGTATGCCTCTGTCTCGCGACATATCGCATGACGATCTTGCGTTACCAATAGACGCACAACATCGATTCCTTTTTGCAGAATCACCGTTTTTGAACAGCCTTCATAAAATTCATGCTTCAAGGATCGACGGTTACGTAGGCTAAGAGTGTTGAAACAACAACGCCAAATTCGAAGTAAGTTGATCAATGCACTCCTGTTGCGATAATACACTTTAAAAATCGTAATAAATCATCGCATGAAAATTTTCATGAATTTGTCCCATCTTTTGGGCGAGATAAATTTTTAAGCTCACTGAAAAAAGAATAAATAAGCGCTTAAGTGAAAAGGAAACATTTAAGCTTATGCTAAAAAAAATACCAAATTTTACGTCAATTTATCAAAAATGAACCGAAATCATGGAATCGACGTTAAATATCTCCAAAAATCAATTCATCGCATTTTAACTGATCATTTGAGCTTACGAAAGGTCTATGCACGTTTCATTCCGCACAAGTTAACTGTGTGCCAAAAATTACTCAGAATTCAACATTCGCAAGACCTCATTAGGGTCACAAAATCGAAATTTTTTTTCTTCACTCATCTTATAGTAAATCATTTCAAGAATGTTGTGTCAAAATTTTAAGTGGATCGGAGCAGAACTCTCAAAGTTATAGCCTTTGTAGGCACTCTACCTCGAATGCGGAGCATCGATAATTTCTCAGTCATTTTTTCAAACGCGTTTTTCCCGAAACGACTTCTTAAAAGTCGGTGCCAATCACAACTCCGAAACTATTCGACCGATTCTTTTCAAATTTGGCACACGTTTTCTAAATCAAAAATACCTCCCCCCTACACTGTTTTTTTTTTTTTTTTTAAGGTTGTTTTTCACTTACAAATATGGCGAAATTTTTCGCCAAAAAAGGTCGTTTTACGTTTTTTGCCACCAAAACTACAAAAATGAAAAAAAAAAAATTTTATTAATGTAGGGGGGAGCATTACGTCATACTTTAACTGAAAAATTCGACTTTTTTAGTTTCAGATGATTCTACGACGAATGCCGATTGGCACCGCAGAGCACCTCTCGAAAAACATATCTCCAAAAAAACTCTGTCATGGGCTTATTTGTCAATATTTTATTATTAATATTTTTTAAAAACTTATTGAAAAGATGTACAATAACATGCAACTGATTTTATTAAAGTATCTTAAGCCATATTTCTGTAAAAAATTCAAAAAAAAAGTGTTTTTTTTTTAGCGCTAAACCCTAAAGGGTGAACTTCCTTTAAAACATTGCAACTGTTGATGAAATGTGGTGTTTTCAGCATGAACCTGAAACTAAGCGTCAAAGTGCCGAATGGAAGACTCCGGACGAGCCACCCAAAAAATCATGTTTGGAGAAGTCAAAAATCAGGTCTATGCTCATTTGTGTTTACGATTCCAAGAGAATTGTCCAGAAGGAGTTCGTGCCAGCGGGCCGTTTTTTGTATCGCATTCGTCGAATTCGCCCTGAATACCGCGAAGAAAGAAGCTGGCGCTTATTGCATGATAATCCACCATCTCAACGATCCACTTTTGAGACTGATTTTTTGACTAGAAATCGCATTTTAATCATCAATCACTCACCGTATTCGCCTGATATTCGCCTGATATGGCTATGTGACCTCTACCTAATTGAAAAACTGCATTTTGCGTACATAGAGGACAAGGTGAATTTGGTTGTAAAATGAAAAATCTTTATTTATTCTTGGAAATCAATTGCATCCCCTTCAAAATAATCCCCTCTCGATGAAATACACTGATGCCAACGATTTTTCTAATCCCCGAAACATGCCAAATAGTCCATTTCCGGTATAGCCATCAGCACCTTCTTCGATTCAGCTTTTATCTCCTCAATCGACTCGAAACGCCTTCCCCGGAGTGGAGTTTTTGGAATAGCCAGAAGTCACACGGAGCCAAATCAGGTGAATACGGTGGTTGCGGAACGATATGCGTGGAATTTTTGGCGAAATGGTCACGAAGAACGAGTGCAGTGTGAGGCGCTGCATTATCGTTATGCAAAACCCAAGAGTTGTTGGCCCATAATTCTAGTCTTTTTAGACGAATTGCTTCACGTAAACGACGTATAACGCTCAAATAATATTCCTTATTAACAGTTTGGCCAGGTGGAAGGAGTTCATAGTGCACCACAACACGAAAATCGAAAAAAAACTGTCATCATGACCTTTATTTTTGAACGACTTTGACGTGCTCTTTTCGGTCTGGCCTCGCCTTTAGCACGATATTCGCTTGATTGGTCGGTTGTTTCAGGGTCGTAAGCATAAATCCAAGTCTCATCTCCCGTAATGGTGCATTTGAGCTTGTCCTGATAGTCTGAAAGCATTGTTTCACACACATCAACGCGACGACTTTTTTGCAAGAATTGAGAGTTTTCGGTACCAAACGAGATTTGACTTTTCGTAGGCCCAAATGGTCTTTCAAAATGGTTTTCACAGATCCTTCTGATTTTCCGATCATATCAGTAAGGTCTTTAACAGTCACCCGACGATTTTTGAGCACTAACTCCTTCAATTTATTGACGTGTTGGTCATCTGTTGACGTCGATGGTCGTCCGGAGCGATCCAAGTCATCAACACGTTCTCGACCCTCTTTGAAGTCTTTGTACCACTTATAAACATTTTTCTGCGACGTGGTCGAATCTCCAAATGCCTTCTGCAACATGCTAAACGTTTCCGCAGCCGAAATTTCATTCCGCAAACAAAATTTGATGGCACTTCTCTGCTCAGTCAAATCAGACATTGTAAAAATCGAAAAATGCACTCTTGGCCGTTTGGTAAACACAAGCGTAAATATATTACTGATAATGACATTCACATGAAAGTTGGCCCAGAAGTTACTAACAGTGCTGCCAACTCATGAAAAAAATAACTAGAGCGAAATTTTAATCCCGAGAAGTTTGACAAATAAATTCACCTTACCTTTTGCCCACAGGTATCGACATCCTGAAGAACATTGCGGTCAATGACCTGAAACACTCTTTCGAAAAGATTTTAGATCGCGCAACACATTGTATCTAGGGCAGAGGGGACTATTTTCAATTAATAAACTGGAAGTTATCAGAACAAACGACAGGTTCTATTTTAGCTCAATCTTTTTTATTTTGAACTTCTCCCTGTATAATTCAAAACTTTCATTCAACTGATAGAGCTTTTCCGTTGCCACAGAATTTTAAATCTCGTCACTCAACAAATTCTCGCCTTGCTTGGACCAGCGCCAATATAAAAATTCTTCGTAGGTTATGTGAATTGTGCCACTTGTAATTGTTCAGCGATAGGAGGCGCAATAATTAGGGTCTTCAATCAAAAAAAAAACACTAAAAAACATATTGTAAAGCATCAAACTCTTCACATAACAATTTACAGTTATGTTTGTTAGTATGTATTTTTCGAAAAACCCTTCCTTGTCTGCACCATCAGTCTGCACGCACTCACCCGCTAATATTTACCAGGCATAAAGTTTATGCTTTAACGGTTATTTTACTAAATTCGTTAGCTACTACAAATTATTTCTTTACTACACTTCTGCTTCGTATGAGGCACACACTGCACCAGAGCCTTCTTCGCAGCCATAAACTAATACTTGCACACAGTTATGTATGTATGTATGTATGTATGCGTAAAGCTCGATCTTCGTTGTTTGCCATTTTAGTTATTTATTACCAGTTGCTTTTATGATTTTTTTTTTTCGCATTTACAAATTTTCTACGCGTCGTTTTTAAACTGATTTTTATTATTGTTTTTTCTTCACTGATGCTGTTGACTAATAATTTTATTCAACTACTTTTTGCACCTCCCTGCCTCAGCTAACTTATGTGTTGGATTGTTTTTACTGTGTGTGTGTGTGTGTGTGTGTGTGTTATTCGCAAAAACGCATAAAAAATCTATTATTATTTTCAATGTCAAAGTTATGCCAATTAACATAACGGTAAGGTAATGCAAAGCGATTTTAAGTTGTTTAGTTGGCGAACATAATCGCTGGTCATAAATTATGGCGGCCACATGAGGAAGCGTAGAGGCGTTGTAAATTCGGTTTGCTGAGGCTGGCTGCAACAGCAAAATTGCGACTCGAAATAAGTCGAGGTGGATGAAGGCAAATGAATAAAATAAAGAGAAAAAATGTGATTGTAGACTTAATTGAACAAAGGAGAGGAGGGAAAGCAGTGCGCATTTAATTGCGGGATGAGGCTAAAAGTTTTCTAGTGAAACATTCAGGTTTTGGGAATTTCAAATAATGCAGTACCTTAAATGTAGATGCTCCCTGGCCGAGAAATGTCGCAGCCTTAAAAACCAATATTTCGAATATCTAAAGAACTCTCGGCTTCCTTAAACTTTTTTTTTACTGTTTTTTGCTTTTTCTTTTTTTTAATTTTTATTTATGTAGATGAATTCAAGATATCTCAAGAATATTGTGAAAACATTTCTAGCCTTAGTTTCGGTAGCTTCTTTTCGAAGGGGAAAAGATAGGCAAGAATATACGTATTTATATTTCAAAGGGAAGCCTGAAAGGAAGAAAAAGAAGAAAGCAAAATACAAATGCGCTCATTTTAACCTTGAACGGAACTGCAACAACAAGAGAATAGCAATCCTTGCTGATAGCCAGGCAGCAATTAAGACTCTCAACTCTTTCTGGGTTAAATCAAAACTGGAATGGAACTGGAATGTCTTGATAAGCTGAAAATCTTAGGCCAGAGCAATCAGTTACGCATCCATTGGGTTCTAGGGCGCACTGGGGGGAATTACTGAGAACGAAAGGGCATATAAATTAGCTAGCTAGCTAGCATATACATTTTTGCAAAGTTTAAAAATTGCTATTCAATTCCGCAATCCCCTCCTCGTTTGAATGAAATCTTTTTCCAGCCAGCCATTTCTTCAAATTGGGGAGCAAATAGTAGATCGGGGGATACAAGTTCGGAAAATGGAGAGAATGTAAACCGAGTTGAAACCTTTTTTCCATTCGCGCTGATACGTGGGCTGGAAAATGCCTTTTTAGAAAATCACTCGACTTCCCCGATTCAAACGAATGCAAAACACAAAGAGATATGCCGATCTGGCTGAAACTTGGTGTGTGTTCTTTCAAGAGATGCTACTAAATAAACACAACCTCCATAGGTACCAGTAGTGTCATCTCTATGACTGTGAACGGATTTTTTAAAGGAAGCTTGTAATTTATGGCAATAGGAACTCAAAGCAACAGGGTTAGATTTTCCTCGCTTTGACAACCACAATTGCTTCCATAGCTCAAAGGATCCTGAGAGGCCTATATAAATTCTTATTTCGTTTTTCAATGGTTATCTAATTAAAAGTGGTCGACTTTTTGACGGATATTTCCGTTACCGATGGGTTCAAGAACGAAATAGGGTCTGGATTTTGCCAACCTGGAAGTAGCCGAATGGATAATCGAGAGGAGATGGAGCGTGAAACAGATTGGAGTTTTCAGTGACAGTCAGGCTGCATTGAAGGCCCTGTAGAACGCAAAGCAAACCTCAAAGATTGTTTAAGAATTTAAGAAGAAGCTTAATTCTGTCGCCAGACAGAACAGGCTTGTACTTATATGGGTTCCCGGGCACTCCGGTGTTCAAAGAAACGAAATTGCCGATGAATTGGCCAAACTTGGGTCAGCGGATCCCGGACCAGGGACAGAGCCAATAATCAGAATCAGTTCTACAGAAATCATGAATTGGATCAGCGATTATGTATGCAATTTAGTAAAAGAGCGGTGGTCCGGTCTAGAACGCTGCAGAACTGCAAAGTGTTTTGTGACAAGTCCGCACAGAAAACTGTCAAACTTTCTACTAAAACTTAGAAGGAGCGACTTTCGGTTGATAGTCGATATTATTACAGGGCACAACCCATGGGCTCGGCATATGACCACCATTGGAATCATTGTGGACCCGATTTGTCTGTCTTGCTTAGAGGAGGCGGATGGCACTGAGCACTTTCTCTGTGGGTGTCCTGCCTTTGCTAGGGCAAGGCTACGAGTTTTGGGATCCGATGGCGTGAGAATGCGTAATATTCGTTTTCTAAAACTGGAGGATATTTACAGATTTGCCAAAAAATCTCGAAAATTCTCATAGGACTAACTACCTTTGTCTCTGTGTCTATTCTTTCCTATCTCTTTCTCTGATACTTTTTTCCTTTCCTGCTACCCTCTTTCCAGAGCTCAAAATACAATGTGCTTTTGAGCCTGAGTGCGCTAGGAGCCACCAAATTTTTTGGTGCTCCTTGGCGCGGCCTATTCAAATTTCAATTTCAATTGTAAGAGTAGGCTCTTTACAATTCCTCCTATTTGAAAGGGTGAACCCTTTCGAAAATTCTTTCCTTCACATTTCTTCCACTTCATTGTCATGCTATACGCGTCGATCTCTTAGAAAGATTGTTAGAAATACTCTAACCCAATTCTGTGGAGCTCGACGCGTTCACTTTTCCAGCATCAATTAATTGCCCCTCTATTTTTCACTTACGCTTTCATTTCTCCCTTATACTTATTCTATCCATAAATATCTCGCCTTCGCCATCGCACATGCGCCGCAACATGTGAAGGAATATATGCGCCAATCCACAATCAGATCTTGGCAAATACTCTTGGCCACCTGCAACAATCACTCCGATGGCCGATAAGGCCATGCAGCCCATTAGCAGACAACAACCTTGAAATGTGCCATAACAACAACAAAATACCAACATACATACATACGTAAGTATATGCAATGCTTTTATATGCTCAAGCGCAAACGGCGTTAAAGTGGCGGGCAATAAAAGCCGCACCCTGTATTAAAATGGTAATGAAAATGGCTTTGCCAGTCACCGTACAGCGCTCGCTTTTGTCGCACTGTCATTGTCACTGTTTGGACCTCTGTATGCATGCATGGCTGCATGTATGTAAATCTGCACACGATGTACCGTTATTAAGTTAATATATTACTAATTAGCATTAGCATGAGTGGCCACCCGCTTAGAACGTGCACAACACGAACGCGAAAACAGTAGCCAGCGCCAACGCCAACGCCAACGCCAAAGCTAAAGTCAAAGCCAAAGCTAACAAATCTATGTAGCGCCAATCGGTTAATCGCTGCCGTTGCTGCAGCTGCTGCGGCTGTTGTTCTTGTCTGCGCCAATCGATCGCCATTTCGCAATCGCCACCTGTTACAGCCAACTTCGCTGGTGCGCTAAACTCTCACGACGTACGACGTACGTTGATTTTGCTAGTTGCTGACAAGAATTGTTCTTGGCTCATGCGCGCCCGCTTTTTGTACACAGTCACTTGGTCAGCCCCGCCGACAGTATCCTTGGACTTGGCTGCTAATTTAATGTTTATATGGCTAACGTCTCGAATTGCCGCTATTTCAATTCCACTTGTTTCTATGCGCGCCGATCGCGAACGCTGGCTGTTGTCATAAGCAATTTGTTGTTGTCACAGCAGCTTACTTACATACAGACTTGCCACTTTGGTATGCAACCTTCAGTCGCCGGCGACGACGCGTTTTATTGCGCTTTTACATGCGGCGCATAACTTAGCGTATGTTGTTGTTGATTGTTTGCGTTTTTTTTTCTTGTTCTTTTTAATTAATGTTTTTTTTTTGTTTACTGCTTCTACACTCAAGAATTTCCATAATTTTTTCTGCGTCTTATTTACCCGTTTCTCAATAGACTGACTTCATTTATTTGCTATAGTCGCACTCAATTCGCTTTCCGGCGCTTAACTCGCAAATCCACTCACTCACTCACCATTTCGTTCTTTTGTCCATTTCTACACATTTTCGCATTGCAAATTATTAATTGCGTCGCGCGCATTTAACTACTATACGCGCATACATGCAAGCATACAAAACTTCTATTTAACATTTGCGCATGCGCACCCAAGTCTCCGACTAGTCAGCCCACAAGCCGGCGCATTTTCGTTATGTGTTTTCTTTTGGCGCTCAGTTCGTTTGATAATCAGCTGCTTCGACGCTCTCTACCTCTTTCGCTCTTCCTCTCACTCTCTCTCTTTCGCTCGCGCGCCACTCAGAAATGTGCGTTTGTGTGTGTCACCTATGGCTTATTGCCGCCTCACCACAAAATGCGTCAATCGATATTTTCATATCATTTAAACGCGGTTTTCCATTAACTTAACTAGTGAATTTTTTATACTTTCGCACGCGTCGCGGCATTTTGCGCATTTTTGTTTACTTTACTCGGCTTTCCTTGAGTGCGTGTGGTGTTGTGAGAAAAGTTCTGTCAATTAGCAGAGCTACCAAATTATTTCCCAATCAAAAGGTGATGTATTGAGAACTAAAGTTGGACTATACAATTTTTCAAAATTAAAAAAGAATATAAAAAAAATATAAAAATTAAGCAACATCTTAGAATTTTATGAAAATACAAGATTTACTTATTTTTCTCTCTCTTCTGCAAATTGGTGGAGTTGCCAAATTATTTTTCAGTCGAAAGCTATCAAAAGGTGTATTGTGGACTAAAATTGGACTATCGAATTCTTCAAAATTAAAAAAAAAAATGTTTTTAAATTTTAGTATTTTATGAAATTGCAAAATTTACTATTTTTCCTCTCTCTTCCGTCAATTAGCAGAGTTACCAAATAATTTTTCAATCAAAAGGTTATTTAGGGACTAAAGTAGAAGCATCGAAAAAATTATTCAAATCATAAATTTAAAAAAAATGTCATTAAATATTAATCGATTAGATTTTAGAAGTCAATTCAAGTAGAGTTATCAAATTGTAATATTTCTTAATTTAAAAATGCTGCTGAGGAGACTAAAGTTGGACTATCGAATTTTTCAAAATCAAAAAAAAATTAATTGTAATTTTATGAAGTTACAAAATTTCAAAATTAAAAAAAAAATTGCTTAGCATCATAGAATTTTATGAAATTAGAGAATTTCCTATTTGTCCTCTCTCTCCTGTCAATTAGCGGAGTTGCCAAATTATTTCTCAGTCAAATGGTGCTTTGAATACTAAAGTTAGACTATCGTATTTTTCAAAATTAAAAGAAATATATTTAGAATTTTAGTATTTTATGAAATTCCAAAATGTAATATAGTATTTTTCTTCTCTCCTTTGCAAATTAGCAGAGTTAGCAAATTATTTTTTAATCAAAAGGTGTGGGGACTAAAGTTGGACTATCGAAAAAATAGTTCAAATATTCAAATAAAAAAAAAATGTTTAATTAAATTTTAGAATTTAAGAAATTAAAAAATTTCCTCTCTCTTCTGTCAATTAGCGGAGTTGCCAAATTTCAGTCAAAATGTGATGTAAAGGACTAAAGTTGGACTATCGAATTTTATAATATCAAAAAAAATTTGTTTGGCATTTTAGAATTAAATTTTCATTTTAGAATTTAATGAAATTACAAAATTCTTTAATATAAAAATATATTGAAATATTTAATAAGAATTTTAAAATTTTATGACATGACTAAATTTGCTAATTCTCCTTTCCCTATTTTCTCTTTGGCAGGCCTTTTGGGTAATGACGCGGGCATTTCTTTTGCAGCGTTGGATTTTCTTTTTATAAGGTAAGTCGTCCAAATAACGGTAACTCCAACATGGTCTTCAACTTTTTTATTTGAGGGCAACAATTACAATAAAATATCTTTCTTTTAAATTTGAGTATTGATTTGAAAAAAGCTCAGCGCCAGCCACATTTTTCGTACATCTCTTCAAAGAACTTAAAATGGCAAGAGGCTGGAAATCCAGAGGTAAATTTCAGCAAAAGGAAAAAAAAACAGAAGCAATTGGAACAAGATAAAACCAATTTACAACCCAAGCGATTTTGTAGTGAAATTTCCTAGCCGAGTTCCGTGAGCAGAATGAACGAAAACCTGCATCTTTTTAACTTTATGCGTTCTCTGATATCTCAGACAATTTCTAGGGAGTTTTCCAAAAGTTTCTCTGAAGTATTACTTACCTCACTTCCTTGAAAAGCTAGGTAATTTTTTTCGGAGAAACTCTTGGAAAACTCCCGAGAAATCGTCTGAGAGATCAGCCATGAAGTGAGAACATTTTTGGACCTCTTTGCTTGCCTAGAATCTACACATATTTCATCCTTGATTGATACTGCTGATAAAAGGCTGAACGGCTTGTTAAAATTCGCGAAGAGCTGCATTAAGAATTACATGAAATAATATCTTCCACTCCAAATACATAGCAATAGTAACACAATGGACCCTGGAGGTCTAAGTGCGATATTTTCACAGATCAACCTAACCTAACTTAACCTGATTTTTAAGTAATCCATGAAATTAGCTAATTTTCAATTACTTCCCAAGAATATAACTGGTGACCGCCAAAATGTTTGTGCTCGTTTCGTAGCAATCAGTAATAGTAAAATCCAAAGACTGACAATTACTGCGAGTGCGGTTAGCCCATCTCAAATGGGAGTGCTTTCAAATTTGTGCTCACGAATTAGCAACATCTGATCGAGAGCTATCAACACTCTGTCGGTTTTCACACGAGTTTACTTAACTCTTAAGGGCATCAGTTCTATTCGGTAGCTATCGCCAGTTATATTTTCACCTAATTTCAGCAGCTCATAATAGTTGGCACCTCCTTGATACCGCCAAAGGCAGATCACAAAGGCCTTCAAATTGTGGGTATTTGGCTTCAGCTTTCATGTAGACGCTGTTGGCACCGCTTGCTCCGGGTTAGAGTAGTCTGTCCATTTTTCAGCACTCTCAAAACCCAGTGAAAAACTTTTTCCTTTCTTGTCGTATAAGCAGAAACCCGAAAACGTTTTGCAACATCTACTCGACTTTATTTCGATTGATTTTGAATGGTTCCCAGTGATCTCCGCTGTTCTCAAACTTGGCTTGCAGCATAACTGCCAAAGAATTGGCAAGATCTTTTCGCACTTGACATACATTTTTATCAAGTAAAGCCTCCAGCTTCGCATCTTCGAAATTGTCCTTTCCTTCTATCTCACACCGAACTCATCAATCGCAGCAGATTTACCAGCTTGTACCAATGAGCAGAAGTTGTGGGGATCTTTCACAGAAGGAGACTGTTAAGCACTTTCTCTGTGAGGGTCCAGGTTTAGCAGCTAGACGATTAAGGTCACTGGTTGCTCTTTTCTTCGACAGCATGGGGCTGTGCACCAACCGAAATCCTATCAATCTTCTCCACTACATCAACAGCTCTAGCTGACTGTAGATATCTGCCTGTTGGAGGTCTCCTAATGGCATCAAAACGTCGCTTTAGTGTTACTTGGGGAGTGCCAGAGTGGTACTTCAAACATTTCAACTACCCCACCTACTCAGTCCAAAGCTTCATTGTACGCATTACAAAAAGTAGGTTAAAGAGTCCTGATCAGATCACGTGACCTAAGTTGGTTGCCTGATATAATTTTGCCACCATAAGTTCGTCTCAATACAACGGATGGTTTCGAGGGTTGTACGGCATTTTTACTCGCACCATTTAGTTTGGTGTTGAGAAGGGAAACCTAAAGGTCGCTTCTCTGTTACTTGTTGCCTTCACTATTGACGGTGGCATTGGCTTCATCTTCAGTTTTGAAAGTCATAGGTCAGTGATGCCACTGGCATGCAAATCACGAATAACAGCCGCACTCGATTGTAATGCGGGCTTTGGAAACCCGTGAAGTTTGTTTGCACTCACATGCCCAGAAAGAGCCTCTCCAGCGAAGATGTTTGTTAAACAGTTTTAGAAGAGCCTCTCAGAACAGAAGTACTGAGTCGAGGCACTGAGTGCTGTTTCGCCAGTAGCTCGCAGTTTTGCTAGCATATACCGATTGCAACGGATAAGGTCTCGTGGTCAGAAGTCTTCATCGTTTGGCTCCCACTTAAATAGTGTCAAATTCAATTCAGTTAAACAGTTCACAGCCGCTGCCTAATCAGCTGCCAGTTATTGTCTCTGTATGTAGGTATATTTACGAATATGTAAACTCATCTCATTGCATAAGAATATTAGCGTACAGAATGTGAAGAAAAAATCACAGGAACTCAATTTATTAGATTTCGATATGTGGGAGGAGTCTGATACTTAGGGTGTAACACTGTCAGACCGAATAAATAGAATAAATACGAATACCTTTCCAGATTGCGAGTCACTGTCTGCCATTGCGGTTGCGAAAGCGGAAGCATTGGTTTCTACTAAATAGTTGTTGTTTGTGTTTTATGAACGCCACACACATTCAACGGCGACAGAAGAAATTTGCATTTTTAGCAGTGGGGAAAAAAGGTGATTGAAAATGCGAAACATAAAATGTCGAGTTTTATAATCGCGCCGAGTAAGAAATATAACAATAAAAAATGCAGCTTAAAACGTGCATACATACATATACAACTTCATACATACACATATATACATACATATATACTCACTCACATATGCGAATGAGTAGATTTAATCTGAGATGAAGAAAATTGCTTGGACGGCAAGTGGCATGTAAACAAAGAATAACAACCGATACGCCTGTCTCTGTGTGTGTGTGTGTGTGAAATGAATAGCCAATAACGGGGTAATAAAACATTGTCGTTTAGTATTAATTAGTATTGCGTTTTGCGTTTTTTTTTTGCTGAAATTGGTTTCAATCAATTGCATGGGCTTAGGTAGCGTAGCTGACACAAACATCAGTACACACACTTTTATGCATGCGGTTACATAACTACAGCATGTCCGCGAGTGTGGATTACTTACGGTTTAACAATAGTCACAAAAAGTCGTGATTGGCACCGCTCAATTTGTAATGACAGGTATAAAAAAAATACTTCAATTAACAAACAATAATTACAAGAACAAAACCAACAACTGCGGCTGAGAAATTTTAGTAGTAAAGTGCATATGTATGTGTACATGTACGGTAAAGCTAACATAAGTTTAAAGATAAAATAAGATAGAAAAAATAGAATAAGAGAATTAAAAAAATTCAACAAATAGTAATGAAAAAGCTTAAATAAAATAAAAGTAAAATAAATAAATAAAAATAAAATAAATAAAACTTAAATAAAATAAAATACAGAAGAGTAAACAAATCATAGAAAAATAAATAAAAGGCAAAAGATATTTACTATTCTATTAAGTGCAACCAAATAAAATAAAAAATAAAATAAAGCAATAAAAATAAAATAAAATAGAATAGAATAAGAATCAAAAGTAAAAGTAAAAATAAAAATAAAAATTAAAAAAATTAAGTAGCGTAAAGCGAATAAGCTGATATATGTAATAGAGGTGATGCCCCTACGTTTCTTAACTCGTCTAGAAGAGAGGTACTCGATATTACTCTTGCTAGCGAATCATGTACACAACTGGTGCAGGACTGGAGCGTTGATAAACAACACTCTTTTTCCGACCACCAATATATAACATTCACTTTAAAAGCCGAAACGGCAAAACCCATGAAGTACCTTAACAAAAAACGTATGAATTGGATCAAATATAAAGAACATCTTGCCAATGGACTTCCTGATATCAGGCAGTTTGAAATGGAAAATAAAAACGATATCGAAAACGCTGTCAACATGATAACGAAGACGTGTCAAAGTGCAGCACGACAATCTTGTCCCCTGACAAAAACAGGAGGTAAGCATAAACCTTTTTGGTGGACTCCAGAAATCTCAGAACTTCGCAATCGAACTCGGAAACTCTTTAACCAATCGAAACTAACAGACGAATGGGAAGAATATCGACAATGTCTCAAAGACTTTAAGAAAGCTGCCAGAAGTGCAAAACGCACATCCTGGCGATCATACACTCAAGAATTAGAGAACACTTCAGAGGTAAGCAGACTACGCAAGATTCTTGCATTAAATATAGTCTCTCCTAGTTTTATCATGACTCAAGATGGAACTTGGACTACTTCAACTGACCCCACTCTTAGAATACTTCTAGAATCTCACTTTCCAGGCTGTGTTGCCAACTTACCTGCGCTTCCCAGCACTCTTCAGAGTAATTATGGGAATAGATCAGACCTAATCAGCTCTAATAGCATCTCTACAGCAATACTAAGTTTTAAAAAATTTAAATCACCTGGTCCTGACAACATCATTCCAGCAGAACTTCAAGAAGGACCAGAAATTCTGCTGCCTTGGTTAACAAGGATCTTTAACAAGTGTTTAAATCTCTCTTACCTTCCGACAATTTGGAAGAAATCGAAGGTAGTATTCATTCCGAAAACGGGGAAGCCTTCACACTGCAAACCAAACGACTTCAGGCCCATTAGCCTAACCTCTTTTTGCTTAAAGGCTTTTGAAAAAGTCTTAGATGAGCAAATCAAAACCCAACTTGATACTAAGTTGATCTCTGAGGCACAACATGCCTACACTAAAGGGAAATCGACTGAAACGGCACTTCATTCACTGGTGCAAACAGTGGAAACTTCCCTTCACAATAAGGAGTACTCTCTTGTCGCATTTATGGACATAGAAGGTGCTTTTAATAATATTGAACCCAACGCTATTTTGTCTGAAATTGCCAAATTGGGTATTAATTACTCCATCCGAAAGATGATCGAACAAATGCTCCAAAATAGAATAATCACTTCAGAGCTTGGGTTAAGCCGCATGAGAATGTACGCCGTCAAAGGCACTCCTCAAGGCGGAGTACTTTCACCCCTTCTCTGGAATCTCGCTGTAAACAGTTTGCTTCGAAATCTCGAAAAAGCAGGCTGCAAGGTTGTAGCCTATGCAGATGATATTGCACTCTGCGTGTCAGGCAAACACCTGAATACCCTCACTGAGCTCATGCAACGCTCAATCAATATTCTGTCAAAATGGTGCACCGAGTGCGGACTAAATGCGAATCCAGCAAAGACAGATCTTGTTCTCTTCAATAGGAAACAACAATCTCCTCCACTGCAAACAATAACTTTAAAAGGGGAATCATTACTCCTATCTGATTCAGCTAAATATCTAGGAGTTATTCTAGATAGGAAGTTGAGTTGGAAATTGAACATCGAAAACAGATGCAAAAAAGCTTTCATAGCTCTTTATACTTGTAAGAAAGCTATAGGCAAAACCTGGGGTTTTTCACCTCGGATCATTTATTGGATATATACCTCGATCATCAAACCGATACTCTTCTACGGTGTGGTTGTATGGTGGACAGCACTCGAAAAACGGTGTAGAGTAGCCACAATTGATCGAGTTCAAAGAACAGCCTGCCTCCTGATAACAGGATGCTTAAGTACAACACCTACTAAGGCTCTAAATACGTTGCTTCACTTGTTCCCTATCGATCTGGCTGGCAAAGCGATTGCAGCGAAAGCAGCGACACGCATGAATGCTATATCGAAATGGAATAAGTATCTTGGCCATTCGGCCATACTGAACAGGAACACTGTTATCTCTTCCGACATAGACTATCATGTAAGTCTTCCATCACCACCCTTGCTATTCTCCTGTTCACTCCCAACTAGGGAAGAATGGAAGACAAATCTAACCGAAATCGATGGCCCTCTGATTATATATACAGATGGTTCAAAACAAGACGGCAAAGTGGGATTTGGAATCTTTTCCAAATCCCCTCACATCAATCTATCATTTAGATTACCCGACTACTGTAGCCTATTCCAAGCGGAAGTATGCGCTATCTGGTATGCTGCGAAAACTCTCTTAGAAAATAGAATATCACTAGAGGATATCCGCTTTTTCACCGACAGTCAAGCGGCCGTTCGAGCACTCAGCTCCTCTTATACCCACTCAGATGTGGTTCGATCCTGTCTCTTATCTCTTAACGAGATAAGTGTTCAGAATTCTGTCCAAGTTATCTGGATACCGGGTCACAGTGGATTCGAAGGTAACTGCAAAGCTGATGAGCTCGCAAGAGCTGGAGCTGCGCAATCAAATGTTAGTGACTTACCCACAATCCACATTCCGCTCTCAACATGTAAAATGCTCATCGATCGAGAATTTCACAGCATTGCTGATCGGAGGTGGCGAGTGGAAACTACTTGCGTTACGACCAGACAAATCTGGCCATCCTACAATCTGAAACAGACAAAAACCCTTATAAGTCTTTCGAAACACGAACTAAGGCATATAATATCTCTTATCACCGGCCACTGCCTTTTAGGCACTTACGCTCGTCGGCTCGGGGTTCCTCAAAACGACCTGTGCAGATACTGCGAGGACGAAGATGAGGAAGTATCGAGCAGACATTTGCTGTGCAGTTGTCCCGGTCTAGCCAGAAGTCGACTCGCTCTTCTAGGCTCTCCAACAATTGACAATCTTTCAGTACTCTCGAAGCTGAAAATCGAATCTCTCATCAAATTCTCGAAACGAATTAATATCTTTGACCAAAATCTCGATTAGGTGGGGAAATCATATAGCATAATGAGCTCTAGGGCAACACAACGGACCCAACTTGCGGTCTATGTGGCACTCCGATGCGGGGTCACCCTTAAACCAACCAACCAACCAACCAAATATAATAATGAAAAAGACAAAATAAAAAATTGAAAAAATAAATAAAATTAAAATGAATTAAAGTGCAATAAAAAGAAATTTCATAAAATAAAATAGAACAAAACAAAAATATAAAAATGAAATAAAAAAAAATAAGGTAAAGCTGAATAAAATAAAATAAGGAAAAATATAATATGTAAACGATAAAATAAAAAAAATTACAAAAAGTGAAATAAAATTAATTTGAAGAAAAATATACACAAACTTAAAATAAAATGAAGTAAATAATGACAAATTAAAAATAAAACTTCGATCTCTAAAACATATGAAAATAAATAAAATAAAATAAAATAAAATAAAGTAAAATAAAATTGAACAAAATGAAATGAAATAAACAGGATAAGTAAAAAGTTATTTAATAAACAAAAAAACATGTATTAAGCTAATATAATAACAAATAAAACAAGAAATAAACCATTAAAAATAAAACGAAGTGAAATAAAACGAAGTAAAAAAATAGTGAAAAAAAATTAAACGAAAAATAGCAAAATTAAATTTATTAAAATAAAAAAAATACTTCTTCTTCTCCAACTTGTGGTGGGCGTTTTGATGTTGTTCCGTAAATGAAGCCTTCTACAAGTGTATGTTGCCTACGAACAAGAGATGATTTTTTTTCTGAGGAGCTTTTTAAAGGCAGAAATACACTCGAAGATTTTCCATTGCCCATCGAGGACCGACCGCTATTGAAAAAAAGTTTTCTACAAAATAAAACAAAACAAAATAATAAATGGAATAAATTAAATTAAACTATAGTCAAATAATAAAAACAAATTTAAAATTGTTCATGATATGACATTGAAAACCTTTTAAAATAGAATATTTAAAAAATGCATGTAATTAGTTAAGATATAAAACACAATAAGATTAAATAAAAACTAAATAAAATAAACAAAACTAAAAAACTACAAAACTAAATATGAAATATTATATAAATAAAAGTTAAAATAACACAAAATACTTTACTAACTGGTACAACACTAAATATGTAAATATTCTATATTATACAATAACTTATGTTCAAAATAATTAAGATATTTTTTTACTGTTGAGGGCCTTAAAATGCCTAACGCATTAAAGCCGTCATCGCTACAGTATCAAAAACTGCGCACACTCGAAAACTTTAAAACCGGCGCCCGTAGGTAACCGATTTCATGTGACTTCAGTGCGGCCTGCAAAATTTTTTATTAAAAAACTTTTATTAGTAGCGCTTTAGCAAATCTGTTGATGCACTTTCCTCTATTCTTATTCATTTTGTCTGTGATATTTCCGAAGGTTATACAGGGTGGGACTTTTTTTATTTTGAAGATCGAACATTGTCATTTATGAATGAAAAATAATATCGTTCAAATGACTGCCACGACTGGCTTTACAGTGAGCCATTCGATCAACCCAATTTTTAAGCACATTTTCGATTGTTTGGGCTCCAACTTCATGAATGGCAACTTCGATTTCGTGTTTTAAAGCATCAATCGTCTCTGGATGGTTCGCATAGCATTTGTCCTTAACGGCTCTCCACAAAAAAGAGTTCAACGGGCTTAAATCACAGATCCGAGGCGGCCAATTGATATCGGAATTTCGGCTGATTATTCGGTTTTCAAAAACGGTAGCCAAAATATCGAGTGTAACTTTGGCAGTGTGACAAGTTGCACCGCCCTGTTGAAACCAAATGTCGTCCATGTCATCCTCTTCAATTTTTGGAAACAACTCGTTGAGCATGTCACGGTAACGCTCGCCATTTACTGTAACCGCGGCTCCTCGCTCATTTTCGAAAAAAAAAAATGGGTCGATGATGCCGCCAGACCAAAAACCGCACCAAACAGTGACTCGTTGTGGATGCATTTGCTTCTCTACAGTAACGTGTGGATTTTCTGAGCCACAAATCCGACAATTTTGCTTATTGACGTAGCCATCGATGTGAAAATGAGCTTCATCAGAAAATAAGAAGAAGACTCATCACTTTGGAAATAGGTTTTCAATATTTCCCAATTTTGTTCAAGCGTATAGCGTAGCATTTCGTAAATGTCAAACCTTTAATTAAATTATGAACACATTTGACATGTCATTTGTGTTACCATTCTGAAAAAAATAGATGGTTCAAAAAGCAAACACTATATGGCCCACCCTGTATAATCAACGACATCCTTCCAGCACTCGCCGTACATTTTCGCATCGCGAGCATTTGAGGAATGTATTAATGAATGAATTTAACGGCATCGTCATCTGTATCCCTACTTGGGTTTTTGGGTATTCCACATTCTGAGGACGTATTTTTGGAAATATCCAAAGCATTTGTGTAGTAAAATTAAATAAAAATCAAATCCAATCATTCTAAATCAAAGCTGGAATGAATAAAGTTAAAAAAATATAACAAAATAATTTGCTGCCTTATATTAAACTAAAAAGCACAGAAATATAACGCCAGAGAACATAGGTATACATAGGCATAGGACGCCCGACCGGCCAACCGCAAAAGCCGCCAATTTCCGTTACTTTCGCTCTTTGGTCCACTGATAATAGCTGCGCGCTTCAATTGCTCCAAAAACACCAACTTGCTCTTGACTTGTAAATTACTATTCCCTTTCTTTGCACCAACCTTTGCAGCCTTAAGTCGTTTTAGTCAACTAAGCAACTCGCAGTCGAAAGATGTTGCTTTGTTGTATTTTTTTGCTTAAATTTGCACTTTCTTTGCCAACGATAAATAATCTTGTTTTTTTCGCTTGCATTTTCTGCTGTGAAAATAATTTGTATCTACAGAAGTACACAGCACTCATCTTCTTTGCTTTTATTTTGGCCTGCTACGTTCTTCTCGTACGCACTTTTGCGCTCCTTCATTTCTGGGTCAAACTCATACAATGGTCGTTGTACTCGTCGCTGTTGCTGTTGTTGCCGTCGTCGTCGTCGTCGTTGTTGTATTTGCCTCTGCACACCACCTATCGCACATACATACATTCAATAGCAGCAAGTTCCTGCATTGCCACGTTATAAGCACCCACAGTAGCGCCAACCCAACAACACTACTGAATTGCTGCCTACTGAATTGGAATAACAACACGCTTGATAATGTGATTGCGTTCTCTGCTCCACCAATCTAGTCTCACAAGTAATGCATTTCATTTGTTGCTGCAACACTAGCAGACCAGACCCTCACTCTTCATCACCAACTCCTAACTAAATGCATTCGGTTTCGCTCAGTTTTTCGTTCCCACTCACCACTTATTGATTCTCTCTCGCTCGCGCTCTTTCGTCTGCTATTTTTGTTTTTGTTCGCAGCATTACGTTATCGTTGAAAATAAAAGTGCATATGTTGCGCCCCCATTTTCAACCTCTTACTCTTGTCCGCTCTCTGCCTTGCTTAGTTGGCACATCAACTTACTAGCAGCTCATGAGCTTACATGCACAATGCAATCGTCACCATGCATACTTGTGTGCATGGCTTTGATGTCGTGGATGTGATGTCAAGCAAGCGTTCGTCGTCTATTCGGTAGATTACAGTTGGTTGGCAATGATCAATAGGAGAATAAAAATGTGAATAAGAATATTAGGACATAAAATTAATGTGGTCAGTAGGATTGATAAAAGAAATGTACTTTATACATATCTAATTGGATCTAACCTCACTATTTAAAAGAAAAGAGAAACAAATTATAGCTTTACAGAAAATACATTTGATAAGAATAGGGTTGACTTTTATATTTTCCGCCCAATAATGAAGACACAATGAAATGGTAATAAAAATGGGTTTATTATTTTTGAAAATATTCTCTTTGGTAGTCAATACACTTCTGCATTCGCTTGAACTAATTTTCAAGGCACATTTGTCGTTTGTATGCACATGCAAAAAAAAATTTCAATTTGAGCCAACATCGAAAAATCAAATTTCAGCAATAAAAATCGGAAAAGTTAAGAACGCCTCCATTGGTAAATCAAAATATTAGTTTGGGGAACAAGAAATCAATTATTTTCTGAGTAGATGGCTGTAGTGATTAATATTTCGTAAAATATCGATCGAACACTTTAAATACTCGTTGTCAAGGTGACATTGCACACTAAAAACACAATTTTGCTGTTTTTTGTTTGTGGCATACAGATGTGAGTTACAGTGAGTTACAGGGTGTTGACAATGGAAGTCAACAAATAAAAAATTCAGTACATTTTCCAGTTTTTCTTTGAGGAAAGCGAAAATGCAAGTCAGGCGACTGAAATTGTGAGTGGTAATGGTGCCGATACTGTAACAGCTAATTACGTGCAACTTTGGTTTCGTCGATTCCGTTCATTCGTTTTCGATGTTGAAGAAAATGTCAATAAAATCACAAAAATGATCAAAATTTACCGGCATATTAGTAGTCATAGCATCGTCCAGGATCTAAAGATCGACCATAAAACAATTTTAAACCATTTGCGCAAAAATAATGTATTTCTTTTTCTCAAAACCATAAAGGTGTAGAGAGCAAAATTAGCAAATATATTGTAGAATTCATGCATTTCTTACCTTTGTTTTGCTTTCTTATTTCCGCTTAGCGGTGTTAAGCACACAGCCAAGCAAATTTTTTGAAAATTCGTGTTTTAAAAATTGATTAATAATTGATTTATTTTATTTTTGCATGGCAATATGGAACATTTCAAAGCTTAATATAAAGAAAAATGGTACTGATTTTGTAAGATTTAGATATTTAAGATACCCATTTTATGCGTATACATGAAGCGTTTGGTCTCAGAGTTTTTAGGTGTCCTTCTTCAAGGGTTTTTTAATAATTGAGGTTTGCTTTATCAAATATAAACCACTTGAAGTTGAGTGTGGAGTTAAAGAATGCCCCATCCACAAACTCCAGAATGGAAAATTACTGAACTAATAGTGTTTGTTTCCTCGAAAAAATGCCACCTTGCTGTATGTTGATATTACGGAAGTACGGCCATGTAAAATTTGCTTTTTGAATCGGCTAAAAAAAAAAATCTATATTTTTTCAAACATTTTTTTTTATTTTGAATATTGGACATTGTCATTTATGAATGAAAAATAATATTGTTCAAATGACTGCCACGACTGGCTTTACAGTGAGCCATTCGATCAACCCAATTTTTAAGCACATTTTCGATTGTGTGGGCTCCAATTTCATGAATGGCAACTAATTTCGTGTTTTAAAGCATCAATCGTCTCTGGAAGGTTCGCATAGCGTTTGTCCTTAACGGCTTCCCACAAAAAATAATCCAACGGGCTTAAATCACAGCTCCGAGGCGGCCAATTGATATCGGAATTCAAAAACGGTAGCCAAAAGTTCGTCCTGTTGAAACCAAATATCGTCCATGTCATCCTCTTCAATTTTTGGAAACAAAAACCCGTTGAGCATGTCACGGTAACGCTCGCCATTTACTGTAACCGCGGCTCCTCGCTCATTTCGACCAAGAACCGCACCAAACAGTGAGTCGTTGTAGATGCATTTGCTTCTCTACAGTAACGTGAGGATTTTCTGAGCCCCAAATCCGACAATTTTGCTTATTGACGTAGCCACCGATGTGAAAACCGAAAAGAAGAAGAAGACTCACCACTTTGGAAATAGGTTTTCAATATTTCCCAATTTTGTTCAAACGTATATCGTCCCATTTCGTAAATGTCAAACCTTTAAGTAAATTACGAACACATTTGACATGTCATTTGTGTTACCATTCTCAAAAAAATAGGTGGTTCAAAAAGCAAACGCTATATGGCCCACCCTGTAGGTAAAAAAAAATATAAATAGGTCAAAAAAATCTCACACTTCCTCAAATTATATATTTAACATAATAGAATATACCATATATATTGCATCTAATAAAATAGAATACTTTACTTACATATTTTTTGTAGCAATTAAAGTTTTGACACAACTATTTGGATGCACATTTGTACACAGATAACCAAAAATGAGGTGAACAACGCTCATTCTCATTTTCGTAGTGAGTAAAAAACTCCACACATTCGCTTGGCCAGAGTATAACAGTTTAGGAAAACACGAAAATTTAATAGTTCTGGAGCAAGAATGATCGTATACTCAATTCGCCTTGGTTCTGGAGCAGGGCGGAATGCGAGAAAATTGGTTATATAAAATAAGAGAGAAAGCGCAAAAATGTAGAAAGTTTTAGTAGGAGGCTACACTTCCTTCATTTTACATTGTGTAACTCAAATTCAATTAGAAAGTAATTTTCCTAACTTTTCCAAATAAGAGCCAATAGGATTATTTAAATTCTCAAGAAATTTTTGCCCCTATTAGTAAACTCATGAGCTTATCGAATTCAATTGCGCCTAATATCTCGAACCTATTTTATATAAATTAAGAGTAGCTCAAGAAACGGCCTACAGTGGCCAACCCAAACATGATTCGTTAATTTTCATTCGGTTTCAGTTGTTACCTACACACATACATACATATATACATATATGCTCTTTTAACTTCACTACGCCACTCTCTATAGTTCATATAAAATAATTGAGTACATACATACGTACATATTTATATATATATTCATATGTATATGGGGATGTGTATTTATATGGGATGTCCAGGCAGTATTGTTGCTGTTATCAGTAAGGTTGATTAAGTTGTTGTCGCTACGCAGAGAGGCAACGCTACAAAATATTGACATAGGCAAATGTTGAGTTGCGTTCACTGCCAACTATTTGTTGTTCTTATTATTGCTGAAATTGACATAATTTTCTTTTTACTATTCTTGGTAACTTATTTTAAGATGGCTGGCATATTATTTTTTATTTAAGTTTTTTTGTATTAGTTAATTTTTCATTTACTTTTTTGGTTTTATTTATATTCTTTTTGCTTAAATTAAAGTAAATTTACTTTATTTATTTTTTAGTTTGGTTTACCTTATTAATGTAATATCTCTATTTATTTATTTCTTTATTTATTACTTCATTTATTAATTTTTTTTACTTTGCATATTACTATTTTTTTTAGTGTTTTATTTAAAAAAATGTACTTTATTTTATTTTAATGTTTTATTTTAGTTTAATGGCTATTAAACTTTGTTTTGTAATTTATTTTACTTTACCTATTTATTTTACTATCAAGTTCTATTACATTTTATGTTTTTAATTAATTAATATTTTTAATATTAAATAATATATTTTTAATTTTTTTAATGTTTTATCATATACATTTTGTGCTTTATTTAACTTTACTAAAATTTATTAATTTTACTATTAAACTCAATTTTATTTTATATTTTTAATTTAATTTGCTGAATTTGTTTAATGTATTTTTCTTTGGTTGGTTGGTTGGTTTGAGGGTGACCCCGCATCGGAGTGCGACATAGACCGCATGTTGGGTCCGTTGTGTTGCCCTAGAGCTCATTATATTATATGATTTCTCCACCTAACCTATTTTTTTTACTTTATTATTTTACTAATTTTATTTTTTTTTAATTAAATCTGTTAAATTATGATATTTTATTTTGTTTAGATCAATTTTTTTAGTCTACTTTATTCTATTTGAGTTATTAGTTAATTAATTTTTTAATTTATTTAATTTTATTTCACTTTATCTTATTTAATTTTGAGTTATTTATTTTTAGTTAAAGGAGTTAAATTAAATAAAATTTTGTTTTTATTTTTAAATTTAATTTTAATTAAATTAAATTTTAAATTTAATTTTAATTAAATTAAATTTACTTCTATTTTATTTTTTTATTTAAATTTTTGTTTTAATTTATTTAATTTTATTTTATTCTGCTTACATATTATTTGCTTTATATTTTGTATTTTTTATTTTTTACTTTCTATTTTTAATTTTTTACTTTCCTGTATTTTGGTTTATTTGCTTAAACTTGGTTAATTAAAATTAAATTTGATTTTATTTTATTTTGATTTTTTATTTTATTTTAATGCTTCGTTTAATTTTTTTTAAGTTTATTTTACCCTATTAAAATTTATTTATTTAACTTTTAAATTCTATTTTATTTTTTATTTTATTGGTTTATTTTGTTTTATTTGATTTACGGTATTTTATATTATTTATTTAATTTTATTTATTTCAGTTATTTTGTTTTATTTGTATTTTGTTTTTTAATTTACTTTATTTCATTTAAGGTATTTAATTATTTTTTGTATCTTGTTTTATTTTACTTTTATTTAGTTTTGGCTTATTAACTTTAATTTAATTAAATTGATTTTTTTAATTTTAATTATATTTTTTATTTCTTTTACGTTAATGTTTTATTTACTTTTCTTTATTATCTATTCTTTCTATTTTATTTTACTTTATTTTATTAAATTTTTTGATATTATTTTATAAATTTTTTTTTAAATTTAGTTAAAATTTTTTTATTTTATTCTATATTACTACATTAAAATTTATTTAGTTTACTATTAAATTATATTTTTGAATTTATTTTAATTTTAATTCTATTTATTTTTCATTTTACTTTAATGATTTACTTAACTTGTTTTATTTTCTTATCTTCCAATTTTACTCTAATTTATTGAATTCTATTTTATTGCATTTTTAAAGTTTTATTTTATAGAATTTTTTAAAGTTAATTTATTTTATACTTTATTATAATTTATTTATTTTACTATTAAGTTCCATTTAATTTAATTTTTTTATTTCAGTTCCTTATATTTTATTTTATTATTTTTTTTATATTATTACTTTAATTCTTCTTCATCCTGCTCTATATTTTTCTATTTGATGCTATTTCGTTTCATTTCATTGTATTTTTTTTGTTAACTTTCGTGTACCAACTTCTAATTCATTTATTCGTCGCACAGTTTGCTATTATTTAAATTTATTTGTATTTCAAATTTTTTCTGATTCAATTTTGTTTTTGCCATTGCTTTTGCAATTGCACATTGCCTTCAAAAATGCTACTGCACTTTCGTACTAATTGTCATCTTGACATTTTCAACACTACGTTGTTCGACACTCTGTTCAATTCACACTCCCCAACTCACCTCTAACCCATCACCACACACAAACACACACACGCACACATAAACATATATATTCACCAACTCTATCGCCACGTGCATTCTCGCCTGCATTTGGTTGATTGCGCCTTTGTCCGCCCTCTACTTCTATGGCTAACACTAGGCACATATGCATGGATGTGTGTATGTATGTTTGTATGTATGCATGTGTATGCCTACTATGTGTCTATGCATTATTATGTTGCCGTTGTTATTGTTGTTGTTGATATTCTATGTCGTTGCAATTTTTGATATTGTTATTTTTTACCAATTTTTCTATCAACATTCGCCGCCGTCTATCTATCTACATATGTACGTACCTATCTATGAACGACGTGTATGTTTGTATGTATGCGATTTGTACATTTGTACATTTGTTTGTTGTATTCGCTCGCCAGTTCGTTCGTTCGTTAGGTCGTTCGTTGTATTTCAATGAATTTCAAGGATTTGTGGAAAAGTGTTGTTGAACCGAGCTTTGTTGTTGCAGTTTCTATGCAGTTTTCGTGGCTATACATACACACGTACATGTAAATATGTACGAGTAAACATACAAATTCAACCTCGTAGTACAATGTGCAATGTGGTGCAATTGCGACGTGTCAGAGTTGCCAACGCAATCACTTTGACTGGGCATTAGAAAAGGCTTAGGTGGTTGTGTGTAAAGGTGTCTGCAAAGCATGGAGCTGAATTTTCATCGCAGAGCAATGAGTTGCAAGTTAGTAGCGTTAACTGAAACAGGTAAATCTCACGGCATTTTTTATTCCTGTTTTAATATTTAGTAGACAGCAAGAACCCTTGAATTGTGATGTAGACGCTGGTATGGCTCAAGCAACCCCTAACCCCTTCTTCGTTCACTGAGTCATGTCTGTCTGTATCTAATTTGTTCTTTCTTGTTGCTTTTCCTTGCGTGGTATCGTAAGAAGAATGCTCTTTCTCTTGCAGCCTCCGTCCGAGCGTTATGATTTTTAAGGGGTTCCAGTCCTCATCAATTTTTAATTTTCGTTTGTAATTCAGTGTTTTAATTATTTCCTCTAATAAAGTAAAATGATGAGTGCAGTATTTCTGATTGCATAAAAAAGATGAAAATAAAGTTTGACGGGTCCCCACTCTCTGAGTATGAGCTGTCAGGCAACCCTCTAAACAAAAATCCCTCGTCTTATGCTATTCCACCTTGGTTTAGGGTTATTTGTGGTAGAGTACACCAGAGTAAGAACCCTTTCTCAGTTTGTGTCTTAAATTCCTAACACCCTTCCTTTGAATTTCCTTCCCGTCCGTCTACCATCCAACTGGTCTATAGCTAAATAGATGACTATCAAGTATGGAGCTCGGCCAAACACCCAAAACACACAATAATTGGCACGTACATCCTTTTTGAGAGCTCCTCCTCCTATTTGTGGTGTGCGTCTTGATGTTGTTTCACAAATGGAGGACCTACAGTTTCAAGCCGACTCCGAACAGCAGATATTTTTTATAATTTTTATAAGGAGCTTTTTCATGGCATAATTACACCCGGAGGTTTGCCATTGCCTGCCGAGGGGCGACCGCTACTAGAAAAATGGTTTTCTTCTTTTTGGCCTTTCACCGAGATTCAAATCTACGTTCTTTATGAATTCCGAATGGTAGTCACGCACCAACCTATTCGGCTACGGCGGCCGGCCGACTATTAAGTATATTACCCCCAAATTTCGTTTTCTTATTCACGTCTTCCTTGCCCGACTGCCGTTAGGGCATGCATAAGAAGACGGCCTTGAGAAAGTTCAAAACAACTGGGCGCCAGACGAGGTCTAATATTCAAAGAGGGTAAAATTTTAGGCATCACAGGACCAGAGGGATAGAGTAAAATATTCTTTGTACCTCATCAAAATTAATTAACTCCCAATTACTAATGCACCTAAAGATCTTCAATAGTCCCACTCATAGCAAACATCTGGTCAGCACTACCTTTCTTAAAAAATACGTGAGAATGTGGCATTCTGTCTCAGTAAATCAGACCGATCCGGTGCAGATGTGAACGCAGTTGACTACGACCGGTGAAATAGCCTGTGACCAATCGATTAAAAGGCAGTTCTAAAAGTGCAATTTATGCTTCGACAATTGGATTTGATAATGTTTTTCGGGCCCATACCTCCTCTTAATTGGCGCGATAACCGGTTACGTGATTTTGTCCGAGTTTCACAAAGCGCGCCAACCGTTTCTTTCTCGTGCTAACCGGCGCCAGTTGGGCACACGAAGTGAAGCCAAGTCCGTCTCCACCTGATCTTTCCAACGCTGAGGAGGCCTTTCTCTCCTCTGCTACCACCAGCTGGTACCGCATAGAATACTTTCAGGGCCGGAGCTTTTGTATCCATTCGGACTATATGGCCCAGCCAACGAAGCCACTGGATCTTTATTCGCTGCGCTATGTCTATGTCATTGTAAAGCTTATCCAGCTCATCATTCCATCTCCTGCAATATTCGTCATCGGCATCGTGCAAAAGTCCAAAAATCTTCCGATCAATCTTTCTCTCAAATACTCCGAGCGACACCTCATCGGATATTGTCTTCGTCCACGCTTCTGTGCCGTAGGTTAGGACGGGCATGATGAGAGCCTTGTAGAATATTAGTTTTGTTCGCCGAGAGAATTTAGTCTAAAAATGCACTGTGGCAAGATAATATTGGAATATAAAATCACATTTATATTATTGTACATAAGATCATTTCCATAGTTTTTAGTTCTCTAAAGTGGTATCTAACTTGATATTGTTATAGAAATAAATCGCGTATGCTCGCCCTTCAAGAAGGCTTGAGATATGCACTGAAATTGATTAATTAATTTTTCTAGAATAAGGCCAAGTTTTCCTACCCACTGTTGATGTCGAAGAGCTGAAACTTCGTAATTAGTCTATGTAGGGGTTTCAAGAGCTCTGTTTAGACTCAAGATTCTTCAGTTAGCCTGGAAACAGAAGTGAATACAACTCTCAACGATTGTATTCACGTTAATTCAACTCCTGAGTCTCCTATTATTTCTGATAGATGATTGAGGTATTTTACTTAGATTTGGTTATGCTAGTTTTGGTTATGCTAAACATTCAGTTCTTAAGAAGGGTTTACTCGGTTGTTACTGGCAAAGTATAAATGGCTGCCCTTGCGAGGGGCCCACTTGGACAAATATTCAAAATTTGTCCATTGTGATACAGTTACAGGCAAAGCCTCAATACTATCTCGTATTGTCCAGAATGGTTAGGTGACGAATCAAGTTTGACCGTTCCAACAGTACTGGGATCAAACCAGCCCTGACCCCCTTCTGCCCAGCTTCTGAAGATGAGGATGAGACCGATAAGAAGTGCTTCTCTTGGAAACCGGAAGCATTTTCTATGCAGTACTGAGTTTTTCTCATCTGTACAATTCCTGCAGTAATCCATTGGTTGTTAGTCCAGATATCTCTTAATTTTCTTGTGTGTGAAGCTGCGTTTTAAATTCTGTGTGGGGTTGTGTTAAAATCTACTTTTATCTTGCCTCGGCCATTCTCAAATTTGCCTTCCAGTTCGACTGGGTTGTAGCGCAGCTTACAATGGGTGTTTTTTCTTCGGAAATTCTTACTAGGGACTGTAGTTCATCGCCTCCTCGTGTGAAAACAGGAAAGCGAAAAAAGCAGGGCTTGTATACTTGGACCCCTTTCCACAAATCCTTATTCGCATCTCCGTTTTACGGTTAAGATCAAAATGTAAGAAATTACCCAACATTTACCTAATGTAACGGAGTCCCATTAAAAGTAACTTAAAATAGCTTTGAAGAGGTCAAAAGAGGGCATGAGCTCCAATGAGAGTCGGTTGTCTACTACAGAAACGACTCAGAACAGAATATGCAGAGAAAAGGGAGCTCTCTATCCCTTCGCTCAACGCATTCGCTGTGAAGTTTTGCGGTTCGTTTGAAAAGATCAGCAACGGAGCTGATTACAAATTTTGTTCAAGGGCGATTAATGCAGAATTCGATCTTCTGATTTCCAGTTACTGTGAATTGCATTGGCTTTTCCTCAAAAGCGATAACTCTACCGCCTTCTTTACTACGCATACTATATAAACATCTGATTAACAGAACTTTCCGCGTCATAAACGACATTTCGTCTCTCCCATCAGTGCAGTTGAAATGTATGTCACCCTTTCTTCGCAATTGCCTGCGCGCGGACTTTCTCAACGTCGCACACTTTCACTGCAAACCAAAGTGATAAACAACAATAAGCCACAACAACAAATACAACAATAATAGTACCAGAAAGAAATGCAATATGAAAGTATGAAAGGCAAGCGAACAGTCGAGCAAACGAGCAAGAATGAAAAACACATTTGTAGCTCAAGGATAAGCGGCCCATATCGTACACCTGACCTTCCAGAGTGCATTCACACACTTTCGACGGCCAGCGGGGTGTGTGTGTGGGGCGCCGATAATGGCCTAGCAGCGAATGCAAAAGGGCGGACAGAATCGCAAAGACATGGACGCGCGCAGCGTGAGAGTGAGAGTGACAAACTGGTATGAAAGTGAACGAGAAAAGGGAAGCAGCAAGGAAGCCGTGGCGGCTGCGGCAGCGCTTGGAGATAGCAGCAGGAGTTGGGGGTATGAGTAGTGACCAGCGCAGCAGTGGCAGGCGAATTTGGGTAAAAGTGCGAATGATAACGTCAACAGCAACAACTACGTTAACGGTATTGCGGCCGAAATGGCAACACTGCATAGGTCGCAGTAGCAGCAGCAGCAGACGCTGCAACAACTACAACTAGCTGGTGGGCAGGCAGTGACAGCAAGTGAGCAACGTCGAGGCGAGGGGAGGCGGGGCGAGTGGAAGGGAGGTGAGCACATTGTACGGGTCGACTTGTTGGTAGCCGACTGGCCGAGAGCGCCGCAACGCGCGCAAAGAGCACACATACGACGGCGACGAGCTGAGCCGAATTAAGGTGATTTTGCTGTTGCTGGCGTCGATTGCTGCAACGCTGTACGAAAATTGAGCGCAGCCTACAACAGCAGCAACAACAACAACAATCACGCCCTGCTAGCATAAATGCATACGCTCGCAGTGTGTCAATTCATGTTGCTTTTTGTTTTTTTTTTTTGTTTTGTTTGTTTTTTGATGGCAGAATTTCGGCAGTGCACCTGTGGCGCCGACGTGCGGCGGCAGTGACAGCGAAAAAGTAGTAGAATGCATAGTGCAAAGTGAGCAGTAGCGAGCGTGTGTGGCCAAGAAGTTGATTTTGCTGAGACCCGAAAAGCCAGCGCGTTGACCGCAACAGCTGTAAAGTGCAGCGAAACGTGCGAAAAGGTAGCAGAAAAGTAGCACGAAAGGTAGTAGCTGCCAAACGCTGCCACCTACTCGAAACCTACTCACTACAGCTGCACTGTCAGAACTTGCTGTTGCTACTCCTGCTGCTGCCGCTGCCGCTGCTGCTGCTGCTATTGTTAACCAACAACAATCTCTACCTAAGCTAGTACGCCTGCTGCTGCTTCTTCTGCTTCTACTTCTCGTTTAACATCGTTCGCTGCCACTAAACACTACTCATATTTCTTTTGTTTTTGTTGCTGTCGCTTATTGTATGTAGTTCGGCTGCCGCCACTGACTATAGACGCGCCGCTGCCGTTGCGCTTGTAGTCGAGTTTGTGCTGACTGCGTCAGTTGCAATTTCCGTTTGCAAAAATCTGAACCCGGACCGGAGTGCACCGCATCGCGCCACGGATCGCATCGCAAACGTTGTAGCGAGAATTCATAGTTTCGAAAACGTCGTGTATCGAGGCGTGTTTTTTTCGACAACGCGTAAGCGAAATTTTAAAAACAAAGGAAAATAAATTAATTATTAAACAAATTTGGAAGAATTTAGAGCTCCCAGTGATTTTGAAAATTATAAATTTTCCAAAAAAAATCATATACAACACATGTATGTGTGTATGTATTTGTGCGTGCAGCACTGTCTCATAGCACAGGCTCGCGCGCAAGGGAGACGCGGGAGTCGCGTAGCGGAGTAAGCAGCGGAAAAAGCATGTGGAAAAGCGTAGCATAGTAAAGAAAAAAGGTTCGCTTTAGTGTTTTTGAATGAAAAGTGTTTTGAAAACGCTTGAAATGCTTATTAATTCGCATGCAACAGCAAATCAAAGATGTTTGGGTAGAAAAAGGGTCGGTTTTTTTAGTTCTTTTTTTGACAGACTTGAAAAGAGGTGTAGTGGTGCAGAAGAGGAGTTAAATATAATTCCCAAAAAAAATGGTGTGTAAATGGCAAAAGAAACTGCAAACAGTGGGAACGAAAACTTAAAAAAAGTTATTTTATATAAATTTCTAATTCATGAAAATCGTAAATAGACGAAGTGGTCATGAAATATATTAACAAAAAAAATCGGGTTAATTTTAAATAAACATAAAATTAATGAGAGAAAGCAAAAGAATAAAAAAATAATAATTAAGTGCGGGATATTAAAATAATATTAAATGGCATACTAAAAATACGTCATAAAAATAAGCTGCGACGGCAGCTTTGATGAGGCATTAGGCACATAGGCACACAAAAAAAAAACATAATAATAATAACAATAACAATAATAATGGGTTATGTTATCTGATCCGGGACATACTCGTATGTTATCTCCGGTAGTTGCGAACTCTACCCAGATGGAGAAACTCCTATAACTGATTAAAGGGAGTTAGATTTAACAAAAAAAAAATTATAAAAAACTGCATAAATGAACTGTGTAACTGCCAATCTATCTCTGTTAAATGCACATTGTTGTTATTATATTAGTAGTTATTATTGTTGTTGTTATATAATTAATACGCCACCAAAACTAAATTGATTTAATTTGGTGGAAAGCTACAAAAAGGAGAGACATTTTGACAACGTAAAAGGCATATAAAAATAATAAAGAAAAAAATTAAAAAAATTATGCAAATAAAAATTAAAGCACCTAATAATAATGAGTGAAGTTTCTTGAACTAAAGTTTTTTTCTTAATTTCAAAAAAAATTTATATTAAGTTTATTTTTCAATAAAAAGATAAAATAAAAATAATAATAATTTTATTAAAGAAAATTAAAAAATAAACAAATAAGTTTGCTTAAGAAAAAAATTAATAACAATAAATGTAGTAATAATGTTTACTACAAAAAATCAACTGTTAAAATAAAACTATAGACAATAGAAATTTTAACTAAGCAGTAACTATGAGCATAAAATTAGAAAAAAATTAAACAACGAAAAAAAAATAAATGAAAATAAAGTAATTACAACAAACTATAATGAGTAAATACATTTTTTATTAACTTATTTATATATTTTTTTAATAATTAGAAAAAAGCTTTCTTAAAAAAATAATAATAATTTCATTAAAGAAAATTAAAAAAAAATTATTTGTTTAAAAAAAAAAATTAATAAATACGGTAATAACTTTAACTATAAAAAAACCGACTGTAAAAATAAAATTAATAACAATAAAAAGTTTAACTAAAAAGCAATTCTGACGATAAAAATTAAAACAATTTAACAAAAACAAAAATAAATAAAGTAAAAGAAATTACTGCAAACAATAATGGGTACATACATTTTTTATTAACTTCTTTTATATATTTTTCTCAAAGAAAATATTTTTTTGTGTAAAAACAAATTAATATTAATTTTATTTTCAAAACCATATAACTATAAAAATAATAATAATTTTATCTACAAAAAATTTAAGAAAAAAAAAATTACTTAAAATAAAACAAATATAACAATAAATATTGTTCTAATTTTAACTACAAAAAAAATTGTAAAAATATTTATAATTAATAAAAATAAAAAATTTCACTAAAAAGTAATTATGCGCATAAAAATAGAAAAAAATAAACAAAGAAAAAATAAAAAAGTTAACTAAAAGTAATTCCAGCAAACAATAATGAGTAAATATATTTGTTTTAAGTTGCTTTTATATTTTTTCTCATTGAAATTTTTTTTTTTGTATAACAAAACATTAATATTAATTCTACCTTCAAAACCATATAAGTATATTAAGAAATAAAAACTTTCAAAAAAACACTATAAAACTTTTAAAAAGTCTAAAAAAATTGTTTTTTAAATATAATAATGATAACTTTTTTTAATTTTTTCTCAATATAATATGTATATTTAATACAAAATAAGAAATAAAAACTTTCAAAAAAAAAAATTATGAAACATTAAAAAAGTTTAAAAAATATTTTTTTAATATAAGAATAAGATAATAATAATAATTTTTTCTCAATATAATATTTAATATAAATAAATTTATAATATTTAATATAAATTGAAAAACTAAAAGAAAAATAAAAAAATTATAAAAAAAATTTGAAATACAACTAAGCTAAAAAAAAATTAGTATACGTATGCACATGTATGCATACCATATATATAAAAAAATTAAAAGTTTGAAAACTTTAAAAACAACAAATATATAAAAAAATAAAAAGAAAATAAAAAAAAGTTTCAAAAAATATAAAAATGAAGATTTAAAAATTTGAAAGCTAAACCAGAAATACAAAAGCTATAGGAAGTTTTAAAATTAAAAAAAAAAATTGAGAAAAGAAATTGAAAAAACTTGTTTAAAATAAAACTAAAAATTTTCAAACTAAAACATAAGTAAAAAAAAAATATAAAAAAAGGTTTAAAAATTTAAAAACTAAACCAAAAATAAAAAAGTTACAGAAAGTTTTAGAATTAAAAAAAAATTTGAAAAAAGAAACTGAAAAAACTGGTTTAAAATAAAAATAAAAATTTTGAAACTAAAACAAAAGTAAACAAAATTATGAAAAATTAAATAAGTTTAAAAATATGCTTTTTTTTAGTATAATAACGATAATTTTTTCTCATTATAATATTTAATATAAATAAAAAAAAAAAAAAAAAAAAATTTCCAAATTACCAAAATTGAAAATCTAAAACACAAATAAAAAAAATTATAAAAGAACAAAAAAAAAACAAAGTTTGGGAAACAACTAAACTAAAAAAACTTTGTATATACGTACATATAAAGAAAAACAAAAATTTAAAAGTTTGAAAACTTATACAAAAATAAAATTAAAAAAAAATTCTACAAAATTAAATAAAATGAAAAAAAATTATTTAAGTTTGAAGAAATAAAAAAATAAAGATTTAAACATCTGAAAACTAAAACAAACAAAAAAATAAAAACAGTATAAAAAACAAAAAAAGTTTAAAAAAATATAAAAAAATCGTTTGAAATATGCGCACACATACGCCCGTACATAAGAAATAAAAATATATAAAAAAAATTTTTTGAAACCTTTTGTAATTTATTTAAATGAAAATTGCTGACGCTTACAGCGAATATCATTTAAAAATACTTCCTAGACTTTTTTCAATAGTTTCTAGTTTTCATAAAATTTACAAGTCTAACTAAATTCTATTTTCAAACAATAAAAAGATAATTTGAAATTAAAAAAGTGATTTTTTGAGCAAAAGTGAAGAGTGACTTTTTTTGTTTCAAACCTCAAAAATTTGTGTTTTCTTTTATTCTAACAAAAAAACCACGCAAACCATTGCAATTGCAACCCATCATATTTTTTCGTGTATTTGTGTGCCTGCACTTGCAGGCATATATATGTGTACTTATATGTATGTGTTACAGCGAACTTATATCTTTGCATGTGTGCGTCTATGTGTTTTCAAGTTTGTTCAGTGTTTGTGTTTGCGTTTGCAGTCGTCCATTTGTTGTGTCTGGCCGCACGACCGATTTGCTGGCAAAAATGGAAACGACAACAAACAAATAAGAAAATGTAATTACTAGAAAAACAACAACAACAAATTGCATACCCATGCAAAATGTTAAACCACACACACACACACACTGTTGCAATGCTGTTGTGAGACTGGTTCTTAAACTTACTTTTCTACCACTGCAATTTGTTGTATTTGTTGTTATTATGTTCGTTGTTGTTTTTGTATTTTCTATACGTCATGCAACACTGTAATTTATCAGAAGAATTTGAATAATCACAAAGTAAATATTAAATCATTCATTGAACTCAAACTCAAAGGTCGTTTGTGTGTTGGTGTCTCCCCGCACACGCTCGCACTCACCCCATACCGCCCGCACGCACCAATCAACTCTCAGCCTTATTTCTTGTATGTATGAAGTGTTTATGAGTTTGCTCGTAAACTCAGGCTTGAATGGATGCTTAATTTGTTAGCGGAGTTTTATAATTTTTTTTAGGTTTTGATTTTTGGTTTTCCTTTTTTGCTTTTACTGTTGATATTCAAATGCTTTTTATGAGGTTTGCTAATTCATTTACAATCACTAAAATTTGTGAATAAACAGTTATAGTATTTTTGAAAGGAATCGCTAGTGGGGCACTTAGCACGTCAGTAAAATACGAAATTAACTTAATTTTGAAAAAAATCAAATCGTAAACATCAAACTACAAGCAAAGTTGAGTGCCAATTCCTCAACTTCTCTTAAGTTTATGTTGTTTTTGTTATTGTTTTAACATCACAAAATGTTACCATCACATTTTGGGGCGGTGCTAAATCCTATTATTTTTGGTAACATTGGACGGCTACCGTGGGAAGCTTCTCATTTACAACTTACAGCTTCTCAATAAAACCAAATAGAATCAAATTTAAGATTTTTATAAAAATGTCGCTCCCAGCACCAAGCAGTGGCTGTAAAGAAACTCTTGAACTTTCCCAGGCAAGTCCACAATGACTCAGCAACAACAATTTCAGCACAAACGCATGAATTGTATAAGAAAGTATAGATAACAAATGAAAAAAACAAAAATGTATCAAAAATCCTTTGAAATTTCTAAGTAAGAAAAAGATTTGTCCATTTTCTTTCACCACAATTTCCGTCACCTTTTTCTACCCAAAAATATGCGTGATTTTAATTAAAAAAATTGTTAAAAATTTGAGACGATTTCAAAAAAAAAAATGTTTAGTAAAAATTCCCCTTAAAAGCTATAGGCAAATGCGCCAAAGTCCCACCACGAAAAAGTACATAAAAAAATGCGAGGCACATCAAAACACTAAATCAGCAAAAATCTCGGGTAGTAGCTCAAAAAAGTGATGGCTGAGTAAAACTGTGAAAATATTAATGTGCTGGCCAAGCAAGTCCTCGCAAAAAGGTGTGAAATTCTAAAACAAAAAAATTGTTTGAAAAATACTCCTAAAAAAGCAGCGCTACAAGTGCTTTTGAACCGAAAAGGAACGAAAATCAAAAACGATCAGCTGGTAGCAGCGCAAGTGTCAAACCAACCAGAAACGGCAGCAAAATTACGTCCAACAAAGTATCCAGAGAAACACAAACTATGCCTGGCCCGGCGGTGTGGTCGGGTAAGTAGAAGACCCAAGAAAATGGAAAGATTTAAGAAATATTTTGTTTTTTGGTTTTTCAATTTAATTATTCATAGAGGCGTATATATACATATTCTATAAAATATTTACATAATATATTTTCTCCGAGCCCTTTTCAACTACTTTTGATACCTCGAAAAAACCTCTTTGCTTCCAACAAAAAAAAAAAGGAATTCATGAATTCATTTGCCCTTTCACATGCAAAGCAGCTCAATTAGAAATATTCACGTTTCCGTTGTTGTAGAATTGGCCGTGAAAAAAAATAAAATATGTGGTGGTCAGGTGAAAGTGCGTCTTCAAAAAAAAAAAATAAAAAATAAAAGAAAATCAAAAAAGAAAGAGCCATACCGAATTCACTCAATAGGGCCAGTGAACTTTGAAGATGAAGGCAGAAGAGCGCATAAATAATTTTTGGTGATATTTGCTTTTTGTATATGTATATGTATATGTATGTGTATATGTATATGTATATGTGTATGTATATGTAATATATATATCCATTTTTTTATCTGTTAGACACGAACAGTAAGCTGATATTCCATTTTGAGCAAAGTTTAAGGTTAGACTTGAACATATACCCGAAATATGTAGGCTTGTATTTTTTACAAAGAAGTAGAAGCCATCGAAATTCTGATTGCAAAATAATTTATTTCAAGTCTATTTATTTTTCAAAATGATCCATCCAGCGTTTAGCACTTAACAGAGTTCAGCTAGAAAGACGAGAGTTGCTTTCTATATATTTTTGGCTTTGGGCCAGGCGTCATCTTACATTTCCATGGAAAAGTTTGACATATTTTACCATAAACGCACTCAGCATGTTTTGATGTTGATGGGACATATTTGTGGGCCTTTAAAAATTCATCGCGACAAACAAAAAAAAGTGGAATTAAATAGTGAACCTTTTCGTGCGATTGTTTTTTGCAGCTTTCGACGACGAGGATTAGCAAGGCAAGAATTCATCGAATTTTTAGTTCGGCTGCACTAAAATTATTACACGGCGAGCAAAGCACCATATTTTTTTGGCACCGTAAAAAGCTGGTATTATGGATTTTCTCGTCGCTGCTGTTCGCTCACTGCCGAATTCCGGGAGGGTGGTTCAAAATTAGTTGCTGTACCAAAAAAATATCTTCATATTGATTGAGCAACGATTCAACCATTAAAGTAACTTTTTACTAGGCAGGGAATATAAATCGCAACCCTCGTAAAATGCGCATGAGTATTTTTCAATAAATATTTTTTTTTGTCCAAGACTGATCTTGTCATTGAATATGGAATACGAATTGGTATAAATTACTGCCACGGCTGATTTTATAGTAGAATAAATCTCAAATTTCAAAATTTTTTAAAGTTTCCAACAATGTTGAAGAAATAAAATTGCAAAAAAAAATATTTTTATGAATAAAAAAACAAAAAAAATTTTGTTTGAATAAAATAAAACCATTTTTTTTTTTGAATAAACAAAAAATAAAAAAAAAATTTTTGAAAAAAAAAAAATTAATTCAATAAAACAAAATTAAAAAAAATTTTTTTTTTATAACAAAAACATTCAAAACAGTCGCGTGTCCCTGACTTTGAGAACTCCACCCCAAAAGTTTCAAAAATTAATTTTTTCACCAACTAATTTTGAACCAAAAATAAATTTAAAGTAAATTTATAGAAATAAGGAATCTTGAACTTAAAAAATTCCATCCCAATATATCCAACTCCAAATTTATAAATAATTCCAAAATTTTTTTTCAAAATTTCAGAATCTTTTTCTCAAATTTAGAACAAAAAATGTTATTTACCCAACAATGTTGAGCAAAGAAAAGCAAAAAAGTTTTTTGGAAAAACGACCCTACAAACTCCATCCGAAAATTTTCAAAATTAAATTTTTTTCAACAACTAATTTTAAACCAAAAATAAATTTAAGATATATTCAACTTGGAATAACTTCAAAATTTTTTTTTTCAAAATTTTCAGATTTTTTTTTTTTCAAATTTACAGTAAAAAATGTTTTTCATCCAAAAATATTGAACAAAGAAAAGACAAACATTTTTTCGAAAAATGTATGCCCCATTTGACCTTAAAAACTCCATCCCAAAATTTTCCACTTTGAATAAATCCCAAAATTATCAAAAACAAATTTTTTTTCAATAACTAATTTTTAACCAAAAATAAATTTATAGATAATTTTTAAAAATCCTATTCCAATATATTCAACTTTGAATAAGTCCAAAATTTGCAGAAAGGTTTTTTAAATTTACAATAAAAATTGTTTTCACCCAACAATGTTAAACAAAGAAAAAACAGATATAAAAACTGACCTTAAAAAACTCCATCCCAGTATTTTCAACTTTGAATGAATCCAAAAATGTTCAGAAATAAATTTTTTTCACCCTAATTTAAAAAAAAATTGTATAGAAATAACAGATACTTGACCTGAAAAAGCTCCAGTTCAAATTTTTCAACTTCGAATAAATACCGATATTTTCACCGAACAAATTTTGAAGAAAAAAAATGTATAAAATTGGGCTATTCTTGACCTTAAAAAAGGACATTCCAAATTTTCAACTTTGAATAAATCCCAAAAATTTTCAAAAAAAAATTTTTCACCAACAACTTTGAACAAAAAAAATTATAGTAATAGGGTATGCTTTATTAACAAAAACTCTATCTCAATGTTTTCTACTTGGAATGAATCCAACAAAGTTTACAAAATATTTTTAAAAAAAATTTTTTACGCAACAATTCAGAACCAAAAATAAATTTGCGAAAATATTATAGAAAGAAGGGATACCAAAAAAATTCCATCTCAAAACGTGAAAAATCTCGTAATTTTAAAATGTTTTTTAAATTTTCGAAAAAAAAATTTCACCCAACAATTTTGATCAAAAAAACAACTCAAAAAATGACCTTAAGATACTCGATTCTAAAATTTTTAACATTAAATACATTTTTTGAAAAAAAATATTTTAACCAACAATTGTGTGCATTCAAAAAATTATAAAAAGGGCGGATACTTGACCTTCGAAAACTCCATCCCAAAGCTTTCAGCTTTGCATAAATCCCAAAATTTTTGAAAAAAAACAATTTATGAGCAAAACAAAAAATTAAAAAAAATTAAGGATATCTGAATTTAAAGAACTCCATCCTCAAAATTTTCTACTTTAAATAAGTGGCAAAATTTTAATTTTTTCAAAATTTTGTCAGTTTACACTTAAGAATAAACCAATTTTCAGAGAAATTGAAGACCTTGTCCAAAATACTTCGAACACTTGACATGAAGCTATAGGTCCATCATCTATTTGTAGAATAACATAGAATCGCTCAACACAAATTGATGAAGAAGCTCAGCCTAATAGCTAATAAAAGATGTGCGGATATATCTCAGTAATACGAATCCAACTATCTTAATTTAAGATACCCTCTCCTGACCTAATGAATGTTAAAAGTTTCCTAACGCTTACTACAAAGGATTTCTTCTGCCTGGGTAGGAAATTCACTCAAGAATCATCGTTTTGTAGACAAAACCAGCATTCCTTCTCACATCAGAAATGAAGCATTAGAAAATACAGCCGCCTTTGACCACCTATGTAACCATTGACCAACTTAACATCAGCGCTACCGAAGATTTGATGCCCTTTCTGCTCATCTCCACAATAGTTGGTTCTACGTATTTGGCACGGTCCGGACTTAGAGATCCGACCAAGGTTTCTCACTGCATTAGCATTTTCTATTTCACCTAACAATTGCTTCTCTAACCAATAGCTTCTGAGGCCTCCTACTACACTCTATTTCATACTTTTCTCTGAGTTTATTCACTCAGTTGTTATACCTATGACTCTCTTGTCAGCGGCCACACGGCGGCGAAGTACTCGTCTCACTTCATTGTTTTCCTGGTTACCAAGAGGTGAATGATGTTGCCGCACTCCTTTGACGTAATTGTTTGATTGATCTCGTTCCCTTATCCATCTCTTACCTGTCCCTCTGATGCACAGACAGGTAAGAGATGGATAAGGTAACGATACGAACATATCAGAAAAATGAAGTTGTGGGAAAACATTTTCGAAAACCTCTCGATCAGGGATGTTAACGGAAGCAAATTTGTTTTCTTATTGCGTCAAAAATCGAGCATTTCCTCCACGAAGGGCTTTAAAATCGAAGTCTCTGGGGTGTTTGAAAGCCTACATTTGGGTCTCTTCCATATTCAACCGCCTCATATTCTACGAAACGAGCAGGTTCAGGTTTTGAGCTAAGATATACGCTTCAATCCCCCAAGTATTTCAATCTCTTCAGTGAGCTCAGTTACTGTGCAAGACCTTCTGAAATTAGCAGCTCCATCAGCTCGGCGCGAAGCGTAGATTCTTAGCAATCATCACTAAGCGAAATATTTACCAATTTCTTGACGACGCTTCATTGACTGGAGGCGGGAGTGTTGTAAGTTCTTTCATCATCATCATCAATTCCTAGAGCTCCAAATTGGCGCATTGCGTCACTGTAAGTGCTTTCGAGCCAGAGGAAATGTGTTCGATGCTCATCCCAACGTTCGGGTGTTTCCCGTTTATCCAATTTATAGATTTATTTAATTTATATTGTTTGTGCTCCCAATTTGTCAAACTTCCAGCCAATTCAAGAAATTTTGTAATAAAGAAAATTATTTAATACATTTTTTTTAACAAAATCAAATAATTTTCCTTCCATGAAAAGCAATAAATACATTACTTTGTCAACTATTTTACTTTGCAAACTTTTCAAATAAAAGCGAAACCAACAACAATGGTTTTAAAATGAAAAACTATAAGGAAGGACGGCAAAATGGCAAATTAAACGCCCATCAACCTTAACTTACATTTTTCACTTTTGCTTTCTTTGCTGTCTGCGCAGTTGTTGGTATTGTTGCATTACACGATTGCGCCATCGTGTGACTCTTGATTGTTGTTGCTTTCTTTTTTTGTGTTTTTTCTTTCGGTTTTCTGCCATTGCGGTGGTTTTTCTTGGCTCGCTTATTTTCTTTTGGTGACTTTTGTTGGCTAACAGCAACTTTGCGCTGAAAGAAATTTCGTAATTGGAGTTCAAATCACGACTTGAGGCGGAAATAAAAGTGGCATGGAAATGAAAAATCAAATGAAAAAATAAGTAAACTAAAAAAGGTATTAAGAAATGAAACCCAACTGAGAAAAAGTAATAACTACAAAAATAATTAATTGATAATAATAAAAATGAAATAAAAATAAAAGTCGAAGAAAAAGTAAGGCATGAAATAAAATTTTTGATTAACGCTGCTCCGAAAATTAAAAGGAATAAACGTGAAATAGGAAATAGGAAGTTCGAAGAAAAAATCTAGGCTATAATAAACGAGGATGGTTCGAACCGTTTTTCATACCTTTGGATTGATTCGTCAAAACAGTGTTTTTTTTTGTTTTCGGAGTTTCTCCCAGGGTTTTGTTCGGTTCGGTTCCGCGGAATATATAAATATTGTATATTTGTGTATTTTATTCAGTAAAAAACATATATTTTGTTATTATTCTTATTAATTTTACTATATCATACGCTTTACATAGGGAAACAAATTTAAATAGATGAAAAATTTTGCTCTACATCAGTTGAGATTGATAAAAACACACACTTTCTACTGAAACTTGGATTTAATGGAACAACAAAAATATAATAATTTCAGCTAATTCCTATAAAATTCTTCGTTATTCCAAAAGTTCAAAATATCAAGAGCATTTGAAAGTCGCTTTGTACGTCGTCGTAATTTAATTTTGATCTAAAAATATAAATTTGGTATTTTCGAAACTTTCGAAGTCAATGTTCGAAAATTCGAAGTTTCATAAATTTGGCAATTTATGATAAAGGATCTTATATTTTCACTGTGTTTCAATAGTATCGTGAGAAATGCCAAAAAAAGTTTTAAGTGGATTTGTACGTCTTAGTAATTCCATTTCATTTGATGCCTTTTGATCTGAAAACATAAATTTTGCATCTTCGAAACTTTCGAAGTTAATATTCGAAAATTCGAAGTTTCATAAATTCTCCAATTTATAACAAATTAGCTTATATTTTTTACTGTGCCTTAATAGGAGCATAAGAAATGCTCTAAATTGCTTGTACGAAAAATTATAATTCGGTTATAGTAACATTGTTGAATTTAAAAATTGAATTTTAGTAAAAAGTATAATTCATTTATGGTAACATTTTTAAATTTTAAAAATGCATTGTCACAACAATCAAAAGGAATTTATAAAGTAAATTTCAGTTCATTCAAATTTCTTTATTTCATAACTTCCATTAATTTTCCTTCCTCTTTCTTTTGCTTAATTTAAATTCATTCAACAATTAATTTATTTTCATATAATTTTTTCAATCTTTTCAATCTGATTCCGCTTCATTCCATCTATTCGTTTCCTTTATTTAATTTGCCACCATTCTAATCCATTTCATACATTCCATTTCACTTCAGTTGACTCCATTCCACTCTTCTCCTCTTGGCCCCTTAATAACACCACACTTGCCTTGCATTGAATTTCAGTTCATTGCTTGAGTATTTCCATTACTTGTACTTTCCTACAATTCGCTTTGTGCTACTTTATATGCCAAATTTGTTGAAAGCTAAGCGCCAATGCAATAAAAATCAAAGCCAAGTTGAGCTATGACTTGAAAACCAAAAGCGTTGGTCATGCCAATTGGCAAACGAAAAACAAAAACAATAAAAAGAAGAAGAGCAATTGAACTCCTTTTTCCCGCACTTGCTATTATTTTTCACTTCCTTATGGCACACAAAGAAAGCGATACTTAAGTACACACACACACTCATGTGCACGCTTTTGTGTGAGGTAAAGTTACAAAGCAGGTCACATATAAAATTCACACAGCGAAAATTGAACCTAAGAAATCTGTAAGCTAACTTCAATTGTTTTGCTTTAAAAAACAAGTTTTGCGCACTTGCAGCTGTTTTAACAAAATTCGAATTCGCCTGAATTATTGGTAGTGTTACCGTTGCTGTTGTTGTTGTAGCGTCGTATTGATCAACCATGCCGCTCACGCTGCACCTCAGCCGCTCTATCTGTATCCACCCATTACCGCTACTCGTATTGCTATTGCACAAGTGAAAGTTCTTTGCGGCCCGTCCATGACACCGTTTGCAATGATTCAACAGCGACGCAATCAGAGAAAATGGCTACTCGAGGGTGTGTACAGAGCAGGGAGATGGCCACCACAATAGCGGTTAATGCACTGATCTTGCCAAAAGCGTGCTCTCAAACCATACATACATTGTAACTGTGTTGCGCTGCTCTAACTTTTACGTGACTCGAGCAGAAGATTATAACTGGCTTGATAAACATTTCAATTCGCTCTCATTCCAATGTCGTTTTCGCTCTCCCGCTCTGTGTGTCTTAAGCTGCTGGTGACATAGCAAGCTACCTCATGTGATAACCAATCAATTTATTTCTTTAAACTCTCATGCGCTTACCTGTTGTTCGTGCCAGTTGCTGGAGAGTCCATCGTTTTTTTTTTTTTTGCTTGAATTGTGCATTTCCATGTGTGCTGTTAGTCGGCTGTGGTGTGAAAGAGTGCGCATGAGGAAGAGAAATGCGAATGTTGTCGCAACAGCGAAATTAATGACACAGGAAGATGTATTGCAGAAAGAAATATTGCGGTATGTCGTGTTGTCTGAGAAGTGCTTAGTCAAGCATTATTGGCTTTGGTTGGGCTTTAGTGTTGGGCTGCGTTTATGTGACAAGCAGCTACTGGATTTGTTGGTGGTTAGCGGCGAATGATAGCTGTGAATAAAAAAAAAGAGATATTTTTTTGTACTAATTTTGAAACTTATGCAGGGTCTTGCGAGCTCGCGTTTCTGTTTTAAATTTAAATTAAAAATATATTTTGAATGGGAACCAGTTATCGATTTATTGGTATGAATATATAGTAGATGGTCTGCAATGTATGAATGGCAAATAAAAGATATTTTCCAAATTTTTTTATGTATATAACTTTTTTGATGAAACTTTCGGTGACTTTGAGTTTTTATCTCCTGAACGTTAACTTTGAAAGGATCCCTTGTCTCTGATCTATTCACGAAAAATCTTCTTCATTTATTATTTTACAATTTTTTACAAATTACTCAGTTGTGATGGTCGCTGTAAGATACTACTTATGAGAGGAAGTGCAAAAGAGGTAGCTATAAAGTCGTTCACATTTAATTTTGTTCCGAAACTTTTTTGAAATAAAGTTAAAGCAGTCCTCAAGGTGGTGCAAAATTAATCATCATATCGGAAGATTTATAATTTGTACAAATAGCGTCGTACGTCAATCATATTTAATATTTGTGAACTATGGAAATGACAGATCACTCGTTGAAACATTATACAATTTTGTTTTTCGGTGCGCCTACTCTGCCTTATGTAACAGGTGGCGCAAAAGTAACCTTGCGATGTTTTTTGGCTGTAATTTAAAAAAAAAATTAAAAACTTTGATTCTTCTTGTGGATTATTTTTATTTGGTCTTTTAATTCTTTTTACATCAAGTCGAGAATATGATGTCATGTAAATGGCCGCCACCACAGTTGATTGCCATTTGAGCCCTTTTTATGGTATTTTCCATTACTTTGGCCAAAACTTCCGGCGATAGGTCTTCACATTCTTGACGGATATTGTCTTTAAGAGCTGCAAGAGTCTGAGGCTTGTTGACATAAACCCGCGACTTCAAAAAGCCCCACAAAAAGAAGTCTGGAGCGGTCAAATCAGGCGATCTTGCGGGCCAGTGCAAATCGCCAAAACGGGAGATTAGGCGCCCGGTAAATGCATCCTTCAGCATATCGGTTGTGGCACGTGCAGTGTGTGCCGTTGCACCGTCCTGTTGGAACCACATGTTTTCCAATCCCAATTCATCAAGTTGCGGCAAAAAGAACTCGTTGGTCATTGCTCTGTAGCGCTCACCATTCACAGTAACCGTTTGGCCCGCGACGTCTTCGAAGAAAAAAGGTCCGTTGACTCCTCCAGCGAAAACAGCACACCATACAGTGACTTTGAGTGGGTGTAATGGCTCTTCGTGGGTTACACGCGGATTTTCAGTGCCCCAGAAGCGTAAATTTTGATTATTTACGTACCCGCTAAGATGGAAATGGGCCTCATCACTCATGATTATTTTTGATGAAAAATCATCTTCCTCTTGGTGGTGATTAAGGATGGCTTGAGCGTATGTTAGACGCGATTAGCGGTCAGCAGCTAACAGCTGAGGCACCGTCTGGACTTTGTACGGAAACATCTTCAAATCTTGTACCAAAATTCGCTGTAAAGACCGTCGACTGATACCCATTTGCGTGGCACGTCGTCTGGTCGATGTCACCGGCGCTTCCATGACATCCACGGCTACAGCAGCAATATTCTCTGCAGAACGGCTACTCCGGTGTCTGCCACGCCTGGCAGCATCTCGAGTTGTGCCAGTCTCTTCGAGGCGAGCGGCTAAACGTCGCAGTGTTTCACCAGTAGGCGTTGGACGGCGAGGAAATCTGCGACGAAATTCACGTTGTGCCAAAGTCACCGACCGATTATTGGTCAAATAAATAGTCAGCAATATTCCGCGTTCTGGAGCAGTGTAGCGTAACATTGTTTATTAACGTGTATTTCGCATGTGTTTATTACACAAATGTCAAAACAGAACTGACATTAGGGGCCAATCACAAAATTTATAGCATTTTCTGATAGGAGAATTACTTTAGCGCCACCTGTTATAATCGGATTAAGCTAGTATCACAATCCGTTGAGGGTAAGCGCATTTGAAGTTACATTTCGAAAAAAATGAACCAATGGCAACAACATCGTGTATCAAACAGTGAGAACGAAAATGCATAGGTATTCCTAAACCTTCTACCGAGTCCCATATTTTGCGATTAACTTTTTTACTTAGGCTTTTTTACTTACTCTCCTGGCCGTTTATAATGACCGGAAATATCGATTATTTTGCGAAATTTGGAATTTTCAAGGGTCCACAATTTCCAAAGTGAATTTCAACTAATTGTATATGGTTATCGAGCAAAATTTAACTCATTTTGCTTAATTTTAAATTTTCTGCTTACCATCAGCTAGAAGAGACTCCAGCGAATTTTTATATTTGCCAAAGTAAAACACTACTAAAAAAAGACACTTAAACTTGGAAGACCCTGTAATAAGAACTCAATATTTGTTAAATATTGTGAGCGGTACCATAAGCCAAATACATGGAATCTATAGAAAAAAACTGCTAATTGTATACCCAAAGCTGTAAATGTCTTACATGGAATTATTCTATATCACCTTGATTAAAAAATCCCCGAAAATTATTCAGAAAATTTAAAATATTATACAAAATTATTCCGGTGAACTGATATTATCACCTTTACAGTACTCCGCGCCAACTGCAATGCATTTATCCCAGCATTTGATGCAGCTCTCAAAACATTTCTGGTACACTATTTCCGCTATAGTCATCAGAGCCGTTCTCTATTTTTCCATTAAAAAAATATCATAGAGCCTCTTCAGGTGAATTATATGTCAGTTGAATGGTATTTGTATCGTAATTGGGGAAAATTCACGGATAAGAATGGAACTGAGCAACGTTGCGTTATCATGGTGCTAAGCATACGATTTGCTTTCCCCACAAATCTTTTCTTTATTGTTGATTTACTTCACTCAAGCGTCTCAAAATGCCTAAATAATAGTCATTATTAACTTTTTGACCTTCTGATAAAAATTCGTAATCTACCAAAGCATTGCTATGCATAGAACCTGTGAGCATCGCTTTCTTTTTTGACCGAAAACGTCGTGGTTTTTTGGTCTTTGTTCATTCGAAGCTCTCCCACTCACTCGCTTGTTGTCTGAATTACGAGTCATACTCATAAACCCATGCCTCGTCTCCAGTAATGATGCGTTCGGTGAAAGTTGTGTCGGACTCAGCCTCAGTCATGTCTCTGGCGGTATCAAAGCCGACCTTTCTTTGCATGAAATTCAAGTTCTTTGGGGCTTTGCAGCAACTTTGAAGGATGCTGAGCGGGGTCTATAAGCAATTTTCAAGTCCTCTGTCAGCTCTCTTGAGATTATTTTGCGGTTATGCGGCTGTTTTCTTTAGAGTATTATTACCGAATTAGCGAATTATGAAATAGTTTCCCAACATTTCTGAGATTTCCTCACCATTGAATCCATTTTTAACACAAAATTTAATACAAGCTCGTTGTTGTAAATTTAAATCCATTTTTAAAACTGTAAAAAATCGAAAACACATCCAGCGGTATATTTACTCAAGACGACATAACTTTTACAAGTGTCAAGCAATGGCGCTAAAATTTTGGTAGGAATTCATGTGGCAACCTAAAAAAATAAAAATAATTCAAATCAGTTGATTTAGAGCGTCAATGTGCGTATGTGGTATATCCTGGACTATCCTACTCAACAATTTCATTCCATATTAATGCATTTAACTCTTATTTATTCGTCGTTTTCTGTTATTCCTATTCAAAGTTTGTACATAGTTTTTTTTCGTCCACAGATTAAATAATTTTTTTACTAGGTCACTTTCCATCAGCTCTACATTTTCTACTTTTAGTTTCCTGTTTTCATTTTTCATTATTGCTTATGAGTCATGAGCCAGGCTTAGTCATTACCGACCTCTTTCGTTGCTTGCGTCTGTGATAAGCCGCAGGCGCGCAGGAATAGTTGTGGAATTGTTTCCCTAGAACTAGCTGCAGAATCCCAAACTGCTTGAAATGATATCGAAAAACAACTGACCCGCCTTAGTATGTAGTCTTGCGTATACTCTGTGCTCTCTCTCTCTCTTAAGCGAGAGTCTCAAGGGACGGGAAAATTGTTCCGCTTATGGGAAAAGTCTAAAAAAAAAGGGGAGGGTTGTCCGCTCAAGGTTACAAAATTTAAAAAAGTTCTTAGAGATTTCCGTTATGTATTGAAAAAAAGTCTGCTTATGAGAGATGCCCGTTAGGAGCGAGTACACTTTAAATAGAAATATCTATATCAATAGCTCGCACTTGAAATAAATAAATATTTTATCACATTGTCTAATGCCCTAATCCAGTCCATATGTCAAATTGCATATTCATCTCAAAATACTTCCTACCTTTTCCTAAATTGCGACCACTGCATGGGTACTTGAAAAAAAAAGTTATGAATGCACGTAGATATAAATTTCCAAATGCATTCACATGTAATTCAGTCAGCTAAGCAAGCAACCAAGTAAGCAACTAAACAATTAAAAGCAAAGAAACAGTAAAACAGCAGCAATAAAAGAAGCAAAAGCTTGGCAAAAAGTCAGCCAGTCAATCAACTTTGTAAAGTTATTCAATACCAAGAAATGACCATTAATGCCGTCGTAAAAAATGAAAATAAGAAGCTATGTTGCATGTTTAGTTAGAAATAAGAAGAAAAAAGGTAAAAAAACAGTTGTACATATATGTAAAAAGTAAGAGCAAGAAACACAAAATTGTTAGGTGCGGAGTAAATGGTGAAGCAAAAAGTATTTGCAATGCAATTCACAAATGCAAAAGCAACTGAAAACCAACAATAACAGTAACACGAACTTAAAAAATAGTCACGCATGCACACATAACTACATAACTATATAGCAACATACATAAAAGCAGCAAAAGTAGCCAACATCCATAATTATCGCACAGCAGTGCACTGGGGCACTGTAGCAAACAAAGACAACTAAACACAGAACACGCACACAAACGCATGCCTTGATTTGGAACAAAAAGTCACAATTTTATTGAAAAGTGCAGCGTGCATCATTTGCTGCAATGCGCTAACAGCGACAGAGAGCGACAGATAATAACTTTTGGGAGCGCCAACAAATGTCGCTATTTCACATCTTTGCAGTTTTCTCTAGTTGTTGTTCTCGCACACTCACACCGATTCCTCCATGCTGAGTTAGGCGCTCAAAAAAGTGCACAATTTCAATTTCACTTTCCTCCATTTGAAGGCGAAAACTGTTCAATAGCAGCGCATCGTTGCCATAAATAACATTAGTAGAAGAAGAACTCGTTGACTCGCTGCTGTTAAAGGTCATTGCTGTTGAACGCATTTACATACGTATGTTAAGTTGCTGCTGAGAGAGTACGAAAGTGAGAGAGAGAGAGAGAGTGTGTGTAGTAACAAACAAAGTAGAGAATGAGTTGCAGACGGGACGAGAGCGCGCCACCGAAAGCTTTGGCTATGCAACTTGAGATATAATGGAGAGGGGTTGATTACATTGCAGCCGGCAATGTTGTTTTTTGCATACGAGTATTTAGCCATATTTAGCGATAATAAATTGGACTATAAAGTAATAAATGCGTGCACTGAAAGACAAAGAAAAAAAACTGAATAAAAATATTGAAAAAATTAAGCAAATTAAAAAAACGAAAATTTAAACGGAATAAAGAAAAAAAGTAATATATATTGCATTGAAATGAAATGAAATGAAATGAAATTAAATAAATCAAAATGAATCTGAATAAAATTAGAAACAAAAAAAAATTATATAATCAAATCAAATAAAATTAGAAATAATGTAATAATTATGTAAAAATAATATAACTGCATTAAACAAAACTCATAATAATGTAAAATAATAAATAAAATAAAATTAAAAATGCAATATTTTTTATTATAAAATTAAATTAAAAAAGTTTCTAAAACAAAATTCAATAAAAAATTAATAAAAAATAAAATAAAAAACAAATAAATTTAAATATGTAAAAATAAATGAATTAGGTTACAGATGTTTTTAAAATAAAATTTAATAAAATAAAAAAATCAGTAAAATTGAATTTAGCTAAAAATATAAAAATTAATAAAGCGTAATTAAATTAAAAATGTAAAAGTAAGCAAAATAAATGAAATAGAAATATAAAATAAAATAAGTAACAAATGTTTCTAAAACAAAATTGAATGAAATAATAAATTTAATTTATTTAAATTAAAAATTAAATTAAAAAAGTAAATATAATAAACTTTATGTTATTAAAATTGAATCAAATAAATTATAAATGTTTCTAAAACAAAATGGAAGAAAATGAAGAATAAAACTAAATTAAAAATGTAAAAATAAATAAAATTATATTAAAAATATTTCTAAAATAAAATTCAATAAAACAGAAAAATAAATATTGTAATATAAAATTAAAAATTTAAAAGTAAATAAAATAAAGCACTCGAAAAACGGTGTAGAGTAGCCACAATTGATCGAGTTCAAAGAACAGCCTGCCTCCTGATAACAGGATGCTTAAGTACAACACCTACTAAGGCTCTAAACACGTTGCTTCACTTGTTCCCTATCGATCTGACTGGCAAAGCGATTGCAGCGAAAGCAGCGACACGCATGAATGCTATATCGAAATGGAATAAGTATCTCGGCCATTCGGCCATACTGAACAGGAACACTGTTATCTCTTCCGACATAGACTATCATGTAAGTCTTCCATCACCACCCTTGCTATTCTCCTGTTCACTCCCAACTAGGGAAGAATGGAAGACAAATCTTACCGAAATCGATGGCCCTCTGACTATATATACAGATGGTTCAAAACAAGACGGCAAAGTGGGATTTGGAATCTTTTCCAATTCCTCTCACATCAATCTATCATTTAGATTACCCGACTACTGTAGCGTATTCCAAGCGGAAGTATGCGCTATCTGGTATGCTGCGAAAACTCTCTTAGAAAATAGAATATCACTAGAGGATATCCGCTTTTTCACCGACAGTCAAGCGGCCGTTCGAGCACTCAGCTCCTCTTATACCCACTCAGATGTGGTTCGATCCTGTCTCTTATCTCTTAACGAGATAAGTGTTCAGAATTCTGTCCAAGTTATCTGGATACCGGGTCACAGTGGATTCGAAGGTAACTGCAAAGCTGATGAGCTCGCAAGAGCTGGAGCTGCGCAATCATATGTTAGTAACTTACCCACAATCCACATTCCGCTCTCAACATGTAAAATGATCATCGATCGAGAATTTCACAGCATTGCTGATCGGAGGTGGCGAGTGGAAACTACTTGCGTTACGACCAGACAAATCTGGCCATCCTACAATCTGAAACAGACAAGGACCCTTATAAGTCTTTCGAAACACGAACTAAGGCATATAATATCTCTTATCACCGGCCACTGCCTTTTGGGCACTCACGCACGTCGGCTCGGGGTTCCTCAAAACGACCTGTGCAGATACTGCGAGGACGAAGATGAGGAAGTATCGAGCAGACATTTGCTGTGCAGTTGTCCGGGTCTAGCCAGAAGTCGACTCGCTCTTCTAGGCTCTCCAACAATTGACAATCTTTCAGTACTCTCGAACCTGAAAATCGAATCTCTCATCAAATTTTCGAAACGAATTAATATCTTTGACCAAAATCTACAATAAAAATCTCGGTTAGGTGGGGAAATCATTTAAAATAATGAGCTCTAGGGCAACACAACGGACCCAACTTGCGGTCTATGTGGAACTCCGATGCGGGGTCACCCTTAAACCAACCAACCAAATAAAATAAAATTTAATAAAATAAAAAAATAAATTGAATTTAATTAAACTAAATATTTAAAAATAAATTTAAATAAAATAGGTAAAGAAAATAAAAAAATATAAATATAAATTGAATTAGAAATGTTTCTAAAATAAAATTTAATAAAATAAAAAATGAAATTGATTTAAATTAAAAATGGAAAAATAAATAAAATTAAATTAAATTACAAATGTTTATAAAATAAAATTTAATAAAATATAAAAATAAATTGATTTTAATTAAAAATGCAAAAATAAATAAAATTAAATTAAATTACAAATGTTTCTAAAATAAAATTTAATAAAATAAAAAATTAAATTGATTTAAATTAAAAATTCAAAAATAAGTAAAATTAAACTAAATTACAAATAATTTTAAAATGAATTAAAAATGTAAAAATAAATTAAGTAAAATAAAATTAAATTACAAATGTTGCTGGAGAGATCCAGCAAAATAATAAGGAAAATAGATATTAATCTAGCACCTTATTACGAAATTGAAAAGGAGCTTAAAAAAACCACCCACCAAAAACTGATAACAGATTCTGCAATTATAAAACCAGTAGAAGAACCACAAGGTCCCACAACTAGTTTCTTATCCAATAGCGAAAACTATGTTGAAGAAATATCTTCTGATGAAGCTATTGCTCCCCCAAAACGCTCAAAACGTGCAAAGATCTTTGAAGACAGTGAAACAGATTAATTACCATATGAAGTTTGAAGAATAACAATAAAGTTTTTAATAAACCTTTAATTTGTTTTAGTTTGTTTTTAAATTTTTTAATGTGCACATAATCATTTAAATTTTGTTTTTTGAATTTTGAAATATGTATGTACATATGTATTATTATTCATATCTTGTGTTTTTAATTGTATAAGAAAGTCTGAACTTTAGTATTGAGTTGAAATATATGTGCATCTGTTATTTTGTATGTATTTTATTTAAAAAAAAACCTATTGGAACATAACCCCCAAATTTATATGAAAACTATGTTTTAGATAACGCGGAATTACATAACGCGCAATTCTTCTGGAACGTATCTATCGTGTTATACGAGGGATACCTGTATATCTAAAACACATACATGCATAAGTTGGAGAAACTATACAAACTGAAACTCACTAAGGATCATCAGAAGACCCGCTGTGATACCAAGAACTTAGCCATTCTCTTGAACCAACGAAGTATTTTGAATAAACTTTATCAAACAATAATCTCAGTGACCTATACTGAGTGAAGTATTCTAAAAACTATATTCCCGAACCGAAATGCCTGACTTTACACTGGGATGCGAAAGCACTCGTGGCAGTTGGATGCTTGCTTGGTTGCGGTGCCAATGGAGTTGCACCATTTTTTAGTACTTCTGACTAATTCTGTCTTAGCTATATTTAGATGGATTGTTGGGTGACTATCAAACACTCAAATGTTCTCCTTTGTTGTGCAGCAAATAGTCAAAATTTAATTTTTTTTTTGCTATTTGCCTAATTTAAAGGTTGACTAGCTTCTCCTTCATCTAGACAGGCTCCTGCTTTAACCAAAGCGTTCGCTCTCTCTCTCATGCGCTTATAAGCCAAGAAAACAAGAATAATCACTGACTTCCAAGCTGGATATTTTTTTTCGTTTCAAAAAGTATACTTTTCGGCTATGTTTTACATATGTTTCCTATTAGTAAGCCTAGTAATCTTCACTTTAAATTCATCTAACATCGAATCACTATCAATTTTTAAACAAAACTTGGCATACGAATGTGCTCATTCCTGAAAAGAAGCAGCTTGGTCATCCCTCAGTTTATCTTTCGTGCAGTTCCCATAATTTGAGGCGCATAAATCTACAAATCCTACGGTGGAAGAAAATAATATAAAACTTGGTATTTTTCCATTTTGTTGGAAATTTTCAATGCTGCATCTTTAAGTTCTTCAAATTCTGGAACCTTTCAGGACACCCTTGATGTTCTTTTTCTTAAATACCTGCCTGGAAAGTTGGCATGTAAAGGAATCATTTATAAAGCAACAGCTCCAAGTTGGATTTTCTGTGACTCTCCCGGACGAAAGATCATTTCTTCCATGTATACCATTCATTTAATTTTGCGAGTATTTTACAGGCAAAAGCCTGTGGTACTACCGAAGACTGATGCTTTTTCGAGCTCAGTAAGACATGATTCCTTTGAAATGAACACCTAGCTATTTCCAATGACAGTCGTGCTGATTTTAGTCAAGGCTTATTTCACAAATAAATCTGGCATGGTCAAACAAGGCAGAACAGTAGTCTTTGCCTACACTATTTTCAGCAATCTGAGTTTAGAAAAAAAGTTACGCATAATAACATTTTTTTTAAATAAATCAGTTTGATTTCAGAGGTATATGGAAAATTTAAAAAACAAAATTAATTGTATCCGCCTATTACTTTATACAGGTTTACTTTACAGGAGTAAACTTGTCATTCTCAAAAATCCCTAAAATTTGTTAACATTCATTCTCGTACTTAATCTTCACAAATTTCTTAAGAGAGCTTTCTTATATTGGTTGCCAATTGCAACGGCATTGGCATCAAAGTTCTACAACAAACTCTGTCCGAAGAGTTACTTTTAGCTTTTTTGCCTTACTGGCATTTTTCACTCTTTTCCTTCTATACTCTCTGGCTGCCTTTTTGCTGTCATTGCACGCTTTCTCATTTCACTCCCACTTTGGCTGCACTGCAGCAGCGAAAGAATATAAATTACCAATGCTGTGCGCTTCCTGCTTTTCAATTCAAAAGCTTTTAGTTTGCCACCAAATACGCCTAGCTATGCACAGGCAAAAAACAAAAACAAAGACAAAGAAAAATAATTGCTACATACACGCATATATACATATTTATTCCCATATTTGTTTTCGTAGCATAATAATGTATGCATACTGCTCCAGCTGACTGAAACATCTTTTTTATTGTTGCAGCACAACAGCAATGCTTTCGACGCTTTTCTCCCACTCAACTTCAGAAAGCCACCGCCGCTGCTGCCTTCGACTGCATAACATTACTTTTACTGCTACTGCTGTTGTTGCTATTGTTGCTGTTGCTGTAGCGCGCGCATAATTTGAATCGTTGACTTGTTGTTGTATTTATTGCATGCGGTGCGGCATTAGTTTTTCCGGTTACTGCTGTTACACTCGCGCCTGCTCAGCAAGCTAAAAACAATAACAACGCCAACAACAACAACAATAAGAGTCACAACATTAGCACACGAAGTCACATAGCGGTAGTTGACGAATGCCTGCCTGCCTGCTTGCTCGTATGCGCCATTTATTCGTGTGCGCGCTAGTTCGGTTCGTTGGCTCGTTTATATCGGCTGGTGCATTCGTTTGTATGGTCATGTGTGTTTGTGTGTCAGTTACTCGGCAAAAATTGTTATTGCTCTGCATGCCTGCTATCTACCTACATACCTAAGACTGTTGTTAGTTTGTTCGTTAGTTTATATGCTCACATGCTGTTTTTGTTTTTGTGTGTCTTTTTGTAATTTGTGTTTTTGTTTTTGCTTTTTTTTTTTTGCTCCTCACTCGCTGGCGTCTGTGTGCCCCACTGTGCTTTGGTGTTGGTGAGCTTTCATGCTTCTTTCGTTTCTGGTTGTTGGCTTTGTTGTTGCCGCCTATAAGTGACTATTATGTGTGTTTGACTAGTGCGCTAGCGATGTTGTCGTCGTCGCTAACAACAACAGCAATAGCAACAACACCAGCAGCAGTAGCAGCAGCAGCGGTTGTTGGCGGCAGCGTTCGTTAGAGTTTTTGGCGCTTGTTGGCCGCTTTCTTCCATCTACTCCTTTCATTTCACTTTATTCCGTTCGTATGTACGCACGTTGGGCGCGGAGTAGCCATCCAGCCAGCCAGACAGCTAGTCAGTCAATCAAACGAACAAACATTCGAACAATCGAGCGACCGTGCAACGGACAATCAGTCGCTCGGTCGGTCGGTCGTTTCTTGTACGTGATCCCCCTGCAGCTGGCCGCGCAACATTAGAATTATAATATTGAAGTGGCGCGCGCGCTCTCGCTCCCGCAGAGCGTCCCAATCACTTGCTTGTGACTTTGTTGGTAAAAGTTTTTCTCCGCGCTGAAAAAGCTAGATGAAAGTTCACCTTCTCCGTCGTATGCTGCTCTAACGGTCATACGTAAAATGCAATTACATACAACTCGAAATTTGAAAACATATTTCGAACTCTTCAGCTCCGTGTTGATGGTATGACCAATCGTGGCAATAGTGACGTTGTGAACGCGGACGAGTTTTCATCGAAGCGGTATGCATTCGGTTTCATTTTGCCGCCAACACATTAACGTTTCGCGTCGCGGCAAATGTGGTTCGTCGTAGCCAAATACCGTTAGTCGTTAGCGCCATCGGAGCCAACAAGAGCAGCTAGCCAGCTAGCTTAGCCAACAGTGACGAGTCAAGAACGTCTGGTGGCCCCGCCAAAGAACTCGAGAACTTGAAAAGTAAAAGTCAAAGATTTCATCGTTATTGTTTTTTCTTTTGTTTTGTTTTTGTTTTTGTTGGTGGTTTGATTGTTGCGACACTAAAGTGATTGAAGGAAAATTTAATTAATGAATGATGCAATGGAAATAAATGGGCGAATAAGCGGCAGTGAATTATGGAAATGGAATTGCATGAAATGGATTGAAGTGAAGTGAAGTGGAGCTTTAATAAAATAAATGGAATAAAATAAAATGAAATAAAATGGAATAAAATAAAATCAGTGAAATAGAAAATTAAATTAAATAACTTTAAATAAAATACAGCAAAAAAACTATACAAAAATTAAAAGTAAATAAATAAAATAAATTCAAATAAAATAATTATAAATAAAATAAAATAGTTTTAAGAGAAAAATAAAATAAAATAAAATAAAATAAAACGAAATAAAACAATTATAAAAAAATAAAATTAAATAATTATAAAAAAATAAAATAACTTTAAATGAAATAAAGTTAATAAATAAGTAAGACCGAATAAAATAAAATCAATTAAACTAAAAATAAAATAAAATGTAATTAAATAAAAATAAAGTTAAATAATTTAGAATGAGATAAAATAAACAAATAAGATAAGTATAAATAAAATAAAATATTAAAAAAAAAAAATTCAAATGAAATAAAATTTAAAAAATATGAAAAAAATAAAGAGTAAATAAATAAATATGAATAGCGATACCAAAAAATAAGATGCAAAAATAAATTGAACTTTAATTTAATGGAGTAAAGTAAAATATAATTAAAAAATAAATAAATAGGATAAAATAAAATAAAACAAAAAAAAACTTACACAAAAAGAAATTAAAGAGAGTAGCAAAATGTAAAAATAAACTAAAGCAAATTAAAATAAGGCGAAACAAAATGAAAATAATATCAAATATAGTAAAATAACATCGTCTACCTAACATAACAATACAATGAGCAGCTACTCGCCAACCGGAAATTTTTACGAATTGCTTGCCTTCGTGCGTGTGGCTATCGAATACCGGAACTACGGAAGCTGTCATTTACCTGATATTTTGACAACATCAGTTAATATTTAAATTTTTCGCGTTTTTTTGCTTTATATTTTATTTTGGAGTATATTTTATTTTTTCTAACCAAAAACTGAGTCATTTTTCGAAAAAACTAAGCTTTTTTAGTCTTTTTTTTTAGGATTTTGAAAATTCAATAAATTCCCAAAAAAGGAATCGAATTTCCGTTTAAAGTGCGAAATAAACCGAATATGAAATTAAAAAATGAGCGAAACGTTTCTAAGTTTTACAAAATTTTTTTTTTTTTTCTAGAAAATGTTTTTTGTTTTCTTTTATAGCAGGCAGGAGATCGAACTAAGCATTTGTTTTTCATGTTCATTTTGTTGGCTTGAAAGTGGCAGTTCTAATGAAAAGTCAAGAATAATACTGAAAAATTGTTATCAGTGGCGAGAAAATAAATAAACATTTAAACATAATTGAAAAATTAAAAAAATAGTAAAAAATTAAAATAATATCTAAAATATTTATAATGAGTGACTATTATGTGTATTTGACTAGTGCGCTAGTGATATTTATAATTAAAAATAAATAAAATCTAAGCATTCTCACTTAATTAAAAAAATATTAAACATTAAAATAACATATAAAATATTTATTATTATAAATAAATAAAATCAAAGCATTCCCACTTAATTAAAATAATAATAAAAAAAATAAAATAAAATATAAAATATTTATAGTTATAAATAAATAAAATCTAAGCATTCCCACATAATTGAAAAATTAAAAAAATAGTAAAAAAATTATAAAATATTTTTCATTACAAATAAATAAAATCTAAACATTCTCACATAATAAAAAAATTAATAAAAAATGAAAATAATAAAATATTTATGATTAGAAATACGTAAAATCTAAACATTCCCACATAATTGAAAAATTAAAAAAATAGTAAAAAATTAAAAAAATATAAAAAATATTTATACAATAATTAAAAATAAATAAAATCTAAGCATTCCCACATAATTCAAAACAAGGCCATAAAAAATTCTAACAAATTTATTAATAAAATATTTAATAAATATAAAGGTACCAACTGAATCATGAATCAAATAATAAGTGAAAAATCTATGCATAACTAATCAGCTATCACAAGTGAAAATAAATTTGAAAAATTTTATAAGATTTTTTTGCTTTCAAATCAGTGTCTATCAATTTTTGAACGAACCTCAAACTGTAATGAACAAATAAAAGTGCCAAATAAACTAAGTATACTGTGAAAATTATAACAAAAACAAAATTCATATACGAAAAAATTCTACAAATCAGCAGCGCAGTGTTGTTATGTCGTTGTTGTTGGCGCTACAGTTAGTAATAGAGGTTGTTGGCATTTTGCGCTGCGCAGTGCCACTGAGCGCATTGTGAAATGAAGAAAAACGGAAACTTAATTACGAAACATAAGAGAAAAATCTATAGAAGAAAACCAAAAACAAAATAAACAACTATGAAATTCCTAAAAAAGGAAGAAAATTGATAAGCTAAGCTAAGTTAAGAAAATATGAAACTAAAAACCAAAGTGCCGATAAAAGTTTCTATAAACCATAGAAGAAAAAAATAGTTGGAGTTCACAAAAGTAGTGTTGGCGAAACAATTACAAAAATCAAAAACAAAAAACAAAAACAATAAAAAATACAAAAAAAATAATTTGCTAGAAAAAAGTGCTTTATTTCTGGATATATAGAGATACAAAAACTAACAAATGTCAAAAAAAGTTTCATTGTGACGAATTTGATTGTTTGTCCAAGTGTGCACTCGCTTTGGCAGCCATTTATCCTGTAAAAAAGTTCAAAGATTCAAAAAAATGTTAACTGAAATTTTATTAAAAAAGTTAGTGCTTTGACACAGGACGCAGCAGAATTTGCCGCAAATTCATTAAATATATCTTCCCCCTCCCCCCTTGAGTGCAACAAATTTTCCATAAAAATGCGCAAAGTACAATATTTACTTGTATACATACATACAAAGCACATATGCTCGTAGGTGTGAGTGTGGAAACATGTTTTCACGGCGCTTCTACGATATTCTATGCGGTCAACGACAATCGACAATCGACAATTTTCTTGCCATCGACACTTGGTTGCATCAGATTTTTTGTTGTTGTGCTTCTAATGCAATGTTATAACACATACAATGTACCGCTGCGCGGTGGTGTGGTGGTGCTGCAATGGCAATTGCTGCTGAATCAAATGTTTGGCCACAAATTGTTCATACGTTTGGAATTTTGAAGTTGCATAATTTTTTGTTCGACGATTTTTGCAATATTCGTTGCAATATTTTTTTTTATTTTTTTTTTAGTTTTTTCTTGTTGATTTGGTTCTTATGAATCATTGAACTCAGGCGAGGACAACAACCGGAATTATGAAATTTTTCTTTGAAAACAGGCAAATTAGTTTTGTTGTAGCAGTGATAGTTTAGATTAGGTTGCCTTAGATTATATTCGCTGAATAGCAGTGATCTTACAAAGAACAGCACTTATCTCTAGCGCTGCAGAGGATTTTTTACACTTTAGCAAATTTTTATTAAACTAATTTTTGGCAAATAAATTTTTGGTAAATAAAATAATTATATTGTCAAAAAATTTTAATTAATGGTTCAAAATGTTATTTGATTTTTCTTCGGCACTGTAATTCATTATAAAATTCAATATATGTGCATATATGTATTTTTGTATATCCCGTTCATAGGAGGAACAAAAGTCCTCAAAGTTTCTCAATAAAATTCAATAAAACGTTTTAAATTTTGATTTCTTTTTTAACGCGTTTGGCCTTGTTGCCTAATTTCTGCGAAAAATTTTAATTTATATTTGTAAATTAATTTTTTATTTTTCTGTTATAGTCTGTTAACTATTTCTGTTTTATTTAATTGAAATACCTCGACTTGTCTCGAAGATTTATAAAAATTTTTTTCTTATAAAAAATTTCGGAAAAAATTTCAGAATTTTTGAAAATTAGTAGCTCAAATATTTCGTGTGCTTAAGGAATTTGTAAAAAAATCTTTATTAAACTGATTGAAATACATCAAATTTTCTTGGAAGTTTTTCTTAAATTTCGGAAAAAAAATTTCAGAATTTTTTAAACTCTAGTTTAAATATTTAACACGCCAAAAATATTTCGTAAAAAAATCAGTCTAAAAGTTATTGCAATTTTTCGAAATTTTTTTTTATTTTAAATTTCTGAAAAAAATTTCATAAAATTTTGTTTAAAAATGATTAAAATACGTCAACTTTTCTCAAAAATTTTTTAGAATTGTTTCTATTTTAATTTTCGCAAAAAAATTTCTGAATTTTTAAAAGCTCGCATCTCAAATATTTCGAAATGATTGAAATAACTCGCCTTTTCTCAAACTTTTTTTTAATTTCAAATTTCGGAAAAACATTTCAGAATTGTTAAAAATAGTAACTTAAAAATTTTGTAGCCAAAAAAAAGCTCATAAAAAATCTTTATAAAAATGATTAAAATAACGCGACTTTTTTCGAAATTTTTTATTTTAAATTTCGGAAAAAATTTCAAATTTTTTTTTTAAAACTTAAAAACTACTTAGCTTAGATATTTGGAGCGCTTAAAAATTTCATAAAAACACTTTCTAAAACTGATTGAAATATTTCAACTTTTCTCGAAGTTCTTCAAGAATTTTTTTTTATTTCGGAAAAAAATTTCAGAGTTTTTGAAAATGGGTAGCTTAAATATTTAGTGAGCCTAAACACTTTCGTAAAAAGTCTTTCTTAAACTGATTTCAAAATAATATTAAAATTTTTATAAAAAAGCCAGAATCATTCGATAACTGTTTACTTTTTTTAACTGTTTCTCATATTAGGAATCATTTCTTAAAACGTTTTCGGAAAAAAAAATTTTTGTTTTAATTTAATAGCTTGAAAATTCAATGTGCCTTTGAAAAATTGTCAAAGAATCCAAAAAAAATAGTCGAAATTTTTTTATAAAGAAATTCGAATTCCTGTACAAAAATTTTAAAAAATATAAATGCTAAACATTCTCTGGTTGCTAATAAAAAATTTTGATTGCTTCGAAATTTCTTTAGTTTATTTATTTAATTTTAATTTTTTTTTAAACATAGAAAGGCCAAATTAGTGGAAGCCTCTATGTAGTGGGAGCAAAAACAGAAAAAAAAACAAATTATAAATAAAAAATATAAAAGCCTCCCCAGAAGAGCAGGATGGATTTTGCTTTAGTGGCCACACCACACGATGCAGTAGACGACGGTCGTTGTAGGTGCGAAAGCATTTCAAACCCTACCTCACCCACCAGAACAAAAAAAAAAATTAAATATTACAATAATTAATTTAATTTTTCTACCCCAGCGAGGAAACCAACTACGGATAATTACTAATTAATTTGCTAACTAAAATTTTAATCAAATAAAAAAAAATTATATTTTCACCAGTGACAACTGCATTGGATACGAATTTGAAAAGGAAGTGAGATAAAATTGAAATAAATTTCTTTAACAAAACAATATAATTTGAAGTGAAAGTTTTCTTAAAACAGCGCCAGAATTTAACTGAGCACGCAATAGTGTCTGATAAAAATATTTAAATAAATTAAAATTTACATTGAGCAAAAGTTCAAAGTTTGTAGCGAAAGCACCCAATCTGACTTGAATCCGTCCTATGCCCCTTTGTAGAAAATAATTTACACACCAAACGAGGGAAGCTAAAAGACTGTATTTTTATAAAGCATTTGCGTGAAAAAGCGTAAGAAAACGAAGTGCGTGAGAAAGGACAATGAGTGCAACAACAACTGCGCATACAAATTTCCTGTTACGAACTTCATGGAAATACTAAAGAGCGAGTTGGAATATTCGAGAAAGAGCCGATACTCAATTGAGTGCACCAGAGAGAGTGGGCAGAGTTTTGTGAGAGAAATTAAGCAAATGCGCGAAAAGTGCAAATTTGAGTGCATTTGACAGCGGAGAAATATTAATTGAGCAGCATTTATGAAGGAGAAAAACAAAACTGAGTAACAATTTTGCATTTTTATACGTATTTCAAATAAAAATTAAGAAGATCTTTTTATGAAAAGCAAAAGACTGAAAATTCGCAAAGAAAAGTTTAACAAAGAAGTGCATTTTGCAAAAAAAACAAAAAAAAAACAATTAAGTGCAATTTTCGCTCAAATGAAAAAAACTAAATAACGTAAAAGCAAATAAATAAATAAATAAAATAAGAAAATAAGAAAAAAATCTACAGTGGCGTTAAAAACAACTTTTGTGCTGTAGTGAAGTTTACTATGCATTTTAAAGACATTTTTGTGTAAAAGAAAACTTGTTAATGAGAAGAAATTGTTGTTAATGAAAATAAAGAGCAAAATAAACAAGCATCAAATATTTGCAAAACCAAAACCAAAACATTTTATAGAAAAAGAGATACCTCTAAAGTGGAAAGGAGAAAATTCCAGTGTATTGTCGCCTTAAAACTAACACACACGAACTTTATAAATAAAAAATGCTAAAAAGTCTAACGCCGCATCCTACTCAGCGGTGAGCGTAAAAGCTGTGAATGCATAAAACAGGCGAAAGCTCAAGCTACGCATTGTTGCTGCAACTAAAAGAACAAGTGAGAGTGAGAGATAACGAGACACTGCGTTAAAGAGTGTTCGAGAAGGAGCTAAAAGAGTGTCAGAGAAGGAGGTAAAAGAGTGTTCGAGAAGGAGCTAAAATAGTGACAGAGAAGGCGCTAAAAGAGTGACAGAGAAGGAGTTAAAAGAGTGACAGAGAAGTAGATAAAAGAGTGACAGAGAAGGGGCTAAAATAGTGGCAGAGAAAGAACAAAAAAGTGAAAAGAGAAGGTCGGATTTAGAGGCACCCGGCATGCAAATGAGTGAATATACAACCGCTGGGCTCACTTAAGTTAAAACCTGAAACTGTTTTCAAAAAACAATTACATTGGATATTGGATATTGGGTATTCAAAACAGCACAACAACAGTGATTTAAGCCGAAAGGCTGAGGGCGCGCTTAAAAGCAATTTTTTTTTTTTTAAAGTGGCAGCACTCAAAAATAATGTATTGATAAAGCTAAAAATTGCTTTTCAAAACTAAAATTATTTCACAACTACCCTTGGATTAAACACTGGCAAACCTGCAACAAATAATATACAGCGAAAGTATTTCTAATTTTTTTTTTTTGAAAAATATATCGAAGACAGTTAAAAAGTAAAATTAAAAATTTGAAATTTTTTTCAAAGACTATTAAAAAGTAAAACTGAAAATAGTTACGCTGCAAAATTAAAAAAAAAGTGTAAACAAATATTTTACGAGCTCATCGGACAACTTAAATTTGGAAGATTTGAGCGAAATATATAACCCTGAGTTAAAGTGGAAGTAAGGCATGAATATTGTGAGTTTCTAAAATCACTTGAAGAAATGCTAGAAATTTAAACATGCAGACAATCTCTGTGTATTTTTGTATCTTTTAAACATTAAGGCAAATCAACAAGCACATTTTATAGTTTTCTAGTTCATCAAAGTGCGAAAAAATGGTTAGTAAAAATTCGATGGTAATTACTAATGAGAAAAGCAAATTGTTTGAGAAACTTTAATTCCAAATTTTTACTTTATATCTGGTAATTTAGGTTGTTTGAACGAAATTAAGCTGTTTAAAATCAACAGAAAACAAACTTAAAAAGTACTAAAAAAACAAATATTTTTAAAATTAAATTAAAATTTCATTAAAATAAAAAAAAAATTTGACTTTCTCCTTTTATCCTTCAAAAGTTACCATTTCAATTTTTTTAAATTAAAATTTCCTGAAATTAAAAAGTTTTTTTCCTTTTAAAAATTATCATTTTATCCTTAAAAAGTTACCATTTAAATTGAAAATCTAATTAAAAAGTTTTTTTCCAACCTTCAAAAACTACCATTAAATTAATTAATTAAATAAATATTTAGGTAAAAAAAAAATAAATAATAAAAAAATACAAATACAGAAATACAGAAAATTTCCGGAAAGTACTCAGCAATTGCAGCAGATTTGGCACAAAAAATCGAAAATTAAAAGTCGAAAGTCAAAAACCGAATACCAAATCAAGCTGAATTCGTTAAAAGCGGTGGCATTAGACCAACAGCAATGTTTTGTACGTCAAAACAAAGTATTGGCAAAGCTGTAAACAAAGAATGAATTCGCCTTATTCCATTCTGGGCTCACAGCCACATAAACATGGCGAAAGAAAAAAACAAATCAGCTGATTTACCGAAACCACCTTTAATAGATTCGTCTTGTATCAAATTAAAGGAGAAATTTCGAAATCGAAATAATTAAAAAAAATAGCGAATCATAAAAATGTTAAAATAATTTTTTTACTCGATTAACTTTTGCCTTGGCGACTTTAAAAATCGGGGAAATATAAGAACAAATTTCATATTCTAAAAACGAAATTTTTTCGCTCAACTGCTTTTTTGGTTATCGGCTTCTTAAAAAAAGCAGAATTAAAAAAAATTGATCCTTATCGCATCAACATTAGCAACGCCTCCGATGCCATTTTTGAATCCAACTCGTTCTCTTCGATCAATCGAATTGAAAACAAACCTCAACAGGTCAATGCCGACTGGGCTATATTTTTGTATATAAAATAGCCAACCTTCTTCATTTTCGCCTTTTTTTGGCATTTCTTTTTTTCGCCCAGAAATGTTTTCGATATTAATAAAGCCTTTGAAATTTTGACATTTTAAGTTTCTGACCCAAGGCAAAAATATGCAAGTACTATATTACAGCTACGGATTCAAAATAAAACTAAAATTAATCAATATTTTTAAATATAACTACATTTTATTTCGTTTTTAGCGATTCAGTTCTTGCTTTTGAATTTTTAAAAACCTTAGAAATGAGGTTTCAGTTTCGACCTTTAAGAAGTTTTAAAAATATTGAATTTAAATATAACTGCTTTCTTTCATTCGAACTTTTAAAACCCAGCTTTTGAAACCTAACTTGAGACCTTTAAGAAATTTTGAAACTTGTTAAACAAATTTATTTGAAGTTTTTCCAAACAAATTTTCCAAACAAAAAAAAATTCAAAAATTTCAAAACCTCTTCAAAATTTAAAATTTTTTCAAAACTTAATATTCCTTCCAAAATTTAATAACATCTTCAGTTTTTTAATAAAAAAAATGATTTCTAGCATTTTAAAAAAATACTTACACTTTCCGAAAATTTTTTATTACCTGTTTGAAAATATATACATAGAATAAGGCAATAAAAATTTCGATCCTTTAAAAAGACTTACGTTAAAAAACCCATATTTTGTTAATAAGTTCAGCTGCATATGAATCAGTGTTCGAAGTTTTAGCCTTCAAAAAATTTACGAAAATTCGCAACCGATTTCGAGATTTACAAGTAAAATTCTCATCTCCGTAAGCTCACATTAGCCGATTACTTCATCGAATTAAACAAATAAAATTTCAAAACTGCAAAGTTAAAAAATGCATCATAGTTGCGTAAAAACTTAAAAATTCAACAAATATAAGTTTAAATAAATTAAAGACTGACCAAACTGCCTTAAATGCATTGCTGCTTTAACCATAAGAAACGCATATAGATACGAAAAGCAAAAAATTACACACCATACAACTAAGAAAGTCAAAAGGCCGAGGTGTTTAAAAATCCTTCAAATAAATTTCAAAACTACGAAAAAGCTCAGCATTTTCGTCACCAAAGGTAAAACTATCAAAATGTTCTCTACATTACTTTGTTATCCCACTTAAAAATGGCGTGGCGCACGTCATGTAATCATTAGCAACATGTTGCGCAACATTCATCAGCGCGCAACATTTTTATCAAACTCATCTCAGTAAGTAAAGACAAAGTAAATCAACAATAAAAGCAACCAACTCCAATGAATGCCAACCAGTTGGCGTCGGATGTGACAGCGAGAACAGCGATCACAACTGGCAATACTAACAACAACAACAATAGTAGCAGCAGCAGCACGACCAATGACACCAGCAACATCGATGTTGCTAACGAATCCATGAATCTGAGCATATTGGGGAAACATGAAAAAATTGCGAAGCATTTAAAAAATGTAGCTGCTAGTAAAACGGATACAAATGATGACAGCAACAGCGGTGGCAACAGCAATAACAATAAAAGTAGTGGTGGAGGAATCTATGAACCGAAACAAAATGGGCAATATCGTGAATTCGATGAGCATTTGGATGGTAGGGAGACGCCAACGAATAGCTGGCAGCAACAGCATCACCGCATAAATGGCGAAAAGTCAGCCACAACAACAATACACGGCCACAATAGCAACAGCAATAATAGCAGCAGCAGCAGCAGTAGTAGTAGTGGCGCAGGTGGCGGCGGCAACAAGCGAGAAAGTGGCGAACAATCGTCAGCGAACAAGGATGTTGATGAGCGGAATGAAGGGAGAGAGGCAGAAAATGAAAGGGGCAGAGAGCGTGAGGGCGCCGCTGTTGATGAAGCCGATTTTGGACGGCTGCACACAGCTACAATCATAAAAACCCCACTCACCAAGACGCTGCTGAAGCGTTGCAGTAGCTACAGTGCGTTGAGCGGCAGCAGCAGTGGAAGCGGAAACGGAAACGGTAGCAATGGCAGTGGAAATGGGCACGGGCATGGAAGTGCCACCACTGCGGCTACCTCAGTAGCCACAACTGCATGCTGCGCACAACCCGCCACCATCGCCGCCAATGAGTGTTTGCTCAATTGCAGCGCCAGGGAAGAGCGAGAGTGTGAGCAGCAGCAGCAGCAGCATGAACGATCACCATCGACACTGTCTGAGCAGGCGTCGTTCAATGGTGGTGATGAAGGCTCATCTCCGCCACCCCCACCGCCGCCTACCTCGTTGCCGTCGGCACACAGTTTCCTGCATAAAATGCCAACATCCATAACGCCAACAACAGCAACAACAACTGCTGCTGGTAGTGATGGGGCGAAATGTAGCAAATGCAATAACAACAACAACGTACATTACAACAATTACAATTGTTACTATCGCAAAAAGTCGCGTATGCCGATTTGCCGTTAGTATAACAACAACTATTTTTATTAATTTTTATTTTCGTACTTTTTACAGCGCAATTTACCTACACAAACAATACTGAAAATAAGAATTGGCAAAAAATAAGTTTCTGAAAATTGGCAAAATGGACAGAAAATTTTAGTTTTGAAAATTTCAAAATTCAAAATCCCAAAAAAAAATCATCAAAAATTAAATTTTGTTTTTTATTGATTTCCCACTACTCGTATTATGAAAAGTGCCGCAAAATTTGTTTAACACAAAACCACCAACAAAAATTATCCTCCAAAATTGGACACAATTGGTAAAGGGGCTTTAAAAAATAATCTATCAAAATCTTTAATAGCAAAAATTGGCTGTTCAAAAAACAATTTAATTTTATATTAAAAATGAAAAAAAAAACATAAGTGAAGTAAAGCAAATTGGCTGCACAAATTCAAAAAATTACTAAGATTGGCGCTGGAAAAAAACTAAAAAATTTGATTAAACCCAAAATTTTTTAAACTAACACCACCGACGAAATTTGACGTTTTTTTTATTTAAAAATGTTTTCATTTTGGAAGAAATCTTTGATGTGAAAAGCAACTGCAAAAATTGGCTATTAAGAAAATTTTGCAAAAATAAAAAAATTCTAAATTTCTATGAAAAACTTTTTAGTTAAAATTTTACAGTACAGCAAATGAAAAAAAAACATTTATAAAAACCAACACTGTATACCAAAATATTGCACATCCCTGAATTGGCATTGAAAGTTTTTCGACAAGACCACAAAAACACAAAATGCAACAAAATTGAAGAGAGTCCCGAATTTTTCCGAAATTCATGTTTTGGCAAAGTAGTCGAAATTTATGAAAATCATGACGTCCATAGGTAAATTGCAAACATATTTTATTTTTAAATATTATTTTCTTTAAATTACAGTATTTTACATCCTACTTAGTTTTAGAATAAACTCTTTATAATACTAACCATTTATTGTATGCAATGCGTTTTACAGATTTTAAAAACATTTCGCTAAATTAATGTCTATAGCAAAAGTGAAAACAGTTACCTACATGTAAGCGCTATAAGCTCAATGAAAGTCTCATGATTGAAATAAAGCTTTGAAGAAGCTTTGAATAAAGCAGATGAAAGCTCAAGAGTAAGTCATGGGTTTATCTGGCGCCGACTTGCATGTAGTTATGACTGAAGTTTATAAGTATACATACGTACAGCTCGTTGTCTTTATTCTAATGGCCTCAATAAGCTTTTTTGAGTTTTAATTAAGCTTTGTTTAACTGAGCTTTAACATATAAGTTGAACAAAGCCGAATGAAAGCTCAAAAAAGCTACCCAAGGCGTTTACAATAAAGGGGTTTTGTATGAGCTGTTTGTTTTGATGCAGCTCGTTGAAGTAAAATGTGAATAATTTTGAGCTTTTCTAAATAAAAGTTCGTACACAAATAACCTTTCAATTTTTGTCTCTGTTTTCGAGAGCCTAACGTTTTGAATCAGCCGCCGTAGCCGCATAGATTGCTGTGCAACTACGATTTGGTAGTACGCCGTTTCGAAACAGTTGAAAAGAAAGTTTTGCGGACCAACTTAAAGCTGAGATTTCTTGAATTTTCTTGACAGAATTTCGCGTGCGTAGAATATTTTTTTTTTTGTTGGTACTTTTTTCCCCATTTCTCATACTGTAGCTTTATTTTGATTATTCGCGAACGCTTTGCTTCATGCTTCGATTTTCTATTTGTGGCAAAGGGCAGTGGTATTGCTGGATTTGACTTCTTCTGAGAAATCCTCTTTCTACGAAAATATTTGTCAAAAAAGCCACAATTTAAGCTTTCATCAGTGAAAGTTTAAGCTTTTATCTGAAGTGAGCAACTCTCGAAGCTGGGAACCAACTTGAGAACATAAGTGCTTATAAAAGAGTTTATTGCGGGGTGACAGCTAATTTTTCTCTTTCAAAGCATGCAATTCTAGAACTAAGTGTCGAAGGAATCTGAATAGATTTTCGAATAAAAGTTAAGAGAAACCAGGTAGTGAAATTTTCGCTCCATTAAAAAGCAGCTCGAAAGCTTAATGCCTTATTAACCTAAAATCTAAATGAATAGTTTAATTTTTGCTCTCTTGAAATGTTTGCTCTTTTCAAAATTCATACACTTGTGCTTACATAAATAAGTCACTTAAACTTTTTACAAAGTAATAATTCGTAATAATTTTCATGGAAAATTTGTTTTGGTAAAATTTTTATAAAAATATAGTTCATTGTATAACAAAAACCTTATAACTCACTAATAATCGTAATAACTTTCATCATTACTTTTTTCGTACAATTTGTATTGTATAAAAATATAGTTCATTCTATGACTAACACCTCACAAATCAAAGTCGCACACTTTGTACAAAATTCACAAAAATTTTAAAAAATTCCATAAAAATGTACAGCTTAATAATTAGAATCTCTAGAAGACTTCTGTGTATGCAGTTTTATAGCGCATTCAATTTTATTGAAATTAATCATCCAATTTAGTTTTTGAATAACTTCTTAACTAAATAAAAAAGTTAGTTTGTGTGAATGGTGGAAATTTTTATTTACACCCTTACGTGTTCCACTGCTTGTTTGTTTTTGTACTGCAGCTGTTTAGCTCATAAGTGTCAAATATGACTAACGTACGACAACAATTAATCTGCAACAATTATAAATCATCCGATAAGGGTGATTAATTTTGCGCCGCCTGTTATAACGAATAGTAGTTATGAAGCTGCTCAAAATTTGCGTTCATTTTTTACAATTTTTTTTAATGAGGATTTTCTTCTATATAAAAGTCCTCAAAATATGAAAAATTTAGCATGATAAATATTAGGAATATTGTAAAAAGATAAAGTAATTTAATTATGTAAATAAAAGTGTGCTTCTTGACCAAATCCACCAGAGTTTTTACTCTAGGTATTTAGATATGTATGTATGTATGTATGCATATACGCTTAACGATGATATTTAACCTTCATTGGGAATAATTATCTGCTGAAGTATGTATATAATTTGTGGCTTACTCTGCACAGATCCATGTCTATGTATGCCCGATTTTATATGAAAAGATTCTATATATGAAAAAAGTACTTTTTGTTGTAAAAATACCTCAGTACATAGGCACATTTGTAACCAAACGCATGCTTCTTCGCTCGTTTGCTGCCTATCCACGCAATGGTTTGTAGTAAATTTATTCTTAATGTAGATATGCATGTACATATGTATGAATGTGGCTGTTATTTAAACAGTCGCTGACATCGTGTTTTGTTGTTGCGCGCTAAAGTATTTTTAAAATTTGACCTATTTTCATTATCAAGCGCAAGATTATTCTAAACAATAAAAGCAACAAATGACTTATAACGCACAAACTTATGTATCCACATACATACATATATAGACAGACACGCATACGCGCAGAGCAGTTAGGGCATACGTATGTAAATACATACAAAGAATAAGCAGCGCGACCAGCATTGACAGAGCGAGAGAATGTGTAAAGAGCAGTGCTGAGGCATACACAATGAATGATAGAGTAGAAAAAAAACAATAAATAAATACTAAACTTTTTAAATGTTGTTGTAAAAATGCGCTACAGTGTTGCTGAAAATTGTTTTTTTGTGTTTTTTGTTTTTGGACGCATACGAGAACAGCGCGCAAAGTACGTAACGCATACGCACAGTTGCCCAAATTAGCAGCAGCGCGCAATTGGCAGAGCTTTAAACTCTCATATGAGAGGGAGAGTGAAAGAGCACCACACATGCATATATGCATGTGAATGATTATTGAGAAAATTAGATAGCAGGCAATGAGCTCACAAACCAACCACCGCGCAATACCCAACCACCATCATCCGGTCTGCTACTGCCTTCGCTTGCGCACTTCTGCTCAGCTCTTCTCACCCCAAACGCATTGCAATGCAAGCTGAGGAAATTCAAATACATATACATATAAATATTTATTTCTCTATGCATGCGTATATGAGCCATTAGTTATTATTGCTCTTGTGCGTTGCAAAGGGCACCTGGTACAATGACAATAAATGCAACAATAACAACATTTACATATCACAAGAATAACAACCATACTCACGAGGTCTATGTGCGTGTGTAGGCAGTCTGCTCGGCTAATTTAAAGATATTAGAAAAAATTTGATTTTGATTTATGCACCAAAGTGTGTGTGAATGTGTGTACACATAGTTGTACATACTTATATATACATATGTACGGCCCAACTTCTATGCGCACATCATAATGTGTGTATGCTCGGTTTGTTGCTTCACAAATAAAACTTTTAGTTTTTAGTGTCTCTTGTTGTTGTTTCTGCTGCCTCACACAGACTAATTTTGGACTTTTGTGTGTTTGTTTGTTCTTTTGCTCCAGAAAAGTGTGTCAGCGTTAAATTAACATTTCTTTTTCATAGTTTTTTTATTTGTTATTTGCCTTTGCCACATACACACATACGTACACAATACATTTGCACACTTCTATTCACACATTTTGCTTTTTCCTGATTATTTTTTGTGTTTCTGGAGCTGCTGTGAGTTGCTGTGTCATACATACAAACCATTTGAAACTAATAAAGGGTTTTAGAGAAAAGTTGTGGAAGAGTGGTAGGAAATTCGCTGATAAAATGGGTGTTTTTTTAACATATAAAACTTTCAATCGTAGTGACTGCCAAATGAGCTCTCCAAGTACAAAGCATCTGCCATAGCAGAATGGGTTGTGTGTGACTGGCATTTAATTGGTCACGGGTTCAATGCCCAGTATTAAACGTGATATGATGGAAAAAAATGTGTAATAGTGTTGGCCGCTCTGCAGGCTACGACATAATAGGTCTATTTATAAGTTCGTGCGGTTTTACAACAGATGGCGTAACTTGATTATTATTCCATCGATCCACATTTCCAAACATTCATTGGAGAGCTACTGTCGTAAGGCACAAACGTCAGTATAAGTTTTTTATTTGAAGCGTAAACAACAATATTTTTACCACACTTGAAAATGTCGAATTTCGTGCCAAATAATGTGTTTTTGCGGGGAATTCTTCTTCATTATTTTAATATGAAGAAAAAAGCAGCCGAAAGTCATCGTATCTTGGTGGAAGTTTATGGTGAGCATGCTCTATCTGAGCGAACGTGCCAGAAGTGGTTTGCACGCTTTAAAAGTGGTGATTTTGGCTTGGAAGACGAAGAACGCGAGGGTGCGCCGCCAAAGTTCATGGATACCGAATTGGAGGAATTGCTCGATCAAGATCCGGCTCAAACGCAAGAAGAGGTTGCAAAAACTTTGGGAGTTGATCAATCAACCATTTCCAAACGTTTAAAAGCCATGGGAATGATCCGAAAGGTAGGCCATTGGGTGCCGTATGAATTGAAGCCAAGAGACGTTGAACGCCGTTTTATGGCATGCGAACAACTGCTTCAACGGCACAAAAGAAAGGGTTTTTTGCATCGAATTGTGACTGGCGATGAAAAGTGGGTCCATTACGACAATCCAAAACGTCGGGCAACGTATGGATACCCTGGCCATGCTTCAACATCGACGTCGGCGCAGAATATTCATGGCCTGAAGGTTATGCTGTGTATCTGGTGGGACCAGCTGGGTGTTGTGTATTATGAGCTACTGAAACCGAATGTCTACCGACGACAATTGATGCGTTTGAGCCGAGCACTGCGAGAAAAACGGCCGCAATACGCCGATAGACACGACAAAGTTATTTTGCAACATGACAATGTTCGGCCACATGTTGCACAAGTGGTCAAAACATACTTAGAAACGCTCAAATGGGATGTCCTACCCCACCCGCCGTATAGTCCAGACCTTGCGCCATCCGATTACTATCTCTTCCGATCGATGCAACATGGCCTGGCTGACCAGCACTTCCGTAATTACGATGAAGTCAAAAAATGGATCGATTCGTGGATTGCGGCAAAACCGACCGAATTTTTCACAAAGGGAATCCGTGAATTGCCAGAAAGATGGGAAAAAGTAGTAGTAAGCGATGGACAATATTTTGAATATTAAATTTGTAACCATTTTACGTCAATAAAGTTTCAAATTTCGAAAAAAAAACCGCACGAACTTATTCATAGTCCTATTACATATGTATCTATGTACAAAATGTACATGTTTGAAAAGAATGTGTGTACAAATAAATTTGTTTTTTTGTTCGAGTTATAGCGCTTTTTTATTGTTCGAGTTACAAAGAAGTCAATAGGGGAAAAAATGTGTTCGAGTTAGCACGTCGTTCGACTTAGCGGCTATTCGAGTTACCGCGAGTGCACTGTAATTTTGTTTTTTACTTTTTCTGGGTTACTTGCTTTTGAAAGCTAATTATTTGAAATAAATACTTTCTAAATAAATATTTGTTTTGTTCTTTAAAAAAAAATTAATAACATTAATATTAAAAAAAAAACATGAAGTAAATGCTTTGTAAATACATTTTTTTATAAAATTCTTGTTTTTTTGTTTTAATTTAAATTTTTTGAAAACTAATATTTAAAATTACTTGAAGTATCTACATAAATAATTTTTAAGTGATTTTTTGTTTTTTGTAAATAGAAACATTTTTTTTTAATAATAAAATATTTCTCAAAATATTATAATATTTGTTTTTTGACATATAATCAAGCTTTTCATTAGTTAGGAATTTGAATGCTAATAATCGTAAAAAACTAAAAAACTTGTTTTTAAATAAATATTAAAAAAAAATGTAATAAGTAGCAATAAATATTTATTTAATTTTGTGTACGCTTTTGGCTTTTAAAAGCTAATATTTTAAAAAACTATATAAAGTAAATGCTTTTTATATAAATTTTTTTTTTGGAATGGAAGTAGTTTTTTGTTCTATTTAAAAAAAAAAACAATAAAATTTTAAAAATTTGAAAACTAATATTTCAAAAAAAATATGAAATACCTAAATAATTTTTATATTAATTTTTTTCTAAATAGAATTTTTTTTTAGTATCAAATTATATTTCAAAATATTATAGTATTTGTTTTTGGACATAGAATCAAGCCTTTTTAATTTGTCATGAACTTGAAAGCTTATAGTCTTAATAATACTAAAAAAATTATTATTAAATTAGTGGCTAAGAAAAATCATTAACTAGAAATAAATATTTATTTAATTTGTATTAGCTTTTGGCGTTTGAGTGCTAATAATTAAAAAAAAATGAAGTAAATGCTTTTAAAAAATATCTATTTTTGGAATGGAAGTAGGTTTCTGTTCTATTTTAAAAAATGTAAAACTATTGGTTTTTAGAAACCTCATCTTTGAAAAAATTAAAAACAAAATCTCATTCCTCAAACCCAAAAACTTCCCCTTTCCATGCTTACTCTCACACAATAGTCAGCGCATTATTTGCATTATGGCTGCTAAAACAAGCAAAAACAAACCGTTATGTACACATTGCACCAGAGGCGCCAGCAAGAGGAAGCGGGCAACCGCGGTAATAGCGCAGACACACGAAATTTAGCGAAGTCCTCAACCATCTGTGCGATCCTTCTGTCAGAAAAATGTGAAACACAGATGGCGCTCAAAGAAGCAATAAGACATTGTTCCGACAGGTGGACATTTCCACCACTTAGGACTGGTAGCGGCAGGCTAATCAGGAGAGGAGTGAACAAGTGAAAATATGAAGAAAATATTTTTTAAATAAATCTTTTTTTAAAGAATTTTTTCTTTGTTTATTGAATTGTTTTCTAAAAAATATTGAAGCAGTTATTTGTAGCGCAAGAAAACTATACGTTTTTAATGAAATGTTTATATCTTTCTATTCAATTAGAAAATGTATGAAGTAAATGCTTTTTAAATTAATATTTTTTGAATAGAAATAATTTACTATTTCACTAAATTATTAAAAATAGTTTATTCCTTGAGAGCTTATAATTTAAAAAATATGAAGTACCTAAATGATGTTTAAATTAAGTTTTTATTTTTAAATAAAAAAAATTTTTGTTCTTGTTTAAAAAGTATTAAATTTTCTAAAGCTAATATTTTAAGAAAGTATGAAATAAGGCTTTTAAAATATATACTTTCCCTTTCTTGAATCAATTGTTTTTAATCAAAATCCTAACAACCAGCCTAACTGAATTTTTTAACACCCTTTTCACCTAAAATAAAATTTTTTTCATGCAATAAATTTATAAATTAAATATAACGCATTACTAAATATCACATACATCGCTACTTTCATCTAAGCTTGCAACTTTTCTCTAAAACGAATTTTTAACACTTACAAATAATTCCAAAAAAATAAAATATTTCCCAAGCATCAGCTTAGTACGCCCCTCTCTGTCATAAAATAACAAACTAAACAATATTTTGCGCACGACGCGGCAACTCACGGCATCAACTTTGTACCAGATACTATTTTATGTGTATGTTTGTTGTCTATTGTACGTATGTAAATGCTCCAATTCTCTTCTTTTTGAATCGTTATTGGATTTCCCAAAAGTAGCAACATATTTTTATATAACATTTGCTAGGTCGTTAAAATGTTCGATCATCAGTTTTTAAGTAGCCAAAAGTCTAATTTACACTTCATATAACTGTATACGTACGTATGTATGTATGTGTGTGTATGAATAGATACATATGAATAAGCCAAGCCCAGTTTTTGCCTAGCAAAGCGAAGTGAGTTGAATGAACTTTTTGGAAAATCGAAAAAGAAGCCAGAAATGATCGGCAAATAATTGAATTTTTATCGAAAGAAACTTTCTCAATGCATTTCGAAAGGACAGAATTACAAACAAAGCAAACAAGCAAGTAAATATATGAAAAAGGTATGCATGCGTGCATATGCACACACACATAAGTAGATATATGTTGGTATGCAAATACACACAAAAACGGATAAGAAATAAGTACAAATTGAAAAATGTTTGGTTTCGCTGCACGAATTGTTACAAACCAACAAACAATTGACAGTTGTAAAAACAATTAATATGGCTTTGGTGTTTGTGTGTGTATGTGCTTGTGTGTCTACACATTTGACAGCAACAAATGCTGATTAAATAGATTCAAATTTGATGAATGAGTAGACATTTTTGGAGAAAATTGTGCAGCAGAGCAAATTCAAATATTTCTACTCTAATTTAGTTTAGGTGGTATTTTATAGATTAAAACCTATAAAAAGATCAAAGGGATATTATTTTTTTTACTGAAAAATTTAATGTACTTGGATATTAGCGCAAATTTTGCGCATTTCGTAAGTATTCTGTTTTTACTATAAAAAAAGTGAAGAAAGTGGACTAAAATTTTTTGTATTTCAAATATGAAGTATAAGACGCTTAGTGAAAAATCATAATTTCAAACTGCCGAAGGCCCTCGTAGCCAGCGCTTATCTTTGGTGGATTAATTATTTGTAATTAGTTCTCATTTAAATAATAATAAAAAAAAATAAATTCAAAATTTTATTAAGGCCCTCGCCCCATTTGTTTGTTTCTTGGAAAGCGTGTAAAACGGCAAGAAACAAAGAATTTTTATTTTTGTTTCCAGTATTTTATTTTTTGATTTATTGTTAAAACATAAAAAAAATTTTTGGCCATACGAGGTTCGTTGAAAAAGTTGTCAAAAAATGGCATCCTTTAACAATGGATCAAAACATAAAAGACTGAAAACAAAAATCGTTTTCCTTTTCCGTTGTACATGATTTCAAAGAAACACCCAAAAAACGCCACTTCAAATGAGGCGAGGGCCTTAAGCAGCTACAAGGTGGCTCAAAATTAATCACCCTTTGAAAGATTTATTATTTTTGTAAATGGCGTTCATCAATCATATTTAACACCATAAAAAAGTTATTCCAAAAGAAAATGGGATGATTAAATTTGTGCCACCTTGTATTTTTAACTATATACAAGGGCCTGAATAAAAATTTTTTAATGGCGTTAATTAATTCACATACTCTTGACCAAAAAACCAGAAAAGAATCAGAAAATTTATGAAAAAAATATTAAGAAAAAAAATTATTAAAAACAAAAATTTTTCAAAAAACTTAAAAAAATTTTTTTTATTTAAATTTAAAAAAAAAAAAAAAATTTTTTTATTTAAATATTCTAAAAAAATTAAAATTTTTTTTTTTAATGTCATTTTAAAATCACATATCTCGAATATGGTTAAGTTTTGGCCATCGTATCGCAATCAAATTAACCAGAAATCACATAAATAATAATATGGCTAAGTATCGAGGACGACTTTCTGGGTAATCCTGTATTCAAGTGCTGAATTTCAAACTACCTCAACTTCTGTAATAAAAAATACAATTTTACAATAACAACTTGTTGGCTTTTTTGTAATGGGTGGGGCTGCTCTTTTTTTTACACAATTTTATATACAATCATCATCATTTTCTTTATCTCCCATTGGTGCATAGAGACTCAATAACGCAATATTTTTGGCTCACAATTTTAGTGCGTCCCACGATTTCCCGCATTCATCGACTTCTTTTTGTAGCGATACTCTCAATGTAATCTTAGGACGACCCTTCTTGCGGCTTCCATGGAAGTGCCAATAAAAAGCTTGTCGACAGACTTCCGTTTCAGTGTTTGGCCACGAACTTCCGCTTTCGTAATTTTTATGGTTGTCCTTTAGCTCTAAGTTCAACTTTTTTATATAACTCATTGTTGCTAATGACGTTTGGCTATTACACCTTGAGAATGCGCTGCTGACATCTGCTTACAAAACTTTGAATTTTTCTGGTTAATTTGATATATAATTCGCGCATTATTTGCATTGTGTGGCTGCTAAATCAGGCAAAAACAAAACAAAAGGAAAACACACAGTTACACATTGCATCAATGGTGCCAGCAAGAGGAAGCGGGCGATCACGGCAATAGCGCCGAAACACAAAATATAGTGAAGCCCTCAACCATCTGTGCGATCCTTCTGCCAGAAAAATGTGAAAGACAAATAGCGCTCCAAGCAGTATAGAAGACGTTGTTCCTGAGCAAAACAGGTGGGCATTCCTACTACTTAGGACAGGTAGCGGCAGGCTAATCACCTACCCTGTCAGAAATCAAAAATCATCGAGACCCTATGCTCCCGAGAGGAGTGAACATTTATTTTTCTTATAAAACTCTTGGATTATGAATCGTAAATTATTTTACAGTACTTTGAGAAACAACCTACTTCATCCTCGTTCAAAAAAAGTTTAAAAATGTCAAAGGAAAGAATAAAAACAATTTTAAAATAAATAATACAGAAAAATACTATATTGGTGATATGAAAAAAATTATTTTCGTACTAAAATTCAATTTCTCATGGTTAGGAACGTGGTTGTAATTTTTTTAAGTTAAGGATTTAGAAAGAAAAAAATTTAACAAACTTTATAAAACGAAAATATAGTGCAAAATTAAAAAATGTTATAAAGAGATATGTTATTAAAATATATTTTATTAGAAAAGTAAAAATATTATAACAAAAAAGTAATTAATAGTTAGCGCATACATTGCGGTTAGGATTTTGGCCGAGCAAGTCATCCTATTTGTGGTACACGTCTTGATGTTGTTCCACAAAATATCATAAAGAAATAAACAAAAAAAAAAAAAATGAAACGTAAATCATATGAGAATTAAAATTAAACATTTACAACAGAGAACTGAACATTTTTAATATACAATTTCGGAATATAAACAGCAGAAACAGTAAACATTATTTTTATGGGAAAAATACAATATCATAACTAAATAAACATTAATCGCTATTACTATTTAAGAAAAATTAATTCCAATACACGCAACCATTTAAATAGTGCCCTATTTTGCTTTTTTCATTTTTTGTTTACGCCTCGCTACTGTTATTGACAATGACTAGAGGAAAATATGTGACCGACAGTCATTGTCTACTTTTTCAATGCATTAGATCACAAGCACTGGATGCCCTAAGCTAATAGAGCACAGCAATTTGTGTTTATGTTTGTTGTTGTAGTTAAGTAGCTAAATGAAGTTGACACATATTTTTTAATAGCTGCATAACTTATTTAGCTATGATTCTATTTTGTGTGCTAACATTTGTATAAATAAAAAAAGAGGAGCGAAGTTGAAGTGGGTGTTTAGCCGAAAAAGGTGGCAAAGGGTTTGGACATTTTTATTATTTAATTTCTGTTATTATATTGTTAAATTGGAAATAATTGAAAAAGTATGAAACAAATTAAAATTCATTAATTTTTATTAAAATTTTTTTTTTTTTTTTTAAGAAAAAAGTACTTATAAATATTTCATCTTCAAAAACATCAGAAAAGCTATTAAAGCCACTCAGTGACTCACTCAGTAATAACATTAAGCTTCCACTAACTGTTAGGATATACCAGAAATTTTGTAGTATTTGTACTAAATTTACGAAAAGGGCTGAATTACTGAGACCCCTTTTTTGCCTAATGAACGCTAGAATAATTCTGAGCCAATTAATTTTTTCTGTAATGAATTATCCTGACCGAGTTTTTTTAAAGCAGCCGACCAGAACTACAAAGTTTTGTCTTTATAAGCTCTTTGGTAGAACCCAACTATCCTCTAGTTAATTAATAAGTAATGTAATACAAGTTCAAAATAAAAATGTTCGAAACCTTCCAATTTTTAACTCAAATATAACCAAAAATGTAGTAATTAATGCCTGCGCTTTCAACATTTTGTTTTTGGTTTTTTTTTATTTCTAACAGAATCTGTAAGTCTCTTCCACTGTAGTCGCTTGTGATTGTTCTCAGTCAAGTATTCGCAGTATTTATTATTGCTTTTGCTGCCTTTTGTTGTTCTAAGTGCGTCTGTACGCTCGCCAAGCGCACACGACCTACCGCAACTTTAGTTGAATTGAGCTATGCTCCTCGTAAACAGGGATGTTTTTGGCAAACACATAAACAAGGCATACATACAAATGTATGGATATATTGAATAAAAGCCAAGCGCACTCAACATGAAGTGAGTACTTGGCGCTCTGAGTACGCGCTAGTATAGCAAGTACGTACACATATACAATACATGGTCGTATACTTACATGTACATATGGACTTTTGTAAGTTAGTATATGCTCTGTAGGCGGCCAGAATGTAGAGAAGCTTCATTTTGTGCATTTTATTTTTCATGCAGCTTAACATTTGCCGCTATTGCACTCTAGCTGGCTGATAAAAGTAATTTTTTTTTTAATTTTACTTGAAATCTTCAGCGCAATTTTTTCTTTACCTGTTAATATAAAAGAAATGTTGCTGGGCGTTAGCTGAAAATGCAGTAAGGGACAACAGAGCGTATAAGTGATTAATGATTAATATAGGAAAAATTCCAATTGTGTTTTATTTGTTTATTGCACAGGGTGACGATCATTTCGGGAGTGCGGTAATTCTAACTCAGTGTGCCTTTCTGATATTAATATATGTACCTACATAGTAACACCTACATCACCAATCCTTTTTTGCTTTTCTAGGTAAATTTTTTATGCTCAAAAACTTAAAATTTATTTACCTAAACGTTTAATGAAAAATTAAAGAAAAAAACGGTTGAAATTTTTTTTTGCTTATTTAGGTAATTTTTTATGATTTAACAAGCTGTAAATTATTTACGAAAGTGTTTACTGAAAAATTGCAAAAACCGATTGAAATGCATATCTGAGCGAAATACCTAGTTGGAAAACTTGTAATAAAATTTGGGGGTAATATTTTTGTAGAGCATTTTAACCCATTAACCCTTTCACGAAAAGGCCGTTTTTACCTTTTCACTTATTTTTAAGTCTGAAACTTTTAATTTGCGCGGTCGCTAGGGACTCAAAATGTTAAAAAAAACTATTTGTCGAAAAATTTCACTACGGGTACTCTTAGAAAAAGTATGTATTCGAAGAATCCCTAAACATTTGCAATACAATTTTAAGATTTTAAATGAACAGAGCTGTACGGTCTTTGTTTTGCTATTTGTGGGGATATAGGAAAACTAATGTTTTTAGTTTTTTAATAAAAAATAACAACAAAAATTCGAAAACGAACAAATAAAAGTAAAAGCAAAGAGATATTTTCATCGAATGAGCTACTGCTAATAAATATCGCTATGAGTTTTTTACACAGTATACAGGAAATGGTAATTTTTGTAGACTTATCTAAAAAAAAATTATTTTAATCAGAAAATTTAAATTTAAATTTATATTAAATTTTTTAATTTAATTGAAATAAATTTTTTTTAATGGAATCTTTTTTTTTAATGGATTTTTTTTTGCGTAGGATACTATTGAAATAAAAGCGGGATATTGTCTCTAATGCATGCCGGTTGTAGACATTAGTTGTACTCTTCACGTTATCACACCTCCAGGCATTTCCGTACAAGTTTTTTAGTTACATATTCTTTCTGAGTATTTTTTTTTTTACAGTAAGTTTTCCAGGACTCGCTCTGCCTAACAAATGTCAAAGAAACTTCAAGTACTTTTAACTTTTCATCAGCTGGAAGCAAAACGTGGGTACACGTATGTATGTGCATACCATGTGTAGACCAGCAGAATAATGATCAGCTGAAAGGTGTCCCAGCTGGGAAATCTATTGGTACAAAACTGATTTGTTTTAGTGAACTTAGAACCGTGGCTCATTCCAGCTTCTGTTATTTTCTTTTCACAAAATTTTGAATTTTGCAAAATGATGTCTTAATAAGCATCAATTCATACCCATTGTACTTCAGTTTAATGCATTTTATTTTAACGAAAGTAAATATTCAGTTTCATAAATTTTTTTTTTTTTTTTTTTGATATTTCAGTTTAATGGCTTTTAATTTAACGAAAGTAATTCTTTAGTTCTATTAATTTTTATTATTAATTTCTTTTTTTTTTGATACTCCAGTTTAATGATTTTTAATTTAATGAAAGCAAATTTTCAGTTTTAGTAAAATCTTTATTTGTAATACTTCAGTTAATGATTTTTAATTTAAATCTTCAGTTTTATTATTATTTTTTTTTTTTTAGTTTGATTAAATTTTGTTTTTTTTTTTGATACTTGAGTTTAATGATTTTTAATTTAACGAAAGCAAATCTTCAGTTTTATTAAATTTTTTGTTTTCTTGCTTCTTCTGTTTAATGATTTTTAATTTAACGAGAGTACATCTTCAGTTTTATCAAAACAATTTTTTTTAATACTTTAGTTTAATTATTTTTGGTTGGGATCCCTACAAAATGCTGTATATCAAAATTCTTTTCGTACGAAATACTGTAAATTAACGTAACAAAATTCTGCAGTGACAAAATTCTGTATTTACAGAATTCTGTATTTACTAAATTCTGTAAAAACAAAGTTCTGTACTGTCTTAAAAAATTCTGTATTGACAAAATTGTGTATTGACGAAATTCTGTACTGACGAAATTCTGTATTAACAAAATTCTGTATTGAAAAAATTTTGTGTTGACAAAAGTCAACGAAAAAAGGAGCTCTACGCAAAAATACGGTGGATTGCGTAGCCGGAGTTGGACTGATGAGGGTTATTTTTTTGAAGCGCTGCCGAAGGCCGCCCACGCGAAAAGGAGTTCTACGCAAAAATACGGTGGATTCTATCGAAACTGAAGAAAAAAGTGCACACTTTTTTTATAAAATTTGTTGAATTTCTTATCATTTACTTTCAGCATTTCGTCAATACAGAATTTTGTCAATACAAAATTTCGTCAATACAGAATTTTGTCAATACAGCATTTCGGCAATACAGAATATTTTTTACAGAATTTTGAAATACAGAATTTTGTATACAGCATTTTGTAAACAGAATATTGTATTATATCATACAGCATTAGGGGGCGTCCATAAATTACGTAAGGTGTTTTTTTAAATTTTCTGAAACTCCCTCCCCCCCTGGTGAGATGTCGTGAGATTTTATTCAACCCCCTCCCCCATCCCCCAATCTCACGTGAGATTTTTCAAAATGTGGGTTTCTTATGTAAACGCGTCGGATTGTTATTGTAAAAAGAGTTGCTTCGTGCTTTTATTTACGACTAGTTAAGACTAGTAATCAATATTGCTGAGAGTTATAAGTGTAATAAAAATTTAACAATAGAAAACTTAAATCGTAACTACTGCGATTAAAAAAAGAATATCTACTCTAATTCAGTCCATGGAGAATCATGCGCGGTTTCAAGAGAGACTATTGGGACCAACATGTCCATATGATTTTCAGTAAAATCATGTGCTCCTTCAACTTCGTTCTAATCTAGCCACTCTAAGCAGTTGACGCTTGCGCACAGTAACTCATTAGCTCGTCTTGTGACAATCCGTGAGGGTCGCACTTTGCGGAACATACGCGCTTGCTTAGCTGGTGCAATGTGAGCTGCTCTCCTGTGCTCTGCAGCTCTTGTGATAGATGCGAAGTAAATACCGCATGTGATGCAGCATATTTTCTCTAAATCATCACGTATACTTGGGCAATAGAGATCAATAGGCGTGCTGATGAAGGCATTCAGCGGTTGAATCGGTACGCGTATTAGAAATGGAGCAAATGATTTTCCGTCATGTTCTTTAAAGTCCGGAATTGTCAAACGTCAACCTGAGTGATAGGGCGTTCGGCTCATAGTGGCGCGAAAACAACCGACGGGCTACACTGTACCGCAAATTCAGATTAAATTGAGCTATTTGGTATAAAACAAATATGGTGGTTTGACAGTAGTAATGTATAACGTCGAAGTATGAATGAAATTATTTTCTTTTGAACGAATTAGTGAATGATCTTAATCATACTACGATTACGCTTGAGATTAAATCTTAAGCATGTACAATTTTTTTGTTTCAATCAGAAAAAAATTGCGTGATATTTGCCGAGACGTAAGATTAGATGAGATTTGACTCAAAGCTGAATATTCATTTAACGAAGCCAACTTTTCAGTTTTACAAAAATTTTTTTTTGATACCTTATTTTATTTTGAATTGAATCACAGCTCATTGGGAGACGTTTCGGTGCATTAAATTACCATGAAATTTCTCTTCTTGAGTGTACTTTTGTGTAAGTGTAGGTCAAGACCTCTGCACAACATTCACTACAAAGTGCACTGAAAGCAAACTGATTTCACTCATTTTTATAAGAAGCACCCCTAACCCTGCCCTTACAACATTTGCAGGGTTTTTGCATAAACTTTATTTTAGATTTTTTGATCGAAAAGGACTTGAAAATCGTAAAAATGTGGGAAATGCTGCGAGCTTAGGTGGGTAAAAACCTTCATTGGCATTTGTTATAGCCAGATCGCAAAGATTTTCTAAAACTTTTATTTGTCTTTTTTTTTTAATATAAAACTTGTACACTCCTTTTAAAAAAACCACTACTCGCTTCTATTTTCCTGTTTTATCCCTCTCACACTCCTGAGACAGTGGCCCCTATCTACAGCATAGCCACCTAATCAGTTTGCAATTGGCGAAATTCGTACTAGTCCTGAACTAGAAATATTCACGTTTTCCTTACAGAGTAAAAACAGGCGGCTCATAGAAAGGGTTGCGTACATACATAAATCTGTAGTGGAAAATACATATATTTTTTCATTTCTATAAAGGAGTAGAGTTGAAGTGGAAGAAGCGTGTTGAGCGAAAAGCTTTAAGAATAAAAACAAATAATGAAATGGGAAATAAAAAAATGCCAGAGAATGAAAAAATACAAAAATAAAGTCTGTTAAAAGTGTTGGGAAAAATTGTTGGCCTACTTTTAGGACATGACATTAATGCTTCCGCATTCAAATGCTCTTTGGTCTACTCGTACATATTCACTTACGTGTGCTTGTATGTGTGTGTACAGTCAGCTATAGTTATTTGAACTGACCTGTGTATGCGTGCATGTATGTAAATACATAAGCATTTGAATATGTAGGCGCGTTTGCCGAAAGGTGTTGAAGCAAGCGGTTAAACGTAGCTTTGCCACAGGGGGAATTCCAGGCTGGATACAATAGAATACTTCCAAGAGTAATGTAAAGGAACTGTCGAACTTTCTTCTAAAACTTGGTTGAAAAGACATTTGGTTTATGATCGGTGATATTATTACAGGACACATCCCCATGGGTCAGCCAATGAAATACAAGGACCCGATTTGCCTGCTTTGCTTAGAGAAGATGAATAGCACTGAACATTTTCTCTGTGAGTGTCCTGCATTTGCTAGAGCAAGGCTGCGGATTTTGGGTTCCGATGTCATGAGAACGAGTAAAATTCGTTCTCTCAAACTGGTGGATATTTTCAGATTTACCAAAGTAAATGGAAAAGTTTCACAGGTCTAACTACTTCTATTTCTCTATTCTATCCTACATTTTTCCTCCTGTTACTTCTCTCCTTTCCTTCTTGACTATCTACCCTTTCACTTTCCAGAGCTTCAAATGCAATAAGCCTTTTTAGCCTGCGTCTTTTAGGAGTTACCAAATATGTCGGTGCTTCTCGGCTCGACTTTTCAAATTTCAAAAAAATTTCAATGTGAAGAAAATAAAATTATAATTTTAGCTTAGCTGGAAGTTTCTATTACCTAATGGCAATTTATTTAATCAAAATTGCATAAAGTGATATGTGCTGATTTTGGCTTGTGTTAGCGCGTATACAATTTACAGGGTCTGACTACCTTTGGTGCTAGAATTATTAATGTTAACCCCCGCCTTTACGAGTTTTTAAAGATTTGGATCTGTGGGCGTTTTACAGCATCGTATTCGTATTCAACCCTATTACTTTTTCAACCTTAAACAACTGAAGAATTTAAAGGGAATATATTTGAAAAATTTCCCAAAAATTGTTTTCTTAAAAGTTTGAATAAAAAATTCAACTTTTTTTACGTAATATTTTTTAAGTGAATTTTATGCCAAAAAAAGTAAAAAAAATATATAAATTTTTTTAAAAGAACCTATGATATTTCACTTTGAAAAGCTTTACTTTATAATTTTCAACGAAGCCGTTTTCTCAAGTTTTCCAAATTCTTGTTGTAATAGCAATATTTTCTATGATTGACATTGCTCGTAATAAATTTTAACAAATTTGGCAACCTTAAACACTACCATTATATAGAAAGTAGACGTAGTTGTTGGCTTACAACCATCCATTTCGGACTCAGTGACCGATTTCACATAGAAATCATTAATTATTTGTAAACCTGCGCAATTGTTAGGAGAACAAAGTTATCACACCTTAGTGCAAAGTGGAAAAATGACGCTGGAATCGCTCAAATGTTTTTACACCCGTATGTACACGCACACTTTAATATGCAGTACTTATATGTATATATTTCTTATGAATTTCATATTAGAAAGAGATAAACGAGCACTTTTTGCTGGCTCTTTTACTTTTGGTACATTTTTTCTTCAGGAAAAATTAAACAAAAATATATTAAAAACCTACGCGAAACTACTTGTATGCAACTTTCCTCCTCACACGTATGTACACACACACACACTCGCATGCTTAGACGTCACCCTTCCTCCCTCTTCATGTGTATTTACCTGTCATTTGAAGTGCCAACAACTTGCGACTACCGTCAAAGGCGTCAAAAAGCCAAGCACATACACGTGCTTAAAATGTCCATATGTAAATACCTGAGCACACAACAAACAGTAATGCAAATAACTGTGCATAACTATGTACGCAACCATATGTATATGTGTGTGTGTGTGCTTAGCACTCACAGCGCCATTAAGCCAAGCGTTTTAAATATAAATGCCACAAATAAGTGGAGTAAAGTTTCCTTCACCTTTTTGCCGAGCATTGAACTATGTGCATTTAACCGCCCTTATCGCGCACCTACCCCTGCTAGTCGCACCACGATTTGTGCTTATGCAAACAGCAATGCATACTTTCGAGCGCACTTCACCAACAGCAGCAGCGGTAGCGGCAGCGCGTTTTTATAACCCTTCCATTGCAACTACTCTAACTACTGACTCTACACTGCCTTTGCGCTTCACCTCAAGTGCCAGTCAACCACCCAGTCAGTCAGCCAGTCAGTCGTGTAGGTAGACAGTCAATCAACCAACCTGTCTGTGCCACATTTAACTCTGCAGTCATGCAACAAAACCCTCAACATCGCCCTTTTTACCCTTTTGAACTCTCTACTTTTTGTTTGAACTTTGCAGTAAGTTGTGCAGACGGGCACGGACCACCCTCAGCTTGCGGCAGGTTTTAGTTGAAGTGAAAACCCACAGCCGAAACTCAGAAGCGCGTATAATGGGATGACTGAGAAGCAGAACAACAAAAAAGTGCTAGAGGATTAAAACATGCAGAGCTGTGCGCCAACACTGGGTTGGTTGGCCCCTAGTGCTCCATCCCTTGATAGTGTGTATGTATGTATGTCTGGGCTGCACTCTTTTATTGCATATGCAACCCTGGCAGTGCATTCGAGTGCAAAGCCGCCGCCGAAGTTTGCAAAGTGCAGTGTCCCACTGCCTGACTGACGACGGCAGCAATTGTGCATATTCGATACGAATGTGCGGCCGAGGAATGTAAAGCACAAAAAAAAAACAGAAAAGAGAAAACAAAAAAAAAACAAAATTTGACTTTTGCGAGCGTTTAACTCGAACGAGTGCAGTGCGCACAGTCGGCGCATTTGAGTTGTTGTAGCATTTTTTATTCAGTGCTTCTTTTTTTTTGTTGTATTGTAGCAAACTTTGTTGTTGTAGCAAACTTTGTTGTTGTAGCAAGCTTTGTTGTTTTTGTTGTGTATATTTTTATTGTATTTCTTTTTGTAGACTATATTTTTTGTTCTCGTCTCTTCTATGCCACCGGCTCGTTATGCTTTCTTTCCTGGCGCCAACAATGCTTAGCTGCCTGGGTCTACTGATATTTTCTTCGTATGAAAAAATTATAAAATACAAAATGAATGAACGCTGCTTGAATCAAACTTTTAGTACCCAGTTTATGCGTTCTTAGAGAAATAAAGAAATATTTTTTGAGTTCGCTATAGGAGAAATAGAGATTCACTAGATAACGAATTGGCTGAGGTCGATTTGGATGAACTCCGAGTTGTAGACGGTGTAGGCTTGAAACTGCGTTACGTTTATATTCAAGTTTTCAAAACTCTAATTTATACCCTCATACTTCCACTGAAGCAACAGAATGGAAGAGAATTCTATGTATTTGATGGAACCAAAGTTTACGAAATTTATACCATAAAATAATTTTCCATATAAAAATAAAATTTCTTCTCGTACGAAAATATTTTATGTAACATAAAAATTTTATCTCAGGATAATGCTATTTTTTCTAATAAAAATAATAAAGTGATCCTTTTTTCGTTAAAGTTTTATCAATACTTAGTTCATTGAATAAGAAAATTGTCTAGCTTGTCAACACTCACAAAAATATTCAAATCTAATCTAAAAAGTTCTGAGTGACCAGTTTTACACTCTATTCAATTTTAGTACAAAAAACTCTACAGTCTCTACGAACACACAATAAACTTTATCTTTGAAAACGATTTTGCATGCTATTATTCCATAAATTTTAAAAGATTTTGAAGACTGAAAAATTTGACTTATTTTATTTAATTTTTATTATAAAATTTGAAGGGTGTTACAATATTTTTAAATGTTTTAAAACTGATATTCGTATTTTCGTTATCGCTTTAATCGTCACTGCTTTAATCGTCATTAAAAGTTTTCAATTTTTTGGATAGTTGAACATTCTCAGATATCAGATACATAAGATATTCAAAGATAAATCCAAAAAAAAGCCCATTTGTCATTATTTTGAAGCAAGTCAACTTTATAAGTTTTTTCCATTTACTTTCAGCAAATCTTTTGATGATTATACATGTTTTTGTTCTTTCGACGCTAAACACCATCTTTCCTATGCTTTTATTTTAATTCTCGTGATATTTTTTACTTCAATTAGTAGTGAATGACATACTATCAGGTTGAGTGTTATTCATTTTAACAGGTTCACGATATTTTTTACTTCGATTATCAGCCGCCGTAGCCGAATGGGTTGGTGCAAGATTACCATTCGGAAACAGAGAGGTCGTTGGTTCGAATATCGGTGAAACCAAAATTAATATAAACATTTTTCTAATAGCGGTCGCCCCTCGGCAGGCAATGGCAAACCTCCCAGTGTTTTTCTGCCATGGAAAAGCTCCTCATAAAAATACTGCCGTTCGGAGTAGGCTTGAAACTGTAGGCCCCTCCATTTGTGGAGCAACATCAAGACGCACACAACAAATAGGAGGAGCAGCTCGGCCAAACACCCAAAACGGGTGTACGCGCCAATTATATATATATATATATATATATATATCAGTAGATGATTCTTTATAACTGTTTCATTATTTTCTACAGTTTCATGATATTTTTTACATCGCTCGGCATTTGATAATTTTTGGTTCTAGTACCTTCTCAGCGGCATTTTCAACTTCTCTTCTCGATTAAAAATTAAACGTGAAGTCAAATTAAGACCACTTCTTAATGGAAATTTTAATCGATCACACTACTGATCGTATTTCAGCTTTCGTGAGTTATTGACGGTGTAAGGCCGGTGATACTGGAAATGTTTTTTAAGATAAACTTTTCACGGCAGAAATGCAGTCGGAAGTTTTCTTCTGCTTGACGAGAGGTGTTAAGTAGTAGAAAAAATCTGGTCTCTCATTGCTATTTCTTAGCCACAGTGGAAATCGAATAAGGCACCAGCCGAATAATAAAAAACCATAAAAAACAAACAAAAACACCCTTAATATGAATTTCAAACCAGTGTTGCCAGATTTAAATTATTTTGTTTGTCGAAAATTGTAAATTTCCAAACACACTGTATTTTTGATGAATAAGCTGTAACCTTTAAAATGAAAAAAAAAAATTATTATAAAATTTATTGTACATTTTCTAATGAAAAAAATTTAATTTTAATTTTCGTTATTTGTATTTCATAAAAAATTTAAATTTTTTAATAACAAATTTAAATTAAAAAATTTTAAATAAAAAATTTAAATTATTCCAATAAAAAAAATCTAATTTAGTTTAATCATTTATTTTTTTTATTTAAAGTTTTAAAATTTAAATTTTTTAATAAAAAAATTTATTTAAAATATTTAAAAACAACTGCTTAAGTTGTAAACCAAAAAGTTTTCATAAACTGAAACATTTACCTCACATTCTGTTTTAATAAAATTCACTTTCGTTATAAAGCGTTTTTCAGTAAGAGCGTTTCAACTTTTGAACTTTTTTGAATAAAACACAAACGGTTTGACTTTTTTAACTAATTTTTTTTTTTATTATTGAGTTTGAACATATACATTTAAGTATGAAATTCGATTTCTTTTGCATGACCACCGCGTGCACGTTTTACGAAGTCCATTCGTTGAACCCAATTTTCGACCACTCTTTTGCATAAATCGGCCGAAATTCAAGCAATTTCGCGTTCAATATTGGCTCTGAGCTCACAAATCGTCGCCCGCTTGTTACTGTAGACCAATGACTTCACATAACCCCAAAGAAAATAGTCTGGAGGCGTCAAATCACACGAGCGCGGCGGCCATTCGACCGGTCCATTTCTGGAAATAATGCGCTCATCGAACTTACTCTTCAACAAATCAATTGTAGCGTGTGCTGTGTGGCTTGTGGCCCCGTCCTGTTGAAACCACATGTCGTCTAAGTCCATACCATTCAATTGCGACGGTGCCTCATAAATCACGTGTGGATTGCTTTCTGCCCAGTAACGCATATTTTGCTTGTTGACAGAGGCATTGAGCCAAAAGTGAGCTTCATCACTGAAGATGATTTTTTGGAAAAAATGTTCTTAAAGTAGCAGCAACAGAACGATTATTTTCATAAAAAATTTGCACGATTTGCAATCGTTGTTCAAGTGTGTAGCGTTCCATGATGAAATGTATGCTAATGAAGTTTACAAATGACAAGCGAAAAATAAAAAATATTGCGTCGTTCGCCCTCCCTATCGGAAAAAAGTTGAAGCGCACCTATTGAAAAACGCCTTATTTTCTAAATTTCTTTGTTAATTTTTTTATACGTTTAAGTCGCTACCTCAAATTAAGTGTAATTTCAAGCATAATTTTAAGGATATTTTTTTGTAGTGGTAAGATCTACATTATCTAACTTATCCGTTTTTTCTGAAGATTGCCACGCAGAATGGCTTCCAGAATGGTTTCCAAACTGACACAGATTTCTCTAAAGCCTTTGATAAAATCGCCCTAACGATTTTAGTAACTAAATTGGCTTGTCTCGGGTTTCATTCAACTTTCCTTGATTGGATTCTATCCTACTTAATAAAGGGATGCAGTACTGTAGTTATCGATGGAGTTTCTTCGAAACAGTTCATCGCCTCCTCTGGTGTATCTCAGGGTAGTATTTTAGGACCTTTGTTATTTGTTTTGTTTATTAGTGATATTTGTTCATGTTTTCACTTTACTAATTTTCTTCTCTATGCTGATGACCTAAAAGTGTATGCTGAAATAAAAAATTGTCGTTATTCAGCCGTTCTACAGTCCGAGTTGAATAATTTATTTTCCTGTTGCCTTATGAATCATCATTTCTTAATATTAAAAAATGTCATAAAATCATATTTTCTAAGTTTCAAAACCCCCTTAACACCTCTTATCACCTTAATTATACATATCTTGCATCGTCCGATGTGATAAAAGACTTAGGGGTTTTCTTTGCTATGCTCGCTTTTGTAAGGCATCACTCAGCGCACTTCCCTGACCCACATATACTCTTAAGACATTATACTCTGCGTTTGTTCGGCCCAATTAAGATTATGCTGCTTTTATTTGGAGACCTATTCATGCAGTCCGCAAAAACCGAGTGGAGAGGGTTCACAAATTTGTGTGCGTTTCGCACTATATTCACTCAATTTCTCAGACTCGAAACCATCATATGAATCCCGCTGTCGTTTGATTAGTCTCTTTTCATTAAGTGACAGAGGTACTTTTGAGGCAGTATCATTCATCTTTGATCTCATTAACGGCAAAATTGACTGCCCGGTCCTCTACAGTTTAATGTTCCTTGCAGAAATTTTCACCGTTGCAAGATTTTTCGCGTTAGCTTTAGTAGGGCATTATATAGTGCCAATGCGCCACTCGTTAGAACGTTGTCTGACGTTAACTGTTTCTCAATCTTTTTGGATTTGGACCTTTCTAGGCCAAACAAGTATTTCAAATGCAATTAAAAAATTATTACTGTGTAAGAAACCAAAATAAGACCTCCTAATTTTAGTTTTATAATTATTAATTTCGTTAAAATTCAATTATAACTTGTATATATTTTTAGCAATTTAATGGTTTCTTATGTTGATAATCTAATTTTACTACACTCTTTAATATTAAATATTGCAAATTTGTATTTGTTCTGTCTATTCTGAATTTGGTTAGACATTAATAAATAAATAAATAAATAAAATTGATTTGAAAAGATATTCCCGCCATGGCATTTCTATGGCAACTGTATCCACAGCATAGCTGAAACCATTCGGCTTCGAAAGAGTGAAAGAGCGAAAACGAAAATTTCCTCTAAAAATATCTGAATGTCAATATCAGAAGTTAACTCTACTTTAGCAAATTTGAATTGACTTAATTCGTGTGATACATCATCAACTACCTGAAATTCTTTTTTGTTGAATGAATTTGTTAAACGTCTATCGGTGAAAGATATTTTCATTTATTCCTTCAAATCGTAAATTTACAGAAAATGTAATTTGGGCTTTGAGGTAATTGAAGAAAATTGTAAACTTGTCGAAAAACTGTAATTCATAGTTACAACCCAATTAAGCACTCTTTCTCGATTTGTGCGGGCACTTAAATATTTGGTGTAAGGCTCAGCACTTATGCAACTGGCAGAGATAATTGAGATAAAATACCGGAGAACATTTCATAGTTCATCTACACATAGGATAGTAAACGGTGAATTATAGATCAGGCCGATGCGCCTCCTTCTGATACTCACACATCCTATCCTGTCCTCTCACAATCAGCAATAATTAATCAGCGTGAGAATATGGGCTTTCCCATTTACGTTACCTCAACCTTAAATGCTTAGTCTAACTAAAACTCCACCTCTCTATTTATTTTAATTAGTTTTTATTTTTATTTTTCACAAACTTTTTTCGAATTTATTTCGTCAAAGGCCTAACTAACCGACGCACATCACGTCAGCGTGCACCTTGAAAAAAACAGATACTAATTCATTTATTTCCTTTATTTACTTCAGTTTAGAAAAAGAACAAAACAGAAGAAGTATAACCAAAAACAAAATTTACCTTCAAAATCGGTAACGTCTTCCGCAACGTGCAAATTCGTCAAAGACGCGTGCGCCGCTGATTGGGGCAAGCGTGCAAATGTCTAAGAGTATAAATCTAATAAATAGCAGAAAAACAAAAAATAAAAATAAAAATACATAGCGAAATAAATTAAAATAATCAAAACCCTCGCTATAAAAGTAACAGCTGTTGTACTATATTGTTTGCAAAAACACACAAAACAACAACAACAAAAAATAGCACAACACCAAACAAAGTCAATTGGCGCACAACAAAAGACTCAAACAATAAACTCGTTTTGCGCGCATTTTTTCATGCAAATTTGCATTTATTTACCTTTTGCATTTAACATTAATGATTAGTCAAAATTAAATTACAAAACGAAAAAAAATCAGCTAGTAAACTGTCGAATTTTTTTCAAAGCTATTTGCAACAACAAACTGCTTAAAATATGCAAAAGTGGCCAGCAAAACCTTGACAATGAGCAAATTCGTCAACTGCCAACGGCACAAAAGTCATTAGCAAAAAACAAGAAAAAAATATAAACAAAAACAACACAAAATATAGAAACTAACTTCAAAGTTGCCAAATAAGTCAGACAAAATATGTTTAACTCAAACGGTATGCATAGGAAATATTTGCGTAGTTAGTGGGAGTGAGATGGCAGATGTGGGTAGTGTGGAGTGGAGTTGCGTGGTTCTGCGAAGTTCATACAACAAACGGTTTAAAATATTCAAAAATTTTAGTTAGTCGGTATTTTCAGAAATATGTGCATATATATGTAAATGCCATTCATTTTTTACTGTTATTATTAATGAATTAATAAGCACGCGTTGACGCATGAGTCAGCAATTTGCGGAGTGCCTTCTGCAAAGACAACAACACTGCAATCGAGCAATTTCTGCCAGATCTGCAACAACTAGAAAATTCACAGAATTTATTATGATGCAAAACACTAATTTTTATGTTCCAAATGTCGAGGAGTGGCGAAAATAATGAAAAAATAAACTAAAAGTATTATTTTGAAAAAATGAAGACGTTGAATAAAATATACAAAAAGAAATAAAATTAAATATAAAAAAAAAAATTAAACTAAATAAAATAAAGTGAAAAAAATTAAATTAAAAATTTAAAGCTATCGCTATGGCAGATAATGGCTTTACCCCGCTAAGTCTGATGGAGCAGAATATCCCAGTACCTGAGGGGGTTAAATCCCCAGCAGAAATGATCGCAGCATGGAAGGCAAAAACAATACACGGTGCCCATCCGCATGATCTCGAAATGGAATGGATAGACGCACAGTCATCCAATTTATGGTTGAAAAGAGGAAAACTATTTTCTGAAACAGAAGGTTTCGCAATCGCTATCCAAGACCGAGTTATTCCAACAAGGAATTTCCGAAGGTCGATACATGGCGAGGCAATAGAAGATAGATGCCGAAGGTGCGGCATTTACGGTGAAACAATCGACCATATAATTGCTGGATGTAGCGTACTTGCCCCCCGTGAATATGTCATGAGACATAACAATATAGCAAAGATCCTCCACCAACAACTCGCGATCAAACACGGTCTCTTACAAGCAGAAGTCTTGTATTTTAAATATGAACCAAAGGCAATAATCGAAAATGCAAATTTTAAACTGTACTGGGACAGATTTATATCCACAGATCAAACAGCAGCTGCCAACAAACCTGACATTATCTTGTTCGACAAGACAAATAAAACGATCGAAGTAATCGATATAGCGGTGCCCCTTAATCGCAACATCCAAAGCACATACTCCACCAAAGTATCGAAGTATGCAGCTCTGGCCATAGAACTTAAACGGATGTACAAAGCGAGGGAAGTGAATATAATACCAATAATTATATCTTCCACTGGATTAGTGCCTAAGCATTTAATAAAAAACTTGAAGAAGTATGACTGCCAACACCTCTTAGAAGACATGCAGAAGTCGACCATACTGGACACATGTGCAATAGTTCGTAGATTTTTAAATATTTAAGCAATAGCAATCGCATGGGCGTAGAACTTGGACTACGCTCCACCAGAGCACAATCCCTTGAAAATTTTATCCGGGATGTGTAATCTCCGGCAATAGCCGAGATGGATTAAGCTCAAATAAAATAAAATAAAATAAAATAAAATAAAATAAAATAAAATAAAATAAAATAAAATAAAATAAAATAAAATAAAATAAAATAAAATAAAATAAAATAAAATAAAATAAAATAAAATAAAATAAAATAAAATAAAATAAAATAAAGTATGGATCCTTTGCTAAGACCAAGGATACCCCGATTAGGCGAATCGGAAAAATTAAACGAAGTGGTTAAAACACTTAACTCGAAAATTCTGCCAGCATATGTCGCCAATAGCACCAACTTGGAATATGTTAACACTCTCTTTTATGTTTCTGCTCTTACTACTGTACGATTACTGGGGAAGCACCCAAAGGTACAGACATTTAAAAATAAAACAACGCAAAAAACGCCAGTAGTCCCCAGGTGGCAAAGAAGACTCGAAACACGAATTGCCGGTCTAAGAGAATCTATAGGGAGGCTTACTTCATTTAAAAATGGGGCTAAATCTAAAAGGTTGTTAAGGCATGTATCTAGTATCATCGCGCCGCTTAAGCCTCAGACTGTGGGTCTTGACCAATTATCAGAGATAATTGATAGGAGAGTACAGCAACTCGCCGCTTACTCAAAGCGATTAAGAAGATACCTCAAAAGTAATCAGAGGCGGAAGGAAAACCAGCTTTTCCACAAAAATCAAAAAAGCTTTTATAGAAATCTGCAACAAAACAGCAATGCAGAATCTCAGACATTATATCCACAACAACAAGAGTTAGAGCAGTTTTGGGAGAAAATATGGGCACAAGCAAAACTCTTCAATGCTGATGCGAATTGGTTAGCCAAAGAAAAAGAAAAAGCGGATAACGTTGCACCAATGCACTTCTACGACATAACAGCAGAAGAAATAAAGAATAATATATGTACTTCAGCTAACTGGAAATCCCCTGGCCTAGACCAGCTACACAACATATGGCTTAAAAAGCTCTCAGTAATGCACGAAGCACTCGCAAGATGCTACAACGAGCTACTGAAAAATATAGCTGCTATCCCAGAATTTCTCACTGCCGGAGTAACTTATCTTCTTCCAAAGGACGCACCATCTGCTGATCCAGCAAAATACCGCCCAATTACTTGCTTGAGCACGACATACAAACTCTTGACGAAAATTATCGCTAACCGAATATATGAACACTGTGAAAGTAACAGCATTTTATGTGAAGAACAGAAAGGTTGCAGGAAGCGCACAATGGGCTGTAAAGATCAGCTTATTATAGACACTGTTATCACAGGAGTAGCTCTGAGAAGAAGGCGGAATTTAAGCGTCACGTTTATTGACTACAAAAAAGCTTTTGATTCAATGCCGCATGATTACCTATTAGAGATATTAAGAATATACAAAATCGATGCTGCCACTGTTGCCCTCTTGGGCCGCTTAATGAGCAAGTGGAATACAAAACTGGTTCTAAATGGAACTGTTTCGAAACAGATTTCAATCAAACGTGGTATATTCCAAGGGGATGCCTTAAGCCCGTTATGGTTCTGCATTGGTCTCAATCCACTTAGCAGGCTTCTCACACTTAAACAAAATGGCTTTATACTCAAAACTGAAGTAAGAGAGCACACGTTCGACCATCTTCTGTTTGTTGACGACTTGAAACTGTACGCAAACAAAAAGCATAAGCTATATGAGCTGATAGATGCCACTAAAGCTTTTAGCGATGACGTGGGAATGGAATTTGGACCAGATAAGTGCAAAATAATACATTTGATTAGAGGTCAGCTTGATGAATCCGAAGAAAACTACGCAGTAGACCAAAATATTATTATAGACAACTTGCATAGCAGCGAATCTTATAAATATTTAGGATTTCTGCAACTTAAAGGAATCAACCACACGCTAGTAAAGCAAAACCTCATTAAAAAATTTGAGGCACGACTGAAAGCTATATTAAAAACTAGTCTGAACAGTGGAAATAAATGCAAGGCAATCAATACCTGGGCCATACCCCTTTTGACATACTCGTTTGGAGTAATAAAATGGTCTCAGACAGACATCCTTCGGATTGAAACGCTGATACGCACCACTTTCACAAAGTTCCAAAGCCATTACCCTCAAAGCGCTGTGGAAAGAATATCGCTTCCTCGAAACGTTGGTGGGAGAGGAATCATTAATATAGCGCGCCTACACTTTTCGCAAACTTTGAAGTTACGTACATATTTTCTAAGCAGCGAGTCCCATCTATTTAAAGCTATCGCTATGGCAGATAATGGCTTTACCCCGCTAAGTCTGATGGAGCAGAATATCCCAGTACCTGAGGGGGTTAAATCCCCAGCAGAAATGATCGCAGCATGGAAGGCAAAAACAATACACGGTGCCCATCCGCATGATCTCGAAATGGAATGGATAGACGCACAGTCATCCAATTTATGGTTGAAAAGAGGAAAACTATTTTCTGAAACAGAAGGTTTCGCAATCGCTATCCAAGACCGAGTTATTCCAACAAGGAATTTCCGAAGGTCGATACATGGCGAGGCAATAGAAGATAGATGCCGAAGGTGCGGCATTTACGGTGAAACAATCGACCATATAATTGCTGGATGTAGCGTACTTGCCCCCCGTGAATATGTCATGAGACATAATATAACAATATAGCAAAGATCCTCCACCAACAACTTGCGATCAAACACGGTCTCTTACAAGCAGAAGTCTTGTATTTTAAATATGAACCAAAGGCAATAATCGAAAATGCAAATTTTAAACTGTACTGGGACAGATTTATATCCACAGATCAAACAGCAGCTGCCAACAAACCTGACATTATCTTGTTCGAAAAGACAAATAAAACAATCGAAGTAATCGATATAGCGGCGCCCCTTAATCGCAACATCCAAAGCACATACTTCACCAAAGTATCGAAGTATGCAGCTTTGGCCATAGAACTGAAACAGATGTACAAAGCGAGGGAAGTGAATATAATTCCAATAATTATATCGTCCACTGGATTAGTGACTAGGTTAGGTTGTATTGGTTGCCCAATAGGGCCCACTTGGACGAAATAGTTTGGTTCGTCCTTTGTGATACCATTGAAGGACAAGGAGGGGGGAGGAAGGGAAGGGATGGGGAGTGGTGAGTGCTTGTGGACTACGAACGGTGACTAGTCCGCGGTTGTGTTAACCTCATTATGCTGCTGATGTAGTTCATCAGATTTTTGTTATCAACGCCTGCTATATCAGCAGGCGCAGAAAAGAAGTGAGAACCAAGATATTTGAATCTTAGTCCCGCGAAGGCTGGGCAGCTTAGGAGCAGATGCTGAGATGATTCCACCTCATCCTCCATACAGCTGACGCAAAAAGGACTCGAAGTAATTCCGAGTCTCACGGCATGTGTACCTCGCGGACAGTGCCCTGTGATGATGCCCACGAAATTTGAGAGATGACATTTTGTCATCCCCAGGATATCCCTCGAGCGCCTCCTATCCAAACGTGGCCAGAAGGACTTCGCGACCCTACATGTTCGTGTACTTGCCCAGCGTTCGCTGAGTTGGTGCATAGCCCATCCTTCCAGGAGTAGAGCGCAGGTTGTCAAGGGGATCCCGATCCTCTCCTTTCGCGGACACATTGCCTCACAGGTCCCCTGTCTGGCCGGCTCGTCGGCTTCGCAGTTTCCTGCAATGTCACTGTGACCAGGTACCCAAATTATCTTTATATCGAAGAATTCTGATGCAATCGAGAGTGAGACCAGGCATTCCCTGACCAGCTTCGAGTGCACCATAATAGAGCCTAGAGCCCTAATGGCCGCTTGGCTATCGGAGTAAATATTTACCTTTTTTGCAGTTATTACGCAAGTAAGTAGCCAGTCAGCTGCTTCTTTAATTGCGGCCACCTCTGCTTGGAACACACTACAGTGATCCGGTAGCCTGAATTTGAGTTTGATGGGGAGCTCTTTGCAGAATACTCCTCCTCCAACCCTACCGTCCAACTTCGAGCCATCCGTGAACAGGTTAACGAGGCCCTGTCCCCAGGTGTTGCCCCCGCTCCACTCCTCCCTTGGTGGAATATAGGTGGAGAAAGTTCCGCTTGGACTTAGAGAAGGCACACACTGGTCCGTCGACGAGGGGATGAACTCAAAGTTTCTGAGGATGCTTGAGTGCCCATATGTGAGGTTGAGCTTATAGCCCAAGCCCCTCAGTCTGATTGCGGTACGAGCAGCGGCAATTCTGCCTGCGATGTCTATAGGTACCACATTTAACATTACATTAAGCGCCAGAGTAGGAGTAGTTCGAAGCGCCACACTGATCCCAATGAGAGCAGACCTCTGGACTCTCTCTAGCTTTTTAACTGATGTCGTCCTCTCCAGTGAGTTCCACCAGACAGTGACTCCATATAACAAAATTGGCTTTATTATGGTATTGTAGAGCCAGAATACAACTCTGGGCGAGAGGCCCCACCTTTTGCCAATTGCGCCTTTGCACCCATAAAAGGCGATTGTTGCCTTCCTTACTCTCTCCTCAATGTTGGGCTTCCACGTCAGCTTGCTGTCAAGGATTAGACCTAGGTACTTCACCTTGTCAGAAAGCACCAGCGGAGCGCCCCCCATCGAGGGGAGTTGAGCTCTGGGTATTTTATATTTCCTCGTAAATAGGACGAGCTCCGTCTTAAGAGGATTCACCGATAAGCCGCAATCTGCTGCCCATCGAACAACTACGTTCAGATATCCCTGCATTAAATCGTACAGGGTATCTATAAACTTTCCTCTAACAATTAATGCCACATCATCCGCGTAGGCAATCACCCTACAGCCCCTCCTCGCCAGCTCCTCCAGCAAGTCATTGATAACAATGATCCAGAGGAATGGTGAGAGGACCCCGCCTTGCGGCGTGCCTCTGCTCACCTGCCGGCGGAGAGAGACGCCGCCCCACTCTGCCACGACCGTTTTGTCGCTGAGCATTCTGTAGATAAACCTGGAAAGATCGGCTCCGACCCCCAGCCTATCCAGAGAGTGACTAAGCATTTAATAAAAAACTTGAAGAAGTATGACTGCCAACACCTCTTAGAAGACATGCAGAAGTCGACCATACTGGACACATGTGCAATAGTTCGTAGACTTTTAAATATTTAAACAATAGTAATCGCATGGGCGTAGAACTTGGACTACGCTCCACCAGAGCACAATCCCTTGAAAATTTTATCCGGGATGTGTAATCTCCGGCAATAAGCTCAAAAAATTAAGCTCAAATAAAATAAAATAAATTAAAATACGAATAAAATAAAATAAATAAAAATAAAAATAATGTATTAGTTTCAAAAACCTTTTTGAAAAAATGTACTTCAAAGAATAATTTGCAAAACCGGCTTAGGAAACTTAATAAATAGGAACTTAAAATAAAATAATTTAAAATACATTTTTCAAAACACTTTTATCAATTCTCTTTTTCTTAAGAAATAAAAAAATAAAACAAAATAAATTTAAATTAAAAAAAAAATAAAAATCAGCTCTGTTTTTTAAACAAATGTACCTTGAAGAATAATTTGAAAAACCCTTTTGGAATTTTTTTTCAATTTGTTTTTCCCCAAATAAGAAACTTAAATAAATTTCTTTTAAAAATTACCTATTTGTTCTAAAACAGAATATGCTTTGAAAACACAGCTTGAAGAAAAAATATAAAAACCAAATAAAGTGAAAACAAAATAAATAACAAATTTATTTCAAAAATTACCAACTTGTCTCTAAAGACTTGATTTGAATTTTTAATTATTTTTATATTGTATATTATACCGAACGAGTAGAAGGGGTTAAGAAATTTGCTACATTTTAACCCTAACTAAATAAAAAATAAAATAAATGTTAAAAAAGTTATAATAAAAATGAAAGTACATGCGTTTTAAGAATTTGTTCGCCATTTCCCACTAGATAATAAAATAAAATTGAAATAAATACAGCAAAATTAAATAAATTTTTATTTTATAAATGAAATATTTTCCTCCATGGAATATTGTTTCCAAAAATTTATTTTAAAAGACACATTATAAATTTTTTTCGATTCATTTCATATTGCAAGAGAAATTTCATAAAATCCCTAGTAAACACATCCAAAAGAAGGAGCGCAGAAAACACCATCTATGTTATATGAAGTCTGTCGTTCATTATTTTTGACTATTTAAAATAAAAAGCAGGTAGATTAAATAAAAAATTCTGAAGGCTTCAATAAATAATACAGAAATGAAATCAATGTAATAAAGTTAATTAAGGAAATGCCTACACTCTGCATGGTATCACGGATAATTTTTTGGGGGATATTTTACATATTTTTCTGGGTACACAATTTTTGAAGGTTTTCTTTTTTTTTAATATGTATATATTTTTAATTTGAACCTTCCTTCCTTTTCAATTTTGGATTTTTTTTTCTGAAAATATTGAGTATTTTGTTTTTGAAAACCCTTCTTTTTACTTAAAAATTTTTTTTTTTAATTTTGGACTCTTAATTTTAAATTTGTTTTTTAATTACGAAATTTGTTTTTAATTTCCAAACCTTTTTTTGTAAATATTGAACTTTTTGATTTTAGAAACTTTTTTTTTATTCTGGTTTTTTGGAGATTTTGAACTTTTTTAATTTTAAACTTGTGTTTTAATTTCCAAACTTGTGTTTTAATTTCTAAAGTTTTTTTTTAATTTGGAACTTTTTTTTAATTTGAACTTTGTTTCAATTCCAAGTTTTTTTTAGTTTCGAAACTTTGTTTTGTAAATTGGGAACTTTTCGTTTTTGAAAACTTTTTTGTTTAACGTTGAATTTTTTTTTTAAGCTTGAACGTTTTTAATTTCCAAAAATTTCTTTTTTTTTTTGAAAATTTTGTTTTTAATTTTAAATTTTTTTTTAATGTTAAACTCTTAATTTTAAACTTGTTTTTTAATTACCAAAATTGTTTTATAATTTTCAAACTTTTTCTGGTAAATATAGAACTTTTTGTTTTTTAATTTTGGTTTTTTGTTTCGGAAATTTTGAACTTTTTTAATTTTGAACTTGTTTTTTGATTTCCAAACTTTTTTTCTAATTTCTAAATTTTTTTTTGTATATATGTAACCTTTTCTTTTTCAAACCTTTTTCTTAATTTTGAACTTCTTTTTTGATGTCCAAACTTTTTTTTTAAATTTCCAAACTTTTTTTTGTGAATAGGGAACTTTTTTGTTTAGTTTCGAATTTTTTGGGAATTTTGAGCTTGTTTTTTAATTTCGAAACTTATTTTTTTTTATTTCTAAACTTTTTTTTGTAAATTTGGAACTTTTTGTTTTTGAAAAATTGTTTTTTGTTTCGATTTGTTTTCTTTTTTTAATTTTAAACTTTATTTTAAAAACTTGAATTGTTTTTGTTAATTTTAATGTGTTTTTAGTAAATTAGGATTTTTTTTTGTTTTCAAAACATTTTGTTTAGTTTTGATTTTTTTTTAATTTTGACCATTTTTTTAATTTTAACTGTTTTAATTTAATTTTAAAGTTTTTTAATTGTGTTTTTATTTTAATGTTCACCTTGTTTTTTGCGAAAACCGATATATCAAAAAATATACTCTGCCCTTATTTTCTTTTATATTATTTTGAAGAAAATTGCAAATAATTTACATTCAAGAAAAATTTATTTGCAACACTTTTATTACATTTCTATTAAATAAAATAGATAACATTGCATTTTATTTAGAACTTTACTCTCGGTGCTCTACTCTACGCTAGTTACTTTAGGTGCCATTGCATTCTTAAGAAAGTCCAAAAATCCAGAAAAAAGGGGTTTTATTGCTCTCACTCCAAATCATCAGTTAACTGAAATCCTTGCAAACGCTGAAAGCAACTTAGAGCCTTTAAAGCATTTCTGCATATTAAAATTCGTAATTCAGATAAGAACTTAATACGCATAAATATCCTCATACTGTTATGTGCGTATACGCAACGTGTTTTCATGTATGAAATAAGAAGAATAACTACTTTTGCTTCTCGTTTTGTTTCTGTATCTTTATATTTCGTTAATTATTATTGCAAATACGTTTATTATGCGTTCATTCATTGAAAAATTATAGCTATTTATGGCATCACAGTTTAAACAGACACTTCCGACTCATTCAATTCACTATAGTCGCGTACGCGCATACCCAACTGCTGACTTTTGACAAAACAACTTATCTGACTTTAGCAGGTTTTGCCTTTAGATTAATAAATCACGACCTTTAATAGAAAAATTTAATATTTGTATTCAAGTTTTAACTAAAGAGGATTCCTGAGCTAAGACAATGAATGACTAATGGTTTCAATATTGCCTTAGAACTCAGCAATTCAGTGCTTAACAGGTAGAAAGTGCTAAGTCGACATGCACATGCGAGCATAACTGGCTGCATGGAGATTTTGTTTTTTAAATATTAAGTTAATAAATTAATATTAAATTTAAATAAAATTTTTATTTTGCAATTTTTGTAAATTTATTTTAATTTTTCAATTATATTCATGCATCAACCAAATTCTAATAAAACTAACCTTCACACTTTATAGAGGGTGACGTAAAATGAATAATATTAATCAACCTATCGAAAGATTTATAATTTTTGCCAATGGCGTTGTACTGAGATTGACATTTGACATTTGTGAACTAGACAGCTGCAGTATACAAATAGACAGGTAATGAAGCGCGTAAATGTTAAAATATAGATTTTCATCACTGAATATCACGTTTTTTTTGTTAAGTAAAAAATTATTCAAAATTAAAATTCATGATTAATTTTGCGCCACCTTGTTCATAATTTTGAAAAATTTAAAACTTTTCACCTAAATATTAAAATTTTCATACTATAGTAAATTTTTAGAAAGTGTTTGGGAATCTAAAAAGCGATTCATGAAATTCTAGTACGACAAGTGGAAAATGAAAAGAAGTCGCGTTATTTTTTTAATACTTTTCTGAATTTTTTTTCTTGCTGGCTACACTTAAGTTTCTTGTAAAAGAAAATGCACAATACCCTTTGCAAAAAAAAATTAACAAAAATCTAAGCCAGTTTTTATAAATTGCACTTCTTATATGAAAAACTAGCTGTACCCGGCGCGTTGCTACGCCAACAACTAAAATAAATAAAAAAAAAATAACTTTAAAGAAAAATCAGTACACAAATATTCAATTCATTCTAAACCATTTCATTGATTTTGTTTATTTCGAAAAAATCGGTTGAAAGAGGCAGAAGTTGCTACGCTTCAGCGCCACCTGGTGGCGAGTGGCAGCAATGAGCATATTCTACAAACCTTCTCCGTGGAAAAATACATAAATATACCAATTTTTATAATAGCGTTTAGAGTTCATCGAGGACATATAGACAAACATTCATTTTTATATATAAAGATAAACGATCCATCTCAACTTCTCACAAATTCAAATTCAGAAATTATAGCAAAATTTGCGTTCAACTGAAATAGGGCAAGCCGCCGAGTGCAAATATCTATGAGCTTCTCAATGTAATGAACTTCAAAAAAAAAGAAAATGTTATCCAAATTTTCTTTCGTTTAAGGCCTCTTAAGGCATTATTTTTATAATTTCTGTTTTTACAACTCAAGCCAGTTAAATCGTGCGTTAATTTTCTCTCCACTTTATCTACTCTTTGTCTTTTCTTTTATGAATAAAATTTGTTAATTTATCTTTCTTTCTTTCTTTCTTTTCTACGAAAACTTACGAGTGAAAGTCTTTCTCTAAATTAGGAATGTTCAAAGTGTTTTGTTTTTGTTGTTGTTTTTATTTTTTATTACATTTATATTGTTGTTGTGCTATTGTCTTTAAGCTGTTTTCTTACAACGCATTTCTTCCGTGTTGCTCACTTCGCGGAACTTGGAAGTTATTTGTATTTCATTAGGTGATGGAGAAAATGATAAAATGTGTTATAAAAATATGTAATTTTATGATAACAATGAAACAAAATAAAAATGTAAAGCTTAAAAATAAAAATGTATAAAAAATACGTTCAAGTACTGAATAAAATAAATTAACAAAAATTTACTGCAGAAATGCAAAAATTAAATGAATGAAAATGAAATAAGTATTTAATTGATGATGAATGAAATATTCACTAAAAAACTACTTGAGTTCCTTTAATGAAATAAGTCGGCCATAAAAAACTAGATGAATAGAAATTAGTGACCAATTAAAAACCAATTAAAATTTGTACATCTTCGTTTGCCCTCAACTGCTATCAAATAATAAAATAATAATATAAGCAATCGAGAAGTACCAAATTTAGTATTTCATAAAAAGATTGAAAGAAAAAAAAAACTTTTTACTTATTTTATTGAGCTAAATATAAATACCTCATGCCGCCTTGACTTGGAACCCGCAAGGAACGAGAAGAGGAGGCAGACTATTGATGACTTGGCGAAGGACTACCGGCAATGAAACTCGTTTAATGAACTGAGATGTATGTCTAGAAATAGAAATGTTTGGAAAACTTTTGTTGAATCCTTAAGCTCCTTAAAGAGTATGGAATAATTAAAAAAAATATAAATATTTGGGAAGCAATATACCAAATGCATATCCGTAAGCTCGGAATTTTTTAATAAAAAATATAATTTATTATTAACCCTCCTTTGCGCACCCAGGTTTGACCAGAGCTTCTTCGACTTTGGACGTGAATTTAACATATTTGTTTTATAGCTAATGACTTGATCTTCCAAGTAGCTTTCTAAAATTTATTTTTCTATTAATTTATGGATATTATTTTTTTTTTTATTCCTTGATATCTCTTATCAAATTAATAATAAATAGTTTGTACATGAAATTATTTATATAGTTATATGAGGAAATACCGCTCTTAATCAGAGCATAGGGCGGAATCAAACTCAGACCAACGTGAGCGATCTTTTTCGAATTTCATGCCAGGAACATCTTGATTGGTATTCCGCGTGTGTTTATCGCATCTAAGTTGTTCCTGGTCATCCTCTTCTTCTGGAGCCTTGTGGATTCCATTCTAGGGCCATCTTTGCGATGTCGTTGTCTTCTTTGCGCAAGGTGTGCCCAATCCAACGCCGTTTCCTTTCTTTGATATCAGCTGCAATGGGCTTGCATATTGAAATATTTATGGATATAACCTTTTAAAAAGGATCGTCGAATAGGACGAAAAAATGCCAGACTTGGGTGCACAAGCCAAGGTTTTAAAAAGCGTTAAAAAATTGCAAAAAAAATATTTTCTCGAAAGTAAGATTTAAAGGAGACACATACTTGCAGTACACAAAAACGATAGAAAATTTAGCTATACTTTGAAACAGATATATACCTATGAAACCGACTCAAAAACTTTAGCTGTGCGACTAAAGAAACTTTTCAGAAAGAGGTAACAATCACAACATATGTATACCTATGAAACCGGATTTTTTTTAGAAGCCGAAATACTCTACTCCTATACAAAAACGGGGGGTTTTCACGATTGTTCAAAAATCGTAGAAAACTCAGCAGGAATGAGATATCAAGCAGAGCCGTCGTAAACCTATGAAACCGGAATTTTTTCTAATGGAAAAATATGCGGCTATTATTTTTGAAAATAGTTGAAAATAATTCATTCAATAATTTATTAAAAAAAATAAGTCCATTATTATTTGAAAAAAAAACATTTCGAACAATCTTTTTAAAAGAAAAATATATTTTGATTGTTCAAAATAAAAATGAATACACTTTAAATGCATACATTCGTATACCTATGAAACCGGAATTTTTTTCACGAAGAGGAATGCGCGACTATTATATGAAAATGGGTGAATATATTTTAAAAGTAATTTTCTAATATAATATAGGTAAAAAATATACTACTATTCGAATATGGCTAAAAATATTTTATTCAAAATACTATTTTAAAATAAAAATGCCCTTTCAATGCTTAAAATAGGTAAACGCTTCAAATGAAACCACTCGAAATGAGATAACAAGCACAACAGTCCTATACCAATGAAACCGTATTTTTTGCTATGAAGAGAAATATGGGTGAAAATATTTTTTTTCAGTAATTTCCTAATAGAAATATATTAGTATTAAAAAATACCAAAATATTTTTTTTTTAACAAAATTTTGAAATAAAAATAAACTTTCACTTCTCAAAATAGGTACAAAACACCTAAACTTTCTCGAACCTCATTTTTCTATAACTAAACTCTTTCTTATACCTAAATTTTCGTCAAATAACACCGAGACTATTATGCGAAAATGAGTGAATATAATTCATTCAGTCAGTTTTTAATAAAAAATATGCATTATTTTTCGAAAAGTCAGAAGAATATCTTTCCAAAAATGTTCGAAAATGATAGAAAATTTAGATTTGCGTAAAAAAGAACTTATTGAATTCAGTTCAAAGATACGTAGTAACTATATGAATAACAAGTATATACCCATGAAACCGGAATTTTGAAAATAGTAGGCAGCGTTGTATTTAAAATAATTAAATTAAAATTTTTTTTTTTTTTTTGAGAATCTAAGAGTACAGTCATGTCATGTACATACATACATGTGCACTAGGCCGGGTCGATTTGTGGGGAGGCAAAAAAATCGCCCATTGCTCTGTGAAAATCATATTCTAGAGATCAGAATAAGAAACTTTGCCGAAGGAACCATACCTCTAAAACGAATTCGGATGCCCCCTAATTTGTGTCGAACTTTTTAGTTTCTTTTCTCATGTAAAGGCCAAAAATGGTGATATTTTGAAATGATTGTATGGGGAACCCCCCAGGGGAGTTCCAGGGGGTGTGCCCCTTGGCATGGGGGTGGATCGGCCGTCCAAAGTTAGTAGGGGTCGGTCATACATTTGGACTCGATTGGAGCACTCTAAATGGGTCAAAGTGGGATTTTTCGTTCGACCCAAATTGGGGGGCATCAGAATTCCTTTTAGGGGTATGGTTCCTTCGGCAAAGTTTCTTATTTTGATCCCTAGAATACGATTTTCTCAGAGCAATGAGCGATTTTTAAATCGACCCGCCCTAATGTGCATATATACAAAATAAAATTTCAGGCAAATTTATTTTAGCTCCTTCAAAATATTACCCGTCTGAAGCAACACACATGTGCCAACGTTTAACCCAGTCTTCCATGCACCCCTGGTAGGCCGACGAAGGGATGGCCTTCAGCTCCTTCGTCGCATTCTTTTTGATCTCCTCTATCGACTGAAATCTCCTTCCACGAAGTGGTAACTTCAACTTGGGAAACAAAAAGAAATCGCACGGGCCATATCAGGTGAATACGGTGCTTTCATGATGGTATTTACTTGGTATTTGGTCAAACAATCCAGCACAATTTGGACTAAGTGCGATGGCGCGTTATCATCACGCAAAATTCGAGAATTGTTTGCCCACATTTCCGGCCGTTTGCGACATACAGCATCTCTCAAACGCTTCAAAACTGATAAATAATATTATTTATTGACTGTCTGGCCCAATGGAAGCTGCTCATGGTGCACTACACCTTGGCAATCGAAAAAAAAAACAGTCAACATCACCTTCCCGGTACTTTTTGATCATAGGGTACATACGTAGATGCCAAGCCTCAGACTCTTTCTTTGAGCTAAGTCTCTCAGAGAGCAAGATTTCCCTCCCTTTTTATAAGAAATAAAATACTGTTCTGTAATCTATCATCAATGAAAGCCAGAAGTAATCAATTGGAGCTAAGCCTGGTGAGTTTATCATAGTCAGCATTTCGTTTGCAGAACAAAGTGAGTTAAGTTCGATTAACTGCTCTCGTTAAAATATACTTCCAAAAACTTCACTTGGCTTTAGAATTTTAAATAAAAACAGAAAAATGAAGCAAAGTACAAAAGCCCCGAATTAAATTAAATTTAATATGAAACTGTGAAAGAGCTCTTAGAACGATCTCTATTTTCCAAACATTCTTTTTATTTTTTTTTTATATATAATATTTACCTATGTAATAATAAATAAAAATATACATATCAATACACGCAATGCGCATAATTTTTATTTCCTGCATATTTCGTAAAAATTTTTGGTCGTTTTTATCGCCAGCTTATTTTAATTTAGTTCCATTAATTTTTGCAAACAAAGCACTAAATTAATGTTACAGGCTTTCAAATATAGTTCTACATAGGCACAGACGTACGAATGTGCTTACATTTATTTATATGTGTATGTACGGCACACCTGTATATTTTTAAGTACGCATGTGTGCGTGTGTGTGTGCGTGTGTGCGAAATGTATACATAGAAATGAAATATGCTACCAGATAATGCAAATAGTAAGAATAATTAAAAGCAAAAATCATACAAATTTTTATTCTCTAAATATGCGGCTATATAAATGAACTTACCTGTATAAGAACATGCATATGTATACCCATAAATATTTATACACATACGCATACGTATACACAAATTTATGCTGTATTTCAATGGGCAATAATATTATTTTATTTTTAAGGTCAACAGGAAAACTGTAGAACTTGTCTAATGAGTTTAACTAAATTCGCGCGAATGTCTAGAAGCTTCATACCAAACGTACACACACGCACACCCACTGCTAGTTTTGTTAAAGTCGTCTTTGCTGTTGTTGCTAGGCTATTTTGTATCTCTCTTAGCTAATTTGTATCTCTCTTAGTTAATTTGTTGTTTTCTTATTGTTGTTGCACAAATTTTCTAAGCAGCATTACAAATTTTGCGAATTGCGCACAACGATTTTCGGTTGTTACTCAGCATATCTCTATGGAGTTTTGAGAAAACAACTTAAGTTGACTTACCACTTTCTGTTTGTGAAGCATTAAATTGCTGAATTTTAATGAACAATATGAACTAACTGTGAATGCTGCAAGCTCTAACTTAAGAGTTTCTTTGATCTGAATAGAACTCAAATATTGGATTGTTTTATGAGAGGGCGGACACCGTAGTCGAATGGGTTGATGTGTGACTACCATTCGGGCGTGCATAGGACCGAATTTCCGTGCATGATACAGCAAGAAAATTATAGAAAAAAAGTGTTTTCTAATTGCGATCGTCTGCCGGCAAGCAATGGTAAACCTCCGAGTGTATTTCTGTCATGAAAAAGCCCCTCATAAAAAAAATTGCCGTTCGGAGTCAGCACGAAACTGTGGATCCTTCCATTTGTGAAACATCAAGATGCACGCCACAAATAGGAGGACCAATTATATATTTATTTTTTATGTTTTTTATGAAAGTTAAGAATTTTTAAGCTAAAAGCAATAGCCATTAAAGTCATATAAGTTTTTTTGTCAAAAGTCCATCGATGGTATAAAATACAATATATCTTACAAACTTATATTTTCAACAATTCTTTGTGATCTTGTCTCAATCGATTTCAAATTTCTCCTGCATTATTTCGAAATTTCTCATTTGATATTTTCTCATCGAAACCCACTAAGTTCTATAAACACTATTTTTGTTTGATGAAAGAGTAAAAAATAATTAACATAATTAGTAACCATTTTCACTAACTGTCATGTCCGACCGACTGACGCAAATCCTCCTGTCATTAGGCAGAAGGGGCTGTAAGCAGCTGTTCGGACTGATGACGGGCCACTTTCAATGGGCGAAGCACATGGAAAAGGTAGGCATCTCAGACAGTGCACTCTGCCTAGCAGCGCGGAGAGGAGGATTAGACGGCGGACCACTTTCTGTGCTTTTGCTCAGCCTTCACTCGAATCAGGCTTGAGCTCTTTGGCACTGAAGCGACCATCTTGGCTCCTTGCCGCCACAAGATCTACTCAGATTTCTTCGGAGGTCGAGTAGATTTAAAGAAAATTAAAAAGGAAGCCCGAGTGCAATACAATGAACTTAATATTGTCTGTGTTCTGTATTTGCTAGTCTGTCTCGACAAAAAAACAAAGAAAAAAAAAAAACTATTTTCACGGGTAACATACACAGCATATACCAAAGCGCATTCACTTTTTCACTTGCCACTTTTTGCCATTATGAACTCTTGGGATTTCGCAAATAACAGACGTTTACTGCTATGTCTAGAATTCAGCATCGAAGATCTCCCACAAAGCAGTTGTTCAATTAATCTCCACCTAACAGGAGGATATGACGCTTGTAAATTTAATACCGTTGCCATTGCCTCAGGGCCCTTGAAAGGATTACAGATTGAGGGCTAGCTTGATAAGATTGTCATCCTTTTCTATCAATTTATGGAATCTACCTTTTTTAGATTGCGTTTTTATTGCCAATAAAGCGTCATAAACAAGGTTTTGGAAACATCGAATTATTCTGATTATTATGATTGCGCGCTCTGCCCTAGCGCAGTTATTTCTATGCCTCATACTTGAAAAGCGTAATGTATTTTTTTTGTTGATATGGACTAAACTGAATGAGACGAAAAAATACTCATTGGATCTATTTTCACCCTCCAAAAAAAAAATACAAGTCAATATTTCCTCATTTGGCTCCATGCAAGGTTGCCAAAAAAGTTAGATATAACATAAATCCAGGTTTCAAGCTTTGCGCTAATTAGAAAAATATTTTAGTTTTGTAACCCATTGAATTTTGGTATTAAAAAGTGCAAATTTGTAGCGGCTAGAAGATCCCATTGATTTTTCACATTTCTGAAGTGAAACTTCTTAGGCGTCGATGGGCGAGCGAGAATGGAGAGTAAAATTTCAAGGCCATGCAATGTTTTGGGCATTTTCGTTCCGCGAAAGAGAAAAAAGATATAACGTAGAGGAAAAGGAGAGAGAGAGCTATACCTTATATATATCTTAGATACACTTTAGGCTAATTTTCCTGAGTTTTTCCTTGTGGTTGCTAATTTCTATACACTGCCTACTTTTTGGCGCTTGTTGGTGCAAACTTGTAGGAAATATATTTTTGGTGCCTACTTTTTGGCGTTATATTTCCTTGGTGCCTATTGGTGGGGGCATTTTTTGTTCCCAATTTTTTTCGTGTTGTTTTGTTTATGCCTACTTTTTGGCGCTTATTTCCGTTTCCTTGCTAGTGCTTGTGCGTACTGTAAATTGCTATCCATTCCGGCGTCGGATTTATTGGTATTGTCTTGCGGTAATTTGTGTCGTTGCAGTGGTCCTGGAATAGATGCGTTTGTGCGGGTGATAAATGCTCGGAGTTGTGCGCTTTGTTGTCACGCTTTGTGTCCGGGGTTTACCTATACCGGTCGACCCTTCTCCGTTTTTTGTAAATTTTGTCTATTTGTATTCTCTGCAAATGTTGTGAATCTATTTAGATATATATTCTTTCTCTCTCTCTCTCTCTCTCTCTCTTATTCTCTCCCAGGTCTATCCCTCTTTCGTTGTCTGCCTTGAAAGTTTCACTTCTGTTATGTGTACATAGTACTGCGTGTAGCGTCTTTTTTTTCTTTGTTTTTGCAGACGGTGTAAACTTTTGCTTTACGGAAAGTTTTCCAGAGCTGCTCAGAAATTTGCATAATGAAGTTCTACAGCGAACGTAATACCAAAAAATTCATTAATAAAACTCGCTCGAAGTTTTCTTAAAGTTAGCGCAAGAATTCGTTGATTTTTTATTAAATATCTAACTTATACGGTTAGAAGGAATTTTTCTTAAATTTTCAATGATTTATGTCCAGCATTCTTTATATGGAGCAAATGCACAGGACCATCAGTAAAAAAAATTCTAAAACATCAACGCGAGCTACTACAAACTTGCGCTTTTTTATATTGAAATTCAATGGGCTTTAACTCTGCGTGCTCGACATTTTTCTAAAAATTCTGTGTAAAAAATGAAAATTTTTGATGCAGATTTGTTGATTTTTGTTTCAATTTCACGAAGCGTAACTCGCGCACTCGAAAGTTTTCTAAAAATTCTAATTAAAATATTAAACATTTTGATAAGAAGTTGTAGACTTTTTTTTAATTTGAGCAAAACGTGAAGTTTTAATGGGCTATAACTCTGCGTATTCCACATTTTTCTAAAAATTCTGATTAAAAAATTTGAAATTTTGCTGAAAAGTTGTTGAATTTTTTTTTGTGTAATTTTCACCAAGCGCGAAAATTTAATTTATGTAGATTTTGTAATGAAATGAATTATATTTTCTTAAAACCAAAAAAAAAAACACTAAAATAAATAAAAATTAAAAAAAAATTTAAAATTAAAACAACAAAATAAGAAAAAAATAAATTGTCAAAACTTGTCATGAAACTCACTTTATATTAGATATATGTAAACGCACCATTCCATTCCATGCATATCTACGCATATTGCAATGCTTATGTTTCACAACAATGCCCACTAAGAATGTGACAAATATTGTAAGTTAATAAACTTTTAAGTATTCATTAAGGAAATATAGATACATAAATGCATACAATGACTTACATTCACACAAACTACATATTTGTTTATGCCTATGCAAATACCTGAGTAAAATTTATGCATTTTCCTAAATTAAATATCAGGTTCAAGTTGAACATTTTAGTGGGTGTCGTTGATTACTTTTAGGTATGTGAGAAATATGATGTGTAAATAAGTATGTATGTATGTTTGTGTATTTATGTATATACTGCATGCATGTATGTATATATGTATGTATTTATATACTTTATGTATGCATGTATGCACTGTAAGTGTGTATGTTGCTATTTATTTAAAATGCAAGTATTTGTAGAAGAATTATGCTTTGGGATGTGCTCACTCAATTAGTAGCAACATAAAAATATTTATTGTGGTGCGATTTTCAGCTGTACGTGCGAACTTTTTACAAATAAAAGCAACTTGTGAATATTTTTTTTTATTAATCAATATATATTAAATATTTGCCTTCTGCGTGTTACACAATTTCGCACGCTTTTTCAAAGCATCACAAGAGCTGTCTACTTTCCATTTACCCATTCCACAAATTTTGCTTAGCTTTTTTTCTCAGTGGCTTGAATGTGCTCAACTCATTCTCGATATTTTTTCCTTTCAACGCCAAGTGACATTTCGGCAATGAATAATAGTGGCGAGCTGCCCAATCAGGTGCAACAAAATACATGTTTTGCCTTTTTGTCTGAAGTTCACGCACAACTCTTGACCGATGAGATGGTATATCCTATGATCTGAAAGTACCAGAAATATTTAAATAAAACAAAACAGAGTTAAATTGTAGGCAAATTTATTTTATCTCCTACAAATATTACTATATGACCCGTCTGCAGCAACACACATGTGCCAAGGTTTAAGGCCGGCGGGCCAATTAGATGTCCTAAATTCAGTAGTTTTCGCGAAGCGTTGTAGGATGAGAAAAAAAGCAATTAGCCAAATGAAGTTTTGGGGATAGTTTAATATATATTTGAACTAAAAAAAAAAAAATTTGTACAATCTCCAACAATATATTGTAAGCCGAGTTATCAATAGATTCCCAGAGCGCCTGTATCCAACTTCTGTACAAGATACAACTTGCAATTTTCATCTGAAAACAAAAAAAAAAAAGATTATTAATTTTGATGTAATTATCTTCGATGTGAACTAAGAAACACGTAAAATTCGAATTTTTGGGGAAGGTAGAAAAAAAAAGTGGTTTTTCAAGGAAAAAAAAACTCTTCAACTGGGTAAAAAAGTCGCTTAAAAAAAGTTTTTGGATGTTTTTTTTAGTTCACATAGAAGAGAAAACAATACTGAATATAACGCATTTTGAATGAAATGGATAGCTCGTTTAGTTTTTTTGCAATCGTGTACATAAATTTGGTAAAATCGTGAAAATGAAAAGCCGAGAAAACGCGCTTCAAAGTACAACAATAAGCGCACGGTTGCTCGACGCCGCACTACGCTCGGCTCTGTAGCTCTGCAAATACTTGGAATTTAACTCTGAAAATTTGTGTCTCATGTTCTTGAATATCTAAGCTATTGATTTCAGGAAAAAAAAATCGATTTTTTTGACCTTTTAATTGGCCCGCCGGCCTTAACCCTGTCCTCCCTGCGCCCCTGGTAGGCCGACGAAGGGATGGTAAGAAGGCCACCTCTCCTCTATCGACTGAAATCTCTTTCCACGAAGTGGTAACCGCAACTTGGTAAACAAAAAAAGGCACACGGCGCCATATCAGGTGGATACGGTGCTTGCACGATGGTATTTACTTGGTGTTTGGTCAAATAATCCAGCACAATTTGGGCTCGCTGCGATGGCGCGTTATAATCATGCAAAATCCAAGAATTTCTGCCACATTTCCGGCCGGCCAGGTAGGCACTAATGATCCGACGGCGCTAAAAAGTGACAGATGTGTTGTCTTACCAACATAAGAGAAAAATATGGGCCGGCTGCCACGTGCGCAGTTCGTTTAAATTAACCATTCCCGGTACTTTCTGATCATAGGATATTGCGCGCAAAAGTAGCTGTTAATTTCTCGTTGCGTTTGTTTTTTATTTATTTATTTATTTATTTATTTAGTCAATAAGCAACAAAAAAGTATGAGGCTACAGTTCTGCTAAATTGAATATTTTCTCTAAATAAAAATAAATAATTCGCGGGTATATTTTTGTTAGCTGTTTGGTCGAGCTCTTCCTCCTATTTGTGGCGTGGATTGATGCTGCCCCACATATTTTCTTTCGTATTAGGTAAAACAAAATTCGTATTATCTTTGGCTTTTTCAAACGACTTTTCTTGGCATAGCTTCTATCTGGTGGCCTTCATTAAGGGGTTAGGTGTAGTCAGAATTTTCAAAAAATTGGTTTTTTTTTGCATTTTCTTAAAATATAATATTATATCTTAAAAATATTGTGTGAAAGTTTGAAGTGCATCCGACAAATACTTTTCGAGTTAATCTACAACTAACAAAGGGCGCTCGAAGCAAAACTTCAAATGCGTTTTTCTCAAAACTATGTTTGTTGAACTGCTGATCATTGTAACTTAAAAATCGCTTGGTAGATTTCAATAAAATGTAATATATATTGCTTTTGAAAAACATAAAACAACTCGTGCCTGATCGAAGGATTTTTTTTTAATTTCTATTTTTTTAAACAATGAATTCTCGGTTTTTTTTCTTGAAAATCTGAAAAATATTTCCTGAGGCCGCCATATTGTTATTGTAAAAAATTGAAGGTACTTTATTTTGTGCGCACAAGTGTACGCGTATACATATACGATGGACGGACTATGGAGCTTCCTCTCTATAAACAATTCCTTTTTTTTTGTAAAGAAATTCATTACCACAAAAAACAGACTATAAAGCTTCCACTGTACGAGTATAAAATTGTTTTTGTTTTTGTAAAAAAATGCATTACCACAAAATAAGGTGTTAAACATATTGGACGGACGCCTCGTAATTTGATACCACCAACATAATGGTGTAACAGTTGGCGCCAGTTATTACATATTACAACAACAATAAAGGGAATCATGCATGTATAGTATGTATGTATGCAGCTGCATGCATGAACGAAGTAAAGAATATATGAAAGGAAACCAAATAGTGAAAGAATTGCGCTAAAAAGGACACATGAAAAAAATGTATTTTAGCCTCTCATGCATCTGTATATATGTATGTTTGGGCAACAGTTGTCAATGTCAAGTAGCTAAAATTTCATTTGCTGCACAAAACCACTTGGGCGGTGTGAAGCCGGCAATGCTTACCTTGCAATACTTTATTATGCATGAAATGATTGCTGTGCGCTTTTTAGGCTTGATTTTTAGCACTTTTTGAAAAATGAAGTATTGTTTTTTCTTTGTTTTAGTTTTTGCGATTCTTAAATTGCGCTAAAAGCGCAGGGTAAAGAAGTGTTTTAAGTGTAGTGGTGCCTTCAGTGAATACTGAACCGTCATCTTTCTTGTTTTCTTCAGGTCTTAAAGGTTCAAGTGCATTGCGAAAATTGAGCTGCGCCTGCCAAAGTATCCTTGAAGAAAGTTTATGCTGCCGGTTATTTTCTACTAGAGCGTGGGGCAATAAACAAGTATTTTTTCATTTACAAATATCAGGCTGCGACTTCTTTTGTGCAAAGTTGAGCGCGCTTGAGTCTGGAGCGCACTTAGCAACATGTTGCAGAAGTCGATTGTGAAGAGAGGTTTCTTATTTGATATCAGTTACACTTGCCGACAGAAATTTCAAGTCAAGAATCAGATTAAGCTTTCCCAAAGGCTTTTCACGTACTGAAGACGTATCTGAGGTTTTGTTTTCGTTTACGTTGGGGCGGATTTTTACGCGGCGGGTCCCAACCCAACGCATAACCAGATATTTTGTCTCGCTTTGTAACTTTAGCTCGATCACGAACTGATGCTCGGAAGCTACCCCAAATCACATAAACGGTTATCGCGCCAATCAAAAAGACAAGAATACGTATCTGAACTCAGAATTCAGAAATCAGCGTGTCAGGTAAATTCAACAGAGTATCAAGTAAAGATCTTTTTACGCTTCAATATGTGTGTTTAAAGCGAAAGTTCGAGATTTTTTTGCGAATTAACAAAAGAAGAAAAAACAAAATCGTAATGTTATTTACATAACCTCAAATATAACCAAAAATAGTGCATTTTGCACTTTTAAGCCAAAATATTTAGAAAACTTGTCTCGTACTTTCACCAAATCGTGTTTTCACCAAATAATAAAATGAATTCCATTCGGGCGACATGACCCATCCAATGTAGCCGCTGAATTTTTATCTGAGGCTTCGTTTTTATTGGGCGGAATTTTTTATGGCGGGTCCCAAATCCAGCGCACAACCAGCTATCCTGGGTTGCTTCGCCTTCTCACAATTGCTCGCTTTGGAACGGGTGTTTGCGAGCTACTCATAGGGTGCTTGAGCTAAGCCCGGCAGTTTGGAGCTGCTTGGACCATATGCAGAAGAATCGGCCTGGCCACTGGCCATTTTACCCACTTACGTGGACTTCTATATATGGAACCATTTTTCCATGAACTGTATGAGCTTTATGACGACATAGACATGGCGCAGCGACCAGCGTTGGCTTGGTCATGTCGTCCGAATCTAAAGAAATGCTCCGGCTCTGAAAATATTCGATGCGGTACCAACTGGTTGTGGTAGAGAAAAAGGAAGTCCGCCTCTGCGTTGGAAAGATCAGGTGGAGAAGGTCTTGGCTTCACTTGGTGTGTCCAACTGGCGCCGGTTAACACGAGAAAGAAACGGATGGCGCACTTTCTTAAACTCGACCAAAATCGCCTAAGCCGTTGTCGCGCCAATCAAGAAGTAGAGAAGAATAAAATTAATTTATTAATCGAAACACAAGGATTTTATATTTTAATAATTCCACTAACTTTAAGCTCTACTTGTAATTAACTATGAACTTCTAGTAATTTAAACATATTTTCATTTCATTACTTACATTTCAAATATACTTCAATAAACTTCAACTAATTCGCTCTTCTCTCCTTCCCTTCCCCTCTCTCTCTCTCTCTCTACAGGAATTATGACACTGAGCCGTGGCCCGTACAGCGAGCTCGATAAAATGAGCCTTTTTCAGGATCTAAAACTGAAACGACGAAAAATCGATTCAAGATGCAGCAGTGATGGCGAATCAGTAGCCGACACCTCCACCTCCTCGCCCGATCTACTCGCACCGATGTCGCCGAAAATGTGCGATACGGGCGGTGCTGGTGCAGGCGGCGGCCATGGGGGCGGCGGTGCGCTCTCCTCGTTGCCGTTGCCCACCGCCGTCGTCACTTTGACGGCCACCTCCACCATTGCACCCGTCTCAGCTTGCTCAAGCAGCAGCAGCAGCGTGTCAACTGGCACCAGCAGCACTATCGGTCACAATGTGTGCGCGCCAATGCCACCAAGCGCCACCACTACGGTGGTTGTGTCCGCCGGCAAAGCAGCAGCAGCTGTGAAAGCTGAGCAAAAGCATATTCAGCAGCATCAGCAGCAACAACAACAGACTGAAATTCACTCGTCCAGCGGCACTGTTAGCGCAGCGGCCGCCTCGTCTGTGATGTCACCGCCTCCAACCACAACTGTGCGCATGTCACCTGCACCGGCGACTGATCTAAGTTTACCAGCAGGGCGGCGCACGCCCAGCAATGTCACACCTACACGAGCCACACCAACACCGCCACATAATAATGGCAATGCGAGCAGTAGTTGCGGCACGAGTAATGGTGGTGGTAGTAGTCGCGCGTCACCGGATTCAATGGATGAACGTCCGTCTACAACTACTACAACAGCGGGTGGCACACAGATGTCCACAAATGGTGTGCATGGAGCAGGCGCCGTTATCGGTCATGCGTCGAACAGCGCTGGTGGTGAGTGTATCCCAGGTTCAGTGAGTGCCGAATGTGGTGTTAGCAATTTAAGTGTCATACGCTCAGTGAAAGAAGAGCGCATCGCTGCCTCGCCCACTAAAATGCTATCCTATCAGCAACATCAACAACAGCAGCAGCAACAGCAAATGCAATATCAGCAACACGCACAGTCTGCGCCCCCACCAACACAGTCCAAAGGTCTTACGCAGTCGCAACAGCATGTCACAGTGCTGGTGACGCCGTCGCGCATAAAGTCTGAATTGTCGCCTCAACAGCAACAGCAGCAGCAGCAAATGCCGCCGACGTCGCTGCAACATTTCACACACCACCCAGCCTACTCTACATCTGTCTCTACTGCGACCGCCTCAGCTATATCATCCTCCGCCACGGTGACCACAACAAGCAGCGCCAGCACGTCATCAATGCACGCCAGCTCACCTTCGCCTACGCCATTACCCACATCCGCGGCTGCGGCAGCAGCGGCGCATCATCAACATTTACATCACCCGCCACCGCCGATTGTGCAGACGCATCACTTGCATCAGCAGCTCACACAACCGCAATTGCGCAAGAGTAGTCCGCCGTCAGGGCTAGGGCTGCCGCAGCAACATTTACTCAACCAATCTATGCAACATTTGACGCAACAGCAACAACTGCAGTTGCTCCAGCAGGCTGCGGCAATGTCGCAACGTCCGACCCAAATGTCGCCTAATGCAATTAGTTCGTCGCCGAGCGCGCGACATCAGTCTAGCGCCACATCACCACATCAGCATCTCCTGCAGCAACAACAACAGCAACATTTACGGATCAAGAAAGAGCCCGCGCAGTTACTTTCTGCCGCCGCTGGCAGCTTGTTGGGTAGCAGTGGTGCTGCGCAAAGGCATCTACACTCGCCACTTCACCACCACCCATCATCACCGCAACAACAACAACAGCAACCACCGCAACTGCCACCACAAGCGTTGGGTAATATTGCACAGCTCATACATCCGGCGTCACTGCAGTCGTTGCGCCATCCCAATCGCGATGCAGCCATACTATTTCGCGTGAAGAACGAAGTGCATCAGCAGGTGGCGGCAGCGCAGCTTATGCAGCCTGGTGCTGCTGCAGCAGCAGCCGCGGCCGCACAACGCATGGTTTGGGTGTCGAATGCGCGCATTAACGGTGTCAAGCCGGAGGTAATAGGCGGTCCTTTGGGTAATTTGCGACCAGGCGGTCCGCCGCAATCACCTTCGCCACATCACTCTTCATCCTCCTCTTCGTCACAGCTATCGCCGCAGACACCTTCGCAAACGCCGCCGCGTGGTACGCCTACCGTCATCATGGGCGAAAGTTGTGGCGTGCGCACAATGGTCTGGGGCTATGAGCCAGCGCCGCCTACTGCAGGGCCATCACCTACGCATGGCGGTGGCAACAGTAGCGGCAGTGGTGGTCTACACCAGACGCCACCCTCAACGCCACAACATCACCATATGCATCAGCAATTGCAGCACCAACCACCCTCCTCTATGTCATCGCTGTCCCAACAATCGCATCACTCATCACAGTCATCACTGCAGTCGGCCTCTTCGCCTTCGGCGGGTTCAATTACGCCTACACACACACCTGGTCCGTCGCCGCAGAACAACGAGGAGGCGGCACAACTGTTGCTCTCACTTGGCCAGACGCGCATACAGGATGTGCGACCACGACCACACCAATTTCGTACACCCCACGCGCTCAACATGGCACGTCTGTGGGAAGGCGATTTGTCGCAGTTGCCGCCCGGCCAGATTCATGCGCTGAACTTGAGTGCACAACAGCAATGGGGTAGCTCGAATGCGACGGGTCTGAATCGTGGATTGGATGTACCGCATGAGCCCACGGACGAGGATGATCAGCCGCTTGTTTGTATGATCTGCGAGGATAAAGCCACTGGATTGCATTACGGAATCATCACGTGCGAAGGGTAAGAGGAGTGGGTTTTCAAATGAAAGATTATGTTATTAAATGCATTTCGTTTTTGTTACAGTTGCAAGGGATTCTTTAAGCGAACCGTGCAGAACCGGCGCGTCTACACCTGTGTGGCCGATGGCACTTGTGAAATTACCAAAGCACAGCGGAACCGGTGTCAGTATTGTCGATTTAAGAAGTGTATCGAGCAGGGCATGGTGCTGCAAGGTGAGTTGAAGGACTGATTAGATTAGTTAGTGCCATGTGTAGGAGGAAGAGGTAAGCTCAGAACGAGTAGGAGTTGGAAACTGATAACTCGGATGAAAACTTAAAAATGTTAAGAAACAATCTTAGATAGAAGACATGTGGTACTGAAGGTCGGTTTAAAGTATGAAGAAGCACCTAATTAGGTGATAGTTGCCTTTTTTAGGAGTAGGACTCCGAACTGGGCAGCGAAACACTACAGTAGGTACTTGCTTCAAGCGCACGAAGTCAAAATTGGTAAAAATGTTGATATGGTATCTTTTTTCACAGACTATAGAGGTTCGTCCTTCATAAAATGTAGGTAGGAAGATGTGGGGACTGACTTTGATTCGCAGAGCATCAAATGGCCTCTTAGATAGGGATAGATTTAATACGAACTATGGACGAAATAGGATTTGAGGACCAATTTCAGCCAGGGACTATCCAGCTTTAACTGGCAATACATTTGGATTTTTATTTGAAGACAAGCAGCGAATCACAAGCCCAAGCACTTCGACGTTTGTCCGTTGAATAGTTCAACTTGAGTTCTTCACTTTCAGTTTTTTTATTTTATTTTATTTTATTCATTAATTTTGTCTCATCATCCGTCTTGCCAGCCGTTCGAGAGGATCGCATGCCGGGCGGTCGCAACAGTGGCGCCGTCTACAATCTCTACAAGGTCAAGTATAAGAAACACAAAAAGTCAAAGCAACAGCAGCAGCAACAACAACAACAACAATCGCAGCAACAACACATGCATTCACCACACCATCAGTCGCCACTCTCCCCGCATCATCAGCAGCATCTGCTCTCGCCACAACAGCATCTGCATCAACATCAACAACAATTAGCGGCAGCAGCTGCCGTCGCTGCAGCGGCGCAACATCAGCATTCAAAGTTGTTGAGCGCCACGTTGGCGCAAAGTGAAGTGAAGCCAATGTTCTTCGGTCCCTCCATCAAGCAAGAGCATCTGCAACAGCAGCAGCAGCAGCAACACCAGCAACATCAGCAACAGCAACAACAGGCAGCGCAACTGCATTCGCCTCACCAGCAGCAGCTACTCTCACCTCACCACACGCTACATGGCTCGCCGCATGGCGCGCTACCGCCACACTCATCAGCTGGCACGTTGCACAGTCCGCTCTCACATGGACCACCCTCAATGCCGGCACACACCTCCTCCTCATCCTCGTCCTCATCGTCGGCGTCTTCGGGTGGCAGTAGTGCCTCTCAACAGCCATCGTCACATCATGCGCTCCACTCGCCGCATCATACGCTCACGCATACGCATCATTTGCAATCGAATGCGCCACATCCGCCGCACACAACACAACAATTGCATCAACAACAGCAACAGCAGCAGCAGCAGCAACAGCATCAACAGCCGACGCAGCTGCAGGAAACTGCCATCAAACTGCCCTCGCATTTGGTTAACGGTACAATACTTAAGACTGCACTCACGAATCCCAGCGAAATCGTGCATTTACGTAATCGGCTCGATTCGGCTGTCAGTTCGTCGAAGGATCGGCAGATCTCGTATGAGCATGCGCTCGCCATGATCCAAACGTTAATCGACTGTGACGCCATGGAAGACATTGCCACACTGCCACATTTCTCCGAATTTCTCGAAGACAAATCGGAGATCAGCGAAAAGCTCTGCAATATTGGCGACTCCATTGTGCATAAACTGGTGTCGTGGACAAAGAAGCTGCCCTTCTACTTGGAGATACCCGTCGAGATACATACGAAGCTGCTGACGGATAAATGGCATGAGATACTCATACTGACGACAGCTGCGTACCAGGCGTTGCACGGCAAACGCACCACGCCCCGTACCGCGACACCAGGCAGTGGTGGTGCCACAACGGCGCATGCTTCGTCCACCACCAGCTCCAGTGGTCGCTCCAGCGTTGGTGCGTCACCACATTCGCCTGCCTCTGCGAATCATCATCACAATCACCATCACGCGCATCATATGAGTAGTTCACCACATGCGGCGAGCAGCAGTCTGAGTTTGCCACACCAGCATCATCATCATCATCAAATGCATTCAGCCGCCACACCTCCGCCACTACAAAAGGACGATCCCGAGTTTGTGGACGAGGTGAATGCTCACCTTAATACGTTGCAGACGTGCCTCACCACGCTGATGGGTCAGCCCATTGCCATGGAACAGCTGAAGTTGGACGTAGGTCATATGGTGGATAAGATGACACAAATAACAATCATGTTTCGACGCATCAAACTCAAAATGGAGGAATACGTTTGTTTGAAGGTGTATATTTTGTTGAACAAAGGTGAGTAGTATAAGAGCAAGAAGTGACGAGTTTACTCCACTACAATAACAACTAATCTCATTTGTTTCTTTTGCTTGCATTGGATATTTTCCATTTTTAGCAGAAGTGGAACTGGAGAGCATACAGGAGCGATATGTGCAGGTGTTACGTACCTATTTGCAACACTCCTCGCCGCAGAATCCGCAAGCGCGACTAACTGAATTGCTGTCACACATACCGGAGGTACGTTGCGTCATAAAGCGTTGGATAAATATAATTTTCGGGAGCTCTCGCCTTGAGAAGGTTAAGTCGGTAATATTGTAGACATCTCTGCCGGTACATCTAGTGATACGGTTGGGCAGCTTATGAAGCCACAGATATCTACTTCCTCCACTGAAGCGGAGGGCTTAAAAGAGATAGTTATTGGCTCTTTTTTAGCAAAGTTTCGGTAAAGTCCTTTAGGATGAACCCTCAGATGTTTCGTGAGACTTTCAGTAACTATGTAAAGTTATAATTTCTGGCTCTGCCTTGTTCTTACTGATTATAAAAAGATATTTGTGAGTAAATCTCTTAACATTACTAATATTATTAGGCCATAGTTAACTGATACCTCTATTGTAGTCGATTGTCCTTAACTGCGAGCCTCCTGGGTTTGCGAGTCTTATGAGAGCGATCTGACAATTTTTCACTCCTAAATTTTTCGCAAAGCTCGTTAAGGGAAACTCTATACAGTTTCACCTGTCTTTTTATCACATTGTGGTCAGAGCGTTTCTGGTTCTGTTTAGTTTCTGTAGATCCTACAAAGTTGTTATGAGGAAATCCAAGCGATTTCAATCCATTCTTTCTCTCACTCACAATCCAGTTTAATAGTTTTTGGTCCTTCTACGTTCGAAATCAGCTACAAAAGTAATTATGAAAAGCACTGTGTGTCTTCCGATCAGATTGATTTTAACAATTATTGAATCTCCTTCTTGTTCATATAACGCCTAGAGAAGAGTTCTGCGCTGTTTCCCTCGCCCTTCGATTGCACTGAAGAAGGTCTGGTTTACAGCTTCCACCAAAGGGAAGGAACTGAGTTGTTCCGCGTGTTCCCCGATCGTATTGGGAGTTAATAGTTTCTGCTTCTGCGTGGTTCTTACAGTTTCTATGGTGGTATTTGTAGAGAACTATGAGATGTTCTAAGCACCTTTCAATCAAACTGTGGTCTAATAGTTTTTGACCTTTCTTCGTTCGAATGCTAACCATAAAAGTGGTTGTGAAGGGCCCTGGGTTACTGCGAACACCTCCCTTCTACTAAGTATCCCATTCTGATTAGAAGAGCTGTGCTGTGTTTTAGTACTAAACTGTATGCATCTTTCTACCTCCTTTAGAAATAACTTCAAATCATGAGCTTCTAGCAAGGTTTCAGTCAAAAGAGGTCAAAATGTTGATTTGCTATCATTTGTCGCAGGCTGTACTCGTAGTTTCTCTACAGACAACGAGTAGATGCGCGGATACATCTACAAAGGCTGATACAAGGAGCCCCAATCCATTCCGCGAGTCTTCTTATAACCCTGCGGCCAAATAGTTTGTGCCTCTATTTAATTTTTAAAGCTTCTATCAAGGGCTTTGTGAGGGGCTCGGAGCCACCCCGCATGCAATTCCATCACAATGTTACCTGATTATTTCTATATTGCTTTCAAAGACTCTACAAAGAGCGTTGGGGGACATTCGGAACAAACTCTAACTTGATAATTTTGTCTTGTTTTTTAATGCTCCTCCAAGTAAACTTGTTAAGGGGCCTTAGACATTCCACGTGTTTTTCTGTCGCAGAGGAGCGCTGAGTGTCTTCTTAGTATACTGTGGCTAAATATTTTGCGACCCTTTTTCATTCTTAAAGTAAATATCAGACCGCTCCACATACTTTTCTATCTTGCTGAGGGTTTCTGGCTCATTCTTGCTTGACAGCTTCTAAAAAAGGAGCTGTTAAGGACACAGAGCAGATCTGCGAGTACTTTAATCGCGCTGTTAACTGCGAGTTTTTTGTCCTTCCTTGATAACTAAGGTCGACTTTTGAAAATGAAATGCGAGTGGTGTTCAACTCTGCGATTGGTATTGAAATAATTTTAAAATATTTTCTCTCTACCCCATCAGATCCAAGCTGCTGCTAGTCTATTGCTCGAAAGTAAAATGTTCTACGTTCCCTTCGTTTTGAATTCGGCCAGCATAAGGTAGCAAATGCTTGAACGTGGACTACTGCCGATCGATGATGATCCACCCAGGGGGTGTATGATGATAAAGCAGATGCCGCAGCAACAGCAACCGCAGCAGCTGCAGCCGAAACATGACGATGAAGATGAGCAAGAGCAAGAGGTAGAGCAACAACAACAAAGCAATCTAATGAAAGCACGACGACGTACAGCCACGGAAATGGCAGAACGCTTGCAGCGGCAAAGAGAGGCAACAGAAAAGCAACAAAAACAGCAGCAACAGCAAAACCAGCCACAACAACATGAACCCCAACAGCAGCAGCAACAGGCAAGATTTAGTTTACCAATGCTGGAGCTGCCGAGAATCAAAGTGGAAACCGAGCAGCAACATCAGCGCTACTCAATGGATGAGGACGACGATGACGAAGAGGAAGAGGAAGAAGAGTTGCGAAACATTGAGGAAAACCAAAAGCAGCAGCAGCAGGAGCACAAATCCGTAGAGGAGTCTACTACGCGATCGATGGTACGCCTTATAGAACCAACCACTTCGATATTGAAGACTTCATTGCTGGCCGGCGCTGCAGCAACATTGGCGACGCTGACAGCAGCTGCGGAACAGGTCAGCCGAACGTCGCTGTCACCACAAGCGCAAAGCGACCGATCAGCAGCGGGTGCGGGCGCGATTTCCGGGCACCGTTCGCCAACGGCGGGCAATAGTCTGATAGAGAGTAAAAGACTGCAAACAAATCAACAACAAACACAACAGCAAGACCCCCGTGAACATTCCGCGCCCGCAATGACATACAAATCGATATTGCAGACAGCGCTTATGGGCGAGCGACCGTCGAGACCACAAACGCCACCGTCGCAGCCACCATTATCGCCGGCTGCTTCAGCGCCAATTATTGTGCGAGCTACCGGTGTGCAACCAATACCCCCGCCGCCCCCGCCACCGCCTCACGTGCTGAAAACGGCTGTGACACTGGCGAGTTTGAGTGAAATTGCTGCCGCGCGGCAGCAACAGGAGGAGGAAGAGCGCCTTTTGCGCGAGCAACAGCAACAGCAACAACAACAGCATTTATTATTACAACAAACACTGCCATTGAAGAAGAAGAAAAGTTTTCTGCAGCAAAAGTTAACAGCAACATGCAACATGCTGACAACAGCAGCAACGATATTGCAGCAACAGCAGCTGCCCCCACATGCAGCACTGCCACAACAGCAACAGAATACCATTACCATACTGCCAATTGGAGCCAACAACAAAACCAACACTGCCATGTCGGCTGCAACAACCGTCCCGACAACAAAAATCGTGTTCAATAATGTGATAGCGAACGCGGGTGGAGCCAGCGTATTGCGCTGCGGTGCGACGACAACAGCGTCTACTGCCGCAACATCAACAACAACAACTACAAGCGCTCGCACAACAGTCTCGTGCCTCAGCAACCTACGCTCAACCACAGCGGCGGCAAGCGGCAGCAAGGTGGCCAGCATTAGAGGCTCATCCACTGCTGAGCACAACAGTGCCAGAAATTTTGCTAGCACTTCAAAAAATGTTGCCTGCAATATCAGCGCGGCGAATAGCTGTCAAGCGATAGCCACGCAAACAATTAAAATACCAACGGTGCGCACCGCCACAGTGACGACGCAAACGCAAACGGATGAAATGCAATCAACAGCGGCAACAGCAACTTCAAGTGGCGAACAGCACGCGCAACAACAACAGAGACCGTACGCGGCCATATCTGCTAGTAGCCATGTAATTGCGCGTAAGCTCAGCACCGCCTTGCAACAGCAGCGCCAACATGCTGCCACTGCCGCCACCAATACGTCCGCAACGTTACTTTCGCTGCCGCTCCAACAGTCCAATATGGCACGCCGTCCCTCGCCTCAACGCCAAACCACTGCCACATTAGTCACTGCCACAACGAACGCGGCCACTGCGAGTGTCGCTCCGCCCACAACCACTGTCACAGCCACAGCCACCGCTGCCCCAACCTCCACAGCTGTTACTGTTGTTGTTTTTAAAACATTGTTACCTGATGACTGAATTAAATAATTTTTAATTGTTAACAAAGCAAGAAATGCTAACAAAAATATGAGCTTTGGCAGAAAGCTTACTACGGTGTGAGTCTACAAGAGAAGTTTCCACTCGAAACTCCATGTTAGCGGTTTTGTTTTATACAATTATAGGTATTCGTTTTTGTTGTAGCATTTAAGTGTCGCACCTTTACTAAACTATGCACTTGTCCTAGTGTGAAAGCCCTTTTCTTCTGCTTGGCGAACACAAATCAAAAAAGTTTTCTCAATTGATAGCGTTTTTTGAGCGATTATTTATTTTTTGGCCTTTCAAGTGAAGTTATGGGCCCGTAAATGATGCGTTTTAGCTATGCAACATAATAAGGTGGCTTAAGGAAAGCTTAGCCGAAAATTCTGTGAATGACAATCTGGCGATGAATGAAAGCGTGTGAAAGCAGCTGTGAAAGCTTATACAGTGCATCATAAGAGCTTAATAGTGTTACTGCAGACAAATGTAAGTAGATTAAGATAGACGTTGGAATCAATGGAATAATTCAGTAAAATTTCTAGATAGCTCGAACTTAAATTTCCTTATTTCCCATATTTTTACAAGTCAAATGATTAAGGCACTAAGCTTTTAATTAAAAAGGATTTTCACTTTTCTTATTTCTTTTTGGAAAATTCTTCTTCTTTTTCAAAGCTTCTTTGCCGATTTGTTTAATTTAAATTCTCATTATTTTTGTATTTTATAAAGTTTGTTTGGTACTATGTTTTAAATACGCGACTTTTAAATACAAATAATTGCTAAAATATTTTTTTGGTTATTAATGTGTTTGCTTATGCTGAATTCGTAAAAAAAAATTTTATGTAATTTGAAATTTTTAATATTTGTTAGTTGCGTTAGTTTTTTTTAAACAATTTTTGTTTCATAAATCTTTAAACAAATTTATTATGATATGGTAATACATTTTTTTAACATTTTTTTAAGCTTTAGATTTTTTTTGTTTTTTCTTGTTTTTATATTACGCCATTTGATTTCGATTCCATTCATTCACTTATTTTTAGTTTTTTTAATTTATTTTGTGCTGTTTTAATTTTTTAGAAAAATTTTGTTCCTAAATTTTGTTTTCTTTATTTTTTTGTAGTAAATGGTCTGAAAATTTTTTGGTTTTTATCATTCAGTTTACCTTTTTTTAGTTTATTTCGTGTCTTTTGAATTTTATAAGAATTATATTTAAATTTTTCCTATCATTAATTTCTCATTTTCTGGTTTTTCAGTTTTTTACAAAAACCCATTTTGAAATTGCTAACTGCTATTGTTTTTTAAATTCAATTTTTTAAATTCATCTCCTTCCCATTTATTTTTATTAAATTTTTAGTTAGGAAGATAAATAAATAACACATCATTTTGTTTTTTTTTTTTATTTTAAAATTTTTAGTTAGTTTATTTTGTGCCTTTTGAATTTTTAATATAATAATTTTTTTTAATATAATACTTTTTTTAATATAATAATAATAAAATTTATATTATAAAAGTTTTCTATTCAATATTGTTTTTCCTTTCGTATTATATTTTATTGTTTTTTTTTTTATTTTTGGTAAAACCCCATTTTAAAATTTCAGTGCGCAAGTGGCAGTGCGTTTACTTTGAATTTTTTTAATTTTTTGTTTTTATATTTATTTAAATTCATTAAATTTTACATTTTTTATTTTTTTTTATGTTTGCATTAACCCACTTTAAAATTTGTATTTCTATTATTTATTTTTAAAACTTATTTTTGCCTGTGTAATTTTTTAGAAACAGTTTTTATACATTTTTTTGAATTTTATACAAATTTTTAAGTAATACGTTTTTACTATTTTTACTACTTTCGATTTATATTTTTCTGTGTTCTTTTACAAATCGCATTTTTTACTCCAAAACTCCATTTTTAACTTACCTATATTGTCATTTAATTTTTTGTTTTGTTGTTTAACTCGTACCTTTTGAATTTTTTTGGTGATTATTAATTTTTTGTGGCCCTGCGGTCCACACAGGAACTCTAGGAATTTATGACGATGATTACGTTTTTGCACAAAATTGCTTGCGAAGGCTTAGGTTTTTTTATATTTTTAGTTTTGTTATATATTATAATAAGTATATTGGCATGATTTACATAGACTTTTTTTATTATTTTTCAGTTTTGTTTAATTATTTTTATTTTATTTTATAGTATAATATTTTTTTCGTTACACGATTCAGTAAACTTGTTTTTTACCACAAGAGCACTTACTTAATTTTTTTAATGTTATTTTAAGCTTTTTTATTTTTTTTACTTTTTCTTTACTTTTTTGAAAGTTTTTTTTTCCTAATTTAGAAATTTTTTTTATATTTTTTTTTAAATTTGTATACACATTTTTTGTATAATTCTTATCCTTTTTCAATTTCTCGTTTTGTATCTAATTATTTAAAATTTTATTCTACCCCTGAGCTCGCCCGCAGATGCCCGGTTGTACTAATCAATTTTACATTTACCAGACTGTAAAAGTTTCAAATAGCAAAGCTTCAGAAAAGATTTTACTGCATTTAGCGTTAAGCTGTAAGCCGCCAAAAATTTATATATAAAAAATATTAAGAAAAATTTTTAGTTTAAAATTTAATTTTTCTCCCAAGCTTCAAATAAAATAATTCTAAACTTTAGTACTGAAGTGGCTTCAGTAATGAGTTGAGAATTTAAATGTTTTCTATGTATTTACGTTTTAAAACACCAAAAATTTAAATTTTAAAAATTTTAATATAAAATAAAATATTTTTTTGTTTGTTTAATTAACTATTTTTTATTTTAATTTTTGTGTCTTGCTTTACGCTCTAATTTGTCAAAATTTTAATTTTAAAATTTAAGATACAGTCTTTTGTTAATTATTAAAAATGTCATTAAAACTCTTGTTCAAAATTTCAAAAATTGTCTCTGTATTTACGTTCCAAAAGAATTTTAAAAATATAAAATTAATTTTTTTTTTTAATTTAGTTTTAATTAACCCATTACTGCATAAAGTTTGTCCTTATACTTATAATGAATTTCTGTGAAAATTTCGGGTTATGGAGATCACATAAATCGAGTGGTGAAAGAAAAGTTACACATTTGTCTGTAGTTTGTTGTAAACGTCGTGTTGGCCGTCCGATTTATCGAACGTTATGCATACCGGCACCTCAAGCTATCCCATGAGAAATAAAAAAAACCGAATGCTTCTATATAAATTTATTTAAAATATTACTGAAAATGAAGAAATATAAAAAAATATATAAAATATATTTAGTATTGGGCTCTACATGATACTTCATGAAACACTTAGGATGGAGCCCTACTTCACATTTTTGGCATTTGTATTTTGATTTCCCACCACACTTATTTGCACAACGGCGTTCGGAATTTATTGGAACAATCCAATGGTTGAGGCAATCAAACCGTGTAGTGGACAATGGTGTAGCTGGTTTTCGTCCTTGATGGGGGGGTGTTCCGTGTGTCACAAGCAGAGTTCCACATACCTCCTAAATGCAAACAAGGACTCAGAGCCCTTATTACAGGAAACATCAACGAAATAGGTAAAAATTGGCCACCACCATTTCCTTATCCGCATCCTTGTACGCAAATTTGCAATCGCCTGATCGCATTTATCCACTCCACCCATACACTTATTATAGTTAGAAATTAAAGACGGTTGGGAGAGTGCAATTTTTGCTTTTTTCACGTGTGACCACCGCGTGGCAGTTGTCATTGTCATGTTTTTGAAATTGGTTGCGACCGTAACTACATTGTTATCAGATCTTGATTAGATTCCCTATTTGTATGAAAACGACGGAGTTCGCACTTAGTTCGCAATAACTTACGTCCTAAATGGTTCAAATTAGCATCGTGCTCTTCATCCGATTTATCACTGTCCTCATCTGTGACTTGGCCTTCAAGTTCGATTGGTGGCTCTACGTAAATAATATTTTCATTGTTAATATTTCCATCATCGCTCTCCAAAAGGCTCGAAATTTCACCTACAGTCAATCTGGAAAACGCAAAAAACCAAACCACTTAGAGCCTGCTATGCATAAGGTTCGATATATCGGACGCCACAACTAAATACTACAGTAATTGTTTGATAATGAAGCAAACTTCACAATTTTTTATGTTTTGCTTACTAACACACTTATGCACTAATAACCACTTGTCACTAAAATTGTTTGCTAAAAATATACCAAATAAATTTAAAAAAATATTTTACCCTTTACGCGAAAAAGTCTGCTTGCAATCCGCCATACTGTAAAATTTAAAATAACGGGAACTTTTTACGAGGGGTCGACAAATGAAGGGTTGCCATTGTTGAAGAAATAGTTTTTTTTCGATTACAACCTTTAAGTCACCTCCACATCACACTTGCTTGATACAAATTTAATTTAACTCATGTCCGATATATCGAACGCTATGTTGTAATGGGTTAACTAAAATTTTATTTAAATTTTTATGTCTTCCTTTTATGCTCTAAGCCGTGAAAAATGTTGAATTTTAAAAACTGAAATCATTTTTATTAATTTTTTTTTTTCAATTATTGAAAATGTCACTAAAATTTTCAAGACGCCAAATATTTTAATACTAAAATTTAAAATAAAATCTTTTATTAATTATCAAAGATATCGTTAAAACTCTTATTGTTCAAAATTTCAAAAATTTTCTCTGTATTTACGTTCCAAAACATCAAAAATTTAAATTTTTCAAATTTTAAATAAAATATTTTTGCGAAAGTTTTTGATTGACCAATATTCCATATAAAGTTTTATGTTTTGCTTTTATGCTCTAAACCGTAAAAAGTTTTATTTTTAAAATTTAAAATTCGTTTTTTTTTATTATTAAAGGTGGTACTCAAATTTTCATGATGGTTAAAGATTAAAATCTTAAATCGTGAATCTGTTTTTTTTTTAATTTTTTTTTTTGGAAATAAGTAAAAATGTCATTCATATTTTCATGAGTCGAAATTTTTTCATTTGCAAATTTCAAAAACCACTTAAGTCGCCAAAAATTAGGGATTTATCAAGGCTTTCTAGTTATTCCAACTACCAGCTTTCAAAATAAGTTTCCGAACGCCATCGATATTTCCTCAAAATTTCGTCTGCAGATTTCATAAGCAACCTAAGCCGTTAAAAATTAGGGAACTTTCGAGATCTTTTATTTATTCAAAATTTCAAAATTAGTTTCCGAACTCCATTGAAATTACAATAGCTCAAAGCCTAAAACGCCAAAAGAGATCTTCTTAAACTTTTCCACACGCATTTCCCACATGTCTTCACCTAAGCCTGTGCTGTTGTATCAAGTAAAAAATAAAAATAATAATAAGAGGGCAGTTCACGTGTGCCTGTGTTTAGGTATTTTTCAAGAACAAAAAAAAATGTTTATTAAAAAAAATTTAAATTAAATTAAAAAGAAAAACAGTTAAATTTAACCATTTTTAAAAAATTAAAAATTTGTAAATATAATTTTTTTCCTTATTTTAAATGTAACAAATTTTTATTTGTTTTTGAAAATTACTTACGCATAATCCTTTACGCCAGCAGGCACGTTAACGCAATTTCAGACTTTTTTTAGTATAATAATGCTTTTTTTTACAAAACTTACAATGTATGGACTTTTCAGTGTAACTTCTATTTTACTTGTATTTAATATTTAAGTATAAAACAAAAAGCCGCAAAGTCATGGCAGCTGCCAGCCTCAATGCTGCGGCCAAGCTGCCTAAAAGGCTTTGTGGTGTTGGACAGATGGACTTTTTAATGTTAAATAAAAAAATAAATTAGCGCGTAATTTTTATACTAAATAAAAAATATAGTTATATATACATACAGATATATATGTAATTCTAGAAGTATTTGAGCAAATAAGTGGAGATGCATGAAGGAATAGTGGAAATCGTAGAAGAAAATTATTCAGAAAAATTTGAAAAATTTTAAAATGTAAAAAAATCATAAAAAATTTGACGAAGGTTATGAGAATTTTTAAACGATTTCCACTTGGATTAGTTGAAAACTAGAAATATTAAAGAAATATATAACAGAAATTAAGAAAGCAAACAAAGCGTCGTAAGTGCAGCAAGCAAATTATGCGAATTTAGTTTTAAAAGTTATAAAATAAGTTAAAAATGTTGTTAAGTACTATAAATTAAAAAATTAATTAAGAAATTTTGTTGCAAAAGCGGAGTTAGAGTATAAGAAAAAAAAAATTTTAGAGAAAATGCAAATATTTAAATGTAGTAGCAAACTAGAAAAACGCGTAAGAAACGTACTTGAAATATGTGAAAAAAGTAATTATATTCATACATGCATGCATACAGCTATGTGGAAAAAATGTGCATTGGAAGTTATGCAAAATTTTAAGAAAAATATTATAAGTGAAAATTATGAGAAAAAAATTATAATTAAAATTTAATTAGCTTAAAATTTGTTAGGTAAAAATTGTAAGTAAAAAATTGTGTATAAAGTGTTATGAGTAAAAAAATGTGAATTAAAAATTATGCGTAAAAAATAAAAATAAAAATATTCTAATATTGAAAATTTGTGAGTGAAAAAATTTAAGAAAAAATTTAAGAAAAAAATTTAAGAAAAAAATTTAAGAAAAAAATTGTAAGAAAATATTGTAAGTAAAAAAGTGTAATTAAAAGCAGTTAAATTAAGCAACAAAAAATGTATAAGCAGAAAAAAAATTTGCAATAAACAAATAAAAATATTTAAAAATTATAAACAAAAAATTGTATGTATGATAATGTTTTATGCTTAAAAGTCGCAAGAAAAACAAATTATTACAAAAATTTATTAAAAGTAAAAAAACAAAAACAATTATAAACTGCAAGCAAAGTGTATGCAATTAAGTACTGTACATGTTATGTTTTACATATGTATATGTTATTTGTATGTATGTGAGGAGCAAGCGTAGATCTTAGCCAGTAAGCATTACACCCATATATACATACCCATATACATAGTAAATACTATAATAAATATATATGAAAAAAAAACAAAAAATTATGAAGAGGAAAATAAATTACTAAGCAAAGTTGTAGTTGTAAACTAAGCATTTGTACAATACTTATGGAGCGTTTTTTCTTTTTGTTTTATTTTTTTGTTTTGTTTTCTCTATCATTAAGGGGAGTAGAAGGAGCAGCGCAGTAAGCGAAAACCAGCTAAACCACGCCCACATGCCTATAACGTATACATACACATGCCATTCGTTGCATGCACATACATGCATAGATACATATATATATGTATGTATGTGTACATAAGTGTGTGTATACAAAAGCATATATATATGCTATATTTACCGCTATACAAATGTATGTATGTAGCTGTGTATATGCCAATTGTAACTGTATAGCTAATACACACACAAACACACACATGCATACGCATACATACGCATACATACGCATACTTCATTACTCGTAATTGATCATGGAATTTAGTTTAAGCGCGTTTGATCGTATTTACTAATTGCACACACACACACACACACATACATGCATACACTTATACACCAACACGCATATATATGTGTGTGTGCATTCATATACCCATATACTTACGCATTTAGTGTAAATAGCTGACACACATACATACATACATATATATATATACATATACAAGTACATGTAAGCATCCATGCAATGAGCGCATATACCATTAAGTGAACCTGCATACCTAATTACATACATACATACATACATACTGACTAGCTTATAACTGAAATTAGTTTGTAGAGGAAAACAAAAGCAAAAACACCTACAATTGCATGTGTGTTAGTGCACACAAGCAAGCATAATTTGCTAAGAAGTGAGTTAATGAGTAAAAGAGTAAATAAATAAATATCTATAAATGTGAAATAAATTATGTGCATACATACATATGCATCCTATACATATACACGCATAGAAAGCATAGTACATTTACATACACACTTTGATTTTTTGTTTTTTTTTTGTAATATTAGTTTTACATATTTACACTAGCGCGTAATTGTGAATGTTAGCATACATACATCCATACATACATATGAACATGTTATACTATAAACAAACACACACATACATGTATACATAGATATATATATACCTATATATATAAGTATAATTACCATTTACCTTCGATTAAGTGTAAGCGTAACAAATTTAAGCTGATGAAATGCCGCCTATGTTGTATTCTGTGTAAAGTGTTGTAGTCTGTTAAGTGTTTGCTTTAGTTTGTGTTTTTATGTAATAATTAATTATTAATATTATAGGCTTTTTTTCGATTCCTCAATTGTTTAAATGTCTGTCATTACTTACATACATATATACATGCAAGCATACTAAATACACCCATACATACATTTATTAAAAAACAAAATTGCATACTAGCGTTTTTGTGTCACTATCAGTTTCCTATACGTACACACAAATATAACTGCTTACTCCTCACACCTGTAGTCTGTACGTGCTTACATACATATCTGCAGTAGGCGATTGTCCTAAGTGTCTTTTTTTCTGTTTATCCCCTTGAATCGTGCTTTTCTAGCAACCAAACTTTCCTATCTATCGCAGCAAGTGCATAACTGCCCCTGTGTGCTCTTAGGTTCCACCCTCAAATTCCTATAAACGAGCGCGCTTTTGGCGCCTTCATATGGTACTTTTGAAGACTTAGCGCTTTAAGCTGATTCAAACTGTACTGCTTGTAAATGCCTATAAACTAGCGAGCTTTTGGCGCTTTCACACGAATAGTACTATTGCAGTCTTTGAGCTTTCACTAGACTTTCGGGTGCTTTGGAACTTTTTAGATTTAATATAATCCAATTTAACATAATTCAGTCTGTACTGCCCTTAAACATCTATCAACTAGCGAGCTGTTAATAAATTTATTTATATTTCACTTCAAGCCTTTTAGCTTTCATAGACTTTCATGTGGTTTCGAGACTTTGAGTTTTATTTTTTTTAATTTTTTTATTGAGTTTTCAAGGTGACTGGTTACTAGTTTACATAAAACAAATTTTTGTAGTATTCGGATACTCTACTTAAATATTATGGAAACAAATAAAATTTTTTTTTATTTTTTTTTTAATTGACCAGATTTTGTGGCTTTTTGCACTTAAGCCTTCTTCTCCATTGTGTTTTAAAATAACTGAAATTTGTGCCAAGAAACTAGCGAGCTGTTTTATCATACATGTGGTGATTGTGAGCTGTAAAGTACCAAAAAAACTACCGATACTTGCAGCTTTTCTTTACCTTTTAACGGCCTTTTTTGGCCTCTTTCCGCACTGCAAATTAAAAAAAAATCGTTTACTTTGATTTTGATTCCTTTGGACTATTTTTCAATAAGATATTTCTTCATTCCAGCCTCTTGGGGAACTTTTCATGTTGTAGAGCTCTCACTGCTTTCCGGAAGTTTTTGAACCCATTAGAGCTGTAATACCTTACATATGCTCTTTTTGAGTTTTTAAGTACCAAAAACTGCAAAAGCCTTAACCGTTTCTTAACCACATATAAGCTTTACTACTTTCATTTTCTATAAATTTCTTTTCACTCTAAAATCCAAATAATTTCCTCACTTTTCCATAAAAAAAATTTTCATTTTGCTAGCAAATTCTAAAAAATTTATTTTCACACTAATGTTCGAAATATGTCAATTTTTAATCAAAAAATTTTCTTCTTAACAAAAACAAAAAAAGAAAACTAATTTTTTGCATTCTAAAATTCGAAATATGCCACTTTTCTATAAAAGTTTCTTTAAATTTCTTAAAAGTTTCCAATAATTTATTTTGACTCTAAGCGCGATTAGGCCCATTAATTTCGTAAAATCCAAAAATAATCTTCAAATTTCGATAAAAAAAATATTCATCTTCTTGAGAAATTCTAAAAATTTATTTACATTCTAAAACTCAAAATTAAGTTACTTTTCTATGAAAAAAATGTACACTTTTCGACAACTTCTAAAAATTTATTTTCGCTCTAATTGAAAAATATTTTTCATTTTTCTTTAGAAAAAATTTCATCTCAACAAATTCTAAAAAGTTTGTTCCACTCCGAATCCCAATATATTTTTCTATTTCTTGAAATTAATAACAAAAAATTTATTTTCACTCTAGAACTGAAAAATATTTTTGACTTTTCTTAAAAATCAAAAAATCATCTTAACCAAAATTTTAAAAATTGTTTTCCTTTACGAATGCCAATATATTTTTCTATTTCTTGAAATGAATAGTAAAAATTTATTTTTGCTCTAAAATTCAAAAATATTTTTGACTTTTCTTTTCATAAAAATTGCATCTTAACAAATTCCTAAATTTTTTTTCCACTCCGAATCCCAATATATTTTTCTATTTCTTGAAATGAATAGTAAATCTAAATATCTTCTATACATTAATGCTCACTCTGAAATCCATGAATATTCTTCACTTTTCCATAAAAAAATTTTCGTCTTAACAAATTCAAAAATTTATTTTCACTCCAAAAATCTAAATTACGTCGCTTTTCTATAACGAAAAAAATGTAAACTTCTTAACGGCTTCTAAAAATTTATTTTGACTATAAGCCTCAACAAATTCATTCATTTCCCCAGCACGAATTTTAAATATAAATATTTGCTATACATATTTCTTCACTCTAAAATCAAAAAATATTCTTCACATTTCCATAAAAAAATTAATTTTCTTAACAAGTTCTAAAAATTTATTGTCACTCTAAAATACAAAATAAGTTACTTTTCTCTCAAAATTAATCCACTTTTCCGTAAATATTTTTTGGTTTTTTTTGTTTTTTCAAATTAAGTAGCATTAACAAAGTTTTTTTCGCTTTAAAATCCAAATTAACTCTACTTTATCTAAAAAAAAAACATTTCGTATTTCTTAACAATTTCCAAAAATTTGTTTGCTCTTTGAAGCTCATAAAATGGCTTAATTCATATTTTGCTACATTTTCGAACTATAAACTCTTACCATCCATTCATCAAAGTCTGTCTATCAAACTATGCCTCGCGCACGCTACTTTCCTACTCTACTCGCTAGTTTTCTTCTTGTTGCTTTTGTTATTGTATATTTTCGAAAACTATCTTCAATTCCATTTATATATTTTATTTATTCCACATAAAATATAAATTAGTCTACTTGCTAAACTCTTCTCAACTTTCCATACACTCAGCGCTCAAATACTCTCAATTATCCAATGTCACAACCTTTGAACTGCTGGCCATATCCACCACTTCGGTGATATTTGCTTATTTAAGAAACAAATCATTCTCTTCTCTCTTCTATGGGAGCTCATTTTCTAACCACAACAAAGTTCATCTCCACTCTCCATACTAGTCCGTAGAGAATAGTTAGAGTCTTCATCATCACCTTCACCTTCACCTTTACCCATTACCACACAGAGCACCAAAGCAAACGGCACTTAGCTACTATTAAACTATTTTACTTTAACACAAAAAACTGAACTAGATTTTTTGGCATTAAAAACTAAGTATATTAATTAACTATCGTTGTAGTTGTACGTGTTTATATTTGAAAAAAGGAAATAAATGAATAAATAAATATAAAAAATTATGTTTAAAAGGAAATGCAGTTTATGAGGAGTGTTTTTGCTGATAATGATTTGTAGTAATTTGTTGAGTTTGTTTTCTCCTTTTACCATTTAGTTTTTGTTTTTTTGTTTTTATTTCATTGTAATGCAGGATGGGAGAAGTATCCGTAATTTTGTATTGTAACTTATGCTTCGGCATTCCTTCTTGTCGCTTATTTTTTGATTTTACTACATTTTTTAATGTTAATCTAATTATTATTAAATATCATTATTATGTTTCCTCAACTTCTTGTGTGTATGTATTTTATTTTCCATAATTTTTACAATTTTACAAAACAACAAAAACAACCACCACAAAAAATGAAATGAAAAAATAATAAATGTACTTTTTACAAAGTTTATTTGCTGTGTGTTTTTATTTTTGAAATTGACGACTCAACTGATTGGCCTATTTTTTGGGAGCTTTAGCTGTATGTACAGCGGAATAGTTGTAATTTAGGAGAATTTGTGATTCTTAATATTTGAACATAAAAAAAAGGAAAAAAAAAGTTCGATTATTTCGCTGGTGACTAAATTAAAAGGTACCAATGACACCAAAAGACGCAAATGAAAACCAATATCATATTAAAAAAAAAATTTTAAATTTTGCGCCGTCTTTTAAATCTGTAAAAGTAAGCAACTCTCTTGAAGCAATTCAAGTGCCTATAACACCATTATTTCAATTTATTTGATCGCGAGTCTAATAAGCCGACACTAGAATTTCACGCTGGCAAATATCTGTTAGTAGCACTGAATAGCAATGATAAAAATAGCAAAAAAATATTGAAACATTTCAATTGCTTTAAGTTGGAACTGAGAATTTTTAACGAACTGAAATATACAAAATATTCCAAAAATGATTTGCGTTGCATATCAGTGGCACTACTTGAATACGGCGCCTGAATATAGGCAGCGATTCGTGTCTAAGTATCTTGCAAGCACGTAATTACAAGCAGTAGGAAGAGATCGGCATACATATACATATATACATATTGGCATTGTTGTTCAACTCTCTCAATTTCACTTGCGCTACAGAGAGCTTTGACAGGTTTTTTATATCCACCTGCAGCATTATTTGCCGAAAACTTGAAACCAGCAATTTCGTCGCGCAACATATTGCTACGCAGTATTTGTGTCTGAAGTCAGAATTCACAAGAAGCGATGCTGTTGGCGCGATGGTGCCAACATTGTTCTTCAACATATTGCTATTGATATTGTATTGAGATATATTGAGAGCAGCATTATTCTGCAATATGTTGGTATTGACATTGTTTGTGACATGTTGACAGCAACTTTTTATTTGGACATATCCCGTATGAATATGCTTTACTTAGGAAATATTTTCAGTTTTCTGATATGAATTTAAATAAAGACGAATTGAAGGAATTCAGTGTTTTCATTAAACTAATAAACTAGAAAGGGAATTCAGTAGCGTGTATTTCTATTGCCATATTTTGTATTTTAGTGCTCCCATCGATAGAATTACTGAGTGGAAAAACTGAATAGCCTATGTTATTACAAAAATGTTAATAAATATAAATTAGATTTTTATGAAGTAAATTTTAGTAAATTAATTTTTGAGAAAAAATATTTTTATGAAAATTAACACTTTATCGACCGGTTGTGGTTGAGGCTGCCACTCAGTAAGTACCGGCTAAATTTTCACTATGCATTGTGTTGTGCTTATTCCTTTTGTTTTAAAGTAATGGAATTTTATTGATATTTATACTTTATTTTGTATTTATTTATACAAGGAGAGGTCAGTGCAAAGCTGCAAATAATTAACGACGTTGGCGCTGCGTAGTTATAAAAAGAGCAACCCACTGACAAAAACCGTCGATAACCAAAAGCCGATTAATAGGCTACCGGTCGATAAAGTGTTAACATTTATTTCAAAAATTTTTATTTTAATAAAAAATGTTAATACAAATGTTCATGTTTACATTTTTTATAAACTTTTTTTTCTTTTTTTTTTAATTACATGAAGTATAAAGGAAAGAAATATTTGAAATAAAAAACTGTCATCGGTCTTGCCATCTATTATGGTTAAAACTACAAAAAAGTATAAAATACTTATTTTTGCCAATTGTAATTTTAAATAAAATTTTTATTTTATTTTAAATAAAACATTTTTTTTTTATTTTAAATAATACTTTTTTTGTTTTCCTTCAAAACACATTTTTTCTTTAGAAATTTTAATATTCTTTTTTACTATTATTATTTTTTCAAAAAAGTATAGAAGCCTTATTTTTGCTAATTGTAATTTTAAATAACATATTATTTTATATTCTATATTTTATTTTAAATAATATATTTTGTTTTTTGTTTCTTCTTCCAAGAGTAGGTTTTTCCTTCAGAAATTTTATTATTAGAACAAATTACAAAATAATTATTATTACCAATTGCAATTTTAAAAAACATTTTTTTTTTATTTTAAATAATTTTTTTTTCTTCAGTAACTTTAAATTTTACCAAACAATTTTATTATTATTATTATTATGAGTTTATTATTATTATTAATATATTATTTGGCACTGCGAACTATTGAGCATATTTCCCCTCTTTCACATACTCTTAGTATTTCACTGAGTCCACCTGCCTCAACATTTTTTATCTTTAATTTTACGATAAATAATTGTTTATTTTATTTTCTTCCAATAATCTCAACTTTCAACTAATGTTTTTTAAGATTCGTAAATTTAAAAAAAAATAGCTCAAATATAAATTTATAAATTATATTATAGTAATGCGAAAAAATATGTTCAAAACTTAATACTGAATTATAAAACGGCAATAAAATCTTATATGTTTTCTTTTTTATTCATTGGTTATTAATTAATTAATTAAAAAATTAAAAATTTGTAATGATTTAAAACAATTACAATAAACTCATAAAAGTTAGTAGGTAAAGGTATTTTTGTTTTTATTCATTATTTATTGATTAATTAGTAAAATTTTTAAATACAGGAATTATATTTTTTATGCATGAAATTTTTAGCCAGACAAAATTTTTTTTTAGAAATTTTCATTTCATAAAAAAAAAAATATTTCACATAATTACCATCAAACATTGTCTGAGCTTCAAATGCCTGTAAACTTTTCTGCTGAGTTGTGTGCTTTTTATTGGAAACGAAATAATAGGGAATGAATTCCAGAAAAGTTCATTAGTATTTTAATACTTATGGAATTATTTCCAAAAATTGTTTTTGGAAAGTACGTCAATTTTAAATATTTTATGAAAAGATTACCAAAAAAAATTTATTAAAATGCTCACTAACACTTTATTTTTTAAGAAATGATTTCCATCGAAAATTGTACTGAAAGGTACATTAGTATTATATTTTTTATTAAATTGGTTCCAAAAAAGCTTTTATAAAAAAGTCCATTAATTCAATATGTTTTATGAAATGATTTTTCAACCAAAAACAAAAAAAAAACAATTAGCATTATAATTTTTTTGAAATTTATTGCAAAAACTTTTATTAAAAATTTCCATTAATATTACATTTTTATGAAATGATTTCCAAACAAAATTTATTAAAAAGTACATCATTTCTATATGTTTAATGAAAGAATTTCTGAAAAAAATTTTAAAAATTTTTTCATGATATGATATCTGAAAAAAAATTTTAAAATTTTTACGTGAAATAATTTCCAAAAATTTTTTTTAAAAAAGTCTACTACTATTATATTTTTTATGAAATGCTTTACGAAAAAATGAATAAAAATTCCATGAATATTATATTTTTTATGAAATAATTTTCAAAAATTATTTTCTTGAAAGGCCAATTGATACTCTAGTTTTGATTAAATGATTTCCAAACTAACTTAAAAAAAATATTATAATATTTATGAAATAAATTGCAAAAAAAGTTATTAAAAATTGCATTAAAATTTTTATTGTTTTTTTTTTTTGCTCCACTAAAAGATTTATATTTTATTATTTTATTTCTTATATTTTACAAAAACAATAGTTTATAAGATGCATAGAAGATCCAGTGAAATTTGTGTTATATTCGGTTCATTCGTAGGCTTATACAGGCAGGCAAATATTTGTTTCCTCTATTCCGTATTTTTCCTCATATTTTTTTTAGAAAAGTGGCTTCTTCGTTACTTCAATTGTTATTTCTAGCAGTTCAGTTCAGTTCTTTCTAGTTATGTTTTAGTTCTCAGTTCTATTCCAGGAATTTTCAAGTAAATACACCTTGAGGGGTATTTTTTGCTCACACTTCATTATTAATATTTATTTATTTAAATATACAAAGTCTATGAACATCAACATCTATATATTTTAAATAAACAATAATTTATGAGCTGCTCTTTTGCTGCCTTTTTTGGTACCAGTGAGAGTTCTATTAAATTCGGTGCATTAGTTTCGAGGATCAGATGGCTCATGCAGGCAGAAAAATATTTTTTTTTCTCTATCCCGTATTTTTTTTATATTTTATTTTAAAAATTGCTTCTTCATTACTTCAAATGTTATTTTCAGTATTTTTTATCATTTTTTGCTCATACTTCATTATCAACATTGAGACACTAGCGCAAAACTTTTCTCTCTCATTCCTCTTTCACTCTCCTCATATTACACAAGTCTACACTAACTTAGCACAGACAGCAACCCATAGTAAATGCATTGGACACAAAATCACAATAGTTACCACCGCCTTACATTGAATATTTAATTTCTATATATTGTATATATATATTTTTTTTTTTCAAAGCTGAATGCAAGCACGTAATTAGCAAATAATAGAATGAAATAAAATGCAAGTAAAATAAAATTTTAGTATTAGTCAGAATTTAGGGATTAAGGTAGAAAGTTAAGCCAGATCTACGTCAGTAAATATAACATAAAATATATAGTTTATGTAGGTATAAGAACACAGTAAAAGCAAGAGTCTGATATATAAATGCCTTGACAAGTTTTTAAATACAAGCACCAAACAAAACAAAAACAAAAAAAAAAAAGAAATAAAAAATTTCAATACTGTAAGAATTATAATAAAATACACTGAGAATAAGTGATGATGAAAAAGTTGAATTTAATAAAGTAATTCGAGATATTTACTAAATATGAATTACGAATGAAGAAAAAACGAGGCACTAATGAAAAGTGTCAGACAAATTTGTATATAAATAACAATTTATAAATATATTTGTACATAAAATATTGTATGAGAGTAGTAATAAACGCAGTTGCTGAACAAAAATTTGCAATAAAATAATAAAAAATTTGCGTTAAAATAATAATAAAAAATTTAGCATAATTCAGAGGTTAATAAAATCAAGTATTGTAAGTAAGTCAATAGCATACTTTTCTGTCTAGATATTTACTAAATTTAAGCTATTCGTTAAGTGTTAACTCTGTTTTTTTTTACTTGTAAACTTTTAAGTTCCTTGCAGGTTAGAAAATGGTAGTTGAAAAGATTTGGTTTAAAAATGCGGCGAACAAATTTTCTCAAACTCTCAACTTCTCTTCCTACTACTCCAACACTCTCTCACGCTCTGAAAAAATAAAACAAAAAACGTTTAAGTTCCTGTTTCACGTATTAGCATAGACAAGAACCCACTAATGGCGCTTGAGCGCTAAGTACATTGAACAAAAATTACTGTAGTAAAGGATGCTATAATATAGGATTTATGTTTAGCTTAAGTACGAAGTCATTTTTGAAGTAACAGCAAATTTAAAGTTTCTTGAACTTAATAAGTGATTTTTAAATATTTTTTTTTTTCTGTTTTGGGTTTTGTATTAAATACATTTTCTTACTATAAAAGTACTGCAGAACCACCAAAAAGTGCGTCAAATGTTATTGAAGTTAATAATAAAATGTATAAAAAATGCTATAAGAATATATTCTTTATTTTAACTGGAAATAAAAGTATTTCCATGTATGTAAAAAAGTTGTGGAAAATTAATATAAGAATAAAAAAAACAATTACGAAAATATGCAAGCAAAGAAATTGGCCAACAACAAGGCTAATTTTTGTTGTTTTAAATATTTAATATTGAGCAAAAACACAAGTAAAAAAAATAATAAAAATTAAAAAAAAACAAAATTAAATAAAGTAATAAAATAAATAAAAAATAAGTAAATAAATAAATGATTAATTTTAATTAAAACAAATTAGCTAGCAAAATTTTAACATAACAATTTTGTTAATAAAAGGTATGAAATAAATAATAAAATAGAAAAGAAATAAAAAAAAACAATAAAAAAAAATAAAATTAAATTTAAGCCTGTAAAAATAAGTTAACACCACAAAACAAAAAATAAATAAAAAAATAAGTAGCAAATAAATGCATTCAAAAAAGCTCGGTTATAAGTTTACTTGTAGGTTTAAATGAATAAACAAATTGGTGCTTGAATATTAGAACAAAAAGAAATATCTAGAGTAAAAGTAAAAAACTATATATAAATATTTATAATCAGCTAAATACTAAGCACTCTGCATAGGACTGAAGCAAATACACATACACACATAGATTTTTATATAATATAATATAAAAAAGTCTTAGCCAATTAGTTAAAATCAAACTAACACCCATTAAAAGAGACCCAAAAAAGTCATATGAGTACCAGAAAAATATTTCCATACACATTAAAACACACCCAAACTCAGAAAAAGAAAAAGATTTCCCTATAAAATTATTTACTGATTTATACACATAGCAGATTTTATTTTCTATTTATTAGATTTTTATTGGCACACCCTTTTTTGGGTGTTTGGCCGAGCTCCTTCTTCTATGTGTGGTGTGCGTCTTGATGTTGTTCCACAAATGGGGTACCTACAGTTTCAAGCCGACTCCGAACGGCAGATATTTTTTATGGCAAGCCTTTTCATGGCAGTAATACTCTCTGAGGTTTGCCATTGCCTGCCGAGAGGCGACCGCTATTAGAAAAAACATTTATGCATTTTCTGATCTTTTACCGAGATTCGAACCTGCGAGATCCTGCGAAAATTATCATTATAGCATTGACATCAAACTAGCGCTGCATCCTTGGCACTACTTTTTGGAGTTACTAAACCCAAACACTAACTAACAAACTGAGCGTTTACACATTCAAATTTTCTATGAATTTTCACACTTGAACTTACAACTGTGGCGCAGGCTGCATGCAATTTAATAGGTAATAAAAGGTTATTTTATAAATGCCATAGTCGAGAAAATAAGCTGATTCTTGCTCCACTCAAAGTTTTGCTTTTCAAAACTTTACGCAGCTGCTTCAATTTAACGAAAAAATTAACTATCGTCTTTTCAGAAAAATTGTATACAAACTTGTGGGCAATTTGCAAAAACTTGAGTGCGCTGGTAAAAAATGTGTTGGAATGCGTTGCATACGGAAGGAAAAATTGCTTGAAAACTTGCGCGTATGAAGCACAAATGAAGTAGAAAATGGTCCTGCTCGGGCCACTGCGCGTTTTTTTTCTCTCACACACATTTATTTGGCCTGAGGAAGGTACGAAGTGTGAAAGTCTTTTCTTAACTGAATTTAAAATACGTGAGGAACCTTAATAGATCTCGGCTGAGCTTCTCCTCCACTCTTCCTGTGTCTTAATTTTTCCTCTAAATAATTAGAACTAAACTTTCTGCTGCATTTGACTATTTTTTTCGTTTCAGCCATGTCTCAAACCCTCTAACAACGAAAATATAATATTTCATGCTGCTGCTGGTGGCAGCACGAAGAGGTGTTTTGCTGATTTCAGACGGCCCACTGACCTCAACCGTATCCAACCAAACGCAGTTGTAATTATTGAAGCTGAAGCTCGAAACACCGAGTCGCTTTAAAGTGCTTTTAGTAGGTACTTTCCTGTGTCCAGAGAGGCATTTTCAATGTAAATAGAGAGTAGACACACGAAAAAAATTAGATAAATACGTTGGTAGTAGTTCCACATATATAAACAAGATGGCGAAAAATTAGTCATCCAATTGTGTTTTTGAATAACTTTTTTACTTCCAAAAATAAAACTATTTTGAGTGATGAAAATCTTCATTTATACTACAGCTGCCTCGTTTTCAAATGTCAAATATGATTGAGGTACGGCGCCATTTGTCATAGTCCGGGAAGGGTGTCTCCCGGAAAAAGGGAGGAGGGGGTGGTTTTATTGGTCGTAATGCTCAACGCAGTAGACGACGGTCACTGTAAGTGCGAAGACATTTTGAAGCCTAATCACCAAAACAAAAAAAAAAAAGGACGCCATTTGCAAAAATTAAAAATGTTCCGATGGGTCACGTGCAATTAATGCATTTTAAGACGGTGCCTTATCGCGTTGCACAAATGAAAAGCTATTTTGCTACAAATATTACTTTTTATTGCGTGTGACCTCACGTTAAATTTTTCTTAATGGATAAGCTGCGAAGTTTAAATTTAGAAGCCACTCATCACCTGATCAGTTTACGCAGACACACAAAAAAGTTCCCGGCCTGTGGGTCTGACTATGTATGTTGCATGATTTTGTAGTCGCTGGGTAAAAATCGGTTAATACCACCACTACTCAGGTATAACCAAATTATACTATGATCATCACCATCATAAATTCCTAGAGTTCCGGTGTGGAACATAGGGCCACAACGAATTTCTTCCATTCGGGTCTGGTTTCCGCAAATCTCTTAACTTCATTCCAACTAACCTGCATGGCGCGAGTTTCTGACTCCAGTAGTAATATTCAGGTGCTCGCTGGTCCTCCACGCCAGCGGCTTCTTTGGGGGTTTCAGTAAATGGTGGCCTTTGTTAAGTCACCATTTCCTTTGGGTAGAACATGGCCAATCCAGACCCACTTTCCTTTCGGATCTCTAATAGTATTGGCTTCTGCTGGGTTGTGGCCCATAAATCAGCATTCGAAATGATATTTGACCAGAATATTTTGTGAATTTTTCTATGATAATGATGGATAATTCCACCGATTAGAATATTGAGATTAGGTAGACGTCACAAGGAGCCATATCAGGCGAATACGGTGAGTGATTGATGGTTAAAATGCGATTTCTAGTCAAAAAATCAGTCACAAGAGCAGATCGATAAGATGGTGCATTATCATGCAATAAGCGACAGCTTACTCCTTCGCGCTTCCTTCAGGGCGAAAACAACGAATGCGATGCAACAAACGCTTCAAAGCGTCAAGATAGAAAATTGCATTGACGGTTTGGCCCGTTGGCACGAACTCCTGGTGGACAATTCCCTTGGAATCGTAAAAACAAATGAGCATCGACTTGATTTTTGACTTATCCAAACGCGATCTTTTAGGTGGTGACTCGTCTGGGGCCTTCCCTTCGGCACTGTGATTCAGGTTCATATTGGAAACATCACGTTTCATCACCAGTTACAATGTTGTAAAGGAAGTTCTCGTATTTTCTCGCCTCTTTAATGAGGTCTTTTGAATGTTGAATTCTGAGTAATTTTGGGCAATCAGTTAACTTGTGCGGAATGAAACGTGAACAGACCTTTCGTAAACCCAAACGATTAGTTAAAATGCGATAAATCGATGTTCTGGAGATATTCAACTCCGATTCCATGAATTTAAATAATGATTTCGATTCATTTTTGATAAATTTTAAATTTAGGAACAATTTCAGTGGAGTTTTCGGTGATTACTGATTTTGGGCGGTTCATTGTCATTTATGTCCTCACAACCCTCTTTGAAACGTGTTAACCACTCATGAACTCTGGCTCGAGATAGACAATCATCGCTATAAACTTTTTTCATGAATTCAAATGTTTCGGTAAATGTTTTACCGATTTTAAAACACAATTTGATATTAGTTCTTTGTTCGAAACTCATTTTTGTACCGATGCCTCAAACTTACTTACACTTTAGACGCAATAACTTCGCTTCCACATAACCGAATGTCACCAAGCTTTCACTGGAAGTCAGCTAGCGATGTAACTTCCAACGCACTAACTCATTAAAAAGATGGCGCCATCAAAAATATTTTTATTTTGGACTTCACCTTGAGTGTTCAGTGAAGCCCACTCTCACTCACCTTAGCGCAATTAGCATAGACACACACCTACCAGACTGTAGGCTGAGGTTAATAAGTGTATAGAAATATATAATTAATGTTTTTTTTTTAATTAGTCCTTTCCCAGAAATAGTTCACGAAGGCTATTTTAAAATAAATAAAAAATTCTGTAAATATTCATATACTCAGTTAACATTTACTCAAAATCAATAGAAAATGTATTAAGTGTAGAATTTAACAAACTAAAAGAGGGAACAAAAAACAACATCGTTTACAAAATAAAAAGCAATAAGAAAATTAATTATATAATTTATAATTTAAATATTATGCAACTATCGCATTTTATTGTAGCTACTCAAAGTACATGGAAATAAAGGAAATCACTCATATGGCTGATACATTGGCGATATGTACGCTGCATATACATAGTTTATAGTCTACATATGGAACACGAGTATAAGCTACACACATAAAAACATATAAGGCAAGTTCTGTAAAAAGTGCACTACACTGAAAAAAAGAGTTCACGCAATTGTTCGTATCACTTGACACTACCACGAAGCATTTAAATATTAAATTTCTAAATACGACTATTAATGGAGTAATTAAAAAAAAAATGGAATGGTACGAGCACCTACGTATGTGTATGTATTTAATAATATTCAGTAAACAAACGACTTGTAAATAAATGCGGAAAACTGAATTTTATGAAAAAAAGTACTTGAAACACGTAACAGGTGAAAAATTTGCGAAAACGAAAAGAATAGTCGAAATATTTATGAAATTTAAGTAAATTCATTTTGGATTTTGAAATACTTAAATAACTGCAAAAATAAAAAAATGAATAAGAATCTGCATAAGCAGTGCATTTACTTACAGTTGATATAAAATATACACAAACTTATTTACAAGAATTAAATAAATTCGAAACTTGAAGTACTTGTGAATTTGTTGAAATAATTTTTAATTGTTGGAGCATCAGATTTTTTATATATTGAGAATAAATTCGTGTGTATTCAAAACCCTTTTAGTGCAAAGAAAAAATTGAGTATCTGCAAAATTTACTTTACAAGTACTCTCTAGAAGCAACATTTTTTATTGCAAGTTGGTAAAAATATATTAGCATGATTGGTGGAAAATTGTGCCAGTTTTATTTACAATTTGAAATTTTCAATTAAGAAAAAGGGGGAATAAAAGTATAAAATAAAATAAAATAACGCATAAAAACATAATTCAATAAAATTTAAATAAAAGAAAATAAAATCAAAGAATATAAAACAATACAATAGCGCATAACAAACATAGCTTGACATAACAAACATAACAGAACATAATAAAATGAAATAAAACTAAAAAAAAAGAAAAACATTAAAGAATTCAAAGGAAAACTGTAGCACATAACAAACATAGCTTTACATAGTAAATATAACACAATACAACACAATAAAATGAAGTAAAATTAAAAAACAGGAAACATAGCAAACATTTTTTTTTTTTATATTTCCCCTTTATTTATTACAGTCTGTTATATATTAACAATATGTAATTTTTGTACAATTCGTCCCCTTAGTATAACAATAGCCTATGTGCTCATAGGCTATTATTTTTTTATTGAATTTTTGGATTCTCCATCGTCGATTTTATATGTGGTCAAAATTTTGTTAAATTCTAGTTCCACAAAGTGGGTCAAAACGTCAGTCAAAAAATAATAAATATTTACAGACATAACGAGATTTGAGTGAGAGCTACTTTCGACAAAAAGTTTGAAATTCATTTTCTCAAAACATCAAAAAATGTATAGGCTATTTTAATACTAAGGGGACGAATTAGGGTCTATTATGTTCTTTTACCAATGTAAGAAGAATCTGTTATTATTATTATTGTTTTTGTGATTACACTGTACATCGTATAGTTAGATCAGTCGGTGTGAGTCGCTTTAATCTTCGTTTGATATTTTCTGCCGTTGCTATTTTACGCATTTCTTCGTTTTGGTGGACTGACAGTCGCTGTATATGCTTAGTGCTACATTTTGTGATTGTTTCTTGGATAGTGTCTACGTTTAAGTCACGATGTATGGCTTCATTGGAAATAAGCCAACCAGCATTTGTTATATTTCGTAATATTTTGGATTGTGTTCGCTGTATGAGCTGAATATTTGTGTTTTTAGCCATTCCCCATATTTCTATTCCGTATTTCCAGATAGGAGTAATAATTGTTTTGTATATAGTCACCTTATTATACAGTGATAGTTTTGATGCTCGTCCGATTAGCCAACTTAATTAAAAAAAAAAAATAAATAATTGGCGCGCACACTTCTGTTAGGTGTTTGGCCGAGCTCCTCCTCCTATTTGTGGTGTGCGTCTTGATGTTGTTCCACAAATGGAGGGACCTGCAGTTTCAAGCCGACTCGGAACGGCAGATATTTTTATGAGGAGCTTTTCCATGGCAGAAATACACTCGGAGGTTTGCCATTGCCTGCCGAAGGGCGACCGCTATTAGGAAAATGTTTTTATTAATTTTGCTTTCACCGAGATTCGAACCAACGACCTCTCTGTGAACTCCGAATGGTAATCACGCACCAACCCATTCGGTTACGGCGGCCGCCAACTTAATTGCCGGTACTTATTCTTGATTTGATTTCTTTTGTTAATGATATGCTGCTTCCATGTTAGTTTTTCGTCAATAGTTATTCCAAGATATTTTGCTGCTGGGCAGATTTTTATTTTGTTGTTTTTTAAGCTTAGATTTTATTTTGATGTCTTTTTGTTTGTATATATAACTTGTATAGTTTTGTCTTTATTAACTTCTATACCCCATAGCAAACATAACACAATAAAATTAAATAAAATTAAAAAAAGAAAATAAAATCAAAGAACATAAAAAACATAACAAACATAGCTTGACGGAGCAAACATAATAAAAGGAAATCAATTAAATTAAATTGAAGCAAAATAAAAATTAAATAAAAACAAATTCATAACTCAACATAACATAGCATAGCATAACACAACATAATAAAATAATATAAAATAAATTAATTTGAATTAAAATAAATAATAAAGTATAAGATAAATAAGAATAAAATAAGATGAAAAATTCAAATAAAAGAAAAGAAAATAAAAGAATACAAAATAAAAAATAAATAAAAGCAAATACATAACTCAACATAACATAGCATAGCATAACGCAGGATAATAGAATGAAATAAAACTTAAACAAAATAAGTTAAATTCGATTAAAATAAATAAAATAAAGTAGAACAAACTAAACCAACATAAACACAAGACCAACATAGCTTGACATAACACGGTATAGCATAACATAATAAAATTGAAAACATTTAAATTAAATTGAATTAAAATAAAAACGAAAAGATGAAATCGAAGCTCAAATAAAAGAAAATAAAAAAAAGGAAAAATAAAATAAAGATTAAGTGAAGTAGAACAAACTAAATCAGAATAAACACATAACTAACATAAATGGACATAACGAGACATAACATAACACAGCAGAACATAACAAAATGAAATAATATTTAAATAAACGAAAATGAAATGAAAGAATTTAAAAAACACAAAGGCACATCATAAACATAGCTTGACATAACAAACACAATACAACATAATAAAATGAATATAACACTATTGCAACTTTTCTGATGTGACCTTTACTGTAGAACCACCTATAAACACAAAGGGAGATACTGGGACTATCGACGGTGTATAGTCTTCATATTCTTGCAGGAGAGGAACATGGACGCAGATACCTGGTCTGTTTTCCGACATAAACGCTGCTCTACCCAGATGTTATACTTTTGGAGCTCCAGGGTAGAATTAGCTGAGGTGGGAGGATTGTTAGAGCGTGCCGAAATACCATTGGCGTGGCGGCACCTTTGAGATGTTTCTGACATTTTGTTTTAAACCTCCGTCAAAAAATAAAAACATAATAAACTAAAAAATAAAAAAATAAAATAAAAAAATAAAATAAAATAAATAAAAATAAAATTGAATTAAAATAAAATAAAATCAAAAATTCATATAAAAGAAAATAAAACAGGAAAAAATACGAATTAAATATAAAAAAACACATGACTAGAAAAGCTTAACATAACATCACATACTACACGGGTAGCAAAGCTCGACTTAACATAGCATGACAAAGCATAACACAATATAACATAACATAATAAAATTAAGTTGAAATAAAATAAAGCGAAGTGCAATAAAATAAAAACAAATAAGTTTTATAATTAAAATGAAATAAAATAAAATAAATTAAAATAATCTAACTAAGAAAATGTAGCATAACTTACAGAACATAACATTAAACAGTAAAGTAAAATAAAATTTAAATAAATATCAAAAAATGATATAAAATAACCGACCACAACATAATACGATACAGCAAAACATAACATAATTTAACACAACATAACAAATTTTTTATAAAATGAAATCCCCCCAAAAAACATATAAAACGTAAAAATAACTCTTAAACATTCATGGAGGAATTGTAAATTGTAATTTTATTTTTAAAGTATGAACCACAAAATGTTCAAATTTTTCAAAAAGTAGACATTAAATCAGATTTTAGTAAACTTATTTATTATGCTTATTTGAGAATTCAAATTTAATAAGTGTAAAATGCATACAAAATTTTAATCAAGTAAACACGAAATATTTATAATGATATTAAAATTTATATGAGCAATTATAAAATCTCAAACAAAGAAATATGATTAAATGTTGAATATCAATAAAAATACAAAACACAAAAAATACATAAATAAATAAATACATGCATAAAAAATAAACACACAGACACATTTGTAAGAAAAAAAAGGAAATAAGTAAAAAAAAAAACAATTAATATAATTTTTAACGAAAATATTTATATATTATATTATGGTGGGCATAAGGCGCATAAGGTTTACACATATAAAAAAATATTTAAAAAATATGTAGCAGAAAATAATAAAAGTTGTAATGCATTACTGGCACATTAAGATTATAAGTTGTAAGCAAATAAGAAATGATTGCAAAGGAAATAAAAAATAAATAAAGTTAATATAAAAGCAAAGTATAGCACTTAGAATAATTAATTAAGATGAAAATTGTATTTACGCAAGAGAATGGTATAAATAAAATTATTATTGAATTATATTAATATAAAAATTATGACATTTATTATTATTACAATGAGAAAAAAAGGTGAAATAAATAAAGATTTAATAAAAAAGAGAAAACAAAAGTTTTTTACTCATGCGCAGAGGACCTGATGAAAATTTGGTAAGTTGTAATGGAAAATATAGTTTTCTTTATTTTATTTCATTTTATTTTTACTATATTCTTTATTTTCTTTCTAATTCATTATTTTTAAGCTAGTGGGCTTCACGAAAATTTTGGTAAGTTGTAATGGAAAATATAGTTTATTTTATTATTTCATTTTATTTTTATTATATTCTTTATTTTCTTTCTAATTCATTATTTTTAAGCTAGTGGGCTTCACGAAAATTTTGGTAAGTTGTAATGAAAAAAATTTTCTTCTTAATTTTATTTCATTTTATTCTTATTATATTTTTTATTTTTTTTTTCTAATTGTTTATTTCTAAGCGAGAAGGCTTAACGAAAATTTTGGTAAGTTGTAATGAAAAAAATTTTTTTCTTAATTTTATTTCATTTTATTCTTATTATATTTTTTATTTTTTTTTCTAATTGTTTATTTCTAAGCGAGAAGGCTTAACGAAAATTTGTTAAGTTATAAAAGAAAAAATTGTTTTCTTTATTTTATTTCATTTTATTTTTATTATATTTTTTATTTTTTTTTCTAATTCATTATTTTTACGCTAGAGGGATTCATGAAAATTTGGTAAGTTATATAGTAATTCTATAATAGTTTTTTTTTATTTCATTTTCCTTAATTTAATTTTCTAAAATTTTATCTTTTTTAATTTTTTTTTTATAATTTAATATTTTTAATTAAATAATTTTTGAATTTTATTAAACTTTTTATGTTATGTTTAGTTGTTTTCTGATTTTTAATTTTATTTTCATTACTGAATTTAAATAAATAATAATTATTATTAATATGTTATATTATGTTATGTCATGTCAAGTTACGTTAGTTACTTATTGTAATGCTATTATATTATTTATTTTTTATTTCCATTTTATGTTAGTTATGAATTGTTACACCATTTTATTTTATTTACTTTATTTCTAAACTGCACTTAGGGCGCTATGTTGCGTTATGTTAGCTATGTATTTCTGTTTATTTAATTCAATTTTATTTAAACTAATATATTTTATTTAATTTGTTTTATTATGTTAAGCTAAGTCATGTCAGTTATGTGTTCTTATGCCTTTTTATTTTATTCAATTTTGCTTTATTTTTTTAATTTAATTTATTATGTTATTTTATGTTATGTTAGCTATGCTTTGTTATGTTATGTTAGTATGCAATTTATTTTAATTAAATTTAGTTTATTTAATTTAAATTTGTTGAATTTAACTCAATTTAATTTATGTTATTATGTTATGTTATGCCATGTTATGTTATGTTAGCTATGTGTTGCTATTTTAATTTAATTTAATTTATGCCGCGTCATGTCAGTTATGTGTTCTTATACCTTTTTATTTTATTGAATTTTGGTTTTTCTTTTAAATTTAATTTATTATGTTATTTTATGTTATGTTAGCTATGCTTTGTTATGTTATGTTAGTTATGTTATTTTATTTAATTTTATTGAATTTAACTCAATTTAATTTATGTTCTTATATTATGTTATGCCATGTTATGTTATGTTAGCTATGTGTTGTTATTTTAATTTAATTCATTTTTATTTCATTTTATTTCAATTATTTAATTTACAATAATTTATTGTACTTTGTTATGTTATATTATGTTATGTCAAGTTATGTTAGTTATGTGTTCTTATAGCATTTTATTTTATTCAATTTTGCTTTCTTTTTTATTTTAATTTAATTTATTATCCTATGTTATGTTAGTTATGTGTTGCTATGTTATGTTTGTATGCATTTTATTTTAATTCCATTCACTTTCTTGTAATTCATTTCATTGAATTTAACTCAATTTTATTTATATTTTTATGTTATGTTATGTTAGCCATGTGTTGTTATTTTAATTTAATTTATGTTATTTCATTTTATTTCAACAATTTAATTTAATTCATTTTATTATGCTATGTCACGTTATGTTAGTTATGTATTCTTATGCCAATTTCGTTTATTCAATTTTGCTTTATTTGTTTAATTTCAGTTATTATGTTCTGTTATGCTAACTATGCGTTGTTATGTTATGTTAGTATGCATTTTATTTTAATTCACTTTCTTTTATTTCATTTTAAAGTCAATTTAATTTATGTTATTATGTTATGTAAAGTTAAGTTAGCTATGTATTGTTATTTTATTTTCATTTATTTTATTACATTTTATAATCTGAAGTCCCATGAGCAAAGCTGCCTTTACGCATTATAAGCCGCATACGGAACGAGGTCCTGCATGAGCATTAGAACGAGTGCCCCAGGAATAGAATCGTCTCCTTTGCATTGAAAATACCAAGCGCAGAAAGACTTTATTTCACTCGGTGCTTCCATTAGGCGTAACTCACCCGAGGTGGTAACTGATCATATCTTCGTGACATCAGAATGGACCTTCCGTATTGCCCTAAAAATGTATTTGTTTTTGGTGTTGAAAAGGTTCAAGTTTATTTCAAAAAGTTGTTTACAGGAAGAAGTTGATTCCAAATTTTGTTTACTTTAAAAATAGAAATTAAAAATATGAAGTCGAATTTTTCACTTCACTAACTCATTAAATTTCTTGCTGTACACCGTAAATTAGTTTAATTAAAGATAATATTTGATAATTCAATATTTCACAGCTTACTTCCGATCTTGCACTCCCTCTATCTCTCTGATTTGACTACCTCCGGCATATTAGTCAGCCAACGCAGAATCGAGCAGTAAAACAAAACAGGCATTTCCCAAGCGCTAATTTTCACAGTCAACGCAAAAGAAATTTGTCATCCATTCGGAAGCAGCAAAGTCGCCGCAATTATTTATGAAAAAAGAGAATCAGCAAAAAAATACAAACGCAATCGAGCTTCCACAATTAATTAGCGATTTGCAAATTCCATAACAAACATTGCACCCTTGCCGGCGTGGGCCGGCGCAGCAGTGACCTTTCCCCCGCTTTCCCTTAATTCCATATTTAGTTGCATTCGGCCGGTTAGCTGTCATCGACACTGAAGTGTGTCATGTCAACTGCCGCTCAGAGTGTTAAAAAAAAAAATAATAATAATAACAAAACGCAACGAAAAACTAGTTCTGCAAAAGTACAACAATAACAACAAGCACAGTTTTAAAATGATAATTAGTTAATCAGTGAACCTTATTCCGGTATTTAGAACCGCACATAATTTCTGGGAACTTTTTGCTCGATCGTTTCGTGTAAAAATGAGTAATGCACACGTTTTTAACAAAAACCAAAAAAATAATAATGATTATACGTGGTCAATAACTTTTGCATGATAACAATATGACATTTCACCTGCATATAAATTTGGATAAAATTTATTTTATTGTATTGTTTCAGGCCTGCGACAACTGTTTCTCATGACGCGTGGGTTCACAGTGCAATAGTCGAATCGTCTCAATTTTTTAATTTATTCTGGTTCTGCCGTGAGCTGAAAAGCCTGATGGATATAATTTTCATTCAGATACAAAAACAAAAATTTTTACAAAAAAAAAAAACTAAAATTAATAAAAAAAGAAGAGAAATAGAAATTGAAATAAGGTCAATAAATTCAGAAAATCGATATCCAATCACAGTTCGCAGCAGCTATAAAACAAACATTTCTTTTTCTTTTTGGGGGTAGTCTTAGTGGACAAGAGCTTCAGAGGGCCCTTCCAAAACTTAGTAGAAAAGACGTTCGGTTGATGATCGGTACTATTACCCATGGGGTCAGCATATGACCACCATTGAAATCATTGAGGAACCGATTTATCTGTCTTGCTTAGAGGAGACTGATAGTACAGCATTTTCTCTGTGAGAGTGCCGTCTTTGCCAGAACAAGGCTTTGAATTTTGGGTTCCGATGTAATGAAAATGAGTAATAATCATTTTCTCAAACTAGTGGATATTTTAAGATTTGCCAAAGAATCTGGAAAGTTCTCACACGACTAGCTATCTCTCTCTCTCTCTCTCACTTTATTCTATCCTATATCTTCCTGTCTGTTACTCTCCTCCTTTCTTTCTTGACTATCTAGCCTTCCATTTTCCAGTGCTTTATTCCAATGGCCCTTTTAGCCTGAGTGTTTTAGGAGTCACTAAACTTTCTATGCTTCTTAGCTCGCCTTTTTCAAATAATAATAATAATATTATAAATTAAATGCTGTTGTCATACAATTTCTAGTGAGATTTGCAACTGAAAGTTTCTAAAGTGGAATTCGGCTGTCTGACAAATGCAGATCATCTACAATCAAAACAATCAATAGTCTATGAGTATAACATTTTGAACCAAGGCTCTACACTTTTTCGAATATTTTTAATGTAGTGAATGCGAATCTGAGCTAAGAATATCTCCAGCACATCAATTTCAGAATATCTCCCAATATAAAAATGACTTAAACATAAAGCGAAAACTGTTCTAAGCTCGTATTAGAGTTGTCAGGAACCTTCGGAGATGGGTAATCTAGTTCTTGGGTTCTGAAAGTCCATGAAATTCAATAAGCACTCTAAACGGATTCCCGGCCTTCTTTCGCGGATGTCAGCAGTCCAGTGCTCTCCAGGTATGAAAGTTAACCTCATAACTTCAGCGTTGTGCCTAACTAATTCATCATAGACCAGATATTTTACTCAGTTCATATTCTTACAAAGTTGACCATTTTGAAAGCAGATTACCTGCGCGAGGAAGGATTCGATTCCTGAACATAATAAAGAAAAATGCTCCTGTTTTATGATATAAAGTGGAGTGAAATGAAGTCTCTCACTTTTTCATGGTTTTGAAGGATAAATTATACATAATATGTTCAGAGTGATCTGAGGTAAGTGAAATATGCACCACTGCATTCTTAGGCTCGTTGCTAGTATAGTATGTCTCTTTTAAAGCAACTCTCGGTCCTTTCTTAGTAGAAAATTAGAGACTATCGAGTTGCATAAACATCTCTCGAGGCGAATTTTTCACCCGCAGTTGGTAATGACTTCGTACCAGTTTTGGACTATAGGGGAGCTTCAGCACGACACTCCCAAAGCGTCTTACGAGTTATTCTCAATATGTGGATTTGATTTCCATTATAGAACTATCAATCGAAAGAAATGGAATGCAAGATTACGCAGATAATTATGACGTGACGACATTTCAGATGAGCTGATAAAGAGAACTAAAGGAAAGGGACAAAATAGCGAACTAAGAACGAACTAGCGGTACCGTGACATGCGCACCTTCCTTTTATTTTCTCAAACATATGAGACTTCAGCACGTTTCCGGTTCCTTGCATTCTCAGCTTATAACAAACCCCTATGGTAAGACTTTTCTCTTCCCTTTTGGCCTATAATTTTCTTATTTATTGTGATTATTTTTCTTTGAATTAGATATGCCTTCCTTAGTTATAACTTTTTCTAATTTAACTGCCGCCAAGAAAGACTTTTCCTATTCTGTTGAAGCGCGGAACTTCATTATTAGAGAATTTTGCTTGAGCATAAGAATTCCCTAGGAGCGAAAGGAAGCCAAGTAGGGCATTTCGCGATTTACAGCTTTCCAGCTGCTGCTGGGATAATGTATGAGAGGTGGCTACACAAGATTAGTACACTTGATGTAAGATTGATTCCAGACCAAATGAACCCTCTTATTCTTAGAAGCCCCCATCTAACCTAACCTGAGATGAGTCCATAGAGGTTCCCGGATTCACATACAATTCCAATGCGATTCAAGAACTTCTGTTCAAAACTACCAGCGGGTGCATTGCTCTTTTTAATGTGAGCCCTGGTGTAACTCACTACCCCAGTACAAATTTGATCACCTCCAAATTTACAGCGCTTATTTTTCTGTCAATTGATACTTTTGACCTGACATTCCGCCGGTAAGCAGGGTCCCAATGTCGTGCAGCGATTTTCTTCGCTCAATAGTGGGAGGTTAAATAATTTCACTTTAACCCACCAGAGTAACTAAGTTGTTGAAATGAGCGTTTTGCGCTCCATTGCCTCAGCTCAATTTATCGGCGTAAGATTGATAATCTTTGAATCTAATGAAAAGTCGGTATTTCTGTATGGGTGTGAGGAATGAAACATAACGATGCATGATAAACAAGGACTCCAAGTATTTATCAATCACAGTCTTCGCAAAATTGTGCGCGTTTTTTTGCCTGATATCATCACTAACACCGATCTCTGGGCATTGACGAAGCAAATAACGGCCCATCTTCAATTTCGACGGCGAAGGTGGAAGTGGATCGGTCACACACTGCGAAAAACGCATGGAGATATCATAAAAGCAGCCCTAGACTGGAACTCCCAGGCTGTCGGAGGTGCGGTAGGCGACTAGTGGAAGCAAAATCGCTACAAGCTGGTCGGACTTGGCGGTAAATCAAATTCTTAGCTTTAAATAAATCCAGTTTTTGACTGCGGAAGATTTATAGAGCTTCGTACTTTAATAGCGGCAAATATAGCAGATTAAAGAACGGTGAGCTATATGAGACTTACAGCGAACAAAGATTTACCGACTCCGAGGAGTAAGTCCTGTCGTAGGAAAAGATACAAAACTCCAGGGCTGAAAGCAGATGCGGCACTTTTGATGTTGGAGAAAGAAGGCTTTCTTTCCCTTCTTTGCTGATACCAAGTAAAGAAGCACTTGGCTTCATTTGGTGCGCTTATCATTTCCACTTAGCACGAGACCGAAGAAGCGTCTGACGGCTTTCGTTAAGCTTGGACAAAATCACTCACTAACCTACTGCACCAATTAAGCAGAAGATGATGAATGTGAGTGGTAAGGCAGTAAACTCTTAACGCAAATTACTTAAAGTAAATATACGAGTACCATTTACATATCTGTAGAGTTTTTCTTCTGAATTCTGATGCTGACCTTTCAGTTCAAAATTAAACAGCGAATAACAAATTTAGGGCATAGATTAAGCACATAATATGGAATCTCCCCGCATGCGATAAGCTTTTTTTAGCCTATGAATTTGGCTATTAACGCTGGTCTGCCAATCCCTCGCCTCCCTCAAACGAAAGTGAAATCATTGTCAATGACCGATTACCAGCAAACAATCAGCAAAAAGTCAACAGCATCCAAAACGTCGTTTACTGATTGACAAAAAAATCGAAGCTTGGAAAAACACAAAAAAAACATGAAACAAAACAGCAAGTAAATGCCCGCAGCGAACCTTACGGCCGAACAGCGCCGACAACGTGAAATGCGATCAGTGAAGATTGAATTAAAGCAAATTTATTGCCAAAGGCATGAGCGGGTATAGTGTAAGTGTGAGGGGTGAGGGGTGAGAGAGTGCTGTAAGAATCAGAACCTACAGCAGCAGCAACAACAACAACAATAACCAATAAGCCTAAGAACAACCGGATGAGTGACGCTTCCGATGCGCTGTCGCTTTGTATAAAAAGTGCTGATCGATGCTGAATTCAACATCAGTCCAACACTTCTCGTTGTGCGTACACAATCGCAATTAAAGTAAATTAAAATTAAATAAGAACTGCACTACATTTTGCTACACAGCTAAGTTAATTTAAAACAAAACTAACCGAAAAAATGAAATTCTACGTGTGTGTTGTTGCTGTTTTTGCTGTTGCTTTCGCCAGCCTGTGCTTTGTGAGTGAAGCAGTGGTGGCACGCGCCCAATACAAAAACTCAGGTGAGTGAGCCAGATGCGACTATGGGAGTCATACAAATGTAAGGACTTAAGTGGGGGTACACGTTTTCAGTATGTGCGATTGGAATTGAAGGAATATTGGGAGAAAATTGCTTATTTAAAAATACTGCAAAACTTACTCTTATTCACAAGCAGAAAATTTCTTTAAACATTTTTTTTTTAACTTTAATTACTGAAATATAAAATTGTAAAAACGGTAAATATTTTTTCAAAGTAAGATAATTTGTTTTTTGAAGTGCTTTTATTTTTTTATTTTATAAATAATTGTGCAATAATACATTTTCTAACTTAGCACTTGCAACAAAGACCTTCGGCTGAATTTTTGCAAATAAACTTTAAAATTTTATTTAAATTTGGGAGCAAAAATTAAATTTCAAATATTTCTTAATGTAATTCAATTTAATTCTAATTTAACTGAAAAAAAGTGTTTGCAAAATGAAACCTTTTATTGGAATTAAAATACAATTGGAAATTTTACTTTTTTATTTATTATCCCGAAATATTACAAATAATATTTTTAACACAAAAAAAATTAGGCACACAGATTTTTTTGTTTTATTAAATCTGAAATTTCATTTGGCTTGAATAAAGAAATTCTCGACAATATTTTTTTATAGTTTATTCAAACAAACCGTGATAATTTTCATTAATATTTATTCTGCCTCATTCAAAGAGAAAATGTGGTTTCCTGCAATTTCTATTAAAAACCAAAAATTAACATAATTAAATTAAAATAATTAAATAATAATTAAAATTTTAACACACAAAAAATTAATTAAAAATGCATTTAAGCTAAAACTTAGCATGAAATTTAATATTTAAAATAAGTAAAAAATAAATAAACAAAAATCTTAATATGAAATTTATTACTTTCAATAAAGAAATAAATAATTAAACATGTAGAAATAGAATTTAAAATTTGAAAAACAAAATTTAATTAAATAAAAAATAAATATAATATAGGTTAGTGAAAAATAAAAAATATTTTCTTTTACTTTAATTAAACTTTTTCTTAAATATTTTTTATAATACAAAAAATGCGTCACAAAAAGTTTTTATTGAATCTGAAATTTCACTTAACTGAATAAAATAAATTCAAATAAAATTTACTTAGCTTTATTTGAGAAAAAAAAATTATTTTTTCTATCTTTATTCCAAATCAAAAATTTGTATAACAAAATTTAATTAAAACAAAGAATAAATAAATAAAAAGTAGGTTAGTAAAAAATATTTTCTTTTACTTTAATTACATTTTTTCTTTAATTTTTTTCTTTATAATACAAAAAATGCGTCACAAAAAAATTTTATTGAATCTGAAATTTCATTTAATTGAATGAAATAAATTCCAACAATATTTACTTAGCTTTATTTGAGAAAAAACATTTTTTTTTCTATCTTTATTCCAAATCAAAAATTTGTAAAATTATTAAAAAAAAAGAATAAAATATATATTGAAAATAAAATTTCGAGAAAATATTGAACATGAAATTTCTTTAAAAAATTTTAATTTTATTTCAAATAATTTTTTTAATTTAAAAATAGTGAATTTAATTTAAAAAGTTTAATTTTAGGTGAAAAATTTTTTTAATTTAAAAATAATTAATAATAATTTTTAAATAATTAATTTAAAAATAGAATTTAAATTTTATTTCAAAAAATTTTTTTAATTAAAAATTTTAATTTTATTTGAAAAAAAAAAATTTAGTTTAAAAATAATTAGTAATAATTTTTAAATAATTAGTTTAAAAAAAGTATTAAAATTGTATTTCAAATAATTTTTTAATTTAAAAGTATTGAATCTTTAAGAAGAATTCGGAAATTATTTTGTAGAATCTGAAATAATAATAAAAGATATATATTTTAAAAGTCTTTCTTAAAAGTACTATATTTAAAAGTTTTTTAATATCAAAATTAAAATGGAATTTAAATTTATATTCAAGGAAATCTTGCTTCCAATATTTGTAACTCAAAAGCCTTTGTTTTTACAAAAAATTTGAGAAAACATTATGTTTTATTGAAAATTTTATCGAAAACAAAACAACCAAAAAGTCAACAAACAATTTTTTTAAGGCAATTGAAAGGAATTTTGATTAAAATTTATCCAACTCTAGAGTTGCTATTAAAATTTTTTAATTCGAAGATTTTTCTGTTTTGCAAAAAATATTTTTTATTCCTATGCTAGGCAATAATTTTTTAATATATTTCTTTTAATTTTTTTGTTTAATATTTTTGTTTTAATATTTTTTGTTTATTTGTATGAGTTTTTTATAACGCCACATTTTTTAGTATTGAAAGTAAGTTTTATTTAAATTTTTTAAACTCTTGATACAAAAAATTGATACTTAAAATTGATACTAAAATTTTTTAATTCAACGATTTTTTTTTTTCAAAAAATATTTTGTATTCCTATGCAAAAGCGCAGTGAAAAAGTGTGGAGGAATATTTTTTTCATATTTTTTTTATTTAAACTTTTTTTAATCTTAATTTTAATTTTAACATTTATTAATTTATAGCAATGGTATTAACCAGCTAGTGAAATATATATATTTTTTATTTCAATTTTTTGTTATTTCAATTTTTCTTTTTTTAATTTTAGTTTTAATTTTTTAATAGCTATGATAGTAAGCAGCTGGTGCAATAATAATTCTAATAAAGTTTTGTTTATAATTAGAAATAAATAAATAATTAAAGAGTTGAATTTACCTTAAAGAAAGTTAATAACTTTTTTAATTAAAAGACAACCACAAATTTGTTCATCTATAGAAATCCAAAATAAATTTATTTCACTTTCTCACCCACCAGCTTACCCCGGCAAATGTGTCATCTCCGAAGATTTGATTCTGTCACCTGGTCAAACCGGTAAGGCACCCAACAATCCCTGCGCCAGCATCAAGTGCCTGGACGATGGAAATGTCGAGTTCAGAACGTGAGTAACATTTTGCGGAAATAATAAAAAAATATATATGAAACAAAAAGTAAAAAATCATGACTAAAGTTAAGCTGGCAAATATTTATGCCAATATATTAATGAATTCGAAAATCTTCCATTTCATGGCAATAGCTGTCCTGCTGTGGCGCCACCCAAAGGCTGCAAGCAACGCGACTTCGTCAACGCCAAACGTCCCTACCCGGATTGCTGTGAACGCGCCTACGATTGCACGCGTAGCTTTTAAGTGAATAATGCGTCGTGCGCGTAAGCGAACGACAAAGCGGAGAAAAAGGGAGAAACGAAGCGATATAACAACTCAGAAATACCCATCAGTAACCACATAGATACGTCGCCGCCATTAAGCCCATCCACACCAGCATTAACCACTTTGTCAGCATTATAGCCAATAAAAGCGTCACGATCATTCGACACCACCGTCATTACCACTATCATCCTCAGCATCTCGGCATCTCAGCGGTATCATTTTAATCATCGGCAATTACATAGTGCCATCATAGCCATTTGCTTCCTCATTGCCGTTGTGAGGTGTGAGTCAAGCCACAAACACGCCCCGCATTGTTCGGCGCCAGCACACTTGACACATGCGCACACGTTCACCCGCACACACCCATACAGCCATACACCCATACATACATACTCGTATATGCATTCAGCACATTTAAGCTCATCTCAAAGTACAACGCATACTAAGACGGCTGCTGGCTTCAACTGATCTGCACTGATCTTGTCGGCCTGCAGCCCAGCCTAGTTCAGCACCGGCTGGCTAGCGAACCAGCATAACCCTGCCATTCTTTTCTGGTGACTTCCATGGCTTCCGTGTAACCGCAACGCCGTCAGTCACTTTAGTATACCAAATTTATGAACTTGTGAAAATCATTTTACTTGTTTTTTGTTTTTTTTTTTTGGTGTTTTTGTTAACCACCTAGACTAGACTATTAATTACTGCCGCACTCATATTACACTTTTTTTGTTTTTGTTTAATGTTCGCATTCATAATTTGTTAGTTTTTATTTTTGCGCTGTTAAGTTGTTTAAATTTTTATTTTACTTTTTTGGTTTTTTGTTCACATCATTTTTTATGAAATTTTTCTCATTATACACACACACATATAATACAATACACTAATAAATATTGTAAAATAATTATAAAATAAAGTTAAGGCTAGAAACTAAAAAAAAAATGAGATTTTAAATGAGATGTAGTGGGGGTAATACAATGGATGGGTATGTGAAGACACTGGAAGATAAAAGGTGCCACACATACACACACTTAGCGGCAATGAGGTTCTAGAAAAAGGTTTTGTAAAGAGAGATTGGATTGGAGGTACTTGTTCTAATAGGTTTTTTTTTATAGATCACGTGTGACTACTGTCAAACTAAATACATAATTTGTTTCCGTATTCATTGCCATTTCATCATGGAAAGACTTACGCCTCAACAACATTTACAAATCGTACAATTGGATTACGAAAATCGACCTTCTGTGAAAAGTGTTCATCGCGCGCTCAGGTCATTGTAACAGTGAATGGCGCACGCTATTGCACCATAACAAACGACTTCTTAATGCCAGAAATTGAACCCGTGATTTTCGCAACATTTGGTTCAAACAATATAAAGGGTGATTTTTTAGCTATTATCTTTTTAAACAGTTGGTTTAAACAGCTGACGCACGTTTCGTGTTTTGTTTCACTGTCAAACATCTTCAGTTTGGTCGGTCTATAATTTAGCCATGAATCGTCTTACAAACGAACAACGCTTGCAAATCATTGAATTTTATTATAAAAATGCGCGTTCTCTTAAGAAAGTTAAAGATCCACTTTTTTATCGAAAAATTTGTTCAGCGACGAAGCTCATTCTTGGATCAATGGGTACGTAAATAAGTAGAATTGTCAATTTTGCAGTGAAGATCAGCAAGAAGAATTGCAAGAGCTACCAATGTATCCAGAAAAGGTCACAATTTGGTGCGGTTTATGGGCTGGAGGTATCATTGGACCGTACTTCTTCAAAGATGCTGCGAATCGTAACGTAACTGTGAATGGTGAGCGCTACCGTGAAATGATATCCAACTTTTTTTGCCCAAAATGCAAGAGCTTGACTTGCATGTGGTTTCAGCAAGACGGTGCCACATGCCACATAGCACGCGTAACAGTGGACTTGTTGAGAGGCGAGTTCGGTGAACATTTTATTTCACGTTCGGGACCTGTCAATTGGCCACCCGGATCGTGCGATATAACGACTTTAGATTATTTTTTGTGGGGCTATGTTAAAGCTCATGTCTATTCAGACAAGCCTGCTTCAATTAACGCATTGGAAGACAGCATTAAAGCATTTATATGTGAGATACCGGCCGAAACATTGGAAAGAGTATGCCAAAATTGGACTAAGCGGATGAACCATTTGAAGCGCAGTCGCGGTCAACATTTGCATGAAATAATCTTCAAATATTAAATTATATGGACTGTACTATCGATTTAAATAAAATTTTCATGCATTTTTCTGAATTTTACGTGTGTTTTTTTGAAAAACTTTCCTATAGCTCTTAAAAAATCACATTTTGTATGACTTCCTTTAACTCCTATTGGGGCATAGGGGACATAGGTAGAGTGTTTACCTATCACCAAACTAGGATAGGCGGGCTAGCAAACTACTTATTCGAATCTTAATTGCTAACGAATCGTTAAATTCACAGCCTCAGATAAATAATCGGAGACCCTCGTTGACAACTTTTGGTTATCGAATAAGGTTCCAACAAGATGCCGCTTTTTGTCATATAGCCCGTTAAACAATGGATTTACTGCGTCGTCGTTTCGGTGAGCAATTTATCTCCCGTCTCTGTGGGGGTATGTAAAGTCTAAATGCTTTGATTGAGGCATTGGAAGCCAACATTACTAAATTTATTCACGATATACCGACCGAAGTCCTTCAGCGAGTCATTCAAGATTGGTGTTTACGGATGCCGAATTACGGCGCAGTTGCAGTCACCATTTGAATGAGATTCTTATTAAGGGGACCCGGTGGTCTATACATTTCAAAAAGCCGATTTTTTTGTTTTTTTTTTTTGATATTTTGAAAGTATATTAAGAATATACTGTGATATTTTGATGCCGGTGACTAAGCGATACCGGCAAGGCTTGGCGAACTACTACAAAAACGACAAGCAGGATATGTATGAGGAATGGTGGTGGAGCGACAGTCATTGGCCAGTTTTAAATCCGTGTTGTTTCGGAAACGTAGAACTGACTATCTCTCCTGTCTCCTTCTTCTTCTAACTCTACCTCATTAGCGTGTTTAGGTGACTTGCAGAAAGTCATACGAGAGTCAAGGAGAACCCACATCCTGTCAAATACCAATGCGTCACTTACTTCCATCAGCGGTGGAGCGCAGGTGCCTCATGAGAAGTTGATAGCATCCAAAGTTATTAGCCACGACGGTATATTCATGGAGCATGGATGCAAGGATATTTTGGTGCAGCGCGGTCAGAATATTTCACCAATGTCTTCAATTTGTAATTCGATTTAAAATCTAAGAGGAGTCGTATGACCTGATATGTTTGTTTCCGCCAGTAGTGGAGACACTTGAAACCTCGTTCACCCGACAGTGGATTCTATACAACCGGAACGACCCGGATTTATATCCAGCCAAGCACTGTCATTTCAGCAAAATTCCTCGTACATGAAGGGAAAATGTTTACGACTCTTGAAGCCTTATTGCTCAGTTATACACCATCTCGGCATCCTCCAATTAGACAGTAACACCACAGCACTTACGCAAGAACTCCATACCAAGCGTTGCAAGTAATTTGTCGGTTGAAAGGCACAGCGCCTGAAACGTTTGGTATGGAGTTCCACCTTAGACGACAACCTTAGCTTAAATAATAACAAAATATATGTGAGGACGGTTTTAGTAGCGAGGGACCTATCGAAAGTTTGTCTGAATACTGTCCGGTCTAGTCGTTGTGATTGTGTCTTGTCATGGATCTCGACAATGTAGTTGAAGAGATGCCTCCTAACATGCCTGGGAAGCGGCTCTGGTTGAAGCAGTTGTCGGCCCGGGTAAAACCTGCGGTAGCACCACTGCCTATCACCAGAGAGGCGCAGCGGAATTTTGAACCGAAGGACCAATTGCTTTAAATGTCGCCAGCAACATTTCTTTGTCTTTACCCCAAGTACTGCCGGCTATCAACTTGGGAACCTCGTTGCGATTTCGGACTTAAGTGGCAATTGTGGTTGTGTGCGCAGAGGAGAGCAAACTGTCGAAGGTTATTCCTAAAATTTTGGGGTTGTTTACAGTCGGTTTTGGTGTATTGTCCACTTTGACCTTGAGCTGTAATTTGACCTCCTTTGCCCAGGTGGTAAAGAGTTCGCCGTGGACTAAGTGGGGGTAAGTTGTAGATTCTTCGCGAGAAAGACTGATGAGGCATTCA